>NW_028277098.1:91072500-93472500 GCF_059951505.1 Python bivittatus
GGACAGAAAGTCAGGGAGATGGCAGTTTTGGAGAAAAGGCATACAAGAAAATAAAACAGATATTGTTGTCATTTTGCAACAATGAATTAACCCCAAGATTTTTTTAAAAATTCTCAAGGATCATGAGAACGAGGTAGAAAAAGACAAGCCTGTTTTGCAGAAGAAGAAAACTTCCCAGAAACTGGAAAAAGAAAGTTCAGAGTGCTATTAATTTAATTACAGCTTTTAAAGAAACTACACATTTTTCTTCGCATTAGGAAGAAAGAAGGAAAATAAAGTCTTTAATGACCCAAAGAGACCCGACATTATAATTCTTCAGGGTTTTAATTCCGAAAAAAGTTCCAGCCTGGCCAGTTTTGTACAAGAGCAAAGCCAGGGAAGAAAAAGGTTAACTCTTCCTCTGATGCACAGCCCCTCCCCAAAGCTTTCTATTAGTTATTTTAAAAAGAAAAAAAGCTCTATACCAGTATGGTTTGTATGCTTTCTCTGCCATTGCTAATTTTATTTTCAGAGGAAAGATTTGCATTTGAAACACAAGAACAGCGCCCGAGCCAAACCCAATAACAGCATGCAAATCGAAGGCAGCTGCAAAGTATCCAGCCCCCCCCCCCCCCAGCCCTTCTCTGACTGCCCCCCTCCCTGGGCATTTTTAGAAGTGGAAATGGCCAGCCCAGCTCCCTCCTGCCAATAATGCCTGTTGCTGTCAATGCTCCAGCCAAATTTTCTTCTCCTGGATACACACTCAACTGAGCATCTAGTGCCAAGGCTAACATTTCCCATTAATTCTTTTTTCTTTTTTTTTTTTACAAATTTCATAGCAGAATGTTTTCCCCTCCCCATACGATCTAGGAAGTATTCTGAATATTTTCATCATACATCATGCTGGAGTTACCACTGCATTTGTTTTTGAAAAGGGAGGTTAGCTGAATTCCCAAGCATTTTTAATTACACTCCTGAGTCAAAAGGTCTGGACTGACAGTGACCCAAGAGGTGTTGTGCTTCTCTCAGACTTTTCAGTTGATCAGCCAAGAATAAAACTTCAACCAAGTTAGTGTGTTGCTGTTTCTCTGCATAGGCTGTTCATTTGCTGGGGAGGAGAAACCAATCAGACAATAGAGAGAATGGGTTGACCTAAAATGTGGATGGGGGGGGGGGGGGAATGCAACTATTCAGAAACTATTCAATTCCTGCAGACCTCCCTCTATTTTTAACTAGGGCAGCATGTTAATTTCGCCCCAGATTAAATTTGATGACTGCAATAAAGTTTTTCAGTTTCAGATTAAATAAATCAACCTTCCTCAGATGCATTAAGCCACAATTACCAGCCTTCCCATCCACCATAAAGGGTTGGATGAAGACAATAGTAGTTATCTTGTAACCTTTTTGGAATACATCGGGTTGGGGAAGAGTGAAATAAATAACGATTCATCTCATCACGGAGAACACCAGCACTTAACTCTGTCATCTGTTCATAAACATAGCCTTAACTATTGTCCGGTCAAACCTAAGTCAAGATAATAGTTTTGGGCATGTGCAGAGTTCATTTTGCTCTCCGCTGAATAATTAAAGGATATCTCTTCCCACATATACACACTGAGATCCTGGGAACATCTCAGCACACATTATCTGCCTCCTTCTCATGCAATGTGCAGCTATATGGAGGACCCCAAGTAGGCACCCAGGGAAGGTGGGGTCAACAAAGTCAAGATAAGAGATGAGACCACATGATCTGCCCCTTTTCTGTTTGCATTACATGTGTGACCCACAGAAAGAAGGAGTAAGGCTTTAATCGTGAGGTTGCATTCACTCTCTTCACTTTTTTGAGTTCCCCTATGGATGCACCTGTACTTGGGAAAACATTCATATGACACTTCACCTGATAGCTGGTCCCATCAACTCTGGTGGGTTCATGGACAAATTTCAAAAAGGGCTTTTTTTACAGCTGAAGATTGCCATGCTGGTTCTCTAAATAGTGCAAATCACTCATTCTTCTCCCTCTCCTCATATCTAGAAAGCCAGAGTGATAAAGTGGTTAACATATTTAGAGAGAGACCCAGAATCACATCTCCCTTCAGCCACAGATACTCACAGTGTTACTTTGGGCCAGTCACTATCTCTCAAATCAACAACCCAAAAACAAGACAGTTGGGTAAATGGAGAGTTATGTTTGCCACCTGGAGCTCTTCAAGAAAAGGTAGGATATACATCTTCCCTGATGGCCTTAAAAAGCTGATTCTTCTCCCAAGCATTGGAATAGCATGAAGCTGGAACCCAGAAAATGTGATTTGTTTATTTTATTTTATTTATTGGATTTGTTAAGGCCACCCTATCTATAGGGTAGTGTTGTTGTGTGGTGCAAGGAGTTATTTGATGCTGCTTTTATTGTTCTTATTGAGTTGTTATTGTTGCATTTGTGGGCCACCCAAGGTTATTGTACATAAGAAGGGTGGCCATATAAGTGTTTTAAATAAACATGTAACGTCTATCAAGCAAATAAATGTTAATATAATGTCCAAAGCCATCTTCTGGCATATTAGTAGAGTCTATGAATGAGTCTGGAAGGATAAGATATTTACTGGCCCCACAAGACTGTTGAAACAAAGAAGGGAATAGCAGATTATACAGAGCTTCCTACATTACACACTCTCTCAATAGGGGCCTACGTGAGGCTGATTATCTACTTTTAGAAAGTGTTTTGGAAACCATTTTGTGAGCTACGTTTTTATAAGAGTTGATGATTTATTACTATATACTATCAAGCATATTGCATTTTCATTAGATGTGTGAAACTGAACTATTCAGAGTCTTAGAGGAAGGAAGGAAGGAAGGAAGGAAGGAAGGAAGGAAGGAAGGAAGGAAGGAAGGAAGGAAGGAAGGAAGGAAGGAAGGAAGGAAGGAAGGAAGGAAGGAAGGAAGGAAAGGACAATAATAGCTCTCTCATGTTCAACTGGGAAAGTGCAAACCACGAAGCTTTTTTCCCTTTGCAAGTGAGACCCTTTCATAGGACTTAATTGAATACACATTTTTATTCAATTTGTGGAATGTTAAAAACGAGCAGATTGAAATTGACCAGCTGTACTTACACTGCATTTCCCAAATTACCGGTGGCCATTTGCTTTGCAACATCAGACCTCATGTTCAAACTTCTAGCTTCTAACTCTGTAGCTGTTCAAGGGGGAAAAAAGCATTCCCCCTTTTCCCCTAATAGAGATTGATTTAGTGTATGTTTAATGTTTGCATAGATCACTCAACATCTCCAACTCACATACAAATTCCGTCAAGAGGGGGGGAAAGGTTCAAATTTCTTTCTCTTTGGAATCAGCTTGCTGTGCCCAAAAGGTATGGACTAAGATCTGCAAAAGAGATGGATGACCCACTTACAACAGTTGTTGTGATCCTAATAGCACCTATCTTCCCAGGAAGCTTTCTTTACTTTTTGTAGACAGGTCCTCAGTTAAGCGTCCAAGGAATCTCAGTAGTCTCAAAAATTAAGCCAAATCCCACATACTGTGCAAAGCTGTATTCCAAGGAGCACCAGAAACATTGTTCTGGAACAGAACATTCCCGAATTGGCCTTACACTCTGCAAAATGTCCTCCATTGTATTCCACATTTAATCACTGCTGCTATGTCTCAGTCAGTTGTGCAAGGAGAAAATAGTCCCAAACTCCTATCACATTTTTGTGGAATTTATTTATATATGCACAGAGGTGAGTGGAACGGTAGGGAGAAAGAGAATAATATTGACATCAAAGGAAATGCAATATGATAATAAAATAAGTCATGTTATTACTTTTGTTTTCCAAAAGCAACAGCATAATTTTAAAGCTTACTAGATTTGCATCAATTCTTTGATGGCCCAAATATAGATAAGTCTACTCAGAAAGTAGGACCAACCCAGCAACCCACATGGTAAATGCTACATGTATATTCCACATTTACCTTCCACCTCTCTTTTATTGCACCATATGTGATTTGATGCTGACCCACCCAAAAATCAAACATTTAAGTCTCTATAGTATGACATGTTTGGAGATGGAGGACAACTTACAAACTGATATGGCTGCTTCCTGAATAAGACATCCTGAACCTATTCATTAGAAACTTTGAGATACGATTCCTTCAGAAGTAGCACTTTTGCCTCCAACTTCATCCAATTCTGTTAAAAAATAAAAATGCATTAGTAGTTTTCATTAACGGATTGCTGAACACCAATCTCCATCTACTTGTAATAAATCCTGGTATGTATTTATCTGAAGTTTGACACAAATTTCAGGAGTTGTTGTTGTTGTTCAGTCATTAAGTCGTGTCCGACTCTTCGTGACCCCATGAACGATATTGCGCCAGGCCTTCCTGTCCTTCACTGCCTCCCTGAGTTTGCTCAGTTTCATGCTCATTGCTTCAGTGATGCTATCTAACTATCTCATCCTCTGCCGTCCTCTTCTCCTTTTGCCTTCAATCTTTCCCAGCATCAGAGTCTTTTCCAAAGAGTCCTCTCTTCGCATTAGGTGACCAAAGTATCTGAGCTTGAGCTTCATTATCAGTCCTTCCAATGAGCAGTCAGGGTTGATTTCCTTTAAGATTGACTGGTTATCTGAAGTTTGACACAAATTTCAGGAGTAGATCTTTTCATTTCTAACAACACATGATAGCCACTGTTGATTTCCACAGGTAGATGAACTAAGAGTACAGTTAATGTAAAAACTATCTATTATCTATTATCTATCTATCTATCTATCTATCTATCTATCTATCTATCTATCTATCATCTATCATCTATCTGTTCTTTAAATGGGCTTTTATATACATATTTAGAAAAGGAAGTAAGTTAGATATTTAGATGTTTTGTTTTGTTATTGTGATTCTTTAGTTTAGTGTAGATTTTTTTTCACTTTTTTATTGTCTTTGTTTTATTTTGTTTTTAAGTAGTTTATTTTTATCTACTTATTTTAGGTGGTTACTTTTTATTTTTTTCCCTTCACCTTATTTTCATATCTATAATAGGTTAAGTATCTATCTTAAACTATATAGTTTTATTACACAATAGTAATATCGTTATTTTATTTATTGAATTCATTTGTATGCTACCCGACTCCCAACGACTCTGGGCAGCTCACAAGTGAAAACATTAAAAACAAGAAAAAAGTACAATAACAGACAAAAAGAAAAGATGGCAAGGAGGACAAGAACTGGACAGGAAGGACGGAGGAACAAATCCACTGTCCGAGGAGACTTTGCTCACTTCAGCCAAAGGCCTGGGTGAAAGGCCAGGACTTCAAGGCCCTTCAAAACACCAACAGTTGGGGGCCATCTGGATCTCAGGGGAAACCTCATTCCAGGGGGCAGGCACTGCTACAGAGAAGGTATGCTTTCAGGGTGCCAACAGATGCCTTGTGTAATTGAAGATACGCGAAGCACACCAACCCTGCCAGATTGAATTGGCTGGGCAGATACTATGGGAGACAGGCGGTCCCTCAAGTCACCAAACCCTATGCATCTTGAATCTCTTACATTGCTACTTAGTTTTATATAATATTAGAGTTACCTCTTAAAAAGAAATGTTAATTGTAATGTTTCTGAAGTTTTGTTTTTATTATTAAAAAGTTAAATGAGCCACATGGGCATTGGTGTTCAGGTCCTGAATCAAATTGGGGAGCTTCCAAATTGGTCCAATTTGGTTTAGCAAATCAGGGCCTGAATGAATTCATGGCTGCTGTCACACTGTCACTTCTTCAGTTTTTCATTTTCTGTCACTGACATTGGATATTTCCAGATTGGGGTACGTGGAAATGCTTAGGGTTGTACTATTGGAATATGAGTGGCTTATAGTGGAGTCAAACTAGACATGGCATTAAACATGTGGTTGCCTGTATATCAGGGTTTTTTCCCTCTTGATTCATATCACAAAGGACCTACAGTGACTCAGATCAGAACTATAAATCACAAAGAGAGGTAATGGGGGATCCAGAGCTCTCATTTAGCCCAGGAGAGACTCAGTGATTGATCCTAATGTCAGTTTGCATTCCTGGAGAAAAGACCAGATGCAGTATGGCACGTGTACATGACAGTGTGTGAAAAGGTTCACTCCACCCATCAGTCACAATGCAGTCCCAAACTGGATCTCACATGCCCTTTCACACCAGCATAAATATACAGAGCTACCAATGTTTCTTTTCTTTCTGGAAGCCACCATAGCAAAAGTCATGTTAGGTTCCGGTCCTAGTAACACTGAAGTAACCAACTTTGTATTGTCGAAGGCTTTCACAGCCGGAATACAATGGCTGGTGTGGGTCTTCCGGGCTGTGTGGCCATGTTCTGGAGGTTTTGTTTCCTAACGTTTCACCAGCATCTGTGACCGGCATCTTCAGAGAGCAGAACTGTCCTGTCTGTGCTCCTGCCCTCTAAAGATACCGGTCACAGATGCTGGTGAAACATTAGGAAACAAAACCTCCAGAACACTGCCACACAGCCCGGAAGACCCACACCAGCTAACCAACTTTCCTCAACCAAATGGCCTCCAGGTGCATCAGACTCTCTTGCCCTGGTGATGGAACATGAAGGGTCTTGTAGCCAGGCACATCTGGAGGGTGGGTTCAAGCTGTTTATTAATACCCTATAGGTTGCCCTGTGCTCCAAAAAGAATAGAAAACCCAATGCAGATGCCACTTTCCCCACTCTATGCCTCTTGCAGTTCTGCTATAAAGAATTCCATTATGAAACGCTGAGATTCAACATTCAGGACAAATATTTTTATTTGTTGGATAGCATTCACCCTTCTGATGATGTATGGTGTGCAAACAATCTCCTATCAAATGGGGTAGGTCATTTTTCAGTATCCTGCTGAGGATGTGGCTCAGAGCAGTGGATTATAGGAACTCATTTCCTTTGCTGGGGATGGGGGAAGAATATAACTTAACTTTCAATAAACTCAAGAGCAATGATGCAGCGTGACCCTCCAAATGCTTCAAGCATAGCTGTTAATAGCTTCCTCTCCCAGGACACAGCTTCACCCCATTCACTTATCAACTTTGATCCATTAGCAAAAGAAAGCCTCCATTTCTCATAACTCTCCAAAATGATAACAATACATCACTGGAAAGCAATCCAGGATCAACACATTGTTAGCTTTTTGATCTCTCAAGTCAAAACTTGTGATTAGTGTTCTGTACACCCACACATGCACGCATGCACACACACACACACATGCAATACGCACACACAATGCATGCACATCCAGAGAAATGTTAAAAGCCTATTTAAGTTAACTAAAGACATCCCTGGAACATCAGGGTTGAATTGCGGGTGATTTCCTGCAATGCAGCTGTTATAAGTTTATCGAGCTGCGGGTGGCTGTAACCCATAATCATAACCAGATTGTATGAGAGATGCTGAGTGTGTGTGTCTGTGTGTGTATTGGGGGGGGGGAGTAGTTTGAGGAAAACAGAGCTTGAAACAGGGAGAAAGAAAATCCAACTGGCCAACTGACACTTATAAAAACCTGGGTCACAAGTTAAAGAGTTTGCAATGGGACTGTCCTATTATGTCAGCCGGAATGGAAGATGCCAAATTTTGGCATGTGTGTTTACAGGCAAGGGATGAATCTGTCGATCTGACTGCTAATCCATGGGCAGAACACAATTTCCCAGAGCCGTTCTGCTTCACAGCACTTCCATTTCCAAAACAGCTCTGCTCCATCAAAGTAAAAAACATGAGGCACCAGCAAGGTCTGCCGAAGACAATTTGTTGCCTGAAGAGAAGGTTAAAATGGTACTCCATTTCAGACTGGGGCAGTTGTTGAATCTCGCTCCAAGTGGAACAGTGTTCACCACTACCCCTGATGAAAGCAAACTAGGTTAGGAGGTGCAACACAACCTGTGCAGATTTCATGGCTCTTTCCCATCTCCTCATTCTGCTGCAATTTCATCCATCTTAGGATCTACCACCTGAAGTGGTCTTTTTATGCTACTGGCAGAGTCAGCCCTGAGTACAAAGCCTAGCTGAAGAGCAGCGAGACCTTCCTATGGGCTTGAATTTTTCAGTGAATAGCCTGGGCATATAAGACCTTCCTTTAAGGACTTTTAAGAACATGGAGTGGGGACCTTCTGTTTTCCATGAATCTACTTAATGCTCCTTTTTGGAGTTACAAGCCAAAAGACAAAAGAAAGAAAAAAGTCATAACCCAAGTTGCTTGCATTCACTCAGAGTTGGACGTCATGCTGACAGTACAGTAGAAGTAACTGGGGTAGCATCTTTTATAAAATTGTATGAATTTCTTTTGATCTTACTGCCTTTGAAGATGTTCTTGACAATTTGAATTCTGCCACCCGTGGGCTGAACCCCTGCCCTTCCTAGCTGCTTTGGGTGGCTAACTGAACAATGAGGGAGTAACTTCAGGAGGTAGTAAATGTTTCTTTGAGGGGAAAAAGTGGTACCTGCTACCTTGAAGAAGGTGGTGGTGCAACCTTTCTTGAAGTAGCCATCTCTTGCCTCCCCAGTGTTAGATAACTTCTGCCCAGTCTCCAACTTTCAACTCCAATTTTCGATAGGATGAAACAAGCTGAGTTGGAGTCCCAACAAAACTAAATGACTGTACATGGGTATTGGGTGGCTTTCCCCAAGTCTGGAAAGGATAGTGATATCCTCAAAGGAACAGATCCACAATCAGGGTTTTTTTCTGGATTCACAGCTCCACTTAGTTGCAGGGAGTGGAAGGTGCCTTTGCCCACACCCTCATTAGCTGCAGAATGGATTGCTTTTATGTGTTTTACCTGGGCTGCCCTTGAAGACTACCCAGAAATTGCTGCTTGTGTAGAATACAGCAGCCCACACGCTGACTGGTGAGAACAAGTATAATAATATAATACATATATTGTGAGTGCTGCACCAGCTTCCAGTGCATTTCTAAGAAAAATTCAAAGTGCTGGTTTTAAGCTATAAAGGGTTTAAATCCAGGATGCCTACAAGACTATCTCCTTCAAGTTGACTCTGGTCATTCTGTTCATTCTGCTCACAAGAGAATGCTCCAGCTACCATCAGTTTGGGAGGTAAAGGGGGTGGGGGCATGGAAGCATTGCTTCTTCATTGCTTCCACAAGTTCTCTCCCCACCCCAGAGATCCAATTGCCCTTTACTTTAGTCAAAGGTGTCAAAGCTTGGCTGTTCTGACGAGGCTTTGGAGATTAATATCCATGTTTTGCCTTGGTAGGATCATTCTGGCAATCTTAATTTTGTATTGCTTTCAGTAAGAAGTGTGATGTGGTTTTTATGGGTTTGTTGCTTTATTATGTAGATTTATGAACTGCCTAGAGATATGCATGGTGGTATGCAAGTAATGGAAAATCAATCTCCCATTATTTTGATTAGAATATATGAATTGGCAGCACTTGCATGAAGGACCACCTATAGCATCCTCCTGAACCACCAATGGTCCATGGATCATAGATTGGAAACCATTGGACCGCTGCCAATTAAGTGGGATGATGAGGACATCTGTGCAGCTGCCAAGTTAAAAAAATCAATCTAATATTTAATTCAATATTCAATAACCTGGAAAAAATACAGGATAGTAGAAGTAGAATTCATACATAGCATTAAATGTAATCCCACTTTCTTCAGTTACACGATGGATACACTGCTAGCTAGAAATTTGTTTTCAGGAGAAAGAATGGTGGAATTTCTCCAAAATCTAAACAGAAACACTTCAGAACTACCAAATATACCCTTCATAGTCAATCTGTTAGATTTTAATACATGTTGAAATAATTCCATCCACATTTAATCCAATCACTGGAAACATTTGTTTGCTTTATTATAACCTCTAATTTGTTTTTCTTTGAGCTCTGTGTGGGCAACAAGAGCAAGCTGTGATATATCACCCTCTGCAGGAGATGGGCGGCATATAAATTTAATAATAAATAAATAAGTGTGTGTGTGTGTGTGTGTGTGTGTGTGTGTGTGTGTAGATATAGATATATATAATGAATGTTAAAATTTTGGCAGATTGAGAGGTCTATGTAATTATTTTACTTTATGGACCCCTGCTATTTTGGGTTACCCTATACTATGTAGAATTATATTCAGTGACAAGGAAGCATTGGAAGGTGTTTGTGTGAAGACATTTGGTTATCCAGAAGATCCTAGAAGGTTGTCCAGGCCATGACAACATATAAACTTATGACATTGCTGTTGGCCCATTGAATCAGAAAGGCAGATTTCAATTTATGGTATCCTTCCAGACCAAGATAAGGCTAGTGTCTCCAATTAACTAACTTGCCTGATTTGAACAGTATCCTGTCTGTGTGTGTGCAAAATATGAGTCCTGACATATGAAGAGACAAATAAATGAAAGGTTCTCAACATTACACCAGATGTATTGCAGAGTGGTGCAAGGAAGGTCACACGGATGAAAGCAGCAGCATGGTGTCATTCTGTAAGCTCCATCCCTTGGGGGCATATATGTGATGCCATAATGCATGTAGAAAATGGGCAGGACTTTCAGAACAACATTGCAACTCTGCTTTTGTCAGTCTGACTCTCCTTGCCCTGCCCTGCAGACATCACTACCAACCACCCAAAATTCAATTCTATGAACTGAAGAATTCAACAATTAATTGAATTATTTTTGCCTCAGACTTCGATTCTGCAAAGCAGCCTTCATCAATCTGCTGCCTTTCAGGTGGGCTGAGCCTGTCTGTATTTACTTTATACAATATTTTATATATCATCTCCTTCCTTGAGCTCCAGGCAGATCACAATCTTAGCAAAACTTGTTAAAATTCTCAGTCGAAGGCACAGCCCATTTGGACTTCCAATTGGGGGGACACTGCTTCAAAACTTCCAGCTCATATTTGCTAGAATTTCCATCTGCTTAGGGCATCTTCTGATGGACACGTTACTGACACTAAAGGAAACTGTATCAGTGGAAACTTGGTTTGGCTTCTATTGTTCCCAACTGGTTTTATGTGGAAACTTTGTGGCCAGTTGTGCTCTCTTAGCACTTATGCTTGCCAACCCAGAACTAAAAATAATGATGATAATTAATAGTATTAGAGTTTCCACATCTGGTGAATATTGTACCCAGAAGAAGAACAAGGGAAGGGCAAAGCTGTACTCTGCAACAAGACAAAGACACAGTGGGATATCTATTGGCAAACAATTCATTAAGTAATCCTGCTCTAGGATACCACTGGCTTTACACCCCTCCTCCAGATCATCACCAAGCACATAATTCGTAAATGTGGGACCCAGATGGGAAAAATAAGAAGGACCACATCAAAGTTGCTCAGAAAGTATGAGCTGCAGATTTGGAAGCACATGAGGAAGTGTGTGGTAAAGAGATAGGTGAAAGTTAGTGTCCTTGTCTTTTTGTGGGAATGCTCAAAGAAAAGACTTCAAGGTTAGCTTTTATAGGCATTAGTCCAAGTACATTTAATTTGGTTTATACCTTCACCCCAAGTGGGGCTGAAAAGAAGTTCCCCAAATGTTCCCAATGCAGAAATTACATTCAGATCCCAAGGGCAACATATCAATTTTAAAAGTATACTTAGGGCATGGATGTTATTTTGGACTGCGAGTGTAAGTACTTCAGCTTTCTAAGCTTCTCGTCATTGCTTGGATTTCTGCAGGTATGAAAGGATCTTAACTGACAAGTAAAGCCAAAAATTGCAAATCATAACCACAAAATAATGTGGTAAAATGATTCTGGGGTGGAGCCAGCAGTGCGCATGAAATTGGTGCAACTTGCAGAAGAACTGATATTCCTGGACTGTCCTGTTTGCTCACTGTACCAAGGCACCCAGGGTGCGTGTGTGTGTGTGTGTGTGTGTGACAAAAAACTCAAAATGATGATCTGGACTGTGCAATTAAAGCCACACCCCCTTTTGCGCATGCATCAATGTCACATGCACATAAAAGAGGCTGGGCATGGACTGGGTGGCTGTGATCACCATCTTATCTCTTTGGACCCCCTCCTGTGGCTATCACTGTCATTGCACTAAACGTGGATGATTCTCTCATTTATAGTGGTTTTCAATGTTATCAGCAGAAATACACACCACTAATATTATATGTTCTGATTATACAGTGCCTGCAACTAAAATCAGTCATACTCCCTGCAAGGGATCAGAACAACCAGCACGTTAAACAGTGTCATTTCTGGTTCCCACCCACAGATCCTTATTTCCTGAACCAGTACAAAAAAATTATGTTTATTCTGAAATACATGGACACCACCTCCTCCTCCTCCTCCTCCTTCTAGGAGGAAAAAGAATTGGGGATTTTTAAAGGGTTGAAATCTTTTTATTTTGCAAACAACACAGAGAAATGTGTGAGAGAGTGATAGAGACAGACCTGAGAAATGATTAATTGCTACATTTCAAAGACTGTATTTCAAGGTACTCTTGGGGTACAACAATTAGAAGGGGGGATGCATATATTGTCCCCTCTTATAAAGACCAAATCCTTGCAGCTCCCCCCACTCCAGCTGATCATGATGCTGCATCAGATAACCAATGGATACAATGAGGAGTAATTTACAAATCCTTCTTCTTCTTCTTCCATCCAGACTGCAGGTAGACCCACCAAGGTGTCAAGCTCTTCTTCAGTTTGGTCATATTGTAGATTGTAATTATCTTTCCATCAGCGGCATCCGCTGGGGGAGTCAAAAAGATTGAGGTCACTGTTGATGCCTTTATTAACATACACACCAAAGGGGCGGGGCTTCTATTGCACTACTGTGGCGGCCATCTTGACTTTTTTATTCCCCCTCCCCTCCACCTGGATGTCCCTGCTTTTCATGCCAATCACAAATATTTTCAGACCAGAGAGACTCTGGTTAAACCACCAATATCAACACAGGTAAAAGTTCTAGAAGTGGTGGATAGGATAGCTCTTACTATTCCAGGCCAGGAGTCTCTGCCTCCTATATCAATAGCAAGGTATTCTTTTTCACAGTCCTAAGAATTGCCCCTCATCCCTCCAAATCCCCACCTAATTCTCAAAGGCAGTTTTCCCATGTAGCTTTAACCCAAAGAAATAATACAGCACCCTCTTTGGGTGGCTACAGAATGAATTTGTGGTATGCTGAATATTTATTCTGCTTTTTTCCCCCCTTCACTGAGCAATCTTATTCTGTCTAATAAAAAAGGAAATCCTTTTGATTTTTTAAATTGATAGAATAAGAACATTTTAGCAAAATTCTCAGGATTGGAGCACACAGCTAGCTAAAGAAGAGCGGGTAGCAGCTGTGGCCAGGAGGGCCTTTGAACAGGTTCATCTTCTGTGCCAGTTGTACCCTTTCCTCGATCAGGAGGCCCTTCAGAGAGTTCCTCCTGTTCTGATCACCTCACAATTGGGTTATTGCAATGCAGTCTACATAGGGCTGCCCTTGAAGACCGCCTGGAAGCTACAGCTGGTTCAAAATGCAGTGGTACAAACAGTACTCTTGGTGTGCCCATGTGTCACTGCTGCTACGCAAGCTGCATTGACTGCCAGTTGGCTTCCAAGTGCAATCCAAGGTGATGGTTATTATCTGTAAAGCCCTGTGTGGCATAGGGCCTGGATATCTGAGAGACCACTTGTTTCCAAATGTTTCTGCCCACCCAGTATGTTCTAGCAGAGTGGGTGCCCTCCAGGTCCCCTCCATTAAATTTTGACATCTTGTGGGACTTAGGAAGCATGCCTTCTCTGTCACGGCCCCCACCCTCTGGAACAGCATCACCCCAAAGATAAGAAGGGCACGCTCTCTCCTGGGGTTCTGGAAAGTTTTGAAAACCTAGCTTTGGTCACACGCCTGGGGTTGATGTTTATTATTTGTCTAAGGTCCCTGTTTTGTTTTGTTAATTTTGTTGTCTATTAGATCATTTTAGTCTGGGCTGTCCATCTGATTTAATGTTTTTAGCTGTTTCTGTTTTTATTTTTTTCTATTTTTGTATGCCACCCAGAGTCCGTTGGAGTTGGGCAGTGAAAGGGAGGGAGGGAGGAGAAGGAGAAGGAGAAGGAGAAGGAGAAGGAGAAGGAGAAGGAGAAGGAGAAGGAGAAGGAGAAGGAGAAGGAGAAGGAGAAGGAGAAGGAGAAAGAGGAACATGAGGAGTGGATGTACAAATGTCCTTTCATTGTTCCAACTGTATGAAGCATTTTTGGCTTTATGAGTGTCCACAAGGGGGAGAAAGGGAAGAGAAGTGATGACATGTGTGCATGATCTGTGACTGATACAAATTAAATAATTCACTTCAACATTATGATGCCCATGATATCATCATGGCTGGTACTAGACACCTATGCTTGACTTCCCACACATTGTTTAATTCCAAGAATATTCAGGGCACCCCAGAATGCTCAGATCAGGCCATTCCAGGGGAAAGTGGAACATACAGATAATTACAGGACAGATTTCAGCAGAATTACAAAAGGAGCAGATACCAAAGGTGAAATAGAGCTTTCTATAATGTGTATTTGATGGAGAAGGGAAAAGCTTGAACAGCGATCACAGAAATGCGAATTAAGGGGTTGGAAGCATGTCTCACTCTGTGAACTGCTAGAGGTGTCCATCATACACTCCCAGGAAATGGGTCGTTTGAATGATTCTGTGAAGGACTTCATATCATCCCAGGGTTTACAAAGTTGACATGCACAGTGTTTCATATGCTGTGTGCATTCAGTCTTCAACGAGAAAACTAAGGCCCTGCTTTCTTCTAGCTAAAGCAGGGACCAGCAAAACTAATTGTCACTGGCAACTGAAGCCCAGCTGCGTTTGCATCTGGCATTCAAAGTGGGAAAATTTTAAAATCAAATTGTGCACCATGGAACTAAAGAGATGCTAAGTAGTTCTCTTGAGCAGCTTTTCTAAAAGCTAAAGTAGATTGAAGATAAGCTTCCTTGCCTCAGGCCACTATTGTAACACAGGATAGAAAAAGTTTACAAGAAATAAAGCATTGCTAGGACAGCGGTTCTCTTGACATTTTCCTACAGACAAAGCAAAGAATCTTACATGATAAGCTAAGCCTTCTGACTCTACCAAGATGGGTTGCAACTTGTCATAGCCTGACCTAGGTCAGGGGGTCTCCAACAGAGATCTGGGAAGGGTGTTACAGATTATGGGGTCTTCTTCACAGTACATATGTATTTGTGATTTGATTATTAGGAAGACTGGGTCTTACTTATGTCTCAGACCTTGGGTTAATCTAAATCAAAGTTTCAGACAGCAGAGTTTTTTAGCCTTCTCTGGAGATGCTGGGGTTGATCCCCAGATCTTCCATTTTTAGGGAAGAGATGAGCATACTTTTTTCATCTTCTGTCCCCCTGTCCAAATCCACCCCGCATATTTCTAGTTTTGGCCTGCTTGATGTTGATGGTTTTATTCACAGAATCTTGGGAAACGTAGCTTTGTGAAGAGATTAAGAATTCTGGCAGTGATTTCTGGTGTTTGGGAAGTGTCCTATTCAAACATTTTTTGAGGTAAAAAAATAAAAATAAATAAGGATTATACATTAACACCATTTTCCCCAGCAGACAGAAATGTTAGAAAGAAGAAAATTATGCATAATGATGGTTACTGGCAATCCAAGTCTCAATGGCAGAGCAATGACTGCAAGCAAGGACCCTGAATCCTTCCAGCTCTTTCAGACTACAACTCCCATCATTTATGTCCATTTCTGTCGGCTGAATAGAGTTAGGGGAGCAATTATACAAAATATTTGTAAGTACCCCAGCTAATCACTATCATGTCTTAATTATTTTCAGTATGTTTTGGATGCCTACAAAGGCATAGCTTTGGACATAGAAGAACAGATATATTCTTCAGACTCTTCAATAACTAAACAACTGGATACAACAGCTGGTTTATCTCTTCCTTGTATTTTCCATCACTGGAGATCCTTTAATTCAGTTACTTCAGCCCTGTCTTTAGATGTAGCCTTTGTGTTTATTTTGTTGGTATGCTCCTTACTTATTACCGACTAGGCAGTAGTAGTTTTTTTTTTTTTAATCCTAGTATCTTCCAACTTCTCTGTTGTGGGTACTATAAAATTTACTGGAAGAACCTTGTTCTTGTTCTTTCATCTTATAGCAGAAATCCACAACAGCTGCAAATTTCATGTTTGTAAGAGATAAGGCAAAGCTTGCAGGTCATCAGTTGTCAGAAGATTGCACAGAGAGAGTATAGTGCCATAAAACTAAGCAAAGTAGAGCCCACATTGGATTAATGGGCAATAGACTGCCATACTAAATCATATCCAGAGACCACATGCTCATCTCTGAACTATAAGGAACACGCTTTAAGTTTTCAAAAGCCAACAAAAAGACATACAGAAAAGCAGCAATATGAAATGGACAAGCTGACATGATCCCCAACTTACCTTACGCATCAAAAATGTTGGTGCTCTGTTGACCTCCTTAGGTGCTGTAGAAGCAGTCTCTGTGCCTCCCACTCCTCCACCAGATATGAGAGAAGGGGAAGAGAAGCCTGGCTATAGGGATAGCAAAGTAATTTCCCCTTCTCTAGCCCACACCTTTGCAAAGCTGTCTAGCAGATAGAGCATGAAATATTACATGATAAATAGTGCATTATAGATTCTGTTCTGGTATTCTGTGGATACCATCTGAAGCTTGTTGTTGAAGCGATTAAGCATAATACAATGCTACAACATTCAATGCATGTTGTGCATGTATATGTATAAGTGAATGTGAACAACTGTATCTGAAAAGGTTAAAACCTGTTGGAGGAACACCTGATTCTTTGACCAAATGTGTCCTTATCTAACCTGCCCTTTTCCATGACCACCTCTCCTTTGCTTGATCTTGCTGCTCCTTTGGAAGTTTTATTTGTTTGATTGATTGATTTGTTTTGTGACCCCTCCCAATTTTCTGACTGCATACCTCTTGTTCCTTTTTAGCCTTTTACAACATTTTGGGTCATTTTCAATGGCTTGGCAAACAGAAATGTGATGAATCAAGAGTGATAGGTTTATGGATGGGCCTTTTTACCTGACTCAGGCAGCTAGGGAACAGTGTCTGGAGAGACTGAGGAGTTATAAGTTACATTTTTCTTTTAAAGAGCTTGGTCCTCATCTTATTGAAAATGTTGCGGCTACCAGCTCCTTAATTAGCACAGGTAGTCCTCATTCAGCGACTGCCTCATTTAGCAACCGTTTGCAGTTACGACAGTGATTAAAAAGTAACTTTATGACTAATCCTCACATTGCCGACCTTCACAGGCCTGTAAAGCAAAGGAAACCTGAAGGAAGATCCTAACCACAGTCGTGGTTTCACTTAGCAACCACTTCACTTAACAACTGAGTTTCTGGTCCCAATTGTGGTAGCTAAACGAGGACTACCTGTAAAATGAAAAATCAAGATGCCCAGCAAGGTTTCAAATCCCCATCCTTTTTTCATATGGATCACAGAGGTGACACACATCAAAATGGGAAGAGGTTTTGATTGCTTGGTTGCAACAATTACCTTAATTTTTTTTTTTTACCCCCTCCTGCAGATACCCCTGTATGACCCACTTTTGCTTTAAAGCAGAAACTATAACCTGGTTCTTCAGGAAATCAAGATGCTAAGCTAGGCAAAAACTTAAGCCAGAAAGAACAGATGCAGGAAAACGGTGATTCTACCCAGGTAGAAGAAAATCATGTGTCACCAAGCATGGCCCTCAAGCTGCCATAAGACTTGAGCTGCACAAACTGACACTGTGTGTTTTTCATTTCCAGAGGCTGCTCCATTTAAACGTTTTTGTATAATTACAGTTAAGTTGACAGTCACAGTGCTGGAGCATATGATATAGTGTTTGGGATGTTTCTTCTGCAGCTAGCAATTTTGGAAATGACAGTAATTCATACCATCTATCTTAGTGGCATTGTGGCTTGAAAAAGAGACTAGATCATTCATTCATTCAGCTGTGCCTAAATATAGCACTTCAGCTCTTAAAATTACATTCCTATCACCATATTCTGATGTCAACTCATATATGTCTGTCTCTGTCTCTGTCTCTGTCTCTGTCTCTGTCTCTGTCTCTGTCTCTATCTCTATCTGAAGATGGTCAAGTAAATGGATTAATAAGATTGAAGGATCAGTTTCATGGGAAATTGCAGGAAAGGGACCTATTATTTGTTCCTGCACAAAGAAAAATTCATCTATCATAAAGTCAAACCAGATAGGGCAACAGATAGTTTCTCAGCATTATTAATTACTTTTCAGAGAAGCCTCACATAAATAGGGACAAAAGGAGAAATGGAAGGAAGCAATTTTGATTAGAAAATGATGAGATAATGGTTATATATCTCCTTTCCCCAACTCTGTGGTCCCAATCCAGTTCAGGTCTTTTCTACATCTGTTTTTCAGTAAACAAAAGAAGCAGTTGTATTCTTTCTAAGGAGGACAACTGGGCTGTTCCTGGACATTTCACCACAGAAGTCCTCCTGTTCAGCAATAGAGATTCACTCTGGATGTATTATGTGTTGGTGGGGGATAAACATCAGATTCTTTGGAGGGGGCATTAGAAGCATGTTGGAGATACCCAAAAGTCTGCAAGATACACGGTCATCTTATTTTCCTGACAGGCTTACAAACAGTGTCAGAAACTATGCAAATGCTGGCAGAAGGTCTAAACCTGCACGGCTAAGGAAGTAATGGTTCCTCTGTCAAAACCTTCCCCACCATTAACTGCTACTTTCAGCTTGCTCTGGAAAAAAGGGCAAAAGATCCAATCGCAGATCAACAAACTGCCACCAATTGGGCCTATGGACATTGCTTAAAGAATTGTTACAATCCAAAAGAAGACAGCTAATTCATAAATCCAGAACTCTTGAAACAGGCTGTGTTTATGTTGTGTTTAAACTGGTTACTGGATTAATCCATTTTCTTGGTACTTATAATAAATGGACTAGGTTTCTAAAATATGGTAAACCACAAAATACATGTAAGAAAAAATAAAACAAGCTTAAATGCATCTGCCAGCTTAACTTGACCTGGTTAAATGTTTTGTGTGAATGCAGCTACAGTGTTTACACGGTTACTGTCTGAGATTAGCTGGCACTTGAGAATACCCTGAAAAGTCACAGACTCATCAGTGTCTAGCTCTTATGCTCAGCTAAGAATACTGCAAAGAGCTGACTCAAGTTACTTCAGGAACCAGATTGCCCTCTTCAAGATTATATTTATTAAGCACCTAACTAAACCAACAGAACAATAAAAAGACGATGTCCCTATCTCCAGGTTTATTTCTCTATATTAATTTTGATAATGGTCTTATACTGTGCACACCAATACAATGTTCCTTTTTATTTTTTCCAGCCGAACAGAATGGTGGGGGGAAATTATATAAAAGACCTCTGAACACTCTCTACCTGTCTGTTCATTCACCAAGGACTAAATTTGGTGTGGCAGGAGAAGCCAACAAAAGAAAGACTAGACTTGGCTGGGAACTGCAGAGGAAAAAAAGAATCAAAAAATTCTCCAGCGTATCCCAGTTGGGCAGCTGCTCGGGGTGCTGCTGATTCCTCCATTCCAATCTTCCCTCCCACTTTCCTTCCAGTCATGTGACCCAGAGTGGAGCCTAAGCAGCCCACCCTTTGCTTTTCAGTGCATACATATACACAAACACACCTAGACACAAACAAGGGGACAGCAGAGTGTACACAGAGAGATATAACACATTTGCATGCACCCTGATTAGTCCCTGGGGAGAAAGTGCACACAGGCACACAGATGCAACACATTACTTCATAACCCAGCTGGTAGAGAGATAACAATAATTCCAGAAGCCAGGTTTTGCGTGATTTCCTTTCCTTGTTGATTTTCCAATCCACTGGAATGTAGAAAAGACATTATGTAAAGAGGCACAAAACTCCTGTATGTATCTATTTGCTGGTCCATCAGCAGGATAAGGATAATTCTCCAAAACCAGAATGGAACTGGACTAAATTTAGTTGTGGGAGAAGCTGTCAAAAGAAAGATGATGTCTACAAATTAGCCAGATCTGGCTGAGAGGCTGGAGAGGAAAAAAAAAAAAAATCAGAAAGAAGTTCCCCAGGGCATTCCTATGGGAGAAACATTTGGCTAAAGACTCAGCATGTTAGCACCTGCTCCATGATAAGCCCTCTCCCTCCTCCCTCCTGGTCATGTGACTCAGGGTGGAAGATATACAGCCCATCATGTGCTTCCCAGGACAGACATACAAACACATTCAGTACATGGGGAGAGAAAGATACATCACACATTGTTATGCAGAAGAAAATACAGATACCTCCTATGACCACTGCTGGCAAAGGGATTGGAAAGAATTCCAGGAATTATGCTCGGCTTAATTTGCTTTCCCCAAACTATGTTAAATTAACTCAACTTGTTTGCATTTCCCAGGAATTAACACTGACAGAATGGAGGAAGGCCTGACTAAAGTTTGCAGCCTCATTTTGTGGGGGAAAAAATGATTCAAGGTTAGTAGAACTTTTTTCATAGCGTAGGAGGTTTTTATTGGAACAGGGTCTAGCATGAAGGAGTCTTTATCTAAGTTAACTATGATGCACAGTGAATGGGAGTAATTTACATAAAGTATAGAAATCCAAATTGAACTCCCTGTTCAGTCTAGAAGTCCATCCATTTCCTACATTTTAAAAGAACTTAACTAACAGGATTGTTGTGATGATAAAATGGGACAATCTGCCATTGATCTGTCCTGACATCTTTAGAGAAGGATATCTGTGTGTGATCAAACATGCCTCCTTATGATTTTCTGCCTAAAGTGGCACAGTCTTAGAAATAGTGTCACAACAGTTGAGTCAGCTTTTCTGTTCAAGAATTTAACACAGAAATGTTACATGCATGTGTGTATCAAACTTGCAATGATGCCTATCACTTCCCAAAAGGTGTGTATTTCCAGTTGCCAATCAAGATGGGGGTGGGTGGGATTAATACTGTGTACTACAATCATTCATAGAAAGCCTATAGAACTATGTCAACATCAGTGTACATCCAGAATTGTATTCCCAAGCATGGGTCAGATTTTTATCTAACACACCATTTTCCTAATGTCAGATAAATACATAAGCTCACATGAGCTGAGTCTGGCTATATGTCTGCAAGTCATTCTGAAGGACTGAAGAGAAGTCCTACTGCAACACCCTCTCATCTATTGCAGTCATGAGCTAGATTTGTTAAAAATTGAATTTGTGGTCTAGTGTTATCCACAGGACATTCCACACGTTTTGGCAGCCTCCATCTCTCCACCTCTCAGCATCCCAGGAGGATATTATCAGTGGTTTGGTGGTTTCTCCAAAGAAAGCTGAAGGTTTCATTCCCTAGCTTCTTGGCTAAGTGGTCAAACCACGACATTTTCAGAAAGCAGCATGGCTTACAAGTGTACTGTAACCACACTAGTGTTTCCTATTTTCCACAATGTGCAAATATGTGGACATTTCTCTAGAAGTAGCACAGCACCATTAAAACAGTGGGAACATATATATGTGAAACTTGCAACTAGAAGTGGGGCTTTCAACCATAAATTAGATGCAGGACTCCTTGAAAAATGTCTTCCGTGTTTTTTCATCTATTGACTGAATATCAAAATTCAAACAGGCAATATATGATGAAGTTTCACTAGGTATGCTTTTCTTCTTGAATTGCCTTGATTGATTTCTGTCCCAAATAGAGTTTGGAAGAACAGAAGTACCCTTCAAGTTCTTTTGCATGGTCATTTCACTACCACTTTCTTTTCAATCTTTCATAGACCATCAAGAAAGATAATTTCAGACTTTGTTACACTTGATAGCTGGGTGCTACACTTTTTCAAGAAGGTGCAAGTTGCAGTTGGCAGAGAGATTATGCAAATTGGGCAGGGTTATATCTTCCTGTTTTGTGCAGCAGTTCTGGAGTTCTTTTAATTTAATTTTAAGGCTTAGAATACAGTTTTTATGTATTACCCACTTAAAAGAACAGGAAAGAGTGAACCCAGTTTGGGGCAATTATTTTCAAGGGTCTCCCTAGGAATCACAAGGAGGTCCCAGGACACTAGGCTGACTATTACTATAGTAGGGAGGTTTGAAATAACATTAAGATAATTATGATTTTGGTTTCAGTACAACTAGGATCCAGAAGGCAGGATGATTATCAGCCCATATCTGCCCTAAGCTGGTATTTCCAAGCTTTTAAAAATGTCCTATCTTTAGATGTCCTAAATGAGTAATGGTGACTATTTGCAGAATCTGCAAGGGTTTATTATTCTCCACTAAGCAGAAAGCATGTCAATCATCGTTCATTTCTCTCTGTCTCTCTCTCTCTGTGGTGTATGTATGCATGCATGCATGCAGTCATGTGTGTGCATGGGGCTACAGGTTATATTATCCACTGAAGCTCATAACGAATTGAATCCATTCCTAACCACATGTAATATAAACTTCCAAAAGAAATGCTTGATTGCTAAGCATCGTGGTCCATGGTCCAAGAGAACCCACTCTGTTCTTCTCCACCAGCTTTTTTCCTCCTCTCCCAAAATGAAGATATAAATCTGAGAAAATAAATGTTTCCAATGGCAGTGCTGACAGAAAGTTAACTACACCTTCTTAAACCCAGATGCCCTGACAATATTTATGATGGTACATTCTGTGTATACACACATGTTACCTTGCCCTCTTTACAACTGACTTCTTGGCAGTAATGTGAAACCAAACTAACGGGCTGAGTTTTCTGTGCGTGTGTTTTAACGAAACATTCTGTCACCTGCAATTTTATATTTTGTTTCACATTTTGTTTTCATAAAAACATTGTGCAAAATGTTATTGAGAAAAAAGTAACATCTACCTGTCAGAGAAAATGAATTCTCTGAGTTGAGAAAATGGATTATAAAATATACTCATGGCTCACGTTTTAACAGAAAGCTTCAATATTTAGTAAATTTGGGTGTTAACTAAAACCTGACGTTTGGCAGGCTGAGCAGTCCTAGGAAGCATTTGTGGGTAGCAGGGCCAGATTAAGGCCAACTGATGCCCTAAGCAAAACCCAACAACGGTGTCCCTCATCGAAAGTAAAACTCTCATGCCCTGAGACAGAAACACATATGATATCTGACAACACCTTCAAGCCAAGCTTGTAAACTTTAGTCATTCAACATGGCAAAGAAAACTTTCTTTTAACAATGCAGATTAAAGTCAAACACCGCAGATAAGGACAATCACAAAACATTCAACTAAAGTCAAGTGTGGCAGTGAAAGAGTTAAGGGCATGATAGCTAGGGGAAAAAACTCTGTGGTGCCCCCCACCCTTCACTTGGTGCCCTGAGCATGTGCTAACTTTGCTTAATGGTTAATCCAGGACTGGTAGGCAGGGACACCTTCCATCTAGATGGCATTTTTATACCATCTGAGTAGGAACATTTGCAGAGCAGGAATGTCCACATGTGCAAAGCTTGTAAAAACAAGGTGTGGCTACCATCATGGTTTTTTTTTATCTCCCTTCCCACAGTTGTCCCTTCATCAGAGCCAACTTTCTCAACCCCACCCCCATTCCAGTATGGTACCCCCATTGAATGCCTTGCAAACAGAGATGTTCTGTCGGCAATGGATCTTCAAATGGGGGCCTTTCAAGGGCAATTGGAACACTGGACAGGCATTAATGTTGGTCTGGTAGCCTCCCATTCCCATAACATATCTCTCAAAGGCCCCTAGAGCTGTCATAGCAATTTCCCTTCCATTAGTGCCAGTGGGAAGGAAAGAATAAAGAGTAAGCAACCTCTTCAACTGCCGTCTTGAAAAAGCCAGCGTCAGATTTATGGTTTGATGATTAGATAGGATAGATTATAGGAAGAAGAGAGTCCTGATGTACCTTTAGAGAGAGACATCAATTTATAGTTGTACTTATAACTGCTGTGAAGAAGATCGGAAGCCACTTCTCTTATCTTGGTACTACTTTATATCTTTTTTCTTTCTTTCCTATTTTTCTGCTACTCATTTTCTTTGGCACCTTTAGTTTTTTTTTCTTTTTTCCTTTTCCTTTTTCACTCTATGTTAATTTGTATTAGTCTCATTCTTGTTTTTAGAAATTTCAATAAGATTACATGAAAAACCAGCATCAGACATTGGTGGGGTACTTGGAGAAGGTTTCAAATCTCCAATTTTATTTTCTGAAATTTCCTATTTAGAGGAGAGCATCTGCTGCCTCTTATACTCATCCCTGCAATGTCCCACCAGCAATGACAGAGCTGCAACTTTCAACATTTCAGCTCCTAACTGAAATGTTTAACTGCTGAAGAGAACTACCATCATTGGATGCCCCTCAGTTCTTACCCTTGCCAAGGGAGATTGTGTCTTAATACTTTATTCAATATCCATACTGGACTGGATCCAGGGTTGGGATAGATTCAGTGAAATCAATGAGGCTTTGTTGCTCATGTGAACTCATTTATTCCAGGGGTTCTATTCTAACTTTGACTGAGGAACCAACTAGAGTCACTCCTTGAGTGAGGTGGGCAGTGACTATATTTGAAATATAAATAAATGAGAGAGAGAGAGAAAGAGAGTGAGAGAGAGAGAGAGAGAGAGAGAGATCATAGGATCTCAAACTACTGTATTTCCTAATTACTCTTTTTTTTGTTGTTGTTTTGTTTTTTAATTTCAAGAGAATGATGCCCTGAACTAGAAGGTAGGAGCATTCACATATTTCATTCCCAAACCTTCTAAAAAGAAAACTATTCCAACCCCCCCCCCCCAATGATGCTGCCAAAGCAAGCAATTTGTTTAAAAGGGGGACTGGGGAAAATAGTAGGCTCACCCATCCTGCCTGGTGATTCCAATTTTGGATAACCCATCATTGTCTTGTAACTAAGGAAGCCCAGGAAGTAGGGTGGGGGGGATATAAAGACTCCAGTTATTGTGTAATTTCCCAAGCCCTTGTGACTTGTCTTACAAAGCAAACCAGTGACATAAGTTTTAAAACAATTTAAACAAATTCAGTAGCGATTTGATTCTGCCATGCCAATACATTAATTTGTTCATCTGTATAATAAAAGGTAAAAAAGAATACTGCTGATCCCAATGGACTTATTTTCCAAATTAAATGGACTTAAGATTAGGGGTAACTGTTAAATAAAATTCCCAAATACTGGGATGGGGGTGGGGGTGGGGGTGGGAGGGAAATGGTTTCAGTTGCAGGAGAACACCGAGACAACGTAGCTGAGCTTTGACCCTTGGTAACTCATTCCAGATTTGGAATCTTTCCACTTTCACATAGTTTATGTGAAGTCATCCAAGGAATTTGACACATCAATAGCACATTACATTGGGGAAAATCCACCGACATTGACTCATTTCTCTGTGTTAGCTGGGCCAGAGTTTATATCGAAGCCAGAAAGATTAGGGTTGGAGGTGCTACAGCAGACAAAAGCACCCTAAAATATATTTCAATGGTCAGAGTGACAGCAGATTAAGTCTCTTTCCTGTACCAAGTTCTTTAAAATTTTTGCAGCTCAAACTTTGGCCCTTTGTGCTATGGTCATTATAAATCACCGACATGGACATATACCCATACCATCTTTTGTCAATCCTAAGACTGTTATTTCTATGCCAGGTAGAAATTTAATAGAAATAGGTTTTCCTGATGCTGAAGTTTTAATATTGAAAACACACCTGTTTAGGTTTGATGGCTCTCACTCATTTATTCCATATTAAAAGTTCTTTCTGCAAAAAAGCAGGAGGAATAGGACTATAATGGAGCAAGTAGGGAAAATTCATTCTTCATTCCCTGAATAATCTTCTTGTGTTGACAATAAATGAGCCTTCATACTCTGCACCAAAATTCAGGAGCAAAATTATGATCTAGGGAACTTTTCTTCTTCTTTTTAACAAGTTAAGTTCTAAAACATATGAGCTAAATTTATGATAGGATTAAGGCACCTAATGAAAAAGAAAATCACTGGTGTCTCTAAAACGGCCCAAACTTATTTTCATCCTTCTTTTGTCATCATCACATCACCATTTTGCTCATTGGAAGCCAAACGTCTTTTTCAAAAGTAAGCTGACCTAATTGGGGGAAAGTTTCTCATCTCTTACCTATATGTCTGAAACTATTTCTGTATTTAAATGCATAGGACTATTGCACAACCCTAATTAAAACCACCCTGCAGAGAAGTGTGATAGGAAAGAGTCTGGGAGAAAACCAAGAAAATATAAATAAGAGAATGGAAAACTTCAAGAAAATCTATCATGAGTTGTATCTGATGCTCCCATCTTTCTCCCACTGACCCCACTAATCTTCTGGGACAAGTGAGGGACAGCGATTTCAGTTTCTCTTGTTCCTACATTCCCATTTTAAAAAGTTCTTTCCAGCCTATTTGTAAAGAAATTTGTGAACTTTGATAAATTCTTATATTAAAAAAAATAATCAGATAAACTTCTTACCCATTTCTGTGGGCCAACTATTCCCAGTATGAGAAGGCAAAGTTGGACCTGCCTTCTATGTAACTGCTAAATATGAGAAATTTGGTTTAAAGAAAAATGAAATGTGATAACCTTACTTTGGTGTAATAAACAGGGTTAAACACATAGAGAGTTTGAAGCACAAAGCTAGAGGTTGGCAAACTGGTATCTTCTGGATATTTTAGACAACCACCCCTGTAAGTTCCATCCAGCAGGGCCAAATACCCTGAATGATGGGATGTGTAGTCCTGAACTCAGAGAGAACTAGATTGTCTAGTCCTGAACTAAGCAGTTGAATCTCTATGCTTGAGAGGGCAAATTCTTCCATTTCTTTTTTACTCACTCATTTAAAAAAAAAAAATCAGTTCTTTTCATCCCGTTTATGAAGAACTTCTTGATTTGGGTTTGGACTTACAAAAATGAGCTGAAAGATATTCTCAGTCATCTCAGTTTGGGACATGCAGAGTTTCAGGCTGATCAAGGGTAATTCTTCTCAGACACCCATGTCTTTACTTTATACACATTGCTATGGCCGTGCTCATTCCTCTGGAATATAGGCCAGCCTTCCCAACCTGGAACCCACCAGACGTGCTTCATATCCTAAACCACCTGGCCACAGATGACTGGAATTGAAGCCAAGCACATCTCACTTGGGGAACGACTGATGTAGCTAAAGTCAATAGTAGCTAAAGTCAGTAGTTGCAGCAGAAAGGACAAGACAATCATTGTTGGCCCAGCTGTCCTGGATGTAGATTATCCTTTCTTTTTTTCTTTTGAAGAAGCATTTCATCATCTCCTGTGCAAAGTTCCAAAGCCATTTCTAGTATGATGGACAAGTATTCAGCTGCAGGCATGAAGGTAGCAATGGCTACAAATAAATGTGGCTCAGCCCCCCCTCCCCTCGTAGCAATATTATGTAGGCAGGAGAAAACTTTGATGCGGGCAACATCAGCAAAACCATATTATATCCACCTAATTTGGAAAAAAAGCATCAGCTTCTTGGCTGATGGTTCTTTAGTTTCTAACCGCCGCCCCCCTTTCTTGTGCTTCTGATTTTACTGGGATGACTAAATCTCTAAGCTATGTCAGCAGTAAACAGAATTAATTTACCTCCTGCTTCTTTGAAACAGCTGCTGACAGCTGTGCTATAATCAACTGGGCATCTTTGCCGGGCTGCCAGCAACGAGTTCACATTCTTCCTTGCAGCTCTCTCTGCATCCCAATAATCCTGCATTTAGATTTATGCAGTTGCAGTGAACGTTGACAAGTAACCAAGACACGGAAGCTGACAACTTGAAAGAGGGTGTATTGTGTAGTCCAAAAGCATGAGCAAGAGAGGGGAAAAGAGGAGGAAAGTCAAACTGGGAAAATAGCATGCCTGTAAACATATAGGAATGCAATGGTTTGGAACCCTAACTAGGACAGGGATTAACATGTAGCTGTTCAACCATATAAGTTCATGGGGCCTTTATAGGAGATCAGTTCAGGGCCCAGGTAAAAGAAGACATCCGTTCCTGCTGCTTGGAGGCAAAAAGGAATATATCAGAAAGATAAAAAAGGGTGCTCAAAAAAGAATATGTCAGCCCTTCAAGGTAGATCAAACTTGGAAACCAATGATACGCAAGCTAATACTTTTATCGTAAGGTTACAGTAATAGAATCTTGCAAGTCTGAATGTGCTTCCGCGCCCCCTCCCTATATCTTCTTGATCCTAGGGAGGATCATGTCTGATATGCTTTGTCAGGTTACAGTTCTGGCCCAGACTCAGGTTTCTTTTATCTGACCGTTGTCTTGGTAGCGGTTTTTCCTCCTGTTCCTCAGATTACTCCTTCTGCTCATTACACAATGGGTGTCCCACTATCTACTTCTGGCTCTAGCCCTGCTCATCATGTGGCCTTTGTGATTAACATTTTAAAACTCCTTGGGACACTTCCATAGTTTACATCTTTGGGCTGTGATTTCCTGCCAAGGATTTTTGAAATGTTAATTGAAAGGGCCACTTACAGTGCAGTTACTCAGTGCTCTCTTGAGGATGTATGGCACCCTTAGGCCATATTGACTGATGATGCCCCCTCCTGCCAATTCCAAGATTTGAAGTTTTAGAATAGCCTTTTTTTCAGAAGGAGGGGTGGTGTTGGCACCTCCTAAGCTTTAGCACTCTAAATGAGTATCTACTTAGCCTTAGCCTAAATCTGGCCCTAGAGCTACCTAACATGTCAGGTGCATGTGCCTAGCAACCAGATAGAACTTTTTAGCCTGGGTGCACCCAAGACTTTAGCAGGTTTGGGGCATTTGTACAGTATATGTTTTATTCTCTTGGAATCTAACATGATATTCTTTGCTGTTTAGCAGTACTTCGTCTATAACTTGCTATTTTACTAATATCTAACCACTAACATTTTTTTCTGCCTATTTGCTTCTGAACTCCTTCATGTGCGTAGAAGACAGGATGGGATTTTCTTAAAAGCAAATGCTGACTACTACACCCGTAATACCAAGTCAAAAGATACATTGCTTTTGGCTTAGCAAGCTGGGCAAAATTCAGTTGGTGGTTTATTCAATATACCATTGTTAAGCAAACTGCAAGTTAACCTGATGAGTGAGCAACTCTAGATTCTCCCAGGTGAAACTGATTTTCTAGATTTCATTTCTATCCCAGCTATTGAACAGAAATGCCTTGGTTGCCCTGCAGAATGATCTGTACCAGGAAAAAGAGGGAATGTGATCCTGTTGATCCTCTTGGACCTCTCAGCAGTTTTTGATACCATTGATCATGATATCCTCCTGGATAGACTTTCAAGAAATGGGATCTGAGGACTCTGCTACAGTGGTTCCACTCTTTTTTGGATAACCATTTCCAGAAGGGAGTGCTGGGGGATTACTATTCTTCCTCATGGTGGTTGGGTTATGGAGTCCCTCAGCATTCTATTTTATCCCCTATGCTCTTAAATACCTATAAATAACCACTGGGAGAGGTCATCTAGGGACATAGGCTGAATTGCCTTCAATACATGAATGATACCTAACTCTCTGGAGAAGACTCTAATGCTGGGAAAGGTAGTAGGAAAGAGAAGATGACAACCAGCAACAAGGTGAATGAACTCACTTATACTGGCAGTGAGTGCACTGTTGGAAAACCTGAAAGACAGATCATCATGGAGAAAATCTATGTGGTTGCTAAGAGTCAACAACAACAACATAAAAACAATTTAAAAAAAAACAGCCCTGCCTCTCCTTTTCATCTAACACAGGTGAGTCAGTGTTCTGAGCCACTGTTTGGACAGGATGATGGACGGGATGAGGGCCAATAAACTGAAACTCAAACCAGACAAGATGTAGATACTATTACTAGATGGTGCATTCCTGTCCTGGAGGGGTCTGCACTCACCATAAAGGAGCAGGTTCGCAAGTTGGGAGATGTTCCCATATCCATCACTGTCACCAAAGGCCCAGGTGACCATGATTGCACAGAGCACTTTTTATCAGCTTCAGCTGATTTATCAGCTGTGACCTTACCTGGATAAAGGCTGCCTTGCAACAGTTACTCATGCTCTGGTAAATTTCCAGTTGGATTATTGCAATGTGCTGTATACGGGGTGTTTTTGAAAACAGTCCAGAAACTTCAGTTAATTCAAAATAGAATAGCTAGACTGTTCACTGAGATTGGCCTATATGAACATATTACACCAGTATTTCACCATCTACACTGGCTGTCGGTCCATTTCCAGACCCAATTCAAAGTGTTGGTTTTGACCTTGAAAACCCTAAATGGCTTAGGACCAGGTTATTTGAAGGAGCATCTTCTGCCATGCTGTATGGACCGATCTGGACTTTCTAAGCTTGTCTAATGAGGCCCTCCTCCAGGTCCTCTCACCAAAGGAGGTGAGGTGGACCTCTACAAGGGGGAGAACTTTTTATGTAGTGGCAACACCTCATTTGTGGAATTCCCTCCACAGACTGGACCAACTGTCACCCACATTAGCATTTTGGTGCCAGGTCAAGACCTATTTTCCCAGGCTTCTTAACTGGTTTTTATTTATATTTTAATTCATATAGTTTTAGCTTTTGAATGACTGCCTTGCAGCTGCCTAGTTTATATGTTTTTATTTTGCGTTGTATTATGCATGTTTTTATTCAAAATCTTATACAAAATCTTTTTAACGTGTTTATTATAAACTGTCCAGAGAGCTTTGGCTATTGGGCAATTTAAACATTTTCCTCAATAAAATAAACAAACCCAGCCTTAGGGTAAATTTTTCTGTCCCACTTTGCATCTGAGTCTCCCCCCCCCCCCCCCATCATTTACCATTTTGTATCTTCCTTGCTGTGGGCTGTGTTTATTTATTTATGTTGTCATAAGCCATCTGGAAGACCTGGGAGTCAAAGTAAGATATAAGTGTTTTCAAACAAATGCAGAACATATATACAGAGCTTATTTCCAGACAAACCCGAGTCCCAGCAAGTTTTCAACATTTCTAGAGCGCCTGCATGCAAATATACTCAAAAGAAAATCTCCTTGTGTTGAACGGAGCTTATTCTCAGGCATATAAATGTAGAACTGTAGCCATCACGGACCGTGGCTCTTTGAGATCTTCCACAGGATTACATTGCCCTGACAATGAAGCCCACTGAACAAAAAGGAACATTCACAGGATGGGGCTGTGAAGAAGAAAAGGAAACAGAATAACCACATAAAAATATCACAGGAGAGGCTTCATGTTAAAACCACGTAAAATGGCAACGTTTTATTTGATTGATTTGTACAAACAACCATCTAAAAACCACTGCTGTAAGGAAACAAAAAGTCCCAAAGCTTTCATTTATTTATTTAACCAGCAGTTGTTAATAAATATTTTATTAAATAAAGAAACAACATATCTTCAAAGGAGAGATGATTTCTTTGTGGGTTGGTTGGTTTTTTGTTTTGTTTCCCCCCGAATGTGATTGAGAAAAGAAATACAGAGGCTGAAATAAATAATTTTTTTTTTTTTTGGCTTTTGTGAAAATTATTTACAAAAACATGTACAAAGAATGGAACTTAAACAGAAATTAGCAGAAAACCTGCCATTTATATTTAAGGGCTGGGAAGGAAAATAACCCTAGGAATATTATCCCCATAATACACATAAAGAGGCTGAACTCGTTCATGAAGGGTTTCTACTAGAACATTTATCAACATGGTTTGGAAAAGAAGGCACTATAGATCACCCATATACTATATACATACTCACTCATAAGGGCAATCTTTCCTAAGCTGGTGTCTTCTCCATGTCCTAGGACTACAATTCTCAGAATTCGCATGATGGCCAGGAATCCTGCTTTTGTTGTCCCAACAGAGCTTGGAGGTAACAGGCTCAGAAAGACCACACCTTTCTTTTACATATTATAGCATTAAAAAAGAGTTCCCTGAACAAGGTTCATCAAACCCTAGAAAGGTATATGAAGCTGGTGAGCATCTCTATAAAAATATGCTAGGACTCTCCTGACTTCATCAGCATGTGCAGGGCAGTTATCTGATCCAAAGGTATATGGATTGGAAGAGAAGGTCATGATCAGGATCAGCTCTAATTCCAAGGGCTGCCTGGAAACCTCTCTGTTCTCTTTACTTTCCCATTGGGACCCACTGCTACAACCATTCTACCTGGATGAAACAAGCTAGTGGAAGAGCAGAGAGTCCACCTTCTGTCTTCTCCACCGGGCAGCCACCCCATCTAAAACATTTCCAAGCATGACTTAATAGACAGCAAGGCAATGCTAACCAATATGGTTTGTTCCTAAAATCCTAAATATGTGACAATTTAGACATTAGCTTTCATGGTTCAGAGTCTTTGGCGGACCTGTCTTTCATGAGCTTTTAAGAACCAGCACTTCGTCATGCGGTAATGAATCCTAGAAATTACTTAGGCACTGTGTGATAAAATACTTTCTGCATTCTTTTGTGGCAAATTAACTTCATTAGGCAACCTCATTAGCAGTAAGAAGGGAAGAAACTTCTCTCCCTTTCATATTCAGGAAGACTGAAAAAAATATTATGATCCTTTCCACATCTATCATATGGAATCGTTGCATAATGGTAAAGCTCCTGGCTCAAATGGCTTTTTAGTGGGATGGTATAAGGCATGCGCTGGGTCATTGGCTCCTGTACTTGAGATGTATAATGAGGTAAAATTTAAGTTTGGTAAATTGCCCTCATCACTTTATGAGGCATATATAAGATTGATTTTAAAACCAGGTAAGGATCAAAAATGTTGTGCCAGTTATAGGCCTACTTCTTTAATTAATGTGGATACCAAGATCTTAACTACTGTACTGGCTAGACACTTGGAGAAGATCTTAGCAGACATAATTCATCCTTCCCAGTTGGGAATTATCAAAAATCTTCAGGCATCAGATAATTCAGATAGGTTGGATATAGCCAAGGATAAAATGGACTCTGCTGCATTAGTATCTTTAGATGCAGAAAAAGCTTTGATTTGGTTCAGATTAATTTGTTTAAAGCAAGCCATGGCTCAGCTATGGCTTTCCATGGGACTTTGTCCGGTGGATTGCAATTTATTATCTGCAATCCTGTGCCAGAGCTACAACAAACTGAATGATTTCAGTAACTTTTCAGCCACAACATCCTTTTTGAAATAGGACCACCATTATTATACCCAGTATTACAAATGCAGTATTCATGAAGCTTTAGCTGATGGCATATTACACTTGCTGTTTGAAATTCAATATTTTTCTTATCTATGCCAAATGTTATTAGAATGTTGTTAGCTCAGTTCCTTCAGCCTTCCTATCTAGATACTTAATCTTGATATCTTCCCCCTATGAAGCTTTCCTGAGTAGTCAAAATTCTTTCTGAGACAACAGACAACCCAACCAAAAGACATATCTCCATGCATGGACATCCTCAAGTTAACCGGAAGAGCAATAACATTCTCAAATTTTGGAAACTATTCTCCTTGAAGATGGAACCTGAATTATTTGCCTTGGTATCATCTTCTTGATTAATGTTTGTTCCCCATTACATGCTCTATCCAATCTCTATCCTTGTACTTTTTTCCCCCCAACCCCTCTCTCCAATGAATAGTTTTGCATGCATGATCTACGCAGAAATAGGTAACACATGGATCTACAGATGCTGAATTCCAGCTTCTGAGCCACAATGACTAATACTGAAACATGAGACTTACAACCCAGTAGCATCTGGAGGGTCACAAAATGCTTACCACTGTTTAACAGAGTTACAATTCCATGTCATTTAGCATTGCTGAAATTTTGACAAACTGTCCACCGCTTCATCCGGATCAGTCTGACCAGTGTGGAATCCCACGGAATATAGCCTCTTAATTCAATAGCAATTATTGTATTAACTTTTCATACACAATCTTATGTTAGTCCTTTCTGCTCTCTCCCCATTCCAGATTAGGGGACGATTTAAATTAGCATTGCCAAAACAGAAAGGGAGAAGGGACTGTTCAGAAACAAAAGATCTCTGTGCTGGCTGAGCACAGTCTTCCTGGACATTAAGAGATTCACTCTTTTGAATACTTAGGCTTTTCTCTTGCCTATCAAGTTGGACTAAATCCCAGGAAAAGAAGAAATTGTAGAGTGCCGGAAAAAGCGCTTTCAAAAATTATTACAGTAAAACTGCATGTTTGCTATTGTGACGTGGGACATAGATTGGCAAATTTTGTTGTCAGTTTTCTAGTGAATGCTATTGTCAACCCTGTTTTCCCAAACAGAGTGGAGGTTTAATCGTGCAGTTCCACTAATTACACTGAATACAGCCAACTACAACTCAAATCTGTATGCAGCTTATCCCGCTGTCCTTGTGCTTGTATGGGGACACTATGCATGGCCATACAAGGATATTATGTTCAGCCCGGAATCTTGGAGTTGTAATGCTGCCTGCTTATTTTCAATGGGAAACAGGATATCCAACTGCAGAAAATACAATATATTCATAATGCTTAGTGACTGGAATCACTGCAAAAATTTCATAGCTGCCTTGGCAGGGAAGCATCTCAAAAATGTAAGGCCACGGGTTTGTTTTTTTTTAAGTCAGAATTCACAGTTCCCTAGTAATTTGGACAAGATAGCCATTTGATTCAGGCAAATTCACTCATACATTTTAATTCATATGGTGCATTTCTTTAGGAAGAAGGTCTATAAACTGGTGTGTACCACACGTGGACATGTTGCTCATTCATATACAACTCAAATGGCTTTCTTGTTGAAAGAAGAAAGAGGAAGGAAGGAAGGAAGGAAGGAAGGAAGGAAGGAAGGAAGGAAGGAAGGAAGGAAGGAAGGAAGGAAGGAAGGAAGGAAGGAAGGAAGGAAGGAAGGAAAAAGAGGTCCGTTTCCTTGGCAAGGCACTTGCAGGGAAAAAACAGTGTTCCCAAAATTCATCCTTATTTTCCTCATAAGCAAATGAAGCTCATATGCAAACTAAAACCAACTTTGCTCAAAGCAGCACTTGCACCTCAAAATCATTCCTGAACCTTTGGCCCCTTTAGAAATGTTCTTCCTAAGATAGTTTTCTTTCTTTCTTTTTTTTTTCTTTTTATTCTCCATTTTATAAAAACAATTCAGTCTGCACATTTTGAAATCCTCATATAGCTTTCCTGACTACGCTCTTAATGGCAGCCACAGGCTCGTACCACCATGTTTCTGTATTTCTTCAAAATGACATTGGAGCTGTCGTCAAAGTAGAGAACAGAAATGGCGTTGAGTTGTGTTGGGGCACAGCAAGGCTTCGGCACGGTATCAGGGTTTATAAAGTGAACCTGGAGGCAAATAAGTTATGAGACATCAGGATGATCACAAAGATTTAAGCTGAATATTGAATACAAATACAACACAACAGCATAAGATGGGCTACCAGAAAGACTGTAAGAATCCAGGCAACCACTAGATGGCAGGAAAGACTCTGAAAACTCTTAACTCCTTGCTGCCATCTAGTGGTTATTGGAATTTTGCAGCCCTGGCATATGGCTCTCAACAAATTACTATGGTTCCTTCCCCCTCCATACCTGCTTGTCTGTTTCTGACTCGCTGGTGTTATAACCACTGTCACTGCTGCCAGTTTCTTGAAAGGCCTACTTCTACAAGCTCCAGGATCACTGTGCAAGAACTAAACAAGGTACGTTCTGAGCTTTGAATTGAGTAAGCTCTATAGTTACTGGACTTTGCAAGGAACAGGGCTTTTTAAGAAAGTTATCACCAAGTTCTCTCAGATCTGACACCCCGACTTCTGTACCAAGAAGACTGTGATTACTGGATTTAGTAGACATAGGTCTTACAGAAGATCAACAGCAAGTGTAACATAAGGAAGTGAGGAAGGGGCAGTGGGCAAGAAGGGTGAGGAGAAGAGGCTTTCTGTACAGGCATATTACTATGTGCAATGTGTGTGTGAATGTGTGAGTGTGTGCAACTCACACCCCACTATCATTAATGCAGCCCTTACAGCCAAAAAAGTCACTTGTCCCTGTGGGTTTGTGACTGTTCTTTAGATATTTTTTCTTGTCTTGGGAACCGGGTGATGTGAAGAGATGATTGATATGGATATAAACAGTATCACTACAATAATCTTTCTCTTCTCTTCCTCTTTTTCCTCTTCCTCCTCTTCTCTTTTGTGGGGGAAGGCTTTCATTGGACCATTCCCCCATCCAAGAGATGTAGCACTGGGTTTCTCAAATATCTAAATGATTTCATTAGTACTTTTCAAATTCCCATTCTTAGCAAAAATATATTTAAGGTAAAAATGTACTTAATTCACTTTTATTCACTTTTCATTTTTATAATGATTTATACACACACATAGACACATATTAATTGGTTGAGTTTCATACTCTTTCCCCTGTCAAAGTTTCCTCCCATTATTCAACTAGTAGATCCAGTTTTGGCACCTATTATTACCAACACTTGATTTCCTCTGATTGCATGGCAACTTGTACCCACAATGGGTGTTGCCCAAAGAAGACAAGTTACCACCATCAAAGTAGCTGAACTAGCTATTCCTGAACTGCAAATGTAGCTGCAAGTTCTTCACTCATAGTATCAATTAATAATTATATCTAGTCTATAATCTTGGAATAACCCAATGTCCTCTACTGTGTATGGAGCTTCAACTCCTGATAATCTGTGGTGATGGAAAATATTGCTCAAGATAGAAATCTAAGTGTAGCCTAGCCTAGTCCCTACCTATTGGAATTCCTGGTATTCTGGTAAAATCAAACCTCTGAAAACCAATGACAAAATCTGTACATCTAATAACCAGCCCACATATGCAAGTTTTCTTATGTCAGGTTTTTTGAGGAAATATGAGAAGTATATTGCTATGAGAAAAAGGTTTCTAATGGATATATTTGCTTAGCATGATTAAAAGCTGTAGTCTTGCGCACACACATAAGCAGGGAGGGAGGAGGAGGAGGAGGACTGAAACGGTCATCCTATCCAGAAATGGCAAATTGTAGATACACGATAATAGGATTGTAATCCAGTTCCAAGAAGAACAAGCAGACAATTTAAACTTTCCAAATCTACTGGCAGAGAGTGGCAACAGTAGCTCTCTGGCAGCTGTTGGGTGGATACCATCTACCATTTGTCTCATTCTCAGAGGTTCTCCAGGAAAGAAGAAAATAGCAGCTATAGTTTGGCCACTTCACTTGCTACTAAATTTAAATGTAACAGGAGGAAAAGAGAATGGAGAAAAAGAGGAAGGGAAGAAGATCCTATGACAATTTTAAGTCCCTCCAGAGTCATTTATCCTAGGACTATGCCATCCTTCAGTTTCAAAAGCAAAACATACTTTGAAGCATGCAGAGGTGCTCACAAAATATCTCTACAACTTCTTAAAGCAGCTGTGTCTTTCCTGGGATCCAACAGCTACTTTGGTTTAAGGAGCAGGCACATGCTGTATCCATGTTCCCCTATGCTCCATACAACCTCTTTGCCTTTGAATCTGATAAAAACTACAGCTCTAATTTATACCAACTCCTTCTCCCTATTTCAGATTTCTGGTAGACAAACTACCAAATGGAAGGAACAAGCAATGCTGGTGTATAGCCAATGATTATTTTACTTCCCTGAAACCCATATAGTTCAGCTCTCTTGTGAGATTTTTAATGGAATAACACCGATCAGGCTACAGAACTGTTGTGAAAGACTTTTAAGATAAGCTTACCAGTGTCTGTACAATAGCATGATTGGTTGCATTCATGTAAGAGTTCAGTGGAAAAGCACATTCTCCTTCGCAATAATAAGCAGCATAACCTTCTGGAGCAATGATCCAGTCCTGGGTTAGGTAAGGCAGAGAGATGGAGAGGATTTAATAAGCTATACAATAAACAACATCATTTTTCAGAAGTCTTGAAATGCATCTCAATACATATAGGACATTCACTTAAATGTGGACTTAAAAGAAAGAGGTCCAGCCAATCAAATGCACAAAGGCAGATGAGGACAGAAGGATGCAGAAGAATCCAAATTAATTACTCTTCTGTAGTTAGAACCGATGGGTCACCAAAGGACAAAGCAGGTAGCATGATCACAAAGCAGGCCAAAAGAAGACAAGAACAATCTAAAAGTGGAAGGACAAACTCAGTGACATATCTGAGAAGCCAGGTAGAAGTCAGGACTGAAAGTGCAACTCAAGCTCAAGAGGGTGTTTTTCAAGCAAGGTTCAGAGACAAGAAAGTCCTCTTAGACTTCTTCTTGTCCAAAACAATCCAAGAGCAATATAAGGTAAAGATCAGCAAGCTCCATTTGCCCAGGTCCAGAGGACACTACATGCTTTGGGACATGACATTTGACCCTTTTACCCTTACCATTTAGTGACATGACATGTTTAGCTGGGTCAGGGGAGGAAAATATCATCCCACCAGTTTTGGAAGGTTTAAATTGTCTGTTTGTTCTTCTTGGAACTGGATTACAATCATATTTGCCATTTCTGGATAGGATGGCCATTTCAGTCCTCTCCTCCTCCCTCCCTGTTTATGTGTGTGCATAAAACTACAGCTTTTAATCATGCTAAGCAAATATATCCACTAGAAATCTTTTTCTCATAGCAATATACTTCCCATATTTCCTCAAAAAACCTGACATAAAAAAAATTTGCATACATGGGCTCATTTATGGATCATGGTTATTAGTCATACATATTTTGTCATTGGTTTTCAGAAGTTTGATTTTACCAGAACACAGGAGGGGGTAAGAGGGTCCAAAATGGTAGAATCTTATTGTTTTTGAGGAGTTCGGGTTATATTGGCTGTGTGGAATAGCCAAGAGAATTATATTGGGAGATGGGAAAACATTATAACCTCAGATATCAAAGACTAGATTTGAGAAATAATGTAATTTATGCATTTTTGAGGAGACTGGTTTTTTTTTCAGCTAATCAAAAAACAACAACATAATACATTTCCCTTTGGTATAAATTTAATATTTTACAAAGATTATTTTTATAGACAATTTGATTCATTGTTATTACCTATTATAGGAATATGTGCTATATTTGGGTGATTCATGTTCATGTACTATGTTCATTTTCTATTTTTTTTATGCTTCATTTTTTAATTTTTTCTGCTTTTTTTGATATTACAATTTTAGTAACTATTGTAATTTGTTAAATATTATTGTTTTTCTTTTAAATTGTTTCCATATATTGTTTTTTCCTATGCTTCTCTTTTAAAAGTTGCAATAAAGGAATAATGATAAAAAGGATGGGGGCTAAAGGAGGTTTGTTTTAGCTCAAAACAGCCTAGGGATTGTTTGGGACTAAAATAATGTCTCTGGTCAGTGCTATCATCCAAAGATCAAAGAGAGGGTTAACAGAAGCTTAACCTTCATTTCCTGCCATGGGCACATTACTTATCCTTTGACCCAATGCAGTGGTACCAAACTCCAATGGAGTTGCTGCGGATTTTTTCATTTCCCCTAGAGCAGCATTTCTCAACCTCAATAACTGTAAGATGTGTGGACTTCAACTTCGCATGCTGCCTGGGGAATTCTGGGAGTTGAAGTCCACGCATCTTAAAGTTGCCGAGGTTGAGAAACAGTGGATTACAATGACTGTTTTACTTTTGATTAAAAGAAACAAAACACTTATTAGATTTATATCCCACCTTAAGGGGGTGTAAATAATGATCCTGTCTTCTGTTTTCCCCACAACATCCACCCTGTGGGGTGGGGTGGGCTGAGAGAAGGTGATGGTTCCAAAGTCACCCCACCAGCTTTCATGCCTTAAGGAGACCTGGAACTGACAGTCTCCCAGTTTCTAGTCCAGCTACACAAAACTATGTTTGCACACTGATGGCACTTAAGTGCTTCTTCCCAGGCAGTAAACAAGGGGGAAAAAATCTTCCTTCCTTCCTGCTCAGCTTGATCATGTTGAGCAGGCTGTCACACTTGCTCCTCCACAATATACTGTTGATATATTCTTTGAATGCCTGAACTGGGCTCCTGAAGAATCACTGTACAGTTTTATGACTGCACACTCTTTTAACATTTGATGGCTGAATCTTTGTGGCAATGAATGAAAATCCCTGCATGATGAAGTAATCGCATGGAGGATGAGTTTGCAAATGGCCAGGATGGATAGCTGTAGCCCATAGATGTCGATGTCACCAAAATAGTGAAATATGCATCATGACATCCTGTGGAAACTCCACTCTTTTCTTCTTGCAGTTCATGCAAGCATATAAGATGCAGAGTTTGCATTATGACATGTTTTGTCAATTACCCCCCTTGTTGTGGAACCTCCACGTTTAGAAGCATGATTGAAAACTGCTTGCTCACGTTCAACAGTGGCCAAGGTTTGTCACTTTCATGTCCTGATTGAAGGCATCCATACTGATTTCTCACTGGTTGACTATATGGCTCATTGGTCCAATCTTGAAGGATTCTTCTTGTGACTTTGGAACTACTTTTCTATGCATACATATCAGTGTATGATTTTTGGCATATCAGTGCCAAAAATTCTTATCTATCAGAGCATGGTACAGCTCCTGTAAAGATCTTGTCACTTTTAGTGAGGTTTTCACAGAGGAATTTCTATGGATGGATGTAAAAATAGACATTCAGAAGAAGTAATGTCTGAGGCCATACAGAAAAAATGATGAATTTAACAATAATGAACAAGTAGTCTATATTTCAGATGGACAAGCCACACGTGGCTTACAACAGATTAGCCTGGAAAAAATATCTGTGTGCATGCATTCATACACAGAAAAAATTCAGAAGATGGCTTTAAAATTACTGATTCTATTGGTTTATATAAAAAACAGTGGAACTGAATATTCTATACGGAATGAACACTTGCCCTTGAATTATTTGCAAACATCATGGAGTCTTGCATGTTCTTACCTGCCAAAGTAAGTTTGGCTTTTGCTTTTCTAAAAGTGGACATAATAGAAAAACTAGGTCACAGGATTCATATTACCCACTTGATAATAAATAGACTAAAGTGCACCATGGATCTCCAATTCCAAGCATAAAAGTAGCATTACCTGCCAGCCAAGATCCCTGAAACTGACATAGAGTTCATGTTTCTTGCAAGCTTGCCTCTGGTCACTGCTGCTGTTTTCTGAGTTGGACAGTGTTGGGCAGAAAAAGAAGGAAAAAGCAATATTAGATCAACTGTCTCGCAGAAACCAGCCTGGCAATTTTATTAATAATGCACAGCCTAGCTGAGGGTATCTAGTTACATTTATAAATGACCTTTTTAAAAATAAGGACAATATCTATAAACAGTGCAATAAAATTCAATGCATACATATAAGGGATAAAAAAGGACACCAGAAAAACAATTCATGAAAACCACATATTAATAATTTCTTAATATTCCTTCCACACATTAATATATTCATCTGACTTCTATAAACATTTTAACAACAGACTTAAAAGAAGGGTGGGAAGAATTTGAAGAAAATGTGAGGCAGCATAGAATCTCTACACTACAGCATAGGTGCAACTCTTAAATCCAATAAATACCTTCTCCCTTTTAAGTAGGAAGCACAAAATGGTGGGCATGGCCAATCAAGTACTGAAAATCAAACTGGTAAGGTTCCTCCTTGGAAGTGTGACTGGGTACATATTCTGTAGCTTTCTCCCCATAATATAGAGATTCTCAACTACAGTATATATTATGGTTGCAATTCCTGTGTGACAATAAAAAATCAGTTCCTCGGTGTATTCATCCAAGTGTCATGCTGGGGAGCCTAACCGTTTGTAGTACTTAGCATGGATTGTTACCCCATCTAGGGCAGTGGCCTTCAGATGAAACATTGGGAGCAAGGGACTTTTTCTTTTCTAGAGTAAAGCACTTAAAGCAATGTCTCTATTTTGTCCTGAACTCAATGGGTTACTTTGTTTTAGGTTCAGAGCCCTCAAAATGGCTGTTCTGAGCTAAGAATGTTTTGCACACTCCAATTGTGCGTTACAGTCCCTTATGCTTGATAACCAGTTGCTTGCAGAGAAGCATTTTTCCAGACTTTTCAATATCTAAGCATGTTCACAGCAGAGAAAGCAAGGCTCAGATTTCCTCTCTTCTCAGCTAATATGAAAACAATTTTGGAAAGAGACAAAACAACCAGAAACAGCTTCATCTTCTTAACTTAATCCCCAATGTTAATTTTATGGAAATCACACACCTAATGTTTGCATACCTCCGAGATTTGACACTCGAAAGGCTTCTGGATTCTTTGTGGTCTTTGATCGGTTCTGGTTCCGCTGTTTACCTCCTGTAGAACGGATGCTTCGGAGATGTACTTCGGTAGCTTTGAAAAAGGCCACAGTAAAAGGCTGCTTGTTTTGCGGGCCATGCCTTCCAATGAGGCCAGCAAACTTGGGATTGACGCTCTGTCCTAAGTGGAAGGAGAAAGGAGAGGAGAGAGGCAAATTAGTTTTACAGATGAATTTTGCCTATTTTCCAGTTAGGCCAGCAACAGTGGAAGCCTCCAATCTGTATGAAGATGGAACATTAATTAAACATGGAAATTAAGATTTTTCATACAAGAAATGCTCAATTAAAAAAAAATCATTTTCTATTTTGAAGTGCCATTCCTGAACCAAATACTTCTGATGAAAGCTATGTTATTCCAGACTTTAATATTAAATTTTCCTATTCTTTGATTTCTTTAAAAAAAAAGGGGGGGCTTGAGTTCAATGATTTATAATTTAATGTGCTCCTGTAAAAAAAAGGAACCATAAAACTAAGCCCAACAGAGCACTAAATTCTCCTTGGAAAAGTTATTAGCTTAAAATAAAAATGTCCTATCTAAAATAAAAGCTGATGTGTTTCCAGAAAAATTCCATTTAAGAGATAGATAGAAACAGCTTCTTCTTACTAAGGACATCACTGTAAATTTTTTAGTCTTATGTAACCAAAGATTATTTTGGGGATTAATGCAATGCTCTCTACATGGGGCTACCTTTGAAGACCACTTCAACATTGCAGTTGGTTCAGAATACAGTGGCCCATTTGCTGGTTAGTGCTCCCTGCCATGATCATGTTTCACCTACACTGATGGCCCTACACATGTTCCTAATATGTTTCTGGGTATAATTCACACTGCAAGGTTCAACCTATAAGGCCCTTGTGGCTCAGCTCCAAGGTATCATGGGATCTGTCCCATATGAGTATCCCAGAAGAAGCTGCTGTTGGTACTCCATTTTGGGGAGGTAAGGTTGAGGCTTGGAGACAAGGTTTCTCTGTGATGGCTTCTGTTTATGGAAAAACCTCAGCTTGGAAACTAGATTAGCCCCTTCTGTAGTAGCCTTCCAGAAACTGGTCCAACCGGAGTTGTTCCACAAAATATTGGGGAACAAATGGAATGCTAGCATCTGTTTGTTGTTTTTTTCTTCTTTTAATTCGATATATTTTTGTATTTCTTTCATTCACCATGAATGTCCTAACTGTATTGTGTGGTGTGCTTCTATACCATTGTAAACCACCAGGAGTACTTTGCAATATGACACTATGTGATGCCAAGAAATAAATAATAAAGGCATTTTTATTTTATGTATAACCATGCTTGTCCTTTCTTGCCTAAAGCAATCTTCCCAAACCTGACTCCCAAATTCCAGATACCATAGCCAGAAACTGCAAATCCTAGTAGTTGGGGTTACAACAGATCTTGGGGAGGTGGAAGGGCTTTACCAGGTTGGGAAGGCTTGTTCCTTTTGTTTGAACTCAGTAGAATATGTAGTTGGTAAGCCGTGCTTAATGGCAAAGCGTTCTGTATGATTTATTCGACAAACCGTGGCTATGCAAATCATTGCTTTGTGTGCTATCTCAATGTGAAAGTGTCACAGAGCATGACTTGGGGTTTTGTTGGGAATCAGACAGGGCTCTGAAGTCCATCTCAGTACTTAGGCAAGCTGGTGTGGGACAGAACACACAAATGAGCAAACCCCATCCCATTTTAGCACTGAAGATGTTACCTAGCCGGGTAATGAAACGTTTGTAAGAAAAGAACCAAGCTCAGAGAACCCCAAGGACTCCATTGCTCTAAATGCTTTAGAGATCTAGCTCCCAAGTCAGTAGTGCTAGGAATACTATCAGCACTTTGTGAGACAATTCCAAAATTCCACCATCATTTGACTGACCAGGAGTGAAGACCAGAGCACAGACTATTTCTCAGAGGAAATTTATTTATATCAGTTCCAAATCATACCAGCGGCCAATGGATCTCTGAGGCACCCAGTGGGCACCAGAAAAATGGTAATTTTTTAGCTCCCTTGAGCATACCCATTTAGTAAACAATGCATGTAATATCAATAATAATAAATCTATTCAGTTGTACAGTAATGCTGGGCAAAATCATTCATTTTTCAAATAGACCAGAAGTGTAGATTTGGGAAGTGTGATGGAGGATTTTAGTGGTTACTATGTTCTTTCTTAAACAGTATTTTATTGATAATTTAAAAATAGGTTTAATTTAACAAGTCTCTCTTTCCTATCTATAGTAACTCACTATCTTGGGTGCCAACTCCAAGTCGTAGTGGAAGTTCCTTGGCAGACACTCTGATGGGTTCTCATTAAGACTTTAGAGAAGAATATGGTTGTATTAATTTTAAAACATTATATCAATATCTTTCATTATACAAACATTATATCAATACCCTTCGTTTAGATGAAAAGATGCAACTATGCTTTAGATTGGCTATGCCCCTAAATCTACAATTCAGTGAACATTTTCTTAGCTAGGAATGCCAATAAATTGCATGGGATTTATTGCCAAGCATGTATTTCTAGAATCAAGCTGCATAAGAGTTTTCTTCAACTCGCCTCTGTAATGAGACAAACAGGATATGAATGAGTATGTAAGAAATCAAGTTAACTTTACAAAGTCAGCTGTTGCTCCAACATAATGTCAGGGAGGAAAGCATTAGAGGGTTTAGAAGATAACAGAGTGCCCGAGGCTAATGAATTACTTCAGCCTCTCTTACATTGTTTCACTTTGGCCAAACTTTCTAAGTAAACAAAGACCCTCTAAAATTCCCTCCCTCTCCCTCTCTTTTTTTGCTACCATTGTTGGGTCTAATTGCCAGAGAATAGGACTTGTTATTGCTATTAAATGTGAGCTTATGTTTCAGTTAGAACTTCAACCAAGTCCTCAAAACCATTCCACCTGGACTCAGATCTCCATGGGGTAAGTGAAATGGACGTAAGACTCAAGCCAATGCCCACATTCCACATGTACTTTTCTTACATTAACAAATTGAATTCGTTCCTCTTAGTCTTCCTTCAATCTAAGGAGGAAGAAGTCTGATTCTGGTAATTTCCTTCTATTGCCAGAAGCAAAAACAAAACAAGAAAGTACCCCTGGATCCAGAGGTTTTAGCAAAGATGACATCCAGGTTCACATAACACCCACATCAATAAACTTTGGGGAGCCAATGGAAATTCTAAACCAGGGCTTGAAAATCGTTTTGGGAGAGATGAAGAAGAATAACCTGAAGCTAAATCAGTGAAGCAGACAATAACTAATCAAGGACCTTGTCTTCCTTTTTATGACTCCTCACCCAGATATAGGTTGGACAGCCTTACAACAGAGGATGCCTTTGAATAAAGGACTGTCCTCTCTACAGGGGGACACATGAAAGTGACACCATCTCTAAATACTACTGGTCGCTATCCCAAACACAAATTGTAAAAGATTTGCCAAAAGTATTAATTTCGGATACTTACCATCTATACTCTCCACTGACAGCTGCAAGCCAAGATTGTGCTGTGGATTTACCACCCAGTGATTACTAGTTGCTGTAATATCAAATACTAGCCAACCTTCTTCTTCAGCCCAAATCGTCCGAGTGTCAAGTAAGAACAAATCTGAATCTCTAGAGACACAAAATAAAAGGAAAATGGGAGAGAAAACCTTTCAGAATTGTAGAATTCTCTCAGAAAATTAAGACATCCTCTTATATCTAAACTTGTATTTTAAAGAACAAGCATGTTTAGATCACAATATGTGGTGTAATATATTGAATTTTGCTTAAAAATACAAATTTCAAGGAGGTGGAACCATAATGGAGGAAACTTTGTCTCAATTCCCAGTAAATGATATCTCTAAAATGGAAGCAGTGATACCCTACTTTTCCACCTATACATGTTTTTTTTTCACAGAAAAGGCTTTTCAAAAAATATATCCAGTGTTAATTATAACATTAACACTGTTTGCTGTTATCACAAAAAAGTAAGGAGAGATGGATGGACCTCAGGATGTCCGTGAATGACCCTTTCACTTCTGCTTCCTTTCTTGCAAAAGTGAGAGCAAGTAAAGCAAACTGTAAATACCTAGTAATCTGAACCAGAGTCTGTTCATCATCATCATCATCATGTATTGCTTTTTTGCAAGCAGGATTACAGGATTACAAATCAGTGTAAACAATGTTTGGCTAGTTGTACTAGTACGTGGACATGTAATCTTCAGCTCATATACATGTGGTTTTTATGGCTTCAAGCCCCTCCAATACTGATCATGCGTACACAGCGGAAGGAGGAGGGATATCAATTTATTAAAAATGGGTGGGTTTTAAGAAAAGTATGAGCCTTATTATGGAGCATTTCTATCTTGATCATTTCTCCTTTCCCCTGCCCGCACACATGCAAGTACCATCATATTCCATAGGACAGGGTCTCTCAACCTCAGCAGCTTTACGATGGGTGGACATCAACTCCCAGAATTCCCCAACCAGCCATGCTGGCTGGGAAATTCTGGGAGTTGAAGTCCACCCATCTTAAAGTTGCTGAGATTGAAGAACCCTGCCACAGGACATGTAATCCCAAACTTCCCAAAAATCCACCCACCCATATATTAAATTTCTCCATGGATCAGGGCCTGGTTATCTCCAAGACCATCAACTCCAAAATGAATCTGCTTATCTAGAAAGATCTAGGAGAGAGGCCCAGCTGAGCATCCTGTCTCCAAGACTTCCACTGGCAGACTCTGTAGCAGGGGTTTATCAATGAAAGAGTTTGTCCTCAAATATAAGAACTGTCTCCTTGCTAGTGAGTTTCGGTAAAGAAGTAAAAACCTAACTTGGAGAGAGCATTTAGGCAATGCTGGATTTAGGTATCTATCCCAGTTTGTCGGTGCCACCATTGTTTATTATTGTCATGTTGGTTTTTTTGTGTACTCTGCTATGAGCCATTGGGAATAAAATGGCACAAAAATGTTAGAAATAAATAAATAATAGTGGGAATAGCCAAATGGTAACAAGCAGGCTGCATTTATCACCATCTTTGTTCCAATTAAGACATGGTTCTCCTTAGTAAACCAACCCAATAAGATCAAAATTAAAATCCTAATCAATGTTTGGTCAAGGGCAGAGATGTTTATATATTCAATTATTTGGACCTGCTGAAATTAGTATTTAATCATTTTAGTGCTTTTATACCCTCCCTAAAATCTAAATAACCTCATAGAAATAAACACTTTGGGAGTCTTATATCTAAAATTACGTGCAAGCATTCTAACTAAAATGAACTCAAATGAAACATTTAATTTGTTTAAATGTAACATTTAAATATTTTAATCACACTACGAACAATTTACTGATTCTTAGACGATCCCCCAATATTTTCAGTTCAGCTAACTTTGGCTAGAAACCAGGAGGCCATGAGTTCTAGTCCTGCCTTAGGCACCAAACTAGTCCAGGCAGTCATCAGGAGTCATGAGTGACTTGAAGGCACCACCCAAAAATAAAAATAAAAATTCTATTAATCTAGGGCAATGGCAATTCTTTTTTAATTCAACATTTTCCGGAAACCTATTTCATTTCCTGCCAGAACTTGAAAAATGGAGAGCTAATGATAGGCAAACATCCAGAGTGCAAAGCAATCCACAGCTTGTTGGTTCCAACATCCTTTGTAATCCCCGGAGCACCTGCTGATAGTGCCTCTAAAACCTGACAGTTTCCCACAAAGTATTTGCAGCGTACTTTTCTGCTCTTTTTAGACTGGAACAAGGACAAACATTATCACTTAAACCTTAATTACAATCATGTTTTTAAAAATCCAAGACCCAAAGAACAGAAATGGAAGATCTCAGCTCATCCACTGTAGCCCTCGGTACCCAAGCAAACTAAAAGTAGAAAATAAATAACTTATTGAATCCCATTTAGGAGCTGCTAAAGCTATTATTTCAGCATACGCTCTGGTGATCACCTTCTTCTACAGCAGAAGCTTTCAAGTTGTCTTGAGTAGCAGTTCTACTTAAGGCAGTTGCTTATGATAAAGGTTCCACTAAAACCTTGTAGGATGTACCATGCAGGTAGATGGAGAGTATTTTCACTCTAGAAGATTTCATTGAACAGTGAAAATAGAGAACACCCTCCACTTAATTCCTCCCCTCTCAGGATCTTTGTCGCCAGTGGACACAATCACCACAGAAGACATCAGTGCACAGTACAACAATTGCATATGTTTATGGAATCAAAGCTTGAACACAGTTGTCCCTTTAGTACCTTTCTCAATTCTAGCACAACTCATTAGAAGTACATGTTGCTGATCAACTAGTGGAAGCAGAGAGGTTGTCCAAATTAGTAAACAGATACCAAATATTGTCTTGGGTTTTTTTTTATTCCAGAAATATTTTCCACTATGGAAAAGATAGCAGGGAAAGTATCAGGGGAAAAAACAATACAACACAAAAATTGCAAGGTATAGAACAGAGAAGTTCTATTCTACTCTACATGCATGCCCTCACACACTTTACACACTTCTGCCAGCTTACAAACAGGGCTTCTGATTTACAAGCTAAAAGTGCTGGACTCTCACCAGCTGGTTTTCAGCAAACGTCTCATGGAATATATGTTACTATTTTATAAGACAATTTAGGGAGGGGTTCTAGTTGTTCTTGGGTAGTTCTTGTCCTGACTCTTGGTACTTTTATCCATCAGTCATATTTTGACCTTCTCCTGGTCTTTAGTACATTATTGCTTTAGTCTACCATACCAGCCTACCCTACCATTGCTTTAGTCCATCTTACCACCTTGGTGCAACTGAGGCAGGCTGAAGCCCAATTAGGCGGTCCAGGTTCTCTTCTATGGAGACATTCTCTACAGCATGGAGAAGGAGTCTGAGGGAGGTCAGCCTCACTGGCAACTAACTTTCTTTTCCCAGGTTCAGGGGAATATTGACTAAGATTCTAAAGCCACCATGGGTGGAATTTTCTCTGTCTTTGCCTGTGATTATGCTACTCTCTCTATATATATTCTGTCATATTTTGCCCATTGAAGCCATTGGCCAAATCCCCCAACTCCTAAAATAAATACAGTGATACCTCGGGATACGAACGCCTCTGCTTGCGAATTTTTCGGGTTACGACCAGCTCCGGCCCCAAAAATTTACCTCGGTTTGCGAACTCCGCCTCGGGGTACGAACCAGATTGGCGGCCATTTTCCACCGTGACACGTGGTCCGTGGCCATTTTCCGCCCGTGCCACATGGTCTGCGGCCATTTTCTGCCTGTGCCACGTGGTCCGCGGCCATTTTTCCGCCCGTGCCACGTGGTCCGCGGCTGTTTTTCCGGCCCTGCCGCGTGGTCCGCGGCCGTTTTCGCGCCGCGCCGGGCTGTTTTCACACCGCACCGCGCCGGGCCGTTTTCGCGCCACGCCGTGCCAGGCCGTTTTCGCACCGGGCCATTTTCGCGCCGCGCCGGGCCGTTTTCGCGCCGCACCGCGCCACACCCGGCCGTTTTCGCGCCGCACCACGCCGCACCCGGCCGCTTTCCCGCCCAACGCGTGGTCCGTGGACGCCAGAACGGATTAACGGTAATTACATTGAACCTTATGGGAAATTGCCTCGGGTTGCGACCAAATTCGGGCGGAGGGCGGAACGGATTAACCGGATTTACATTGAACCCTATGGGGAAATTTGCCTCGGGGTGCGACCAAATTCGGAGGGCGGAACGGATTAACCGGATTTACATTGAACCCTATGGGGAAATTTCCTTCGGGTTACGACCAACTCGGGATACGCCCAGAGTCACGGAACGGATTAAGTTCGTATCCCGAGGTACCACTGTACTGGGTTATACGTTTATTGCTTTGAATTAGGATGTCATCCCACCATTTCAAATAATGAACTATACTTTGAATGGGTTCTTTCTTTAAGTGAGCCTTGGAGCAACAGCCCCCACCTCAACGCCCCAGACAAGGCCTTACATGTACCCTGTGGCATAGAAGCCCATCCACTCTGTTTCAAAGGTCAAGTCTAGCCAGGTACAACTGTTGGGTAAGCTTTTCATATAAATCAGGGGTGTGCTACCTACAGCCTCAAGCTGAATGTAGCCCTTTCCATCAAGCTCTGAGAGTGGGCTGCAGAGCTACTCCAAAAATTGCCACCAAATTGTAATTTTGATGTGATAAGAAATTATTAAATATTGGGAGGGATTGCCTTAATCGTGTGTGTAAATATAAATATATCTGTTTTCACCACTTCTTTGTCTTTGTTCCTACTCATTTTTTGAACTGCAGTGACCCATCTGCTATTCTAGAGCCCACTGGGGTCCTTAATTCCCCCCCATTGTATGATCCTGATACAATTCATTTATACTTAATATAGGCCACTTGGAAGGTGCCATTGTTTGTGCAAGCTCGATAACTGGAAATGCAAACATACCAGCTTCATTTACGAGCTCATTTTGCTGACTTGCATGCATCATCTTGCCAAACATATTGTGAACACTTTTGCATAGATACTTACGTAACTAATTACTTTGTGTTGGTTCCAACTAAGGCAAAGATAAGACCATCTGTGTGATTATGAAAATCTTAGGGCTCTTTATAAATTCTTGAACTACTACTACTATCAGTAGAATGATAGTACAGGCTTCTATAGATAAAAGAAGCACCAAGCAGAAAAACATGCTAATGAAAAAAAAGAAACAAACAAGGCAGAGGAGTGGAGTTTAACATTCAACAAAGGACTAGAGCAACGTGAAGACTGAACACAAAGATCAAGAAAGAAGATCACAAGGCTTGAGATAGCAGTATCTAGGTTGCTTCCCTGTGATCTGTGCAGTTACACACTTGAGTTCCTTGCCTACCCAGAGCAAAGTTTGGACCTTCTACAGTAAGGCTCAAGTCCCACATCTGGGACTGCCTCAAGACCAGATGAAGGAGAATATGCAACGTGAAGGTAAGCACCTTCTCTTGCTTTTTCAACAATAGGAATATATTAAGTGAATTCAGCTGTGATCAACAATTTACCCATTTGAGACTAAGTCTGGATGAACTGTTACTAAATTCAACTGAGTTTTCTTAAATTGGCTGGTAAGATCTCATTTCAGTCTTTTAAATGAAAACTAATGAGGCAATTATCATCAAGGTTTTGTGGGTGGCATGCCAATCCTGAGCCATCTGGTAGAACAGAGGCTTTCAAGCTTTATGTGCTGGTAAGTTCTGAAAGCATGTTATGGGTATTTTCAGAAATTACCAGCCATTCTAAATGTGATTTACCAGAAGGCAAACAAGTGAGAATACTCCCATTCACCCCCTCTAGCTTTCTTGCATGATCCTTACCACTTCTACTGACCTTCTCTTATTCTGGAAAGTGGAATATTGGGTTGCAAACTCTTTATCATTTATTTTACAAGAGTGCCTCCATGGTACAGTACATGCAGAGTCAGGAAGCACTCTTGAAAGTACAGACTTTAAATTGGGGCTAGAGACTTGGGCTTGGCTCTGCAGCATGGTGCTTTTACATGTGATTTTTAATTAAAGGCATCTTTAAAAAATGAGCTGAGCATGGAATCTAAGAGCAGGATCCTCTAACATCCTGGGGGACCAAAATAATGGAAGAATAAAGCTTTTCTCTCATCAAGCCCATCAGAGTTTCATGCTGGGCCACCTGAAACCCATCTAAGCACTCAGTTTTCTAACTGTAGTACAAAGTACACAGGACTCATTAGGAATTTGCAGAATATTGGAGTAGGCTATGTGTGGAAGAAAGGCACAATAATGTCCTATTGAATATTTTTAAAAATGCTCAATAAATTATGAACATTTAGAATGAGAAGGATGGAACCTTATGTCCACCATAAAAATGGAGGTCATGTGGACCTGAACTAAGGACCAATTCTGAAAACATCTTTATGCCTTAACAAATCAAACCCAACAACAGAAGGCATTTTTAGATACCCATTCATCTTCTAACAGCTTCTGAGATTTTAACAGGCAAGGAAGAAAAGAACTGTAGTATATTCCTTATTCCATTCTGATGATACCTCAGTGCATTGCTCAGTTTGGCAGGAAATAAACTGTTTGATTAGAAGGCCAAAAGAAAGAGGCTGCTAGGGTAGCTTCACTTGCTGCTATAGCTGCTAAAGTACACCTGACCTCAATCTTGGGGGAATGATTATTTCAGCTTAATTTGCTTTTTTGGACAGGTTATAATAATATAATAATGATAGTCAGATGGCCTCTTTAAAACAAATAAAAGCAAATTACAGCTGTGTTATAAGGCAATATATTAAAAAAAAAATGTAAGAGCTGTTCTGGATCATACTAACAACCAGACCAGCTTTCCATACCCTGAGCAGCCTCCAACTACCAAGACATTAATTCCCAGAATTTTCAACTAGTGTAATCATTGTTGAGTGCTGCAGGCTGGATGACTACTCTAAATATTTTATAACACTAAAAGCCCACTGTCCTCTGCCAATGAAAAGCAGTGAGCTTGGGGGAATTTGGACTGAAAACGGCAGTTTGACTCCTTTCCCTCTCTGTCTGGGGTGGGCTGCAATCTCTAAGAGCAGCTAAAAGATCTTCTGAATGGGACTCAGGCCCTCTGCTCCAAAGCCCTGGGAGAACTGGAATCTGTAAGATAAATTTGGCAGGGAAAGTACAAACATCAGGATGTATTTTTATTACTTTTCAGTGCTGCTTTGTTCGGCTACCTATTTTATCTTTAGTCTTCTTTCTGACCCTCTGTATTGTTGCAAGTGTGGTACTCCATTTAGAGGTTACTGGCACCATGTGCTAGTTGGGCCTGATGAAAAGAGAGTTGTTTATTTTAAACTTGGGGAGGGAGGGTCTCCTGTTCTGCTTAATTCAGGTTCCAGGTGGATGAGAGGGCATCTCTAAGGCTACCACATCTGGGCAAAAGATTCTGGACAATCACAAGATGGCAGCAGAGAGAGATGCTTTTCTGTGCCTCTCTGTTGCCATCTAGTCAGGTCCTCTGGACATGTGCAGCTTAGATCAGGAATAGGGGGTGGTAATTTAACTATCTGCCTTTTATACCCAGGCAACCCAGAATGTGGGTAGAGGTGGAAGGTGGGAGCCTCTGAGAGGTTTTTGTTATGTTTGTGACATTCATCCTGCTACAACAGCCAACCAGATTTTTTTTTAAAGAAACTGAGAAGGAAGAAAATGTTCTCAGTCCCTAGTTGAAAGATCTTTTTGTAGATATTTAACCACCCAGATAATGTAATGGTGTCAGCAAATCTGAACAAGTTGAAAACACTTGAACAATTTAAAAAGCGCTTTCCCCAATACAGTCCCATCCCTATCTACCCCCAATGAACTGCACACTTTTGACCTTCAGAGAATGTTTTGTGCATCTGACAGCGACTTCTTGCACACTTACAAAGGAATCCTAGTGTACTGCAGAGACTTATGTACACTGTAGAATGTACACTCAGGTAATCTGAAGGACAACGGCAAACTCTTGAACTGCAATCCTGACTTATTAAAAAGTAGATCTTAGGACAAGAATCAATCCTTGAGGCTTGTGGACACATTTGAAATGCTGAAAGTGATTATGGACATTCCTATAAAATGCCTGCCATGGTTGCTGATTACTTTATAATAATTGTAGTATATATGTGGGGCCCAGAAACATTCCTGGAAATTAAATTGTGCTTCAGGCTGGCATTCTGCTTTACAGTGTGCTATCATTTCTTTCTTTTTCTCTATCTTTTTAAATTAAAAGAATATTTTAGAAAAATCAGTGGCATGTGAAGCCTTGGGAGCCCCATGGTCTGTGGGTACCATGTGGGGGACCCAGGTACAGCTGTACCTTATAAAGAAAGACTGGTTATGGTACATCAGCCAGTCACTTGTCAAGGAAACATGTTGACTGTTTCTGATCATTTCATGTCCCTGCTAAAACTCTTGTTGGCTGCTAGAGTATTTCTGAAGATTTACTGTTTTGAGAATATTTTACACTGCAGATGGAACAAAAGTGTCCTATATATTCTTAAAATAAATACACAAGCTTGCAAGGATCCCCATGTCAGCCTTTCACGGTAGGCCAGGTTAAGAAACAGACATGACAAGAAATATTAGAACTCTACTTTATTATAGTAACAGAATCTTGAAAGCCTGGCAGCATTGTCCCCTCCCTCCCTCTTATATTAAGACAATCAAGATGGGGCAATCTTGAGTTCCTTTCTCATGCTTCTTTGTCCTTCTGGGCTAAGGTTATATTCTATTAACGGTTGCTGCAAACCTTCTCCAAGATCATCTCTCTGCTCCTTTGCACCCTCAGATTTAAGAGTGGAACAGTAGTTAGTGACAAAGGTAGAACCCCCACTCTTACCCCAATGCCATCTGGCCTCTTCTGTAAATTATCTGCGGGTATCTGATAACAGGAAAGGCATCTGCATGAATTCTGCTGCCAGACAAAGCAGTCAGTATCCAGCTAATTGATATATAATCCAAACTGATATAGGACACTCTTCCATATTCCTTGGGTGACCCTTTGAAAATCAGGGCACCCAACTGTCCTCTTCCCTTTGACAGAGCCAACTTAGAGAATGCTTTGTGACTTCTCTGCCAGCTTGTGTCAAGAAGACTCCATTGCTCATCAGCCAGGTCTCTGTCACTGAAATTCATTGGCGAGCTTTCAATCATAACCAAATACTCACCAAGGAGTACTAACAGGAAGCATGGATGAGAAAGTACTACACTCAGACTTAAATGTTGAGATCTGATGTGGAATTTCCAGAGTGTGACTTGACTTGACTTGCCTGATTCAACCATCTTCTATTACCCACAAACCATAGTTCATGAAGGTTTTCTTTTTGGGGAATGGGGGAAACAGACACTTCTTGAAAAGTACTGCTTGGATTAACCTTATGCAGGAGAGAAATAAAAAAACCACCTCTCCCCTTTTTTTCATTTCAATTCCCTTGATGAAATGAATGCATGACATGGCTTATTTCAGGCCATGAGTCAGCCTGGGAAAAACAGTGCATCTGTTTTTCTGCAGTTACTTAGATTCCTGTGCACGCAGCAGGCCTGGAGGGGAACCCCCTCAGGAAGAGAGATCAAAGGGAATCTTCTTTCCCACACTTATTTGGAACTTTTCTATCCTGGTATCTCATAATATACTCAGCAACAATAATGGATTAGCAGTCTTAGAAGAAGAGCATCCATGTTTATGGAAGTCGTTCCAAACTAAGTAATTTGTTTGCTTCATCTCCTCTATTTTAACACCAAAATTCGACTTGATTTATTATTTATTCAGCAGACATAAATGTGACACATATAACACAAAGTAAAATCACAAAGGTATGCCAATTAATAAATAGAAACTCAAAAAAAATTATACTGATTAACAGAAGAAGACATTATGTCTTGTTTGGAAGTAAACAGTGGCAAGGTTTGGGCAGTGTGGTTTTCTCTTACACCAAAGGATTCCTCTTTGGAGAAAGATTAAAAGCTCCTGAGATACAGTAGCAACTTTCACTATGACCTCCTAAGTGGAATGGGGGCTCCTATTTCCTTCAAGGAGATCCTTCATCTTTGCTTCCTGAGAATGATAGAGTTCTCTTGTTGGGACAGAATCAATGGGATGATGGACAACAGAAAATAAGGTAATAGCTAGGCAAAGGAATGCTCTCTTGAGAAACAGAACTGCATATGAGTAAAGGTTTACTCATCAGTGGGAACTCTGTAAAAGCTTCTCTTCTAATTTCAGTTGAGCATCTTTATTACTGATACACTGATGTTGACCTTTGGCCTGGCTTTAGAGTCTGCTTACAGCTAGACCCTTTGTTTGAATGAATTTCAGATTGCTTACTGGCTCTGATATAAGTAACTGATACGAAAACCTGACCTGGTTACAGAACAGACACAACAAATAGCTAAAGTTTCCATCCATATTTTACATGCCACCAACCACATTATTATTAAAATCTCTTACAGGCATTGCAACACTTCAAGTAAACAGAGAATCATAAAATCATAAGGGGCCATTGACTTCAGCCTCCTCAGTGTGGGATACACAATGAAGCACACTTGACAGATCTCTGCCTGAACACCTCCAGTGAAAGGGAGTCCAACACCTATCTGGATAATTGATTCCACTATTCAGTATCCATTGCTCTGTTACTATCCTCTAACTTTCAATTGGAATTTGTCTTCCTGTCATTTAAATCTATCAGATTTTCTAAGTTCCACTGCTGGAGTCTACCATATTAAGCCAGCCTCAAGTAATATAAGGGCCCTGCACAAGACTCAGATGGGAACATATTCTGCAACACTGACTATTCTGAGAGACTTTTAGCAAAATGAGTCCTGTTTGGCCAGCCATGGGGGAATTCAGTGCAGTTGAAGCAACAGAACCACCAATCTTACTACCTGTTTCATAAGTAAGTTCTACATTAATTAAACCAACTGCTCTTCAAAGGTTTACACCTCAATCCTTGATTCTTACCTCAAAGCTAAATACATTGAATACACAAGTATAGTTGCATTTTAAGGGGATAATTAAGTTGAACAGAAACAGCCTCTGGAGGTCAAGTGCTAAAGACAGTTTTCATGTCATCTCAACAAAGGAAGTTTCAGAAGATCACTTCACACATTCAGCCCTGAGTCTTTAGATGAGGAGATACTAAACAAGAAGCATACATACAGGCAGTCCTTGACTTATGACCACAATAAGGTCTGGAAAATTTGTCATTAAGCAGTGCAGTCATTAAAGAAAGCATCATGTGACCACACCCAATTCTACATTTTTTGCGGTGGTCATTAAGCAAATCACCCTGATTGTTAAGTGAATCATTTAATAGTTAAACAAATCACATGGTTGTTAAGTGAATCGCGCATTTTCTAATTGATTTTGCTTGTGGAAGCTCACTGGGAAGATCGCAAATGGCAATCACATGACCCCAGGATGCTGCAACCGTCATAAATACATGCTGGTCACCATGTGCCTGAATTTTGATCATGTGACTGCAGGGACGCTGCAACACTTGTAAGTACAAGGGCTAGTTGTAAATAATTTTTTCAGTGCGTCGTAACTTTGAACGGTTGCTAAACAAATGCTTGTAAGTTGAGGACTACCTGTATGTGAAGTGTTACAGATACTACTGAATTATATTTCATTTTACTGGCTCTTGAGTTTTCAGCACCAACTCAAATGAGGTCCTTTCTCCATTTAGTCTCTCACCTTCCTGGATGTTCTTGGAGGACCTGGTAGACACTGATTTGGAATGTTTCATTATCAAACCGTTCTCTAATGTAGTCCTTGTAAATTCGAAACTCAGCTGCAGTCACTGCTTCACCCTCAGGGATTCTGGAGAGGTCAAATCGGAACTCCCGACGATGACTGCGCTGGTGATAGAACTCCTTGTCATGTTCCACTACAAAAAGAAAAGCAATTTATTGGTACCAGTGATTTTTCAATGACCCATAAAGTATCCTATGGCAGAATTATTATCTATGTATTAACCAAAAAAAATGTCTGGTAGAGAAGAAAATGTATCCTTAGGATAGGAGGACATTTCTACTAACAATACATTTTAAACCTTTGCAGAAGTAACATTAAGAGTGGGTGTCTGCTGGTTATTCAAAATAGGTGGACATGCCATATGTTGGGAAGGATCTGTGCGCTCTTGTGCTCTATTGTATAAGAATGAGAAACTAATCCAATCCACTCTGAACATAAGATTCACAAACTCAGACAACCTAAAAAAAAACATAGTATACAGTATAATACAAAATACAATATAGGGGATGAGAAACCAGATACACATTATTGATCATCTCTGGGTCTCCTGTGGACTTTAGAGTATTATTATTCCCATGTGGTGGTAGAAGAAATGGGTCCATCTTAGAAAGTTGTTAATATCAACTCTTACTGCAGTTTCTGGAACAGCATATAGGATATACCAGTCTTTCCACCTAGACTTTTTCCTTAGACCAGCAGACACAATGCAAAGGAATTCTGGAAATTCTTGCTTTATTAACATTGGGAGAACACTAATATGAGGAAGAATCACAACAGATGATGGCACATAACTAGTTGTGGCTCATCTCAACAAAGCTAAGCAGGGTCAGCCCTGGTTAGTACTTGGAGAGGAGGCTATAGGAAATCCCAAGGCTGTAGACTAGACTGGGAAGTGAAAACACATACTGGAAAAAAAGGGGGCAGGGGACACACCACTTCACGCTTTTTGCCAAGAAATATTTCTTCACACAACCCATGGTTACTATGGAATTTGCTTCTAGAAGATATATAAACCATGGCCATTAACACAGATGGCTTTAAAGTGTGGTATCACTCCATAAGCACCCTTATGTCTTCTCCATAAATTTGTCTCTCAATTGCTGTCAGATGACAGATACGTCATATGTACTGAGGAAATAATAGAAACAATAACCAAAGAATTTCAGCAATTGCTGTGACTCAAAACAAGCTCTATATACAGAAACAGTATTCAAACTCTCTTGCCTATCCTCCTTTTTGCCCTAGGTAACTGACCACTTGGCCCCTGTTTTGGGCAAGCCAGCTTGCCTCCATCTGTCCTTTGTTTTTGCAACCATTCGATCTGTTATTGTTGTCCCCCCCCCCCTTTTCTGACTGTGTGAGAACTAACCTTCATACTAACTACTAATCATGATGGCAATGCATTACCCCAATTATCATTTCCCTCAATCTGAACTCCGCTTCTGATGACTTCATGGACATGTCCATGGAATTTTCTTGGCAACAGTAAGGAAAGGGTTTGCCATTTCTTTGTTCTGGGACTACCCAGGGTAATCTTGTATTCCCTGGATGTTTTCTATCCAAGGGCTAATCAGGCCTGATCCTGCTAATCTTTTGAGCTCAGATAAGATCAACCAGGTGCTGCCACCTGCTGAGACAACAGAGACAATATGGCTTTCCATATAGTTGTCGAGGAACAGGAGGTGATAATTGTGTTAATTTTCCTTGTGAATGCATCAATATTTATTATTATTTTTGTTGTTGCTATTATTATTATCGGAATACAAACAACTGCAACACCAATAGAAAATAATGGTTATACAGTGAGAAAAGAATCTACAAACATTTCCATCAATAACTAGCAGGCCACTGTTAAAAACCATGATGCTCAACTAGATACGTGTTTGAATTGATCTAATATGGTTATAAGCATCAATCAGAGTTGAGGAAAAGCACTCCTGGGCACAGATGCTACTCCACATTCAGGGATGCATTTATCAACATCCCCATGCTCAAACTGAACATTAAGATGGACCTCAGACCCATCAGTAGGAGGCTGAACAGCCCTATCATCAGGAAAAGTCTGAAATGAGTTTTAGACTGTCAGCTTCATCCAGCTCACTGGTAACTCCAGGTACTTGTGAGTAAGAATGGCTTAGTGATTTAGGCAAACCTGTGTTTTGCCGGAGTTTTTTTTTTTTTTTTACAAAAATCACTGCTGAGGCACAAGTGAGGCAATCAAGGGTGGTTGGCTAGACAGTGCACTGATGTAAGGAAAGTACAAAAACAGACATAGTTAATGCTACTTTCATTTAGTAAGGGGGCTACAACTAGCTGTATGAATTGTGTGATTCATATAACATTGTCCGTTGCTTCCCATGATCTTATACTACTTGAGTCAGAACTGAATAGTGGTAAACCTGAAGGTCATGTTGATTTTAATATTTTTGATTCATCTGAAGTTCTCTATGTGGTTCTCTACTTCCTACCTTCTACACAGGATAGTTATCCAGAAAAATGCTTATTATGAGCAATGAATTCTCTCATCAAAACCTAAATTTATTTAGCCAAAGTAAAATAGGCCACAGGATGTGGTCCATGCCAACACATTCCAGTTGCCAATCTTTAATGATTCTCCCCCCCCCCGCCCCCATTATTCTATGTCACCTTTACCCAACTTGGTGCCCTCCAACATGATGGACAACAGCATGTCACCCTAGTTAGTACAAAAATTTCTGGAGATGGTAGGTTTGGAGTCCAACACATTTACATGGTACTTGTTTGTAAAAGACTGCTCTGTGTTATTTGCCAACAACCTTCCTTGAATATAGTATATATCAATTCTGCTGCATTGCAATAACTGATTATTCTTTCCACAATAACCATCTCTATTCCTTTTGAGTATTCCAGATTTGAACACAATTATTATTAATTATTATTTATTAAACTTGACTGCTGTGGAATCATTCCTACTCCCAATGGTTAACAACAAAATGCAATACAATACAATTTTATTTTTAAAATATTTCTACCCAGGCTTTTAATTGCAGAAAGGGATTCTCAACTTTTAACTAACTGGCCAACCAGAATGTCATGGGGCACTTTTTCAAGGAATTTTCAGATCCATTACTTTATGATCTTACCTAGAATATTCTGAGGTACTGATATCAGACTGACTGGTCTGTAGTTCCTTGAGTTCTCCTTTTAGAAGACAGACAATAATTCCCTAGAACTTTCTTCATTCATTAGGATTTCTCAAAGATAATGAGAAAAGTTTCAACCAGACTGTTAGCAAGTTCCTTCAACATCTTAGAATGAAATCCTGGAGTTCTGAACTCACTCATGGTCACTAAGTATTCTACAAGGATGTCAAGCTCAAGCTTGAATCCTGCTTCTTCCTAATTGCCAGGCAGAACACAGGTCCACTTTTTGGAGAAGACTGAGTTTTATAGGATTTAAGTAAAACTCAGTCTTTTTTAATGTTCTAGTTCTTTTCCATTTTCATTTAATAAATGGCATGCTGTTCCTTTTCTTTTCTCTTCCATTTACTTATTTAGAAAAAAACTTTTTGGTTAGTCTTACCATTGGTCACCAACCTCAGTCTCTCTAAGCTTTAATTTTCATAGTATCACCTGTACAAATCTGGACTACCCATATGTGCTTCTCCATGATAACCTGTTCTTCTTTCCAACTCCTTTATTTGTCCTGTTCCAGTCTTTCATTAATCTTTTTGCACAGAACTCCTACCCAGCTTGGGCTTCTTTCCCCATGAGCTTCTCCTGTCATGGAATTCTGCTTACTGTTCCTCTGAGTTTATTAAAAAGTGGGTTCTTGAAGCCGAAAACATGAATTTGGTTATGCTCAGCTTGTTTCCCATCACATTAAGAATTCCAATGGGATCACTTTCTACCCACTTTCTACCCAGCTTCCACTTTGTCCACTAAATCTTCCTTATTGGAAACTTTGACTAAGTGTTCCCTATTCTCACTTTTTGTTTTTTTTAAGTACTTCATATAAAGGGCAGCAGAAACAGCTTTCAATTGACAGGCACCTCCATATTCCAGCAAAATAAGATGGTCAACATGTGCTCTCTTTTATACATGAAGCACACATTCAGGGAAGTCTCATCTTGGGCTTTTCAAAGCAATCCATTTTATACAACATAGCTGCCTGTTAGTCATTTGTTCTGGGGGTAATCCAGATGTTCTTTGTCTGAGTTGTACTTGATCACATTTTCCCAAACTCACCACAATGTTTTGTCACTGAGATGATACAGCTTTCTTCCTATGCCAGCACCCAGGCACTATGACCAACGCTGGAATGTAGCTACATGTCACAGACACCAACTGGACATCGTCTGGGCATCTTCCCACCCTCAAACCCCTTGTCTGCGCAATTTTCTAGCTACATTATGGTCTAATTGTACTGTTTGAAGTGCATCAGGAGAAAGCATTAAAAACATACAAGAAAATGATACTGTTAGAGAGATTGAGTTTTGAAGAGAATTGATTGATTCTCTTCCAAAGTATGGCCACCCATCTCACCTGCATGTGACTCTGGGAGGTGTGCATAATTAGAACACAAATTAACAATCATAAAATTCAACCATTAATACCAATTTAACAGTTAAAAACTATGTTAACAAAATCTCCCGAGAGTATAATCTAAATTTATACACAGTGCAACTATTTAGCACCCTTCCAACTTCATAATTCTATTCTAAAATTACTCGCACAGATCTCTTCTGCATTCTACATCATTCGGACAATTCTAGGTTATAAACTAAGGAGCTGAATGCTATGCTTCCAACCCTGGACCACGGTTAGTAACTGAGTGGACAGATATTATTTCCTGTACTCTAATAGCCCCTGTACTTAAGTATTCAAGCTTATGCTTTGATTTCACGCATTTTAGTTCTTTATTGACTTGTTTTAATTCTTTAAAGTCTATAGCCATTAAGATGAAAGCACTCAGATAACAATCATTTTACTTATGTAGAGGTTAGGATCAAGAAAAGGCAAATGGTCACAAAGAAAGCAGAGAAAACACCAGTAAACTACTGATTCCAGCAAGAAAAATGTATCTTTGGAAATCAAAACACAAACTGTTGCATTTCTTTGTTTTATGAAATTTAGCTAACACATAATTTCTTGATGAATCAAGAAAATACAGGTAGTTCCTGAGTTAAGAATGCCCAGTTTAAGGATGACCCATAGTTAAGAACAGAGCCTACTATAGCAAAATTCAAGTTAAATACACAATGATTCGAGTTAAACACACAATGATTCAAGTTAATTACACAGTAATACTGTTCCGGCTTACATACAAACTTGACTTAAGCACAGACCTTGGGAACAGAACTCGTTCTTAAACTGGGGACTACCTCTAATACAGTTGTCAACTTCTGCCCTTTCCCTAAGTCAACTCTACTTCAGAGTAGAATTCTGATACTTTTTATTTTATCAAATGTATAGAGCCACTCAATTCAACTGACTGGGTAGCTTACAATAAAAACAGAAAATATATCTACATTTCTGAAAGTTATGATCCACTATCACCACAACTGCAACAAAATACATAGATGATTCCCAGACTGCTCAATAAAGTCTAGTTCCCCATTCCCACCCCTCTGAACATGAATAGGTTGCCCTATATAGAAAAGGCATGACAAATGAAGGAATGGAATTGCATTTATCCCTATAAATGATTATTACACTAGCTGTCCTCAAGTTCAAGGAAGGTGAGCAAGATTATAGGCAGCCCTAAAAGAATCCTGATGCAATTCACTAAGAATATGTTCATAGGTATTATTTTCAGGATATCTGGCCTTAAAGTTGAAATTACTGTCGAAGTTGCAGTTTCAGTCTAGTTAAAGAGTTCACAGCAGGTGGCAGCAACTGGTCAATTGTTTCTATCTGGACTAAGAAGCTAAGCGGGGCCTGTGTCTACTTAGTACTGGATGGGTGACATGCAGAGAATATGAAGGCTGTTGACTAGAACGGGAATTAAAAATCCTCAGAAAGGCAGTTGCAAACTACTTCCCTACTGTTGCCAAGAAAGCTACACAGACCAAATGTCAAATTCAACCTGAAAATAAGACTTTACAAGGATGCAACTTGATGCACAAGACACTAAAACAACTTTAAATAAGCCAATTTATTAAAATGAGGCAACTATCTGCCTGAATATGACGGATGCAAATAGTACAAAGTGGAAAGACATTTTAGACCTGAGAAAATGTTTTCATTAACATTTATGTTCCTCCCTTCCTCAGCTCAATGTTCTTTACTCAGCTCAACACTAACCGCTCCAAGAAAATCTACCATCTGCCCCTGACTGCATCACTCAGAGGCACCCATGGGAAACCTCTTTATCAACCTTTTGCCAACTTTCTCATCTGCTAAGGCAGCAGTACCTCTGTATGGGCTCGGCTGGAAGAATTCATTATTAAACCCTTTGAAGATTAAATGGGCTGTGTATTATGCAAACACATATTCAAAGTGAAATGGCCTAACAACTGTTCCAAGGAAAAATAAATGAATATCCTAGAGTTAAATTGACAATGGAAGCTGCCTTATATCAGGTCAGACTGTTGGTCTGTGAAGCTGAATGTTGTTTAATCTAATTGGGAGAGGCATTCCAGGGTCTTACACAGATCTGAGATTTATCCTCGTACCTGAATTGAACCCAAGATTTTCCCTTTGCAAAGAAGTACTCTACCACTGAATTCTGCTCTTAACAAACTAAACTGGATAGAAGTGCCAACCAAATTGGTCATGGATCAACTATGAAAAAGAGAGAAGAAAACAGTTCTAGAAGTTAAAAAATCTTATGTCTCACAACCTCTGGATTATTTCAAGTCAATCAATAAATGATTGCCCAAGTTTTGCCCTTTGAGAATAGTCAAGAATCCACAAACATTGGCTTAGCTTACTAGCTTTTAAAAAAGAGATGGAACTGGTTCAGAATATTTTAGCCAAGGATATTGCTTGTGATCAATTATCAGGAACTTGCTATTAAGGACAGTTTTACCACCTACTGCATTATATCACCATTCAAAGGCTGGAAGTGACCAGTAAAATCTACAGAACTCAAGATCGGGCAATTTGAAAAAATGCATTCTTCTTTGTGAGTCTGCCCAGTTTGGAAGACCTTCAAGGGAAGCCTTTCTCTCTGTCTCATCAGCACTACTGATTCATCTGGCAAAAATACAAGAAGGTGGCTTTCTAAGTGACTGGCACTTAATCTCAACAATTGTTCCCTTGTTTGTGGATTTCCTACCTCAGCTTGTGTTCTAGCCCTGCTTGTTATTACCTTGAGTCTTAACTGCAGATTATACATCTGCTTTCGACTCCCTTGGCCTTTGTCTGTTTTGCACTGTGGCCTGAAGTCTGATCCACTTCACCTAACAGCCAGCTTCTTATACCCACCCATGACCTCTAAATGAAGCTGCCTTCCTGGAGTGTGAGCCAGAGTGAAGTCTGTGATGAGTTTTCTTATTCCTAATATTAACTCAAAGGAATACCATTTTTGTTAGGCTGAGCGTTGTGCTGGTGTTAGAATGGAAAACTGAGGGCTGCACATAAAAAAGTACAGGACCACATCAAACTATTTTAAAAGTGAAGGGGGGGGAAGCAAATGTAATAATAATATCATTATCTAACTGTTAGAAGTTAACATGCAAACATGCTTACTCTGTTCCCTATCCCCTCATGTCAACTAATTCTCAGGCTTAAAATAAATCTAAAAATTAAATACACCCATATACATATTAGATGGCAGGACAAAAGAGAGAGCGGTATTAGTATTGTGGGACTTGCCGGTACGCACTCAAATCTGGGGGAATACAGAGGCTGCACTGGATCCCCCAAGCCACAGTTTTTGACATCTGGCTTAAAGGTTGAAATCACAGCAATCTAGCATGATAAAGGTTGCAGTCATGGTGATCAATGTACACCTCTCAGAATTTTCTTATTTTCTTCAAAAGAATCTTCCATGAATCCTCACTTCTTGAGACCAAACTGAGGCATTGTTTTGTTTGTGAGAACAAGCCTTGAGTTAGTTTATGTGCAATGTATTGTGCAACCCTAGAAAATGGGCCAATACAACAACCAGCATGTGCTGTACAACAGTGCCAAAAGATGTTCAGTAGATACAACATAGGTCAGTGCTAGACTCTCAGGCCATTAGGACAATGCTCTTCTCCTAGTTATTAAGATAGTCTTGACTGCTACTGCAAATCGATATTAAAATTTTCCTTAGAAATTCAAAGTAGGTGAAAATATGGTCTGACCCTCAATTCTTCCCCTCTTCTCCCATTCACTCAAATTTTAAACACAATAATAAATATGATCAGTTCAAGCCCAACTCTCAAGATCTGCCGGAAAAGGCAAGTTTTAATCACCTTCTTAAAAACCAACAGGGTAGGAACGATTTGGAGGGGGAGAGGGCAGCAATGGAGAACACTCACTTTGAAAGAAGGTCTCCACAAAGCACATTACTTGGAGGACCTGGGCTTCCCTCAAAGTGTTAAAGCAGCCCTGTCTTTATGCAGCTACTTTGAAGATCATCCCTGGTTCTCTGCACAGACAACACATTCACCAAAACTGTGAGCAAAGCACTGGGCATGCACAGACCTGTGCAGTCAGCTGTGAATAGCAGTTGTCTAAGTTGTAAAGGTGCCCTCCCTTCCTCCCTTCGATTTATATCCCACCTTTCCTTCAGAACTCAAGGTGGCATACATTCTCCTCCCCCAATTTCTCCCCCCACACAACCCTATGAGGAGGTATAGAGAAGTACAGAGATAGCCTTGAAGAAAATGTGCAGCAGCCATTACAAAAGTATCAGCTTAGTCCTGAAAGGGAGGAGGAAGGGAGGACAAAATTCAAAGGTTGGCTCACCTTGATTCTCTTGGGTATAAGAGGAAGGAAAGAGAAACTTTATCAGGCTTCCAAGATTCTGTTATTATTGATTGATTATGCACCATCAATTTGCTGCTGACTCCTAGTGACCAGATAGATACATGATAATTTGGCCCCAACCTGGTTCAAATCTTCCAACAGTGCACCCATCACCACTATAATTGGATCCATCCACTTTGCTGCTGGTTGTCCTCTTCTTTTTTCCTTCCACCTTTCCCAGCATTAGAGCCTTCTCCAGAGAGCCAGGTCTTTGCATAATGAGTCCAAACTATGATAATTTGAGCCTGGTCATTTGTGCCTTGAGTGAGATCTGTTATACCATATAACAATAAACTGGAGGTACAGTAGTTCCTATGGGGTCTGCTTCCTGACTTAGCCTACCTTGAAAAGCTGACATCAATCTTGAAAGGGCTAAATACATGTTTTCATAACAGCTGCTACATATTTTATTTAAGACTAGTTCCATGCTTCCTTACAATAGGTTGGACTGAGAGCTTCTGTAGCTAAGGATGGACTACAACCCGAATCTCCTAATGCTGGTCTAACACCTTAACCACTATACCACACTGATTCTGTGGTGATCAGTTAATTATCCATTTTTTGTTAGCTGCTAAAAGTTATTATTACAACATTAAAAAAAAATAATAATACATACCTTTCCTTAGATCAATGGCATTCAGAAGTGTAGGTGAAAGCCTTAATTTTGGGAGCTTATGGAAAGCAGTGCTTCATTAGTCCTGTAAGGTTGGACTTAGAAGTAAGTGACTACTGTAGTCTATGAGCTCTATGATTAAGTTGGAACCTGAATCTGGATCTTCCAAGTCCTAGTCAAGCGCTCTCCCACACTGATTTATTCATTCTTCTTCCTCCTAAATCCCCTGAATCTAATTTCCCAACATATATCCTGAGCCAACTCTAACAAAATGAGCCAACGGTATGGTAGCTAAATCATAGGGGTAGATCACCATTGACTTCATGCTGATGGTACCACTGATACCCTCTCTCCATAAATACATTAATTAAAAATAAAAGTGAGATACAATTGAATGCTTCCAAAATCATTTTACTGACACAAAGGTTTGCTATAATGATGGCCATGAATAAAGCCCTTACCAACACCATACTCCTTTGAGACTGTCAACTCCTATCATCAGAATCACTAGCACAATACAGTTGGATTTTATTTAAATGGGAGTGAGGCATGCACGGAATGCTTACATGGCTACCACCATATCTGTTTGGGTCTCTGACTTGAAAGCTAAGAAGGGAGAAGAGAGATCCTGATTACTGTTGAGTGCTTTCATAAATCTCCCAATAATTAATCAACCATTTGTGGCTACACTGTATACTTTATTCACTCTGTGTGTTTGCTTGGGCTTGAAGTTGTATCTGATCTCATTTACACTTCCTGTGCCACCCAATTAACAATTAACTCTGGGAAATTACAGATACATTATCAACAAATCCCCACTTGACCTTCTTGTTTGATTACTTAAACCAAAAACAGCCACATGGGTGGGTTGATTTCTGAGAACCTGTTTACAGAGTCTGCATCTTCTCTAGTCAAACCAACCTTTTTTGCTCATTAACATGAAGTATCAACAGGAAGTAATCACATACCCTCTCTTGCAAAATTTCAGTGATCATGACCAAACTCAAAATTATGACCATGATTAGCATGGAGATTGCTGCTGAAGTGTATTTTCACATGGCATTTTCTTAATTAAATTGCAAATATACAAGAGAGGATAATTGCATGGAAAAATTCCAACAACAAGTGACACATGTAAATAAGTTCCTAATCCTCAAATATCTTTTGCAACATCTGCCAATATGACTGTGGTTTTGCAAAAAGCATTTATCAGACCAAGTGCTATAACTAGCCACTATATTCCAGTGACAGCCAGAGGGGTTTAACAATAACAATATCAAGCCACTATTGTGGAAGCCTGAATTCAAACCCCTATTTTGAAATGAAACTCAGTGGGTACTCTTTGCTCTGTCACTATGTTTTACCTAAATCTCCCCACCACCACATTTCAGCCATTAAGTTGAGAAGCTGAAGAGACAAGAAGGCAGCATGAGAGTATGAGATAATGCACCAAAGGTTCATAAGGAGTACTATGAGCGACATTATCATCACTCAAGATGGAGAAAAGATGGAAAAATAATTATAAGTAACCATAAAAAATTATTTTGCTATGATCTTTCCCAAAGGTTCCCTTAACCTATTTAGGAATAGGCACGTAAAGCACATCAAACACATCAAACTGCGAGTCAGTTTGGTGTAGTGGTTAAAGGCATTGGGCTAGAAACCTGATCACTGTGAGTTCTAGTCCCATCTTAGGCACAAAACCAACTGGGTGACCTTGGGCCAGTCCCTCTCTCTCAGCCCCAGGAAGAAAGCAATGGCAAACCACTTCCAAAAATGTTGCCAAGAAAACTGCAGGGACTTGTCCAAGCAGTTGCCAGGAGTCAAGACTGACTCAAAGGTGCACACACACAGACACACATGTAAACTATTAAAGCTTTTAATGTGTTTTGGGTATCTTTCAATGCAACCTTAGCAACTGGATGTCCTCCAGATATGTTGGACTCCAAAATTCCAGCTAGAATAGCCAATGGCCATGATGCTGAGAATGGCAAACATTACAGATAGCACCAACTAAAGGAGCTTGGGAAAGGCTTCTTTAGTCCTGCTGAAATCATAGACCATGTTAGCAAGAATTAACTTGAAACAGTACATAGTCTGGATCTAACTGATTTTTTACAATTATTATTATTCTGTTACTTTAACATTATATGCTGCTGTGGATATAACATCTGGGGAGGGAGGAGCAATACCTATATTTAATCCCACCAACAATGCCTTTTGGTCTTTGACTTCACGATGCCTGATTCAAAGTATATATGACTTTATTTGCAATATTAAGAGTTGGGTCCCAATAATCTAAGGATTAACATCTCTCCTCTAACATTTGTGCCAGCAATCAATAATTGCACTAGGATGACTTCCAAGCCATTTAATAATATATAGTAAAAGTTCATCGTGACCTAGCCAGTCTGGCTACACCTCAATACTTGAAGATTCTTCTCACTTGCTGAACTGCAAACAACAACAAAAATGTTCCTGTTTATGCATGAGCAGTCACATGATATATGGGAACGATGCAGCAGTATGATTCCCATGCCTGTTGTTTACTGAACCAAGTCACTGCAGCTTTAAAATGGGGAATATAACCACTAATGGTCAACATGAAGCAAGTCACTGGCGTAACATGCTTGTTAGAATTTAGACAGTCTTACAGGAAACACAGATACACAGCTTCAAATTCAGTTATGAAGTGCTTCTGATGCAGAATGCAAAGCAGCAGTAACACAATTAATGCAGAGTGCAGCACATTAAAGCAGCCAGGTCTTTTAAGTAGCTGCAACTGTCCACAGCATTATTTTACCACATGGATTCTTGTAGCTATTCAAATACCAAATATATTGACATGGACGATAGGGTTATCCACCCATACAAAAAGCACCATGTCAATCTTATATGGACTCAGAATGAAAGCACGACTGGTAGTACTTGGATGGGAGATCTCCAGAAAGTAGCAGATTGCAGGTTGGGCTAGGAAGTTGTAAAACCACCCTGGAAGAAGATGAAGGGCAAGTCATTTCTGAATCAATGCCAAGGAAAGTACATGGATGTGTCCCCATGAAATTATCAGATGTAGAGCTTGTCTTAAATGAGACTTTACTAGGATTCATTCTATCAAATGCACTGTTTCAGCCTTCTCTGTTCCCTTGTTTTCTGTTGGACTTTTGTGCGTATGTATCATTTTGACTGGATGAGTCCCTGTAGTTTTCTTAGAAACATTTTTGGAAGTGGTTTGCCTTTGCCGCCTTCTTCCTAAGGCTGAGAGAGAGTGACTGGCCCAAGGTCACCCAGTTGGCTTTGTGCCTAAGGCAGGACTAGAACTCAAAGTTTCCTAGTTTCTTGTTGTTCAGTCGTTAAGTCACGTTCGACTCTTCGTGACCCCATGAACCATATCGCACCAGGCCTTCCTGCCCTTCACTGCCTCCCTGAGTTTGCTCAGTTTCATGCTCATTGCTTCAGTGTCCTAGTTTCTAGTCTGGAGCTTTTACACATTATACCAAACAGGCTCTTTCTGTTAGACTACAAGTCCCATCATTTCCAGCTAGCATGGCCAAAGGAAATCCAATTTATTTGAAGGTCACCAAGGAAGACCAAGGAAGACTGGAGCAGTACATTTGATTAAATAGACTTTAGGAGCCAATGAGTATCTAGTAGCCAGTAAGGCTTGGCTGTCTTGAGCCCTGCACCACAAAGGAAACATTACATGCTTTCCTATTATGGTTTTACAGGAGAGAAATGGAAACCTGTTTGGCACACATTCCCCGTTGTGGATTCAGTCTGAAGAAGGAGCACAACACTGAGTAGAAGAACCAAGCTTGATTGCCTGTTTTACAAGAAAGACCTGAAAGGCCTGAACAATGGAAAAGCAAAGTTTTTTATAGAAGTTGAGGGCTACAAGATGGGAAATCCTAGGGCTCTGACTTGCTGGCCAGTTTGGGGAAGCTAGGCAGGCCCATGTCAGGGTACCTGGGGTTAGTTCTATTATTAGGCAAAATGGGTCTTTCAGAGGGCAGCAGAGCTGGGGAAGTCCATTGTGAAGGAGATGGACTGTTGAGGTCATCCGCTGATGGAGGACGGAGTGTTGGGTTTCTCTAGGTTGCAATTTCCTTGTAAGGGCGGCCCTTGGGCTGCATTGTGAGCTGGTGAGGAGGCTTCTATCCTTTGGTTTGGTGGGACCGCAGGGAGGCTTTGTCTGGGGCAGGGAGGGTCAATTTGGGTCTGATAGGATTAGGCAAAGAGATAGATTGGGTTTGACCCTGGTCATGTCTAAAAGACAGAGAGGAAAAGGGTGCAACCTCCATTTTGTTTGCTAGGTTTATTTTCTCCACTATACCCCCTTTATTCCCCTGAGAATAATGCTATATCTCTCATACATACACGCACACACACACACACACACACACAGCTATAGTTTGCATTGTCTTGCACTCAGCACTATGCCTTTGTACCCTTGTTTTACTATCAGCTTTTTAAAAAGGCATTTCATTCATTCATTCATTCATTCATTCATTCATTCATTCATTCATTCATTCACTTTAATGCTGATACACTTGCAAAGAATTCCTGCCTTAAGAATTTCACGCATGCAGTACAGTTAATGAAGGCTTTTGGGGGGCTGGATGCCATAATTAAATTTCCGGCTCTATTTACAGCCTACTGTCTCCCTGGGTACCATGGGGTTATTGCAGAAGATATTATGATCCATAAAATTGGGTGGGAGGAATGTTTTGAGCCCTTTTTTAATGTTCAAGTATTCTGGAGGAGGTTCAGGAGACAAAACAGGTACCTTAATTCTTGTCATTCAAAGCTTCTCCCAGTACTCCAGAACAAAGCAAAGAATTATATATTTTCATTCCTGTTTATTCTACATTCTAGCACTCAACAAAAAACCTTACTGATTGCACTTAGACAGGTTGACTATATAATATCTCTAGGATTTAGTGGCAATATACTATTAAGAAACCATCTTCAGGACAGCTTTAGCAGGAAAGTGATGTCAATACAGGAATTGTTGTTGTTGTTGTTTAGTCATTAAGTCGTGTCCGACTCTTCGTGACCCCATGAACCATATTGCGCCAGGCCTTCCTGTCCTTCACTGCCTCCCTGAGTTTGCTCAGTTTCATGCTCATTGCTTCAGTGATGCTATCTAACCATCTCATCCTCTGCCGCCCTCTTCTCCTTTTGCCTTCAATCTTTCCCAGCATCAGGGTCTTCTCCAAAGAGATCTCTCTTCGCAATACAGGAATGGATCCAGTAAAGCTTCTCTTACCTTAGCTTTAGATATCTGGCATTTAAACTATACTTTAGTTTCGGGTAACGAACTAAGGCTGCAATCCTACACACTAGCCTTCTCCAACTTGGTGCCTTCCAAGCTGGTTGGAGAATTTGGGGAATTGCAATCCTAACCTATCAGGAGGGGTCCAGGTCGGGGAATGCTGTTTTATACGCTTATTTGAAATTAAATCCTATTGGACTGTTGTGATTTCTTTCTATGCCAGTCTAAGGTTTTTTTGTCACTTTACTTTGAATTAGGGGAAAACTCCTTAGATTTTCTCCCAGGAACATTTCTGACTTTGGAACTGCAATGAAAGTATTCCTGATGGATAACAAAACAAGTCCCATCATAGGGATGTTATGGTAATTATTCCATTGGTAAGTATTCTATCACACACTAAGTCATTGACACCCATCTTTTCCATCATGGGGACCAACTGAAACAACATCAATGAAAATAAACCAACATATAAACCAGCAGCCAGGAGTATGGTTCCTGTGGATACCATGGTACTTATGTACCCTCAAATGGAATTTGTATGACCCCTAATTAAACAAATGATTTTAAACCCATATAAACCCATACAAAAATCTGTGAGATTTGGAGTGGCAAAAAATCATTTTGGCACCTTTTTGACTATATACAGTATTCTCACAGACTTCAGATTGGAAAGCATGTCCTAGATTTAAATGGCATGAATAAATATTCCTTCCTCCACATTTTCTTGCATTTCAAAAATGGCTTGGATCTGAGGGCCAGGTGGCTTCATTTTAATATGAGCCTCTCCAGACATCAAGATTTGCAGTATAGTTCTGCTCTGCAACCTGACAACCTTAACTTAGGAATGTAAAACTTGCCTGTAGGCCAAATGCCCCAAGATAACTTTCTAACCTCCCAAACCATGATTCTTTGTGGGAGCTGACTGGGGACTATGGAAACTGTCATCTACTAGATGTCACTCAGTATAAGTGAGAAACAGAGAATTTCCAGATTCTGAAGTTCTCTCCCTCGCTCAACAAGTGAGTGTCACTTCTCTGATGGTGTTCCTGGGGGAGGCCCTTTTTACTCAACTACCTTCATTCTAGCGAGCATATGGGTAGTTTTCACTGCATGTCCCAGTTCTGTTGTAGGTAAGATTACTGTACACACTCTCGCTAAAGATCTAGGTGCTGTTTTATAGGGAGATTTTTTAATATGCTTTTTTAAATATGGCTTAGTTGTATATTTTCACACATATGCTTTCATTTTTAGCTGCCTCAAGCAATCGTTGATTGGAAAGTCAGGTTGTAAATATTCCTAACAGTGGCCCTCTTCCCATTCCTAAGGGAAAACGGGTCCTGACGGCATTGCCTTGAGGATCACAATCCCCTTTCACACGCATACCCAAGGATGCAGAGAAAGCCACACCATCAGGAATGCACATTTAAATATCTGTGATTGCTCTCCTCCCCAGAAAAGGCCATGGGGGATTGTCAGAAGATTTTAATCTTCTCTTGAGTGAATTCCTGAGACTAAAAGAGAAGTGAAGAGAAAGCAGATTCCAAAAGACTAAACCAGATATTCTCTTTGTACAGGGAAAGAGAGAGAGAGAGAGCAATCAGGAGCTTAAGTGCACTGCTCTAATCCTCACCTCACTTGACTGAAGATCAGAGTACAAGCAAAGTAGCTCCTTCCATTTGCTAGAATGGAGAAGGAAGGGGAGCTGTCTCTTTTAGCAATGCTTCCAAAAATCAGTACCTTTTTATGACTATGCCCCCACATCTGTGTAGTCAAGGGTCCTCAAGCCCATGTGTGCAAGAGTTTCTATGCAACTATAAACCCTCCTTGCACAACTATGGTTCTTGATGGCATGGATCCAAACTGATGGGCATTGGGGCAGTCATCCAAAGTGACATGCTGACACTGGAATGACTAGCCAACCATACTTCAATTCACTGTTCCATGCATGTAAAATCGAAGTGGGCTGAATTGCCCCATCATGCTGCAGTTGTGACAGTTTTGTTTCTTGGGAATTGTGCTGTAAAGAAAGGGAAAAAACCATGTGAAATAAAGTAGTCAGTCTACTATTTCCTCTCTAAGTCACTGCATTGGCTCTTCTGCATTGCTGTAACTGCTGATTAGGGGCCAAGCCTGGAAACACTGGCTTGTGCACAGATGCTGCGAGAGGCTGTTTCCTTTCAGAGTTATTCATGTTGCTCCACTGCTTAATCAGGAGTGGATACAACCACATCCAAAACAAAGCTGTTTGTGGACAAAGGAGGAATAATGGACCAAGCACTCCATTCCATTCACACTTCTTTTTTTCCATCTATGCTGGCAAGCAGAGGCTTTCCCAGATGCCAAATCACCAACTCTTCTGGATACTGTATTGCTGGCTTCAAATACTCAGCTAAGTTTGCAAGCTGTTCCCATAGTTTTATCCATTACATCACTAAGCTTAATAGATGTTCCAAGTTTCTAGTGCCATGGCCAGAACCAGCTTCAGAGGCTAGTATCGCCAGACAAATACTGAAGCCCAACACTCTAAGAGGCCAAGTGTTTGCTTCCTGAATCCCTCTTTCCCTGGTGCTTTTTCTCAAAGTCTTCTGCCTGTTCACTAGGCCTCCAAGTTGTGCAAGCCACAAGAAGAGAGAGCAGCTGAAGGGCTTCCCCTATTTGCCCAGAGTTTTCTCTCTGGTATTAGACCCAAGTCAAAAGTCAACTGGATAGGCAGCTGGGAGAATGACGAAGAAATGGAGCTGCTAATAAGCTTCTGAACCAAATCCCCTAGATTCACCACTGGCCGTAGCTCCAAATAACTTTTAAACAATTCTGACGTAGCAGCCAAGCAATAGGGTTTTTTTGGTTTTTTTTGGGGAAGGGAAAAATACAGCAGTTAATGTCTAAATTCTCCCTAGACTAATAACTTTGGAAAGCTGTATTTCTAGCTCAATTACGTCCTTGGTATACACTCTGTGGATTTGTTGCAACAAAATTAAGATGGGCCACACAACATTGTTATGCAAGTTTGCTTTTCTTTATCCCAGCTCCCTTGAGTAAAAGAATTAACATACTTGACCACAGAGCTGAATCAGCATTTGTATCTTTTTATTTTTATTTTTTCTAATGCTATAAATAAGGGGTTCTGGAAGGAGAGCACAGCAAAATGTTCCACACTGTGCAACCAACTCGAAAATGTTTCTTTAATACTGTTAAAACAGAATTTGCCTGACACTGTCAAAATTTATAGCCATCCACTCCCTTGCCCGATTAGATTATTTTGGAACATGCTGAAAGGAAAGCAAATTGATTTTAAAAAAAAGAAAGAAAGAGGCTTTGCACTAGGAAAACAACACACAGCTTTCCTGGTTTCCAGTAAATTAATCGGACTATCGGTTCACTGCTACAGTCCACGTGGCTGTTTTGGAGACACTGACTTCTTTGAGTATTATCGCAGGCATTCCAATAGCACCTTTTACACAACTGCAAAGGTACCCTCGCTTTCAGAATAAATCCCTGCTACCTTTAGGCCAGACAATATTCCTCTAGGGCCAGACTAGATCTGAGACTGCTAGTTGCTGACTCATGGGATTCGTTCCAAGGGAGAGAGGTTTTGCCTTAGCAGAAAGCAATTCTGCTTTCCCAAGGATCTGATTTTTTTTGCCCTTGCTCACTGCAGCTTCCCTACAATTCCAGCTTTAATGGAAATTTGGTCTCCTGCTTTTGCAAATAGGGACTTGTGTTATGCCTTATGCAGGTGGTAGTGCAAAGCTACCTTTTTTGTGAAAATCACGTCCAAATTGAAATGATACTTGTAGCAGTATGGGAACCAGAGCATCTAATGTTTTTAAACCTTTCTGGCTAAAAGCACCCAGTACCATTCTTTGCACTTTTTAGAGGAATAAAATAATCTACACAGACGTGGGAAGAATGCCACAGAATTACTGTCATTTCTGCCTGGACATGTTGATGTACATAACAGCATCCTAAAACACAGACACGGAGCACCTGAAGCTTTCAATTGTCATTGCAAGAAAAAGCTAAATGTCTTCATGTTAGAAAATACAGCCAACCAGGAGGGAGGGGGTGGGATGGAACAGTTGTCATTCAATGCGTGTCAATCAAGAACAGCAGAAACTAGCCTACAAAAAAAAAAAAAAAAATGGCATGTAACCTGGATATTTACTTAGTGAAGATGCTTTAAAAATGAAGGTATATGGATTCTATTGTCCATAAGAGCTGATGATACATTAAAATACATTACAATTTCTATGCTTTTTCCTACCAGAAGTGCAGCAATGTTTCTTTATAAATATTATAAGAATGGAAGCATTATTGATTTCCTTTACATCCAAAAGTTAAACACCATCTATAGTTGAATGGCAAGCAAAATATATAGCTGGATGAGAAGCTTGGCCAGCTGATACTCCAGTACATACATACATGCATGTAAATATACACACATGCACATATACATACATACACACACGTGTGTATATGTGTGTGAATGTCTATGGGATATGTGTATATATACACATATGCGTGTGTATAATAGACTTATGTATGTTCTTATCACTCAATGCTGTTGAGTAAATACAACAAGCTAATATATCTAAGAGAATCTGCCTAATTAATTTCTACAAGAAAACATCAGATCTTGGCTTAGGAGAGAGGCTAAAATTATTTCATATTTACAGTGGGGCAAAAAAGTATTTAGTCAGCTACCAATTGTGCAAGTTCTCCCACTTAAAAAGATGAGAGAGGCCTGTAATTTTCATCATAGGTATACCTCAACTATGAGAGACAAAATGGGGAAAAAAATCCAGAAAATCACATTGTCTGATTTTTAAAGAATTTATTTGCAAATCATGGTGGAAAATAAGTATTTGGTCAATATCAAAAATTCATCTCAATACTTTGTTATATATCCTTTGTTGGCAATGACAGAGGTCAAAAGTTTTCTGTAAGTCTTCACAAGGTTTTCACACACTGTTGCTGATATTTTGGCCCATTCCTCCATGCAGATCTCCTCTAGAGCAGTGATGTTTTGGGGCTGTGGCTGGGCAACACAGACTTTCAACTCCCTCCAAAGGTTTTCCATGGGGTTGAGATCTGGAGACTGGCTAGGCCACTCCAGGACCTTGAAATGCTTCTTATGAAGCCACTCCTTCGTTGCCCGGGCGGTGTGTTTGGGATCATTCATGCTGAAAGACCCAGCCACGTTTCATCTTCAATGCCCTTGCTGATGGAAGGAGGTGTTCACTCAAAATCTCACGATACATGGCCCCATTCATTCTTTCCTTTACACCGATCAGTCATCCTGGTCCCTTTGCAGAAAAACAGCCCCAAAGCATGATGTTTCCACCCCCATGCTTCACAGTAGGTATGGTGTTCTTTGGATGCAACTCAGCATTCTCTCTCCTCCAAACACGACAAGTTGAGTTTAGACCAAAACGTTCTACTTTGGTCTCATCTGACCATATGACATTCTCCCAATCCTCTTCTGGATCATCCAAATGCTCTCTAGCAAACTTCAGACGGGCCCGGACATGTACTGGCTTAAGCAGGGGGACACATCTGGCATTGCAGGATTTGAGTCCCTGGCAGCGTAGTGGGTTACTGATGGTAGCCTTTGTTACTTTGGTCCCAGCTCTCTGCAGGTCAACCCCGTGTGGTTCTGGGATTTTTGCTCACCATTCTTGTGATTATTTTGACCCCACGGGGTGAGATCTTGCGTGGAGCCCCAGATCGAGGGAGATTATCAGTGGTCTTGTATGTCTTCCATTTTCTAATTATTGCTTCCACAGTTGATTTCTTCACACCAAGCTGCTTGCCTATTGCAGATTCAGTCTTCCCAGCCTGGTGCAGGTCTACAATTTTGTTTCTGGTGTCCTTTGACAGCTCTTTGGTCTTGGCCATAGTGGAGTTTGGAGTGTGACTGTTTGAGGTTGTGGACAGGTGTCTTTTATACTGATACAAGGTCAAACAGGTGCCATTACTACAGGTAACGAGTGGAGGACAGAGGAGCCTCTTCAAGAAGTAGTTACAGGTCTGTGAGAGCCAGACATCTTGCTTGTTTGTAGGTGACCAAATACTTATTTTCCACCATGTTTTGCAAATAAATTCTTTAAAAATCAGACAATGTGATTTTCTGGATTTTTTTCCCATTTTGTCTCTCATAGTTGAGGTATACCTATGATGGAAATTACAGGCCTCTCCCATCTTTTTAAGTGGGAGAACTTGCACAATTGGTGGCTGACTAAATACTTTTTTGCCCCACTGTAATTACTGAGGGAAGATTGTTTTTTTTTTTTTTTAAAAAAGAAAGATTAAACAACAAGGATGGAAAACATCTTATGTAGGACTATGAATACCCAATGATAGCCAGATTAGATAATACTGGATTAAACAGATAAACCGGCAACCTATCATAATGCAAGTTTCTATTCCCCCCTCAAAAAATATTCCCCTGTGTAGCTTTATTCATTTGTACTCTATTTTTTTCATAGTCACAAAAACACACAAACAAAAAATCTGAAAATCTGAAAATCTGAAAATAGCAAATGAAACTAATTTATAGTAGAGCCAAGCAAATGTAAATTCAGTAATACTGACTTGTATCGAATGAGATTTAAATATCATTCTCAAGACACATTTCCTATTTCCAAGAGCTTTTTTTTTAACCCTCAACAGGGGCTCCACTGGAGCAGTTCTGTTTATTCCAGCCTTCCTCAATGTAGAGCCTTCCAGATGTTTTGGACTACAGCTTCCATTATATCCAGGCATCATGCATCCGGTGGCTAGGAAGCACATCTGGAAATGCTGAGTAAGAAAAGCAGATCTAAAGGATTAACAGATAGAAAGATTAACCTCAGTTTCATAATTCTGCTCATTGCCACTCATGCCCTTGTGATCTCCCACCTGGATTACTGAAATGTGCTTTACATGGGGCTGCCCTTGAAGAGCATTCAGAAGCTTCCACTGGTGCAGAATGCAGCTGCACGGGTACTAAATGGTGTCAAGTACTTGACACACGTAACACCACTGCTTCGTGAGCTGCACTGGTTGCAGTGTATTTCCAGATGCAATTCAAAGTGCTGGTTGTCACCTGTAAAGCCCTTCATGGCTTGGGTCCAGGTTACCTGAGAGATCATCTTCTCCCAGTTGTTTCTACCTGTCCAATCCAGTCCGGCAGGATGGGCTTGCTCCAGGTCCCATCAGCCAAGGAACGTCGGCTGGTGAGGACTAGGAGGCGTGCCTTTTCTGCCATAGCGCCTGCCCTCTAGAACATCCTCCCTCCTGAGAGTAGGATGGCCCTGACCCTGTTGGCCTTTCATAAGGCCTTGAAAAGCTGGTTATGTGCCCGAGCTTGGGGTCCCAAGTGTGTGAAGGCCCCTGTTTCCTGGTTATGTTAACATCTAGGGATTATAATTGTTCTTCGCTGTATATATTTACTTTTTTGTATTGTGTTTGTAATTGCTTTTAATTGATTTTATGATGTTCATCATCCAGAGTCACTTGTTTGAGATGGGCAGCCATATAAATTGAATGAATGAATGAATGAATGAATAAAATAAAATAAAATAAAATAAAATAAAATAAAATAAACCTCAAAAATTAATATTGCTCCCTTGAATCAATCAATGTTGTCGTCACATTTTCATTACTATGAAACGAACTGCCCACCAGGATTGCGGCAAGCCCCCTTCCCATTACAATGTAGGAGGGGACTTTAAATCTTTTTATTTACCTAAGCTTTTAATATTCTAATAGTTTAATGTCTGCAGTTCCGCTTTTTACTGGTTTATACTGTATTTTCTTCTCTCCAGAGCGAAGGAAGTGGGCAGCTTAAAATATGTGTTAAATAAAATAAATAAATAACTACTGTGGCAAGCTAAACAATCTAGAGCCTAGAACAGAGCAGTGAGTTTTTAGCATTCTTCCCACCCAACAGACTTTTCACTAATAAATAAAATAAGACAGATTTGATAGCAATGGGGCATATCACATCTGCAACCCGAATGGAAAAAAGGAACGCCCCTCCTTGCTGAATGTAACGGGGAAGAGATTTTCCATCTGCTCATGTATAAGCATTAGCTATTACTTTGTCAACAAATCCTCTTAATACAAACCATTTCTTATCATATACAGATGTTAGGGGGACCCCCCAAATACCGTAGTACAAGATTAAACACTTTAACATCAACATATTTGCTGTGAACAAAAGTACCATTGTGTAAGAACCCAACCAGACAGAGCTGAAAAGAAGGTGGATCCAATTATCTCTTGAACCCTCAAGAGTTCTTCTCAAACGGCATCAAACCCCAGAAAACTAATCTGTGCAAGCCTGAAATAGCCATCCCCACATTTATTCCCTGAAAAGAATACAAGTAGTCCCCAGTTTAAGAACAAGTTCCATTCCCAAGGTCTGTCCTTAAGTCGAATTTGTATATAAGCTGGAACAGTATTATAGTATAACACTATATAAGTAGTATTGTGTATTTAACTCGACTCGTGTATTTAATTTGAATTTTGCTACACTAGGTTCTGTTCTTAACTATGGGTCATCCTTATAACTGGCGTACTTCACCTGGGGACTACCTGTACATTCATAGGACATGTCTTTTCAAGCCTACATCAGAAGAAATTGTATTGAGTTGTCCAATATCCAAGAACTGCCTCACAGCAAGTTAGAAAGCATAATATACTACTATTCCATATGAACTCCAGGAATTCTTATAATTATGGAGGGAAAAGCAGTGCAAAATGAAATTTAGAATGTTGTAAACTGTGGAGTGGGTTCTCCATGATGAAGAAAGCAAAACAATGGTCACCGGATCCAAGGACAAATGATGCAAAGCCAAAAAGAAATTGCAGTGTGATAGAAGACAGCTATGCAAAGGCCCAGTTTCAGATTTTGGAGAATCCTGAGAAGTTGACTTCAGTGGAAACTCTCAAATCATCACTTGGTGCACCATGAGCTTTGTTTCCGAATTCTTCTTAAGCCAATTTACCCACTAGAACAATTGCTAACGGCTGGGAGCAGAACTATAGGAAGATGAAATATGACAGTGTTTGAAAAGCAACTGGAAGACAGACGCATTACATTGCTAAAATTAATCCTTTGTGAGCCTCAGGAAGGGTATGTATGTCTGCCAGGTTGGTAGAACCAACAATAGTTCTAGCACCTTCAGAGTACATGTGGAAGCTGGAGATTGTGGCAATGGCTTAGATTAAGCACTAGTCCCAGGTCCAGGGCACATGGGATCTAGCATTAGTCTGCTGAGTGCTGATATATTAATCTTCACATAGGACTGCATGGCATAAGAATAGCTCTGTTGCATCAGACCAAAGCTGGTTCTCACAGAAGTCCTCCAGATGTTTCTGGGATGCAGGGATCTCAGGGTATAGAGACACTCCTCTTCCCTCATGGTTCCCCTACAGAGGTGTGTAAAATGTTCTCATTCTGTAAAAGGAACATTCCAGAAAACTCCTTAACTTTCAATTGCTTTTCCAGATCAGGCTGATCCGGCTGTTTGGGGTTGGCTGAGCAGTTTTCATAAGTTATTCTTTCAAACTAGAAGCTGGAATCCCAGTCAGAACATTAGAAACTGCTTCTGCTGGACCATCTTCCAGATCAGCTGATTAGCACAATCCAGAAGAGAGACAGAACATTCCAGAATTCTTGGAAGAGTTCGTTCCCAGAATGGTATGTTTTGCATATATTTATTCTCTTGCAACTCCCAAGAAAGAATATAATAATGAGTTCGAACATAAAATGATGGCTACAGATTAAAATCCCTGGATCAGAATAGGCTGCAATTATTGTAGGTTGCAATTACGAGGCAGAAATACCATCTTTACATAGAAAAAAGGTGGGGAATATGAGGTCCTCTAGAACTTGCTGAATTACAACTACCAGTACCCTTCAACAGTGGCCATGCTCTCTGAGGGTCTCTAGAGAACCATGGCTTCACACCCCCGGCTAGAAGCAGATAACCTAACTTGCTTTATTCAGCACTTATTATGCTTTCATTGAAATATCCTATCCAACACTTTGAGTTAATGACAAAACAGCATACCGAAAAGATATTGATAAAGTAGTTCAGAACAGATACTGTAGGTTATAAAAGAGAGTCTTACTGATTGTTGGTGATTAAAAGAGTAAAATCCGCTTGTTTGTTAATTCAATGTCACAGTCGGTCAGAAAAGAAACAATTTAAATATGTTCTAGAAATGTAGAAGTTCGATATTAGAAAGTTAGTTTAATTCTAACTGTGGCCAAAGCAACATGATCAGAAGGAGTTTTGCTCCACAGAAGTCAGCCAGGGAGTCATAGACTGAAGGACTGTTGACAGCTACCCACATAGGAAAAGTTTAAGCATTGAATTAATGTGTATGTTGTAACCACAGTCCCATTATTTGAGGAAGGGGTTCGTCTGATGTAAGTGTTCTCAGATTGTAGGGTTTGGTGTATAAAATACATATATGCTGGTTTTGTGTGCATTGACATTGCTGCTTTCTGAAGACATCTGCATGTCTTTTCCCTGGTAGCATTATTTCCTCTGTACCCATATTTAGCCATGTCTGGAGAGTACAGTTTCATGAAATACTTTTTTCTGTGTGTACTGTATGTTGTGAGGAGATTCCAAACTTATTTGGCTGTACTTGTAGTTATGTATCTACCATTTAATGGTTTTGTGCCTCTCTGTGTTATGGGCATTGAAACAGTTTTGTTCATCTATTGTTTCTAGACTAGAATACTGTCATTCAGGGACAGTCATACATTTTAAGATCATTACAATGTCCTGTTCTCTGATACAGATGCCAGAGACCATTTGTTCTCTGTCAATTCTACCATGAAGCATTTGACTGTAAATCCTGAGTTTGCCAATACTAGTAGGGAGATGATGGGAATTCTAGTCCAACATATCTGCAAGAAACTGGATTAAAGGATACTGGACTATACAAATATATGTGTACTTTTAAATGTTTATATTCTTCAAGGGTGAACCTCAGAAAGTTCTCAGCTAGGTGGCCCTACCACGATCAGACAGTTGTTATTCTCTTTAGAAGCAGATGCTGTGACTATAAAATCACATAGTTTGAAAGGCCCATCTTGCCCATCAAGCACTATATTTTGTTCTATTCCAAAATGAAAATTAAAGCCTTCCCAACAGTTGTTTGAACACATCCAGTAAAGTACATTAGCAACCCATGAGCACAAACAGAAAGATGTTGGAGGACAGAGTCGTATATGCTACATCATCAGCTTGATGTCTAAGCTAGCCTGATGACAGAAGAAAGATGGAAGATGTTGTACCACCTGGAGGCATCATTATGGATAGACCTCATGGGAAAAATCCATAGCTCCTCTTTGAGTATGGTGTTCTCAAATGTAGTACCTCAGAAGTGCAGCTGGTGATAGGTAACAGCAGCAGCAAAGGAGAGAGGAAGTGTGAATAGGCAAAATAAATAAGCAAAGAGAATTTTTCTAAGCAACATGAGGGAAGAGTAACTAATGAAGCGGGGTGGTGAGGCTATAATTAGGTCAAACAAATTAATACATTAAACACTGGATTAAACATTGGCTAGGTTCACATATTTCAGCTAGACCAAGCCATTTCATGGCTTATATAATTTGGGTTTAGTGCAACAGTGACTCCAACCATTGTACCAGGTTCAGTAAATCATGGTTTAAAAATTCCTGGCTTAGAACATTATCCTTAATTCAAGCCTCACAAATGAAACATCTTCCTTCAGATGCCAAATGTAACAAGGCTGGAGTGCATTGTTACTTTTTTTTCAAATGCTTCTTTCATACTCAGAAGATGTTTGCTTTCAAATTCATATATGTTTAATTTATTTATTTGTTGATTTCCCCCCTCCTTTAACCATCCCTCTGTTCTTAGTTATTGGGTGTACATTAGAAAGTTAAAGTTACAAATGCAATAGATTCACAGGTCTTTGAAAAAAGCAGTCTTGAAGAGCCAACTGGATTCCAGACTGGTACAGCTGGTTTAAGGTATTTCAGAAGTAAATGAAATCAAACGAGAATTTATAATCCTTCCTGAGGTCTGGATTCCATCAAACTAAACTCATTAGGCATTAAGATGCAGGTGCAGCTACATAAAGGATTGCTCTGTTTTCCTTAATACCATAAGATCCACATCTTGAGTTCAGAATAAAAGTCCTTCAAAAGCACAAGCCTCTAGTATGGGTACATCCATCAACTAGCAACACTTAAAAGGAGGAGATTAGGTGACAGAATCTTCTAATGGGTTAATGCTATCAGTGGAATGTGCTCTTTTCTAAATTGATGTTAACTTGGAAAAGCAAGGCTCCTTATAGTACAAAAAGATTTTCCCTGTCAAAGTCTAAATCTCCAGACACCTGCTCTACTTCATTTATCTAGTTCTGTTTCTTTCGCTGTCTTCCCCAACGTGGTGCCCTCTAGATGTGCTATATCATAGCTCACATCATCTCTGGCCAATATGACCAATGAACGTGCCAGCTGGGATGAAGGCAACTGGACTCCAGGACCTGCAAAAGGCATCAGCTTAGGGAAAACAACATCAGAAGCTGAACTGAATGTTTAAAAATCAACTGGGATTTTAAATAGCTTAAATGTTTTTGTGGAGCCTACGCCACAACATCTTAGATCAGGATTAAATTACATGGGATGTGGGAGCTCCATGGCTCAAAAACAACCATGCTGGGAGATTAAACTCTAGAATGAGTTATGAATTTAATTGGGGGGGGGGATGTGTGCTTAACCCCTTCTTTTAAGCCAGTTTTTAAAAATGAAAATTACCCACTTCCCATGAACAGGAAAAGGGCTAAGAAACACACTTATAATTGGAAAAAGACATAGCACAAGTATATATGGGTACATGCAGGCATGCAAACAACCAACTGAATTCAGATCCCTCTGTTACTGTAATTGGGTATACACACCCTAGCACAAACAGTCAACAGACTAATCACAGGTCTCTCATCACATGTAATTTGATTCATCACAATCCAAAATTATTTGGGAGACATGCAATCAGGACTCAAGACTCCAATTAAAATGGCAAAATAGGGGGGACAGACAACACAAAGAACTGAAGTGGATGTAATACTCAACAACAGCTCCCTACCCATAATAATCCTGAAAAGAGGGTTACTGACTTTCTGAAAATCATAGTGTACAAAAGGGCACAGTTCTGCCCTTTCTGAGCCCTTTTCCCTCTCCATTCTGTATGTTGGTTAGTAGGATAACTACACTGAGGCTGTTTTCCATGAACTCTAGGCAATATTCCCGCAATTTGCATTTTGGCCTTTGTGAGCCTCCTCAGCATATTGTACTGGCCAACAGACTAAATTGCAAATCGGTATGATCTAAGGTTATTTTATTTTATTATTTAAATTATCTGTAACCTATCTTCAACACACAGGATAGTAACGCTGACATCTTAACCAGAAGGGCTAATTAAAGAGCTGCCATTCACCACAGTTAATATTCCAGTTAGTTCTGGAGTAAAACTAAATGATGGTGCAAGCCAATATGGGAGAAAAGGGAATGAGTAGGGCCAGAGTGAGCAAGATGGTTATCTACTTAGAAAATGAGAAACATGGAATATGATCACATAATATGTAACCCTAAATCTGGTGCAAACCATGGGTAAGCCATCTGCTTTGAATGACATCAGAAACAGCAGCACATTGCAGCTTGCTGCTTCTGTTTTGGCTGACATCCCAACCACCTTTGGATAGTTTTTTTAAACTGCTGTGACCTCACATGAGTCAGAATCGCCATGGATGGGTGGAGGAAAACTGAGCCTCCCTCATTCCCTCCATTTCCCCTTCTCATTCCCCAGGGATATCAAAAAAGAGACAAAAGCAGTGATGGGACACAGATCACATTTCCCCAGCTGGGGCACCCTCCAGATATGTGGATTTCAATTCCCAGAATTTTCAGCAAAGGTCTGGTGAATTCTGAGAGTTGAAGTTCACATACCTGGAGAGCACCCAGATTGCCATAGATTAACTGCCCCCCATGCACCTATGCATATTGTGTTTAGACTGTTAACACACCAAGTTGAAATTCAGTTAAGGAAACTTACTACAAACCAAAATTTCAAACTATGATAAAGACGTTTCTCCTTAACCATAACCCATAGTTTGCATGTGGATGTTACACTACATCTGATCACAATGCTGGTCAACTGTTGTGTGCACTAGGACAGCATTTGCAGATCAAAGTTTGCAGTTAAAGAAGCACTATGTTGGCACCAGACACACATTATCCTGGCCTTAACTGGAAACTTAATTGGAATTTTGAATATAATTTCAATCATATTTAAAATGAAATTGGGGAAGAGGTTCACTCATTTTTCACTTACTTCACAGCTAAAGCATTACTTGTAACATTTTCATTACTATATCAAAACTAAATCACAACAACCCATTGGGAAGAATAGAAGCCAGTTCCACAACAGTTGGCCAAATCAATCAAGTATTTCCCTGTCATTTTTACAACCGTATGTTCATTGGTCCCATTTATCTATCAAAAGCAGTCTTTTTTAAAAAAAGACATCTGCATGGAAATCTGTATACATTTCTGTATTTTTCTAAATACTGTATGCATTCTTGTACATGCTTCTACATAATGTCACCCAATATACATACGATAAGTTGTTTGGTGTAGCACTTAAGGCACCAGGCTAGAAACCAGCTGGGTGACCTTGGGCCAGTCCCTCTCTCTCAGCCCTGGGAAGGAGGTAATGGCAAATCACTTCCAAAAACCTTGCCAAGAAAACTGCAGGGACTACTCCAGGAGTCAACACTGACTTGAAGTGTGTGTGTGTGGCTAACATAGTGCTTTTTGCAAGCTATCTTCCTTAATAGGCAGGTATTCTTGTATAAGCCTGCTAGACCAGGTCATCAGCCCATTTACAGTAGTTAAGCATTCTGGGCTTAACAGCCAACTAGATGCCTTGGGGAAGCTCATCAGTCTGGACCAGTGGTCTCAACCTTAGCAACTTTAAGATGTCTGGACTTCAACTCCAGCATGCTGGTTGGGGAATTCTGGGAGTTGAAGTCCAGACATCTTAAAGTTGCTAAGGTTGAGAAACACTGGTCTGGATTATAGAGTGAGAGCCTCTTTCCACTGCTGCTTCCCAGCAACCAGTATTTAAGGCTACTGTGCGCAATTCAAGAGTCAGCAAACAACCGTCCAAGTCAGTAGCCACTGACAGCCTAGTTCTGCTGGAATTTAAGCTGTTCCCTTTTAAAGATATCTAAACTGGCTCCCATTACCACAAGACCTGGCAGAAAATTCTACAGTTTAGCTATGTGTATGTAAAATCGTATTTCCTCCGAATGCACCTCCCCTTCATATACCCATTTTAATGGTCTTTTTTTATTGGCAAAGTGCACCACAACCTTCTGAAAAATATAGGCAACAGGACATCACAGCGTTCTGACTGTTGTATTCCATCACTGGCTTCTACTCAATGCCTATAGAGCAAGTGCAAACGGAGTAAGTTCTCATTAAAGTGTAAAACAAACAAATTTATCCCCAGCTACCACATACTTGGGAAACAAGCAGAAATTGGAGTAGGAATATTTTCAAGACTTGGACTATCTTGATCTGTACAAGCCTGGAATTTGGATTCCCTGAGGCTTCATTCAGCATCATGTTCTTTTAAAACATCATGATCAAGCAATTCAGGGTGTTCACTTTCCTGGAAGCTGAGTGTAGGCCTTAATACTCGTTGCCAAAATATTTATTAAAAATATGTTACTAAAGAAGCAGAAAGCATATAGGTCATTACATAGAAATAACAAATCGAGTGCATACTTATTTATAGCTAGGTAGCTTTTCTCTGTTTAGCCTGGATGCTGTTTGCCAAATACAGATTAGCTAAACTCACAGGTTCCAAAATCCTTTGTTGAGGCATGTTCAAAAGATCCATGATGGAGTCAGTAGCAGTTTATTGCCTCCTCTGCCTGGTGATGTTCCACACAGGGATCGTAATGACACAATTATCCTGCTGGCTTGCACCCTGTCTAAAAATATAAAACCTGCTCCTTTACTGAATAGAGCAGACTTAGAAGCACTCAGTGGCGGAGTTCACACAACCTAAACAATATGGCTTAGCAGGGTGTGCAAACCCACCCATTGTGGTTTATAACAACAATGGGTTTATGGCATAGTCCAGAGGGGCAACAAGTTATGTTGCAGCCCTGAGAATATGCCTAGATTCACTGTCAAAATATCCCTGCAAAGCTACCTCTTGCCCATGCTAGGAATTTCAAATTATGACTGGGCAAATTGAATGCATGTGTGTACATTCTGTATGTGCGCATGTGTGTGCTTGTGTGTGCTTTAAGACATCTGTGTCTGGTCTGGATTTTTTTATGCCATTCTAGAACACAACAGGTGGGAACTGAGTGCTTATATTATCTGCAACTATAATCTCCAGCCATGAGTATAAAAACAAATTCATTCAACTGCTGAAAGAAAGGTCTCTGGATTTTTCTGGTACTGTACTTCTGTCATCCTAAATTGAAGTTAGGTTCTAGATTTATGTCCTTACTTAATAAGTAAATTAATCAACATTCTTTGTTACATAAAAATGTTACTTCTTTTGTAAACCAAAGACAGTTCAATTCTGTCAGTACAGAAATGCGAAAAATAAATAAATAAAAATAAGTATTTCTAAAAATGTTTTTAAAAAACCTCCAAAACACAGAAAGGCTAATAAAATATTCAGTACTTTTAAAAAACAATACATGCTTAAATACTGCATTAGACTGACCGCAAAGGTGCATTTTCTGTAGTTATCAACAAGGACTATTACAGGTAGTCCTCCAGTTACAACGGCAATTGGGATTGGAATTTCCATCAGTAAGCGATATAGTCATAAAGCATGACTGCGTCACTTAGTGACAACAATCCCCGCAGTACAATTGCCATTATGAACTAAATCGTAGCAGTCGTTATGTGAGGACCTCCTCACAACTTCCTGTTGGCTTCCCACAACCAAAGTCAGTGGGGAAGCCAGCAGGAAGTTGCAAGTCCCGGGTGGACACCCATCCTAAAGTTGCTGAGGTTGAGGAACACTGCTCTAGGTGATTTTATAGCAATAATTGATAAAAGCCGAGCATTGGGCAAGAATAATGAAATTGTATTCATTTTCTAGCAGAGAGAGTTGGCCTTGCTGAGCCTGCAGGCATGAAGTTATAACCAACACACATTTGGGTGTGAGTGAATCCTTGCTCACAGTACTTAGATAGCAGCTATCATAAGACCTAGGAGTCTTGCTAGAGCAGTGTTGTCCAAACCTGGCCACTTTTAGATGAGTGGACTTCAACTCCCAGAATTCCCCAGCCAGCCATGCTGGGTGGGGAATTCTGGGAGTTGAAGTCCACTCATCTTAAAGTGGCCAAGTTTGGACAACACTGTGCTAGAGTCACAGCATTTAAGTCTTTTGTTTCAAGACTCACCTGACTAGATCATGGATGGTCTATCACAAAGATTTCAGGAGGGGGGGGAACCTGTTTCTGTGCTGGCTGAAGATAATGAGATGGAAGAGGTGAGTTGGTTTGTGAAGTGGATGTAAGGGTACCCATATAACATTTGTTGATTTTGGCACATTAATTCACCATTTGAGGTCTAGAATATTTCGGTCCTGGTTCTCTTTTAGGTTAAAGAAGAATTTTTATATATTAATTCGTTCAATTTATATGGCCACCCAACTCAAATTCATTACTCTGGGCAGCTAACAACAGTTAAAAACACATAACTGTAAAAACTGAAGGGCCATACAAAACAATACAACCTAAGTTAAAAAACCAGAACCACCACCAACAAACCAACATAATCATTGCATAGGCTCTGCAACACATCTGGATCTCCAGGCCTGGTGACAAAACCATGTCCTTAGGCCTTGTGAAATAAAATAAGAGTTACAGAACATTTTCACAAGTGGCATCAAGTCAATTGCTTTGATTTGAATTAGGTTGTCAACTGCTCAAAGTAGAACATTGTGCTTTTGTGGACACTGAAATCTGGGGGAAGGTAGAGACTGTGAAAAATTCTGTGATCAATGGTGATCTGGCTCTAAATATTCACGAAAGCCGCTTAAAGTTTAAAAAGAGCTTTTAAAATGAACAGGATGGGGAGGCACAGAGAAATGCAAATATAATCATTACCTTATTTGTTGAAAAACATATGAACCAATGGTCTTAAACACAAGGGGTTTAATTGGTGGTCCTTGCATTTTCCAAACATTTATTTAGTTAAGAAGCACTGACCTAGGGAGCAATGGAGCGCTCAGCAAAATCCTGCAACTCAAAACTAGGGAAGATCAGAAAGCAGGCCTTCCTCTCATCTTGAGAACTACAAAAACAGACTGGCCTTGCTAATTAGCCAAAGCAGAATAAGCAACCCACTCCCGCATGGCTTCCCTGTAGAAAAATGGTCTAACACAGTATTTTTTGTTTGTTTGTCTGTTTACTTTTACGGCTGTGCAGATCGTAGAGGGACTCACTCCCTCAAAGCTGTTTAGCAAGCAATGCAGCCCATCTCTTCTAAGAATTCATTCATTCAGAGACAATTCAAAGTGTCTGTTCTTTTGCACCACCAGCTTGAACTACCACTTGTAAAAGCTGGAAGATCCTTCCTATCTGATACTGGGAGTATCACAAGAGGCTTCTATACATCCATAATGCATGCACAGAAATCTCCAGTCACCATGATGGTTCTTTGTAGTTTCAGTTGGAAGGTGTGGGGGGGGGGAGTATGGGTATATATACTTGTATTTTTTTAGGATGTATGTACAATTGTATGATTTTATGTGTGAGAGAAAGAATGGTTAGTATACGCATGGAGATCCATTAATTTCATAAACGGTTAATTTCCTTATTTTAGAGGAAATCAATTTTAATTAGTATTTCTTAATATTGGAAGAGGGAGGGCTCACTCTGTCCTTTTGTTGACAATGGCTTCTGATGGGTATACATTAATGCAAATACAAATGTAATACATGTACACATTTAATGGGGAGGAAGAAACCTCCAAGAATGGTTTGACCTGGAGTTGACAACCCTAGGTTGAGAAGGTATGGAAGTTAGGCAATGCACAGAATTTTTCCTGTGTTGGTAATTTTGGTCTACTCTTGGGTGGGTTTTCTGGGAGGGAGGTGGGGGTGTGTGTGAAAGAGTCTTAAAAGTGGCACCACTTTCAGAATCAGAGATAGAACATCTCTAAATAGGAATTATTGAGGAAGACAACTGTGAGGGCAACTGTTGCCTTTATGTCCAGCTTGCCTATTTCCTGTGGATAAATCTGATTGGACCCTATGAAAAAGTTGAAATCACTGGAACTAATTTTACTATTGAGATGCTGGACTTCCCCGCTTCATCATCATCACACACACTTATCTAGTCTGTGAACATGCATCTACATGTTCTCTAAATTATCAATTTCTACACAAGTTTCAATATTTGGAACCATAGCCATTCACAAGCTGAATATGAATCAGCAGCATATTGTAACTATTAAATAGACAAACAACATTTTGGGCTGCATCAATAGAAATACAATTTCTAAACCACCGAAAGTATTGAAGGTAATGCCTCCTTCGAATTGAGATCAACTCCAGGTGGCTTCATGGACATGTCCGTGAAGTTTTCTTGGCAGCAATGTGGAAGTAATCTAGCCTAGCCTAGTTCCACTTTATTTGCACTGGGCAAGCTCCACCCTGAATACCGTGCCCATTTCTGGGCACCACATTTTAAGAAAGATTTAGAGAAAGTGAATCTTGTACAAAGAAGAGCAAGTAGGATGATGAAGAAACTGAAAGCTAAGTCTGACAGAAAGACTGAGGACATTAGATATGTTTAGACTTGAAAAAAGAGGAGGGATGGGAGATGTAATAGCACTCATATCCAAAGGAGTATCAGACAGAAGAAGACCACATCCTTTTGTCTATTATCCTGAAATGTAGGACATAGATTCTGATTGAATTTTAGAAAAGCATAACAGTAACAGCAGTGGAACAACTATCAGAAAGGTGATGAGCATGCCCTTTTTAGATGTGTTGAAGCACCTGTCAAATTGACATTCATTGGGAGTAGAATTTAATAATTTAAATGGCCTTTTCCAGTTCTCCGGTCCTGTCTTCATAACAGGGTGGATCTAGATCTCCTCACGGGGGGGTGGGGTGGGGGGTGGAGTGTCTCTCAGCAAACAATCACACAACTGGTTCAAAGGCTGCCATTCTGAGAAAATAAAACTTTCACCCATTTTCTTCAGGAAGTGCATAGTATCCCATAAGCCCTTGACCACTAGTGTCCTGAAAAGGCTTCATGGCATCTCCATCTGCCAAACAGGCACAGCAGGTGTACAAGGGAACAAGAAGTAAAAAGGACTTCCTGGCTGGGGGTGGACTTGATCTTGGATCTCCCTTGTTCTGCTTTTGATCCTTGGGGTAGTCCATCCCATCATGATTAAGAGCTATGGAGAGCTTTATCCTTCACAGATTTGTCTATGTTCCTTTCAAAACATGATTGGACAACTTGTAACCATAGAGCTAACTTCAAAAGCCTTCTGTAGGACATTAGAATATAGTTGTCTCTTCTCTAAAGCCTTCAGTTGGGGATTGAGGGAAGGGCGTATCAGAAAAATTAATATGAGTATGAGAGAAAATGAGGCCCCTACCTATTTCTGTTTCTGGCACTATCCACTGCTTTCATTAACCCTGCCTCCTAGGTGGTCTACACTAAGTTATCCATGAGCAAATGCAGCCTTCTTAGAAAAAAGTTGCCATGCCTGTCATTCAGGTTGGTAGCTGGGTGACTGGCTTCCTTGTAAGTATGATTAGAATAACAGGCTAAGTGAGGCACTGTAACTTCCCCATGATGTGAAGTGATGTGAAAAGGGATCTTTAGAAAAACAAAACTGTTAACCTCTTTTACCAAAAGAAACAACATGAAATTGCATTTGTTCGTGCTTAGCTTTAATTGTGTGTGTTCTCTTTTCTAGAAGAGTCAGAGCAAGCATTGTGAGTCAGTATACCTCTTTTTGTTAAAACCATGGCATGACATAAACAAATGGTTTCTTCCCTGTTTCTACCTCTCTGGAGAAGGGTTTCAAAGTACAGGCTGCCTTAGGTTTCATACAGCTGAGGAGACCAAATGGGTTTAAATCTCCTGCTTTATTGGAACAGGTGTAGTCCCTATCAGCTCTGCCAGGATCTTCCTAGGCCAGCAAAGCAAGGGCTGTTTTGGTTCAATGGGTTGAAAAGTCCCTTGAGAGCAAAGCAGTGAAAGAATGCAGAAAGTGCTTGGCAAGGAAAGGTGCTTTAAGTAATGAGTTTTGTCACTCAAGCCTTCCAGAAAATTGCCTTCAAATATTCCTAAAACTATTTAGGGGAAGGGGAGGGTGAAATGGGGGACAGAAAGGCAGGAAGCCACCGAAAGAGTATTATATTTGCATTGTGCTTCTTAACATCTGTATCTTCTTGAACGGTCTTTTAAAGGGTGTTCCTTTGTTGTTATCTAGTTGTCATCTGATGCTGAGTTAAAGAGTATGCTTCCCCCCCTAAAATATAAAAAGTGGTGCAAACTTTCAAAGCTGGAAAGTGAGCTGATTCCCTTTGATTTGTGAAACTTAAAAAAGATCACAACATAATCTCCTCCATGCCTTCTGAAAAGAGCATGTTCTAAAGCGAAAACAACAAGAAGACAACTGAAATGATCATGGCCACCTTCCATGACATCTGATCTGACCTAGTGAAGTCAGTGGGTCTGAGAAAGGCTTAAGGACTAAAGAGGGAGACGCATGAACTCCCTCCAGGTTTTCAGTGTGCAGCTTCTAATATCAGATCTATTTAGCTTGGGAAATTAAGCTGACTTTTTTCAATGAAAACTGTTCTTGGTTTTATTGTTCTAGGAAACTCTTTAAAACATTTTAAGCACTATGTACTCTTTTCCCTCTTGGCATCCCTTTGCTTAATGAGAAAACAACCCTGAAATAAATAGCTTTATATAATTATACAGATCCTTGTTAAAAATTTTTACTTCTCCTTACGTCTAAATGCTCAGTGTTTCCTTTTGGTCTAAGTGCAGACCCTTTTATCCAGCTGTATATCCAGTGGTACATTTCTAAATTTGTGGCTGAATCTGAGGAAAACCCATAAAAAGAGAATCCCTGAATAATCAGCCTCCTTTATTTTTCTTTCCTAACTTCTATTTTTATCTTGAAATATGAGGAAACAGTCTGGAATTTTCCTAGTCTGAGATAGAGTCCTGTCTCTTTTTTAGCCCAGTCTGAAACATTTACAAATTACTAGATTCAGAAAGTAAATTTACTCAGTTCATAATGCGTCGATGTTTTGTGAACTGACCATTACTTCAATACATGCAGATTTAGTAAATTTTGCATTTAAGAGTCTTCCTCAGTGTGATATTCCCCAGATTTCTTAGAGCAGCATCTGTTGGAACTCCTAGCAGTATAGCCAAAGCAGGAGTATCTGCAAGATGGAGGTCAAAAAAGTCAAGATAGCAATTGGGGCTGTGTGAACAGGTGTTGAGATTGCATGCACAAAGATGGTCGTGGCTGCCATCTTGACTTTTACTTCCCTTGTGGATACTACTGAGCCAAAGGTCATGGCAGGCTGTAGGGTACCATATTTATTTTATTTATATTTATATTTCAAATTTGGACACCACCCATCTCACAAGAAAGTCTTCATATTAGGGAAGACTAATCTAGTGTTGACCAACTACTAGCTTGTGGTGGTGATTGTGAAAGGAGGATTTGCCCAAAGGCAAAATGACAGCAGGATAAGCAGCTAGAGTGAGGGGAAGTTGTGTGCTACAGTATATATGAATTACATGTTGGAACACTTCTGTTTTATCTCCCTGTCTCCCCATCTTCAACCAGGAGCTTGCCCTCAGCCCTCTCTACCTCACGTTTACTATTGTGGAAGAAACTGGAGGTGAGCATGCTAGTCATGCTGCCTTGAGTGCCTGGAAGAAAGATGAGATATAAATCTGACAAATAAATAGAAATCAGAAGAGGAGGAAAGAAGAGAAACAGTGGCTACCTCTGCTCAGGAATCATCTACTTTTGAATCTTTCCAAGTGTTAGTTAGGGAGCAGTGTAGATAAGCCTTCTCCTTGGGAAAAAAGGATGAAGGGAGAATGAAAAAAAAGATAAAAAGTGCTCAGGCACTAGTACTTAAGTTTGCTTTTTTTCTTACTGCCCATCTTTTTTTCCCAGGGAAACCACATCTTACTATTAATATTTGTAAGCTACCCTGCAAGCCAAAATAAATATGGACAACCACAGAACAACTACTCTCAACTACTTGTATGTTTCCCATAGGATCCAGTTGGCCAAACTGGGGGGGGGGGGGAGGGGGGAAGGAAGTTGGACTAGGTAGGCCTTGGTCTGTAAGACTCTTAAGATTAGTGTCAGGAATGTATTACTCTGACAGGTGGACAAAATTATAAGCAAGTCAATTATCAACAAAATATGCATACTAATTGATTTACAGTTTTACTTTTAACCAACTGATAAAATTTAAACTTGGCATTACCACTATGAAAATAACTTAACAGAGGTGAATACAATTTTAAACTATAGTTACATATCCAAAGTTTTGAAGACATCAGGAAAAATAACACATTCTCTACCAGCTACACCTCAACTGAAGTGGGCTAACTGGAATGGGGAAAAATCTAAGCTGGTCAGTGGAATGGAAAAGAGATCCTTTGAAGAAATATTGAAGGAACTAAATATTGTGAGCCTGGTGAAAGCTGAACGGGACAGGAGATGCTTCAGAAATTTGAAGAATGTCACATTAAGAGGCAGACTTGTCTCAAAAGTCAAGATGAGATTTAATAGATTTAAATAACAGGAAAGAGGTTTTGGGTTGAACATGAGGAGAAACTGCCTGATGATAAGAAATCTCCTGCAATGGCCTTACTCAGCTGATGGGATTTTCTCCTTAGAAGATGACTAGAGAGCCGTCTGTCAGAAATAGATCTAGCAACGGAATCAGATTTTCTAGAAACCAGCCTCATCTGAATAATGTCACGAGTCCTGTGGAAAATAGAAGTTTTTCTTTTAAGGCTGTATCTATAGATATTAGTTTGATACAATTGAAAAAATAATGACTTTCCCCAGAGCATCTTAGGAATTTCATTTTATAGCTACTAAAGACTTGCAACAATAAAGGGTAAAGATGAAGCAAAACAGAGAATAAACAGCAGGAATTATTGGGAAGGTGTTGGTTAAGGAATGGAGATCTGAAGTTGATGGTGGTGAGGAGGGGGAAATGGTTGCTTGTGATCCACAAGACCATATTTACCCAACACCATTATAAACTGGGGATGGTTTCCCACCCTTCTGCCAAAAAGGAAAAATAAACAGAAAAAAGTCTTAATAAATGCAAGAAGACCTTCAGATTTTAAGAGGAAATTATTTTAGGGAAAACTCTACTCTTCCTTTCAGATAAATACAGTGGGTAAAAGTGCTTTATGACAGCAGATAGCAATAGCAAAAATTGAGAACAGTTCGGCATCTCCGCACATCTCAAATTTAATTTGAAAGTAATTAAACTGACTTTTCAAGGTATCTCAAATAGTTTTTCTTCTTCTCTCCCACAATTATTTCATCCTTTCATAATTCCAGTGATATTAGCAGTTAGTCTTTGTTGGTAACACTGGGAGAATGACCAGTTCAGAATCTTCATTTAGTCCTTTCATGGTGCCTATACTCTTTCTGCTTATGCTGGGAGCTGGCAAGAGGGGAATCTGGAGGAAGAAGCTCATGGTTCATCCAACATTCAATGGCTTTCCATTAAAATGCCACCCCTGCCTTAATTATTTTCAGACACTCCATGGCTGTACATATGTTTCTTAGCAGTTCAGAATATATAGTAAGATGTTTTGCAGGCATTACATTAAGATGTTCTTTGAATTAATTTATGTTTAATATGTGTTCTCTTACATGCAAAGAAAAAAATCATATTGGAATTTTTAGAACCACCAAAGTAGCTGGTACATTATTCACTGAAAACTCACTTCAGATGTTATATTGTTTGCATGAACAAATCACTAGAACAAACTTTTCCAGGATGGTACTTTTGTGTTATACTGAGACAGCATCTCTCAGAATTCCAAGACAGGAGAATGTTACAGCGGTATAACCAATTATTTATAGCTGGTTGGAGTGGCATAACATTTGACTTGCAGAGTTCCAAGATTACCTCTTCTAGCAGACAAGGCTGGCTGGGGAATTCTGGGAGTTGAAGTCCACACATCTTCAAGTGGCCAAGTTTGGGAAACACTGCTATATACACTTATCTGGGAGAAATGCTACAGAAGTTAATAGCACTTTCTTATGAAAAGACATGGATACAATTGCAGTGTAAATCACTTTAAATCTGTTGAATAGACAATCCTTCTTTGTGAGATAATGCAAAAAGGGTTACCACCGATAATTAGAAGAGCCATAATGGAAAAAAGCTGAATGAGATTTTCTGTCCTTTATGGATGAATGGTTTGGTTTTGTTCTTTCTGTTCTCTTCCCTCTCTCCCCCAACGCTCTTTCTCTTTCATACCTTTTTTAAATAAATGTTTAATGAATATTTTATACTGCTTTCATGCAATTGATTGAATTTTTATTTTTTTTTTCAAAAACTGTTAGCTGACTTTGAAATGACCACATGGGAATTGATATGAAATACATTAAATTTCCCACCCGATTTAATAATGCATTTAAGCATTATCTCTTAAAAGACAATAAGAAGTGGAAAAAGATGAGTCCAACAGCAGTTGACAAACAGAGAGAGATGCATCATGTAATGTTTCTTTAAATGTACTAGTCATTTGTTCAAAACTGGGTAGGAAGGGAGTGATAAATGGTCTGTGGATATGCCTTTATGCCAGCAAAGACTTGCATGTTAAAAATAAAAATAAAAAAAAAATCATTGCAGCTGGATAGTATTATGAAAAAGCCATGCCCACCCTGTTTGTCAGGGCACACCATAGCAATTCCAGAAATAATCAGATAGGACGCTATGATATGTAAAATTAAATATCTTAAAACTCCTGGAGAGGAATAGAGCTAAACCATGAATTACATATTGTACCTATTAGGGCTGACCTTCTAAATGTACTGGCTTCATAGAAAATCTCACTAAAATCAAGTAAATCCTAGGATTAGTCTGCAAGTTTCCATGCCTTTGGGTGAAATTTGGAAAGTATGGAAACAGTCAATGTTTTCCATGGGTTTACTTCATTTAACGAACTCATTCAATAATGTTGGTTAATCATTAACCAAAAATAAGCCCATTTTACTAACTCTCTTCTGTGGGGAAAACGAGCTGACCTCTCTGTATCGATACTGTATCCCGTCTTTACTTGGTGCTCCCAACATTAAGGTACAAAATCTGATGAGCTCAGTCAAAGGATCTCCCCAAATATCATTTTAGCACTGGCAGCTCTACGCGGCAAATCCATTTACATAAAACGATGGTTGGCCATGGCTTGTTCTTCCATGGGAACAAATTAACATTGGCATTCCAAGCACAGGAAAGTCAAGAAATTAGAAACACAGTTCAGATTTGGCCGGCACTTTGAAATACTGTACCATGTGCTACTGATGTCAATTAATGAAAAGCAGAAATTTTGCTGAGGGGGTCTGGTTTTGAAACACATTAACACACACTCAGCATGTTTGCACAGGAACCAGATTATAAACATCTTGGTTCCTAAACAATAAAGCAAGTACACTGAGACTTGCAGTCTCAAAATTGAGTACACCCAGATCTGAATTACATGTTCAGGGAGTTTAGGGATTATAGAAACACAAAGCGTAGGTTTTTTTTTTTTTTTTAATGCAACTGAATGTCTCTCCTTCAAAAACAAAACAAAAACAGCAACACCAGAATTGTTTGTGGAATGCTAGAGTATTAAGAGGGAAAAGACATTCCTAGTTGTTTGTCTAGCACACAGATTTTCTGCATGCAGCGAAATTTTCACATAGAGAAGACCTTAGGTAACAATTCAGACTTTTCCCCAGAGCACAGCACTTGCCTTCTATATAGCATATCCCTAATTTAATCCTTGCGATTTAAAGTCAAAAAGATCTCAGGTAGGAGGGTTTATCAGCATTTTGGATGACAGCTGCTAAGCAATACTGGAATAGATGGACAAATATTCTTCCCTGATATATATGACAAGTTTCCAGACTCCTTCATAAGTATTCAGTCATTTACTTTCCTCCACCACAGTCTGAAATGATAGCTTTTGTTCATCCTGTTGCAAAATTCAGCTCTGTTTGAAGAGCTGCTCTCTGAAATGCCTTCAGGTTATCTCCGATGTATGCACCAGAAAAACATAAAAGATTAAAATGATACTTTGGGACTTAAGTTTGTACTACTGTACACTTCATTATAGGGTTCTGTGTTATCTGTATCACCTGTATCTATAATTACACACAGACACAAATCTTCATCTATATCCACATCTACATCCACATTTATCTAAAAACTGTCAGAACTTCAGATCTTCTGCAACTATTCTTCAGATTTAGAAGTTTTGCCTTCCTGGTTATGGCAACATCCCAATGAAAAACGTACCACAGTATACGTGCAAGAGATATACTGTTGTAGCTGGCTTGGAGGCTGTGAAGCAGCAACTGAGATAAGCTGTGTTCACATGACACACTGGATTCCAAACTATCCAACTATATTTTAATCAAGTGTATTTGTGTAATCTCAACCTGTGTGATTAGTTTATGGCTCAAGTGTTATTCAGATAACACAGTTAATTGAGTAAACCATGATTAAGTTAACCAGCCATTGTTTATTCTGCCCCATTTGTTGACAATTAGATCCCTATACCTACAAGGATCCCCTCTCAGAGAAATTTTGGAATTTGATCTGCATTCCCTCTACTTCCTCACCCAAATCATTAATTTTAAAAAAGTTGCAGAATAGAGTTCCAATAGAGGAGGACCGTTTTCATTTCTTTCCTAAAAGATATTGGGAAGGGGCCCATCCTGATCTCCAAGCAGAGAGACTTCTATAAACCTGGGGCGACCATGGAACTGTGTCATTCACTTGCAGTTTTGGCTTGCTCTAGAGGCAAAGAAACACTATTATAGATGTCCATCAAGTCACCTCAGCACAACTGCATGTTGTATTTTTTTTTAATCTTCTTTCTTTTGGTGTGAATTACTAGGAATGCTTCAGATTCACATTGCTTGCTTGAGGCTCCTCTGAATTAAAACAGTACTACTGTGGAAATACCCCAAGCCAATCCCACTTGCATTGTCTGTTAAAGAAGTCCCGAATCAAGCTATGTTCTGAAAAGTCACAACAGGACTGATCATGCTATAACTGTCTGCCAGTCTCTCTCTCTCCGACCCTCTCTATAGCGCCTTTGAGTCAGTCTTGTTGACTACATGAACAACTCCATACAGTTTTCTTGGCAGCATTGTTGCCCTTGCCTTCTTCCAAGGGCTGAGAGAGAGTGACTGGCTCAAAGTCACCAGCAGTCTTTACACTCAAGGCAGGACTAGAACTCACAGTCTTCTGGTTTCTAGCCCAGTGTCTTCAACTACTACATCCTTTCCTAAAGCAGTGGCAAAGGCAATTTTTCTACTCTACCTCAAGAAGAAAAATCCAAGTCAGCTGGAAAAGCCTTGCCATTATAGTTCCACATGGCTATCTGAGGCTCACTTTAATAAATGTCTTTCTTAGGATACATATATTAGGATCTTTTAACATGAAATCAGTTTTATTGCCGAATAATATCCTATCACCTTTCAACAAACACTTTAACAAAATAATGGAAGGTATCTATGATTGCAAGCAGATGTATCATACAGGTAAGTTTGTAACAGAGGAAGACAGCTGAGACATCAGGTTGAAAGTCCACCACACAAGTCTCTGTGAACCTACCTATTCAGTAGTATCAAACCTATTTTTCCAACCAGAGGCAATGCACTTACATTGCCACGGAACATTGATTCCCCTACCAATTGTTGCACCCATACTTAACATATCCCTTAGATTTAGGCTTAACAGTTAACTTTACCTGCCATCATTCGACTAACTAGAATGACAGTTTTCTTCCAAACAGAATCTGAGTAATCTTGCCAAAGAACGTTGTCTGTGTTTTCAAAGCACAGAATGCAGAGCATCTTGTGAACAGAATTTAGGCTTTGTAATATATAAGGTCAGACCAAGGGTTTTTTTGCAGAAGGAAAACCCTTAACCCTAGCTCCTTTTTTTATTATTGGTATCTGTCTCACTTATTCATTGTGTCCTGAACCTTTTCGTTAGTGTAATTTATGTTACTTGCTAGCCACATTTTATCCTAAACATCATACCACTTTAGCACAAAACAATCCTAGTAAGAATGAACTATATTCTACCTCACCAGCAACTGTGGGCTTTCCTAAGGTAAAATAAAAAAAAAGGAAAAAAAAGGTAAAAGGTAGCTTTCCTAAGGTGAGGCAATGAATTTTCAACTCAGAGGAAGAGTTTGTTCCTACTGGTTCCAGATTTTAAAATAAAAACAAGGTGCCTGAGATATATTTGACCAGCCTTTTGCTATAAATCAATTCACTCAATCTCCAGTTCTTATCATGACATATATACAACAGATGTAACATTTTGGAATGGCTGTATTAGAGCAAAATCAGTCTACATTAGACTATTATAAGAACGCTTTAATAGAGCAGGCCTTGAGTTCATTAATTTCAATAACCTGCTTTTCACCATTAGCCATAATGCCCATAAGCGGCAGGACATTATAGCAAAGACTTGGATATTGCTCCCCAGAACCTAGTATTCAAGGTTAATTGCCACTAGTTGATCTCTCTCTGTAAATTAGTAATTATCATTTCTTCTTTTTTTATAATATATTTATTAGAGTTTTACATAATTAAAAGCCAATACATAATTAGAAAAGATAAACAAACGAAGAAGAAGAAGAAGAAGAAGAAGAAGAAGAAGAAGAAGAAGAAGAAGAAGAAGAAGAAGAAGAAGAAGAAGAAGAAGAAGAAGAAGAAGAAGAAGAAGGAGGAGGAGGAAAGAAAACAAGAAAGAGAAAAAAGCAATTATCATTTCTTGAGCCAGAGGTTTGTGGAAGGTATGATCAAAAAGTCAAGCCAGTGGCCATGACAGGGTGATCAAAGTTCTACCTGTTTTTTATGTGCATCACACAATGCACACCAAAAACAGAGCTTCAATCACACTGTTGCAGTTGCCATCTTGATGCAGACCACAACCTGCAGACCCCTGTTACTTGACCCATGCTGGCAACTTATTTGTGGGACCATCTCTTCCTGAGAGTATCTGCCCATTTCACCAGGTCAGATAAGATAAGATAAGTCATCAGGTCCCTTCCTTTAAATGTTTTTTTTTTTAAATGTTGCAATCTAGCAGGACCTAGACTGCACACCTTCTCACTAGCTGCCCTGCCCTTTGGAACACCCTCCACCATGAGATCCAGAAGCCCCCTAACATCCTGACCTTCCAAAACGCCATGAAGGCTTGGGGCAGAGTGAGGCTAGAATCCATGGAAGGACTAAATTTTGTTCAGGATGTGTGGGGATGTGTTACATTTGGGATGCCAGGAAGTTTTTGTTGGCTTTTACGTTTTTTTAAAATTGTTTTTACTGTTTTATTATTGCTTGTGAGCCACCCAGGGTTATGCTACATAAGATGGGTACCAATACAAATCTTACAAATAAATTAATAATCTCGCCTCTACTATGCAAACTATTTCATTCATTGGTTCATCTAATTTTTATCAGTCAATCACATCAGCTGCTTTGGGCTTTCATTGCATTAGAAACAGCAAGTTGTGTAAAAACTAATGATGTTATCATTTTAACCACAAATTAACAGTTTCTGTATAAATATTAGCATTTCCTCACTGTGGTTCAAGGAGGAAAGCCATAAGAGCTCTAACAACATGTTTTATTTTGACTAATTAAAAACAAAGATTCTTGCAATTTAATATATTGATTCTAGCAGTGGGATCTAGCCCCCCTTTTCTTTAATAATACGTACACACAGCTGCACCATTCACCCACTGCCCTTTTTAAACCTAATCCCCACATTCTTCCTGACAATAACATGACAGGATCCACACATCTCTGTATTAGCCTTAACCCTAGTGACACTGCCAAAATGTATTAAACTAAAGCATAACATGTCCCGTTTAAAAAGAAATCTGTCAACAGATCTTGACTCAGCTTTGATAGTTATAGGCTTTTGCAAAAAATAATCTTTCCAGGCATTTTTGCTCCTGTCTGCCATTCCATCCTCAAATATGTTTCAAACTGAGTGAATTTTTATTAACAAAAGAGAAGATTAGGAGGGGGGGGTGTCTTAATACCAGTTGAATAAGCAACAGTTGCATGAAACACAACACAGCCAATTGCATTTCTGTGGGTCCCGCAATAAAACTCTAGCCCAAACTCATGTGAAACAGCTTCGCCACCACCTTGGCATCTGTTCCTGCTGGTCACTGAATCCATCATAAGCTGTCAATCTCCAGTATGGTAGCACTGCATGAACACCAAGTAGCAGGTGTCAAGATGGAGTATTTATTTGAGGCAGCTTTTTAATTAGCCTTATCTTGGTGCTTCAAAACAGAAGTGTGAGGAAAATCATTCTAGAAAATCTGTTATTATATCTAAGATGTGTACTTTGTTTAGTCTCCTTCAGGGGACCAAGATGGCATATACAGCACCTGTAATTCTCTCCAGGTAGATTGAGCTGAGAGACAGTGATTGGCTCACCCAATGATCCTCTGTAGCTAAGATCAAACTTGAATCTGGGTCTTCTAGTCAAACATCTTAAATATTAGATCATCAACTAGCAGAATCAAGCAGTTTTTGAGGAAATACTGAAAAATTACTTTTGGCAAAATGACCCAAGTACCGTACAAAATCAAGCTTACTGTGCTGTTATATGTAAACAAAGCAAAACAAATTGGCCTGGAATTCTGGACTGTTTTACTTGAAAGTAAGCCCCACTGAATTCTTTGGGCTTTATATTAGTGTAGATATAGTCAGAATTGCAGTTAAACTCTCTTTTATGCAAACTCATTTTTCAAAAAAACAAACCCCTAATTCAACACACGTTCAGTAATTGGTGTCAAAGAATATAATCTATTACAAAAGTTATGGTTTCATTTTTGGACAAGTCATATGTGCCATTCTATGGGTTACCGACTACAATGTGCATTAATTAACCATTCTCTGGCTCTAATTATCACTATGTCATGATGGAAGAGGCTTAAAGAAAGCTTGGTGAATGTTCTTTCAATTCTACATTAACCTGCATTACTCAGCCTGGACCCTTCTCATAAACTATAATGTCTATTCAAATTACAGTTATTCATCTGGGGAAAAGGCATGTACAGTAGCACTTTCAGGTAAAAGATGAAGGATAGAAATGCAGGGACTTAAGGAAAAGCCACTTCTAAGCATTTTGATAACGATGAGGTCAATCCAAGTCAACTTTTTTTCAAGGACAATGGGTTTAATCCATGTGGAGGCAACTATGAATGTAGACTAAACTCAGTTATTTATTTCCTTTGAGACAATATGTCAGATTCCTCTAGTGTCATTAAGTCACTTATCTGGGCCTACCTTTGGATCTATTAAAATATTTCTAATTGGGTTTTCAAATCTTTTCTCACCCCATTCCAATAAGGCCACCTTCACTCTGTAATGGATTCTCTTCTGTTGAAAGAAAATCATGTTTTTGTTTTTGTTCATCTTCCCCTTCCATGAGCTGTTATTAAGACCATTTTAAAAACTATTTATATCTCTCTTGGAGCTATTTTCACCTCATTAACATGTCATAAATAGTATTTTTTCTTCTAAGATAACTAAGTGAGGAAATTTCCAAGGAGATCATATCACATAGTCTTTTGAATAAAAGACATCAGTTAACTGACCAGGGATGAACCACCAGATATTTCAGATAAATTATGGTAAATGCTACTTTCTTCCCACTACAAAACGGATGTGCCAGAAGAAATGTGAGCCATCTTTCCCCATGTTACTAGCAAATAAGCTATTGTTCCCTAAACTGCTGCCCTCAGATAAATTGAGATTTTAAGTACCAGAATCCTCAGGTAGCATGTCCACACCAGACATGTCATCTGAAAATCCTGAAAGCTCTCTGTATTCTCAATAGTCTGGAATGCACTAGATAAGAGAACACTGTGCTTAATTTTGTGTAATATATTCTCTATGATTCTATGTTTATGTGCATGGGTGTCATGTACAAACCATGCTAATGAAAAAAAAGTACATTGTGAGGTCATGATGCAAAGCCTGGTCTTTCATACTTGCTTTCTGACATTGGATTCTTATATAAGTCACAACATGTTTGCATGTTGTCCTGATGCACTCATCACCTGCTTCCCTATGGATGTTTATGTGCAACACCCTTCAGTCAAATAATCTATGATAGAGAACAGCATAATGTCCTTTACTTAGGGAATGTATTAAGCCTTAATTTGTAAACCAAGTCCGTGCAATTAATTTACAGTTCGGTTGCCATATCAATCCAGGCTTAGCCATGCTAAAGCATACATCCATTGAAATCAATGAATGAAACCACCTCAAGTCCCACTAATTTAAAGGCTCTACTTCAAGCATTATTAAACCTAGATTCAACCCAATGTTCTACCTAAGCCATCAGCTAAGGCAACCTTTTCCTACCCAACAAAATACTCTCAGGTTTTAGGTATTTTGGTTGCCTGTTCAAAAGGATGTGCATACCAGCTGTGGTTTGATAGTAATGTGTTTTTAAAATCAACCAATAATAAAAATAGCAACCTTTTCTGCCACACCTTGTTAATTTTGCTTGAAGCAGCAATCATCTCCACCAAAGTTAGTTATTTATTGCTTCCCTTCTCCAGATAACACAGGCAAGCAATTTATTTTATTTTATTAATTTTACAAATGTGAAAATATCAGTACTAGTGTACACTGCAATATCTCTGAGGTAAAATTAAAAAAAAAAGTTTTTTCTTGCACAAGGACTTTCAAACCTATTAATGCAATGATTTCTACAGATGAAGAAACTCACATCAGAAAATGAGAAGACAAATGTCATTTTTGTGACCATAACAGAGTAAACTGGAGCTGCCATGTGAGAGGGGGAAGAAGAATCTGGACAGAGAAAAATTCAGAAGCATTTCTATTAAATAATATAGGAGGAAGTTGTTTGAAAGCATATTTCAGTGCTTCCCTCTGTGTTTAAAATATGGAAAAGAATGCCTGCACATAGACATTAGAAGGAGAAAAAGTCTACACAGAATGCCTTGTCCCAATCATGCTAAAGTTTCAGAAGTCAGAATGTTTTTAACACAAGCATATATAGCACCCCGCTCATTCTTTCCCTTGAAATGTTCAACCAATTACTGTGAGGGCAAAAGGTAGGTGTCCCATTTTTAGCGCAGAACATTCAAAACATATATTCTCTGAAATGTTAAGATTTATTTTGGATAGGCTAAAGCCAGATGCGAATTTAACTCTATTGCCACCTAGGTAAATATCCTAAAAAACAAGTAATATATATCAAGTCATGCTTGTATGCCCCGTTATTATCAAATGAAGGTGATAGATCACCAAAGTTAATATAAGACCAGCCGAACATGATCTTGCTTGGCATGCACTAGAAAGCATTTTGCTGTTGTCTTTTGAACTAGCTGTAGTTGAACCATCTAATGTATGGTTCCTTGCATCAACCATCTGATTGAGAAGCGATTAGGGGAAAGGTTAGTCTGGCCATATCTACAGTCCAAGCATTAAGGAGTATCTTCATAACTGTTCCCTAAGTCTCAAAACTCTCCTTCTCCAGACATTCTAAAGCACAAAACAGTAGACAACATGGTGTATTTCTCATTTACTTTACTCTTTACTTACTTTGCATATCAGATTCACAGTTTTACTGCCTGGTGTACAGTTGAGTTTTATGACCCAACTCCAGCCTTACAGGAATCATAGGTCTAGGAAACATTAGGTGCCTACCCCTTAGCCAGGATTGAGTAATTGAAGACTTCTAGATTGTAGTTGAAATCCAAATCCTATCAACTCTAAATGGAAATTATCAAGGGGCTGATAGTAGCTGCCACACGAAAACACTGGAGAGTCACATACTATAAAGCTCACCTCTGTTCTAAGCATACTGTAGGCATTTTTATGATTTCTACATTCATACAAAGCAAAAGTATCTATTGGCTTACCCTTATTAATATCATGAATTCTGTTACAAGGATTACAGAATTTTTACATTGAAGTTCTCTTTCATTCAAATCTCTGGGTGGGTTATAAATCCCAGGGTATAAGGAATGATTCAATGTACAGGCTTTCAAAACAAGCAGAGAAGCTTAAAAGGATGACCAGGGGGGTGGATGTTTACCCTGAGGTATGGACCACATCATGTGATCCTGGACAGGCCTTTCCAGGGCCAAGATTTAATCTGTTTTGTTTCAAGTGGGAAATGCGCAAAGATCAAATAAGTTCAAATGCAGGTCAAATATCCTTCAAAAATTCTTTTGATTTATACAAGCAGGAAAATGCAGTTTAAGAAGGGTGATTATGAAAGGGTTACTACAAACACAGCTGTATACATACTCATATATCTGAAGCTCTCTAAAGTGGGGGGGGGGGAGGATTTGAGGGGGAGAGAAACTTTGCGACATCTATATTAACCTTTGGCTGTACACCAAGGAAGGCCTGTAGTGAGATGGAATGCAAGGCAGCCTTTCCAAATTTTAACACAAGCCAGGTTACAGCTGCAAACGCCTGCCCCCTGCATTCTCTTTACAAAGTAATCCCCGAAGGAGGGTGCCCCCCTTTCTCGTACACGGTTGTAGAAGGAAAACTCTAATACCCTACAGGGCTAAAATCTTGTTATTAAATGGGGCAAAGAGATGGATTTTCTGATGCCAAACACTTGTCAGGGGAAAAAGACGGGGGGGGGGGGAACAGGGCTGCCAGATGGTATGAAGTAAACTGAAACTCAAGGGTTTCTCAGCATCTTCGTTTACATGAACCGAAAGCCACTTTTCTATGCTCTTTCCAAGAATGACTAATTTTCCCATTCCCACCTCCCTCCCTTACTTACTTAGTCAAGCATTTAACCACAATTTTATAGTTGTCAATGAAGCAACTGGAGCTGACAGCATTTTTCACCGAGGCTGGGCCTGAAAGGAAACCATCAAAGACAGACCAGCTCTTAACAGCAGATATTTTCAGCAACTTGCTCCAAGCAGGTGGGAAGACATCGCAGGCAGCTGTTTGTGGAAACCTTGTTAAATTTAAGAGCAAGAAGATGTAGAACTGAGGGGGGGAGGGAAGGGGAAGAGAAAGGAGTCCCATACCAATCTTCTTCAATCCAAACAAAAGTAGATTTGCTAAAACAAAACAAAAATTTTAGCAAACCTTTATAAAGGGCTACCCAGAACAGCAAGGACCATTTGTAAATCTGCCAGGATAATATCTTACTGCAACCTCCCCACCATTGGGAGGGCCTCCATAGTTTATATTATTACTATTTTATTATTAATGAAAATTAATGAGTCACAGTTCCTGGATCTGTTGACTGAGCTCTCCAACTGATGCACAGAAATCTGCTTTCTCTAAATCATCATAATTGTCATCACGATCATCATCCCAAATCAGTCATTGCAGGGTGAAAGTGTCTTCACTTGAAGGTTATGGACTAGTATCTACCACACTGTTCCAGTGTAGGTTGGTAGACAGATGTTTTTCAACCTTCCACTCTAGGGCTGAAAGAGAATGATTGGCCCAAAGTTACTCAGTTGGCTGCTCTGTGCTTAAGAGAGCAGTAGAACTTTCTTCTCTCCACTCCTAGTCCAGCACCTTAACCACTCAACTCCACTGGCTCTCAACAACTGCTTCTCTGTCACAGAGTTATGCCCTGTGGAATAGCTTACAACAGAATTCGGACAGCTCCAACTCTGTGGTCCTTTTGAAAGGCACTGAAGACCTGGCTGTTCCTGCAGGCATCGGGCCAGGGTGCTGAGTGAGTCCAACTCTGGGATATTTTAAGAGATGTTAAACATTAGTTCTAGTTTCTGTGTGTTCTGTTTTGAAGTGGATGTTTTTATCTTGGTTTTTCAATTTGTTTAAATTTAAAATTAAATTAAATATGCTTAATTTGATTTCAAATTTATTTATTTAGATCCTCAATTTACAGAGCTGTCCACAATTGTTTTGAACTGAGCGGCTGTATAAATTGAAAAAATAAATAAATAGCATTAATAAATAATACATAAAGATCTGCTTACATCATCTGGTCACTTTGGAGCTAAAGCAGAGCTTGTGATTGTTTCCAAGTATTCTACTCAGAACTCTGCAGAGGAAGAGCATGAAGGATGTTAGGTTCTCAGTAAGCTGGACTGGAAACAGATAAACACATTGTGAAAAAGCACAAGAACTTCTGATCAATAGATTTACTATAGAAAAGCTAAAGAACCCATTATGAAAGAATTCCAGTGATTGCTATGGATCAGATATGAACCCCATTTATAGTGAATTCAAGGTTCAAATTTGATATAATGGGCTGGAAATCACTCTCTTCTTTTCTCTTTTTCTTTACACAATATTTTATTGCATAAATAAGTATAAATATAATTTATGATTAACTTTATGGCTGACCTTTTACAAAGGAGAGGAGGTATATATACATAACCTTTTAAATAATATCATTTCTAAATGTTATTCACAAGTGTTGCCCTGTACTTTTCCCATCCTGCTTACATATTCAATAACCTAAGCCATTTTGTGAGCCAATATTTTAACAATAAAAATTGCATTTGAGTTACTGCTACTATCACTAATAGACACAGAAAGAGAAACAAGAACTTAACATCCAATTTTTGGGATCATATTCTAGTAATTCCGCCAAAGCCAAATCAGCTGTAATTGCATTATACTAACCAAACAGGCTAAAATAAATGCATAATGAGCAAGTAAGAGTGGCTGCTTTTACAAATACGTCTTTATAGGCCCTACATTTTGAGATGCTGCAGCATTATTAGGTCTTCTCTGTAGCCACAGATGATTCTGTTCCTGCTTGATTTCTTGTCGTCAATTGCTTTTCATTTCTGCTGTGCAATTTCAGGGTCTCTGCTTCTTCTGAGAAGCTGATAACTATCCTTTTCCCCTTCCTTCAGTTCTTCTGTCTTCTTTATATCTTTCGGGCAGGCAAGTTCATGCTGGTTCCCATGAGCCATGGCAAAACAATAATTACCACTGGTAACAACCATTATACTCACAAGCTCCACCTTCCCACCAACCGCTCCAAATGGCAGAACCAATTTTGCTCAGGAGTTCTGGCTTCAACCTGACTCTTGATTTGGTAATGGAGAGTTCTGCTATGAGACTTTTTGCTGGTGACCCTGTGAGAACTTGCTGTCCCAGAGAGTTTCATAATGCACAGCTGCCTTTTTCAAGGTAAGAGTAATAGTAATAATACTTTATTAAATTTATATGCCACCCAACTCCCAGACTTTCCAGCCATCATGGACAAAGAGGAAGGTATCTGGAACTTGCAACTGGTGTAAAATGCAACAGCTTGGCTATTAAGTGGTAGGATGACACAATATCCCTATTGAAAGATCTGCTATTGTTGCCAATGGTTCTCTGAGGACAATTTAGGGTATTGATTTGACCTTTAACTTTCTAAACATGTTAGACCCGGATTACCTGAGGGACCACTCTTCCATTATGGACCTGCTTAGATGTTAACATCTGCAGGAGAGGCCCTCTGAAAAGGTCCTTGATGTCAAATGCCTATTTATCTGGCACAGGACAGAAGCCCTTCTGCATTGGTTCCAGGTTTTAGAATGCATTTATTTCAAAGTTTATCTATTTATTTACAGTTTTCATAGCCGACCCCAATCAGAAGACTCTTAGGTTATAATACCAAACAAAACAGGAATTGAAACACCTTCTGCAAGATGGATGCCTCTAGCAATCAACTAGGGTTAAAAACTAAGAACAGGGCTGTTTGGGCTGCTTTTCAAAATACCATGTTGGACAGATTAAGCAGACCTGTGGGGGGTAGAGAGTTCCAAAGTGTGGGGGCCACAACGTCAAAGGAGCTATGCTTGGTCCCTGTTCATTCTGCCTGTATAAAATCTGTAAAGATGCAGCTTTTCACCATTAGGTGTTTAATTGTCAATTAATTTTATCACTAAAGAAAAAGTGAAAATCACCTTCACTCTGAACTCAGATGCTGATGAACTTTATGGGCACATTTGTGGAATTTTCTTGGGATTATATAAAAGCAGTTTCCAATGCCTTCCTCTAGTTTATTTGTTTGTTTTGAGTTTCCTTAAAATTTAAATGTTGATTTTTGTATTATTTTTTTAGAAGAATTCTGCCAGACACCTCGAATGCTGTTCTGAGCAGCAGGATGGGATAACAGCTTGAATTATTATTGTTATTGCTATTGTTACGGTGTCACTCTTGCTTTCTAGTATAGCATTCTTCCCATTAGGAAATATGAATTTATCCAAAGGGCTTCTATAATGAGACTCTTCCCTATGAGAACCACTAATTCACACTGCAGCTCCTCATCTTCCCAATCCAGCATGGGCACCAGCTTGAGAAAAGCTATACTGAAACATCAATCGGAAACACGCTTGCTTGGTTTTGGAGTTTTTTTTGCAGAGAGAGGGGCAGAAGGGAGGCTGGATTCTCATGAATGACCAACTTTCATTCAAGCCAGTTTCCTCCTACAAGTTCCACCACCCACTGGGACCATGCTGGATGGAGGAGATGGGAGCTGGAACCCAACATATCCAGAGGGCACCAGGTTGAAGAAAGGGTTCCAGACAATGAATTCGAGCTTCCGTTTACTCTAGAAAGTGTACAGGTTTGTCTGGGTGTGTTCTGAACACAAGAAGAAACGCCTTATTTTTCTCCGCCTCTTCCCAGCTATTACATATTATGTATGGAAAGTGCAGGTAGCATCAGCCTCTGTTTTCATGGAGAAGTTTTATTTCCTTGTGGCTCTGGGAAAGCCAACAATCTGAAGAGTTGCCTGGGGCCTGTTCTGAGAGAGGAAGCAAACCATGGTTGCTAGGCAACTGCCAAGCACTTGCTTGCTGCTCTTGTGGAATTTGAAAACAATGGGACCAATCCTAATGATGTTCTCTTCCTTCCTACCCTGCTTTGCCAATTTATGAGAAGCACTGCCAGTGTGGTGGGACTGGGAAACCTGTAGCTCTCCAGACATGGCTGGCTACCTTTCCCAACATTTCTCACCTCTGTCTTTGCTGGATCTCAGCCCAACAATGTAGAATAGACCAATTCCACAGAAGTCTAAAACTAATTTTATTAAGATGGACTACAGCAACAGAATCTTGCAAGTCTGATTATCCTTTACCTCCTCCCTTTCTTTATTTTCATATGAATTAGGGAGTGTCTGTCTGAGACACTTATGAACACCTTCTTCTTGTTTTGGACTCAACCTATGTTTTGATTCTCTCCTGTCTCTATCAAGGTCATCCTCTTTACTCTTTACATGCTGGGGCTATTCAGGTCTGGAGAGCTATAAGTTCCCCACTTTTGAACTAGTGAGTCAGACTGACCTGAGGACATCCAATTTCAGAACCTTCAACAATCCAGCCACAAACTCATTCTGAAGATAAAATGGAGGGGGAGAAAGATGGAAAGCATGAGATAAATAAATAAGCTAGCTAGCTGGGAGTGTTTCTGTGTGACATGATTTCAATGAGTAGGACATCATAGCTGCATGCATGCATTCTCATCACCTAATTCCCTTCTGAGCAAACCAATATTATAGAAAGAGTACAAAATGAGTAAGAAATTAGTAAACCAAATAAATTAATGGCATAAGAAAAGGAATTATAGCTAAATCTAATTTCCACACTTCTATATACCATTTCATTTACTGCCTTTTGTTCTTCTCAAATCTCTTTTTTGAAGATCTTGTCAGTTCCATCCAACCATTACTTTTCTGGCTTTTCCCTTCCTTTCATCCTATTTACTGTATATATAGTACTTGCATATAAGCCCATCCATGAATAAGCCGACTCTTGAATTTTTAACTAAAATACCATGAAAAATGTGCCACCCATGGATAAGCTTTTGAAATTTTTGTATGCTTTAATTTTCACAACTGGCTTATCTGCAGGTTTTCATGGTATTTTGGTTAAAAATTCAAGGGTCTGCTTAACTGCAGACGGGCTTATCCACAAGTATATACAGAATATATGAGTACAGGTAGTCCCCAGTTTAAGAACGAATTCTGTTCCCAAGGTCTGTCCTTAAGTCGAATTTGTATGTAAGCTGGAACAGTATTATTGTATAATACTGTATAAGCAGTATTTTGTAATGAACTCAAACCATTGTGTATTTAACTCACATCACTGTGTATTTAACTCAAATTTTGCTACAATAAGCTCCGTTCTTAACAATGGGTCGTCCTTAAACTGGAAGTTCTTAACCTGGGGACTACCTGTACTTTAAAAAAGCTGAGGGAAAAAATGACTGTATATACTCGCAGATAAGCCCATCCACAAATAATCTGAACCCAATTTGGGTACATTTTGGCACTTAAAGTTCTTGTCTTATCCTTGAGTACATACAGTACTCTTCCTTCAAATGTGTCTTGGATATTTTTGCATTCTTCTTTTTCCTTAATCAATCTCCATTAATTCTACAACTCAAGTTTTATCCAACCATGGACTGCATCCTCCTACGTCAGCAAGTAGGCCCATATCAATTCTTTTATATGCTGATGATGTAGCATCTGCTACACAATGCAAATCAGCTTAAGGTGAAGACTTCAGGCCCTTGATTGATATTGAAAGATTCAATGCCATTACCAATTATGCCAAACGAAAGTAGTGGTCTTTACCAAAAGGCTGTCCAATCATAACTAGGGTTGGAAAATAAATGATATTTTAAGTAGAACAAATCAAGAATTTTAAATACTTGGGAATTATATTTAAATCCTTTTCTGCCTGGAGGGAGCAGATAAAATCTGATTATGATTGGGCATTTAAGACTATTAATGCAATTCTGTGCTTCACCAGTTATAAAGTGGCAACTAGATACCCACTACCATTAACATTTAAAGTAAAGGTGTTTTATGCCTTGTGCTCACTTCTCTGTATATATTTATAAAGTTATTTTTCTTTCTTTAATGTCTTTTATTAATTCATGCTCTTCAGCATTTACTTTTCTTACATTGCCAATCACAATCTTCCATATGCCATGTTCATCACCTGATAGGCCCAAAGATATCGACTTCCACTACACATCATGCTTTGGTCAATCAAGACTTTCACATCATCATACTCTCGCAGCCCAACTTAGTTAATGCTGTCATTTTTGTGGGCAAAAATAAGAAGAGGGAGCGTTGTATACAGGTAGTCCCTGGGTTAAGAACACCCAGTTTATGGACAGAGCCTATTGTAGCAAAATTAGAGTTAAATGCACAACGATTCGAGTTAAATACACAACGGTTCGAGTTCATTACACAATACTACTTATACAGCATTATACAATAATACTGTTCCAGCTTCCATACAAATTCGACTTAAGGACAGACCTTGGGAATGGAACTCGTTCTTAAACTGGGGACTACCTGTATATCACCATGAAGAAAAGGCAGGATATAAATCTAATACATAAATAATACAACCATTCAAAAATGTTTTTAGTAAGAGTTACTGTGATTCCCAACCTGTTGTCCAGGGACCACGAGTTATCTTCAAAAATTCTGGTATGAGTGCCAAAATAAACATTAAAAATATTTTGTTTTTATCTCAGCCAACATTTTGATTATTTTAATTTTGTTTAGGAAAAAAAAATGGTGTTATCCTGTGGATGTATGGGAAGGGGTTATACAGTATGTGGCATGGGGTTTGCAGGCATGATGTTGCTGAACCCTGGTCAGTCATCCTCAAAAAAATTCAAATATGATATAAAGGATACGTATAAAGGAAAAGGCTGACAAAAGGTTTGAACTGGTTTTCACTTCCTAGAAAATGAACCACGGTGGAGGTACCTGCACAAAGTGGAAGTGACTGCAGAGTATTCCCATCATACCATTCTGCTTCCTGTTAGTTCTATCCATACAGTTTTTCCCACATGCTCTAACCCAGCAATACAAATGAAAGCCTCTCCCAGCAGCTATGGAGACTGCATGTTCTAAGGCAACATGCTTCCAAATGCTTCTAAAGAGCAGGAAGAAAAAGGAAGAAAAATTTTGTCTTCACACCTTTCTTGTAGGCTTCCAAAATTGATCAAAGGATAGATTCTAAACCCATAACACTGTAGCCACAAATCCATTTCCTTATTGATTTACCTTTCCCAGGCCCAAAGTATTACCCATATCTGTCTTTCCCCAAAATACTTGTTCCAAAGTTCCTCTTTTTAATCAGCCCCATCATTTGTTCTCCCAATATTTGATAGCAACCAAGTTTTGACATGGATTGTGGTCTGGCATTGAATCCTGCAACTTAATCCTACAATAATCTTTCCCCATTTGAGCTCTCCTGTGCTTATAACTTCTAGAGGTAGAATGCTGGATGAGAATTATGGTATATCACAATTGGAAGGCACTAGAATGAAAGAGAGGGTATAATGGTAGTTATAGCACAAAGATATCTGGAGGGTACTTGATTGAAGAAGTCTGAACTATGCATTAACTCGATCTCTGTTCTCCATCCTCAGTTTAAAGAATCTGAAGAACAAAGGCAGTACTATATCAGAAATGGGCTGCTGACCAGGCATCAAATACCCACAACTGCCACCATAAGTCAACCTCTGCAATTCACTTGTCCTCCAGAAACTGTGCTTTCACACTGCAGGCTAGCTTGGCAGAATACCTCCAACTACTATTTGCACTGTCAGTAGAAGACTTGATGCTATAATCCTCACTATTCCAAAATCCTACATCAAAAGTCAAAGTGTTCCAACTGGTATTTTGGAAGACCTGTGCCTACTAGAAATGGACAGTACATGCTGAGAACTTTTATTCTGTACAAAGACAGAACCGCTATCAATAAGGTCTTGGTATCTTCACAAAATTAATCTCTGGATTCTTTGGAGGAAACCATGATGACAGATAACACATACACACAGAAAGAGAGGTTAGTAGCATGTATATGTTCTTGAAGTAACTTTGATCATTATAAGGAAATATAGCCATTTCTCTTTCCATTTTTGGCAACATCAAGGTAACCTGTGGAAGGAGAAATTGCATATCTTCTTTGCAGCTGTTCCAACCTCAGTACACTCCACACATTACTGCATATTAACTATGGCAAGAGAAAAAATAAGCACTACTTACTCCTCCTTTATCCTTTGATGCTTCCTTACAACTTACAAAGCCACTCTGTCTTTTTCATAAAGGATTGTTTGTTCCTAATACAAAATCTGTTAAATCTTCACCCATCTCTGCAAAGCTCACCCACTTTGCACCTTCCTGAAAATTCATTCTCTAGCTCTTAGGAGTGAGGCATAGAAAAGTGAGAAAAAGACCTGATTTAAAACACACACACACACAGACACACAGACAAAATAAGTTGCAATGAGTTATTTCAAATACTGAGTTGCTTTATTTCAACCTTTTTAACTACAAGCAGCCTTTTTGGTGCTATAACACTTCCTCACTGCAATACATTTTCGGTCTTGCTTATGACACTTCCTTGCCAGTTCAACGTATGTAACAAGACCCTACCCGGGAAACACAATGCCCAGAAGGGTATCTTTTTACACAACCATGGCACAGTTTAATACCAAGGCTGCAATTCTGAAAGATTGCTATAGAAAGCTTTCAATTAAAAGAGGGGGAAATCACCCTGACAATAGATCTTCTAATTTTCACTGTCAATAGAAATCTGTATGCTCCAAAACAGGTGCTGTGCTTGACTATATAGTCTGGTGAGCAATGAGTCTAATTCATTAAGAAGTCTATAAACAAGATGGCCTTTGTCCTACGGAGATGAAAGACCTGCAACTATAATGGGATGAAAGGTGTACACAAGGATGAAGAAAGCTATTATGGATCTATGTCCTTTCTTAAACTTGTCCTGGCATGCATTGTTCACAGGAGAACAAACCCATGCAGAGAAAACTCCTTGTTCCACCTGTCTATGTTAAAACTCCTGAATCTTTCCTATCAGCTTACTAATGAACAGCCGCACTAACAGAGGGAAAATACCGCTACCATAGAATCACAATTTCCAGAAGAGCATCATTCCCCCTACAGTGTACCCCAATCCATCTTAGTGGCATAACCAAATGGATTAGCTTTCCATGAATTGCGTACGGGGAAGGGAAAGGTTTGAATGCCTTCCCATAAAGCAATATCCTTCATCTCACAATGTGCTCTTTTTTTCTAGAGCTGTATTCACACCACACACTTAACTCAGTTAAATGCCCAGGAGTTATATTAACACAACATCATAAACCTGTTTAATTTTAGATTTTAGTTAAGAGGGATGCGTGTGTGTGGGGTGGGGGGGCTTCACCTGTGTGAACCCCACGTTTGGTTATTTTATGGTTCAGTGGAGTGTGCGATACTAGAAAATGGGTTAATTCAGTACTAGGTTAATTCACACACAAGATTGTGGGAATAGTCTAGGTACAAGGATTTTCTTCCCCATCCTAAACTAGCTCTGAGCAGAAAAGGTTTTATCAGTTGATTGTATACACCAGCCCTGTAAGAATAGGGCTCCAACTTGTAGAAATACATCCTGTAGAGAAATGCAATATAATGTATGATGAACTGTGCATTGATTTATATAGTTTCAAGGAACATAATTTGGCCAACTAAGGATAATTAAAATCTCCCTATTCAGTGTTTCAATGGAAATGTTTCAAAAGTATTTCTGGGATACAATTTTTGGGAACTTGCTTAAACTTTCATATAGGCTGAGTTCACACATCATGTTAAATTATAATGTGGTTTGTTTGGCTTTATGTGAATCCAGCCATTGTGGTTTGGTTTATGGATTAGTGAGCTTTGCAAACCCAGCCAATTGTGATTTATTCAATAAACAATGAGTAACAAATAATAGCTTAGGCCAGAGTTTGAAGCCAAAGTAGTTGTATTAATTTTTTTCAAATAATTTGTGCTACGGCACATTTCACAGAAACAGATTCTTAAATATTTAAAGAATTTCAATTACCTTTTTAAGAAGGGACAGATATTATTCTCAAATAGCACCTATATTTGGTTATTAAAAAACTAATAATCCATTTTGTTGTACTAAGAGTTATGTTATTTAACTTCTGTTTTATTAACCTCTAACCATACCTATTTTAAATACTTCAGAAAATGAAGAAATACTAAATAATATTGTTAAATGAAAATCATAGCTTGTTCATTTGTTCTTATATTTCTCTTGGCTTTTCACTGTTTTATGTAGCTGAATGTCTCCACACAAAACATGCGCATTTAATGGCATAATGAGGTTCTACCTCTGACAATCATCTGCGATGGCTTATTCACATACACGAATCATCACCTGATGCTACTGTAGCCATACACCATCACAGAGATATTAGCACCAATATGTACCCTGCTATCGGATGCAGCAAGATTTACTTCAGAGTTGGCTTGCACAGCTCACTACACTGGCTAAAATAGTTGGGTTACCTGTAGATCAGTACACTGTAGGAACCCAGCTTAGCATACAGTGTGAACTAGACCCTCATATTAACCCATAATAATGTATTTTTGTTTGTTTGCACAGCTTTGTAATGAGAACATAGGCACCACATTTTATTATGCCAGGTTTACTTCACAAGTGACCTCAGCTGGTCAGCATGCTTATAATCAAGTTATAAGAACATGAACTGAGTTTCACTCTAATTCTCCTAGTTTCAAAAGTGTGCCTGAATTCATTCAATTGCACACATGCAAGTATATGCTTTACATATAGATTGTTTGAGTGGTTCCTAGAAAAACTGGCATTATACATCCAAATAATTTGTCCATCCAGCTGAAGAAAGGTTCACATGAGCTCTGCTGTAAAACTATTTTACTTGTGATGGACTTGTGTGTATCCAAGTATATGACACTGGTGTACATTGAGCATTCCTGATTCACATTTGCATGGGGGTGTACTGAGTTGCCTTCTAGATGTTTTGGACTGAAGTTTCTCTAGTGCCAAGTTTGCCCTCACTGCCCTAGCCTTATGAAGAGTTGTAGCGCAAAATAGCTAAAGAGTTTAGATCTTCCACAACAGACCAAAAATCTGACTAATGTAGAAATTGCAATATTTTATTAGCATAAGCAACTTTCTTCAATAAATCTGTAGTTTGTGTAAACAGGGTAGGCTAATCAGAACCTAGACTCTGAGCCCCATACCCTATATAGGAATTTGGATCAACAGCCCCCAAACATTTTACTGTGCTTCTTCCCAATGGTATATAGGCTCAAATATACATACTTAAAGCAGCTTTCCCAAGCCTGCCATTCACCAGATATGTTGGGCTTCACCTCTCAGAATTTCTAGCCCACTTGATTAAAGCTGCTTTAAGCCCCTGATGCTTTTCTGCCCTTTAAGCCCCCTCCTCCCTCTCCCCCACAGCCACAGTTCTTTGATTGTCTACAAAACTCTTTTCCAAAATTACCATGTATTAGTCCACTTTCTTAGCTGGGTGGACATTTGGACAATCAGAAAGCAAGCCCTAGGCAACTGCAGCTCATCTTGCAATAATAAGGAACAAATTTGTGCCATTTCATATGCAAAGGGTGTGTGCCGCTTTATGACTTTCTTTTTGTTTAGGCCAAACTGGATGGTTGGGGAAGGGGGAATGGTTTTCAAGTCCTCTCTGTTCTGAACTTCTATTCAGATTTGGTGTGGATTCAAAGGCATCCAATCTGTACATGCGGTGGTTTCACAGGCAACACGTGACCTAGGCTAAAAACAGATACAGAGAAACTTGTACCTATAATTATATATTTTAAATAGAACTTTGCCCCAGAGAGTATTCTACTCAAATCCAGCTAGTTTATTCAGCCCCATTAACAAGCAAAGAGAAATCCCCATGGATAAGAGTTCTCCATTAAAAAAAAACAAGACAGCCCAGCCAAACTGAAAACGGACAAGTTTCATCTAATTTGCATAAATCCATTGCCATGAGCTCAGGCTTTGCTCATTACGAAGCCACAGCAAAGCAGGAACTGCCAGGAAAACTTTCTTGGATCATTAAGTTCCCAATCCACAAGCTTTTTTTCCCCTCAAACCAAACCCTCTCCTAATCTGAATAGGTTCCTCAGAAGTACAGACCAAAGGAAAAAGTTCATTGAGTAAACCTAAGCAAACTGGCTCTTTAAAACAGCTGAGTCCCCTTCTTTCCACTGGGACCTTTCCATTGGTAGCTGCTGCTCATGTAGCGTCCCCATTGCTCTTCCAAGTGGTCCAAGTCTTTTACCATGCGCTACAAGCTATGGCCAAAGCCTTGTTGCTGTCTCAGACCCAGGACTGAACTCACCCTCATCACAAAATGCTATGAGAGAACTAGAAGCGCGTATATGATGCGCATATATGTGGCAATAAGATAAAATGTATCTCTGAGCAATTTCCAGAGTGTATTCATAAAACTGTGATTAATTCATTCATGATGCACAATAGCTCATGGACAGTCATGATAGCAAATAAAACCAAGAGCTTTTTAGACTAATTCTCCAAACATCTTGATAAACAGTTCGCATCTCTTAGTGCACTTTTGTTCACACTGATTTTTTTGTTAGTAAACCTATATGAGGCTGTATTCACAATCCTGCACTGGACATTTAGTCGCTGGATTAATGCTATTGATGGTATCATCAAATCACTCCAAAACAAAGATTGCACATTATATTCGTAAGCTTTTTAAATAAAAGAAACTTCACATTCTTTGTTTCCAGTTTATATTGAGAATAAATCAAGTGCTCTAGGGAAGCATATTCAAGATTTCATTATCTGTAGGCTCTAATCCAATCGTATACATAAGGAGAGTAAAATGCAGAAAATGAATGTTCTCAATTTATTTCATCTGTCCATTGGATGACACAAGGATCAAGCAAGGTGTTTGTCCATCTTAGTTATTGCAAGTGTAGAACCTAATGGGTTGCAGTTGTTACAGATTAATTAATTTCACTAGTTAAAGTACTGCAATTTGTCATCAGTCCCAGTCCTCTGCTTTTATACACTCAAGGAAGTGCCACTCATTCCCAAATTAGCATGCATGGTGTTGCAGCTTTAGATTCATGCAGGTGCACTTTACAAGGTCCTTTAAGGCCAGCTGATCACAGTCTTTAGCCTTTGAAAAGACTTCAGAGTATTTTGGGGAAAAATCTATAAGAATAGGCTAACACTTGAAGATCACTCAACAACTGGTTACCCATTAATCTAGTGGGTCTGGTATCTAAGAGAAAGATGCTGAAATCCAAGAAGAGAAAGAAGCCAGAGAAATACAAGTCAACCCTTTTTTCACCGTTCAAGATATATGGCTGAGATAAATGCAACTTAATAAGAATCCACATTGACTCACAAAGGATTTTGGAGATGATAGCTCCTCTATTTGATCATCACCCCAACCAAACCAAAGTGCTTTGAGAATATCCAGCACTTTGTTCTAATGGTGTCTCTCTACATGTGGTTTTAGGAGAGATCATAAATGCTTGTTCTACCTCCCTTTTCAAGTGCCAAGTTGGACAAGGATCCCAATCCACAGATTTGGCCATCACAGCATCAGAAAGCATACAGTGAGGGCACCATGCCAAGGATCAAGAGACACACTGTTGTGGGGACTTAAAAGTCCAGGAGATAAAACCAAGCATTTATAATGGTGAGGAAATCCAAGCATTTGAAAAATACCAAACAAAATTCTGTTTCTTTATCAGAAGATCCAAAAGAAGCTCTAAGAGAGGTTGGATGGGTTTTTTTTCTTTTAAGTTCAGTTTCGTAGCTGTAGAGATCAAGCAAAGTCTGGAAGGATGATAATTAACAACCATAAAGAAAAAGAAGGCAGCTGGAAGGCTAGGTTCAGGTTTAAGCAGGCCCTTAATGATCTAATTACTGTGGGTCATTTTTGTTTCCCACAATACCTCAGGTCAGCATGGGGCATGGAGGAAGATGGCTGCCTGTGCCAGTTAAACCTGCACCTGGGAATCTGGGACAAGCATCCTCAGTGCCCAAAGATCTCTGGCAGGTCACCAGGCTTGGGGCTGCTAGGACCAGGTACTGGTCCCACCTCCATTAGGTTCTTTCTGGCTTCCCAAGAACCACCTTCTACCCCAAGGATTTTCTACCGTGTACTACCAACCACTTTCCACCCTCAGCCAAAGAGACTCACCCATGTTCACGAAGCTCATGACCATATCTGCTTCGGTGAGGAAACTGCTGTCCTGCAGGCTGGCCAGGGGTGGCCCTTGGGTACTGAAAATAGGCTTGTACGGGTAGGAGAAACCTTCGCTACTTTCACTGGGGCTCTCTTCCTCCACCGACATAGCGTTGTAGAGGTCCAGCATGAACATGGGCGCCGAGTTGTGCTTGCCGTGCAAGTGGGGCCTCGGCCGGTGGGGCAAACCCAGGATGGACAGGATCTCCCGCTGCATCTCCCGGCGCTCCTGGCTCCGGAGCCTCCTGTGGATGAAACTCGAATGCACCTCGTTCTCCAGGGTGAAGTCCGCCAGGGCGCACCGCAGCTCCAGAGTCCAGAGGAGGATCCAGAGGACCCGGGAGGCGACCGCCAGCTGCTTGAACCACTCCGCCGCGTGCATCTCCGTCACGGGGGGGTGCAGACCTAGGAAGCCAACGGGCTGGGCGGCGGCAAGAGCGGCGGCGGCGGCGGCGGCCGAACGGAAGAGCTGACCATTAAAAAGAAGGGGGCAGCTGAGCAGAGCGCCCCGCGGAGGGATCACTCGGCTCGGGAGCTGCCCTGGGAAGCCGACCTCGAGGCGCACATGATAGCCTGGGCGATCGCGGCGGGAAGCGGCTCAGTTGGCCAAATCCATACACGGGGAAAAGAAAGGAGGTCGACCGATCCCCACCTCGCCGCCGCGTTCCGGGACCGCGGTCGCTCGCTCGCCCGCTCCGCTCCGCTCCGTTCCGTTCCGCGCGCGCCTCGCCGCAAGTCCAGGGGCTTTTGAACTGCAGCTTTCGCGAAGCAGCAGGCGGCCGCGGCAGCCCGGGCACTCGGGGGGCGGAGCTCGCCTCTCTCACTGCCTCTCCAAAGCGTCTCGGAGAAAAGCCGCCGGAAAATCAGGTCTCTCTCCTCGCCGGGCTCCAACGCTGGCTCGGAGGCGTTCAGCCTCCCGTCCCTCACCCTCACCCTCGCCCCGACCGCTTGGATAATGAGCGTGGGGCGCACACGCACTCTAATGACGGGTAGTGCGTGGAGGGCCTGCCCCATCTGGCGAAGGGGAAGAGAGACACTTGTTATGTATACGCGCGCAGCCCGTTTCTGGGCGTGTTTCCAGGGAGTGAAGCCCCACTGGCGTAGTTTGCTCCCAGGTAAGCGGGCGGGTGGGCGTCACGGGCGGCGGGGTTTTGCGCGGACGGCCTGGAGCGGAGCGCTGAGCGAGCGGCGATGTCCACGCTGGGTTTGATTCTGCAGGGCGGGAAGGTGATGTTTTGGATGGCGAGAACTCGGCTGTTGTGCTAAGACGCTAAACTGTGTCCAGATAGATAGATAAATAGGAATGAATCCTTCCTTTCCATCTGCTGAACCGCATAAGTGTGTCCTTTTGAAAGCTGCACTTCTATTCCCTTTTTTCATTTGTTTTTTATTCCTTTTCTTTCTAGTTATTTCTTTCAGTTAAAAGCTTCAGATAAATTGTATTAGCCAGGTAAGAATGAATTCAAATGTATAGGTTAGAAATTAATACGTCAACTTCTCTTTAAAGAAAAAAATATGTATATTGAGCTATTAAACTCAAATGCTTTTATAATTAGACGTGTGTGAGGTGTTTTTTTTTTCATCCTTATATGTTATAACTTTGCTTCAATGGGTGCCAGGTATAGGAGCTATTTGCCAAAGAGATTTAGGTGACAGATTAATTTTATTCAAAAGCAGTTTATCATGCAGTCACATTATTCCTTAGCAGTAAGCTGAAGATGGGAGTTCATTTTATTTCCTCAATATATACGAATGCTTCACTTGCAGTTGTGACTCTGGGAATCTAACATTGAGTTAAAAAGTAGTAAACAAAAAAAAACCATTATTTTTTTTTTAAGTAACATCCAAGGCTAACCACAATCATTCTCTTCACCTTTTCAGAATAAGCTCATCAACGCCCCCAGCCCACCCCCACCCCAATACCCAGGGAAAAAGAGAGGTTTTCAGAGCCTTGCAAAAGGCCAGAAGGATCAGGACCATCTGCACCTCAGGACATCTGCTGTTGTGTAGGACAGGTCTTGCAGCAGAGAAGGCACACCTCCTGGGTCCCATCAGATGGCATTGTTTCATAGAAGGGACCCAACGCATGCCCATCCTGTTGACTCTGGTGGAAAGATCAGAGATAATTGGAGAGAGGCAGCCCTGTGAATAACCCAGCCCTCTGCCATGAAGCACTTTATAGGTGGTAACAAGCAATTGTAGCTTCTAGGTGGTCTTCAACTGCAGCCCCATGTAGAGTGTATTGCAGTAGTCTGAATGGGCATGAGTGACTGTGAGCAGGACCTCCTAATCCAGGAATAGAGCAATAAGCCCACAAGATGGATTTGTGCAAAGCCCCTCAGATCTCCCATCTGCTCTCCATGCAAGAGTCAAGGGTCCAGGAGTATCCCCATATTGTACACCAGTTCATTTGGGAGAGTGCTACCCCATCCAGAACTAACAATGAATGGTTCCCAGACTGGGGAGGTGGGAGGGGGGATATACCTAAACACCCAGCCACTTGGTCTTGCTACAGTTCAGCTAAAGCCCATTCTTCCCCATCCAGAGCCTCAGACTGGGAAAGAACCTTAACAACATCATCAGGGGTTGAGATATATCACTTCATATTATCTATACACTTAGCTCCATGCCAATGGATTATTCAACATGTAGCTGTTGAGTAAAAATGGAAGAGAATAGAGCCTGTGAGGCACCCTGGAAGCTTAGGTCTAGATCTCTTGCTTCTGAACACTAACTGGAGGGAGGAGAAGCGCTACAACACTGGGCCTACCCTCTCAATACCTAAGCTGGTCTGGAAGGCTATCATAACTAATGATATTGAAGACTACTAAGGGATCAAGGAAGGCTAGGATGGATGCCACCTGAGGTCATCTACATGTGTGATCAATGCCGTCTCAGGTGACCTGACTGAAAACACCTTCCCGACAACTTTCCCTAACAAGAGAAGGTTGAAGACCGGATGAAAACTATCCAGCACTGTCCACTGAATCCACTGATGGTTTCTTAAGGAGGGAATTGAAGAAAGTAAGGAAGATGACCTTGATGGAAATGTCCAAGAACCGTTACCTGGGCAAAGGGGGCTGAAACATTCCTTAAGCCCTGGGAAAAAAGATTATAGTTGGAAGCAGCTCAGGCAGACACCACCTTAATTCTCTGTGGTATAAGAAGTGGGAGGAGATATAGCACAATCAGGCTTGCAAAATTCTATGATTGTACCCAGTCTCAATAAAAGTAGTTCTAATCTTCCTGTGGAGTTGATTTCCTGGGCTGGTCTACCTACTGGAGCTAACTTTAATCTTGCAAGTCTCTTACATTCTTTCAAGAGAGGCTGAAGATCTCACCTTTGTTTGCAGAGATGGCACCTGGTCCTCAGGGCACCCCACTGTCCGCTGAACACCTTGCTGCAGTGTTGTTGCAACACCAACAACAGATAAATAACTTGCAAAATGCCATGATGCAACTAACCCAATAGCTGGGAGAGAATTAACCTCAGTCAGCAGCAGCATAGCAGCCTGCAGCACAGCCAGTATTTCTGCGTTCTCATGGGAGTTTACCAGCGAAATTTGGAGGAGACCAGGACCAATTCCCAACCTTCACATCTCAGTGTGTGAACTGTTTATGGGGTTGGCCAGCAGGTTTTTTCCCAGATCACACCAAAGTGACTCATGCTCAGTTTGCTGAAAGAAGAGGCAGCCAGATGAGCCATGCCTATCACTGGGGGCAATGACCCTGTGCTGGACAATTATCCAAATTTCATGCAAAGATTTAGATGTTCCTTTGACAATGCCATAAACTGAGTGATCACCATGAAATTTGCAATCTCAGGCAAGGTCAGCGTAGAGTGCAGGCAACATAACAGATTTTAAATTATTTGCCAGAGATGTGGGATGGAATGATTTGGCTCTGATTGACCAATTTAGAGAAGGGCTTGCTGACAAACCGAGAGATGAACTGGTGAGACAAGGCACCCCAGATAATTTGGAAGAGCTGTTCCAATGTTGTATAATAATAGATGGCTGACTGGAAGAGTTGATGCAAAGGAGAAATGGCAAGGTTTTACATCCTCCCTTCTCCCATAACCCCTCTCCCAATGGCCTCCTTGGAATCCACAGCCAGAGAACCCATGAAAATTGGATTAGTCAAAAGATGTCTATCACCAGGACAGACATAGAGAAGAAGGGATCTAGGCTTATGGTTTTACTGCGAAGCTGTCAGGCATATAGCCAGATCCTGCACAGCTAAATTCAAGCCTCTGACTCATCTACGAAATGCCGCACCTGTGGATTTACAGGTCACGTAGCTAGCAAGTAACTAGCAAATACCCAACTCACTTCAAGGGTGCAGCATTGGAGAAACTTCACAGGCCCCTCTCCCAAGAGCTCCAAAAGACAATTAGAGCGCTTGGGAGACAGTTAAGGAGAGTTCAGATGGCCAACAGCAGACAAGCACACTTTATTGTTCCTGTTATTCTTTGTTTAGATCAGTGTTTCTCAACCTTGGTAACTAAGATGGGTGGACTTCAACTCCCAGAATTCCCTAGCCAGCATGGCTGGCTAGGGAATTCTGGGAGTTGAAGTCCACCCATCTTAAAGTTACCAAGGTTGAGAAACACTGGTTTAGATTCAGGTCAGAAAATACAATTCTCCATTCTTGTACACTTAGGAGCAACCAGTAATTGTATAGATAGGAGCATACTACAAGAGTTAAATTTACCCACCCAGACAATAGATGGCCAGATGCTGTAAGCAGGGCTGGTGCTGTGGTACACTAACCCATTGCAGTTGACAATATAATACAATGCAGTTGACAATCACGCAAAGCTTTTGCAGTTTATATAACTGCTTCCTTGCAAGGACCCATTGTCTTGAGAATCAAGTGGCTAAAGTTATATATTCCAGACATGAATAAGCTGGGCACAAGTAACTATTTCTTTCTCATCCCCAAAATGTCAACAACCCTGGATGCAAGCCTTTCGCTCTTCCCCTTCCTCCAACTCGGTCCAGCACAGTGGCTCTATTACCTAGCCAGAGAAATACTCAGATTTTGCCATTGTGTTTGTGGAGGAGGCAAATGCATTGCCTCCCCATCAAACATGTGATTGCACCATCAGTTTGAAACCAGGGTCCTGGATTCCCATGTATACTCAAGAGTTAGCCATCCTGATGACAATTTCCAAAAAAGGGTTTATTTCCCCTTCCAAATCTCCAACATCTACACTCACAATATTCATCACTAAGAGTGATGGTTCAGTTCATACTGCTCATGACTATAGACTTCTCAACCAGGTCACCATTAGGGATCACTACCCATTGTCTCTTATTTCAAATCTACTGGACTGCTTGCAAAGGCAGTCATTGTTACAAGGTTGGATTTAAGAAGTGCTTACTATTTGATCAGAATGAAAGAGGACCTGAATTCTTAATTGCATTCAACGCCAGACATGGCAAATTTGAATAAAATTGGAAATATAACCATCTGCTCAGAAAAACAAACGAAAGAAAACTGAAGTGGCATGTTAACAGCATGGATGGCAGAAAGTAACATCAATCATTTGCTGTCAAATAATAGGTATTTCATGACTGGCCATACCTCTGTCGTAGCCATTTTGTAAATAGATAAGCCACTTTCATACCAGACATTTCAAAAGTCCAAATGCGTTTACCAACCAAAGAAGGTTCAACACCTGCTCTAAAATCCCTAAGTAAATCTAGACAAGTTTTTTTTTTCTATGTAAACATTTCAACAATTTAGCAGTCCTCTGGTGTTGCAGTATGTACATGGAAATAGAGCTAGGCAAAGTATTGGTGCCCTTGCTCAAAGTGTAGTGGCAACCACATCTTCCAGAAGGCTCAGCATGGTTGCTTTGAACGTTTTCCATGAATGTGTGCATGTGCAGAGATATACAAGCCCTCTTCTGGGTGAAGCCACAGAATAAGCAGAGTTACAGTCACATTTCAGATGGCCTGTGTTTCAGAGGAGAGGAGTACAAAATATTCTGCCAGAAATGCCAGTCCTAAACAGAATGATCCCAGAAAAGACCTGACCTCGAATTGGGCCATTCCAAGTTTTCCAGACACATCAGACCACTTCTGCAACCCTTGAAGCAGTGCTCTCCAAGGTCACAATGGTTCCAGGATCAGAATGCCCAGAAGGTTGTGTACACCCCTATTTCGAAGACATTTTGTCTAAAGTGCATTTTAAACCTCAGCATGTACAGATTTTTCCCAGTATTTGTGTACACTGTTCCTACATACACACAGATTATTCCTACATATACTGTACATACAAAGATTTATTTTAATCTCAGTCATCCTCACCCTCCATGTGGGAGTGTCTTTTTGTTGGTTCTTACTTTTTGGATTCATTGTCAAACTCTTAAGATTTTTTTTTTTAGCATGAATTGGAGTTTGCCTTTCTGCAACTTTAATTCATTATTCCATCACCCTGAAATGATGGAGAGGAAGTCTTGATTCTCATGTTAAAAAGTGTTATCACATCCACACCACCTTTTCTTCTCAAAGCTAATCATGTCCAGCTATTTCAATCTCTCATTATAGGGCATAATTTTTATTTTTCTAATCATCCTCATCCTCATTCTACTTCTCTGATTCTGTTCCAGCTGTCCGAATCCTTCTTAAAGTGTCGTATCAAGAACTGGATGCAATGCTTTTATTGGGGCCTGTCCAGTTCAGAATAAAGTTCAATTACTTTCTGTTTGGGAAATGATAGTTCTGTTGATGCAGCCTAAAATTACATTTCTTCTTTTGCAGTTACATCATGCTGCTGACTCATACTCAGTTATATTCCAAGATCCTTTTCACAAATACTGTTATAAATCCAGATAGCCCCTATCCCATACATCTGTTTCCTAAATGAAGAATTTTGTGTTAGCTTCTGTTAAATTTCATTCTATTATTTTCAGCCCACTTTTGGAATTTTATTTCTGTCTCCTATGATATCCAATCCTATTTTATGTGATTTCCATATGGATCAACATTCTGTCCATCTCTTCACTAAAGAAATAAACTTGGTAAAGAGTATGAATCTCAAAATCAAATCTTTTGGCACCCCCTTGATTCTGTTTCCAATTTGATAATGAACTATCAGTTAGCCCTCTTTGAGTATAATTTTTGAATCAGCTATGTATCCACTCAATTCTCATGCCATCCAGCTCATACTTAACCAGCTTGCTAATTAGAATATACTGAGATACCTTGCTTTACTGAAATTAATATATTTTAATTAAGGTATATTATGTCTCTTACATTCCAATGATCTACTAATGCAATCAACAGTTTAAAAATGACTTGTTCTAGACAAATTTATGCTGACTTCAGATAATTAATGCATTGTTTTGAAGGTACTTAGATTTACCTATATTTTCCTCTAGAATTTTGAGAGATATTGAAGTTAAATAACTGGCCTGCTTCCTTCTTTTTATACTCTTCCAGTTGTCTGGTACTTCACTCATTCTCCAGGATTTCTCACAGGTAATACATAAAGGCTTGACCACATTAGGAGGAAATTCCCTTAGTACAGTGCAGTTCATCTGGCCATGTAAATTCATTCAGAGTAAGTATGTTTCTATCAGTCTCATTCTTCAATCTTAGCTCTTCATATTTTATTTTGTTTTATATTTATTTTAATACTCTGGGCAGCAAACAAAAGATAAAACATAATATACACATCAATTAAAAGAATCAAGTTGAGGCCACTGTAAAAACACCTTGCCAATATGCCTTACACATACATGCCGAGCTTCATTAACATCCCAGCAGGTCTTCAACAGCCTTCCAGAAGCCAACAGAGTTGGAGCTGTCAAAATGTCTGGGGGAAGGCTTTTCTATAAGGCAGACACCATGACAGAGAAGGCACACTTTCTTGGACCCAACAGGTGACACTGTTTCAGAGTATGCCCATTGTGCCAGATCTAGTGGGCAGGCAGAAACCACCGGGGTTAGGTGACTCCACAAATAACTTCGTCCCATGCCATGTAAAGCTTTGAAGGTGACAAGCAGCACCTTAACTTGCACCCAAAAGCCTACTGGGAGCCAATGCAGCTCATGAAGCAGCAATGTTACATGACAGTACTGCTATGTGCCCAAAACTGCACGGGCCACTGCATTCTGCACTAGCTGAAGCTTCCAAATGTTCTTCAATACAGTGCATTGCAGTAGTCCAATTAGAGGTGTTTAGGGCATAAGTGATTATAAGTAGTGCCTCCTAGTCTAGGAACCAGTGCAACTGGTACATAAGAAGCATTGATATAAAGGTCCTCCTGCCCACAGCTGCTACCTGCTCCTTGAGCAGGAGCCGTGAATCCAAGAGGGCATTCAGACTATGCACTAAGTCTTTCAGGGGGAATGTTACCTCATCCAAATTTAACGATGGAAGATAACTAGATACAGGAGTGAGGATGGGCTAAAACCCACAGCCACTCTGTCTTGTCAGGGTTAAGTTGGAGCCTGTTTCCTATCCAGACCCACACATCCTCCAGGCACTGGGAAGGCACCTCAGTGGCATCACTTGGAAAGCCCAAGGTAAGGATGTATAACTGAGAATCATCAGCATACTGATAATACTTGACCCCATGTCAATAGATGACCTCGCCCAGCAGTTTCATGTAGATGTTAAACACGAGCAACTGCTCACCCAATTGGTCCAGAAGGATACCACAATCAATGGTATTGAAAGCTGAAGAGCAATCAAAGAGGGCCAAGGGAGACACAGTACCACCATCCCAAGTCCATTAGCATCTACTGCAAGTACAATCAACCCTGTCTTGGTACTATAATCCAACTAAAACCTGACTGCAGTGGGTCCAGATAATCTGCTTCCTCCAGAGGCCTTTGGAGCTGCAAGCCTAGACATTCTCAACAATTCTGGAGTTGGAAACTGAATGAAAATCGTCCAGTATGGCTGAATCCAGGGACGCGGTGGCGCAGCGGCTTAATGACGCTGAAAGTTGCTGGCCAGAAATGGTCGACGCTTCAGCGGTTCGAGTCCAGCCTTCGCGTTAAACAGGGTGAGCTCCTGTTTCCTCCCCAGTTCCTGTCAACCCAACAGTTCGAAAACTCACGTGAGTAGATAAATGGGGACTCTCACTCCGGTGGGAGGAAAAATGCTGGCGGCGCCTTGCAAAAAAGGAGTTGGGAGCAGTTGCCGGTAAGCGCGAAAAACCGTGCGCGCCCGAAAAGGGCGCGAAGCAACGGAAACCCCGCCTCCTGCGCTCGCCAGCTGGGCTCTGCCCTAGGAAGGAGGCTCCGGCAAACCACTTCCGAAAAACAGTTGCCTTGAAAACTGCAAGGACTCGTCCAAGCAGTCACTGCAGGATCAGCAATGACTGAGCGCAGATTAAAAAAAAAATGGCTGAATCCAGCAATGATCTCTTAAGGAAGGGACAGTCCCCTACCTTCTTTTAGGCAAGTGGGACTGTCCAGTCCCTTAAAGAGGCAATCAACTCTGCTTTGACCCAGCTACATGTCATCTTCTGGAAGCTTTGACCAATCAGGAGGGATATGGAATTATCACATGGCTGGTAGAACTCAACAGTCAAGGACTTTGTCCAGTTCCTCAGGAATAACTGGTTCAAACTCAACCCAGTAGTAACCAGGCAAGACTGGGCCTCAGTCACCTCCATAAGACCAGCACGGTTAAAGTCTAACTTTGAGCAGATCCAAGCAGACCATTGTTTAGAATAATCCTCACAATGGCCCTGCAAGGATTCCTCCTGAGTAAGAAGGAGTCATATGAAACCCTTGCAGGACCATTGTAAGTCATCCCAAACAGGGCCACTGAATGGCTAACCACAGACAAAATATGGGAATTAGCAGTTTTGACCCCCCCCCCCTTATCACATGGTGATCCTTACTAAAAGCATTTTTACCTGTGCTCCATCAGACTCACTCTTCGTCTTCCTCCAATAGTATCTCTTATGCAACATTTAAAATAAGAAATAAAAATACTGCAATATTTTAATTGCTTGCATTTTACTGGGCAAAGTGAAGCTTTAACAAAACATTTTTTTCAGGAGTTGAAATATTTTTATATTAAAAACATGATAGAAAGGAATTCTTAAATACAATTAAAGACACTGACTTAAAACTATGCCTTACCTGGCTGGGTTCACAAATAACATAAACCTGGGAAAAACAGCATAAATGTTTAGTTCATATACTGCATCATGTCCAAGTAAATTTATTAATTTATTAATTTATTTATTTATATTTCAAATTTGTCACCGCCCATCTCACTGCAGAGTGACTCTGGGTGGTTTACAGCAAAAACAGAACAAACATTAATTAAAATAGATAAATATTAATTAATTAAAATATAACCATATTGTATACATTAAAATAAAGGCTAGGTTTCCACAACATACTAACTCACAAATTTTCCAAGCCCAATTTGACCTAGTCTAGTGTGCTGTATAAACCAAGGCACTCTGAAATACTAAATCCAGCTATTTTCAATGACACCTAGTCCTTGGTTAAGGATTATCCATATTCAGGATTAAAGCTTTGGGACTATTTTTATAGAAAGCATGAAATAATAACTTCTACATATGTATAAGTGATCCCAGCTTTACCATCATTGATTGAACCTTTTTATTCCATTAAACCTAACTTTTTTTTGGCATGCAGATCTTCAGATTGTTGAATAATCAAGAAAAATACATGAACAAGTGAGCCAGCCTTTATTTTTACAACCCAAAACATGTGCCCTCTGCATAGGAATTTTGCAGCCTGCAACTCAACCCTTAAATTTTGATCCCATGCACATTTCTTCAAGAGGAAGCTGTATTGAATGCAATGGTGCTTCCAAGTAAGCACACTCAGACTCTTTCCTGATCAATCTCTCAGTATCCTGATCCTAGCTGTGTTCATACGGAATTACTCTCTATATAATAAGATTTTTTTTTTCTTGACATACTTGGTGTTTGAATTAGCTGTTTTTAATATTTCCTGTTTGAATTAATTGGACATAAACTTTTCTCCAGAAAGCTCATACGCAATGCTTAGGAAACACTGTTTAGGAAACTATTTAGGAAACAGAATTTCAGCCTTTGATAATTCATGCCTTAAACTGGTTTTAATCCATTTTGTCTCTGAAAGTCTCATTTCTGGCTGCATTGCCTAATCATCTCCTAGTCAAAATATGGAATAAAAAATTGGTATAAATATCAATTCCTTCCATGTTCATGCCAAGTTAGACATGCAAACTAAACATTTTTTTACAAAGGTTACCAGTTCTTTACAAAATGTTGATGAATAATACTGAATTATTAACATATTTCTAGTCATCATGGTTGCTGAGAAATAACCTTTATCCAAGTAGAATTGGTCCACAGTTTCTATTCCTTATTTCAAGTTTGGATCTCTCACTGTAAAGCTCTCACCCACTGGTTCTTGTTTTACCCTCAGGCTTCCCAGAGGATAAATCCATACCCTCTTCTCTGTGGCATCCCTTCATGTATTGGAAAACTGCTATTATGTGTCTCTTCTTTTCTTTAAGCTAAACATACCAAGTTCCACTCTTCATAAGATGTAGCCTCCAAGCCCCTTACCATCATTGTTGCTCTTCTCTACATTCTTTCCGCTTCCTCAGTGTCTTTTTTGTATTGTGGCAACCAGAACTGGACACAATATTCCAGTGTGGTGTAATCAGTGCAGCACAGAGCAGTACTATCACTTCCCATGATCTTGACACTATACCCCCATTGATGCAAACCGCATTGGATCTTTTGGCAGCTGTGACATGTTGCTGGCTCATGCCTAATCTGTGGTCTTCCAGGACACCCAAATCCTTCTCGCAAGTACTACTGCTAAGTCAGGTACCACCTATCTTATACCTGCGCATCTGGTTTTTCCTGCCTAAATGCAGAACCTTACATTTTTCACATTGAACAACATTTTACTGGATAGAGTAGTGGCTAAACAAATCATGGATGTGGTTTACCTGTTCAGAAGTAACCAACCTGATGTCCTGAAAACTGTGTAACTTCAGTTCCCCTCAGCTGCAGCTAGACCAGTTTTATCCAGACAATCTAAAAAACACTGAATTCCCAGCTTAGCATAATATTGGGAATCCTGCCTTGTTCTCAAAGCCAAAACTGAAAGCCTTTTTTTTTTTTTTTTTCTTGGATTCTAATTCTCACTTAGGTTCCTGGTTTGTATGTCACACCCAACAAGCCATGGAAGGAACTAGTGTTTCCATTGCCAGCAGGGGCAAGGTGAGGACAACTGAGCTTGTGCCCCATAAACTAGAATTATTCAGAATTCTACATTAGCATAGCAAACAGATATGGTCATTAAGTACCATTAAAGGAACAGGAATGCATATACTTTGCCTGCTAAAGTTCCAGCTGCAGTCCCCAGTGTCTTCAGTTAACGCTGAAAAAGAATCCTGATTAAATTTTGGAAAGCCACCACTGCCAACCAAGTGATAATGGACAAGTTTGCACTTTGCACCAAGCCATAATATGATAATCTTGTATGAACCTGCCCTTGCTGCTATATAATCTGTATTTTATGAGACCACATGGTGTGTGAACCCAGCCAAAACCCATGGTTAAAACAGTCAATACCTTAGTGTGATAATATGAATTTGCCCATTCTAAGGCAACCCCATGTGTTCTTATGTCATGCATAGTGTTCAAGGATAGGGGAGAACATGGGGCACACAACAGCAGACTATGTGATGAAATGCACCAGAAGTGGACGCTTCATACAGAAGGGCCATTGTGTCCAATCCTCTGCTCAGGGCAGGAATCCAGTTTAAAGCTCTTAGACAGATGGTTGTTTAGCCTCCACTTGTACACATCTACACTTGAAGGAAAACCAACCACTTCTATGGAACACTGATTCCATTGTAAAACTGCTCATACGCTTTGGAAGATTTTCTAATCCAGAGAGAATCTGCCTTCCTGTAATTTAGCACTATTCTTCTTACTCTTAGACTCTTGAATGAAAGAGAGCAAGGTAGATGATCTTCTACTGATACACTTGCAGGTGCTATTATCTCTGTACTCACCCATCTCTCCTCAAGGTTAAATGCCCAGCTTTTTCAGTTTCATCATATGGCTCAGCATATAGTCCTTTGATCATCTTATTTGCTCTTTAAACCTGTTCCTGTGCCTCTGAAACCCTCTTAAAGAGTCATGGGTAGGATTTGATCAATGCAAATGGTCAAATAGAGTTCCAGAACAGAGGGGAACACTTGCTTCCCAGGATTTGAAAATTGTATTTGCTTGTTTTAAATATTGATTTGCCTGTGTTGTGCCTAGCATCCCTGAAATATTATGCCAGATCTAGGTAAAATTACAGAAATGGGAAAACAAGCAGATCTTAACACTGAATAAGAGCCTGGGAGAATAGCAAGGAAATCCTTGGCTCTCCCTTTTTTCTCATCTTACTATACAGGGTGGGAGAGAAATATATATTCTGAGGGATGTCTCAACTCTGCCTTCTAAAGTAGCCTCCCATGACCTGGTGTCCTCCAGATGTTTTCAGCAGCCACATTCCCAGCAAGCAGGGCCTTTGGAGAGTTGTAGCCAAACACTTCTGCAGGTCACCAGGTGGGAAAGATTGCTATAATGGCTTGCAGGCAAGGTTGCTCTCTTGTTTTATTAACTGGCTCTGTTCTTAAGTCTTTAGTAGCAGCCTGACAAGCAGGCATTGAGTAGTAGAAGCTGGTGGTAGGAAAAATAAAGCTCTTGAATTCAGAATTCACAGTCTCCTCTTGCACTCCTCAGAAGACTTACTCATTTACACTGAAGCTTTGGATCTCCGGGTGCCTTCCTTGCAATTCACGCACAATCTCCTGTTGAGACCATAATAGGCCTGGCCTCGTGTGTCCTCAAGCCATGTCTTCAGTCCAGTAAAACTGCTATAAAATCTGCATTGGGGGCATTGAAAGGAATCTTTTCCTGGGCTATAGTCCTGTCTGGTTTGTGGAATTTTAGGAAATAGTAACAGAATGACACTGAACCAAATGTGCTAGAGTAACCTTCTCTCTGGAATCATCCTGAATGTGTAGTTTAGCCAGCTCCTACATGTTCAGCAGGAGAGAGGCAGATATACCTCCGTTTCTAATAGCTTTGTGGAAGATGGAATTTCGGCAAGCAAGCCTTACGTGGCAAGCTGCACCTCTTAAAATTTGCTTAGTAGCAGATTTATTAAGAGGCGGAAACCCGTTTTCTTTTCCATTGGCTATTCTGAAACGAAACAGAAAGCTTAGGAAAAGGACTAGGAGTTTTCAAAAGATAGCAATCCTACTTGTGGAAGAGCTGTGGAGCAATAAATACACATGTGCTTATAGGTGTGCTTTCTAAAAAAAACACAAAGCTTGTTTGTGTCTTTCTCAAACTGTTTTCAAAATTGTAGGAATGCATTTATGCTGTCAGTACTAATTGGGAAACATTCCTTATTCATAAGCTTTCAGATAATGAAAGCAGTTTGCTGGGAGCATTACACATCCATGATCTCATCCCAGAACAACAGGGAAAAACCAGTTTTTCTTCTTTACCACCTTCCTTTTGGCCCTCTCCTGGTCCCTTCCAAGATGAAGCAACCCTTGTGCCACAGCTGTTGTTTCTGATCTTTCCTGGAGATTACAAACACCCAGCCAGAACCTCCTTCCTGCAGAGTTCACTCAGGCCGTATGACCAGGTCAGCAATCCTTCCTTTTTTTTTTTCCCCCAGGAACATTTTTTTCTTTTTTTGGCTTCATCCTACATCAATATATGATGCTAGCTTCTTTCTCAGATTTGTTTTGCAGCCCATAAAGTGTCCTGGACAGGCGAAGGCTGGCTCCTGAGGAAACGAAGCTTCATAATAGCAAAAGAATTAGATGGCCATTCTCCATGCAACACTTGTCATGCCCATTGCTTTTGCTATAATCCTGCCTGCAGATTGAGCATCTGTATGCAGAATTAACTCCCCAAACAGCAAACAGGCTCAAGGATTAGGCATCTGGAAATACGGCCATCACATTTTCAAAGGTGATCCTAAGGGGTAAGTGTTCTCCATTTCTAATGGAGTTGTGGGAATCCCTCTACCAACCCCACCTCTGCACTAAAAGGCAGTTAAATCTCAGCACCAGCAGAAAACATTTTAAACAGAACTGAAAGCTCAAAAGTTGATCTTTGCCTCCTTTGGTCAAAAACAAGGGGCAGGAAACAAAAATCAAAATGAAAATTACAAGAACTGAAACACAACTCATATATTTAAAGCTAAGTATATAGATGAAAGATAGAGGGGTAAGTATTTATCTGCTGTTGTGTTTTCACAACTGAACACAAGAAACTGGGAAGGGTTTTTTTTTAATGCTCAATTTTAACACCAGGGCATCCACAGGGTGTGGTCCAAAAATCAAGATGGTGGCTGCAACAATATTGCACATAAACAAGCAGAGCTTTGATTGCATCACTGTGGCCACCATTTTGACTTTTTTGATTATACCTTGCAGACACCTGTATTTAACACACAGTTTTGTTACTGGCCACAAAACATCGCAATCTAAAGTGCTAAAGTGCTCCAGAGGGTGCAGCTGACCTCACAGTGCCCTTTTCCAGGTTGTTCCACTGCTCAATTTTTTGTTTCATCTCTCCAATCATCAGCCAGCCTTCTATAGCTACGTACCAGACTCATTCCTCCATGGACTGTTTACATTCTCCCTCCCTTAGGTCCTCTTTAATAATTTGGGGTAAGGTAATACTTCTGCAAACTTTTGCAGTTTCCCTAAAACTTGTTTTTGAAGGCAAACGTATGCTTTGAAGAATGGGATTTTCCCCAGAAAGCCATGCAACTTTAAAAATAAAAGGAGCAATTGGAAAGGTTGAGCTTCCTTGCTCTTTCTCTGCAGCTCTTCTTCCAAGAGTCAGCTCTGATACCAAGGTCCCGGCTGGGGAAAAGAGCCTGTCTAAAAGAAACCCATGGAGGGAAAAGGGGTTTGCACTAACCCCCACTTGCCTGTCCTTTTTTGTTTCAGAATCCTGAGTTCTTGCTCTTGTGCTCCATCCCACTGGACTGGACTCTGTAACGCATGCGTGATGTTTGACCTGCATCGACCACGTGTTATGATTTTGAAACAACAAGGAGAAACCACCTGAGCAAATGTCCTTAAAAATACATCTTTCTTGCACATCAATCTCAAACGTATCTAAGACTGAGGTCTTCCCCAGTTCTTGAGGTCAAAAGAGCTCATCCAGTTTCCTAGTCCAAAGGAGACCTGAAACCCCACATTTTTCTGTGACTGACTCCAAATGGATTAGTTTTCACTGGAAGACCTCTATATAGGGAAGGCCCTCAGAGCCTGTGGGATCTTGTATCTTCACTGACAACTAAAGGCTGGTGGTAGGCTTGTAATTACTTTAACACGCTTAATGCAAAACCTGCTAATTATCAGAGCAAGATATCCCCCTCTAGCTCACAGAATCCTCAAAAGATGGGCTTGAAGGCAAAATTACTAAGTGGCCAGAAGAAAAGAGTTAGCTTTGCCTGTTCTTGCGCTAGTAACAATAACGTGATCTTGAGAGAGCATCATTCAGGCTAATGATTCCATGTACTAGCAGTTGCTCTATTCCCTCTTTCCCACCTATATCATCTTTTTTTTCCTGCCAAGCCAGGGAACATTGGACATTTACCCTCATAAGACCTCAGTGCCCTGCCTTCTTCTCTTCACTTCTAAATTTGCCTATATGAAGTGCTTGCACAATCAAAAACTCATCTGGAAGTACATCCCAATTTAAAAGGGGGAGGGTACTGATTTTTTTTTTAAATAGCAGGGTTGTTTTCTTTAAAGAAAAAAGCATGCATTTTTCTTTTATGTAAATAAAAGAACCACAAAAGATGCAACATTTGTATGAGTCAGGTTCATGTTAAGTATAGGGATCTAATTGGGGATCTAACATTTCCACATCTCTAACCAATGTTTGGATTTCTAGACAGGTTTTCCTGTCCTCCTATGACCTTTATTGCTGTGTAGGAAGGCTGATCACTGAAATAGGTTTCTTAAACTCATGAAGGCCATGTGAGGAATAGGGCTGCCAGATTGGGACTGGAAACATCTGGAGGACCACTAGATGGCAGCAAAGAGATACAGGAAACTCACTCTTGGCTGCCATCTAGCTTTGGTCTGGATTTTGCCAGCTCAGATCTAGTAGCCTTAGGATATAATCAGGTTTGTTCCTGACTTGCATCCGCCAAATCCTCCCCACCATTTCATTCATAAATAAATATGCCACTGATTCTCCTGCCAACAAGCTTTCCCTTTTATCTTAGAAGACTCTGAACTACTTGTAAGGACTTGTCTTTTGAATTCTTCTACACATTAAACACAAAACAAAAACAACACCCCGGTGTGTAGAAATCCAGCTCACTACGGAGAGAGTTTTAGACTTTGCCTACCCATGTAGTGGTAGAACGCTGAGGTCCTAGGACTGATTTTGCATCTTCTTCACCAGTAGAAAAGCAAAGAGATGAGATTTTTCTCATCATTATGCTAGTTTCTGCCTACAGTAGAGATACAGAGCTAAGCTGTGTGCAGCCTCCAAAGGATTCAGCGTGGTTCCTCAAATCTTCTCCCAAAGTTGTCACCATGTTGCTGTTTTCATTGCACCAGAAAGGCAAGTTCTGAAGTGCATGGGAAGGTAGGCTAGTCACTTAAATTAGAGCTAAATTAAATCAATTTTGTCCATTTTTTGGTCCCCAGGTATTCTGTTCAAGGACCAAGTGCATTTTTTAGCTTGAAAAGGTCAGCAACTGCTGTGATTCAAGAATAAACCCTTTTTAAGAAAAAATGCCCTCATTACCCCCAGATTGGATAGGTTCAGTGCGATTTACCTGGGGCTGCCCTTGTAGGCCCAGAAATTGCAATTGGTACGGAATGCAGCAGACTGGTGTGACCCAGTTCAACAATATGACACTTATATTGCAAGTGCTGTATCTGCTTCCATACCATAATTCGAAGTGCTGGTTTTATGCTATAAAACCATACAGGGTTTAAGTCCAGGATGCCTACAGGATTATCTCCTTCAAGTTGACTCTGACCAGTTGTCCATTCTGCTCACAAGGAGACGTTCCAGGTACCCTTAATTTGAGATGAGTCATGGAAACACTGTTTCTCCACTGCTACCCCAACTCTCTGCCCCTAAGATCCAACTGGCCTTCACTTAGTCATCTTCCATAAAGCTGTTAAAACATGGCTGTTCTGACAAGCATTTGGAGATTAATATCTGTCCTTTGCTCACCATCATTTTGGCAGGATGCTATCTTAATTTTCTACTGCTTTAAGTGAGAAGTACGATGTGGTTTTATGGGCTTGCTGTTTTATTATTTGGGTTTGTGGATGTGCAATGGCATTATGCAAGAAATAGAAAATGAATGAATAAATATTGGAGAGGTTTGTTCAAAATACTATGTAACACTGGATATATTTTTTAACATTTCAATGTTGTTTAATTAATCAAAGGAAGGATACATACACTGATGTTTCCCAACTGATAGGTATTCTGAAACAGCAGGACGATCAAAATGTCTGAACGTTTATATGGAAGAGAGAAATAAAATACAACAGCAGGATTCTCAAATTGTAGGATTGCTGCAATGAAAAATGCAAAGAATAAGAAGCACACATTTCTGAGTTTCGCTAGATCACCCATTACTTATTTGCACCCTAGATTTTTCTACTTCAATGGAAAATCCACCTGTGAATCAACTTCAGAATCCTTTCACTAAGTCAGTCCTATTCCCCCCGCCCCTTGTCTTCAGTGCCTGTTGTGGTCACGATTTTTTTTTTAATTTATTTACCTTCCATCCTGGATTGGTTTGTATATAAGGGCATGTTCCTTTTCTGTATTTTGCTGTATTTCAAAATATGAATTAGTGCCAATAAAAAACACTAGTTAAAAAAAAACAAATGTGCCTGGTTATGATTTTATTCTATCACCTGAGTCTGCCATTCCCCACCCACCCCCCACCCCCGGACTTAGTCTGGGCAAGTCACAGAATGTGGTGGCAACTTATGTGGTAGTGTGATGAGGTGGTAGAATGGGACTGGACCAGTTTAGACCACAATTAGTAGGGGACTCATACTCTTAAACATTTCTCAATGTTAAAGAATCACACAAGCTGAAAGATTGCATGGCTGAGGGCAGACGGGGTTGTTACAGTTCTCACAACTGGTCACAGCTCCTAACAGACTTTGGCTGATCTCAAAAAACTAAGTAGGGTGAAATCTAGTTTATATCTAGGTGGGAGCCACCAGGAAATACCAGGATTATAGATTAGAATTATTTTTATGTTGTGCCTTTGAGTCAGTCTTGACTCCTGGCGACTACCTGGACAAGTCCCTGCAGTTTTCTTGGCGAGATTTCAGAAGTGGTTTGCCATTGCCTCCTTCCTAGGGCTGAGAGAGAGAGACTGGCCCAAGGTCCCCCAGCTGGCTTTGTGCCTAAGGTGGGACTACAGCTCACAGTCTCCCGTTTCTAGCCTGGTGCCTTAAGAAGGTGTCAGCAGCAAACCACTTCCATACTGTTGCCAAGAAAATTATATGGAATTAATATATTAATTAAGAAAATTAATTAATTAATATATTCAGCAAGAAAATAATATTGATATTATTATTATGCTTAAAATTCAGTAAGTGCTGTACACTGGTCATATATAAGACTCCTTGCAGATTTATAATCTGAAGTGTGGGGGCGTTTTTTTTAAGTGTGGAAGTATGGAAATTTGAAACATTCACCCATGGCGTAAAATGAAACAGTTCAGCCACTTAATTCTGCAGCATGTGGGGGCAATCTGTTGCAGCCGCACTAAAAAGATCATTCCCTATCAGTAGCAAAGGAAAAAGTATACCAGGTGGAATTGAGTGATGAAATTTTTATTTCATCTCTTATTCCTTATCTATGAAGGTGCTATTTTTGAACGCTCTTCTATTTGGAATGCTTTATATTTAAAGAACAAAAGGCAGGGTGTGAATCAGTGAATGGATACGATGGAAGCAAGGATAGTTTGCAAAGATACAACATAGATATAGAGAGGCACCATGACTGGTGTTAGAGTGAAATGTGTTTACATCACCATTTCCTTTCTATTACATTTTAATTTCTTTTGTTTACTGCTTCTTCCTCTTTTTCTGCTCTTTGCATTTGCATTTGCAAATCTTTGTTTTCCCCAAAAGGGATTGGTATGATGGGTGTGATACACATAAGTTCTATAGCAGGTCTTTAGGGAACACACTAGTCCATGATGTCTTCATTTTCCACATATGGGAATTGGTTGGTTACAGAAAGGAAGAACCTGGGACATTTTTTTCTATTTTCAGGGTTAATAAACGTATCAGGGACAAAGATTCAGCATATTTACCCCTGCTGTAATTCATGTAGAATGTAGACAGCGTGCAAGCTCATGTGTTGTGTAACAGAAAAAGAGTGGGATCCACCAACATATATAATTCTATTTGCAGAACTAGAGTTGTTCACTTTTCTTATATTTTTATTGAAATTAAAGTAAAATTATACTTATTATATGAAAACATTAATAACGTATCCACCTTTTCAACAATCAGTGGTAATTTTTCCTTAGTTTTTTGAACACTGTAGGCAAATTTATATAGTTAGACAATTAATATGATTTTCTTCTGCCTTTTAAGACATCCAGTGACAAAGAGGACAATGGGGACAAACCGTCTTTTGTTCAGATCAAACTATTCCTAATGATCTTCTGTATCAACAGTAGCACTAACTGAGGCATCAACAAGGCCTTGCGCTGGGTCCCTTTCAAAAGGCCAAACAGAGCAGAACACAAAGTGGAAACTCTTAGAGTTGCGAGCTCTTCACACCACGTTGGTGGTCTCATGAAGTGGGGGTGGAAAAATAGGTCCCAAAAAACAAGAGCGAAGGAGAAAAATGGATATCATCCTATAAATAATTTTACTCTGGGGCCTTAATTTCATTTCTAAGTAAAAGACTGCAAGTAAAGGCATGTGGAATTTAATGGAAGAATGCACGTATGAGACAGAGGAGAAAGAACCTTCTCAAACACCGGAAATCCAGATAGGTGATTCTGCAATGAGAATTTGAATTGCATACAATCATTTATTATTATCATACCAAGTATGGCAACTAGACTCCCTCTCTACTCTGCATCCCCAAGCAGATACCAGACGGTTAGATAAGTAGATTTATTGCAGAGAATTAGAAAGCCATGCATACAAGAAATTCTCTATCTACTAATATCCAAGAATCCTGACATTTGTATCAAGTATTCCCAAGATTTGAATCCCGAGTCTCTTCCTCCCACCTTTTTGAGTCAACAGCCTTGTGGCTATCCATTTCCCAGGCTTGAAATGACTTTCTTTAGCCTGAGAAGCAGAGGTTCCCAGCTCAGCAGCTTCAACACTTACAATCAATACTAAGAATAAATCAAAATCATTGCAACGTCAAGATGATTGTTGCAGTGTACAGGAGATCTTCTGCAGCACTTGCTATTTAACTTGGGAGTGATTATCCACAAAGAATGGGGGAAACAACCATGTCAGGAAAGTGGAGGAGGGAGGTTGAGGCACGTGCTCATTATCTGGCACAGTATTTCTCGCAAAGCAGAAAATGTGGGCAGGAGAGGGGTGGGACTGCTGCTGGAAGGTGCTACAGTATCTTCAGGTAGGAGCTCCAAACTAGTTGCTTTCTTCCATTTCTTCACAAAATGACACTCAAGTGAGGAACGGTAAAGATGCTTATAATCCTCTTCAGTAATGGCAGACAACTGGCTGCTGTCCTTCCCAATTCATCCTAGGATGGGAAAGGAATTCCCAGGACATGCCTGAGAGACAGATGAAATTAAGTAAAGGATATACAATTGTGTGAAAAAGAAAGTACACCCTCTTTGAGCTCTATGGTTTTACATATCAGGACATCATAAAAATCATCTGGTCCTTAGCAGTTCTCAAAAGTAGGTAAATACAACCTCAGATGAATAACAACGCATGACATTTTACACCATGTCATCATTTATTTTACAAAAAGAAAGCCAAAATGGAGAAGCCATATGTGAAAAACTAAGTACACCCTTACTGCTTCCATATGTATAAAGAGGCTAAGTAGCAGCCAGGTGCTGCTGATCAAATGCCCTTGATCAATTGATCATCAGCAAGTGTGACTACCTCTATAAAAAACGAAATTTTAGGAGTTTGCTGGTCTTGAGCATTGAGGTATGTGCTAACCCAATGCCAAAGACTAAAAACATCAACAATGATCTTAGAGAAGCAACTGTTGCTGCCCATCAATCTGGGTAGCGTTATAAGGCCATTTCCAAACAATTTAAAGTCCATCATTCTACAGTGAGGAAGATTATTCACAAGTGGAAAACATTCAAGACAGTTGCCAATCTTTCCAGGAGTGGACATCCCAGCAAATTCACCCCAAGGTCAGACTGTGCAATGCTGAGAAAAATTGCAAAAAATCCAAGAGTTACACCTCAGATTCTACAGGCCTCAGTTAGCATGTTAAATGTTAAAGTTCATGGCAGTACAATTAGAAAAAGGTTGAACAAGTATGGTTTGTTTGGAAGGGTTGCCAGAAGAAAGCCTCTTCTCTCTAAAAAGAACATGGCAGCACGGCTTAGGTTTGCAAAGTTGCATCTGAACAAATCACAAGACTTCTTGAACACTGTCCTTTGGACAGATGAGACCAAAGTGGAGATGTTTGGCCATAATGCACAGCACCACGTTTGGTGAAAACTAAACACAGCATATCAGCACAAACATCTCATACCAACTGTCAAGCACAGTGATGGAGAGGTGATGATTTGGGCTTGTTTTGCAGCCACAAGACCTGGGCACCTTGCAATCATTGAGTCGACCATTAACTCCTCTGTATACCAAAGTATTGTAGAGTCAAATGTGAGGCCATCTGTCCAACAGCTAAAGCTTGGCTGACATTGGATCATACAACAGGACAATGATCCCAAGCACACCAGCAAATCTACAACAAAATGGCTGAAAAAGAAAAGAATCAAGGTGTTGCAATGGCCCAGTCAAAGTCCAGACCTCAACCTGACTGAAATGCTGTGGTGGGACCTCAAGAGAGCTGTGCATAAACAAATGCCTGCAAACCTCAATGAACTGAAGCAATGTTGTAAAGAAGAGTGGGCCAGAATTCCTCCACAACAATGTGAGAGACTGATAAAGTCATACAGAAAACAATTACTTCTTGTTATTGCTGCTAAAGGTGGTTCTACAAGCTATTGAATCATAAGGTGTACTTAGTTTTTCACACACGGCTTCTCCATTTTGGCTTTCTTTTTGTAAAATAAATGATGGCATGATGTAATATGTCATGTGTTGTTGTTCATCTGAGGTTGTATTTACCTACTTTTGAGAACTGCTAAGGACCAGCTGATTTTTATTATGTCCTAATATGTAAAACCACAGAACTCAAAGAGGGTGTACTTTGTTTTTCACACGACTATATAACAACCGCTAGATTAGAGGACGAAATGGGATACAAAATCAGTGTTTGGGTATGGATGGTCTTAGAAAACTGCAGGAAAGGATATCTGCATAATTCCCAGGCTCAAACTGTTTAGCTTCTGTCAAATCTAAAGCTTTCTGATGACTTTCATGCCCATTTTCTATAGAAAGTTAGTACCTGTCAGGAAAAATAGATCTTTATGCAACAGAGGGATAACAAAGGTTATGAATAACTTTCTGGGTAATCCTCATTCTTGGCCCAGTAGTTTCTGAATAATGAGAAGGGTGACCTTGCAAACAAAGCTAAAGAACAAGGAAACTCCTTTCCTGAATTTCTTGCTTTTTTCAGGGATTAAGAGGTGATGATTGGTTTAATGATAGGTTCTGTTCATTTGGATGGGTTTGGGACTGACAGTGATTTAAATGTGCCATAGGAAAAATCTAACTTCTTCAGAAAAGGGTCAGGAGCTTTGTGAACTCATGTGATCCAGTTGTTTGGTATAAATTAGGTTTATATCAGGACACAAACTGACTCACTACACATTCTTCTCACTGTGAGAATAATTCTTTCAAGACATGATCTTTGCAATAAGTCTTGCTTCAGAGGTTAAAAGTGTCCAGTTGACATTTTGGCAGATGGTTTAAAATGCCAGCAGCTTTTCTTGCATTCATATTGCAGCATGATGACTACAAGTGGGTGAGATCATGCTGTATCTGCACATTATCTGTGCTAGAATGGGCATGTTAAGATGGGGTCATGTTTGAAACTACTCCCAGCTTCTGTCTGTGGTTAACATTACAGCTCAAGGAAGCAGTACAAGTCAAGACCACAGGATGCTGGAGAGGTAACTCAAGAGGACGAAGACTTGTCCCATCACAAGGATACATCATGACTAAGTCTAGGCAAAGCAGAAAGTTGTAGAGATGGACAGAGACTGGATTTCTGGGAACTTTTTTTTTTTTTTTTGGCTTTGCTTTGTTTCTGAGAAGAGATAGGAACTTGAAAGTTGTGGAAAACAGCAACAACAACAAAAACACAGTAGGTGGAAAAGGAAATGTGGATATTTAAGAACTGCCCAGGATTAACCTGGGACCATGTACCCCTATGCCAAAAGGGACCCCACAGTCTCTCTGCATGAAAAGCTGAATGTATAAAGAATCACCTTTCTTACTACAGTCTTGAAAGGGCTGCTACAATGGGAAGCAAGATCAATGGTCTGATCATGATGCTTGAAGAATGAATGGCACATCACTTCAGAAGAAAAAGTGAATAGATGGCAGGGTCATCAGGCACAACCAGCATGGTCAGCTTATTCCATTTAATTTTTTTAAAAAAAGGCTCAGAGACTTTGTTTTGTGCAGAAATATGCTCATTTGCATACGTTTATAATCTACTTGGGGACAAAATGTACCAATGAAGGTGTCGTATATTATAGCTTTCTATGATTAAACTATGCCACATGTGTCTCTCTTAACTTCAAAAGTCTCTAGTCTAAAAGGCAGCTGTTTACTTGTGAAGCTTTCTGATAAATGGTTGACTAAACTTGACTACAGACTGCTGGCTGTAGCTTCAAAGACTTCATGATTTGGAAATTCCAGACACATTTTAAAAAATGGTTGAAAACACCTTACCTTATTCTATGAAAAGCCACCCAGAGAAGCTCACAGGAATTTGTAATTTATCTAGGACAAAATGAGGAAATTAAGTTTGTAAGCTTTTTAACTGTCATTTCTTTTCTTTTTTTTAACCTCTTTTCTTCTCTTTGATCTGTATTTAAAAGAGATGTCAGTAATAGACATAAGACTTTGTTTAGTCACTTGCCTGTTGGGTATTTTGGAACTCATTCCTTTGATCCAATGTACCATCATCATTACTTCAGGTACATCAGTTCAGCATCAATTTGCCACTCTAGGTAAGGATAATTTTCAAAGTTTTCCTCAAATATAGGAGTCCAACTGATTTCAGCCATCCCAAATCAGCAGAGTGTGATCCCTCACCAATATTTTTATATTGGGGACAGACTGAGGTGGTGAACATTTGACTGTTTCTTGCAGAAGACAATGAAATAGTAGATAGTCAATGATCTCCTTCCCAATAATTCTATGAACGGAGTTAGACTGAAAGAAAATGATTAGCTCAAGATCACCCAGGAAATAGTTGATGGGCAAGATTCTGAAATTTGATCTCTCAAACTCTATCTACCTTACTATACTTGGGATTCAGGATGGTTAAATCATCATTTCCTTTAACCACGGTTTCTTAACTAAGCCAAATGACTAGACCTATGCAACACACTCTCTCAGGAAACATGGTTTATAAAACTCAGGGGATGGATTTACACAGCATACTAAGCCAAAACCAAACAACCGGCATTATGGTTTAGAGTTGGGATGTGAAATAATACCTCCAACATAATCATTGCTGCCAGTGCTAAGTTCTGTTTTGGGAGACCATAAATAGAATTCTCTCCTCTGCGCCCCCCAGTAGTGTTCACAACAAAGCAGAGTTGTAAGTGCCTTCTTATGTTACATTTGCTGAAAGTCACTGGTACCACTCACAAGAATTTGTGATGACAAGAAGGAAAACCATGTCCTGTTGGCTAATACTATGGAAAGATTTATCAGTTTGTAGCTAAAGACTTGAAAAGAAGGGCTACCGCAATGCTAAATCACACTGTTTTAAAGCATGGTGTTTCCTCTTGCTTTTTAAATAAAACTCCTCAACTACCTGTTATTATTTGATCAGAAATGATCACATGTTGTACCTCTTTTTATTTTGCATATATTTAATCATGTCATAGCCTTCGTAACTATAATCCATCGTATTGCACTCTCCCCCAAATTGTCTGCTGGTGTAACCTGTGGTTCTACATTCCATCTAAGCTGCTTCAAAGAGAATGATGAAGTTTTAACACTTGAATTATATTATTACTCTCCTCCAATATATCTGGTGTTGGAAAGATAAGATAACTCTCATGCCGAAGGCATGAAAACTGCATAAAGACTTCATGTAAATCTGGTTGGGTAACATGTCAAAAAAAAAAAAGGGGGGGAGGATATTATCTATGGAAAACAGTTTTTAGATTCTATCAGCACACGTTTGGCATAAAGAATTTCCTATGGTAATGCATCTTACACTTTCCCAGACTTTTGCTGGCACCAATGAAAGCTGCAGTCCTCTTTGTAATGTTAATGAATTATCTTAATGGACTATTTTACTGAGTGGGGGGGGAAAAGCTTCATTGGCTTTTGTGCCACTGTGACTTTAAAAAAAAAGTTAAATAGGTAATTAGGTAATAAATCCATATCAAACCAACCATTGTAGCCTATTAATCTATAGCTATACATAATCAGTAGAACATCCCAATCATGTTTAGCACCTTCAGAGATTTCATCATTACCAAACCTTTATGGGGAAACTTGTTCCTAATAAGAAAAAATGTGTTTATCTGCAAAGCATTCATGTTGGTGTCTCTGGAAAAAGTGTGAGAAGGAATATCACTATTTACAGTTTTTCACAAGACAGTCCATTCTCATGCAATTCAGCTCTTGTTTACCACTATGGCAGATGGATTCTGGATTCTGTATCCTTCCTGCACTTAAACGAAGTGAACAATGAACACAGTGTCAATTATATAAAGGGAAAAGAATTTGGAGGTATTTTTTCAAATGAATTCTAGCTTCTCTTCAGCTTAGTAGATGTACTGAGTTATATCAGATATATTTTGGTGTTGCTATCAGTTTCAGGCAAACAATTGTCATCTGTTGTTAGAATGTGAGAGACAACAACATTTGGAGTGGGATGGGAGAGGGAGAAAAGTAATATTCAAAATAATATTATTGCAGATATTTGGGTGGGCATTATATTGAAAATACAAACTAAGGAATACCAAGAATTAGTTGAATGCTTGATTGCACTGGAGATTTGACACACAGGTGAATATTCCTAACTATGACGACACCAAAATGATGAAACATACATTATGGCATCACAACACAAGACATGCCCTTCATACATCATGACAACACAGACCAAATAAGGGGTGGAGCTTGTATCACAATATTATCATGCATATTTGTCATTTCCACTCCCCCTTGGTTGAATAATCTAACAATATTTAGCATGAGTAGAGAAAAATTAAGATTTCAGAATGTTTATCAGGTATAGAATAGGTGGTAGCATCTAACTGACTTTGGCTGACCTTGAAAAAGCTAAGTACTATTGGACTTGGCTAAGACTCTGATGGGACCAGCAGAAAATCCCAGAGCTGTACTAGACTGGAAAGTAAAAAGAAGGAGGAGGAGAAGGAAGATCCTGGAAGGAGAAAAGAAACCACTTCTGAATTGTTTCCAAAAAAACTACATGGAGATGTCTATGTAATCACAAGGAATTTAGTTCAACTCAGGGAGAGGTGCTTTTTTACTTTACTCCAATCATCAGTATAGGCCATTAGTACTCACCTCATTATATAATTATTCAAAATGGAAAGCTTTATAATTATCATTATCATTATCATCATTATTATTATTATTATTATTATTATTATTATTATTATTTTCATTTTAATCTATATTACTGCCTTACAAGTTGTATAACAATATTGTATATATTTTGCAATGCAATATTTATATGTATTGATAGTGTACATCTATGGTTTATCCAGATAAAGTTATAGGGCTGGATTTATCTATTTCTGGGGGAAAAAAACATGATAGATGAAGTAGAAAATAATATGCTTTTAAGATGAACATTTCAACTGTAGGGAATTCCCCACTTGCTAGAGGGGAAGCAGAAGATAAAAGGATGAAAGAGAATAGCAAGAAGACTTAGAACAAAGCCAGAAATATAAGTTGTCTTGCAGCATCGATGTTTCTTCAAGATTCCCATTAAGTGGGGACAACATTTTACTGCGTTCATATTTCACACTATTTGAGCCATGGATTATTAAATAAATGGCCATTGGTTGGATTCACAAAACTGGCTAAATTATAAGCTGGTCTGTTTGATTTTGGGTTAGAGTATTGTGTGATCCTGCTTTGTTTTGGATGGCATTACTTTAGCACTACAGTGAAACAGAAAAGGGGATTGTTTGAAAAAGAGGTAGCTGTACCTCAAACTCTAATCAAATTTGACTGTAACTCCAGTGGTGTCCTTTCAGGAGTCTGTTAATTGTGCAACTTTTCAGTGTTTCATGTAGAACTTCAGGTATGGCCCTGAGCTGGGGCGGGGAGGGGGGGGGGGAAGAAGAGTAACACAAAGCAATCACATGAGGAGCCTGGCATTACTAAGCTTGAGAAGGGAATGTGGGGGGGGGAGGAGGGTCGTTATTAAAATTATGTTAAAGCCATGCCAGGGTAGACACTATTTTTCATGTATTTCCTGGCTCTATCTGCTGCAGACAAAGTAGTTGAAGCCACAGGTGTGTAAAGGATTCAGAACATTTCTACAAATCACCTAAGGTGGTCCTTTCCCTGTTTAGTCAATGCTATGGAGATAAAACCAATTCATCTATAAAACAATAGGGTAGTATTTTCAATGGCAAATTGTGCTCTGGAGAAAAGACATCCACACTGTGTGCGTGGGGGGGGGGTGTTGTTTTTTGGTTTTTTTCATTTCCTAAGCTAGCATTGTATTACTTTGAATCTCACTTAGCTGAATGAGTTGGAGGACTTTAAGAAAAAAACAGTTGAACCACACTGCTTGTGAAACATCTTTTGGTAGATACAGATTTGCATTGAGTCAAATATATATCCAGTCCTAAGTAATCTTATATTATGCACATTGCCATGGTATGTACATATATTCATATATGCTTAATTAATTAATCAATCAAACTTCTATGCCACCCACAGTCTTCAAAGTATTTATGAACCATTTGTAGAGTAATAATCTCTAGGTGTCTATATTCAGTTGATAGCTTCGACATGTTTCTAAGGAATCATATCATTTCAAACAATTCTATACCTTGTCTTCATTTTTTTTTACAGTTTAGCTTGTCACTGCAGAAAGCATATGGCTATCCAACTGTAACCTCTCAGCAATCAAGTTAAAAAAGAAATGAGGTACAAAAGGTATTAAGTTAAAAAATGGGGTACAAAAGGTATTCAAAGAATAGTTTTGTCCAGATGAAAGTAGAAAGCTATCTCCTAGTGAGCTTAATCTCTGCATAGTTTGATCTCAGTAGAAATTTCCTCCTAATGTAAAATGAGTGCTAAGTGTTTATGAAACTTTTCTTTTCTGATTAGTTTGAATTTAAGGGAGAAAATTGGCTTGAGCTATTGAATGGCCCATGATTAGAAAAGTGGGTATACATTAGAATAATAAGTAAATATAAACAATATCAATTGATATTTAGGTGATCCAAAGCATTTAAGAATTTCCCTGCTACAAAACTCACCCACTATGTTCTTGTCACTTTTCTGTTCTGCTATTAAAGAAATCGTACATGACACTGACTGGCTAGCATTTGTGACAGACGTAAAGCCAGCTCCTTCCCATTGTTCAGAGTAATTGTTCTTTTTTTTTTTTTAATGATCAGGTAATTATGCAAGGCACTTCACAAAAAACTGTCAGCCCAATTACTATTTTTATTTATTTATGGGGACTTCTATGTTGCTCAAATCCAACAGGACTCTGAGCAGCTTACATTCCCTCCTATAGTAAAAGAGTCAAAATACAAACACGTAATAAAATGACAGACTATAGTATAAAATAATAAGTTACCAATATTAAAGCCAAGAACAACTTATCCAAGGACAACCCAGTCTAATTTATATTATTATACAACTGAAACACAAAGGAAGTCCAAGATGAAATTAAACTGAACTGGGATTAAATAAGTGTATTACTTGAAGAAAACATGAGGTCATCTACCGCAAACCATTTGCGAGTAGTCCCTTGCTTCATTAGAAACCTTGCTATCTTAGATCATTTTATGGAATTACCACATAGAATATTCTGCTTAATTTTTTAGAAGTCCTCTTTTGATGTACTATAGCAGCCCAGAAGATTTTCCAACAAAATGTATAAGGTGCCCCCTACAGTTTATTTCAGTGAAGGACATCAACCAAGAGGATGGAGTAATCTATTCAATACTTTCCCATGAATTTTTAGAGCAGAGAAAAAAATAATGACAGATCAAATTTTCTATTATCTCAATCACATCCAAATTTTTTTCAAGGTGAGGCCCAGAGTTTTATTCAATCTGCAGTCCTAACTAAATGCAAAAGAGAAAATATAGACCATTACCAAGAATCACCAGAGATGGATAACACCTCATGAACTAATGGGACCACAGAAGAAATTTCAGACGGAAGTGTTCACATCATGCATAATGATCTATATGAATACTTACTGTGTAGGATACCACTATGTGTGTGTGGGGAGAGAGAGAGAGAGAGAGAGAGAGAGAGTTGTACATACATATATATCTATATGGTATGCTACAAAATATTTTAACTACCTCAGACATCTCAAAGAATCATTGTTGGTTTAATACAGTACACCTGAAATGAACAAGACTTGAAGTATCCAAAGAAAATAAATTTATGGCTAAGTTCAAAGATATATATCTTAGCTCAGTAAGTGAAGTTCTGCATAAAGATTCTATCCTCAGGAGATTCCTCCTTCCTTTCTCCCTTCACACTGTGCCACAATGTACGGCACGTGTATTTCCTATTTTTTGTTTTGAGTTGTTGGAGTCGGAGGAGCAAAGTGCTAACAAGCTACAAACATTAAACTGATAACAATTTTATGAATTGCTTCAATTACACTGGAGAACAAAATAAAATCAAATATTTATGGTAGATTTATGTGACTTAAATGGGACCATACCTCATAGGAGAATCCTCCGTCTCAGCCACTTTGAATTCTTTGAGAAAATCTGGGGTATAAATGCAGCAACGATAGTAATGGATTATGGGATTTGTAACTGAACATTTCTGGAGGATGCCAGGCTGGTGAAATGAATAACTGCATATTTGAAACAGGTAGAACAGGAGGACAAGCAGAAAACTGAGATAGAAATCATGGCGCATATTGTGAACAATCCCATTAGGTTTTTATGTTCGCATTTATGATGAATGATGACTGCAGTCACATGCCTAAACATTTTTAGTGTCACTTTCAGTATCACTGGCAGAATAAGAAGAATTAAAACTGGATGATTAAATAAATGACATTGGCTAATACATTACAGTAAGTAGTTCAGCATTTGTTTTAAGGAGCAGACTGCTAAACCTGAAACTAATTTGCGTGGAAAAGATAAAAATAGTTAAAAAATGCAAACACATTTATAGGAATCTAAACTTTTTTTGAAGCTGTCTCTCAGTCCAGTTGATAAGACACCATCAACAACTGGTTTAAAAAAAAAAAAAACATTAAATTTGCATGCTACATTGCCACTCATTTACATACTGTTATCTATATTCAAGACAGAATTCAGACAAAATGTAAATGTATAAACCAAAATAGAATTAAGACCCCATCTACTTAAAACATAATTAAAATATATCAATATGATTTAATAACAGCAATCCACTTATTATATTTTTACTTATTTTATACCTCTGTGAAAACTTCATATTTCTTTAACAAATCTTTAAACTGACTTTAATGTTTAAGAATAAATACTTGCTTTCTGAATAATTATAGCAGGGATTGCTTTCTTATCTGTTTCAAAGAGGTGATACTATGTATTCAAACACCCGAATGATTCAGTCCCTAGATACTTACATGACAGTCCTTTGAACTCATTTTGGCTTATGTTTCAGTAGATTGGTGTCAGACTGCACTGGACATATTTGGAATTAACAATTGAAATAAATTACCAATTTATCAGAAACACTAATGTCCAAAGATCTCCCATGTGCACTTCGTTTAGGTTATGTATGAAAGGATTATATTTGCAAGGGATATTTCTCAGCTCAGACAGGATTAATTCTGTTTGAAGATTTTTTTTTTTCCTCCACAAAAAGGATTTATAGATTTATAGCAGATTGGGAAATCTGTGAATAATCTATTCTGAAGACAATTTACAAGCCTACAGTTATAAACTAGCACCTAAATCCTGAGAGTTGTTGTTGTTGTTGTTTAGTCGTTAAGTCGTGTCCGACTCTTCGTGACCCCATGAACCATATTGCGCCAGGCCTTCCTGTCCTTCACTGCCTCCCTGAGTTTGCTCAGTTTCATGCTCATTGCTTCAGTGATGCTATCTAACCATCTCATCCTCTGCCGTCCTCTTCTCCTTTTGCCTTCAATCTTTCCCAGCATCAGGGTCTTCTCCAAAGAGATCTCTCTTCGCATTAGGCGACCAAAATATCTGAGCTTGAGCTTCATTATCGATCCTTCCAATGAGCAATCAGGGTTGATTTCCTTTAAGATTGACTGGTTTGACCTCCTAGCAGTCCAGGGGACTCTCAAGAGTCTTCTCCAGCACCACAGTTCAAAGGCATCAATTCTTCGGCGCTCGGCCTTTTTTATGGTCCAGCTCTCACAGCCATACATTACTACTGGAAAAACCATAGCTTTGACTATGCGGATCTTTGTCGGCAAGGTGACGTCTCTGCTTTTTAATATGCTATCTAGGCTTGCCATAGCTTTCCTCCCAAGGAGCAAGCGTCTTTTAATTTCATGGCTGCAGTCTCCGTCTGCGGTGATCTTGGAGCCCAAATAAATGAAGTCTGTTACTGCTTCCATTTCTACCCCTTCTATTTGCCAGGAATTGATGGGTCCAGATGCCATGATCTTAGTTTTTTTAATGTTGAGTTTCAAGCCAGCTTTTGCACTCTCCTCTTTCACCCTCATCAAGAGGCTCTTTAGTTCTTCTTCACTTTCTGCCATTAGGGTGGTATCGTCTGCATATCTGAGGTTGTTGATGATTCTCCCTGCAATCTTAATTCCGGCTTGTGATTCTTCCAGCCTGGCATTTCTCATGATGTACTCTGCATATAGGTTAAATAAGCAGGGTGACAGTATACAGCCTTGTCGTACACCTTTCCCTATTTTGAACCAATCGGTTGTTCCATGACCGGTTCTGACTGTTGCTTCTTGGCCCACATACAGATTTCTCAGGAGACAGGTAAGGTGGTCTGGTACTCCCATCTCTTTAAGAATTTGCCACAGTTTGTTGTGATCCACACAATCAAAGGCTTTTGCATAGTCAATGAAGCAGAAGTAGATATTTTTCTGGAACTCTCGTGCTTTCTCCATGATCCAGCGAATGTTGGCGATTTGATCTCTAGTTCCTCTGCCTCTTCGAAACCCAGCTTGTACATCCGGTAGTTCTCGGTTCATGTATTGCTGAAGCCTAGCTTGTAGGATTTTGAGCATAACCTTGCTAGCATGTGAAATGAGTGCAATTGTGCGATAGTTTGAGCATTCTTTGGCATTTCCCTTCTTTGGAATTGGAACATAAACTGACCTTTTCCAATCCCGTGGCCACTGTTGCGTTTTCCAAACTTGCTGGCATATTGAGTGCAGCACTTTAACACCATCATCTTTTAGTATTTTAAATAACTCAGCTGGAATACTGTCATCTCCACTAGCTTTGTTGTTAGCAATGCTTCCTAAGGCCCACTTGACTTCACTCTCTAGGATGTCTGGCTCAAGGTCAGTGATCACACCAGCGTGGACATCAGGGACATTAAGATCTTTCTTGTATAGTTCTTCTGTGTATTCTTGCCACCTCTTCTTAATCTCTTCTGCTTCTGTTAGGTCCATGCCTTTTTTGTCCTTTATCATGCCCATTTTTGCACTAAACGTTCCTTTCATATCTCCAATTTTCTTGTAGAGATCTCTAGTCTTCCCCATTCTATTGTTTTCCTCAATTTCTTTGCATTGTTCATTTAAGAAGGCCTTCTTATCTCTCCTTGCTGTTCTCTGGAAATCTGCATTCAGTTGCTTATATCTTTCCCTTTCACCCTTGCTTTTCGCATTCCTTCTTTCCACAGCTATTTGTAAAGCCTCATCAGACAGCCATTTTGCTTTCTTGCATTTCTTTTTCTTTGGGATGGTTTTAGTTGCTGCCTCCTGTACAATGTTACGGACCTCCGTCCATAGTTCTTCAGGCACTCTGTCTACCAAATCTAATCCTCTAAATCTATTCATCACCTTCACTGTGTACTCACAAGGAATATGATCTAAGTCATACCTGAGTGGTCTAGTGGTTTTCCCTACATTCTTCAATTTAAGCCTAAATTTTGCAGTAAGAAGCTCATGATCTGAGCCACAGTCAGCTCCTGGTCTTGTTTTTGCTGTCTGTATAGAGCTTCTCCATCTTTGGCTGCAAAGTATATAATCAATCTGGTTTCGGTATTGACCATCTGGTGATGTCCATGTGTAGAGTCGTCTCTTGTGTTGTTGGAAAAGAGTGTTTGCTATGACTAGCTTGTTCTCTTGACAGAACTCTATTAGCCTTTGCCCTGCTTCATTTTGTACTCCAAGGCCAAACTTGCCTGTTATTCCGATTACTCCTTGACTTCCTACTTTAGCATTCCAATCCCCTATGAGGAAAAGGACATCTTTTTTTGGTGCTAGTTCAAGGCAGTGATCCATGAAGGGGATCCTGAGAGTACTCTTTTAGAATACATGGAACTTGCACCAACAAATCTGAGGATTTTTATTTAGCTAGATTGATTGATTTTAAAGGCAGGCCAACTCCAAAACAACTCGATGACTTACGCTTTAAAAAAATAGAAATAATAAAAAGAACAGAATCTTTCCCACTGGCATCATAATTACTACTTCAAAAGATATATGTACAGTTAATGAAATGAACAAAAGTATCACTAATTAATATGTAATTATTAATCATAGATGTCCATTGTTTAATCTAAAGAATAGAATATACAATTACCCTTTACTGCATTAGGAATGCATACATTCCTAATTTACGTAAATTCCTAACCTACAGTAAAATACAATTTACATTTTACCACATTAGGAATGTGTAAAAATATTACTGTATTTTTTTAAAATTGCGAATATAAAGCCTCTGATTAGCATTAGGCTTTACCTTTCTTTTTAAGCAACTTGGATTAAATATTGCCTTAAAGAGGCTCGAAGCTGATGCATGTGCAAAACGTGTGGATGGGGAACTTGCAGGTATGAAATTAAGAGTTTGCTCCTTCCAGAGTCTTTCTAAATCAAAACAAAATGTCCCTGCCATTTGGGCAGTCTCAACATTTTCATTCCTACTACTGGTCTTCTCCCTGTCCTAGCATTGAGCTTGTAGAAGGCCTTTTCACAGGACTGCCCCAATGTTTCCTGATATCTTACACAGCAGCATGCCAAGCACCAGGGACATGTAAAACATACCAGAAACAATATGGTTCAAACTTCCTGCTGCTACATATGCTTAGCATTTTATCCCTCCAATTATGGGAGAGGCTGGCACGCTGCTGGAAATGCTGTCCCAATTCATCTGGAGGATGCTGGGGTGAAGAATGCTATTTTAGGGCAGGTGCTAGGATGGCTGATGATATTCTTGCTAAGTACTCATACACTATGGAGGAATAGATGCCCATTTTCAGTAGGCTGGACACCAGAATGTAATGAGGTCCTCTATCTCCAAGGTGACACAGCTTTTTTTTTTTTTTTAAAGATGCAAATATAAGGCCTCTGATTAGCATTAGGCTGGAAATGTCCCAATTCATCTGGAGGATGCTGGGGTCTTAAATGACATTTTAATGATTTAAGTTTAATTTACAGGGTTTAAAGGCTTATTTCGAAGAGAAATTGTGCAAAATTGGTAACAATTTCAATATGTTTTGGTGACTTAAATGTCTAGACATCTGTCATTATAGCCATTCCAAATTTTAATTTTTACTAGGAATCAAACTGCACTGTGTGGTATGGAAATTAGATGAATAATCTAGCTTGCACACCACTTGTTATGACTGAAACTATGAGTGTGCAATCATTCTTTGGGAGTCAGGTTTACTATTTTATGAATCTATATTCTATTTCACAGCAGTATGTCCTTCAGAATTATAATTCACATTACAGTTTGCGGATGAAATAGTTAATACAATATAAAAATGGATGAACCTTAACTTGGTTCAGAGGGTTGTTTTTTTTAACCATATTTACCCAAGAGGAGAATGTCCCTGAACTGAAGATTCCCCACACACAAAAAAATGAATAAACACAGACAAAAGTCCTGCGTAATACCCATCGCCCTGCTTTGTCAAGCAAGGGGTGCCAACTCCAGCTGAAACTAAATGCTCAGTAAATGCATGTATGTATGTATACCTGCCAGAAGTCACACTCCAGGACGGACGGACGGACGATCTATCTATCTATCTATCTATCTATCTATCTATCTATCTATCTATCTATCTATCTAATTATATATTACTTTTTCCTGTATAGAGATCTTCCTTAGGTTTATCAGGCTGAATTGAGAGAGTGACTTACTCAAAGTCATTCAATGAGCAACATGTTTGAAGGGGCTTTGATTCTGAGTCCCCTTGATCCTAGTCTAACATGTTAACCACTGTATTCTGTTAGCACTTCCTGATACTTGCTAACCTCTCTAAAATGTCCCATGCCTGCTCTACCTCCAGGGTCAAAAGTGACAAAAGATACAAGCTGCACAGGGGCCTCTAACAGATTTGGATCTGTTTATCCTAAACCATTAATAATAATTGCTTTATTTTCTAATCAATATTCTTAGTCTTTTCTGGGATGGTATACCTTCCTACAGCAGTCTTGCCCTTTGGAATATGTCAGAGCCCCCATCCCCTCCCCCTCCCCCAAAAAGGTGAAATCCAGAATTCCATCCTAGTCCAGAATCTGAAAGGAACAGGTTCAGGTCCTTCTACTCTGTCCTAAATGAAAATTAAATTCTGTTCTGAATTACCATGATGTACATCAAATCTAAATTCTGGAGGAAATAGCTAGCTCATAGACTGGAGATAAATTTGATTAATCTGAAAGTGTGCTGAGCTTTTCAACGGAAAGGTCAATACACCAATCATTTCTCTTTATATTGGCCTTGTAACAGTTTCATTAATAGGACACTTAATAATTCAAGAAAAAAAATAGTATTTGAAAGCAAAATTCATGGTGCTAATCAGTCCAGATCACTCACAAGTTTCCCACTGCCAACCGCAAAGAAATGTCATGCTTTTCTTCATGTCCATATATGGCACATGTTTTTTAACAAAGGCATCTGTCTGAGTCATTTGTGTTTGTTCTAAGCCTAGAGAAAAGAAAGAGTTACAGTCAGAAAACAGTCTATTCTAAAAAGTGAAAATGAAACTTATTTTCTCTAGTTTTTTAAATAGGGTACTCAAGAAAACATGCCAAGCATTTATTAAACAAAGAAGAGATTAATAAAATATTTAGGTGTCTTAGTAGATTGAAATATGTTTTGCTATAATACCTCTGGAAAAAATAATGAAATAATGAAGCTTTATCAACGTATTTTCAACTTTTCAAGCCCCTGTTTTAAATTTATTTGAAGGGTGAGGTGAGAAATGTCTACAGTACTTTTTATTACAGTATAAAGATAATAAAGCTAAAATAAACCTCCCTCCAACCATATCAGTTTGACTTCTACTTTTTTTCCTAATATCTCATCCAAAATTAATCTCCATCCTTTTTATTACAACTCTCTTTTCTTTTTGCTCTACAGTACACATTTTCAATAAGCATTGAAAATGACAAATCCAAAAAAGTTATAGAATGTTTTACTTTTTTTAAAAAAGTGTGGAATCAGCCATTGTGTACTTAATTGTCCCCTTTGTGTCTGGTGTAAATTTAAACCTATAGGACATTTGTAAGAATCTCTCTCTTCCTCTATTTTATCTTAGGATTCTGACCATAGAATCCTTATTGATTTTGGTACTATCAGTCTGTCTTCCTCTTTTCATCTTCACCTGTTTCTTTATTCTTTCCAACTCAATGATACATAATTATGTAATTCCTTCTGTCTGTCTGTCTGTCAGCAGGATAAGTCTCTAAAAGTTGAAGAGTACAAGACCAAATCTGGTATAGAGAGAAAAGCAGGCATAGGGAAGACTGAGGTCTGAAATACACTAGATACAACTGAAGGTTGTCAAGAAGAAAAAGATCCTGGGAAAAAAATCTCCCAACAGCCCCTTTGGTGACTCAGTGACTCAGACAGTTGGTGACTACTCCTTTCTTAAGCCCCAAAGAGGAGCTATTATTAAGGATTTGGAAAGAATTTTGGAAGCCAAGCTCTTCCTGCTTCTTTAACCTCCTGCTTAAAGGAAGGAATTTGAAGATATGTGTAGAGGAATTTGTTGTTGGCCTTAAAAAGGAGGGAGAGGGAAAATGTTACTCAGCCCTGGGAAAGTAGAAAGCATGAGAAAGGGAACAGCTCCAGGGTAGAGGGAAGCACAGATAGGCAAGGAATGCAGAGCCATTTACAGATAAAAGAGACAGTAAATCTCAGCCCTGGGAAAGAAATGTAAGAAAGAGACTCAAAATAACCCCACCTTGATTCTCTGTGGGGTAAGAGAGGACAAAAGGAATTCTGGCAGGCTTTCAAGGTTATGATGCCCTACAACAATAAAGTAAAATTTCAGTAATCTTTGTGGTGTCCAATTCCTGACCTGGCCTATTTTGAAAGACTGATACCTTCACTTTGTTATTCTTGAAAAGGGGCAGTGAAGGTTTTGGAGATTGTTTTGAGATCCCATTAATATATCCTCCAACAATTCAAGTAGCATTTCTGGAGTCCCTCAGGTGTCTGTTTCTTGACCTGGCCTATCTCAAAGGGCTGATATCAGTCTTGAAAGCCTCACTACTCTCACATCAGAGAGGCCTTGAATCCTGTCTTTAGACCTTCATATGGCGAGAGATTCTCAGGACACCCTGCTGTCTGCAGAAGAAGCTGTTGAGGCATCAACTGCAAGTGGATCTGCAAATAACGAACCTGCACAAGATCATAATACAACTAACACAGCAACTGGGTTGAAGCAACTGATGGAAGATTCTGTTAATATACCCCACAACAATAAAGTAGCATTCCTGGAATCCCTGCAGTATCCATTCCTTAACTTGGCCTACCTCAAAGGGATGACAATATCAAATGATTACTCATAGTTTTGTACATGTCTGTTTGGACCTAATAAAGATATTGACTGAGTATTTTGGCATTTTTCTAGGGGATCAGAATAGCATGCCTTATTTATACATCCCCAACCAACTGATGTTTCCAGTGGAAATATTCTTCATCAGCCACAAGGCACCACCTAGTTGTTTTATCTCTCCTGTAAAATTCTGTGAATGAAGCTGGGCAATTGCACAACGGAAATTCTCATCTAGAAGCATTTTGGTCAAGTTTTTTTCGATAATACTCCTGTTTGCCTAAGTAGTGGCAGCAACTAGCCAATCTTGGCTGATCTTGAAAAAGCTACATAGAGTCAGATTTGGTTAGCTCTTAGATGGGAGACCACAGGGAAATCCCAGGACTATAGGCTAGATCGGGAGGATTAAAAAATTCTAAATGAATTAATAGCAAACTAATTCTGCATTGTTTCAGGAAAAAAAAAACCTGTCCATGTAGTCACTCAGAATTAAGTTCAACTCAAAGGCGTCTTTACGTTACTAATACTCCTACTTAAAAGGGACTGGCTTACATACATTTCAACAAAGTTCATATGTATCTAGATTTAATAGACACCACACCTTGCTTATTATTTAGAAGGTCTGCAAAGCACTGCTGCCAATCTAGGGTGTTATATCATTTTAGCTTGGTTTCTCCAGGCATTATTAGGTAGTTGGTAATGCAGGTTTCTATTCCACCCTCAATTCTAAGTGTTTAAATTTTAGGAGAACCACACCCTTCATCTCAGTGATTTGATACAAGTATAATTGCAAGCAGCCTGTGTCCTAAATTACTTTGGACAATTTTGAGTTCTGGAAGTAATTCTATATTTTTCAGGATTATGCCAACGGATAGAAACTGAAAAAGAACAAGGACATAACGAAAGACAGATATAAGGCAACTACCATACCAGAAAGTTTATTGAGATTTCCTTACAATAAAAAAACCGGTTTGCTGAAATTTCCATTCAAGATATTTCTGTACTTAATACTGTTTTGCAAAATGCATTGCAGACTGGTTGGCACATTTGGAATGTGGAGAACATGGAAGGTGCACCATCACCAAAAAACTGTCTTGATAGTTGCTGCCAATCATAAAGTGCATATTTATCAGACATGAAACTGTTAATCACTCCTAGCATCCCTATCTCCACCAGACAGTTTTCTGTTGACTTTTATCTGAACAGGTGAGTAGACTTTCAAACAAAGCATTGGACTGCGGTTCCTATCCTTTTCATTTTCTAAAAGTGCTTTTCTAGGTCTACTTGGGGTCCAGAGATGTTGTTGGGTGTACAAATCATGTGTGAAGCTGGTACTTTGCTAGTTTCTTATTCATTTTGATTTAAAGAAAAGTAATAATGATTATCCTCTATTCTGCATGGGTCAGACTACACTGAGAATATCGTATCCAGTTCTAGGTACCACAGTTTTGGAAAGGTACTGTGAAATTGGAGAATGGCCAGAGAGGAACCACCAAAGTGACAAGGGGTCTGGAAGGAAATGTTGATGAGGAATGGTCACAGGCATTGGGTATGTTTGATCTGGAGAAGAGAAGACTATGCAGATCCATGATAGCTTCCTTAACACATCTAAAGGGCTGTTATGTAGAACATCAGGCAGAATTGTTCAGAATTGTTCCAGAAGACAGGACCAGAAACAATGGGTTTAAACTACTATCCAAGGAAGATTTCCTAAAGCTATGAGATGTTCAACAATGGGACAAACTGACTGTTGGGGATGTTATGGGAATGGATTTCTCCACTTCACAGGGCATTGGACTAAATGAATTCCACCATTTCTTACAACCCTTACATTCCATGATTTTTTTTTAATGAAAAGCTGCTAGGTACCAAGTTATGGGTTGGATACCAAATATCATACATATAAATATATATACCTTCACTCTGTTCCTATTGAGGGTAAACAGTATTATGTGCAAAGCACAGGAGGGGAGTAAGAAATATCCAAAACAATTAAAAGCCTGAGATTAAAAAATGGAAACATAGCTGAAGCTAATTTATACCATTACCATTTATTATATCTCTCCATATTTTTCTATCCTTGCAAATCATGCTTGCCTCCACCACATCCACACATGCATTGTCTTTTCCCCTTTAAACATTTCTTCTCTTTCCTTTTGAGGCTCTCATTACTTCATTCAACCCTCTCAGCCCAGTTTTCTTTCATAAAATTGCTTTGCAATTGAACCTTCATTTATTCTCTTTCTATGACCAATCCACTTCAATTTACTTCTTCTCTACTGGTCATTCAATTTTGTATACAACTTACAGTCTTGAGCCTACACCTTCTTGTTTTATCATATACACTTCTTAATGCGTTAGTAATGCGTTCCCCTTGCACTCAATTTACTTTTCTTTTTCTCCTGACATATCTATCTTTATAAAGTGGGCAGAAGACCCTCAAACACAGCCATTACAGTATTGCTGATTTTGACAAAAATGTATTCCAAACAACACCCCATGCACTACCCACTAACTTTCTACCAGCATTTGTACATTTTAAGATTTCTCCATTCATGTCCTCATCTTTAGTCAATATTCTACCAAGGTACACAAATTGCTGTAGCTTTTTGCCATTTAAATATAACTTGTAAACCATACACTCAATTTAATATTTCTTAAGTTACACAATCTACCCCTGGCCACCTTACCATTTTTCAACATTCTCACTGCATTTGTAATTTCTGTTTCATCCAAGTTTTTTCTTTAACATTTACATAGAATTTATTTCAGTTTCACTGTTCAGTAGGTGATGATGATAATGGTGATGATGATGATGATGATTTTATCCCACCTTTTTATATATATAAAACTCAAGGCAGCAAACATACCTAATATTCCTGCCTCTACAACAACATACCTGTGAGGTGGGTTGGGCTGAGAGAGAGTAACTGGGAAACAATTGAGTTTTTAAATACATTATACCTTGATTATATGGAATGATTTTTATCAGCTGATAGAAAACATGCAGGGGCAAACATATACGATCAATCCAAAATTATAAATCCAGAGTGACATAATCTTTCTTTCATACCAAATTAATATTTTTTTTTCTGTCTCAGGTTTGATAAATCTATAGTTCTTCATATATTGGTTGGTTCTTATTGTGTGTGTGTGTGTGTGTGTGTATGTGTATGTTGATTATCATGTTTTAATTTAATTTTTCTTAGCAAATTGAGAGTTGATAAAAATTGACAGCAACCAGGCATATCTACTATAACTTCTAATCTGGACCTTACTCTCTTTTCCACTTCGTATAAATGCACCATATTGTACAAACACTGTGGTTCAGAATGCAAGAACAAAATTATTTGAACTTTTAGTCTATTTACTAATGGGCTTCAGCTCTTCACATGTTTCAAAGCTCCGTTTCATTAAGGTTTGTTTAGCTTGCTACAACTTAACAAAATTTGAATATAAAATTCTTAATCATATTCTTAGGAAGGCTGCCAAAAAGGTAATTTCAGGCAAATTCTCAAAAACAACTTTTTCTGCAACATCTAAATGTATAATATGCCCAGCTGCTTTCTTGAGATTCCCACAGTGGCATAAAATGCAATTGTGCGTTACTGACAGGATTATCCAGTGAAAGTTTGGATGGCCAACTTTTGCATTTTGAGGAGAAAAAAAGCCAATAAATAAATAAGTATACTGAAAACGCTTTAGAATAATGAAGAATATCAGAATGTTTCAAGCAACCTGTATAGTTGTTTACTGACCAGAATGCATCATTAAATCACCACAGATAAAATTTTCATTTCACTTCAGAAAGTTTCAATCACAAGATTTACAAGTGAAGTTTTCTGTGGGGAACAAAGCCTTCTACTGTAATCTTCACAATGTTAAGAATCTATGGTCTGTCGCATTTAAGCCAATTATTTTAAATTGTGTAATTTCACACTTTCAGCTTTCAATCATCAAATATTAAAATTTTAAAAAGGTTAAGAAATCATGCTTTGTACATTGCATCTGTGGTTTGGCTTAGAGTCTTTGGCAGCTCTGAAGTGTTTATTCTCATGATTCAGAAAGGAACAACAATGAAAAACACTATTGTTTAAACTTTTAAAATAAAATGGTAACATGTTTAATTTCACACAAAACACTGCATTCTGCTGTGAAGATATATAATTTACTATAGTTTCCTTAGCATTACTGTGTCACTTTGGTGCCTTTTCATGCGGAAGTAGTGGAAGTATCTTGAATATTTGAGATAAGCTTAAAGTTCCTTCTTATTAAAGAAAGGTCCTGTCAGATTTATAAGTGGTCAAAGATACAAAACAAAGAACAACCGTCTGGAAACAAAGTCAATCTATTGTACTGGCTTGGCTACCATTACTAAATTACTTGCAGGTGTTTCTCATTCAAATGTTGGGTAAGCTTAAAACGTATTGGATTTTCTTCTTTAAGCAAGGCATGTCAAATCAGAAAGGATATGCCTGTTTTATGCTCTTTGGTGTGAATGACTTTTCATCTCCTGTTTCTATACTAGAGGCTTTGTTCATTAAAAAAGATCAGCATCTGTCCACGTAAGCAGCAGGTGATAAGTTTGGTTCCCATACTCAGCTAACTTGTTCAGTCAAATCATGCCACTGCAACGGAAGACTTTTCTCACAGTCACATGAAACTGAGAAGAGATACAACAAGAGATCCAGAAAATTATTTCATCGTTATCAATTGCATTTGCTTTACATTTCTCCAGATCTCGTTTTCCAGAAGCGCCTGCTATCCTTATGTTACCAAAATGCTCTAATTTTGTTCTAGAATATTTTTGGCACGATCAGAGGGACAATTGATTCCTCTTAAATGAAGAGAGATAAGTTCTGTAAATTATTTGGGATGACATAGGAACTGTAATGAATGTGAATCAATAATTTTACGTGCTATATAATAATAATATATTTAATTTATATACTTACTGCCTGAGTCCCAGTCACTAAAATGAGTTAATAGAAAGCTAACTCAAAGATAATATGCATGGGAATTAGGAAATTATTATGAATATAAAAATAATGTTTATTTTGCTGGCAAACAGGAACCACTTTATTCTGGACTGCTAAAAATTTAGCACAGAAGTGATTAAACTGTTTCTACACTGAAACATTTTTTAATCTAATATAAATTATGGATTGCACAGGATATATCTGAATGTGGCCTATGTTTAACTAATCATCTTTAATCTGACTTCTGTAATCTAATATAAATTATGGATTGCACAGGATATATCTGAATGTGGCCTATGTTTAACTAATCGTCTTTAATCTGACTAATGGTGATCATTTTACTTAGATTTTTCTGTTATTTGATCTTCATATTTTCAGGTTTGGCTGGAACCATAATTTAAATACATATTGTATTTATCTTTATTCTGTTCAATGTGAGCAAAGCAGGAAATGATATTCCATATAAGAGTCGTGCTAACTGACATTGATATTTGATGCAACAGAAATCTTCAAAATGTCTTCTTATGCTGAGCCATTTAATTTGCCAATGTTATTTAAGTTCCTGACATATACTTGTCAGTTTGTATATCAAAGAAACCTTGAAACTGTTTTTACATAGAGAGAGAGTTCTTAAAAAGGGTTACAGGGGCTTTGTATAAATATTTCCTGTCAGAACTGTCAGAACTGATTACATCTAAAGAATAAAGGAAGGTGTGTTAAATGTAAAAGTATTCATTAATTTGATCTTTGTTGTTCTTTATTAACTGAATTTTTTCTTTTCTTTTATGACAGAACCTAACCCTTAATCAGAATAATTAGAATGGCAAGGGTGGGGAAAATCCTTTTTCTTATTTATTAATTAAAGTATTATAGCTCATTCACAATCCAGATGATTCTGTGGCAGGGTACAAGTGTTGCTGCTAAATCTGAAGGTTCACATAATATACGGTAAATAATTATAAATCATATAATTTATTTATTTATTTATTTTAAAATAAATAAATAAATAAATAAATAAACAACCAAATAAATACACCTATACCAAATAAAAAGTACAGTTCAGAGGATTCAAATACACATGCATAGCTCATATTTAAGAGGCTTGTGTGGAATTCCCACTTAATCTTGTTATAGTTCTAATCCAATGTTCCTCACCCTCAGCAACTTTAAGATGTGCGGACTTGAACTCCCAGAATTCCCCATCCAGCAGGAATTCTGGGAGTTGAAGTCCACACATTTTAAAGTTGCTGAGGTGAGAAACACTGCACTAATCCTTCTGAAGCAAGTTGAGGGAAAAATCAGAGCTGCAAACGTCTCTTCAGCTTTTGAAAGCTTTTTGGCTTTCAGTTGTCACTGACGGAATGACTAAATAGTTTATTTTTTTACAAAAGTAAAAGAATTTCCATATAACCTAGAAAGTATGGGATGATAGAGACCTGAAAATTGCAAATACTAGCAAAATCAATTCTCTGCACAGTGCAGCAATCCCCAAAGTCAACCTGCAGTGGCCACGGGTAGCCCAGGCCCTGCCATCCAGGTAATATATTCACTAGCAACACTGGATTTTTTTTTTTTTTAAGTTAACAGTAGCCCATTTTCTTCATCAGCCCTCAGAATACAAACAGGTGTGTCCCACCAGCAGTCCAACAAGCCGGGCTAGGCCTGCCTTTGCCACAATTTGATTGGCTGCCTGGCTGGCCCAGCTAAAGATTGACAGAAAACAGAGAGCAGGAGAAAGGCGGGCTTTCAGTCTGAAGCTGCTTTTTCCTCTGGGTTGGGTGTAACAGATGGTTCTCTCCTTTTTTCGGTTGGGTTTTTAAATCTTTGTTTCTGTTTCCTGATGGCTTGTTCGACAGAGACAGACTGGTCTTTGTTCACTTTACTGGATCAACACCAATTGGCCCTCAGGGAAACCTCAGCAAAACCCCACGTTGCCAGCCTCAGTTGTGAAATGTCTAGGTAATGTCACCCAGATACAATCTGGATTATAAATTGAGGCTGTTACATTAAAAAACAAGACAGAGATGATCTGTGCATGGAGTCCCCAGTTTAAGAGCAAGTTCTGTTCCCAAGGTCTGTCCTTAAGCCGAATTTGCATGTAAGCCGGAACAGTATTATTGTATAATACTGTATAAGTAGTATTGTGTAATTAACTTGAACCATTGTGTATTTAACTTGAATCACTGGGTATGTAACTCGAATTTTGCTACAAATAGGCTCTATTCTTAATTATGGGTCATCTGTAAACTGGGCATTCTTAACCCGGGGACTACCTCTACTCCAAAAGATGGTTGCACTGGCCAAATGCTAGTTGGTGCTGATGCCCACTCCATCAGCATCCTGGCAACTTCCCATAGCTGCCTCCCAAAATAACCCACAAATGTCTGTTTCTCCAGGTAACAGACCATGTCAGACCTCACCAGTGTGGTTAACGCCCATCCAGAGGCTAATTCAAAAAATAGAGCAGGAACCCAATTTTCACTTCTGTTACCACATAATAGCAGGAATATAGGCGGTCCTCTTTAGCCACCACAATTTGGACTGGCAGCTCAACCATTAATCAAAGTGGTCACTAAGTGAAACCACAACTGTGCTTGTCATCTTACTTCAGCTCTCCTTTGCTTTACAGACCTGCGAACTTCATAAATGTAAGAAATGGTCATAAAGTTACTTTTTCAACACCGTCACAACTGTGAACAGTCGCTAAATGAGGACTACCTGTATTTATTCTGAAATAAGGGAATTTAATGAGTTTAGTCTGGTGAAAATGCATCCAGCTAGTATGCACGATATTTAGCTGCACAGAAAGCTTTTTCACCCTTTTATAGCACACAAGAACATCCCATGGTTTGGGGACAACAAAAATAATGTTTGTTATACTGTTCCTACAGCTTTTAATTGAAACACTTCAGGTCTAAGAAGCTCTATTTTTAGGCAGTTAAGATTTTTCTTTTCTCTTGTCCAGCAAGTGGAAAATGTTAGTTTAACAGCTTTCCCTAAAAAGTATGTTCACTTTAAAAAATGGCTGATATTTAAATCAGTTCAAATCTGTTTCTATTATAGTTGGCTGTTTTATTACCACTTCTGCTATGAAAATATGAAGCTGCCTTGTAAATTCTCTGTCTCATTTATAATTAACTACTATAGTAAAGGCTGAAGGAAGAGTATGGAGAAAGGCCCTGTGCTAGGACATAGAGTTGCCTTCAAGTGGGAGTTGCTTCAATGGCAGGATCTGGAAGCAGAATGCCCCACATGTAAGCTTTCCTTGCTTTTTACCTATTTCCAATCCCTAGTGCAGTGTTTCTTAAACTTTTTGCTCTTTGCACTTTTAAAAATTATGGAGGACCCCAAAAGAGCTTTTGTTTGTATCAGTTATATTTATCAATATTTACCATATTAAAAATTAATATTGACACATTATAGAATATTTATTGAATTGTGTAAAAATAACAATATTAAGCCCATTAGCTATTAACATAAATGAAATATTTTTCATGGAAAAACCCTGCATTTTTTTAACAAAAAAATAATAATGAGAAGAGTGACATTGTTTTAATTTTTTTGCAAGTATCTTCAACATCTGACAAATAATTTTGATTTCATGGACCCCTGAGAGGGATTGGGAGGACCCCCAGGGGTCCTTGGACCACACTTTAAGAAACACTGCCTTAGTACGAGTCCATTCTCCAAGTGCAGAACACTGCAGAGAACTGTACATGTCCATGATGCCTTGAAACCAGCGCTCTTGTGACATAGCACAATATCTTCGCTGGATAAAATTCGCAGTTCCTCACTGAAAAGTTATAACCTGGAACTGGACTGGAACCAGGTTTTTCCATTCCTGTTTCTCATTCAGCTTCATCCACCCACCTATACCCCTCGCTGGAGCAATTAATATTTTCCTTTTATCCTACAGGAAGTAAGTTAGGAGACTTGGTGAAGAGGTCATGAGAAAACCAGGAAAGAGGCTGGGGCTATTTAGTTTTCCTACCACTGTGAAGCTGCTGGGGTTTAGATGTTCCAGCAGATCTTTGGGAATAATGAGATTTCACCCATTCTTCAGTGAGGGTTCCCCCCCCCCTTTTCTTTTTTCCTGGTATTTTTGGATTTTTGCCCCTTAGCCCAGTACTTGGCAACTACTATTTTCTGTTATGTTTATTGTTTGAATCTTTTTTTTTAATTGTAATTGGGAAAGTGGTAGAGTCAGAAGCTGCCTATAAACTTGCGTAAAATAAAAATTTATGGAGTTTTGGCAGTCACCAACAACTGAACAATAAATGTGAAAATTGAAATATGGATTTCTAGTCGAAATATAGCTTGCATTTGCTACTTCCATTAGCATTATTCACTGAATACTCATCCCCTAGTTTTTGAGCCTATATTTATTTATACATAAACAGTTCCAATGTTTTGAATTATCCCTTTCACACATACAAGAAATCATTTGCCAGTTTGCATTCCCCAAATTAAATTGGAAAGGCTATTGTTTTCTGATACTGTACTATAAATATACAAGATATTTAGCGTAAGGAATTTGTCATCCAATACCTTTGCCGTGAACAATTTAGTATTTCTAAATATAATTTCTAATAATCTAAATCCTAAACCACATTTGCTGAAACAAACCCACTATAAAAGATTAATTCTGTATCTTTTAAAATTTCTGTTGTGAAATAATAATTTAAGGGTATTTCTACCTCTGTGGCCAAAAGAAAAGAAACAATGTTCATGCTGTGACTTGTTTAAAATGAGCTGACAGGCTTTATCCTTGTGTGATATGCTGTAGTTCCTTGCTGTTCACAGCTTAGATTTGTCCGTAATTACTGCTGCGGTGTTTTTTGTTCTGTTTTTTAAGTTGGTACGTTGGGCCAGTCATATAACTTTTTATTGACGGCTACTTCATTTTTAAGCAGTGGGAGCTAAAATGAAAGAAGGAAATGTGTGATTTGTTCAAATGAGTGTCTCATTCAAATTTTTCTCTTCCCACATTTAAAGCGCTCTCAAACTCTGTTGGTTCCAAAAACCTCAGATCGTAAGCCTGGATGTGAAACCTGGATCTGCTATCTGGCCTTGTTTACTTACTGATGCATTTGTAAAAGTGAAACTGAAAACTATCTGGCTAAATGATCTGATTTATAAAGAAAGATACTGTTTAATACACATGGACTATTAATTATTACAACAATTATAAATACTGAAAGATGTGAAATATCAGTAAAAAGTATCAGTACGAAACATGGCTAATCAGCAATGCTGGGAATGCCTGTTTCCTATTAACTTAATTTTATTCTGAAACATCTCAACCTAAAACATGAGCAAGAAATAGAGAAAGATACCGCATAATCTGTTTTAATGATAAATATTAGTCTTCTTAACAAAAATGTATAGAATCATATTTTAACAGCATCAAAAGTAATAGTGAAGAAGTACATTAAATTTTGAGGCTCTTATTTGCCATTCGTTAAATCACCATGCTCCCATCTAAGAAAGTACCATATTCAGATTACAGCTGAATGTAATGCAGTATCATAATTTTAGTCAGGAAACGAACAACTATTCAAGTAGCTCTGTGTGACAAAAGAGACTTTGGACTTTTTTTGTTTTTTGAACTGCAGTGAAACTCCTATTCATCATCTTCATTCGCATGGGGGATCATTTCTTAAACTCTAGTATGAAAATCATTAAAGTGGTTTGTGATATAATATGTATGTGTAGTATATAAATAAAAGGATACCAAAACAAACAATCTCAGTAGGCTAAAGGAAGATTGGGGATTTAGCTTATATGATTTTGACGTAGAAACAAGATATAACTAAACAAATGGCACTTTATAATATATTCCATCAAAATATAGGTATAAAATGGGGAAGAGTAGAAAAATTAACCAAAAATGCAGTTTTGTTCATAGAAGATTCAGAGTAATCTGATATAGATAGACAGACAGACAGATAGATAGATATGTATGTATGTGTGTGTATGTGTGTGTGTGTATATATATATACACACACACACACACATACACGCACGCATGCACACCACACAGAAATACATACACACTTACACACATTTACACACACACACAGAGCAATACTAATGTACTTACTTCAGTTCATGACACATTTAACTTCCCCCTGCCACACACACAATGTTGTTATCCAGCCAAAACCTTCATATAATTAAAAACCACAGGCACTCATTCAAAATGTCAGATCAAAAGGTTAATGTGCTATGGTAGAGAGGAAGTACTTATATTATACCCTTGAACTTTTTTTTTTTTAAGTTTACAGCATTTAAAAACAAGTTAAGTCAAACTCTGGCCAAAGCTAATATTACATCATATGATTTAAAAACATTCATCATAGTTGTTTTAAATCAGTTGATCCAAATATTTGGCTTGATGAAAAAAATCTTGTGAGGACTAGCTAGAAATGCACTTCTGAAGGCTGAAGCTTAAACATATGAACTGATTTCTACTACTGAAAGCAAGACAAAGTACAGTGAAATGTTTCTAGAATCTTCAGAAATCTCAAAAAAAATATAGTTAAAAGGCAATAATGCAAAATATTTTTGGAAACTTTGAAACTGGTATACAATCTGTGTGAAATTATATACTGTAACTTCTTTCAGCTCCGAGGTACTGAGAGCAATAGAAAATGTTATTGAAGATGTTGTCATGAGTCTGTCCACAAATAAAGCACCTATCCTTATCCTGAAAAACAGATCTGACTGGGGAAATATACAGTAAGTAAACCATGCTTGTGAATGTAATGTATACAAACATTACAGATAAAATATTACTTGTATATTTATTTATTTACTGCCGCTACATTTTGGGGTACATGCATATCAGAGTTAAGAGCAGTGTCTAACATTAAATAAATTTTTCAAAATATACAGACATAAATGTATGCAAATAACACAAAAGATCACAGGTTTTTTTCACATATCATGAGTTTTATGACAGGCTTCCCCAGTCTGCTACCCTTTCAATGTGGTGGATTTCCCAGTATCTAGAAAGCATCCAGCTGGGGAACACTCCCTTAGCTCACGGTATAATGTCAGTCCTATTTTTAAATAATTTTCAGTGTTGTGTTTGTTCTGTTTCTGAAAACAGTGGAAGACTGTAGGTCTACTGCTAGAACCCTACCATTGTATGGAAGTCAGTCCATGCCAACAGTAACTCAGTACCTAAGAATCTCACAAAAAGCCACTTACAGGCTTGTTAAATCTAACTAAAAGCCACCATTGATTTATAAAAAATTGCAGTACCATAGATAAAGTTATGAGAACTTTTCATGACAATGGTTAATAACCTACATTTTGAAGTATTAGACTCAAGCAATTCTACAGTCTTTGAACCAGAAACTAACTCTGTACCTACTCATGATCAGCAAGGCTTTAATTTATTTCTGGTTTGATGATGATGCTATCTGTTCAATCGTGTCTGATTCTCAGCGATTCTGTGGACCAGCTCTCTCTCCACATTTTCCAATCTTGTAAGCTTTTTTCAGTTGTTTTATGCTCTGGTTGGTGTCGGCTTTGATGGCGTCTGGCAGCCTTGTTTCCTTTTATTACTGACTGTTCCGAGCATAGCTGCCTTACTGCAATGTATTTAAAAATCTCACTAAAAACAGTCTTTCCACTGAAATGCTGATGCTGTGCAGAAATTGTGAACAGGCATTTTTCCCTTTGGCAAAAACTCTTGCTTCACCCCAAATCCTTACTGCAAGGCTTATGATGACAACTTTTAGCAATTTTCCCTCCCCACAGGAGCTGCTCAATTTAATGAACAAAAATGGGGGGTTGACAACTATTTGTGTGAAGTGAGGGTAGGAGCTTTTTGAAACATCAGAACCTCATGTAATTTGGAAGAGAGCATTGATCGAGTGCTGCTTCTTGCACTCCTAATGCTTAGCTGAATGGAGTTCCTATTAGTCAGCCGATTGATGTTCTCAGGAATTGAGGAGGTGAAGCAATGGAGGTGTCATTAGTAACACAAGTAACACTCCTTAGTAACAAGGAATGACATGGAAACCAATCAGCTGCCAATTAAATGCCTGCTACTCAGGAAATTAAATAGTAATTCACACTGTTATCTTAAAATGGAAGCTAATGCAGATAGCTGACAGAAAAGAAAAAAAGAGAAATAACAAAAACCTAGATCAGTGAATTGGTAGAAAGGATAAATAAGTGTTGAACTTCCATAGTTATGAACAGTTTCAGATTACAGGCAGATCACTATGACAGAACTGTTCATAAATCTCATCAATAAAGATCTAAAAAATAGAACTGTTAATAATTGTGTCATTATTATCTAAAATTAAAAGAAATGTTTTATATTCTGTGAAGGAAGAAGAAAGGGCATTAGGAATCAAGATCTATAATACAGAGAAGAGTTTATTCTATGTTTTCAGTTTATTATGCAGCTACATAATAGTTTTTTTGTGTTTTATAATTCAGAAATTAATTTGTAATTGACTCCAACTATATTACAATTTGGTTTAACATGAAAATTATTATTGCCATTATTCAATTTTACATTCTTCAATTTTAGTCTATTAAAATTGAGGCGGGACCATATAGATGATAGAACACAAATTTTACATTCAGAAATTTTCAGGAACAACAGCATAACCAAAAGCCAGATGATGGATTAAACTCTGCAAATCTAGAGCAGAGAGTATTGAACTAGATAGTAATATAGTTTGACATAGTATAAAATAATTTCCTGTGTTATAAAGCATATCTGATTCTATTGTCCTCTTCTCATTCACTCTGCATTTTTGCTTACAAGAATTTATTAATACCAAAGGGATTTGGTCATCAACAGTATTTACCATTTATATAGTTCATTTTAAGTATTAGAATATGTCATTATGCCTTATCTATAATATTATCTGTAACTGAAGGTTTGTCTAAAAATGTTTTGTTGGAGTTAAATTAGTCTGGGTTTGTGAATTTCTGAATGGGAAACTGTCTTAGAATGTATATTCACCTCCTTGAGCACTATGAAATAAAGATAAATATTATAAGGGCTAGATTAATCTTTATTAATTTGGCATCAAAGTACGATTTGAACACAAAGAAAATAAGTAGAAAGTAATATCACACTAACCCTTTTCTGGGTTTAGATTGCCCAGGTTTTTGTTTATATACATAATAAAGCAAACCAAAATCATTTTATATATAATTTAGAAAGACAATCATGTTTGTCTTTCTAAATGTGAGGAAAACTAAAATTTGACCGTAATTTGTCTCAGTTTCAAATGTCACAGATGTGAAATAAATTAAAGATTTTTAGTGAACCCACTGAAGTCAGATGAACTTAAATTAGACATGATGACTAACTTACTCTGGATACATTTCAGTACATTGAGATATTCCAAGTTTTCTAAGGCTAGAAGATTTACTATGATTTTATAATGTAGTGTCTTCTGCCACCTCAAGGATATAAAAAGTAATGTCTTTGAATAGCAAAATGCAACCCTATTAGGTTTTTCATATAGAAAACAGTAACTGTTTCTTAATAGCATAATCAAATATTGTGCATAATTACACTATACTGTACATTAGTTTGGAAATACGTTCTGTGGATTTAAAGGAAAACACTTGTCCAACTAAAAAGGGAATGTACGAGCTCTGAAATTTAAGAAGGTAGGGTTACTGGTGCAGTGATCTTATTTATAAATAAATGCAACTCAGCCATTTGAATAACCCAAGAATGGAGAAGGCATATCTTAGATCCATTCTGTCCACTTCTCTCCCCATATTGGACAGGGAAGACTTGCAGGGAAACTATACTATCAGCTAACCTGAGACGTTTCTATTGGAAAGGAGTTTGCTCTGTCCCTGCAGCTTGCAAGGGCCTTATAGCCATGGTGCCCAAGTCTGTATTTTTCTAGAAATCTTAACATCCTTGATGCTATTCACTCAGTTTATTAGAGCTGTGCTTCCAGTTCCAAGATGCATTAAGAAAGCTGCACATTGTTTAGAGACAGGCTTGGTCTCTGCTGGATGCTAGACCTTGGTGTAATCTTTTCAACCTTTGACTAAAGTTATCTTTTGTCCCAGTGGGTCTAGTCCCACTGATTCTTAGAGACTACTTGTAGACAACCTGGTTAAAAAAAAATATTGAAAATATTGAAAATCCATAGGACCCTCATTAGAAAAACGTTGTCCCAAAAGCTTTGAAAATGCCCGAAGTATCCTTACATGCCATATTTGGGACCCTGATTTTTGGGTTTGGTTCCAGGCCTTACAGCATCATGTCTTTTCAAGTGGGTATCTGCCAGCCTCTTACCTCTCATCTATCCCAGTCCTAAAATTTCACTGGCACATTTTTTAATGGTATTTTGGTTAAAAATTCAAGAGTTGGCTTATCCGCAGATGGGCTTATATGCAAGTATATATGGTTTGTACTTTGAAAAAAAATATTAAAATGCTGAATAGTAATATATTGGCACAATATAAGCAAATATATATTAAATTCTGGGAAGTACTAACTAACTAACTAACTAACTGATAAATTCATTGCCTAATCTACACAGTATTTTATACCTAAAGTTTGTGCTGTGTGTTTGAGCAAATATGGTTTCTATATTTATTTTTTCTGCATTTTTTACTTTTTTGAGGAAATTATACTTTAAATTCTCGTAATACGTTTTGAGGAGAAGAAAGGCACATGGGCATGGGTGCCAGTATAACAGCCTAACAAGGCAGAGCTCTGGAGGTGCTATACAGGCATTGGGGTGACTGTAGGTGTGCTGTGAGTGATAGGGGGAGTGTGGGGTGAGGGACTGTATATCTTGGCCTTGGAGGCAGAAGCTAGGAGTGGGAAGGGCTAAGGGGGAGATAGGAAAGCAGGCAGGAACCTTTGGATGGTGATGGGCAGGAGTAGGTATAGCCAGAACCTGAGGACAAGCTGCAGTCAGGGAAATTGGGTCTGCTGTTAAAGAATGGTCCCTTTGTCCAGCCCTCAGTTTCCATCTTTAATGCTTGATTACTGAATCCATGGGGGCCCTGACCTTTGGCTACTATTTTTGAATGCCATGCGGGTTTATAATAAATATGCCCTTATGGTGGATGAGGACACTGACCTGATATGCATAACTAAGAGCTCGGGGTGGGCAGTGTCCCCTCTTAGAACTCTGTCCACCCAAGTTCTGAGTTTTGCATCAGCCAAGGCTCCAGGGGAGGGGAGGATGTGGTAGCTGTTATGATCCATAAAGTCATTAATGCAGTGTTTTTCAAACTTGGCAACTTTAAGGTGTGTGGACTTCAGCTCCCAAAATTTCCCAGCCAGAAACACTTTTTAAAGTTGCCAGGTTTGAAAAACACTGAACTAAGAGCTTTCAGAAATTCTGCATATGTGAATTGGGCTGTAGGAAACAGTTGTAATTGTTGCTGTTGTACAGCCCTCCCTGCTGCCTAGCATCTTCCCTGCCTGATCTGCTGGATTCCATGGCTGGACTGACAATAGAGACCCTGAGGTTGTTAGTTCTCAGGAATTTCAATTTGCCACCTGGTGACGTTGAGTCCAGGGCAGCTCAGGAATGCATGGCCTCCATGTCAACCATGGATCTGTCCCAAATCACTGAAGGCATGACACACACCCGGTGGTTGCACTCTAGATCTGGTTTTTGTCTCAGGGCAGTTGTGACATGATTGGTATTGAAGGACACTGCCATCAGTCTATTGCTGTGGACAGATGACTCTCTGAACTTACATCTCTCTCTCTCTCTCTGTCTCTCTCTGTCTCTCTCTCTCTCTCACACACACACACACACACACAGAGGGAGGGAGGGAGGGAGGGAGAGGGCCTTTTTCTTTGGCCCACCCCAGATGACTTGTGGAGAGCGTAAGAAAGATTACCTTGACTGAGATATGCAGAAACTGTTGCCTAGGCAGAAGGGGCTAAAGCATTTTTAAAATCCAAAACCAAATAATATTTGGAAGCAGCTCAGGCAGATGCCTCCTTAATTAAGTGAACCATTATTGATGTCAGCCCCATTAGGTAAACCAGACCAGGAAATCAACTCCCCAGGAAGACTAAAACTACCTTTATTGAGATTGGCTATAATAAAAGAAACTTGCAAATCTGATTGTGCTGTATTCCTCCTCCTTCTTATAGTTCAATGAATTAGGGAAGCATCTGTCTGAGCCACTTCTGAATATTATTTCATTCTGGACTTTAAAAATGCTTCAGCCCCCTTTGCCTAGGTAATGGTACCTGCATATCTCCATCAAGGTCATCTTCCTTCTCTCTACATTTATGAACCCTGTTCAATTCCAGAGAAAGTTTGGGATTTGGGGATTTTCCCTGAGGTGGGAAGTTTGACTGAGACCTTAGTCACTGCCTGGAATAGTGGGTGGCATGGGCTTGCACTGCATTGCCCCTATGTGTCCTCTCCCTGTGTATCTCCCTATACTATACTATACTATACTATACTATACTATACTATACTATACTATACTATACTATACTATACTATACTATACTGTGTATCTCCCTATACTCCCAGTGTATATTCCCTGTGTATCAATCCTGAGGTGCATCTTGTTTCACTGAGGAGCTCTGGGAGATGAAGTACCCGATGAGACACCTAGAGCTCCATTGGAAGAAGACAAAGAACAAGTCTGGTGGAACATGGATAAAAGCCCATATTCAGAATTACTTTGGTAATCCTTGTGGTGATAAGGGCAGTGAAACATCAATATTTCTCTGCCCTTATTGCATCTGCTGATAGTCATCTAGTGGCCTAGTCTCATTGATCCTCTCATTTTTCCAAGGATATTAGGTAATTAACACTAATTCAGATTTTATCTTTATAATTTCTATCTTAGAATTGATTACATATGTTGGTTTAACTATCATACTTTCTCTAATTTATCTTCCTTTGAAATTATGTTTTAGCCTTGTTTTTTAATCTTCAGTATTAAAAACATTCTTAAATTTTATGCAATACTATCAATTCTGAAGAATAAAATATCAGATAATTATTTCTTCTTCTTTTAAATACCTGATTTGGTTTTCAAAACCACAGGTTTAAAGATGCTGTAGGTTTACAGATGATACCTAATTGTACCACACGAAAAATAAGAAGTGACAATCCTAAATCAGCACCAAAGTTTGGTAAGTTAAAGAAACTCACTGATCTATTTAATTCTGAAACATTTTAAAATACATCAATAGTACTGCTGTCCTTAAAATATCTACTGCCAAAATTTGTCATTAATTATTTTCCAAAAGTATATTAGACACATTTACACACAAAATATTTCAGTGTTCTCAGTTGTTAACCAATGAAATTCCTGCATTTTTCTATGTTGCAATTGCACCCTCCCAATCCAAAAAGTGCAGAAAAGCATGTATCAAGTATTTAATTGGAGTCTACTTTAGAAGTGTCCTTGTTGGGTTCAAGCTAAGTTGTAGGGCAATTTGTTTTGATTCAGATCTGAAACAGAAACCTCTTCAGAAAATCCAAAACTTTGTAAATCTGTTTAGTAAGAATAATACAGAAGTAAGCAAATAGCTAAAATATTGTTTTTTGGTCAGATACTTCCTGGGTACACTTAATAAACTAATCCTCTTGTAAATTTTGCATTTATTCTTGTTACCTTTCCCTCTGCACAGTGGTATAATTATGACATTGTTCCAATTGATAAGCAAAGATGTAATCATTACATATATTTTAAACAAATCATACAGCCATTACATATTCTACACCTGAAGTGTTATCATTTTTCAACATTCTCACAGCATTTGTAACTTCCTTTTCATCCATTTTCTTTGACACTAACATTGTAAAGCATTTTTTTCAGTTCCAGTCTTCAATGGATTATTCCCATACAAAGTTCCTAGGTCTCCAAATGCCCCAGTCACTGTTTCTACATTCTTTTATATCATTCTAATTCTTCTGTTCATGCTACCTAATTCTTCCCCCCCCCCCTTTCAGGATCACATTCATTCAGAATATTGTACATTTTTCCCCAAATTCCTTCCATTATCACCATTCACTGGAATGTAACATAATTACCAACCTATGGATTCCTATAGTATGCCTGTACAATAACCTAGATTGCATTAATTCATATTTTCTGACATGTTTTAGCCCTTTCATTCATAATCAAATCTATACCTTCACTTCTCTGCACGTATTCATCAATTGCACTCCACAACATCAGACCATCTTATTCAGATTGATTGATGACATGCTTTCCCTTTCTCTTAGTTTCACAAACATATAACATAACTATTTTTTTTCTTTCATTTGTTAATTCGTGCTTTTTATCGTTTACTCCTCTTTATTCTATTTTGCAATCTTTCCATGCCATGGTTGTCACCAGATAAGTAAATAGATATTGACCTCCATTGTCCATCATGGTTTTCATCAGCTGAGACTTTCACATAAAGCTTTTTAGTAAGTCAGATAAGGTTTAGTCTAGGTTCATCATATCTTTGCAAATGGTGCCCAACAATAAGAGAAATACATTGTACGCACGTAGTTGAAGATAAAATGCAAAGGATGCAAATGTTTTAGGACTTTTCAGGTGGCAAGTGTATTAAATTTTGCTTTATGTTTCAGCTTTGTTTCTTAAAATATTATCTATAATCTACAAGATGGTTCAGACAAACATTTATGCAACTAAAAGGTAATAATCATGTTTACATGTATTTGTAAGGTAAAAATAAACATATACAGTGGTGTTTAAAAGTTTGTGAACCCATTTGAATTTTCAATATTTCTGCATAAATATGGCCTAAAATGTGATCTGTTCTCCCCAAAAATCCTAAAACTAGATAAAGAGAACCCAATTAAACAAATGAGTCAAAACCATTATAATGTCTCATTTATTTATTGAGGAAAATGATCCAAAGCTACATATTTCTATGTTTATCTTTATTCCCTTTATTTTTGTGAGAACTAGGGAGGGTCAAGTCTGAGAAACTTTCTCAAATTACTTTTCTGCCTCAGACTTAAATTTCTTTTATCTGACCATTGTCTTGGTGGCGAATCTTCCTTAACATTATTCCTACTGCCCATTACAATTTCATAGGAAGAAATCTCAACAGAGATGTCAAATGACATGTGTGTTATAACATTGTCGCACAAATTATGTGATACTTGTATTAGATGTCATGGCACAAATTATATAACTGTATCATTGATATGATGACTTCATGATGCACATGTCGTCATTTTGACGCTGTGGCTTGTAACAGATGGTTGTGATGTGAATCCTACCTTCTTGGCATATTGTGCAAACCCCAAAAGTGAATTAATCTCATAACCAATTTATGTGTGCTGTACAAACACAGCCTCTGTGATAGTATTTCTATTGTGGCCTGCTTCACTACCATGGTATCTTTTGAAATACTGAAGCAGAGAAGATATTCTTTGAGACATAAGGTCTAGCTCACCATTCTGAGATTTTTTTGAAACTGGTCCTACCAAATATATTACATTCGAAACTACCTCATTAGTTTACAAGATTGCTGTGCCTTTATGATGCCAGAGTACCTGTTTCAGGATAAATTAATATAGCTGATTAAATTTTGCTCATTTAATGATAGCAAGAGGGTGAAGAGAATCATTTATGCCCTAATCAGATCCAAACGTTACAGATGCTACAAGAGCAGAATGGTAAATTAGCACACTTCAAAAAATAGTATTTTTAGTATTTAAATAGCATTTAAGTTTTTGTCCAGGCACTTCAAAGCAGTACTCATCATTCTCCATGCCACTTCCTCTCTCTAAGGTAAAACAGGCTGAAAGAACAAGCAACTAGCCCATTTTTCTGGTTGTACAGGGATTCAAATATTTTTTTCCTCATCTTAGCTCAACTTACTGTGACAATTTGTAAAAATCCTTGCTGAAAAACTCTGCATAAGAATAGTTGTGAACACACCCTTTGTCCCCCCCCCCCGCTATAACTTTCAATTATTGTGGGATCCATTTAAAAGAGGCAAAGCATGAGATACAAGGAGGCAGACTGCAGTGTGATGATATCCACAGCTAATACCGGTGGGATGTCCTTTGCTAAGTATTCATGAGTCCTAGAGCATTTCCTAAGTAGCATTCAGATCCCTTGAGATTGTAATTATTTTATTTTAAAATAATATTTTATTCTGACAGAGATATATTTTACACCGATACAGTACATTTTGGTAATCAGAGGGTTGTGGACAACATTATAAATGACATTTCCTGTATGCTCAAGATACCCAGGAGGATGCTACATATTGTTAAGTATTAAATGTCTCTTACATGATCTGCAGTAATTTAATGCATTTGGGGGAAAAGGGTAGGAAATAACATTTTTCTTAATTTCCCACAATAATAAGTACCGATGGGCATGAAAAGAGAAATTATAAAATCATACGTATATCTACTGAGTAGATTTTAGTGGCAGCTGCAAATCACAGAAGGGAGAAGAAAGTGTATGTGTGTGCGTGGGGAGGGATCTTTTGCCATTTCCTTTTTCTAGTAGTGACACTCCAGAAGCAAACTATAGCCAAGAGAAGAGGGGAAAAATATCTTATTTACCGTTTCTGTGTTTGCTCACTCACACTGTAATCCACCTTGAAAAAGACACATTTCAGTGCACTGATTCAGTGGCGTAAAAGGGAGATACCACCCTCCTATGCTCCAGCAAGAGTACTACTGCCAGAGAACTCCCAATACTTTCCCCACTTGCCAAATAAAAAATGAAGTGGGATGGTTTTGAGGGATCGGTTATCAAAGAGCTTAGATATTGTGTGGGAAAGGCTTGGGGGACAGTGGTCAAACTTCTATCAATGTCAGATTGGCATGGAAATAAGCCACACTACTTACAAACATCAGGAAGTAGTTGCCTAATTCAATATTAAGTTTGGCCAATCCAATATTAGAATTGATGAAATTTCCTGTGCCTATTTACAGTAATGAAGAATACTATGACAACATTTGTGTTTACTCAGGCTTAACTGATTTTTTTTCCCTATCTAGCCTATATATAATGATTAGATATATTATCCTGGTGACTATGTAATTAATATGTGAAGTGCTACTTTTTTATTTGCAGCTCTCCACTAGCAAAGGGTGCATTGCTGGTAATCTTAGTTATGTTGAGGAGGATGGTACAAAAGTAAATTGTACTTGCAGTACCACAGTATGTACAATTCATTATTATTTTCTGATTTTATACAAGATACGCATTTGTGTGTTTGTAGTTGAAAGCACATAGATGATATATTTTTGCTAAAAACATTATGAGGCCTTGTAATTTTTATTCTGGAGCAACAACACCCACTTCAAGTCTTTCAAAGAAAAACCAGAACTGTTCTTTGCAAAAACACTAAATTACTGTCTTTTTACAACTGCTACATTCTTTGATTGTAAACTCTGGGTCATAAAACACATATTCAGTGTTTATAGTTATTGTATAATTATTGTTGCTTGTCCACTCCATCAAAAACAGAATCAGTACAATCTCCATAATTATTTTCAATCCAATTTCAGCATGCCAGTACCACAATAGGATTAGATATGTTCAAATTGCTAGGCAGAGAATTAACACTGAATTATCCAAAACTTTTAGAGAAATGATACTTTAGGGGTCAAATAATGTATAGCATTATGTATTCAGTAAGAGAGGTTCATGATTTATATCCATTAGGTTTCCGATATGATAAACAAGTTTTTGTTGCTTGGCTATAATTTTACTGGACTGAATGTCTGGACTTTTTCCACTTGCACCTAACCATGGCACATTCTGGTAAAATCATTATCTGCTTATGATGTAGTCTTCATCTTACCTGTGACTCATAAGACAGAGAAGCTTAAATTATCCTTAGCTGTCCAGTTTCTTCTCCCTTGTGATTCTATCTAAGGACAACCTCAATGTATGCAAAATCTGTTAGGCTTTGTTACCCATTACTTAGGAGGGAAATCAGTGATTGGGAGAAGAGACAATAGAGGGAGGATGGAGAACAGCAAATTTTATGCCAAAATAGTTTTTTGCCAACTCAAGGATGGGTTGGGGAGGGCTCAACTGAGCAACCCTGTGAGAATATGCTGAATTTTCTTACATGGATTATAAAGTACATCATATGTCCTGTTGGGCAGAGACAGTTTAAATGGCAGACTGGCTTTCTAGAAATCAGGAACGGAAACATCTAACCTATTCCTCTGCAAAAAAGGATAGATGAATAAGTAGATGAATAAGTAATTGAAGGTACATGACTGCTCATTCACATAGAGTTAAGCCATGAAATTAAAGATAGTAATATAAAAATATAAAATAAGTAAAAAAAAAAAAGATTAGCCACAAGCATGAGATATTCTCCAGTGACTTGCTTTCAAATGATGCATTCAAATTATTTAAGCATTAGCTTTATTATTAGTGCTGCCAGGAGGGATCTGGGTTGACTTTATTGAGCAATGAATGATTTGTTCTTCTTGCAGTTCATGGTATTCTCAACAGTTTTCTCCAGCACTACAGTTCAAAGGCATCAATTTTTCTTCCTTCAGTCTTTCTGAAAGTTCAGCCTTCACAGCCTTATGTTACAACTGGGAAAACCATGCCTTTGGCAATATGTTCTTTTGTTGTCAGTGTAATAATGGCTACTCAATTTCTTCTATGATTTTCTTATCCACAGTAGAAATCTGATGTTCTGATGTGAAGTAACTCATTCCAGTCCATTTCAGTTCACTGATTCCCATCAACTCTGCTCTAGTTCATTGTTCTGACATTCCATGCACCAATGATATACATATCCTTGCAACACTGAACATTCTTTTTACCTCTGGCCATATCAGTAGCTGGACCTGGACATCCTTTTGATTTTAATACAGCCACATTATAAGCATTGATGCTATTTGTACTCTGCTCCTCCCCAGTAGCTTGTTGGATACTTCCAGACTGGGGGACTACTCTTCCAGTATTCTCTTGACATTCTCTGGGTTGTGAACGTCCCTTGGATTTTATTGGCAAAATACTAGAGTGGGTTGCTTTTCTTTCTCCAATGGATTGCATTTAGTCTACAAAATTCCCAACTCATAGTGTGATTCTGATATACGGGCCACCTCACCACTGTAAGGTATTGACTCTTGAAGGATGGTTAGAATTAGGATGTTAATACATGCAAACCACAATACTTACTAAGTTATATCTGATAGCATCCACAAAGTAATGAAGCATTACAATAGTTATTTATTTTGGAAAAGCCTTTTAGAGATTTATTTTTGCTTTTTATTGTCTAATTAATTTGAAAGAATGTCTTTCCTCAGTTTCTAAAACACTTTAACTTCTGTTTTCTCAGGCACCTGTACCATCTAATGTAGAAGGAATAAGAAGTATCCTTTAAGCAAAATGTATAGACTAAAGGAAGAAGTAAAAAACAACAACAACTAAAGATTCAATATAAAATGGTGTCACTGATACTGAATCAAACAATATTCAGTACTTTATGTAGTACAGTTGAATTCCAGTATTTTTTCTTGAATCCTTAATATTACAGATTTGATTACAGATGCAAAATTTATTCTAATTATAGAAAAAGATGCAACTTTTCAGAGATTGTTAGATGACAACTTCTGCAGTAAAATGTCCCCAAGTATAATAATTACGGTACAAGTTTACATTTTGCCAAGCAGATCCAAACACTCTAGAATAAAATTAATTTTCAGATTCGTTTCAATTGTGTTTAGGCCTGGTTTCAGTAGTGAAACTGCCTTGGTCATACTATGAGGTGGGCCACTGTAATCTGCAAGCATAATCCTATTAATTCTCCTGGATACATTCAGCAACTTTCAATACTATCAATTATGCCCTTCTTTGAAAGACTTTGTTTTACAGTGGTTTTACTAATACATAGATTATCTTTTCAGAAAATGGTGCTAGGGTGTTTCTGCTCAACCACATGATATTTGTGCTTTGGGCCTGTGGAAGATTTTGTCTTATTCTCCATGCTATATGAAAGTGCTAAGTGAAGTAACTCAGAGGTTAAGCACGCAATGCTACCAGCATGGTGATTACATGCTGAGCTGTTCTATTCCTGGGGTACCATAGTGGGATAATCATATCATCCCAAACTGACAATGTGGTAATTGCCACAAAGTCACCACAAAGAAGAATAAGCAGAATAATAAAGCCAAATCTGATTTAACTAGCAGTACTTCCCCAGGGCTGAAAGAGTCAGGGAGGAGACATAGCTGGCAATAGTCAGGAGGAAAAGAATCCATGTAAATCTCAACAAGTCTGGGTTTCCAAGTATGGAGCAGTAAGACAGGAGGTTGCAAGTGTTATTTCCAACCATTTGCTTAGTGAGTCATCTGTTTATTTATGGCCAAACCACCCAAGCTCAGGCATACGATTAATAACTGGTGCCCATAATTCCCCAAAAGCCCAGGTTTCAGCCTCATATTTTCACAGCTTGCTGTCACTCTCAGGCTTAACACTTATAATTCTGCTCAGACTCTGCAAAAGTAACAGAAGAGGTTCTGATTCAGGCTGAATAGCAGGACCTGTGTCTCCCCAGGGGCTTGTCACCTTTCCTTCTTTCTTCTTCTGAAGACTCAGCTACAGGCAGAAAGTTATATTATCTGAACCACTGAAAACCTTAATCAGTGTCTGATTATAGTAGTAGACTGACAGATGGCTGATGAATTAAAACCCAGTCTAGTTAAAGCAGAAGGTTGGTGGTTTGTCTTCCAGGAAAATGATGTATAATCTATATCAGAAATGCCACATTGCTCCTAAGGGTCAAGTGCACACTTAAGAGGGGTTGCAGATTTATCTTTGTCATTAAGGCATAATATCTTTCCTACTTAATAGAGATTTGTCTGGCTTCAGTGAACCTCCATTACTTCCAACAACAAAGCACAGTTGGATAGCAAACAGCTTTATATAGTAGAAAGAATGCATGGAAAAAGAAACACTAAAGTTAGGAGTGCAACTTTTGTAAGAAGGTATTCTTGAGGCTGGTGCTTGTATGAAAGAAAATAAAGATAAGCTTTATTTAGAAAATAACCCAGTGATAGGAAGGCCTAAGTTACTTTATCTACAGATAAGAGTCAGTAGTGTGTGCTTACAGTACATTATGGAGAAAGAATGACCTAGAGAAGTACCTGAACTATACAAGTCAGAGTGAGAAGAAAAAGAAAACTGAACTGAGAGAGAAAGAAAGTGATGAAAGCTCTGAGAACGCCAGTCTAATCAAAAGGACAGATGTTACATAGAGATGTACAAAGTGGGTCTTTTTAGAGAAAGAATGGAGATAAAAGTACAGAGTCCCCCTGATAACTGTCTCTGCATCTATTGACCATAGTAACCAATAGGTTTATAGGTAAAGAAAGCTAGTGCATGCAGAGTAGACTTCCAGCTTCCACTGTGTTGTGAAGCTGCCCTGGAAAGCAATCCAGAACTTCAGTTGATATAAAACATGTGGGAAGAGTTATACTATCTCCAGTCAAGGGTATGAGTAGAGCACTCTGGGCTCCAAGGCAAACCTTTCAGATGGGCCCCCACTGTTGAGACAACTTGGATGCCACCCTAACCTCCAGGCTGCAGCAACTGAGGGCAGTCATCTCATCACTACCAGCATTACAGAGTGCCTTCTTTATTGAGATGTTCTTGGCGTTTACCCAAATGAAGTTTTAGACACTTGAACTACCTTCTTATTTTTGCAGGTCTTTTAAATGGTGACACCTGCCTAGTTTGTATCTAAAAGCAGGTTTATCTTCTGGATATCTTTTAATTCCTTTAACGAGCACTGTGTATTATGCCTTAACCCCTCATTGTTTTCACAAATTTTTCATATAGCTTTTGGAGATTAATTTTATGGATGTAGATTTTATTGGCTTTGTATTAATGTTTCATCTATTTGATATGAACTGTTTAAAAAATGATTATACACATTGGAAACTGAATATATACATTTAGAATTCTGTAATATATTTGACTAGAGGTACTGTCATGTCTAAACATATCTTGGAAAATGTCTCATTGGTATAAATATTCTAATTATTTCTTTAGGGTAAAGGTGTACCGGATATCAATACAAGACTACTAGTCAGAAAGTTATGGGATACGTGTCACATACCTATCTTTGCTCTCATGGATGCTGACCCACACGGTAGGTATGGGGATTCAGGACCTATTTACAGCATATGTCTAGAAGTGTTTGGGTAAGTAGTAATGAACATTTTCTGTCTGAGTGTAGAGGAGGAATTCTTTTTCTGCTAAGTAACATGGGATGATCCAGTAAGGGACAGATTTCAGCCTTCCTATTCTCTGTCTTTTAGAGATAACAGATCTTGATGGGAAAAATCCAGATCACCAGCAGATGGCAATAAAAAGTTAGAATAAACTCTTTGCTCCCATCTAGTGATCAGCCAGTTTTTTCAACTCAAATTCAGTAACCTACTCTGTCAAAAATCTGAATACATTGTATATATTACATACAGACATAAATTCCCATCACACTATTTCTTTTCTAAGTAAACATGCTATGCAAAAAAAAAAAAAAAGAATAAGAAATAGTAATCCAAAAAATTAAAGGCCCTAGCTAAGAAAAGAAAATATAGATCAAAGTAGTTTATATGAATGAACACCATTTGCTATTCCTTTCCGTATCTTTGCCATCTGGCTAGGGGATCCAGGACTGTGGATATGGAATCTGTAAGGTGGTTATATTGTTAGGGAAACTGACTGCACTCTTCCACGAATTATGTTTTATGGCTATAATGGTTTTACTGCTTTTAATGTTTTTAATGCTTTTTGTTGTTATTTTTTTTATTATTCGTTGTACTGTTCTTTTTCAAATTTGTTTGCTGCCCAGAATCACATATGTGAGATGGATGGCTATATATATTTACCAAATCAATAAATAAATGCATCACTTCTGTACAGTGCTTCATTCACTGCCTCTTCTTTTTCTTTACATGCCTCCTCTTTTTGAGGATATCATGAACTTCATTCAACCATGACTTTCTCCATCTTTCCCTTCTCTCAATCATTCATTCTTCCTTCATACAGTATATTTGTATTGCAATTTTCTCTACATGAAGAAACCATCACAAGATGCTTCTTTCTTATTTAGCATTCAACACTCATTCATGACCTTTTCTCCTCTTACTACACATACTTATTTCCACTGTATTCAATTTATATATGTTTCTTTTACAAGCCATTTTGGGTTTATTTAAAAAACAAACGTTCACTTGTTGCTACAAACCACCTACTGTCCACTACCTTTTTATCAGCATTTGACATCTTAAAATTACTCCTTCTATTTTGCCATCTTTATTAAACATTCTACCAGGACAGACAAGAGCAACAACTTGCTCTAGTATGTATTTATAACTTGCTATCATTCACTTCATCTTCCTTGTCAAACACAACTATCTTGTTCTTTGATACATTAATTTTCAGATCCATACTTTTTGTTAGACCTTGTGTAGATAATACAATCTACTTAACATTCGCTGCAAACCACCCAGGTTTTCAGGCAATAACATGGTATCACCTGCATCAGTGGCTTCCGCAGAAGAGAGTCAAAGTCTGCACAATAGCAGGCATAGTGTTGTGATCCAAGCCCAGCTCTTTTTGTATATACATGAAACATTGACCTATGTGCAAAACAGGGGGAGGGGGAGGGGCTTGGATTGCAATGCTGTGCTTGCTATCTGATCTGCATACAAAAGAACACACACAATCACATCCCCAGCCAACACACCTCTAAAATGGCCACAATAATTCCCTATTGTTGTTGTTCAGTCGTTAAGTCGTGTCCAACTCTTCGTGACCCCATGAACCATATTGCGCCAGGCCTTCCTGTCCTTCACTGCCTCCCTGAGTTTGCTCAGTTTCATGCTCATTGCTTCAGTGATGCTATCTAACCATCTCATCCTCTGCCATCCTCTTCTTCTTTTGCCTTCAATCTTTCCCAGCATCAGGGTCTTTTCCAAAGACTCCTCTCTTCCCTATATGCTAAATAATTTTAAAAGCCAAGGGAACATCACACATTCATATCTTATGTTGTGCTCAGATTTGAACTATTTGCTGAGCATTCAGTTAATTCTCACACGTACAGTACTTCCATCATAATTTGCTTTTACTCTGCTCAGCAACCAACTTCAACTCCATATTCATGCAAAACATTTTCTTACTGATTGATTTGATTTGTATTCTACCTTTTCTGTGGGAACTAATTCAAGCCGATTGACTATCATATACTTTTTCCAAATTAACAAATATAGAATAAACATTTTATTATATTCATATATTTTTCACTGATCTCCTGAAGAACAGAAATCTGGTTTGTATACCCCTTGCAGAAAGTACACTGCACTTCCCAGATTTTCCAAATTGTCTTGCTGCTTGGCTAACATGCTTTTTTTTTATCCACAACCTTTTTCACTTCATCATTCCACCCACCTCCTTTTTTCACACTTCCCATTATAATAATGCCACACAGTTCTGTTGCATTCTAGAACATACTTTTCATTCTGCTTCAACCAGCTTTCACACACCCCTTCCTTAAGTCCATTTATAATTAATTCTGTTGGGAGATTAATCCATCTACTAATGTTTTTTCATACAAGACTCTCTTTTTCTTCCTGCAGACATTCTACTACATTCTACATTCTAGTCTTTCTTTCACTTCTTTTTTCTTCTATCTCCATTTCCCCCCAGGAGCCTCTCTTGACACTACCAAGATCCACTCCCACATTCAGAACTTTTCATTACCTTTGCTGAATCTGTCATTTCCCTTCTTTACTCTTGTTATGAAAAGAAAGACAGAAGGGAGGTCAGGTGATGACTCCTGGAAGAATTGTTTGGCTTGAAAGGGATTAAACTTCCTTCTCTACTAGAAGCTTATCTTCCTCTGTATGTCCTTCCTGATTTTGCATTTCCATTACCTCAAAGTACAGTTTGGAATAAATATTGGCAAGACCTAGTACACTCTTGATCTTAATGCACATGTAATGCAAGGTGATGGAGCTGTTCATTATTTCTGCCTGGCACTGTTACTGACTAGGGACTCTGTGTCTTCTCTGGGACTTCTGTGCCATGCATATACTTGGAATTAATTCATTAATTTGGAATTACTTCATTTGCGAAAAACATTTTAACTGTATTTTCCAGTGCCATTGATATTGTTTCTCTACAGGTATTGAAATAATGTGTATCTACAAATATGGTTCTGTGGTAAGTTTTATTGAATTTAAACTTGTCATATTCTTTCACAATGGTTCTTCAAAGGAAATGTGACAGCACATGCTTTATCTGTTTCTCATATTTAGGCTTGGAATTGCAAGGCTGTTTTGACCCCAAACTTTGCACATCTTTTAAATGATCGGGAAAGGTATATTGGGATTGGGATTGGCCACACAATGAGAATATCAATTCAAATGATGAGAATTTTGGCATGTAGAAGTCTGGTAAAAAGACCAAAAATACACTGGCAGTTTATTCAGGACAAGGGAGCCCCCTAGTGGCCATTAATAATAATCAATAATAACACGGAAGCCAGGAAAAACTCCAACCCGAGGCAACCGTTTTATCTTAATCTTCAGAACTATAAGATTCCTAGAGAAAGGAATCAAGGGAACACTTGTAATATGTTGACAACAACTGCCTGAGCTCTGATGGGGGAGGAAGGACTGAATTGTATGTCATACTTTAATAATTATGCTTTTATAGTAATTTTATTAAAAATTACACTTAAAAAGATACAAACTAATACAAACTAAAAATAAAAGAAATACAAGAAAAAATAGAAAGTGCAGAAAAGAAAAAAAACAGAAAGATACCACTACGCCACCCTGTCTTCTTTATTCATAAATAGCGTTCACTCACCATATGATCCTTTTTTTTTTTCTTTTTTAGTAAGTATTTCAATGAAGAAAACATTTAGGGCATGTTTACAGTAGTTGTTCAACTGAGGTAAAGGTCAATTTTAATTCCGCTCCCCATCTGCAAGGTAAATGTCATTCCATCCTGAATCTGTCCAATATTTTTTTTATAACCAAGCACAAGGAACCCTAGCTACAGTATGTCAATGTACTGTTTGGGAAAACACATAGCTTCCCTCTTCCCTTCAGGATAGAATTACAAGTTGAGCCACAAAAACTGAACTCCCAACCATGTGGCTGCTGCAGCACTGTATGCCTATGGCACTGGAAGCATCTACAAAATGCCTAGGCTTGGGACGGAAGGTATTTCTTCAACAGCCCTTCCCCTTAACTGTATTTCTGTACTTGATTAGCAGACATCTCTCATAGCCGTGATGCGGTGTAAAAACAGTCCATCAGAACCTTGTGGAGGGAGAAAGGAATAAACACACTCCACATGCTGCTTCTCCCTGCAAATGCCCACTTTGCACCTCAGCGGAAAAAAGAATCAGTCTCCACTGTGTACTGTAATATCTGTTGTTCTCCCCTTTGTTCAATTCAGTTGCTTTTGCCACATAAACAGGTGTTTTTAATTTTTATCACACTTTCTCTTTTGCCAGGTCTAATTAAATATAAAACACATAACTTCACAAATGGATGTAACCCATGATTTTTTTTTTTTTAATGGTTCTGCTGAAGTTTTAGAAGAGCTGATTCAAATATTGCCGCAAAAAGGAGAACTCGATTCTCCCATTGTTTAATCAATTAGCACTGACACAGTTTTTGGGATAAAAATGATAACATTCCAAGTAGACAATTCCAAGAGGATAACCAGCAGCAAGGTGGACAGACTCAGTTACAGTAGCCATGAGTGCACCATTGGAAGAGCTGCAGGACCAGGTTAGGGACAGATCATCATGGAGAAAATCTATCTATGTGGTCATTAAAAGTCGACAATGACTTGATGGCACATAATCAGTCAATCAAAGTAGATATGCCTATAATGGTATCAATCATTAAAAGCCTTATTTTATATTAAGTTTCAGTCTACAAAAGGCAGATATATTGAGCAAAAGGATTGTAATTTTATGTTTCAGTCTATGTCATTTGAAGCCCATCGCCTCACAGTTCCAGCTATAAGATGGCTTGGCCTCCTTCCATCTGATTTTTATCGGTTAGTTTTTCTAACTATCATTCTTTTAATTTAAAAAAAAAAAGCAAAAAAATATTACTTTTTTCTTAATACATTTAGAAGAGTTTCATTGGTTTATTCTGCATAAATATACAAGGGATATAGCTGCAGTGCTTAAACATAACCATCAGGATAAGGCTCAGTGCCTTATCCAATATTGAGAATGAAGCACATAACCAACAAGTTTTAAAAATATTGGCTTGGAGGCAAGTTCTGTTGATATCTATGAGATTTATTTAAATACATGACTAGAACTTTACATTGAATTATTCTTTACTATTCTTCATTCAGTTGTGACACACAAAGCTATGTATATTCAATGATTTAAAAAATATAAATGTAGAAATAAATAGTAAATATATAACAATTTAACTGAGAATTTCAAGTCCCATGCTTACAGTATGTATTCTGACCCTCTAGAGATTTCTGCCAGAACTTCCGAGTCTCTCCCAAATAACATGAAATACTGAGTCAGCTCATTCCCAAGTCTGTATTTGCCCAAATCTTTAGCATGCAGCTTGAACAGCAAGCTTTCATTAGTATATTAATCTAAAATTCAGTATCTGTATTTCAGATTATAAAAAGGGCTTTTAAAAAAATGAATACACAGTATAGATGAAAACTTCTACATACTCCTAAATGCTGTATTGTTGGAGCAAATTTAGATCTCTTCAAAAATATATACTGAAGTGAAACATTTGACAATATCACCTGAAACTTGGCAGGGTTAATGCCTTCTAAAGCAGCCCTATTATTCTCATGCCTTTATTCCAAAAAAAAAAAATTAAAAAAAATGAAGCAGCTGCAGGCATTATGATGCTTCTCTATTATAGCAATGGATGAATTTCTTTTTTAATGAAATTGTATCCTCTTTGAATCTCAAATCTCCAATATGAATTGGAAATAATTCCATATAATACAGTATAAGGTTCCAAACCTCTTCATGTTTTCCATTCCCTGATTGACAAAAGCACTGTAACTGATAACAATGCATGTAATTTATATAATGTTTTAAGAATTTTTCCTAACAGATTTTTCCTTTGCCTAGGAAAATTACTATACAGGCACTATGTTCAGACAAGGATACAGATGCCCTCTACCTCTAATTTTCAAAGAATTTGCATTGCTGCTTGCTAAATCTCTGTTAGGGCTAGGCTTTCCCTGCCCACTTTGAGAAGACAATTTTAAACACACTCTCCACTACAGAACAGTTTTATGTACATCTTTATCACATCTAGAAGGTCTTCAGCAGCACTAGTGGCTGAGTCTATCCCAGTGCCTGGATGAGAGAAAAAGTGGATAATATCGCAAACTGTGTAGCGAAAGAAAGCACTAGGTTCTAAGAGTCTTAGGGTAGCTATGAAGTACCCTCAACTATCACCCGCCTTCATTCATTCCCCATTAGCAAAATGACAAAACATGCAAGCAGTAACTAATGAATTGAGGCAGTGAGACACGTTAAGTATGTTAGTGATCAGATTATATGATGGAACACTAGTAAGTAACATCTCATCGTCCCTGAAATGTGTAAAGCCTTTAGTTGAATATTATATTTGACAGTATTAATCCTGCTGGATTTTTATTCCAATCAGTATCACACTATTATTTTATGAAAAGTAAAATAAGATTCTTTAACTGTGAAAATAAGCACAGCCAGACTAATCAATCTGTTTTTTAGGCTGAATATTCCCAAGTGTGTACTAATTCCATTGACTAAACAAGATCAGAGTAAACTAGCCAGTTTACAGGCAAGACCTTATATTGCTCATCAGTCAGCCTGGAAAAAAGAAGTATGTACAGATCATATTAAACTCTGTATTTTATATCATAAGCAGTTTGAGGAAATTAATTTATATTCTGTTGGTAGAGTTCTAATATATGGCACAACTACATGTCCCTTCTTTAACTTGAGAATGACGGCTAACTGTTCTTGAAGAAGATACCTCCAAATAAGCCTTCTTCTCATCTTCAGCCCATTGCCGATGCCAAGTGACTGGTTGTTCTGAGCCAGAATTTAAATGGTGTTTTTCAACATTACCTGGCAGAAGCCTTGATCTTGGATGATATGTTGCAGTTTGGCAGCAATAAACCGGTTATACAATAATCCGCCCGACATCTATTGGCTGCTTCGCTAGTAAAAGAATGTTGTTCCACTCCACTGTCCTAAGCACAGCATGTCGGTAGCCGTGCTGGCAGGTTGTGGCCCCTGTGATCTGATGACATTCTATGCAGGGATCCCACAGATCCTCTATATAGTGTGTCAACATCCATGCCAGCAAGTCACACGTGATGGCAGCCCTTGGCTATAGTAGGAAAGTCTTCCTGATATATCCAGAGCTGCAGCCTAGTGTGAAATGTTAGCATAACATTAAATTATGCTGATAAATTGTGGGAGTCTGGCAGTGGATTAGGAACAGAAAATTCATGCAGACATGTTTTGGACTGGAGGACCATTAAACTGGCTTTATGGAACTATACTTGTCTCTATTAGTATTAGAAAAGCATTTTAAAGTATTTCCAGAACTCAGGTGCTCCTCTCTGCTGTTCAACATAGACAAAATACCATTAGCTCTTCAGCCTAATTAAGAAAACTTAATTTTGATATTTGAATCAAGAAATGGTTTTAAATCAGATTTGCATTAACATAGCTTTGGCCTAAACAGCTTTGAACTGAATTAAATGTCTACTTGACCAGCAGCAGGTCTAAGCATTCCCCTTCCTATAAGGGCAAAACAAGATGTGCTTCGACCGGACCTTGCAGACTTTAGTCCAGGAGAGGACAGCAGAAGATTGCCTCTGTGCTGTAACACAGTTGAAACTTTAAGTGCCTACCCAAAGGCAAAGGAAGCTGGCAATTCATAGCTGTCTACAAGCTGGAGGAAATGTTTGAGATGCATAGGCTTACCTTGTCCTGACCACGTGCTGGATTTAAGAAATGTAAATGAGGTCAGAGTCCACATGCTACTTCCAGGACATGTTATGGAAACCACATATTTATTATGGTTGGGCAACCTGGTAACTCAGTGTGTTGATCCTGGCTGAGAGAAAGACTGAAGGTACTTCAGTAGTGCAGGAGCAGATCCACAAATCCCACTATTTTTTCTAGTCCATAGCTAGAAAAGACCACCAGAACTTCTTTAGCCTTAGTATATTGCTAATGCAAGCTTTTGCCACACTTTTAAATTCCAACCTGGATTAGGAGAGGAGACCAAGGGATTGACTTTGACTCTCCTTTTGAGGTCATTGAAGTTCACTACAATTCATCTGGCACTGAACTAAGCAAAATAACCTCTGCTTGTCTGTATAGTTAAGATCAATCATATTTGTAATGTGGAATAAGTGGCATAAAGTGCTTGTCTTTTGAATTATGCATCTGAATCAATGTTGATTGAAATGCTAATTTCCAATGCTTTTCCTTTACAGTTAGATATTATGGAAACAACTAAAATGAAGGCTGAAATTCAGGCTTTGACTTCATTTTCAACAGATTATCTTTCCAGAGTATATTTGCCAAACAAGCTGCAATTTGGTGGATGGATATGAATATCTGGACAACCTTTTAAAGTTTTTTTTAATGAACATTTTGAAACAATAGAAATGAAAAAAATTAAAAAAGAAGATATAGAACATATAAGAAAACAAAAGATAAGGTACAGATCATTATCCCTAATGGACTGTAATTTATTTCAGACAGATCTTACAAACTTTTCAGTCATGTAAAATACATTTCTGTGTGAATTAGTATTTCTTTTTAATGTTCTTTTCTGTTAGGAATGATCATTTCCTATCTATATTAACATTTTTCATACATTTCATAATAAATTACATGTTCCAAAAAGAAAAATACAGAAGACAAAAGGACAAGTTAATATTTTTAAAAAGGTATTATCACAATTTACTAGTTAATTAAAATACTTGTTCTGGATCTGTGTTGAGTAGTCTTTTAAAAATCTGATATAAAAACTAGAATGAATTTAGTGGGAATGTTAGCCGTTAGTTATCATTACTTCTTTGTTGTTTAGTCGTTAAGTCGTGTCCGACTCTTCGTGACCCCATGAACCATATTGCGCCAGGCCTTCCTGTCCTTCACCACCTCCCTGAGTTTGCTCAGTTTCATGCTCATTGCTTCAGTGATGCTATCTAACCATCTCATCCTCTGCCGTCCCCTTCTCCGTTTGCCTTCAGTCTTTCCCAGCATATCATTACTTACACCACACTATTAAGTAAGCCAAAGAATGATGGGTTTTTTTTGTTTAGTTTGCTTTTTAATAAAATCAAACATGAATGGAAAAAGTGGTTAAGAATTCCCCCCCCCTTTTTTTTTTGTTATCCATTTGTATGACGTGGACCAAATTTAAATGTTGAAATATTCTATTACGTGTACAACCATCTTTCAAAAGGCAAGGAACTGTTATATATGTGGGTAACATGTCTTGACAATACTGAAGAAGAAAACCATCGGACCAAAAGTAATTATTATTCCAAATAAAAAATAGCATGAAGTATACTTGCATTCCTTCATACTCACTAATGCAGCTCATACACAATTTCCTATTTTCTATCAGAGGAAAAATACAGGTGAAAGATTCTATTAACGTACTACATATGCAATCATTAGCACTCCACCTGTCTTTAAGCAGCCCTCTTGGTAAAATCCGTACCGAATTGATTTAAGAAATATTTTCCCAACCTGGAGACCTGACCCAGAGAGGGTTAGCATCAAGCACATCCCGAGACCCCAAGTTTGGGCGACTACTTTAGAGCAGCCTGATCGTGCACCCCTTCCTTCTCCGCCTGCGCTTCAGCAAATCCATCCCCCTTCTCCCCCGCGCGCGCCACCAAGACAACGGGATCGTGAGCCATTCTGCAGGAACGCTGAAAACCTCGTGCGAGAGATCAAAGCGGACGCGTCCCGCGGGCTTCCACAGGCCGTGAGTTGCGGCTGGCGAATGAGAAAGGACGTGGCTTGGCGCCTGCGCAGTGAAGAAGGGCCTAGGCTTCGAAGACAAGCCTAACAGTCCTACTTGGCGTGCCGGCTTGAGGGAGGTGGAGGCTTGGTGGGTGGGTGTTTTTTTTTTCCCCGGCCTGGTCGAGTCGTGTTTTTGCCTCTTCGGACAAGGCTCCTCTCCGGAAAAGGTCTCCGAGGTAGGCGAGGCGGCTTTAGGTCGGGGGAGCTCCATCGTCCCGCTTCTCTCTCTGGGTGTCTGTCCTTCTCTGAGGACCGTTGGGGGCGGAAGGGGTGCCGATAAACTACTGGTCGATAGAATAAGCTAAAAAACTTCCCTTTCTTCCCCAACTCTGATCGGAAGAGAGCATCTGCCTGCCCTCTACTTCTTCCTAGTCGGTCGTGCTCTTCCCTTGACTGGCCTCCGGTCCTCAGTGCGTTGGACCACTCTCCCTATAATTCCCAGCCGGCTCACGTGGAATTATTGGAGCTGCAGTCCCACTCAGGGAGGAAAGAGAAGACATGCGATCTGGGTCCTCGCCTGCCCTTTGGCCAAGCACCGGGCTCGGTCCGTTGGGACTCTCGCTGAGGCTGAACTGAGCCGTTGGCGACCCCACGGGACAGTCTGGTTCCTATGGAAACCCAGAATCCGTCTGTCAAGAATATTGCGTCTATACTGGAATGATCTGATGGCAGTATATGAATCGGCTCAGAAGTAAGACCCCATTGCATTCAAGCGCTGCCACCTAAGTCTAGACCAGTCTTTTTCAAACTTGGCAACTTTAAGATGAGTGGGCCTCAACTTCCAGAATTGCTCAGCCAGAGTCTAGATAAAAGACTCTGGTCTAGATAGAATCAAAACTTTGGATTACCACGCCATAGGCCTCTGAGTAAATCATATCAAATAAAGTGAGGCCATCATCATTATTATTAGATTTTTATCCCGCCTTTATATGTATATGTATATATCTCAAGGGATTATTAGATTTTTATCCTGCGTGTGTGTGTGTATAAATGTATTATTATACTTTTATTCTGCCTTTAGATAGATGGATGGATAGATGGATAGATAGATAGATATCTCAAGGTGGCAAACATACTTCTGCCTCCTGTTTTCCCCACAACAGCACCCTCTCCATATTAAAAATAATAAATAAACTTCAGTTGAAGGTATAAATCCAAGATTAAAATAAGTTGTAGAAGATACTGGAGTGTGTAAACACATGTAAATCTTAGTCTCGCAATAAGCAACTTTGGGGTTAATGCTTGGTGAGTTTTTGGGGGGAAGATTTTCCAAATAAAAGATAACATGCTGGAAAGGCCCTGATCCCAGGACAAATATCACCTGCTTAGAGAGTAACTGCAGATAAAAAAAAGAGGTAGGCATTTACAAAGAGGTGTGGTGTTGTTGTTTTACATTTATTTCTGTGTAAATTGTATTAATATGCTTTCAGTTATAAAAGCAACCAGCCTATATTATAAATAAAAGTCATTTATTTAACGAGTTATATTGATTTTTTGAACACTCTGTATAACAAATAACTTCCAGAAGTTCTTCTGCATCCTTATCACAGGACCAAGATGAGTTTGTTCGGGTCAACATCAGGATTTGGAACTGGAGGCACCAGTATGTTTGGTAGCACTGCCACCGATAACCACAACCCAATGAAGGTATTAAGCCACTGGATGCCCTGAGAGAAACGAAATCACTTCACATACATATCTTGAAAATTATTAAGTTCAAAAGATAACAAGTTTGCCTATTGTGTGTATAATCCCTTTGGTTGAGTCCAAATATTATTGGCTTAAGTGAAGTATGCACAACCCTAATAGCTATATATGATTTAATCAACAGAGAGAAAGGAAGGGGGAAAAGAGTAGTATGTTAATAGTATAAAGTGTTATATTTAATAGGTACTTCTTTTTTGCTTACAAAACATCAATTTTGATATATGTATAGTATGTTCTTCATTTGAAGCATATCATTTTTGTTACAATTGATGAGATTGAAATGTAGATGATGTTTATTGGAGTAGACTACCATTTTATTAAGTTTTTTTTTTCCATTGTAGAAGTGTAGCTGTGACTCTGAACTTGACCTTTCTGATTGGATTTTCTTAATTTAAAGTGCATGGTGTGTGTTCCCCATTACAACACATTTTAACTTCAACTTTTTTCCAGGATATTGAAGTTACTTCCCCACCTGATGACAGCATAGGTTGTTTGGCTTTCAGCCCACCAACATTGTCGGGTAATTTCCTTATTGCAGGATCATGGGCAAATGATGTAAGTAACAAATGAAAATAGATAATGAGGCATACCATACATTCAGCTTTCCCTGCACTTGCTGAATGGAAAATGACTGCATCTTGCAGACAAAATGTGATATCCATAAGTGGGCAATGGTTAAGGTAACCACACGCTACCTGTATGAGATAAAATGAGTTTGTAGCAATGTATTAACAGTGAAGAAGTGCTGCAACTTCATAATTTGTTCTAAAGCTATCCCAGGATAGAACCTCTCACAGTATTAAAATGGAAATGAGTTAAATTCAAATTTCAGGACTGACTTACTAATTGGTTTCATCTCATCAAATTTCTGTTAACTTTACATTTTTCTGAACACGCACTAAAATAGAAGGAGACATTTTAGAATATCTAAGTCTGGAGCAAGTCACTATTATGATTATGAACACCTTTTTTCAGGTTTCTATCTATGAAACATTCTATCATGCTGTAACTTAGAAAGCTACTGAGAGAAGCATGGCCCAGTCGCTATATAAATTGATCTCCAAGGTCTTTATTAAAATACCAATAAGTTGAGCCTCTCAGTGGATAGCCTAACCCTATCACATTGTTGCTTTTTTTATAAAGCTAAATGTATTTCAGCATCAAAAAGACAAGGTAAAATACTTACATTCCAAATGCTATCTAATTCATATTTACAAATGTCTTTATTTCAGGTTCGTTGTTGGGAAATCCAAGATAATGGGCAGACTATTCCAAAAGCCCAACAGATGCATACAGGACCGGTGCTGGATGTTTGCTGGAGTGATGTACGTCCTGTTATTTCACAAGAAACATTCTTAAAGATCTATAATGGTTTTGGCAGGAGGAGAGTGAGATCAAAACCACTGTCTAAAACCTTAGAAATTTCTTTAGTGGAGGAGAGTATCCTGGAGAAGAGCAACCCCATTTCAGAAGTCTAACCACTAAAGAGCATGATATTCCCTTTTAAAATGTCTTTACCATCAGTAGGCACTAAGAATACAGGTTTTTTTGTTCTCTGTTTAATAGGATGGAAGTAAAGTGTTCACAGTGTCCTGTGATAAAACTGCCAAAATGTGGGATCTTAACAGTAATCAAGCAATACAAATTGCACAGGTACAGTTTTCAAACATACATTGTTTTCTCTGTAAGGGATTCATTAAAATTTAGTAATGAAGATGCAAGTAAATAATAAAAAATTAACACCAAAGATTTTGTTGGTATTAACTCTCAGCACAGTTTTTCTCACAAAATGTGAAAAAGAGGCTTGTTAGAAACAATTCAAATTTGATTTTTCACTTAATTCTTAATTTCTGTAAAGAAATTATCTTTTCTTGCAGAGTACAGAATACTCAAATGGATTGGTTATGTATACTAATCAGTTGGCCTAATTTAATTTTAATTTCTAAGAAAATATGGCAACCTCTGTCAATATTTTAGAGTAAGTTCAAATGCTTATATTTTAAATAATGGAGCTGTTTGGGAATTGCACATACAGGAATCACACATACATTCTTGTCCCTAAGAACTCTTCTTTTTCTTCTTCTTTTTTGTCCTTAAGTGGGATAAAAAAGTGATTATGTATTATTGATTGGAATGTAACATACACTGTTCAGGTTGTTCCTCCTCTATGAAGGGAGGTTGTTTCCAGATCTTTGAAAATTATGGACTGACTTAAATATATACACTGATCTTGGTGCTTATGGAGTGTGATCTGCGGATTTGAATTAAAACTTAGTGTGTTTTTAATGAGGCCAAAATGTAACGAGTCTATATTAAACTGGAGAGCATAGGAAAAATGTAAGAGCCTTAGCAAAGTCATTGCAAAGGCAAGGCTGGGCCAATGTTTTTTACAGAAAAATGAAATCTGTAATTGCATGAATGGGAAATGATTCCAGAAATCTTTTAAATATATTCTTCAGCATGAAGCTCCTGTAAAGACCGTCCATTGGATTAAAGCACCAAATTATAGTTGTGTGATGACTGGAAGTTGGGATAAAACATTAAAGGTAAGCCTTGTACGTTTTTTTTTTAAATAACATTTAAAAATGTTTTCTGCAATTCTGTGTAATATTTATTATGGAAAAATGATTAACTGTTAGGATATAGTAGAGTAAGGCATAATGCATTCCTGTAAATGTGAGGCTTACTTCCAAATGCATGGACTTGAGGGTGAAATCTGTAATCGTTGATTCAAATATCAGTTTATTTAGGGAAGCCTCTATTTCATAATATCCACTTATATCCCTTCTCAGTTAGGGCCAGTACATCTCTGAGGATTATAAAAGATGTATGTGAAATGCTCCGAGCTTTTACAATTAGGAGCAGTTGTTTTTTGTTTATTACATTTGTAACACTATATTTTAGCAGTACTTTTAAAAATACAGCAGTTTGCAAAATCAAACTACAAGGAACAACAAAAAGAGAAAATTGGAACAATACAGATGAATCCAGTGGTGATGAGCTTCCAAGCTAATAGGCCATAGTCTATCTGGTATCCTGACTTAAATACAAATTTTAGAAATAAAAAAAAAAGATGAATGCTCCACAGAATTATCTATATAGATAAAAATGTACATTTTCAGAAACTGGACCGTGCTTAAAGTATCTCAGAAGGTAGTCAATAGTGAGAGTTCCACCAACCAGAGTCTTGCCCAAGTATATCTAATTTCAGTATATACAGGGCTTGGCAGTCTTTTGAACTGATAATAATTTCTTCAGTTTAGGAGGTGGGAACTGAGCCCAAACATGACTTATTCAACCATTGACTCATTTGTATCTTCTGTCTCCCACATTCATTACAGTAGTATAATTTCTTAATCAATTTTTGTAAAGTTTTGGAGGCATTTCAAAGTTCTGTTATGAAATGATCATTCTGCTACTGCGTAGGAGAATTTATTGAGGTCTTATTGAACTTTTTATTTAGTTTTGGGATACACGAACCCCCACTCCAATGATGACACTGCAGTTGCCTGAGCGATGTTATTGTGCTGATGTGGTAAGGAAACAAATTTCAGAGGTCTTCAGACCTTGATTAGTTAGAATCACGCTATACTTGACTGTTAGTCTTTTCTTTGTATCATGGTAATTAATGGTGTTTGTGTTATATGTTATGATGATAAAACCGATTTATAGTTAGTGCAGGGAGAAAGGGTGTGAATGAATTATGTGTTAAATACTTTTATATTTGTATGTGAATAACATTCTTTTTATATTTGTATGTGAAATAAAACATTCTTTTTACTACATAACTATATAAAATTAATATTGAAAGTTCTTAGTCTGTACTCTTGTATAATTTCCCTTGTTTCAGGTATATCCCATGGCTGTTGTTGCTACTGCAGAAAGGGGCTTGATAGTTTATCAGTTAGAGAATCAGCCTTCTGAATTTAGAAGGATAGACTCTCCACTTAAACATCAGGTAACTTGAGTTTTCTTGATTTCCAGAATATGACTTATTTTTAATTGTAATGCTAGCATTGGTTTCTTAATCCTAATGGGATACAGGTAGTCCTCGCTTAACAACTGTTCGCAGTTACAGTGGCACTAAAAAAAGCAACTTACAACTCGTGCCCAAAGTTATGACCATTGCAGCGCCCCTGTGGTCACATGATTGTGATCCAGGTGCTTGACAACCAGCTCACACTTGACAGTTGCAGCGACCCGGGGTCACATGATTGCCATTTGCAACCTTCCCAGCTGACTTCCAGCAAGCAAAATCAATGGGGAATCATGATTCGCTTAATGACCACCACAAAAAGGTCGTAAAATCGGGCCTGGTCATGTGATGATTTGCTTAATGACCGCATCACTTAGTGACCTAAATTCAGGTCCCAATTGTCATTAAACAAGGACTACCTTTAAATGTAAAGTTGTAACTGCAGTATATGAAAGTATCTGATTAATGGCTCCACTTCAACTTGAAGGGAAGTATTTAGTACAGTGCCATAGTGCTCTGTCCTGGCCCTTGCTATTCAACATTTTTATCAATGACTGAGAGACCAGCATACTTATAAAGTATGCAAATGACACAAAGCTAGGAGTGATAGCTAATACTTTAGAAGAAGAAGAGAGAAAATTCAAAAAGATTTAGACAGGCTTAAGCAGTGGGCTGAAATGAATTGGATGAAATATAATAGAGAGCAACATAACATTGTTATCTGGATAAGAAAGATTCAAGACACAAATATGGGATGAGGGAGATTTGGCTTGGTAACAGTATGTATGAAAGGAGCCTGGGTGTCCTTATTGACCACAAGTGAAACAGCATAGAGTCCAGACAACAGAAGGTAATTGTTCTACTCTATTCTGTCCTGGTCAGATCCCAATTAGAGTACTCCATTCAGTTCTGGGCACTGCAGTTCAAAAAGGACAGTGACAAATTGGAGCAAGTTCAGAGAGTCTGGAAATCAAACTCTGTGAGGAGCAGTTAAAGGATTTTTGTGTTTCACCTACAGAAAAAGAGAACTAAGGGGACATACGATAGTAGTCTTCAAATATCTGAAGGGTTGTTACACAAAAGGGGGAATGAACTTATTCTCTGTTGTCCTGGAAGGCAGAACCAGAACCAGTGGGTTGGACTGTTAGGAAGGAGGCTGTGGCTGTACATCAGTGGAAACTTCCTGATCATGCAAGCTGTTAGAACAGGGCCCTGCATATTTTTTCTTTTGTTAGAGGTCTTCAGACAGAGTCTGAATAGTCTTGTGGATTCTGCCCTGAGCAGGGGTTGGACTAGATGACCTGTAAGACTCTTTCCAACTCTATGATTGTATAATCTGTTGGATCCTGTTAAACATACATAGATAATTTTAGAGGAAGAATGAAGAAATTTAATATTTTGAATCTAAAATATTTTTATAAGAGCACTAAAACAGTTTAGTTCAATCAATCAGTTTATTACAGTCATAGATCAGTACAACTAAAAATGCACATAACATGTCTAATTAAAAATCTTAGATATAATAATATCAAGTAAAATCTATATCATAATTATAATTTGGCCGCCTAAATGTCATTTATACATCAAGTGGCCTATCCTGTAGTGTAATTATTACTCCTTAAATTATGATATCCTACAATTATTTATCGTTAACTAAAATAAAGGTGATAATACAATGATAATATCTAAAATTGAATTGTTTAAACAGTTTAGTTACTGCATAATTAATTAAAAACTATATGCAATTAATTTGGATTTTTAAGATGTTACAAGGCTGTGATCTTAACTGTTAGATTTCTTTGCAAGTTTTTTTACATTTGTTTGTCATTTGGTCTTTCTTGTCACAATACATATGGCTTTGAAAGTCTTCTGGTTTCCGGAAGATTTGTCATAAAGGAATAGTAGACTGTTTGAGAAATCCAAATGGAATCATAGATTTGTTGAATCCGCCATGGGTACAGTGGGGCAAAAAAGTATTTAGTCAGCCACCAATTGTGCAAGTTCTCCCACTTAAAAAGATGAGAGAGGCCTGTAATTTCCATCATAGGTATACCTCAACTATGAGAGACAAAATGGGGGAAAAAATCCAGAAAATCACATTGTCTGATTTTTAAAGAATTTATTTGCAAATCATGGTGGAAAATAAGTATTTGGTCACCTACAAACAAGCAAGATGTCTGGCTCTCACAGACCTGTAACTACTTCTTTAAGAGGCTCCTCTGTCCTCCACTTGTTACCTGTAGTAATGGCACCTGTTTGACCTTGTTATCAGTATAAAAGACACCTGTCCACAACCTCAAACAGTCACACTCCAAAGTCCACTATGGCCAAGACCAAAGAGTTGTTGAAGGACACCAGAAACAAAATTGTAGACCTGCACCAGGCTGGGAAGACTGAATCTGCAATAGGCAAGCAGCTTGGTGTGAAGAAATCAACTGTGGGAGCAATAATTAGAAAATGGAAGACATACAAGACCACTGATAATCTCCCTCGATCTGGGGCTCCATGCAAGATCTCACCCTGTGGGGTCAAAATGATCACAAGAACGGTGAGCAAAAATCCCAGAACCACATGGGGGGACCTAGTGAATGACCTGCAGAGAGCTGGGACCAAAGTAACAAAGGCTACCATCAGTAACACACTATGCCGCCAGGGACTCAAATCCTGCAGTGCCAGACGTGTCCCCCTGCTTAAGCCAGTACGTGTCCGGGCCCATCTGAAGTTTGCTAGAGAGCATTTGGATGATCCAGAAGAGGATTGGGAGAATGTCAGATGAAACCAAAGTAGAATGTTTTGGTCTAAACTCAACTCGTCGTGTTTGGAGGAGAGAGAATGCTGAGTTGCATCCAAAGAACACCATACTTACTGTGAAGCATGGGGGTGGAAACATCATGCTTTGGGGCTGTTTTTCTGCAAAGGGACCAGGATGACTGATCCATGTAAGGGAAAGAATGAATGGGGCCATGTATCCTAAGATTTTGAGTGAACACCTCCTTCCATCAGCAAGGTCATTGAAGATGAAACGTGGCTGGGTCTTTCAGCATGACAATGATCCCAAACACACCGCCCGGGCAACGAAGGAGTGGCTTCATAAGAAGCATTTCAAGGTCCTGGAGTGGCCTAGCCAGTCTCCAGATCTCAACCCCATGGAAAACCTTTGGAGGGAGTTGAAAGTCCGTGTTGCCCAGCGACAGCCCCAAAACATCACTGCTCTAGAGGAGATCCGCATGGAGGAATGGGGCAAAATACCAGCAACAGTGTGTGAAAACCTTGTGAAGACTTATAGAAAACGTTTGACCTCTGTCATTGCCAACAAAGGATATATAACAAAGTATTGAGATGAACTTTTGATATTGACCAAATGCTTATTTTCCACCATGATTTGCAAATAAATTCTTTAAAAAACAGACAATGTGATTTTCTGGATTTTTTCCCCCATTTTGTCTCTCATAGTTGAGGTATACCTATGATGAAAATTACAGGCCTCTCTCATCTTTTTAAGTGGGAGAACTTGCACAATTGGTGGCTGACTAAATACTTTTTTGCCCCACTGTATACGAAATGTATTCTACGTTTGCTGAATGGAATCAGATGTTTATTCTAGAGAGAGGGGAGAAAACTTCCCAAGTTTTGAAAAAATGACTATGTACCTGTAATTTCTTACAAGAACTTGATTTGTATATCATTCAGTAGCAAATAATAAAATATTTGAAATGCCCCACATAAGGAACATGTAAAATTCACCTCAACACGTTAGCATACATACCCACAACACCTAGATATAATGAATGTTATGCACCACAATTAAGCTCAGAAGAAACTTTTTCAAAAGCATGAAAAAACTTTGTAACCATGCTTAATTATCTCAGACTGTCTTATCCCCAAAGATACTCTGCAGTAATTGTCTTTTTATTAGTCTTCTTTCTACATCCCTTCAGCCTGCCTTTGTTTTCCCAGGCAAGGAAGGTGATTGCTAATCTTAAATTGTGGAAATAAAAAATAGTTCTATGCTGGACCGAATGGCAGGTGACAGTTGGCAGAAATTTATTTTATTTTATTAAAATTATAAGGCCACCCAACTTGTATGATTATGATTCTGGGCAGTATGCAGTAAAAACAGTAATAAAATGCAGATAAAGAAACCCGAACATCTGGGGAAAAAACTAAACAGAAAAATACATGGGACCCTCCTCTTACTTTAACCCAAGGCCTTGGAGAAAGAACCAAGTTTTTGGAGTTCTTTTAAACACAATTAGGGTGGAAGCCAGATGAGTCTCAGTCGACGTGGTGTTCCAGAAGGCAGATGCTGCAACAGAAGAATTCCTAGCTAAAGCAATTCTTACTTGCAGTAGGTTACCATTTAGTTACTTAAGACTAAATGGTACACCAGGAACATCCTTTTGGATTGCTGAAGTCTGTAGGTCCATGTAGTTTTGAAATGTGTGTCACATATTGTTCAACTGGATGCATTTGGGAAGCTCACAAGATTGGACTGGAGAGCGATAGCACCCCTCCACTGTTGCTTCCCAGCAACAAGGGGTATAAGCTATGCTACCTATGATTTTGCAGGTAACCAATATTGATTGCTATCAATACCCTGACCCTCTATGAACCTGACAAATCTCATTTTGGAACTATCCATATTGGCTGTCATTTGCTGGCAACAAATTCTAATGTCTTTACCCACCTTACCTTGACATGATTTAATATACCTCATTCTTTCTAACCTAAGAGCCCCAATTGCAGTAGTCTTCTTTTGTAGGACAGATGCTCTAGCCTCTTTAAATGTTTTGGCTGCCATTTTTGCATCTTCTCTTGACTTAACCTATAGTGACTGAAAATGTATATAATATTCAAAGTATAGTATCACTGCAGGTTGTATAAGAACATTATTCTATCTCAGTGTTTCCAACCTGTTCTATGCCCCACACCCCTAGGAAACGTTTGATTAATGTTCACACCTCCTACAAAAGTAATATTACATTTGAAGATGAAGAAGTCTAATTTCTAATGCAGGTGAACAAATTGAACTTAAAAAAATAAGCTTTTAACTCAATGCATAAAATTGCCACACCCCCTGAAATTCCATCTTGCACCCCTTGGGGGTGTGGGCACCCCAGGTTGGGAACCCCTGTTCTATCTGCAGTTTATTTTTATTTTTAATTCTCTAAATGGGAGCTGGATAGACGACCTGTTAGGGATCATTTGTTAATCAATACACTGAGCAAAATAACCTATAAGCTTTCTTGCCAACACATATTTCCAGTGATTCTCTACCTCGTCACGCAGGGGCTAGTTTCAGACACTACCCATACATTCAAATATGAACTTTAGATTTGTGCTCCCTTTTGACCTTGAGTATAAGCTATATTTGTCCCTTTTAGACATAAGAGAAAACACAATTATTGGAGAAGCAAGCTATGGCTGAATTGGAAGAGGAGAGAGCATAGGGAGAGTCAAAGCTTAGATCTATTTGTCCATACAGTGTTAAACCAGGTTTGTGTTATCCACTGACAGAAAAATATATTTCTAGTACAGGTACATAAGCTATATGATTTCTACTGATTTTTACATGGTGTCCTGGATTATAGAAAGCCCAAACAAAACTGCCAGTTTTCTTGCTGTATTTTACTTCCTTCTAGAGTAAAATAAAAACATTAGAAATATCTATCATAATCAATAAACAATCAGCATAGTCTTAATTGTTCAACAGTGTTTATGCTAAATTGTACCTTAAATTCATCCAGAGACATGGTTACCTTTCTCTGGTTATCTAATTAAATTGCAATCTCTTTCATTTAGCATCGCTGTGTGGCTATTTTCAAAGATAAAGTGAACAAACCAACAGGCTTTGCCCTTGGAAGTATCGAAGGAAGAGTTGCCATTCATTATATTAACCCACCAAATCCGTAAGTATCTGGAAGTAGTCTGCTGTTTACTTTTCATTTCCAAGAAGTGTAGGCTTTTAGAATAACTGTATTGCATGCAACGTGAAATTAAGGAATGCATTTTTTTTTCAGTGCCAAAGACAATTTTACCTTCAAATGCCATCGATCCAATGGTACAAACACATCTGCACCTCAAGATATCTATGCAGTAAGTATTTATGCATTGTGCAGTAAGTTTCTTCTAGGGCAATTAAAGGAGAAAAACAGATATTTATAATCAGATTGCAAAAAAGCACTTACTCTGTTGTCAACTCAATATATTTTCATTTAATACAATATATCTGAGTGGAGAAAAGCTCTGGCAAGCTTAGTATATTTGATAAGCGGAATTCAGAGTTTAGCTAATGTAAATGAAAGAGAAGTTATGGTACGGCTTGGTTCTCTCTAGGTTCTCGTTAAATTCTGTGGGAAAAAGCAGTTAGGCTTTAGTTTGTGGAAGTGGAAAAAAAATCCTCCAAATACTTGCATTACTTGACCAAATAGGTTCCAAAGTGTTATAGGTTTTAATTTATATTTTAATTGTATATTTATTTATTGTTTTAACATGTTGTGAGCCACCCAGAGTCCCCCATTGGGGGGAGATGGGTGGGGGACAAATTTAATAAATAAAATAAATTTTTCACTCTTCCCCTATAAATTAATGGTAATCATTTGTTTTGCGAGAATAAACATATGATGGTGAGAAAAATAATGAAAGTGAATGCTTTAACCTCCACCTCGTATGGAATAGCAGTATTGTCTCATTGTCTAAAGCAGAGTTGGCAATTGGTAGCCTACCAGATATTGCTGAACTTAATCTCAGATCAGCGTAGCCGATAGTGAATGATACTGGCTGCTTAAGAATCATGAAGTTCAAAGGAAATATTTAAGTTTCTGAATCCAGTCACCTCAGTATGGGAATCTAACTTAAAGCATCCCTGGCAGATAACCATCTATGTTTTATTTGAACACATCGGGCAAGGAGAGCCCACCATTTTTGGAAATAATTGAAGCCACTGTCAAACTGCTATTACAGTTAGGAAGGGTTTTTTCCCCTAACATTCACTTGGACTTTGTTTTTCTGTATGTTGAATCCATCATTTGCTGGCAGAGAACAGGTCTTGATTTTCTTTTGTGAGACATCACTTCAGGTATTTGAAAAGTGCTGCCGTAAGCCTCTTAGTCTTCTTGTCCCAACGTTAAACACTTCCAGGTCCTTCTGTCTCTCTTAATTTCCCATATCATCCTTATTACACTTAACCTGAACTGATTCCAGTTACTGTGAACCCTTCTTAAAATAAAGTGTCCAGAACTGGACAAAGTAATAAAGGTGTAGTCTCACCATTGCAGAGTAAAGTGGAACTATTACTTTCATTTGTGCCTTACAACTGTGCAACTTTCTTCTGTACCTTAGGATGCAGATCATCTGATTATGGAAATAGTGATCAATCAATCAATCAATTTTTATTCAATCATAGACCAGCAAATAAAACAAAAGAATCACAATTAATTAGGATAAAAAAAGAGAAACACATAACGTTCTAAAATATCTAAGAAAAATTAGAGGAGATACTACGGCATACTGTACAAACTATAGAACAGTACTTCTATAGTGATTATTTTTCCTGTTCTATTTTTTTCTATGTCTTTTAAATTATAAACCTGATAATGTGGAGCTTCAGTCTTCATTGTTGAGATTATGTGAACATTTAAATTGCATTTTAAAATTTACTTAACAGGTAAATGGAATTGCCTTTCATCCTGCCCACGGCACTCTTGCAACTGTAGGGTCTGATGGCAGATTCAGCTTCTGGGATAAAGATGCACGGACAAAGCTAAAAACATCTGAGCAGCTGGACCAGCCAATATCTGCTTGCTGCTTCAACCATAACGGCAACATATTTGCATATGCTTCTAGTTATGACTGGTCAAAGGTAATTGAATTACTTTAAGATAATTCCTTTCAGTAGCAGTTGTTGGAAAAATTCAGCATCTCCATTGCACTAAAATATCTAGTAAACATTTCCACTGCTGCTGCAAACAATTGAAATGCACTTCCAATGAAATCGCTCTAATAATGTGCTTAGCAATTTGAAAACAAAGATTTTGAATACAGGTAGTCCTCACTTAACAACCCTAATTGGGACCGGAATTTCCATTGTCACTAAGCAATGCGGTCATTAGTAGTAGTAGTAGTAGTAATCTTTATTGTCATTGTACTACTTGTACAACGAAATTAAATGCCACCCCAGTGCAGCTTTAAAAATATAAAAACCATAGAACACATAAAACACACAACACACATAAAACACAACCTTCACATTCCATATTGCACAACCCCTGATGCTGCATTAATACTGCACTATACGGTAGAATTCAGTATAGTTACAGCTCTAAGATAGAAGCTATTCTTCAGCCTATTAGGAGAAGCATCATGTGACCGTACTGCTTAGCGACAGCAGTTTAGGTAGTCCTGGTTGCAGTCGTCAGGCCAGGACCTCACGCTTCTGCCCTGCCACGCTCTCCTTTGCCTCAATTCTCCCCACCTGCCTGTCTCCCCCATCTCTGCCCTTTTGGCCACTGTACTCTGCCACCCCTGCTGCCTTGCACTCCACCCTTGAGAAAACATTGCACGGCCAGGCCAGACATGCCTTGATAGCAGAGGGAGGAAGAGGACGACGAAGGGCAGCGGGCATGCAGGGGCAGCAGAGTGCAAGGCAGCCAAAAGGGCAGAGATGGGGAGATAGGTAGGTGGGGGGAGTTGAAGCACACCCTGCAGTCATAAATGCAGTGGGCAGCCAAGTGTCTGAATTTTGATCTCATGACCTCAGGGGCACTGCAACAGCTGTAATTTCGAGGACCAGTTGTAAATACCATTCATTCAGCACTGTCATAACTTTGAATGGTCGTTGAACAAATAGTCGTTCAGTGAGGACTACTTGTATAACTGCTATTATGAACAAAATGTTGTGAGTGAGTACTGTGTCCACAAATTTGAAAACTTCCAGAACATCAGCCTCATTTTTGTAAGGAAAAATCTCTTTTTCAGATATCTGGTAATGATAGTCATTAAGCATTATACATGATTCAGAAAAGAATTCACATCAAATACTATCTTTGCATTTTGCTGCCACTAAACCCCATCTTAAGTTGGTGCAAGACTTGGTATCAAGTAGAAAATCAGTGGTAAGTTTTTGTAGGGAATTATAACTGAATTATAATTATAAATATGTAGGGAATTATAAATATGTAGGGAATTATAACTTTTGTAGGGAATTATAACTGAAGTGCCACAGGTAAGAAGGTGGAACTACTGAACCTCCTATAGATCTTTTGCAGTTGTGTTGCATATTCTGTTGATGGATATCAATAAAGAGTTATTGGAAAAATTAGTAGATTATCCATGGTATGAATAGATTTTTCTTAAAATATGGGGCTGCTGCCAACATATATAACTTTGCCTTATGTTCTCCTTTTCACCCTGTAGTTGACAGAACTACACGTAGTCCTTGGGTTACAATGGCAATTGGGACCAGAATTCCCATCACTAAGCAATGTGGTTGTAAAGTGCAACATCAGATGACCACATTGCTTAGCAACAGCAATCCCAGCAATCCCAGTTGCCATTGTAACCCCAGGACTGTGCGGGTCATTAAATGAGCGACCGTGACATGGTAAGAGGCGGAAGTCCCAGGCAAGTAGTCTGGCGGGTGGAAACTACAGGCAGGGGAATAGGTGCCACAGGTGGGCGCTACGGAGCACAGGCAAGCAGTCAGGTGCTGAGGGTGGGTGCTACAGAATGTGGATGGGCAGGTGGGTGCCCTGGGTGGATTATGGAGGGTGGGCAGGAGAAAAAGGGGGACTTGTGGTCTCCTGCCAGCTTCCCCATTGACTTTGCTTGTGGGAAGCCAGCAGGGAAGGTCACAAATGGCTATCACATGACTTCAGGATGCTGCGACTATCGTAATTGTGAGCAAATTGCCAAGCGCTTGAATTGCAATCAAGTGACTGCAGTTCAGGACACTGCAAGCGTCATAACTGCGAGCTGGTTGCCAAGCAACTGAATCATGATCACGTGACTGGAGGACACTGTGACAGCTGCGGCTTCGCAGACCAGTCGTAAGTCCCCCTTGTTCAGCACCGTCATAACTTTGAATGGTTGCTGAACGAGTGGTTGTAACCCGAGGACTACCTGGATGTCTCAGTTGCACAAGCCTTTTTTTCAAGTAGGGCTAAGAAAGGCCCTCCTATTTTTAAAGTGAACAGCACTAAATTGGATAAATTAAATGACTTCATTTAATTAAAGGCAGTTTCCTACATTCCTAGTATGTTTAATCATACTGTGTATGTTCATGCAGCAAATGTTGATAGACTGGAGGGTAGTACATAGTGCAGTCACTTCCACAAGCCAGACAGACAACAAACAAGACCTTGGTTGTTGACAAATCAATATTTCTTACAGTGGATAGTTTTATATCTTAGCTTGAATAAATTGCTTGCTCATTTTCTACCATGATGTCAATTACATTCATACTTAGGTTCAACTTATTTTAGTCAGAATTGCCATATTTCTTCCTATAATTGTTTTTTTCCTTTTGATCTTGCTTTTTAGCTGTCAACCTGAATTTCTCTTGTTTATAGACCTTTATATAGGTATTTAAAAGCAGAAACTGCTTTTTTAAGATATATTTTCACGTAAAGTTTTAAGTCAAGGAACAAATGCTGTTTATTCTGGGGTAAAGGTTTCTATAGCGTTAATGAATGCTCAATAATTTTGAAGTAAAATGTAATTGAATATCACAAATATTATATGCCTAATTTGTAACACTGTTATTCAGGTTTATCTGTAATGCTGTGTTCAACCTTTTTTTTTTGCCAGGGGCATGAGTTCTATAATCCACAAAAGAAAAACTATATTTTTCTCCGCAATGCTGCTGAAGAATTAAAACCTAGAAATAAAAAGTAGTGAGTATAACTCAATCCATTCTTTCATGTTGCTTTCCTGCCACTTGCTCTCCTTTGGTCTCCTTGGAGTTGTCTGTTAGCAGGACATTCTGTAACTAATATCAAAGCACAGTTGGTTGGCTGGAAAATTACCTTTGACCAGGGCTGCAAAGAATGCCTGATGTGTGCATGAAGGTGTGCCCTTTTTCTTAATAGAGGCAAAATTCTTGCATTGGAACAAGAGATAATGGTTGCATCTTAAAGATTCTTGTCAGTATGAAAAACATATTATGAATACTGCAGAAAATCTGGGAACCCCTTTTTATCTTGATGGAGGTAAAAGAAAGGCTAACTGGGATTGAGGAAATAAATTTAAGGAAGCCAGTTGTAACTGTGGACCTTCTATGTATTTTATCATTAAATTTATACCCTACGTTTCTATTTGAATAAATGCTCAAGGTGGCTTACAATGATTTTTCTTCTTTTTTCTTTTTATAACAGAAATGTAAATTTAATATTAAACTGCTGGCCACTTAGAACAAAATAATGTGTTATTTTTTTATCCTATATGTATTATTTTTCTACCTATGCAAGTGAACAATAAATTGTGGTAAAAATCCCGTTAGACCAAGCCTATATTTCTCTATCATTTTTGATGAGGACAATTCCACCATGCAACCTTGACTAGAAACTTCTAGGCAATGACTTAAAGGATAATTATGGGTTTTGAGGCTCTGTATCATGTAGAAGTACTATATGATACTGTATATCTTTGTAAAACTTTAAATCTTTGAACTCTGCCTTCCATTTCCACAGGTCTGTGTTACAAGAGAATGAGTGAGCAGGACAAATTTTAACATTGTACTGTGTCCATGCTTGTGGTATCAAGAAAAATGAAGGACCAGTATTCTAGCTTGAAGAATACTTTCTGTGACTGAGTTGTATAATATGATTACTTCTGTAATCCAATCTGTGCCCTAAAACACTGCAGATACAGGTCCCCCACCCCACCCCCAGATATATCCCAAGTAGAATAACTGTTTTGCCCTCAACATTTTTATGCCAATTCCAACATTATCAAGCATGGGGATAAAATCAGAGTACAACCAAGTAGAAATGGTTTGAAGACTTTTATAAGGTTATTCTAGTTGAGGTTTATTTTCATTCTGGAATTTTCTGTGCAACTGCCAAAGGACTATTCTTTCAAGGTTGATGCTTACAGTTGTTTATAATGAATGGGAGCAAAATGTGAAACTAGAAGTTGTATATTATATTTCTGTCAATACAATCTCTGTAAGTTCATATGTTGTAATATTTGTTACAATTTAAATAAAACTGATTTGAATTAAAATATTTTTCATGTTAATAGCCTAATGATCAAATGCTTAGCAATCTGAAGGCAGGCAGTGAAATACAGGCAGATGCAACTGCTCTCATTAAATTATTTAGCAGAAGCCTGCTTCTTTATTTTGTACATAAATATCTGCTTTTAAGCTAAAGAGGCTAGTCACTAACTTCACTGTAAATGAGAAATCTGTGCTTATTTATATATTGTGTAACCTTGCTACACTTCTTAGTTCAATAATTACACAGTATGCTGCTACATAAAGAGTGCATGTCTGTTGTTCCTGTTTGACTAATAGTAACTTAGAAAGTTAATTTTTGCAGCTTCAGACAGTTTATTCCAATGCTATATCCTATTTGTGACTGTGTGACATTAGAAAGTGCCTGATGAGAACCATGCTAGCTAATACTATTTTAAGTGAAGTTACTAGAACTGAATCTGGGGTTATCTGAAAGGCATTTAACCAGCCCACATTTTTATGCTGCTTGGTATCTTACAAGGGTTCCTGGACTTTTAGTATCCACTGTAATGGCCCTCCACCCATTGTAGAAAAGCGATCTTCAAACTCACATACCTATATGTCTCCTAACAAAGCCACAGATCACTGATTTGTCAGGGTTGATGTGAATCTGTCAGTGAATCAATAGATGTCAGACAAGACATAGGACTACAGAGAATCCTCCTGAAGTCATGTAGGTATTTGCATGCCCAGTATTTTGTTCAAATAAATGCAGAGTTTTACTGTGAAGGCCACAAGGAAGTGGATATTTGGCATGCATAGATTCTGAATGCACTGTACTGTATATGCCAGTATCTTGAATGCACCCTTGCATGTATTAGGCTTTTAGCAAGACCAGATCTAGCCCTAATCTATTGCTTATGGCAAGAATCCTATTGCGCTGCTTCTAGCTCTTAGGCAGTAGCTCATAAGCATTTAAATGTTTATGTTGGAGTCTTTTAAAGTTATGTACTGCTGAACTGTAACTAGAGTAATACAGACTAAATGCATATTCTCTCTGATTATAAAAAAAGCATTTTTCATTTTTGCAGTTAAATCTTATGGAAGTCATTAAGATTCTAGCAGGTAACCATTCTTTGTGTTTATGTGTGTGACCCCTATGACTCACGCAGAGCAATATTCCCCTGGTTTCACTAGACTATTGCCTACAGGTAGTCCTTAACTTGTGACCATTTGTTCAGTGACTGAAGTTACGATGGAGCTGAATTAATGGTGGTTATGACCAGTCCTTGGAGTTCTGGCTGTCCCAGCACCTCCACAGTCACGTGATCGCAATCTGGCACTTACACCTGGTTGCAGCACCCCACAATCACATGATCGCCATTTGCAACCTTCTCTGCCAGCTTCCCCAGAAAGTCAAAGGGGAAGCCAGCAAGGAAGGTTGCAAGTCACTAGGGTAAGTGTCCCCTACCTGCACACCCTCCCCCAGATCCTCTGTGCTTACACTGCGTCAGCCACTGACACACCCTCCCCAACCCTCACTGTGTCTCCCTTGCACCCTCTGACCTGTGCCACACCCTCCCTCATTCACTCTCCCTGACCGACACCATGCCTCTCACACCCTTCCTGACCCACACCCTGCCTCTTGTGTGTCCTCATGCACCCAGCCCACACCATGCCTCCCTCGCATCCTCGTGTACCTGACCTGCACCACACCTCTCGCACACCCTCCCTGACCCTTGCCACACCTCCCTTGTGCACCTGACCTGCGCCACATCTCTCACACACCCTGCACACACACCCCAACCCGTACTGTACCCCTTGTGTGGACCCTTGCATGCACTCCCCAACCTGTGCCACATGACCCCCCTCGCATCCTTCCTGCACCATGCCTTTCGTGCAACCCCTCACACCCTCTCCCACACCCCTGTGCACCACCTTTCTCCCTCCCCCACCCGGCAGCAGCCACTTACCTATCTGCCAGCCTCGGACTTACAACATCCTGCTGGCTTCCCCACTGACTTTGGTTGTGGAAAGCCTGCAAGAAGTTGCCTCACCTGACGACTGTGGGATCAGTTAACAACAGCAACCAGGACTGCAGGGATTGCTGTCACTAAGTGATGCAGTCACACTTTACAACCGCATCGCTTAGCGACAGAAATTCCAGTCCCAATTGACATCATAAGTCGAGGACTACCTGTATTTATATAATACCCTCAGTTAAGTAAAGCTGTTTTCTCTTTTAGAGTGTAATATATTATGAAACTCACAATTAATACAGTGCTTTTTCATTCAACACATTTGGATGAAGCTTCAAGAGCAAACTGTTTACTCAATAATTCTTACCAATCCTTGCAAGAAAGCATAATGTATGTTTGTATTATGCATAATATGCCTAAGCATAATAGACAAATCAGGTATTATGCTGAAGGGTGTTTTTTCAAAGGCTAATTGTACTAAGTTTTAGCATTGTTGTAGGTATCAGCCTTACTTCTTTGCATCTGTGAGTCTGAGGTAGAAAACAGCTTCTTTACAGTGGCACTTTTAAGTGTACAACAAAAGTAAAACCTGAACCAGAAGCATGTTACTGCACTGTTGCTGAAGTAGGTTATCTTTAAGGGAATGGAAGTTACTGTTTAGCAATAATGTTTATTGATTTACTATAGTCATTTAGAGATGTCAGCGGATGTGCCATGTGTGCCATAACCCCAAAATGATTGCTTAACCACAGTTGCCTGCACTTTTGTAATGTCTCATTTCAACTTCTGCAATTTGTTGCTTTTTAAAATAGTTCTGAAACTACAGATGGTCAGGAAAAAGACTGGCAAATTATTAATTTAGGCTACCAATGCTTTGTTAGTTGTGCTTTGCATTAGATCCTGGGGTCCTTCTGGGCCCAATTTAAAGAGCTTTTAATGAGATGGAACTAGGCTACCCTAAAGATCATTTTCTCCTTTGTGTGCTTATCTTTTCCATAAAATCTTCATCAGAAGCCTAGCACTCATGCTCCCACCAAATAAAATAAGGTGGATGGATCAAGTGATACCTTGCTCAGTACCGAGTCATAAGATAGAACACCTTTCTCTAAGGAGTCATCTGAATGGCCGTTTTTGTATCATGTGAAAACTTTTTTCTTCACTCAGGTTTAACATAACTTCTGTTTTTACAGTCTAGTTTTCTTTATAATTTTTGTTTTTGATAGATTCTTTCTTCCTCTTTTGAAAAAGACATGTGTTCCATGCTATAGTGACACACGGCTGGGTGTCCATAGAGAGGAAGATAGAGAGGTCTCTGCTCCCCCTTCCCAAAAGTTCTCTAAGAGTGACAACCTGGTTCTACCTCCTTGGTTCTACCTCCTTGGTGCACCAGTTATGTAGTATTTCCCTACTGCCACCAGTTATCTTCCTGAGGGAAGGAAATATTGTGACCTGGCTCTTCTTCCCTTAGCATCAGCTTACAAAAGAGATAGGGCATCTCACAATTTGAGAAGTTACTTTCCTGAAAACTAGGCATAATAGTAATAGTAGTAGCACTAGTACTAGTGGTAATGGAATATGAAGCTCTGTAGCATCATCAGCTGGCCCTAGTAATTTTAAGATGTGTGACAGAGAAAATAGCTATCCCTACTTCTGAAAGAAGGCAAAAACAATCTACAATTTAAAACTTTAATTAAAAATAAAAAGTACAACATCCATTTTACATTAGGTAATCAAATGTCCAGGGCAATGACGAATGGATGGAATAACACATTTAGCCCTGATAAAATCACAAGCGGCATCTCAAACATCAGTTTCCTACACATCCATTGTGGGTGGGACCTGAGGCTAAATACTTTGAGATAGAATAAAACATACAAGACTCAGCACCAAATACATAAAACTTTTGAAACAAAAATTAGAGGCAATTTTCAGAAACAATTAATATATATTCTAATTATTTAGAATATCAGAATCTATAAATCCATACAGACAAATAAGCATAAGCTCTGACACTGTATCCTAGCTTGTTGTTCTGGAATACCTTGATTTAGTGATTACCTTCATAAATCATGTTCATGTGAATTTCCAGTGTTCATTAGAGGCTTTGGAACAACTGAACCTTACCTTCTGTGGCTTCTGAGCCCCAATCTGGGCAGACTCTCTACCTTCATTCCCTGGGAAAGTACCTTTGTGCCGGGAATGAATCTGGACAGTGTACCATTCCAATGACATGGAGTTACTACCCTCGGCCTTTCCAAGCATTGCTGTTCTCCATATCCCAAGGAGTTCAGATTCCTGGATGTTCCTGCAGCAGCATCCAAAGATTGCCTCTTCCAGAGAACCCTGCAGTCTGTCTCATTTCTCCCCCCATTTCTCAGTGTTCACAAGGTGGGGCAGAAATAAGAGAGACCAGAGAAGTCAAGGGTTTCCTCCTCTGTCTTTCCTCCTTATGTATTCAAGGAGTTTTTGTGTATGGGTTATCTGGAGAATGTGTGAGAGGAGGGCATGCCTATTTTGCTCCCATACAGCAAATATTGGAGTTTGGGGTGGGGGGAGCGTGCCATGGATTGTATATACATGTTTTCTTTTTTTTTATCCTGCCTTTATTATTTTTATAAATAACTTAAGGCAGTGAACATACCTAATATTCCTTCCTCCTATTTTCCCTACAACAACCCTGTGAGGTAAGTTGGGCTAAGAGAGAGTGACTGGCCGAAAGTCACCCAGCCAGCTTTCATGCCTAAGGCAGGACTAGAACTAGGTTTCTAGGATGGTGCCTTAACCACTAGACCAAACTGGCTCTCATTTCTTTAATACAAATTTAATTTTAATTTTTAATGTTTTAATTTTAATTTTTAACATTTTTTTAAATAATGTAAATCAGAGAACAATACAGGTGATCTTCATTTAATGACTGCTCATTCAGTGACTGAACTTGCAAAGGAGCTGAACAAGTGGTACTTATGACTGGTCCTTGAAGTTCTGGCTGTTGCAGTGCCCCTGCGGTCATGTGATTGCAACTCACATCTGCAACTGGCCCAGATTTCCGAGCGTTGCAGCGTCCCACAGTCACATGACTGCGGTTTGCAACCTTCCCTGCCAGCTTCCCACAAGCAAAGTCAATGGGGGAAGCCAGCAGGAGGTCGGAAGTCATGGTCATGTGCGGTCCTCACTTAACAATAGTAACGGGACTGCTGGAATTGCTGTCGCTAAGTGCCACGGTCACATGATGTCACAGTTTACGACTGCATTCCTTAGCGACAGTCCCAATTATCATCGTTAAGCAAGGACTATCTGTATTACTGTCCGTTTGAGGTCAGCCATTTAAGGGTTAGCAAGTCCAAGGATGCTCAGTCGATGGATTTTCCATATACACATAGCATCGTGGAGATTAGTTGCTTTATTGTGTGGTTGATACACTGATAGTAGGGGGAGAGGGACAGAAGTGGAATTGCTTTTATAAAGTATGTAGCCTATTAGAGGTGCTAGCAATAACATCAACATGGACTAAGTATGTGGACTTAAATGGAAAGATTGATATTTGAATTAGATCTTTTTAAATTTTCTCTTCAAATATTTCATATTAAAGATACATATTTTTGAAAGTATAATTTACCATTAAATATTACAGACTTGATTGTGCTTCTGCCTTCAAAACTGATTTATTATGTGTTTTTGCTAGCATTTAGGTTGCAAAATGTTCCATTTCCTTGGTCAATGATAGCCATAAAGAAAAGCTTGTTCACAAGCTTGTTCTTCAAAGGTGGCTTGCATCATGCTGCACCTTCTTATGTATATGTTTGGAGGATATTGGAACAGGCTGAAGGAATTAACATGTTTCAAATTCTTTTATGTTACTTTTCTGATGTAAGGCTTTTGGCAGACTGGATTTCTATACTTTTTTAAATAGCTGAGTTTGAGAATGATTTTGAGAAGCTTCATTCATGTGCTAAAACAAAGTTGGATATGTGGACTTGCTGTATCAGGGGTATTATATATATCTACCATGCTACATTGGGTGCCCTAAGTCCAAGTTAAGATCTTTTGTGAAGAAAGTTACTAAGACACTCAGTGTTGTGAGACATTTTTAATTCATTGTATATATAGTTAAAATACTGTCAATTTTGAAAACCTGCTTGTTTGTAAATTTCTAAGAGCTGCTCAGGTTCATGGAAGAGGTGCTTAATGATCAGTTCTTTGAACCCATCTCAGAAAGTAGATTTTCAAAAGACCCCAGAAATTTAATTTGCACTGCAGGCTGGTTAATCAAAGGCAGAAGGGAACATACTGAGTTATTGTAGTTAATTCAGCCAAATGCATCTTTTCCTAGGATCACTCTTCCAATGTGAGGATCATGTGTTTGGTTTAAGGAGTTGACCTTCAGTTCCAAAGGTTTTCCCTTTCAGATCTGAAATAATGCCCAGCCCTAATAAGCAGATTAGATATTGTAGGAGAATACAACTTGAAATTGTGGGGTAGTACTACCATCAAACTTAAATAAAATTATTCTTTGTATTATGTATACATAAATCTTAACTAACAACAGCAACAAAATATTAGAAGTTTCGTATGAATTAATTGGTTAGTTTATCTTGAGTCTGCATCTTAACAAAATAATTGTTCTTTCCATTTCTAACACTGAGGGTTAATTGGTTCATAAAATATAAATGTTTGGATCCTTGCACCCATACTTGGAATGGACAATTTCTAAAATAACCACTCTTACAAATTCTTGTGTTCCTTTTTATTTTGAAGGTGCCATAAGAACTTCAACTGAGGAAGGAGTTTCTACCAGGAACTTAACTAACCTTGCCTGTCAGTCGGGCTTGTCCCTTGTGCTTTTAATGAGGCCAAAATAAGAAAAAAGAAAGAAAGAAAGAAAGAAAGAAAGAAAGAAAGAAAGAAAGAAAGAAATGCTCAATGTCTGTTCCTCCCCCTCCCCTTTTTTTAAATGTGTTGTTTTTATGGGAATTGCATTTACTTTAAATGTTCTTTCTACATTGGCCATTTGTTTCTACCTGTACTTGAAGGCTGCAATTTCAAGTAAACATGCATAGGATCATATTGTGCATGACAGCAGCACTGCCTCCCTCCTCCAGCAGAACTTGGAACAGAATTGTGGAATATTTAACTAGTAACAGCTTAAAATATTTTAACTTCTCTCAAAGGCTCATGGTATATGAACAGATGTAAAATCATGAACAGAATATTTTCAGTTCTTTTTACCAAGGTTGGGATTCTTACATTTTTACCACAACTTGGTTCTGGTGCCATCTTTTATAGTTTTTTTTAAAACTTATGATTTTTTTTTCTTCAGTGAAAAGGTAGGCAAGTCTCCTTGGCAGAAATCTGGTTGCTACTATTGATCTTTTTCAGCACAATGTATAGGCATTTTCAGTGGTCATTTTAGGACATGAGTTCTCAGATTGTGGTCCAGTGAACTCCATTCAGGAAATCTATGGAAAAGTCAATAATTATTTATGCTTTGGCCTTGAACTTGATTTATTTTCTAAGAACAGACGTCATAGGTTGCTTGAATTAATCCTTAAACTTCAGGCCCTAGGTTTTCACGAGATGCTTGTTTTCAACACTGATGGGGTACTGAATAAAGCAACATTTTATCAATATGAGTTATGTACATGCTGCAATTTGAACAATTTACTATGAGGCTTGCTAAGCTGCCTAACAATTTGCAAGTGGTCCATGATAAAGAAGTTGGGCAATGCATCTTGTACGTGCATTGGAACATCTTAATAGCCAAGTTGATACAGAAAAGACTATAAATAAATTAGAAAATGCAAAATAACACTTTCTAAAAATAAGTTGCAACACTATGAAAAAATGATATGGACAGATGATGAACCTATTATTTCACACAGATGTAAAATAATGATTTCACAAAACACTGGCTTTGCTTATGCCTGAAAAGTTTTTTTCCAACTTTCTTCATGGGGATTCTACTCCATACCATGCTATACCATACCATCAGTTTGCCCCCCACAAAAGAGAAGAAATAATAACTTGCCTTCCTTTTTCTTGTCTCTGTGTACTTTGTGATCTTTTATTGATCATTTCTTGCCAGACATTAAAAACGTTACATAGGGGCTGCTAGCGTTCAACTGGATTCGTTTTAATAATTCCTTGCATGTGTTCATAGATGGCAGTTGCTGGTGCACCAGTGATGATAATGCAAGGATAATAGAGCTCTTCTACCACCAGCATTACACCAGTGTTTCTGTGTAGTTTAGAGAGACTGAAATCACACAAATAGCAGATAAAGTAAAATTATTTCTGGGCTGTTCTCTTGCACATTGTAGGTGATTCACCATATGACCTACTGTTCTTTATCTATATAGATAGGTGTTAGAGGGAAACAAGTCTATGGTGCAGATTTTTCTCTGTCAGTGTTTCCTGGTGGGTGGGCCTGAAATGGCATGGGACCAGAATAGTTATACTCCTTTCTCTGCTGATTGGTTAAATTAAATCTACATTTAAGATGCTTCAGAAATGAGTTTTCCTTATCAACTTAATATACTTTTGCTGATCTTGCTGTTCAGTTGTATCCACAATATTTTGATAAGTACAAATTCCATGGAAGGGCACAGCTGCTTTAAGGCATTGCAGAAGCCTTGGGCATTGGGGACAGGATGATTACAGTGACTGCTTGGAAGAGTCCAATAAATTTGAGGCTCCAGTTGCCAATTAATTGTTATACTTGCTTTTAACTGGTATTCATTTTGTTACTGATATTTTTGTTCATAGGTTTACAGTATGCCACCCAGAGCATTGCTCAAGTTGAGTGGCCTTATAAAAGCTTTGCATAAATAAATAAATCCTGCACTCCCACATCCCTTGAAACACTTTGGGGATCAAATCAGAAACACTCTACAACTTTAGCCAGAACTGGAATTTTCACTAAAGCAAGGTGATAGCATGGTATCCGTAAAAGCTGAATATAATATATATGTACAGTAAATATATATATATAAAACCTATAGTGAAAAATTTCATCAACCAGCAAAGAAACTGGTAATGGGTGGGATTCAAGCAGCCATGCATATGTGTGCAACAAGTTCTTCATGAACAACTTAATTTCCACAGGATGCAGTGTATCTATTCTAAGCATGAATAAGTAGATCCAGTTGAGTACAGTATATTCTACATTATCTTTCTAGGAAACCAAAATGGAGTGCCAGACTTTGATTGCCATGTTTAAGCCACTTTAGTTTTAAACTATGCTTGAAAAAGAGGTCAGTTCATACCATTTCATTCTGCAGCAGAATAAAATCAGGAAGTTGGTAGCCTTGTGACCATTATCTGCTTCTTCCCTAGCACTTGCATTTGTGCTAGGGAGGTAATCTATAATTTTTGCTTGTTTTAGTTGATACTATTTTTCCTTCAGCTTTCTTTGAAAGATTAAAAAAAACAATCCAGTAATACTGCATAATAAAATACTTTTAATAAGAAATACAGGTAAATACATACTAGAAGAGTTACAACCTACTTGAATTAGGTTTTTAGATCCAGGATCTTAAAACTCTACACATTGCTGCCATTATTCATCTCAGGAAAGGGATCCTAAGTTTACATCAAAGTTACCTTTGCTGAGTGAGCTCACCACATTTTTCCTTCTTCCCTGCTATTTCAAATGAAGTCATTTCACTTCTGAGTAGCTGAATGAGATGTCACTGTTTTTTACCCCCAAAAAGTGACTTGCTTGTTAGTCTCAAACCCATGTTCTGGCAGAAATGCTTGTGGGCTAGAGCCTATTTAAACAAATACTTCACAAAGGACTTTCATGACTATTATTTGAAACCAGAAACCATGAGTTGGAAAAAGTAGAGGTAAATTGCAAGGTCCAGTTTGAAACATGGGAAAGCTTTAGCTGAAGAGAGAGGTCTATCTAACTCATTTCATCCAACATTCATTTGTGAACTGGCTATTGGAGAGTGGGGAGGAATAGTCTGTTGGGGATTAATTTTAGCCCAAAATAGATCTGGCTTTGGGGCTAAACTAACTCCTTCAATCCAGCCAATTTCTCCATGTCATCCAAGCTACTTGCTTGAGGCTTAATTGTCCTTATCTCTGATAAGGACAAAGTCCTAGGGAATCCACACACGGGCCCCTCTAAACACTCCATTGCCAGGGGTCATGTTTGTTTTCACACAGGTCAATGGGGTGATCCTGTCTGCTGGCACCAACCCCAGTTATATCATCATAGTTGTTGTTTTCCCCACTCTGGCAAACAAAATTTAAAAACCAGGAGAAGTGCTAAGTTTCCTTTGCAGTGGAGGGAGGACTGAACAAAATGGTTCCCAAATAACTGATCAAGGCCAGGGGAAGGGAATCACTAGATTGTATGAACAAGCTACAGAACATACGTCATAGCTTTATACCTGTTTTTTCCCCCCAAAATTATCAATGATTGGAGCCTGTGCAACTTTGGAAGCTTATCAATGGCGCATCAGACTGCATAAAAGATACTTTCAGTTTCTCAGTGCACTGATGTACCAAAATAGACTGTACAGAGGGTGAGAAAAATGGTTGGCCAATAACAAAAATACTTTCTGCTTCAAAATCTGGTTTCTACATACTCCTGTGGCTTATGCTTCCTTTTGCTGTGATCTCCATTATAAAGAAGAAAGTAGTGTGGAAAACAATCTAGAACAGAGAAAACAGCAAAAACTTTTCTGAAAGACTGGAAACCTTGTATGGACTTTTTGCTGAAAGAAGAAATTAAATGATTTATGGATTTGAAGATTAAGAAAGATGTGGATTAAATGAGGGACTGAAGAGACTTGAATAACATCTAAGAGGGAAGAGGAGGTAATAAGATTGTAATTAATCTGTTGACAAGATCAGAAGTCATATATTTGTAAACTAGTATTTTTTTTCCCTCTGTTTCTTGCACTTTTTCCCTCTCCTTTTTTTTCCTTTTGATTAGTCTTTTATTCTATGTAAAAATTCTTAATAAATACAAATTTAAAAAAAACAATCTAGAATAAACATCAGTTAGGTTAATTTATGTTCCTGAACAGCCACACAAATATCTTTACATGATATTCGGCCTGGCACTGAAAAACAGATTTTCAGAAATTAACTGCCCATTGCGTAAATAAAAAATAGATGAATAGTAAAAATTCCCAGGTTGCCCTTAAAAAGAAAAGCCCTGTTGATATTGTAAACTTCAGTTGAGCCAGGAGATGGCAGCATTTGTATCTATTGCAGGTTGAAACTTTCAAGAAGAAACTTTTGGAAGGTTTGGTCTAATCAGCCCGAACTAATAAAAGCAAAATATAACTACAGGAAATGAAGATTAAAAACTTCACTGTTTTGGGTGTTTATCAAGGCTAGGAAGTTAGGAACCTCCCAAAAGTCAGATTCCTTCTTTTTGTTTTCCTGATAATTATAGGAGACGGTCTCAGCAAATTCACGTGCTTCCTTATGGTGCTCCAGGATGAATTTAGATTCCTCCTAAAGCTATTATAAGAATAACCTTTTCTCTCAACTGACAAAACATGCTGATTTCTTCAAAAGAATAATTGTTTGTTTACAAGCAGGGCTTGCAATGAAATACTGCAGTGTTGTCCAAACTTGGCCACTTTAAGATGAGTGGACTCCAACTCCCAGAATTCCCCAGCCAGCCATGCTGGCTGGGGAATTCTGGGAGTTGAAGTCCACTCATCTTAAAGTGGCCAAGTTTGGACAACACTGAAATACTAGAATGTGAAGTGCCCAGGTTCCCAGTTCCAGGCAGCCAAAGGTTTTTTTTTCAGCATACCCTCTTCCATTCCTGCCCCCTCCCTCCAAAATCCCCACCGCCCCACAGTCAGCAAGCATTCTGCCAACTAGTATACTCCGTCTTCGTTTGGCCATTTGAGGGGTGAGGGAACTTTCTCATTTCCTAAAATTCCCTTTGTAATCCCGCAAACGTTGGCACTAAGCATGCAGCAGCCTCCCCCTTTGTGCGGAGGTGCCCCGTGGCATTGGAGGTGCCATTTGGGCGACATAAAGATTAGAACTTGGAGTCTGTGTTTGCTATCAGCATAGGTGTGCATGTTTATGTACTTGTGGGTGTAGGTGTGGGACACAACATTTTAAAGGCTTGAGGAAAGTAGGAACCAAAGTGCCCTTTCATAATTCTAAATCTAACCTAGGACATTGTTACCTTTATATCCTGCTTTTCATTCAGAAGCTCCTCCGTATCATCCTTCCCTGTCAGCCTTGTGAGGTAGTCCAGACAAGAAGCACGCCCAGAGGTACTAGCTCTAACTTTATCATAAGGTTACATTAACAGAATCTTGCAAGTCTGAAAGAACATCCCTCCCCCCTCACCATTATGATCCAGGAAACTACGGAGGGTCCCTTCTGAGCCGTTTGCCATGTCTCCATTCCTTCTGCAGGCTCAGCTGCTGTTGACCACTGTCTAGTCTGTGGCTCCTTCTCCTGTCTCCCGAGGTCATTCCCACATACCGTTACATTCCTCCAATCCCCCTACACACACACACACACACCATCAGCTCCGTGAACTAGGTTGGGTTAAGAGAGAGGGACTGGCCCAAAGTCATCCAGGGAGCTTCTTTTCCGACTAACAAATTTTATTAAGAGGTGAAAGCTTTCATGCGCTGCAGCTGACTTCATCAGATGCCTAGTGTGGCTAGGGTAATGTTGGATCCGAAGATGCCACCCTAGATTAACTTGGCTCTCCTCCTACTGAGAGCTTCAGTGGCTCAGGTAGACTTGAACCTTCAGCTTCTCATTTCCAATCCCACACCTTAACTGCTACACCTCACTGGAGATCTCCTGCAACCTTAGTAGTATGTGAGATGTATGTGGGAGTATGGGTGGGGGAACCATTCTGAAGCATTATATACTCCAAACCAGGATTTGGTTTTCAAGTGACACGATTTAAAGCAGTGTTTTTCAAACTTGGGAACTTTAAGATATGCGGACTTCAACTCAGCATTCTGGGAGTTGAAGTCCACACATCTTAAAGTTGCCAAGTTCGAAAAACACTGATCTAAAGGACTTGAAAGGCCAAGAAACATTCTACTTAGGCTCTGGGTAATTAATGTCTCCCTGAGCTGAATGCATGTGCTAAATAATTAATCACGAGGAAAAAATCTGTTCCCTTTAGGAGGCAACAGCACCAGCTGTTGCATCTTGTGCCTGACTTACAAATGATATTGCAAGCCCAATAATATATGCTGTTAAGTTACAAGCCTGAGAGGGCAAGCGTTGCTGATCTATGTTGGTGGCCTTTTAAGCAACTACATTATTTTTTCTAGGCATACCATACCTCAGCTGCAAACACCTGGATGCCCATGAGGTAGGAGCAAGGGGACACTAAAACCTCTCTTTGGATTGTCCAGCTTTTTGTAGCCCAAATATGGTATGCCTATTTTTTCCAAAGTGTATATTTATATATGTAATACAAACCCCTAAAAAGTGGAACATGAAATGCAAGAAATCTGAGTTCGCATAATGCATACCAAGATTCAGCAAATGCTCATGGATCATGAGTGTCCCTTTCTATACAGGCATTTGGGGCAAATCTCAGCTTGCTTCAGTATGATGCTTGGAAAGATATTTCATTCTATTTATGGGGCTGGTTCATGATCAAATCATTTTAAAGAGAACTACAGATTTGTTTGAGCATCAGAAGAACCTTGGAATCAGTGTTTAAAGTTTTGTAGTGATTTTCAGTGGTTTCTCAAGATGATATATTAAGTCTAGTTTTATATATTAAATTAATCATTCAATCCATGGAATAATGAATTTTAAATCTTATAACAATTGTACGTTCTCTATTTACTGAATTTTATTTACCATCCATTATGTCCTTTTTCTGCTTTCTTTTAGGTAATCATTCATTTTGTTCTTTAAATGTTTTAAAATAAATGAAAAAAAATGTTTAAAAGCACATGGACACATACAAACAACAAAAGAATTGTGGAAATCAGCAGAACCCATTTAAGTTATTCATGTAAAGATCTAAAACTCAGCAGGAATAACAGTGGCTTTACATCTTTAGCATCTCCCATTAAAAAGGCATCCACTTTGGGTGCTGAAATCAAAATAAATTTGACAAAGTCCACCTGCCATCTTGATTAGCACACTCATTAAGCATGAACTGGCTGGCATGCATATTACTAAGCGGATCCTGTAAACAAATTGAGAGATGACCTTGGGGAAGGTATGAAATGGCCATTAGGGGAGGGGGGGGGGGACAAAGGGAACCAACCTTTAAGGAGGGATCTGAAGATGAGATTACACAGTCCAGAGATTGAAGCAAGCATGAGAAATGTAAAATAACTCTGCCTTGATTTTGTTTTGTATAAGATGGGACAGAAAGCAGCTTGGACAGGCATTCAAGATTCTGTTAATATTCCTTACAATAATAATGTAGCATTCCTGAAATCGCTGCAGTGTCTGTTTCTTGACCTGGCCTACCTCAAAGGGCTGACATCAACCCTGAAAGCCTGTCCAAGTTTTTCTCTTGTTCCTTCCTGTTATGACCTCCTCTACCAGGTCTTTGGCTGGACATTCTTGGAATTATAGCCAAAACCAGTGGGAACCATCAGTCTGAAGAAAGCTGCTCTCTCACAAAGAAAATCTCAAAACCTTTGTTATCACCTCTTTCACTGCCCAGAGAAAAAAAATGCTGGTGTTTCAGGAGATAATAGCATCCCTCTGGCTTTGGGGGAGAAAAATAATAAAAATTCCAAAGCTGTCATAACTGTTAATCTCATTTGCATCCTCTCATTCGTCCAAGGAGTTGAGGATGATAAGCGGAGTCACTCCATTAGGCTAAACAGAGATTGGCCCAAAAGATCCATTCCTCCATTAGAGTTGTGAATAAATAGGTGAATGTGATGCTTCCTCCTGACTCAACGGTTCACATCATGAGGTTCTCGTCTAAGTGTGGGATGTTAATTCAGCCACTACAGTTTAGCATGATGTGCAAAGAGGGCCACAACAACTTGTCCACCAAACCCTAGGTTTCAAAGACTTACACGGTGTGGACATCTATCCACTGATTGAAGTCCTCCTGTAGGCTTGTAGAAGCCTTCTGATTGGCCCAACCAAGACAATTCTAGCTTGACTCACATGTGATGAATGACACAGGGATTCTGTCACAAAGGCCAGTGAAGAGGCTTGGACTAGACCACCCTTTGGAGGTCCTCCACAGCTGCAGCTGGCGCTGTGGCTGCAGCTGGCAACAGGGCAATGAGAGGGAAGATGCTCTTCTGATTTCCAGCTTCCCCCTTCCTTTTTTTTTTTCTTACCAACCATGGCTACACCAGGGGACAAGGTGTACAACAGCTGCCTCCCCTTTGGTGAGACCCATCAGAAACTCTTAGCCACCATTCTGATTGTGTTGGGCCTTTTTGCTATACTGGAATATGCTGTTAAACTGATTGTCTTGGTAAGCAAAATGAATCAGGTGGGTGTTACGCATGTCCTCACAATCTGGAGGGGCTGCAGGGAATATTTGGCCATATGAATAGCGGGCATTGGGTCAGCATCACTGGGCATTCAGGCTCAGGACTTGGCAGTGAGGCTTATATCAGCTTCACTTCCGGATCTATGAGCCTCTTCTGGATATAAGCTTTTCTGCTCAGCTGCTTTTTCTCCATGCAAATGACCGCAGTAGAAACAAGGCTTGGTCTTTCCTGGATGGTGATGGTGATGGTGATGGCATGAATTGGGTCTAGGCTTAACAAGACAAGTAAATAGTGAGCACTAACAATGATCAAGCCTCAGCATGTAACAACAGCAAGCCAACTTGGCTGATCCCAGAAAAAATAAGCGAGCGCAACCTGATTAGTACTGCGATCAGATACCACTAGGGAATCTCAGCACTGTAGACTAGATTGGGGAGTTGAAGGAACTTTCTGCAAGATGGGAATAGAAAACCACTTCTGAATGCCTACCAAGAAGGCAACGTGGACTTGAAGTCCCCAGGTATCAAGCCTGACCTAACAGAGTTTTAACTTTTAAAAAAACAATAAGAAGAAAAAAGGGGTCTGCTAAGAAGGGCTCTTACAAAGGTTCTCCCTACTAAAGCAAATCCTGAGGAAATGAGACACAGAAGATCTCCCAACAATTCAGTTTTCTTAACAGAGCCACACAGGACTGACTGATTACTAACTTATTTACCTATTACACCTTGCTTCCTCCTCTGAGAGTCAGAGGAATGTACATTTTTCCAACCATCACCATAATATCAGTGAGAGTATATTAGACATTCAACAATTACAAAAGCACCATTCCATTAACCCTAAAAAAGCTTCTAACTCCTAACCAACACAACAGGCTTCTATCTGCCAGCATTTTGGTTCTGCAAAAATGTGAATGTGAATAAAGTGACAAAAAGCAGATCCAGGTTTGGGAGAGGAATACAAATTGATTGATTGATTGATTGATTGATTGATTGATTGATTTCATGCATTTATATAGCTGCCCAACTCAAAGAGACAAACAGCAGATCCAGGTAAGGGAGAAGAATATAAATTTATTGATGTATTTATTACAGGGATTTACAAAGCCGCTCAACTCAAGCAGCATGGGCAGCATACAAAAAAAAAGAAAAAGACATTAAACAAGAGAAAATTCAAAACCATACATCATTTATAAAAATAACTCAAATATGCAAAATGCCGAACAGATTAAAACAACCAATACTGTAGGGGATCCTGCTGATTTAAACCCAAACATCTGGGGAAAGACCCCAGTTTCTAAAGGGCAGCAGGGTTGGGGCCAGTCATATGTCGGGGGGAAGACAGTTCCAGAGGAAAGGGGCAACCACTGAAAATGCACATCTCTTCAGTACCATGAGATGGCAACACTGAAACTGGGAATTTGTAGGATGGACAGATATTCTTGGGAGCAGGCGGTCCCAAAGTAGCCCAATCCTGTGCCATGGAGGGCTTTAAGGTGATAACCAGCACCTTGAATTGCACCCTATTGGAATGCCGCTCTCAGAGCAGTGGTGTCACATCAGTGTAATGATCTGTGCCCATAACTACTCAAGCTGCTGCATCTGGACCAATGGAGGCTTCTGGATGTCTTCAAGGGCAGCCCCACATACAGCACACTGCAATAATCCTATCAGGAGGTAATTAAGGCATGGGTCACCATGAGCAAGGCCTCCTGGTCTAGAAACAGGTGCCACTGGGTGCAAATTAAACTCTTCCCCAAACTGCTGTCATGACTCAATTCTAAGGGCCCCACAGCTGTCTGAAAACTAAAACTAGAAATGTTGGTGGGTCCAAGCTATGATCTCCCAGATCTCCTAAATTTTGGCCCTAGATAACCCTTTTTGAATGACTCTTTTTGATAGGTGGAACAAGTTATCATAGGAGCTATGGGAGCGTTCATTCAGTAGGAAGATATGAGAAAGCTTGCTGTCCCAAATGCTGGAACAGCCACTGACACTTAGAACACAAGTGTCAAGCAGAGGGATAAACTGGCCAACTGCAAGCCATGCATCGTGTATACAGGGAGTCATCCTGCTCCTGGACTACACTTTCCAGCTTCCCTTACTATATGCTATACTGTTGGGGATGCTGGGGGTTGTAGTTGAATAATACAAGGATCTCCAGCCCTACTCTGAGCAGATCTGGATGTGGTATGTGTGTCTATATATATTGACTGAGGTCTTTATGATTCCATATTGGTTACTTATACTGGTATCCATGTTTTGTGCTTTCTCGTTCCACCCAGGCAATAAATAAGAGGAGGATGCTGTCAAGAATGTTCAGCCAGAGCATGGAAAGCATCTTTTGCCATGCCCTCCATAGAACAGCAGAAGCCTGTCCCCTGGGCTGCCCATTCTTCCTATTCTAGCTATTTCTCATACAATAATTGCAAGAGTTCTAGGCAGTCTCTTACATGGAAAATAGACACAGTGCCATCCCCTATAGCTGGACTTAAGTTCTTCCAACATCACCCAAGAGCATCTGAAAAAGTTGGTTGAAGGGTCTGATGATCAACAAACCATTGGGGGAGACTGAACTACTTCAGTGAATTAAGTTACAAGTTGTTCTAACAACCTTTTTTCTCTCTCTCTTTCTCTCTCTTCAGTTCTGGATTACCTTTGCCCCGTTCCTGAGGAAAATATATGATTCTTTCTTCAAGAAAGGTATTTTGTAGATGCCTAAGAAGTAGGGGGGAAACAAACCAAAATCCTTTTTCCTTTCCTCCAGCTAATTCTTTTCTCTTCAGCCTTCAGGCATAAAAATCATCAGCTGAACCCACACATTACACAAAGCTATAATGAGCTTTATTTGGTTTTGCTTTAACATGTCATACAAACCCACACAACCATGGCTTATTCAATAAACCATTCTGTAAATATGATTTAACACAAGGTATGGACTAGGTCATAGAGAACTGGAGCCTAAAAGTAACTCATAATCAAAAATATCAAAAGATTCTAGTGAAAGAAACAGCCGAGGAGTGAAAAGTCTTAGTAAATTGTAACATTACTTTACCTATGGTTAAGCTATGGAAAACTTAAGAACATCTCACACTTGGACTGGGGATAAAAGGAAAGCATCATGGGGAACATGGCAGAAAACAATTGCCAACGCATGTTTGTTTCACTATTAGGTGCAAGGAAGGATAAAACATAAGGCAGGGTTCCTCAACCTCAGCAACTTTAAGATGGGTGGACTTCAACTCCCAGAATTCCCCATGGCTGGCTGGGGAATTCTGAGAGTTGACGTCCACACATCTTAAAGTTGCTGAGGTTGAGGAACCCTAATCTTTCTCTACTACTGATATAAAGGACTATTCCTTGAGCTGGCAGAAAATTAGGCAGCATGAACGATGCTACCTCCATTGCTGATCCCTATCCTGTCTCTCCTGCATCTGCCCTGACTCACCACTGAACTGTGCCATCCTGATTTTTGTCTATGCAGCATGTGATAAGCAGTGACTGGTTGATTCCTCCTCCTCCAAACATCCACCAGTTATGGTGCTGCAGTAGGACAGGAGAAACGTGGCTGCAGGACTCTGTCCATCATCATTAGTCTCCTTGTTGTGCCCCTTCTCCTACATTCCATTCTGGATAAAGTTTGTTTGTTTGAAAGAAAAAGAAAAATAGGTCAGAGTAATGAAGGCAGCTGAGTCATAGGAACACTTTTATTTAGAATTGTACTTCCCTTCACACACACCCCTTTCTTTATATAGGCAACAAATGCCAGACTCCTGTGTTTTCTGGCAATTGGGGTGTGTGTGTGTGTGTGGCCCTGTCATTCCACTGTTACTATTTCAGCTTTGTCCTAAAATGGTAAAGGCTGTAGATTTAAAGCACTTATTGCACAGCCAGCTGAATAATGTAATGCTATTGCATAGTTTTGATGATCTACCAACGTCACGAGTGTTTCCACTCTTTAGTGAGACAGCAGAAGAATGGGGCAGATCAGGGACCGGAGAGGTGGGGGAGCTCCCCCTCCCATCAGCTTGAAAGAGCCAACATCTTTGACTCTGATCCCACCCACAGCTGTTCACCTGGCTTCACCTCGGACATACGTGGTGACGAAGCATAACAGATTGTACACACCTTGCGTCTGAATAGGGGAAATACTACTCTTTCTCTGGCACAGCTAAGGATGACATACAGCTGTCTCACTCATGGGCCAGGAACAAGATAGGAACAACTGCAGGGGGACAAAGCAGGAAAAAAAGAGGATGCTAGGCAATGCTTGCGTTGTGGTGACGTGCAAATGGGAAATGGCCCTAAGATTAGACTGTAAACTAGTTGCTAAGACCCACTTTTGCCATGCTGATGCCTTGCAGATGCTTAGGCTACAATGCCCATCACATCCTGGCCAGCTGACAGGTTAGGATAATGGAAAGAGCACATGAGTGATTTAGAGAGAGTGAATAAGGAAATATCTACATTGTACTTGCTAATTTCCAATGGTAGCTCATAGCCACTTTCCACAGTCAGCAATTACCCCCATAGCTAGGGGTCATCAGTATAGGAGGTGGCTTACCACATGATCCCCGGCTCCTGGGAGACCACTCTGCTGAGCCTACGAATCAACTGTGGATTTGTGTCACGTTCTCTTTGCTGCTCTTCCAGAGAATTCTAGAAAACTGATCTTTCCTTTTTTCCCCCACATTCATTGCTTCCATAACAGATAAAACAACATGACCATCTCTTGACTTTTGCTCGGTCAAGAATTCTATAAATTGTGGGTACAAAGCATTGAATGAACTGCCACCCCATCAGACAAGCTCCCAGGGATACTGGGAGATGTAACTCAGCAAGGATGTTGCTGAATTACACCTTTGGCATTCCTACCATAAAAGCAGCTGTGCAGCGTCAGGCTGTGAGCGGCCTTTCATTATTTCCTTGCACAATTGAGTTTTCGTGGCTTTTATGCTGCTTCTCCTTGGTTTGCAGGCAGTCGACTGCTCAAAACCATGAAGATTCTCTCCAGCAGCAAGAGGCTGTGGAAAGAATCCACCCTTTTCAGGAGCCAGAAAAAGCCCTCAAGCCTACGCTTCCGTTGCGTTCTAGATCCTGTGAAAGTGACCGTGAAAATTGGCAACCCCCACGAGCCCAAAGTCTTCTGCCCTCAGCAGGGCAGGAAAAGTAAAGCCTACTATTCTGGGGAATGGTCAAGCCACCATGACACAGATGACAAGAAAGCCAGCTGGTACAGGAACCACCAACGATGCCAGGACAGCCAAGGAAGCTCCCACCCCTCTGATGCCGAGACCCCCCAGCCAGCGTGTCCTGCAGGATCCGTTGCCTCCTGGGTCCGTTTCAGCTTCAGCTCGCCTGTACGCACCCCTGAGACAGGAAACAGTTCAGCCAACTATGGTGTTTTGGCAAGGAACCATCAAAGGGCCACCGGTGATAAACTGCAGAGTTCAGAGGTGGCAGGAGGGAGTTCTCAAGGGCAACGCTTCTTGACCCGATCGGTGGGCCTAAACACAGAGAGCCCTGCTCCCAACCACTTGGCTCACCCTCATGAGCCCTTTCATCATCCATCCAGTGAGATCAACTTCATCCCCAGCCCAATCTTACCCGGTCCCCGGCGGGTGCTGTATTCTGCCTTGGCTCCAGATACGGTATCCAGAACCCACCTTAATGCTGAGGAACATGTCTACCCACATTCTCCCAGAGGTCCCCAGCACCGTCTCGGCCTAGAGTGGCATCAGCGTTTGCCAGCAGCACAGCAAGCAGAAGTCTATGTCTATCTGGTCAGCCCACCACACCCTAGACCAGAACACCGCCCTGAACAGCCCAACCAAGCATTCCCAACCTCTCAGACCATGCCCAGGAAGGAAATGCTGGAGAACAGAATCTCCCTTAGCCAGAGCAGGGGCAGTTCTAACCTAGGTCCCACAGTGCAAGGGGGCAGCGATTCCCATAAGCCACGCAAAAGCATCTGGGAGAGAAAGCGCCAGAGAAGATCACTGCAGCCAACCTCAGACTATGAGAAGTTGGTAGGGGGCAGTGGTGGAGTCAGCCTGGGGCACCATGAGCCATTTCCTCACAGCCCATCTCTCTTGGCAGACAGAGGGAAGGAAGGGCTTGATGCAACTCCACCCACCATTGCCAGTTGAAGATGCTCAACTGTCCTTTTAGGCCCTGGAGGTGCAGCTGGTATTCTTGAGAAAGGAAGAAACAGCCTTTCCTGATGCAACACCTTGGGACATATCCGGGTCCATTAAAATAAAGGCAAAGTGCAAAACATTTACAGAGTGCACTTATGCATTTACAGAGTGCATAAAGCGCCATAGCAGAGTGATACAAGGTATAGAACCCATCCTCTGTTGATATGTTAGTCCAAAATGAAAGCCCAGATCCTCAGCAATTTGTTGCTGAAGTTATTTGGGGGAGATGGAGACTCTGAGGGCTTCGAAGAAAAAAGCCTCCCCCTCTCAACCCATAAGAACATATGGAGGCCTGCTGTATTAGACTAACTCAGCATTGTGTCCCACACTGGTCAATCAGATGCTTTCAGAAAGCTCATAAACCTGGACAGGAGGTTGAAAATCCTCTTCCATGGGTGCTTCTCAGCTGCTGGTTTTCAAGGAAAGCCTATTTTTCTAGAGATAGCAAACAACTGTCACGATCAATGGCTATATGCAGCCCCATCTCCCTTTGAAGTCATTTAAATTGCTGCCCATCACCATAACTGGTGATAGATTCCACAACTTAATCATAGAACGTTAACTTTTCTTTGTAGATCCTGCATCTGCCCACAGTCAACAATCAAAATTTCTAAAATTGTGGGGAAAAAATTCTCTCTATCCACATTTTCCATGGTATAGACCATTTTATCATATCTAATACAGAGCTTCTCACACCACTAAATACAGGTGCTTTCTAATGGATATCACACAGTGGTGACATCCATGCAGAACCATTAGGGGCAAAGCTTATATTTTCTATCAGTAGAATGAGAAAAGGAAGTTCTGTACAGTAGGCTTGGCTTATCATTTTTTAAATATAGCAAAATAATGCACATTTCTGTTTAAAGATCTGCACTGAGATGAATCTAAATTGCCAGATTAAAATTACCTAACTGAGCCCATATATTCAGCTGTCAGTCAGAAGTTGGCAGTTGTAAAGTGAGGTTGGAGGATGAAGCCAAAGACATTCTCAGGTGGATACTCCTAGGTTAGTTGTTCCTTCATAACAGACTGGTGAAATCACCTGCCCCTGTGAGAAGAAGAAGTAGGCAGCAGGTGAGGACACCATAGAGGTCTCCAACCTATTTTTGAATTAAGACATCTGGAATTTGAGGAACTTGTTATGGGTCCTCTGTCCAAATGGCTCCTGGTGGCACCTTCCCATTCATCTTCCCATTCCCATAACAGCCTTGAGTTACATAAGTAATTACAAAGCCCTGGTTTGCCATAATGCTGTCACCTCCCCATTCCCATAACCAAGTGATATTCTCTACTACACCTGCTTATCTATGTCTTTTTTCTAGGTAAGTGGACACACCCAAGAAAGCAGTAGATTGTATCCATCCATCATTTTTATTTATTCAGAAAGCTTATTTTATTTATTTATTAAACCAATTTATACAGCTGCCTATCTCACCACAGGTGACTCTGGGCAGCATCCAACAAAGCCAAAAACAATCAATAAATACATTAAAAATATAAAAAGCAAAATAAAATAGAGAATAAAAGGATGTTAAAAATCATTCAACCAATTTAATCCACTTATTTAATCCACTTATGAAATCCACTTGGAGCCCAGTGGGGTCCTTGGAAATACAGACCATGCTGGAGACTGGCACCTCATTTTGCAGCATGCCAGCTTGCCAATTTGTTAATTAAAGTAATTTAAAGAAGTCAAAAGCTAGCCAGAGGAGGGGTCCAAGGGAGATAGCCATGAGCATAATGGGACACCAGACCTAACTGGCTAGCTCCTCCATACGTTCAGTCTAGTTTTTTTCCTAGTGTCCTTTCCAGAGGACCTCCAACAGTCTTCTCCATGAAATCTACAAAGAAGCTTTGCATGTTCACAATCCCAAATTCTAATGCCAGATCTCTTTCCTGAAAAAAGGAATCTGAGACTACAATGTTCCATAAGTCCCAGGGGCAGCAGTTATGAACTACACCACTGGATTTAGTAGGAAGAACACCAGATCTGGATAGATGCTACTCTCTAGGCTATGAAGCATCTTGGGAAAAGATGTTCTAAATCAGGGTTCCTCAACCTCAGCAACTTTAAGATGGGTGGACTTCAACTCCCAGAATTCCATGCTGGCTGGGGAATTCTGGGATTTGAAGTCCACCCATCTTAAAGTAGCTAAGGTTGAGGAACCTTGCTCTAAATCCTTTTTACTTTGTAGGAGCAACCATGCTGTATCCAAGGGGGTTTTCTTTTGTCCCTGCTTTTCTGATCTTCCAAATGCACTATGCCCTTTGAAATCTCAACACTGCTGCTATAAATAATGAGGGGAAAAAAATCTGGTTTGTGAAATGAACAGCAAAAAGCATTAAAAAGATCTTAAATTGATACAGCTATGCTTCTTCTGAAGAAACTGGTTTCTTCAGAAGAAGAAACTTGGAACTCCTCATTCAAGCACAGCCATTTCAAACTATAAATTTCAAGAAGGCAGATTTAAATGAAGAATTAGAAAGGTTTGCAGCCATAAATTTAAGTGTTTACTATAAATTATAAGTACTCTTTTCTGCAGAACACAAAGCCCTAGATTTCTGCCATACAAACAGTGCATTAAGCAGATGTGTGAAACTTGTGGCCCTGAGCATTAATTTCACATGGCTTTCAGCCAATTCAAAAGACCTTGGCAAGCAAACTATTTAGATCTCCAGCAAAAGCAGTCTGTCCTTCCCATGGCAAAGAGGAAAAAGTAAAGCTTCTCTCCATCAAGCTACATGACCCATCCATGTTGTAATTTTGGCAAAATACAGAAATGGGTTACTACTGCTTTGTTCTGAGATGTCCCCTTCTTCTTGGTCTAGTCTACAGCTCTGATTACCTAATGGTGTCCCATATCCAAGTCCTAATCAAGATTTGAAGCTGTGCCTGATGGTACATAGGTTTCACCCACATTGCAGATCCCACCCAGACATTTCATAACATGCATAAAGGTAGGATCATCCCAGGCCTTCAATCAAGGCTTCTGAGTTCTTGCCTGCAAATTGGACATTTTTTGATGGGTAGTGTGAGGCAACAACTAACTGAAGCCCCCGTATTAGGTAGGTTAGTTAGTTAGGTACTCTAACTCTGGTCCACCCATGCCTGATGGTTGCGCCCTTTTTTCAAGCTGGACAAAAGAAAAAGTAAGTTTGAAAAGTGTCTCCCATGAAGTAGTGCAAATGGTTCAAGGCAGTAAGCCAGTTCATGTATCACACTAAGCCATGTTTGCTTAATCATAGTTTTGATTAAGCATCCATGAACATCAACGAGCAGTCAGAAGACACGATGAAAACTCCTTAATCTCATAACACATGGACAGACTCATCCGGTTTCAACTGGGAAACTGTCAGCATCTTAGACCAAGCTAAATCCAAAAATGTGAGGGAATTCCTGGAAGCTTGTCATTCAGACAAGTCAGCCATCAACAGGCACATCAACATCTATACACTATTCAAAAGAGACAATAAAAAGGGACCAAAAAGACCAGAACACCTCTTCACCAGCAAACAACACCCAGATAAGCCGAGATTAACACCAGGATCAACACCAGACGAGCAATCAAGCAGTAAACAATACCTTAAGCAACTACCAGCTCAGACAGGCAATCAAGCAGTAAACAACAGCCTAATCAAGGAACCAGCAAGGAGAAAACTACACCCCCACCAACACTGGCAGGGTAAGCTACTGTATATAAACAGGGGGCAAACCCCACACTTACACTGATGATGCTACCTAGTTGGGTAATGAAACGTCTGCAAGAACCAAGCTCAGAGAACCCCAAGGACTCCACAGTTCAACCGTGAGCTACACATATTCGCCTCTATTGGTATAGTTTTGAACTGAGCAAAAATGGGTTCACGCAACCCAAGTCACAAGCTGTAGATTACAAAAATGACTGGACATGCTGAACAGACTATGCTAAAATCAAACTCCCGTACTCTGTTACTGGGTGCACACATCAGGCTAAGCCACACAGCAGCTTATGTTTACACAAGCAACCGCATCAGTTAACAATCCAGCGGCTGCATTCCCACAAAAGGCTAAGCTTGGTTAGTGCTCAACTTCGTCCGTTTTTCTTAGCCAGGTGTGCGGAATTAGGTCATGGTTACCTTGTGGATCAGTGCAGCGTGAACCCAAAATATTAAAAATTAATCATGGGAGGAAGCGCTGTTCTCTTAAACGCTTCCCCCCCCCCCCCCGTGGATGTGTTTCTTAAAGTTCACGTGGTATACTATAATAAGTTTATAAATAGTTCCGGGTTCTCCAGAATCAAACCCTCTATGAGACGCTTCGGGCAGCTCCTCCCTTTCCCTCCCGGCTTTGCAACAATTAATTTGCAGCTAACGAGGCACGTCCAACAGAAAAGGCGGCGGGAGGCAGCCCCTCCACGCGACCCCCGCCCCGCCAAAATCTGCCCGTTGACCTTCTCCAAATGCCCGCGCTCTGCTTTGTTTGCAATTGTTCAGCGCCGCGGTTCCCGCAAAGATTCCCCCCCGTCCTTCGCCCGCTTCATCCCTTTTTTTGGTTTATTTGTTTTCAAACAAAGCCTCTCGCAAGGCGGTTTCCTCCGGCGGGCTTCTCGACACACGTATTTGCTTTGCAAAATACGCGTTTCTTAGTCAAATTAGGCGCTCCTGCCCCCGTCTTCTTCCCCCGCCTCCGCCCCGAATGCAAATCGCTCGCCCGCTTTCTTTGCCTGCAAAGCGGCAACATTATTCGCGAAGGGGGAAGGAGAAGAGAAGGGGTCTCCCGCGGTGGCTGCTGGGGAATGTAGTTTCAGCGGGAGAGTCAAGGATCCCGCACGCGCAAAATTCCAGCTGGGTTCAAAACGTTTCCAGCGTTAGGCTGTAGATTGGGAGAATCTTTCCCTGCCATTGAGTGTGCGGGTATCTGGCATACTTATAAAGGAAATGACCTCCTATTTTCTCTATTCACATGCCCTTGTCCCGCAAAAGGGGGGCCCTTTTAAGCTCTATAAAATGTGTAACTCTACACGTGTCTGCTCAGAAGGATCTTCTCAAGACCACTTCCTCCACCACCTCCTTAACCAACCATGTGAAGAAGGGGAGGCTCAAACAGTACAGGGTGAAGTTTTGGGGGAGCGAAGGGGAAATGATGTGAAATGGCCAAACCTGGCTTAAGTTTTCAGTTTTTTCCTGTTTTATTTCTCTTCCATTTTTTTCTATCAGTTCTATTGTAGAGCATATGGGTTGATTTACCACGGATCTTCTGCCTTAAATTGTTATTAACTTGGGGAAGCCCGGGGCAGAGGTTTCTCACTCCTGGGTTGAGACAATGATCCAACCAATCATGCTGAATGGATATTGGAATTCAGGCTCTGCTCCCTGATTTTTATTTGTTAGATTTATATCCTGCCTTTCCTCAGGACCAGAAAGCAGTTTGCAGGAACATCTCTCCTCGTTTCATCTCCAGAGCAACAACCCTGTGAGGGAGGCTGGGCTGAGTGTTGACTGGCCCAAAGTCTCCTAGTAAGTAGCACAACTGCAAGGTTGGAAAGTACTTTGGAGATGATGTAATCCAGCCCCCCACCCACCCACCCACGACATCTATTACTACAACATCCAGCCTCTGTTTTAACACCTCCAGTGTAGGACAGTCCACCATCTCCTGAGACAGGCAGTTCCGCTGTTAAACATTAGGAAATGCTTGTCCTAACTGTCAAACCATTAGGAAATTTCCTCACTGTTAAACCATCAGGAAATGCTTTCCGGATTTCTGAATTCTAAATCCTTGCAGTTTAAACCCATTATTTCTTCTGAAACTAAAACAATGGAGCCTCCTCAGTTACAGTCCAACACCTAGCCACAGTACTTCATTATCTATCATTAATACCAGTATTTTTCAACCTCAGCAACTTTAAGATGGGTGGACTTCAACTCCCAGAATTCCCCAGCCAGCCATGCTGGCTGGGGAATTCTGGGAGTTGAAGTCCATTCATCTTAAAGTGGCTAAGGTTGAGAAACACTGATTAATACACTTGCCCTGCTTACTGAAATAACCCATCTTCTGGGTTTGTGCACTACATTGAAACATAAGCATCTAAATAAGGTGTTTTGCACATCAGACTAAGCCATAACCGACCCATCGAACTTAAAGCTCACCAAACTTAGCGCATAGGGCAAATGGAGTCTTTCTTTTTTTTTTTTTTAATTCACCTGGTTAAGCATGTTGGGAAATCCAGCTGCTGGCTTTCCATGAAAATTCTTGGGATTGCACTAAACCCAAAATAGCTGACTCCTTTACAAAATAAACCTCTCCTACTGATAACACACACTCAGGTGGTACGGGCAACAGCCCTGGAGCCAACATGAAGCTAAAGAGATGCAAGAAAAGCAGGATACATCAGCATGCCCAAGGGAACCCCAAATTTGCCAGAACAGTTGGCTGCCTCTGATCATGGGGGCTCCACTTTGCCGTCCTCACAAAGAGGCTGGATTCTGAAGCGCAAGAATAAGCCAACGAATACTTAGCATATAGCTTCTGCACAAAAGAAATTCGGGAGAGGCATAAAATATTCCATCTCATAGTGTTTTTCAAGCTTGGCAACTTTAAGTTGGGTGGACTTCAACTCCCAGAATTCCCCAGCCAGCCATGCTGGCTGGGGAATTCTGGGAGTTGAAGTCCACCCTTCTTAAAGTTGCCACGGTTGAGAAACACTGGTTTAATACGCAGCACTGCAGCCGCGGGGAATGTGCTCAGCGAGAAACAATCGCCCGTCCCCTTTGAGCAGATCCCTTAGAAAGCCCGTTCCCGTGTTCTGAGAACTCCAACAGGCTCCGGAGCTGGGCAGATGCCCCCGAGCCCACCTGGGGGACCCCCTTCTCCCCCGGGAGGGAACGGGGCCGCCGTCTAGAGCGACTCCCTGAAGCCCGAAAGGACCCTGCTCCGCGCGCCGCCCGCTTCATCAGCCCAGCCAGGAGAATTTGGGACTCCAGAACCCCCCACCTCTGACCCACGGGGGCGGGGAACTACGAAGCCCAGGGGCCTCTGCGGCTGCCCCTCCACCCGGCCAGAGCCGGGGGAGGCGTGGTTGGAGCTCGGGCTGGAAGCGGGCGGGGGGCGGGCGAGAAGACGGATGGGTACAAAGCCCGGTGGCTGCGCCCGCCAGCAGCCACTTTCGTCCTCGGCGGCTCGGAGCGGCGACCTTGGCACGCGAGCGGTGCGCTTCTCCAACGGGCGTCGATGCCGCCGCCGCCCCCGCCGCCGGAGCCCGTGCATGGGACGCGGGGCTGCAGGTCCGCCCCGTAAGCCGCGCGCCCGGTCGCCCGGGGGAGCAGGTTTGCCCTCCGCGCCGTGGCCCGCGCGCCAGGGAGCCGCCAGCCGCGCTGCGTAGCGCCCCTCCGCCCTGGAACTTTTCCCTCGCGCCTCGGCTCCCCCGCGCCTCTCTTGGATGCTTTTGCCAGCCTCCCCCCTTCCCCAGCACCCGCCGCCGGCGCTTCTTCCTCCCAGAGCAACAGCCTCTGCTGCTGCCGCCGCCGCCGCCGGGGTTGCTCCGCCAGAGGCAGCGCCATGCACACGGTGCAAAAGGACACTACCTTCACCAAGATCTTCGTCGGGGGGCTGCCCTACCACACCACGGACTCCTCGCTAAGGAAGTACTTCGAGGTGTTCGGGGACATCGAGGAAGCCGTGGTCATCACGGACCGGCAGACGGGCAAATCCCGAGGATATGGCTTTGTAAGTGCGCGGGGCGGAGGGTGGACCAGGGTCGCTCGCGAGCCGCCTTGCCCGGAGCCCGGAGCCGTCGGACTGGCTGGCCCTGCAGTTGCCAGACAGGTCTAACAAAGGGTCCGGCGGAGCCTGTGCCGGGACTCCAGGATCGCCTTTCCCCTCCGGGCCCTCTCTGGATGATTTGGGCTCTAACCCATAATCTCCAGCTTCTCCAGGAAGGGGGTGCATATCAGGCTGGTGCCCGCTGAAAAGACATCCAATTCTTTTACATTTCTGTACAATCTTGCCCTGAAAAAAAAAAACAGTTCAAGAAGGATCAGTCCAGAATGTTGCAGAAAATGCCCTTTCTGAGTCTCCTCTTCTCCTCCCATCTGGCTTAAAGCAACTGCTTTCTTCCTCCTTTACCCCAGCTTGGCTCCCCTGTTTATGTTTATACAGTTTAGGAAAACCTAACTCTGTTTCTTCTTCCCCTCCTCCATCCCCGGTTTGAAGCAAACAGCGTTTTCATTGTGACAGGCTGGTTCAAGGGACCCCCTAGCTGCCACAGCTTAACAACTTCACCGGAGCACATGTTCAGCTCAATTAAGGCTGATCTTGTTCTGGTTTTTTTGTGGCTTAGTTGTGTGTTTTTTGTGGCTTAGTTGTGTGAACCTACCCATTCTGTAGGAACTTGGTGAATTTGATCTGTCCTCAGATTAAACATATTGTCTGAACACAGACACTCTCTGGTACATCTCTTTGTACCCTGACTGTGTTGTGTTTCCTGTCCTGGACTTTAAAACAGGTGGGAAGGATCTGGGGAGGGTGTCCAAAGAGGCAGGGATGGAACGTGAGCCATGAGAAGGAATACATCATGCATTAACATCCTCAGAGCTGCAACAGTCCTTTTCAAGTTTTCTAAAACAGATGGAGGTGAATCTCTAGAGAATGAGTTTCAAAAGTGCCTGTGGTTGGCAGAACAGAGGTAGGATGAATCACTGATGTCGGGTGGGGTGGAGGAGAGAACTGGTGAAGATAGTTGACTGCCCATTTTAAACAGAATAGAAAGTGAACAGTTGGATTCGACAATTGCTGTTCTTGAAAGTTCCTTGGTGTTCAGAGATGGAACTGAAGACTTGAGTTCAAAATGCTGCTTATAGTCCTGCCAGGTTCCCTTTAATTGAAGATCAGTATTATTGTCCGTAATAACAGAAAGGAGACTTGGAGACAGTGTGGGGCAATTTGCTTGTCTAGTAAGTCTCTGAATAAATAGAAATATTTGGTTGGTTGTTGTATCTTCTAAAGTCTGTATATGCAGCTGAGGAGCGCTCTCTATCCCCTGTTGGGAAGGTTGTCTTCTGAAATAGGGTCTCATGAAGAAGTTTAATGTTTCCAAGGAGTGATAGCAACTGAACTCATTTTGCAGAGTGGTAGGATGATGGATCTATGGCCCCCAGTGTAATATATCTCTTGGACAAAGAGATGGGAATAACACCAAGCCTGTATCCTCTGTGATGGCATTCTCCATATAGTTCTTGAAACTTGGTACATTCTTTCACTTCAAAGATGGAGATGCAACAGTAAATTGGTGGTTACTTTCCCTGACCTCTGAACAATAGAAAGGCATGTTTTGTGAGACAGGGATGACTTTATATCCTCCCTGTTGCAATTACATTCCAGTTTTGTAAGCATTGGTGGTGCTGTTCTTCCATTTCCCACAACTGTCAACTCTAAGCCATGTTGTTTTTGTGGGTACAACACTACGTTGGAGATTAGTTCCTTGGCTGTAATTTCTGTTACCATTTTCCACCACTGCTTCAAGAAATTAACAGAGGGATAGGAAAGAATAAACTCTTTCTCCAAAATGACTTCCAAACTATTCAAAACGGTAGAGAGAACTGACTGCAACTGCTCATGTTATTGTCCTATCTCTGCATTGTTGAACTGCCAAGTAATTAATAACAGGAAGGTATTTAGAAGCAATGGTGAGAGAGACACTCAGAATGCCACGAGATGTTAATTTTGGTAAGGAGGTATGTCTATCCATTCAGATACAAGCAGATACAGGAAAGTCTTCTTTGAAGAAAGTTCTCCTGGGGATTACAAGCACAGTCCATATAGTTATCTTGGTGAAAAACACAGAAGTGGTTTCCCATTGCTGTTTTCTGGGATATATTTTCACTTTCTCAGAAGAATCTACAGCTCTGAGATTTCCTAGCAGTCTCCCACCCAAGTACCACCCAAATCCAATTCTCCTTAGCTTTTTGAGGTTGGCCAAGATAGCCAGGTGTTCTCACTTAGCTGGGCAATAAGCAGAGTGGACACTTAATAGCCACTGAATGTTAGAACAAAAGTTCCTGACAGTAGCTTCTCTCTCCTTCTCTCAGGGAAGAAGGAAACAGAAATAGCCAACAGTTGTGGACCTTCAGAAGGGAGGAAGATGCAAAGCATGATTAGTAGAGAAGGAGGAAGCATAGGAAACCATGAACAGCCAATAACAAAGGTTTGCTAGAGAGGGAGGAACATATACTGTACTTATATTTAATTCCAAAGAAACAGTAACAATGGCAATTGTAACAATTTTTTGATAATTAAAGAGTGACTAAGGAAGCACTTGAGATACCCTAAAATCAATTTGCAGATGAAAACACATCACAAATAGGCATGAACACATACAGAATACATTGGGATCGTTTAAGCTCTTTGTTTCCCTTAAATTCACTGTATAAAAGTATTGCAATCAGCCAGCACAGATACTGTCACTTATTGTTGATCCAATCCAGGATAGAAAGTATAGAGCAATTAAATGAAAAGTAGCCATATTACAAAAGTCAGCCTCTAGTACCATCTTCATTTACAAGAATCCTGCTGGAATTCCCCTAAGCGTTCCTAGAAAATAAAAAAAAAAAGAGTTAGGAGGTTTTCTTTGCCCTGTGATTTCTTTGGAAGGGTGCCCATGTGGCCAAGACAAAAAGATCACGGTAAGATTAGGTAGTAAAGAGAATGGCAGGAAGTAAGTTTGCCAGTTTACCTTCTTGATAAATCAGTGTTTTGTGACTGGACATGTCCACCATGATAGCCATTTTGTAAATAGGCAGGCCCCTGCAGCAGCCATTTTGTGAGCACACCCATAGCATTCTCTCAGACTTCCAAATCTGCCCACAGAAATGGCCACACAGTCAAAATTCACCCTTCCCTCTCCCCTGATCAGATGTAAGTCTATAGCTCCATCCTTTATTTCACCTACTTCTTCCTTGGCATAATAATACCTGAAACCTCAGACCTTAGATGATATTGCTGTCATAATGTCTCCATGTAATTATTAGCAGTGAACAGACTTCTCTTTATTGTGAGTATTGTAGCCAAAAGGCCATGCAAAAGAGAGTCTTACTGACAGCCTTACAGGGATGTGGAAATCAGAAATTAAAAGCTCCAGAACATGGAGTTTGATAGGAGTCCCAAATTGTCCAATGGGCTACATGTGCTGAGTGCTGACTGAGTGTCTGGGGAAAACTCAAAAGCATGAAGGCATGAAATGAGTGATGGAGTGGAATATCCTAGGATAGAACAGCAATATTTCACAAGCATCACTTGCAAAAACTGTGTTCCTCCGTGCCCTGTTGTGGCTGTCCCTGGAATCTTTTTACATAGCCAATACTCTCAGTCGGTCATCAGTATCAAAGGGCAAGAGACAGGTTCTTCCATGGAGTTTTGAACTATCGGAGGGTACAAATTATGATGATGTGTTATCCCAGGTTCAAAAATAGCACACCTATGGGCATGAGAAGTTTTGCAAGTGCAGCAGGAGACAAAACATAGCCTTGGGTGCTACTTTTGGGCTTCTCAGAGACGTGCATTGGTTATTACTGGAAAGAAGATGCAGCCCTAGATGAGCCTGGTTCAAGAAAGTATGCTGAGTTAGGAAGATGGAGCAGACTGCAACATCCTTTTTGATCAGTGTCCCATTTTGCTCAGTATTTTCTCTATTAATCTTGTCCACACAGTATGATTAACTCGGTCAGTGAGTAACTTGGTCAAATGTTCTTAAGTTCTGCAGCATTCAGCCCCAGTAACTGGGTCAAAAGTTGACATTTTGGGACCACAGAGCCTTCATCTGTTTTCTCCAGGAAATGACTGGTAGCCTGTCTGATGTTGTGCTTGGACATTATTGGCAAGGTTGCGTTACTCTTCATCAATCACCCCTTCCCTGTGAGGCAGACAGCAGTAGGCATGGCTTGACCATGGGAGTCAATGAATGCTTCAGAAGAGTGTTCCGGGCTGCTCTCTGGCCTCTAACATAAAAGCTTGTTTGTATTCGGCCAGTCCATATTGCCAACTTTTTCTCTTAGAGCAATGTTTCTCAACCTTGGCAACTTTAAGATGCGTGGACTTCAGCTCCCAGGATTCCCCAGCCAGCATGCTGGCTGGGGAATCCTGGGAGTTGAAGTCCACGCATCTTAAAGTTGCCAAGGTTGAGAAACACTGTCTTAGAGAAATGACTGGATGAGGGGTAGAAAGTAGCCCACTTTCGACTGAATAATAATATCCACACAGCATAGGTGACCAGATGAAGGTAGCTTAACCCTGACAAACTCAGGGCTGCTTGGGATTAAAATGAACTCTCTCCTACCCCACTCCTGACTGAGGTTCAGTGATTGTGTGACTCCTCCTGCAACTGATCTGGTTAAGTGTGCTCTGCAGAGAGAGCCAATTTGCTGGGAATTCAGAAAGGAGCATTTTTTTCCACACCCCTTCCTAAAGATGCTAGGGATTGGAAGTGCAAGCGTTTGTACAATTCATCCCTTTCCTGTGCTTGGGTTGTGTTCTTAAAACTCCAGAAAAAGAGGAAATCTTCTGTTGTTAGGAGCAACAGGTGAGGCTCAATTTCCTGACCAGCAAGTGAACTCTTACCTCACCCCTGATGCAACTGTGAAGTTCCACCAAATAAAGTTTCACTTTCTTTTCTTGCTAAGGGACTTGTATTTTGGAGTGAACAATGAAGTGATTTGGTGTTCTTCAAGCCTACCCAATGGAGGATACGTAATCTACAGTACTAATTTTTGGGGGAAGAGTGTTTTGACTCTGTGTTAATTCCTGGTGGCTGCCTGGACAAAGCCCTGCAGTTTTCTTGGCAAGATTTTTGGAAGTGGTTTTCCCTTGCCGCCTTCTTCCTGAGGTTGAGAGAGAGGGACTAGAAGCCCAAGGTGGGACTAGAACTCAGAGTCTCCTGGTTTCTAGCCTGGTGCCTTAACCATTGCATCAAATTGGCTGTCATACATAAACCAATTAGCTGGTTTTAAATTCAAATAAAAGGGCAGAACATCTAACCACCAATGTCAATGTCTTACTGATATAATTTGCATTTCAACAAGAACTTATGAGGTCTGGTTGATGCAGGACTAGCCATAAATCAGGGTTTACAAATGTAATGGTTGGCTTACCCATTGTGCTAAGCTCAGATCAGTGATACACACATTGGAGCAATGTGGGAACCCAGCCAATGTCGTATTGTGCTTTAAATGTCCCTTTTAATTCTCAGTTCTAGGAGCAGACCAAATGATTTTAACTTCTAATTTATTAAAATGTTACTTGGATTTCTCAAGAACAAATTTTGTCAGACTAACCTTACCTGATTTGCTTCATCAGCATCTTTCCTTAGTATATTATAAAATCTTACAGACATAGTATATCTTGATTTCCACAAACTATTTGACAGAGTACTCCATGACATTCCGATTAGCAAGCTAGTTAAATTGTTAAGGCCGAATGGCTTAATTAAATGGATATATACTTGGCTTTAAAAGTATATTCAGAGAGGACTTATTAATGGTTCCTCATCAAACTGGGCCAAAGTACTGACTGGTGCCACAAGATACTAATAAGGTCTGACCCCAGTTAGCTTTTTCAGATCAGCCAAATTAGGCTCAAAATAAGCCATTGAAAATATGTTTGAATTGTTTTAGTAAATCATAGTTTAGCCACCATAGTTGAAGGTTTGGAAATCATTTTGAGCTGGGTAATAAATTCAGTAGGGCAAACCAAAATAGTACAAAAGGGTATACAGGTTTTCAAGTCACAAAATGATATTATGAGTAATTAAAAATGGAGAGAAAAGCTTTTACTTTCTTTACTGAATCAGAGAACCTGAACTGCATTAAATGGTTACTGGTAAACTCTGCCCAACCCCAGCCAATATTTACATGCATGGGGGATAATCAGGTTAGATAGATTTTTTTAAAAACCAAACTGGTGTGATGGGTGTATGGAGACACATCTGATTACTGTACTCTGTCAAGAGGGAGGCACAATGTACCATTCTGTTGACTGTCTTTGATCTTGGCATGGTTTTTGAAACTGACTCCTTGCCACTACAGTGAATAGGTAAGCATGGCTCTTATCTGTAGGTTCTCTCCAGGAGTGTCCTGAGGAGGTCCAAAAAGTCAAGGTGGCGGGTGTAAAAATGGGCAGGGCTTTGATTGTGCAATTGTACCCATCACCTTGGCTTTAAATGTATTTATTATATTTACATGGCCATCCAATTTGGAAGGCATACGGCCATGCATACCCCTCCCGTGGACTCCTCTGGTTCCATCTTATTCCATGGGAGGTACACCTGTGCCACACTATATTCTTTGTGCTGCCACGTTAAAACTTTGCTTGCATTTTACGTTTATCTCATTTAAAACCAGTTTTTAAGGTGATATGTGTAATTTTCATGCTCCTGATTATGCCTGAATTTTAAGGTGGTTTTTCCTGCATCTCGTTTTTAATCCTTGCGTATATCACTGCCAGATCCTTTTGGGGTGAAGCTGTATTAGGTATTTCTGAAATAAAATCTGTGCTTGATCTTGTATCTCTACAAAGGAAATGGTGTGCTTCTTCCCAGGTCACCATGACTGACAGAGCTGCAGCTGAAAGAGCTTGTAAAGATCCCAATCCCATCATTGATGGGCGGAAAGCAAACGTCAACCTAGCGTATCTGGGAGCAAAGCCAAGGAGTATTCAAACTGGTAAGGCCAATAGCTCTTCTCTTACCCCCTGCTCCTTCCATCTCCCTCACTTAAGCTACTTCATGTTCTGTGCAGACTTCAGCTGAGACAATCCAGTACAGAGCTCTAAATGAATATTCCACCTTATGCAGCTTTCAAGTAAATCCTGCAGTCTTTCCTACCACATTTTCCACTGCTAAGCTTGGAGTACTCAAAGCCATAGACAGTCTCTTGGCTATCAGTGGAGACACTGTGAGGCAGGTGTGCTGTGGCAGAATCAGGGAGACCTGATAAATAGCTACAGATTGGGTTCACACATTGCACTACACCAGTGTTTCTCAACCTCAGCAACTTTAAGCTGTGTGGACTTCAACTCCCAAAATTCCCCAGCCAGCATGAATTCCACACAGCTTAAAGTGCTGAGGTTGAGAAATACTGCACTAAATCATCATGGGGTTTCCCTGTTTCTGGCCCAGATTTATTTATTTATTCAAAATATTTATAAGCTGCCATTCTATGTAAAAGACTTTCAAAGTGACATACAAGAGAATTCAAAATGCAACCTTTGTCTACAACCACAGTTAGGAAAATACAGTGTATATATTTGAAACATTTACCAGTTTGTGTGATGCAGACCCTTGTGGTTTGTTCAATAAACCATGATTAATCTTGGTTTAGCATTGTGCACCACTGGCTGGGTTTGCACACTGTCCTAAGCAGTGGCTTAAATAATCCAGAGTAACTGGATCCTCACATTACAGTAAGTCATAAACCGTAGGCCACAAGCCATAGTGATTAGATGTACATGGCAGTAAGCCAAAGTTAACCATAGTTCTTTATTGTTTTGTGTAGATGAAGCCAGTGTATATACGTACATACCCATTGTTCTGCTCCTTATGGGTTAAGTAACATTATTCAATGCATAGAAAAAAGAGTAAAAAGTAATAAAACAACATAAATTAAAGGCAAGAAATAAAAGAAAAAGAAAAAGTAACTAAATCTAAATGCATCTTTATATTTTCCTATTCTTGCAAGCCATGCTTACATCCCTCATATCTATATATTGACTTTTGTTCTTTAAACTTTTCAATTCTGTCTTTTTGAGGATCTTATCATCTCCATCCAACCACAACTTTCTCCATCTTCCCCTTCATCTTGACTCATTAATTCTTCCTTCATATATTTGTTTTGCAGTTTGATCCTTATGCATTTTTCCTGTAGTACCACTTTTCATGCCCTTCATGATGGGATATGTGCAACAGTATGTTGGCTTGTAAGGTAGTCTCTGGCTGAGAGATTCTAGCTTACATACAATAGTATGAGCATGTTTGGGATAAAATTGGGCATTGCTTGCACTCGTGGCATTCTGGGCAAAACTGACACGCACTGTCCTTACTGTTAGTAGGGAATGTTGCATGTTGTAAGGAATGAAGTTGGTAAGGCAGTTCCCAGGTTAGAGAAGCAGTTCTCAGATGACAACATAGATCAGGAGCTTTCCAGGCCATCAAGAGAGCAGCCAGTATCTGTTGGATCAGAAAATTTGGACTTCTGAGTCCTGAAGTGGACAGAGCTTCTCTGTGTATGTGGCTTTATTCTTATTGAAAAAGAGACTAATTCATCCAAATCGTGTCTGAGTACCTTCTGCTGAATAAGCTGTTTCCTGAATAAGAGGTTACCTATCTGGAGATCTGAGATTTACAGTTGAGCCTGGTATGAAGCTTAACAGATGTGGGACAGGAATGACTAAGGCTGGTAACCTAGTATGTATCTTCTCTATTTTACTAATAACCATTATATGAAAGCACAATTGACGAAAACCATGATTGGGGATAAAGATCAATATTCACACAACCAACGTCTGGAATTTATATTTAAGTATAAAAGCTGGGCAAGCTTTTGTAGCAGTTGACCAGGGTCAGGCAGTAGAAGGGATGTGAAAGTTCTCCTCTTTATTCTTATCCAAGGTTTCTCCTTTCATTGTTTGCCTGAATCATAATTGGTCATGATACCCAAAATGGGCACATCCAAAGCAAAGCAAGAATTGGGAGAAGGAATTTGTGCATCATCCCCATGACCTCATCAATTGTATGCTTTAAAATATTTGCATTTTCTTGCTAGGTATAGGCAAACATTTCAAATTTAAAACACATCTTTTTTTTTAAGTATAAATCAGTTGTTTCAGGGGTGTCCCAAAACTGTTTTTTGAGCCCTTTGGACATGTGTCAAGATTGACTGTTTTGAGTGTGAAACTCTGTTGCAAGCTTGAAGCATTTCCATAATACTTGAAAGGGTTGTTTTGTGCTCAAAACAGGGTGTTTTCAATTTGGGATAGTCCAGTTTGAAGTGTTTTGCATATCCCTAATTTGCTGTTCAAAAGAAATTAAAAATCCCTTAAAATTCCATTTAGATACATATTTTAAAATATGCATGTATTGTTCAGTTTTCCCCAACTGTGTGCAGATTTGAAATTGTGAGAGCATGTCACAAGCACTTTCACAAAATGGCTGCCACGATGAGTGTGACCAGTCACCTAACACCCATTAACTGGAAGGCAAACTGGTAAGATTGCTTCCCACCAACTTGTCTAACTTCCCAGAATCCTTTGTCCCACCTCTTCTTCTGTATTCTTTCTCCTGGTAGGGAGAGTAGGCACATTTCCAAATAGAAGACTGCCTGAAAGTCCTCTCATTTTGTTTTTCCAAGAAAGCTTCTGAGCCCAGAAACATTCTTGGAAATAACGATAATGCTTGAGCTGGCATTTTGCTTTGATGCATGTTAGCTTCTCACTTAATTTCTTAAAATTAAAACAATCTTACTGTTGACTTTTCCCCCGCCGGGTAGATGAACACACTTCCAAACATGGTCTTGGGCTGCAACCATGCCACCATTTTAATTTCTCAGAATGCCTCTTGTGGGGGTGGGGGCTTATATGGGCTCTGGTTGTACTTCACTACACAGCCTATTGGCATTAAGGTGCGAACCAACAGGCACCAGTTTGGGAATTGAAGGAACTGGGTATGTTTAGCCTCAAGAGTAAGGGGGGACATGAATGCACTCTTCAAATACCCGAGTGGATGTTATACAGAAGAAAGTCAGAACCTGTTTTTTGTTGTTTCAGATGCAGGACACAGAATAATAGATTTAAGTTTCAGGGGTATAACCTGAAGGTTAGAAAAAACTTCCTTGGAGTAAGAGCAGTGGAACCAGTGACCCAGAGAGGTGCTGGCTTCTCTTCCTTGGTGTGATCATTGAGACTTTAATTTGGATCCTTGCATGAAAGAGGGTTAGATTCAGTGGATTCAATAGCCAGTCCCTTCCAACTCTGTGATTCTGTGTCCCATTGTGTATATGCAGCTGTATTGCTGCTTCATTAATAAAGAAAGTTTCCCCTATGTAGAGTGCCAAATTGTGAGGTTCCTGAAGACAACAGGATTACTGGTAGTTTCACACTTGTAAATAAAGCCAAAGTGAAGGGAAACCATAGAATTTCACACATGCAGATGGAAATAAGCCAAAGAAATCTTGGGCTCTGTACTTCAATTTACATTCTGCTTCATCAGTTTCTAGAACTGTATAAGTTATGAAATAGAAACTATAATGATATAAGCTGAAGATCTTAATTTTTTTTAAGTAAAACAAAATAGAAAACGTATTCAAATATATTGTAGTGTGTACATAAATCTGCAGTTTTGAGCATGCATTAAAAATGTTCTGTAGAAAGAGAAGGAAATTGCACAAAGATGAAAGTGATTTGAATTTGTATACAGAGTTGAAAAATTGCAGCCAAATATTTGCAATTAGGGAGGAGTGGATTTGTATAAATCAGGTCCATGTCAATGCTGCATTTATCTACCAAAGGGTCATTTATCTGAGTATTATTCTGTTCTGTGCAATTTCTTGTTTAATCGTCTTTTTAAAAAACTTCCAGAAAAAAAATAGCATTATGCAGATTTTGAACATGGCTTTCTGCAATATACGGATTTTTCTACAAAAGCTATGCAGCTCCTCTTATGGTACACTCTAGTTCAGTTCACAAAACATATTGAACCTGATTACTGAATTAAACGATTTTCTTGGTGTGCACAGTTTACAGAACTGTGAGCTAACTCAGTGGTCTGGGTTCACAGCATGGTAAATGATTAAGGAAAACCTAACCAAGATTAATGCTAATAAAGCTTAGGATGTGGTTTAAATGCATCTACTGCAGTAGGTATTACTTGACCTAGGAACCATATTTTTGGAACTTTCCTTGCCAAAAATAGAGACCACCAAGGAGACCCTATTTTGAGTTAAAACACTCTTCAATAGATCATACTGAAGTTATTTTTTTTTTAATATTTATTGCTCTGCTTCCAGAAGTTGTACCAAAAGGAAAAAAAATGTAAATGTATTACAATCTCAGGATGAACATTAAGAGAATTGCATTTAATCATAGTCTAAATAAATAAATAAACTGTAGGCACTTGAGTAGAAAGCAGTAAAAGATGTGAACGTGTGTGTTAATATAGATGTCTGGGGAGGCGTGACTGTCAGCGGTAAAATTAGTCTACCCAAGGGTCATGTGGCTAAAAAAAGTTGGTGTGTAAGAGAGGGTTGAAAGTTTTAAAGAAACGGAAGACTTGCAATATCATAAACCATTCTAGCGCAGTCCAAAATAGCCCAGCGTATACTAAAAATTGAAAAATGTGAAAGTGATAAGATGCACGGGCCTATCATTGAATTGCACTGTTGAATAAGCAACATGTTGCATAATCTAGTTTAACTCTGCTTCAACCATTTTTCTCTAGGTTTTACCTTAGGGGTGCAGCAGTTACATCCGGCTCTTATTCAGAGACCCTATGGGTAAGTGGAACTTTTCTTTTTAACTGTGTTCACAGCCAATCTGAAGACAAATTAATAAAGCATCACAGAATGAGGAAATAAGCTCTGAGTTACAGAACTAGATAGCTATAGCATCTGAGACAAGATTTTCCGGTCCTTGCTTAAGATATGAAGCAAAGGTTTTTGAAAAGTTGCCACTTCTACGAATATTGGATTGGGTCATTCATTCATTCGTTCAGTTTGTTTGGCTGCCCATCTCAGTAAGTGACTCTGGGCAGTGAACCATCTTAAAATAAACGAAAAACACATTTGCATCCTGATACAGCTCAAGGAAACCATTTCTATTTCTCTGGTCCTCTTATTATGCCCCGGAGTAGTTAGGGGGATGGATCATCTGTGAGCTTGTTTCATGATCTCCACTTTTGCGAAGTCAACTTCCTCTATTTCGCAAATGCAGGTGGAAAGTTAAAACAGGGCAGTGGTTCTTACCATATCCTGGGAGGGAGAGAGCAGCTAGGTTCATACATACATTATGCTGAACTCAAATGGGGTTGGGTAGTCTTAACATGTTTTGTGAGTCAGGCCATGATATTAAGCTGTGAAATAGTTTATTATTTATTTGGGCATACTGTGTTATATATACTCAACAATTGTGTGACTTACGTTTAAGATTTAATGGGTTGTATGAACCCAGCCAATCTGCTTATAATAATGTTTCCCATACTACGAGTCTAAGACTGGGTTTGGTCAGTGCATTAAGTCATTGTTTGTTTAACTATTGTTTATTTGAATGAGCCACGGTTGGCTGGATTTATACAGAAAAAATAAATAAAGCCATTCACATTGTGGCTTAGCATAATGTATGAATACAGCCTTTATGCTTACATATCTCATGCAAAATGATTTCATTCACATAAAATGCTAACCTGTAATGTGGGTTGCTCTGCTTTAGATTAGCACACTATGTCCTCCCAACATGAAAACTAAACCAGTTGATATTTTTTCGGCCAACCCATGGCTTAGCCTGACATGCGAACTCACGCATGTGGGCCTCTTTCTTATTCTAGGAGTTGAAACAGTCCTTCATATGATTCTCTGAGATTGTGTTTTCCATGGAGAATAAGACATTAGACAGGTGTCCTGCACAAGGTTCTTGCCCTGTAGGACCGTGGTCTTTCTGGGCTCGAGACACCTAAGGACCTCTTATTAGGACATGCCGTACGAGTTCTATAAAATCCAAGAAAGGCTTCATTTGTTTGTTTGAGTTCTAATTTAAATGGGGCCGATGCAGGAGGCCTTGGCAGCGGGTTGCAGCTCGTTGCTTTGGGCCCCAAGTGGCAATTCCAGGCCAGAGAACAAATTGCATTTGGATAGTAAATCTAATATTCAGTGAAAGAAACATTAAGTCAAAAATTGATTCTGGGCAGATGTTATACAGGACTTGAGGAGTTTATAGAAGTCCGCTATTGTCTCCACTTTTCAATAGTCTATCCCAACCCGCTTTGGTCTAAAACATCCTCTTTTTATACATCTAATAGGATCTGGCAGCTGCTTTGGAAAAGCCAAGAGTGCTTAAAGACAACAATAGTAACTGTCATCCTAACTTCATTTAACTGTTTAATGATTGATGTAATTCTTTGGGTCTTTCTCTTTCGCTCTTAGGCACTGCTTTCTGAAAATGGAAGCTTGTGTGTATATGGTGTGTGTTTTAAAAAATTTGGGAAAAGTCGGTTCTCTTTGGGGGGGAAAAAACTTTGGAAAGCTGATGGCTTTAAGAAACAATGCACCATTTTTTTCTTTGCCAAGAAGAATTAATATTTAATCTCACCCCCCCACCCCACCCAGTGGTCCACACATAGACTGTCTTTCTTTACATCCCCCCCCCTCCAACCTTCCTGCTCTGGATTGCTCAACTCTCCGAGTTTATGATGCCAAAGGTGGTGGTATTTTTTCCCCCTTGCTGCTCTGGTAGTGTCATAGTAGGGAAATCACATCTGTATGGTTTGTATAGAGGGTTGAAACATGTTTTTCCACACCACTCTTTAATGCTCATTTTGAAATGCTCATTTTCTTTTGGAAGAGAAGAAATCCTTGTTTTTAATCTTAATAGCCAGCGAAAAAATAATCACATTTGTGATATGCCTCTTATCATCATATCACCATCACCAGCAGCAGCAGCAGCAGCATTTTCTTTAAGTGAAGTCTGTTATGGTGAAAACGTTGCTGAAAATGATAACAAGAGTCCTGTTCAGTTCATTTGGTGCTTTTTGTAGCTGCATTTTTGATAGTAACATTTCTCAATTGTTAGTGTTTCCTAATTCCGCAGTTCCTCTGAAGAAGCCCAGAATTTGCAGAATTAATTTCAGACATTGAATCCTGATATGTGTATGAGTATGTGTTTTTAAATTTACAGCGCCCAGGGAAAAGGAGGAACAGTAAGAGGCTATGAATATTAAACTTGCACTTGTTTAAAAATTCATTTTTAGAACAGCTTTTTATAGCATGTTTGGTGCTGCATAATAATAAGAATTGGCTCGGTCCCAATTTTGAGGACTTTGGGTATATGGCTGATGAAGCAGCAGTGGCAAGAAGGAAGTGCAGAGTAAGAATTGTAGTAAGAGGAGGAAAGACATGCCAAAAGTCACTGTAATTTCCAGTCTACCCTGACATCATCTAGAAATCAGATGCTGCAGGTGGATTTGTTGGTGGGCAAACAGCAAAGAGCTGAAAAAGTCTTTGATGTTGGTGAGCAAAAGTGCTTACAGAGGTAGCTTGCATGACCAGAAAAACCTGGAGAATACTTTAGAGGACCTAACTCTGTTTAATGAAAATAGTGTAAATCTACTTGCAATCAGTAGGAGTGGGATGAATGGGATAGCCTTCCCCTCCTTGTATGACCTCCATGGGTAAGAGGCAAAGGTACACTGTGAGAGCTTCTTAACAGTGAAGGCTGAAGACTCATCCCCTCCAATCCCATTGAGAGTCTCTAGAGCAGTGTTGTCCAAACTTGGCCACTTTAAGATGAGTGGACTTCAACTCCCAGAATTCCCCAGCCAGCCATGCTGGCTGGGGAGTTCTGGGAGTTGAAGTCCACTCAAAGTGGCCAAGTTTGGACAACACTGCTCTAGAGTTAGCAAAGAAGGTACCATGCTTGCCCTTGGTCCCCCTGGATCTGAGAGCTTCTATAACTTGGCAGTCTGGATGTCATTTGCAAATTGCCTTGTCTTTCCCTTCCTGCAAGAATTCCCAATCTGTTTGGTGGGCCTGTGTATGTGTGTTTGTATGTATGTGCAATGCATTGGCACTCTGTGTTCAGTTTCCCTCCAGTGTTCCTGAGACTTCTTTGTTTCCTTTTTGGTTTTTTCCGCCCTCACCTGGCTTTCTGTGGCTTTGCTTATTCCCATATTCCAGCCTTACCCTTTATATATTTTTGCTACTTATCCCAGGATGCATTTAAAAAAAGAGTCTGTATGTTGCCTCTTCCATCAGGCCTTAGCAAAATCAGTATTGTACTTGGTTGTAATTATAGTGCATGTAACTTGGCCTGTCAGTTCTTTGAGCTGCACTCTTCCATGTACTTTGTAGAACACTGTGCACACCAATCTCAGTGTAGAACTCCATGTTATGTATTATGATAGGTTTAAGATGTGGTCATTTGCGAGAGTCCAAGAGGATCAAGTTCTAGCTTCCTAGCAAGTTTCCACATTTAACTGTACTGTATAGATACTTCAATTGGATGGCTTGTGTGGTGAATAGCTCTACCACTGCTCCTTGTTCCTAGTGATTAATGGTATGACAATGTGATAAGGGTGACTCTGAGCAAAAGAGCAGGTGTTACCATTATGGAAATCTCTCATAACAATCGTTTCTTTCAACAGCAGCTTTAATTGGCTCCAACATATACTTTGAATGTAAATAAATAAAGCATAATCAAGCGTTCTTTACGACACAGCGGGAAACAGAATCACCCAATCGTGTAATCCCTGTCCCATCAAATCAATGATATGATATCCCAGGGAGCCAATTCATAATTAGTCTTCCTGCATATTGGGTGATCCTTGTGGACCCTTTCAGTTCTATAACTATAGGCATCTTCAAAATGCCAAGAGTGTGTTGAATGTGATTTAATTTGTCACATTTCTGGGCCACCCAACTCTCAAACAACCCTTCCTTGGAAGCTTTAAAAGTACAGGCTCCTATACCTTAGTGGCCACCCCAAAGGGTGAAATAACAGGGCAGCCAATCTAAGCTATCCTTGCAGCAGGCTTCTTGCCATGGACCTGCAAGGATGATTCAGATCAACAAGGATGACAAGGAGAAAGCGATTGGATATGGTGTAGGCTTTGGAAGAAGTAGCTGCATTGAACCCCTGCAGATTGACTGGGCTGCCCTGACAGATGGTTTTTCCCACCTCCACTTTCGGGTAAGAAGAACCATTTTAGTTGAGCGCAGAGAAGGAACAGCTGAGAGGAAGTACTTACATAAGAAGAATGTGACAAGTAACCACCAATAGCTTTATCCTCCCTGAAATTTGTCTTATACTTCTTTAAAGTTGTCCTAGCTTTTAAGTATTGTATATAGTAGTAAATAGGATCGCGTGGTGCTTCAGATTCATTTCCAAAACGGTGCTTTGGAGCATGTGGGGACACAAAGGTAGTACCTGTCTGCATCTTCTTAAGTCAGCTATGGGATTGCCCAGCTGCCATGTGATCCAGGAAAAAAGCACAGCTGCTGAAGCAAGCTGCAGACAGATACTCCATTTGCATTCCTGTGCAGTTCAAAACATCTTTATGGGATTGAGTCTGAAACATGGCAAAGCCATAGTAGCAAGTACCATAGTATATTTATGCACTGTAGAAAGATATCTTGAGTTTTCCACCCTTCACTGGATGATCCAGGATGACAATTCATGACTTGATACATGTTTTATTATATCCAACTATGGGGAAACGCTCCATGTAATGAAACTTAGGAAATTGTTCTAGTCCCTTGATCTTTTTTCCCAGCTTCTTCTTCAGCCTCTTTGTCCCTACTCCCAAGCACCATTTGGCTTCAAATGCGGGTAGACCCAGTAAGTTCTAAAGCGGCCGCCAGGATACCCTTGCACATGATTGCACAGATTGTTCAGTGTGAGCCTCCGTCAGCCTAAATAAGGCAATCCTTGAACATGCTGAGAATTCACACGTAGTTGCAAACAGATCTCTGCCACCAGATCTTTCTGCTCAGAGGTTCAAGATTAAGATTGAGGAGAGGAACAATTGTCCATTGAAGGAAAAGTAAAATTGCCTTCAGTTGAGCTTGTCTCCTGATGACTTGCATGGACATATTCTTGCAGGGGGGTTGACATGTTGTAGAAGTGATTTGTGACTTCCTTCTTGTGGGATGTGTTTTTGAATTTCCAGTTTAGAAATTTAGCCAACAGGATTGGGATTCCCAGGCGATCTTCTTTTCAAGTACTAACTGGGGTCACCACTGCTTCTTTTTCTAGATCAGGCAGCATTAGCTAAATATGGCCACCTTCTGAAACACATTTGTCCATTTATACACATATAAATTTACTGTCCAAGCTACATGTAGCATGTCATTAGGGGTTTTTGCACACTTTCTTCTAGCCTTGTATGCAGAAAAGTTTAGCACATGAATAAGAACTGTTCAAGTGTGTATGTGTGTGTGCATAGGGGCATGCCCACAGACACGCATACATATATATTTAGCAATTACCTTTCCAGTTTTCAGACATTCACTTCCCCAGTAAAAACCATTCCAGCTACCCTTGATACACTTGACGGTGTTTGTTATAAATTATGTATTGGTTGCTGAGAGATGAGTGGAGGCAAGAAAGGGAGGATATATCATTAGTATATATCATTTGCATCAGTAAACAAGAATTTCACCACATTCTGTTCCAGCAGTGGTTTAATTGTGAGAAATACAGATTGGCAAGACCCATGCCATTTGCTTGAGCAATCTTGGTTACTATGGTGCCCTTTTTCCTAGCAAAGCATCAAACACTCTCCTAGCAACATAGACTTGGCAACTGGCTCTATTCTTGTCCAGTTGGAACAATCGGTAATGTAGGCTTCAACATTAAACCAACATTCCTTGAACACCCAAGGCTTCTTCAGTCTAGGGGAAAAAAGACTAAAATTTCTAAGCATTGTGTAGCTACAGATCTTTTAAAAGAGTGGTTAAGACAAATTTGCTGAAGCAATGCTTTTCTTTTATGGGGAAGGTCAAAAGAACAAGATTTTGTCTCTTTGGAGCATACTTACCGATCCCATTAAACTGTCTTAAATGGTATGTATGTAATATATGTGCATATATTTCCTTTTCTCTTTTGTGAGTCCCTCTGGTGCTTGTTTTAAGACAAGGGCTCAACGGATTCATGATTCCAAAGAAGTAAAAATGCATGTGAAGACAGACAGCTCAATTGACAGAGCAGGGCGGACACAACTCCTGGATCTTTTGTCAGTTGGTAGATTTATTTGCTGCATAAATGATACTGTTTGGGTTGTTTTATCAATAATCAGTGGGAAATAGAAATACTGGAAATTGAGCTCTTAACTAAATAAGCTTAATTCTTAGGAGAGAAGAAAGTTGATCCGATAGCAGTTTTCAAACGCTTATTAGCTCCTAGTAGATTCTGGTTAAATGTTAGGAAAAACTTACTGATGATAAGAATAGTTTGACAGTGAAGCCAATTACTAAGAATGGTGCCAATGTTTCTTTCACTACATAACTTCAAGCAAAGGCTGTACAGTCATTTTCCAGAGATGCTTTCATTTCATCAGAGATGCTTTCATTCCTGTACTGAACAGGGACTTGGACTTGATGACCTTACTAGATTATTCCAGCTATGATTCCACAAAAACCAAATATTTTAACTTGCTTTTCCCAATCTTCACATATGTTGGGCTATATCTTTCCATTTTCCCTGCTAGAATATTCACTGGTTGTGTTGCTTGAGAGGTTGTGAGTGTTGTTGTCCAATACTTTGGAAAGCATTGCTAATGTAGCTTCTCTAGAGCGTATTACTCATAATGCTAACTCCTTAGTGTCGTACATTCAAAGGAAAGTTTGCTACCAACATTGTTGACTGAACTCTGAGGTTAAGTTGAATTTTTTGGTTGTCATTCTAATGTGAAAGTTCACAAGACATACAATAATGGGTGAACATCTGCTTTTTGCTATTGTGTACAGTATATATAAACTGTAGAAGGGGCCGTAGCTCTGCGGCAGTGCATGTATAAAATAATAGATTTAATCTCTGAAGAACTCTAGGAAGTAGTGTGAGATCACATAGAGTTATTACCAGTCAGAACAAGAGATCAGTGGTCCATTACCTTGTGAAGCCAGTGGGCACATCTGGAATTTTCAGAAAATATTGTGGGTCTGTTCCTAAAGTGGTTGCTGTAGATGGCTTGGCTCTTTATAAAATTACTGCATAGTGCTCTGGTTCATATTTTAATTCTTATTCTTATATCTAAATGCAGTACAAGACCCCCATAACACCATCCTAGTGAGGTGGGTTGGGCTGTGGGAGTGTAAAGTCAGAGAGAAATTAGTAAGCTAAAAGAAAATTGACTTGCTAGGACCCTAAGCACAACACCTTCAAAATGCAAAATAATTCTTTTGATCTCTTATGCCTCCTTTTTGCCCTTCAATTTCAAGAAGAGAGACAAATTCTCAGAGGTTCAGAGTAAGCCCAAGAAGCAGCCACGAATACCAACTGTTTGCCTCAACACATTTCCCATTTGCCAGAAAATGGAAAAATACTAAAAGTACTAATACCTCTAACAGTGCACATGTACAGATATTCGCACAAGTTATACACTCATCTAATTCTCTCCTTAGCAAGGAATCAGTCCATGATTGTAAATAGGAAGGGTATTGCCGATGATAATAAATGTGTCCACACCAAAGCAGGGGAACCACTAAGTGTCTTGTTTAAGGCCTTTTCAAACCTTGGAATTGGTATTGTACTTGACCACACATGCATATTTTGAAGGTGTTCCATGTGAATGAATGTATGAATCGTGTTACTTCTTCCCATTCCTGTAGGTGGAAGAATCACATAATCTTGTCCTTGTCCTCCTAATGTAGAGCCATATAACTCTACATATGGAGAACATGTCCATACATGTACTGGAGACTCTATGGCTCAGGTGAACAAAAGAACCACCACCTTCTTCTTAGATGATAATGCATGCAAAGAGGCAGCTGGGAACCATTATGGCATTGTAGATACATTTGGGGGAGTTAGATGTTGGAGGCTTCCTCTCCAGTTGGTCTCACCATTCTTTTAACCTATGACTTCACTGAAATTTTCATACCGCCTGGCTTGTTTCATGGGGTTTTAAGGATTAAAGGTCTATAGTAAAGTCTTTAGAAACGTGGTAGAGTAAAATTGTATGAAATCAAACTAATTATGGCTACCTCTTGGCACTTTGCAAAGTGGTTTGTGACTCAGAGAAGCATCTTTTGTGAAATCTCATACCACTAAGAGAAGTGATGGAAGCTCAGTCATGCTTTACTAGAGATACAGCATTAGCCAATACCTAGCTTTCAGATAAAAATGGATCACAAAAAACTGGTGGCATAATGGAGCGTTGGCAGCTTAAGAGAAGATGAATGGTTTACTGTTTCATACAAGCAGGCACATCCCCAGTTCCTTGTTCAATGGTATGAGCATATGGTTTGGGCCCATCTGGTTATAAAAAAGCTTGGGGGAAAGGGCACAGGAATGTACCCACAGGAAGGTCCACTGGTTCCTGTCAGGCACTGTGACCTACCTGACTTAAAATATTTTAGATGTTTCTAATGTTAATGAAATCAATAAAGAAGCCGGCATGCTATAAAGTGCTAGCATCATCCTTATTTCCATAAACATCTCTTGGCCTTATGGCTAAACTATCTTAAACTAGTATTTTGAAGATGATTCTTTAAAGATTTTTTTATCTCGCCTTTTATTATTTTAAATAACTCAAGGTGGCGAACATACCTAATACTCCTTCCTCCTCCTATTTTCAAAGGTAATATTATTCATACAATTATGCTTATCATTTAATGACTCTGATGGTTGAAACAATTACTTGTTACCACGACAGCAAATTAAATCCTTTAGTTTGCCATTCCAAGTTGCTCATGCTTAAACTTAAGGAGTCAAATTTTCTTTAGTTGAATTACCATCAAACATACAGTTGGTTCAGCATCATTTATTTCCATGCCATTGAAAGAAAGGTTTTAACTGATTGTCTCAACACAGGATTGCTTTGTAATGGCCAGCTTCCACAGTTTTGTAGCCAGTACATTCTGCATTGCAAGTACTAATTTGGAAGCCTCTTGCAGAACTTTCCAGAAAAGATCTCTGGATCAAGCTGAAGATTCAACTGGTCCACGATCAGTCAGATGCTACTGAGAAAACCAAAAACCCAGCTCCACAGCTTGGAGGCAATATCTCATTATCTTAGAGGCAGCTCAACTTAGAGGTGTTGCCTCTACCTTGAGCTGCAGAAGGAAAAGTGGAATACAAATCAAATGGGAGGGAGGGAGGGAGGGAATGATGGCTAATGTAATTCAGTGCTTTGTTTGGAAGTCTGCCCATTTTCCCACTCTTGGGATTGTAGGAGGAGGAACCTTACCTACAGTATTTACCTTCTGGCAAATGGGTGTTTTGTCCAGATATATGCCTCCCTGCCCTAACCCTAAACCTAACCCAGAAAAAAGTGTATCATTTGAACAGATACCTTTTCCTCACATCCCACATGAACCATTTTGTTACATGACAGATAACATGTTCTCAACATTCAAAAAAGGATTGTTGCCTCCCCAGAAGATCCAATAGTACTAAATGTTCAACAGAACCCTAACCTTAGAAATGGAAGAGGGGACTGTCCTACAAACACAAGTTCATAATTGTTTTGAAAGAAGCTGTAGCAACCATCAAGACAATGCACAATGAACCCAGGTAAAACATCATAAAACATAAAGAACTTGCTAGCCAGCTAACATAAAGTATTACAATAGCAATTAAACCACTAAAAGCTATTAAAAGATGCATTCCTAATGCCCTTTCCGAAAACCAAGAGAAAGTCTTTCTGATGAAGACTTCTCGTGCTTTCATTTTCAAAGCCAACCATGGGGAGCTCTAATGCAGATGCTGACCCATCAAACTAACTATGAGGGAGAAAATAAAAGTTGCAGAATTGGAAGAGTTGGTCCAGTCTGGGGATATGTTGGATCTTCTGTCAGAGTGGCCAGTTGCAGAAAGGTATAAGCTATTACATCTGGAGCCCACCAGTTTAGGAAAGCTAAATGGGGTTGGCTGGCCCCTTAGCAGCCCAGTGTGGCCTCTATCGGCCTCTCGGATTTTTTAGCCTTTTTATCTTTCTCTTTGTAGCTTTGGTTTTATAATCTTTTAATTATGTATTGCCAATTTTAGTTTGTTGTAAGCCGCCCAGAGTCCCCCGTTGTGGGGAGATGGGCGGGGACAAGTCAAAATAATAATAATAATAATAATATCACTTCTACAACTTACACAGGAGCTCTCCAAAGGATAGAGATTGACTCCAGCTTCTCATAGATCAGAGTGTACAACTTTTTTTCAGACCCAATGCCTTACTGGGCCTTTAGGGCCGTGCTCAGGGTGGCAAACCAAAACATAACTAGGTCCAGGATGAACTAATGGGAGTAATCAGAGCAAATACCAGTTTTAATTCTATAATACAGGGCAGATTATTTAATAATTTTCTACTTCTAGCTCACAAAAAATGACGTAGTGGCAGCTTTTGGAGGGAGCGTTCCAAAGCATTGGGGGGGCCACATGTACCCAAAGTCTGTACATGCCAAGCTTATGCCACCCTATTAAGACAATCACGCCTAATCAACTCTTTCAGCACCCCATAGTTACTAGCCTGTTCAACCTTCATTTGTGTGATTTTTAAAACAATTTTTTAAAAAAGCAGATGGGACATAGAACCTGGAGCTTGCCAAGGGAAGTACTTCTGGGCCAAGTTAGTGAAATAAACTGCAATTTTGTTCACGATTTCCTGTGTTTGTGGATAGATGCTGTTTTGCTTACATGCAAAAGCATCTCTGTGTGTGTCAAAAAGTCAGAAAGGTGACTGCAACCACAAAATCAAAGTCACCATCTTGACTTTTTGAATTACAACCTCCTCACCCCCACCCCTACAGATGACCCAGGTTGCTCATGTCACTTCTCATAAGCTGAACATTGGAAGTAGAAGGAACAATGAGGATAATGCAACATTGATAGACATGGCAAGTGAAAACTCTACCATCTGTTTGTTCCTTTCTCTCTCTCTCCTCTGTCGTAACCTTGGCTTTGTTGAAGTGTTACACGATCAGCTTCCTCCCTCTATAATGTTTTCTGTCTTTCTTTTTCCTTTGCTACACCCCCACCTACTTCCTGTTTAAGTTTACCTTAAAAAAAAGAGAATAAGCCCTGGCTTCTTAAAAGTTTAAAGTGGATTAAAGTGAAAGGTTTAAAGTCATATGCAACTCTTTTTCAGAGAAGATGCAACCAACTTTATTAAATAGCCAAGGCAAAACGGATGGTTCTTCCACTAGGATCCAATTTGAAAATGCCTGCTTTCATAATTATCTTCTTAATTCTGTGGCTGTGTCCACATTAGGAAATTATTTCTCCTGCCTCTGCAGACTGGAAGAGCCAACCCTGTTTGTTTATTCTCTTCCTTCTAGTTCCATTAAAAAAGGGGACAAGCATTTTTTCCCTTTCTTTCTTTCTAAAACTCCTCAATTGTAGAAACAGTTGCTACCACTTGGCTGACAAGCTGTCTCTTTTTGCCCTTGAATTTTGTTGTTTCATGCCGATTGTATCTTCCCTTCGGTTGCCTAACAACCCTTTTAGACTTCCTAGAATTATTTCTGAGTCTTCCAGGCTTTAAAGTGGCTCATTGCTGCAGTGACACAGATCTAGAGATGAAGCGTTGAATCTGCTGGTGGGAGGGGAGGAATCTATCGATGAACTATTTAAAAAAATTATATATACATACATACACACACACACACACACACACACACACATATATATATATATATATACACACATATACGTGTGTGTGTGTGTCTGTGTGTGTGTTGTTCACATAATGGGTTGTTGCTCTTCTGACTTCGTACTTGTTGGTATAGCTTTGCACATGTTGTCTTTCCTGAAAGAAAAAGCTGGGTGTGTGGCTGGTTTTTTCCCCCCAAAGGTTTTGGCATTCAGATAGCTTCAGTTGCCATTAAAGGTTGGAGAAAAGGGGAAGTTTCTCGGATTAAAAAGATGGCTTTTCAGTGCACATGAGGAAGAATGAGAACTTGGAAACGGCACAAATGGTATGACAGCCTGATGGCTCACAGGAGCTTCGGGCCCCTGCTGTAAGCCCAATGAAAGAATCAAACTTGTACACTATATCAAGGCTGTGGAGGATTCCCCCCCCCCCCATGCACACACACTTTTGTACAGACCTTCAGTTACTTAAACGCAGAGTTTTCGCTTTCAGGCCCAAGCATATACGCCAGCCTTCCCCAGACTGGTGCCCTTCTTGTGCATTGAGTCGCAATTCCCATCCCTTCAGGTTTTGGAGAGGCAGGTAGCTGGCAAAGGGCTGACTCCAGACATTGGGCTGCCTGTGGCGAAGTAGCAAATGCTGCCCACCGTTCGCCTGTGTCAAGCAGCTTAAGTATCTTTGCCAACCCTGGCAATAAAATAACTACTATCAACACATTAAGCAAAAGTAATTATTTGCTGTCCTTTCAAGTTCTCCTAAATCTGCTGCATGAGGCAGTTGCTTCTCTCTGCCTAATATTAGGGCATGCCCTGCCTGGTTAGAACAAATATATCGTACTTAGGTTAAGAGAAAAATCTGTAGAGGTAGTCCTCGTTTAGCAACCGCAATTGGAGCTGGCAACTTGGTCATTACGTGAAGTGGTTGCTAAATGAAACTGCAATTGTGCTTATGATCTTACTTTAGCTTCCCTTTGCTTTACAGACCTGAGAAGGCCATAAATGCAGGCATTGGTTGCAAAATTACTTTTTCATCACTGTCATAACTGTGAACAGTCACTAAATGAGGCAGTCACTAAACAAGGACTACCTGAGTTACCATTTTGGTTAGACTGGTATCTCTCATTTCCCAGTCATGTGAAAGCTAAGGCAAGTGTAATGCTGGGTGGCCCACTGAAATGATAGTGTCCTCCACTTAAAAAAAAAAAAAGCAGTCCAATTCTGGTCTGTCTGTGCTTAGACACCCCATTGACTTCAGTGGGGCCTCATTAGGCTGCACTGCACCAAAAGTGGCTTCATAGCCTGAATCGAACGAGGATGGTAAATGGAGAGTAATGAAAGCCATGCTGGGAACTCAAGTGTGAGTCTTACTGGAAAGGCTTGAGCCACTACAGCACATGTGAAATAGAGTGATTAGGGAGAAGGGAATAGATGTACTTTTGTGCTGCCTTTTCAAGCCACACAGCACTTCACATGATTAAGCAGCCATTTTGCATTGCTTACATCTTCATACATGTCTAGTGAAAATACTTGTTGGAGCTACACTGGTAATGGGGAAGCAGCTTGGAATAGTTCCTTTTCATGTATGTATAGATGTATGGACGGATTATGTATTTAAATGATTTCTTTGGATGCCCAGAACAAAGCAAAATAGAAAAGAACCACAACTCAATATAAAACAGCATAAACAAAGGCCTAAAATAAAACACATTCAAAATCCTAAACCAGTTTTCCAGACAAGCTCGTCCACCATCCAAACTCAGGAGAAAAATCTAGTTTTTAAAGCTTACAGAAGGCCAACAGAGTTGGAGCCATCCGAATCTGTCAGCCTTCCAAGATAGTCCAGATAGGAAGCACACCCAGATGAACTAATTCTACTTCATTGTAAGGTTATATTAACAGAATCTTGCAAGTCTGAAAGTACATTTCTCCCCCATCACCTTTACAGCCCAAGAAGCTAGGGAGGTTCCCTTCTGAAATGTTTGCCATGCCCCTATTCCTTCTGCAGGTTCAGCTGCCTCTTATCCAATCGTTCCCCCTGTGGCTCTTCCCTGTCTCCCAAGGTCATTCCCACATACCATTACATCATCTCAGGAGGTTCCAATGGGCAGGTGCCATGAACAGAGAAGGTGTGTCTCCAGGGGCCCATTATATGGCATTGTTTCATGCAAGGGACCTGAAGCTGGCCCACTCTGTTGGATTTTGTTAGATGGGTGGACATAACTGGAGATAGACAGCCCCCCAAATAACCCAGCCCTGTGCATGAAATTCACCTTGAATCATATCCAGAAGCCCATGGGAAGCCAGTGCAGCTCACAAATAGCTTACAAGACCATGTTGTAGTAGCTTCCAGATGCTCTTCAAGGGCAGCTCTTGTAGAGAGTGTTGCAGTAGTCCAGCTGGGAGGTGACTGCAGTAGTCTAGATGGGAGGTAATCAAGGCATGAGTGTCCACAAACAGGGCCTTCTGATCTAGGAAGAGGTTCAATTGGCATATAAGATGGAGTTGGGCATGGTCCCACTTGGCCACAGCTGCCACCTACTCTTCAAGCAGAAGGCATGACTCCAAAAGGAGCTCCCAAACTGCACACCAGTTCTATCTGAGGAACTACTACCCATCCAGAGCTGCAGATGGAAAGCTTCCAGATTGGGGGAAGGGAGGGGGAGGGAAAGTGCTAAAATCCACAGCTGCTTGGTCTTGCTTGGGGTGAGCTGAAGTTAGTTCTTCTTCTTCCAGACCCCACAACCTCCAGACACTGGGAAAGAACATTGTGTAGTGGCAACACAGAAGACCATTGTTATTTCAAGGAGTTTATGTGGCACAGTTTGATTTCTCCTGCACACATTAAGAAAGTTCACTCTGAGTCATAATAATATTTAGCTGGTTTGTTTTTCACTTTTACTTAGAAGTTGGGGGGGGAGGGAAACCCTCAAGACTGTTTAGGTTAAGCGCTAGCTTATCTATACAGTTCCCAGGCTCTTGATTCACATGATGAGCAGGTATAACATCTGCTCAAGGTCACTGTCACAGCCCCTTACTCAAAACAGAGTCATGGGATTGCAGTGCCAGCCTTTGATAAAAAGCCCTGCCATTGCCCCTGGAGTTTGGAGCGTGGACAGGCCTCGGGGCTAGGTGCTGGATTATCTAAGCCACCTGGGGGGTCTCTCCACTATCGCCTTATGGTAGCTCCCGACAGTAGGGGAAGAGTTTTATCATCTTGCTTGGCATGTCATGCTTTTATACTATGCTTATGTATTTCTGTTTAATTCTATCTGCTAATTCTTATATTTCTGTTTAAATTGCTAGAGTTAACAATAAAACTTAAAATCTCCTTACCTACTGGTGTGTTCATTGTCTCTGGATCTAAAAGAACTAAAAGAACTACTTGTCTTGCACCTGGCCAGTGCTTTGACAATTGGCAAAACACCTTGATGGCGTCACTTGGCCTGCCCGGGGTAGAGTTGTAAATCATCCAGATACTGATGAACCCTAACCCCACGCTAACCAATGAACTCACCCAGTAGCTTCATGTAGATGTTGAACAGGAGTGGGGAGAGAATGGAGCCTAAGGAACTCTGCAAAGCATTCCTTAGAGGGCATTCCCACAGATCCATTAGCCTTATCCTGTAACTTCCTTTGTGGTTGTCCTCATGGCTACTTCCTGGTTTTGGTGGAAGAGGAGGGGAGGGTCATCCACTTCTGCATCCCACTTGTTCCTTTGCTGCATTTTTATAGGGAATTTCATACCTATAAGCACTCCTGGGCAAAAGAAGCCAAGGCCCATGGTGCCTCGACTTTGGGAAGGATGAGAAAATTGCAGGAAGTGGGATGAAGCTATGGGAAGCCCTCCACCAGCCCAGTTGCAGAAGCAATGCTGCAAAACTGCCCTCCCAGTGTCACCCCTGGAGTAGGAGCTGAGCTGAAAAGGAATCCATTTAGCATCCCAAATCCCATAGAAGCTCCATGACACTGTGGAGAGCAGGGCCAATATGAGGAATAGCAGCACTCCTGTATTTATAAGGGTCCTAAGAATTGTCCAGGACTGTTGGCTTTCTTGGAACTCTTTCAGGACAGGAACACATTTATTACATCCAAGTTCTCTTTCAGGAACTCAGAGTGATAAACATAGTGTTCCTTCTGCCTATTTTTTGTGGCAACAACTTTCCTGTGAAGTAGGTTAGACTGAGAGGAAGTAACTGGCCCAAAATCACCAGGTGAACTTCCATAGCCTGGACCTTCCCACTCCTAGTCCATTGCACCACATCTCTTTGGTGGACTGCAGCCCATTTTGTCAGATGCTTAAAATGTTACCAAGTTATATCTTAGATTTGCATATGGTTGGAAAGGAATAGTAAACAGTGTGGTTGTAGGCCAATAAAATGCAAAAGGCACATGGACGGAAGTGACTTTGGGCCAGTCGCTGTCAGGCCAACCTGCCCAACCTGTCTCACAGGGTTGTTGTGAGGGGAAAATAAGCGGGAAGAATCTTTAACTCCTGCATGTAAGATGGGATAGAAGTCGAACAAGTAGACAAAAATCCAGGCTAGGATGTCCAGCAATTCTCCTTCCATGTAAGTTATGCACTGTGGCTTTTGGCTAAAACTAGCATGATTAAAATAAAATAGAAGACATAACCTGGCATAAATCTCTACAACAAGCCACAATGGTTCTAATTTTAGGTTTGAATATGGTTTCTGGTATGTGCTCAAAATGTTTGTGGTCTTGGCCGGGGGTTAACCAGTAATGCCATGAAAAGCCCCCAAGCTCCCATTCAGAGGGTAGATCTGATGTGTGGTGACCGTTTCAAGATGGATGTTTTTCATAATTGCATTTCAGGTGAAATTTTCTTCTGGCATTTAGAGTTGTTATCAGGGGCCTGTCTTGGATTCCCACACATTTTAAACAGAATTGCAAAACAGGGGAAGTTCATACTTTCATTTTTAAAAGATAAAAAATAAAAAAACAGCTTTTTCAAGTTTTAGGAAAAAAAAATCTTGTAGTTTTAAAACATTATGGTGCATCTTTAAATGATTTAGAATTGGTGTGTTCTTTTGGTCAGAAAAAGTAGTCAGAACTCAATCAGCCTAGTATACCTGTGTGCATTTTCTTTTACCCAAACAATCCAAATTTAATTCAAAGAATTGCTGCTGTTCTAGGAAACTTTTAGCTTGCCATGTGTGTTTGATAATTTATTTTCTCCATTTTAAAATGGAGATCACTTCCAGCATTCATAGGAAGCATAACTTCCTTCAGCCTGTTTTAAAAGCAGAAAAGCTTTGAGATTTGGGTCATATTAAATGAATATCTAAGATAGATGTAAGAAGAATTGTAAAGGCTTATTCCAAGGATAGGCACTGGAGATCACTTCCAGCGTTCATAGGAAGCATAATCAATGGTGGGAGATGCCAGGCTAGCACAGTAGCATTTGGAGTACTGCAAGTTATCTAACTTGATTATAATATTTGCTTGACTAGAGGAAAAGATACATAATCGTTTTAGAGCAATATGTGAATTGCTATGGTATATGACTGTGGAATAGAAGCTAAAACAAAACTAACATCCTAGACTTCTAAGGCAAGGGAGGTGAGGAAGCCTTTAGATACATAAAAATAAATTTATTATGTTGAATGTAGTTCTAAAGAAATTACAGAGACGTTCCTGGGCACAAGTAGTTTCTACCTTTGGCTCCGTCTCTGCTGAAAACGATTCTTCTTTCTCTATTCCCCCAGCAGGCTAAATATAGATTTGTTTAAGTGCAATCAATATAAAGCCACCTGTCTTAACTATGGCTAAAGGAATTGTTTGCTCATTTCTCTGTCTGGTCTAAATAAGCCTCCCATTCCCCATTCCTTAACACTATTTATGGCTTAGTTGCCAACATCCATTATTCATTGCTAAGGGTTGATATTAAATAAGATATGGAAACCACCTTTGAAACTACTGTACTTAACAGCAAGTCCAGGTTATTCTTTATTATCATTTGGGACAGCAGCAGAATCAATTTCAGATTTTTTGGAGGGGGGTTATATGTGTGCGGGGAAACCTCATAACCCAGTAGTGTACTTGCAATCAGTTGTCCATGATGAAAAAATCTAGACTGGCCTACCAAATTCTGGGTGTCCACCAGCTGTTTATCAATTCCTAATATTGCATGGACACTATGACCATAGCTGAGAAGTCTTGCAGTTGGTCCACACATCAGAATGGCACTTATATTGGAGAAGACTGGACTAGAATATCCATCCCCAACCTGGTACCTTCTACAGGTAGTCCTTGACTCACAACCACAATTGGGACTGGAATGTCTGTCACTAAGCGATGCGGTCATTAAGTGAGTCACCCTTGATTTTACCTTTTTTGATGCAATCGTTAAGCGAATCACCATGGTCATTAAGTGAATCACGTGTTCATTAAGCAAATCCAGCTTCCCCCATTGACTGCTTGTCGGAAGTCCCTTGGAAGGTTGCAAATGGTGAACACGTGGTCCCAGGATACTGCAACCGTTGTAAACTCGTGCCAGTTGCCATGAGCCCAAATTTTGGTCACGTGACTGCGGGGACCCTGTGACAGTCATAAGTGTGAGGACAAGTCGTAAGTCACTTTTTTCAGTGCTGTCGTAACTTCAAATGGTCGTTAAACAAATGGTCATAAGTTGAAGACTACCTATAAATCTTTGCAGCTTAGCTCCCATAATTTTCAGCCTTCTCTCCTTCTCTTCTTTAGCCTTCTCTCTCCAATTATGGAAGTTGCAGCCCTAATACTTTTGGATGGTACCATGGTAGGAATGGGTGAACTGCACAAGTGTATGCAACATGGATAATAAACTGCTCAGAGTCATAAGAACAGGAAACACACTTTTGCAGATCTGTGAAATTTGCTTTTCTCAGGGATTTGGGACTGCCCAAGAGAACCTTGTGATAAATGCCACATTGGTACAGATGAAAAAGTGTCTTTCTGCCCCATCTAGTGATTCTTGCCCATTAAAATGCAAACATATATGCCATGTAGAATTTATTAAATTGTACATATTAATAAATATATAGCTGCTGATTATCACCTTGATTATCAAATAGTGAAGAAATAGATGGGACTTTAGCAACTGAAATAGTATTTCAAGACCTGTAGAATAATTGCCTTTTTCCATGAGTGATTCAAAGGGTTTGGTGCAGGTAGGCACCATTTGGGGGCATTTGGAAATCTGAGGGTATGTGGGTCATTTCCTCAGAATGGCCACTTGGAGGGAGGAGCTTGCCTGTTGCAAAATTAGTCAAAATATACTATTTAACCAGAAAATATTCTGGTGAAGATCTTCTCTGCCATCCCTTCTAGCCCCCTGAGATGCCCCTTCCCCCTCCAGCCTGCTTTTAGTTATTTCTTCTAAAAAGGAATTAATAGAGCATAGCGCTAAATGCTCAGCTGCACTCAGTTAAGTATTTCTCTTTTTTTGGTGCCCTTTCAGCTGAAACCTGTACAAGTCCCAGCCTGTAGAAGGAATAAGAAGGGTGCTTGTTTGGTGACTTCAGAGAAATAGGAATAGGAGGTGGGAGGAGGAAAAATAAATAGAATAAGCATTTCATGCTTGACAACAGATGACCCCTGAAATCACTGCTGTCCTGTAAAAAAAGCCTTCAGCATTGTGGCAGTACATGTCTAAATGTGGAGACCTTGACAACAGCCTGACATGTTACATAAACTTGAAAAAGGCCCCTCCTATGATTTAAGCCAGAATAAATTAGTCTGTGCCCATCAGATAATAGACAATATTGGGAGCTTTGATGCTATTACCCCATAGGTATTGCGAGAAGAAAATGGGAGACAGCATTTGGGTGGAAACCTCAGCCTCAACCCATCATGCCTTTTCCTTTTTTTAACATAATTTTTACTGAGAAATAATTTTATGTGGGATTAAAAACTACAGAAACGTAAAAAAAAAAATTAGAAAAAAGAAATGAAAATATAAAAGAAAAAGTGAGAAACAGTAAAAGTCAAGGAAAAAAGAAGAAAGAAGGAGAAAGAAAAGGGGAAAATTATTTATTAAGCAAATTATTAAGCAAAATATCTAAAGAAGTGACCTCCGATCTTCTTTGCAGCAGCTACATAGTTATTATCATTTCCACCCTCCCAAATTACCTGTCATGGTTTCCTTCTTCCCATAAACAACCCTTTTTAATCACTAAATCCCGAGATCATCAATTCATTTTTGTCCATTTTCAGCAAAGCATCCCATCATGCCTTCCCCAAACCAGCATCCTATTGTTGGAATGGCAGTCTTGACACCTCTGGCGGGATGGTGGATTGGAGAAAGTTGACTGATCTTTCTGACCACTGTTTCAAAAATGGGGAGTGTGTGTGTGATTTCTTTGAATACGTTGTCATATACCATGATGACTTTAGGCCTTGCTGAGGACCCATCTTGTCTGTGCATATAAACTGTGCGTGTATATTTGTATTGGGTCCTTTATCATAACAATTTGTTGAAAAACTATAACAGTGTTATTTTATTTACTCTCTTCCTCCCCCCCCCCAATAGTTTCTGTGCTTTTAAGATAAGGAATAGATTGTATAACTGAATATGGCAATAGCAGTCAAAATGCTCTAAACAGATACAATTGTCCATATCTTTCTTAAGTGGCTTCTATAGATGTATATGGCAGATCATTGTCCTGGCTAGTGCTGGACACTTCTGGTTTGGCAGCATGTTTGTGCTGCCTAATGTCTGCACATAGCACACAGCCAAGCACACAGCACAATCCAGTGAACTATAGACTTCTCAGATGGGTTGGGTTTGCCCAACATGTTAAGCCATCAAAAAAACTAATCAAGGGTAACAGTGAAACTTACCTTGTTCAGCGTATTGTGCAAATGGGCTTGCTAAGTCATTACCTAACTCAAGAGGGATGGAATTTCCTGAGTGAGGGAACAATAACTATTTCCAAAATGTTGCAGAACAACATCAGATGGCCATTTTGGGGTTTCAAATAAGCCACTGTATTAACATCCACCCCATTAAAGCAAAACTCAGTTGGAAAGAAGATCAAAGCCAACAGAGAGGCCTTTCCTTAGCATACTCAGTAATAAAAGGAGGCCACTCAGTTCCAAGATTTTGAAATTAGCCCTTTTTTCCTTGCAGTAACTCTGCCTAGTTAGACTCGGTATGAGAATCTTGCTTCCATGATTGTGGGCTGCTGCACAAGGCTTAACACTAACTGCGATGCGCACATTTGGCTGCTTGGGGGTTGGGGAGGGGGGAATCTCTTCCATAAATCCATTTTCAGAGCGTTCCTCATAACGGGGATAGAAATGCAAACCAACATTTGTGTGAAAAGTATGGCACGCCTTTTGCAAGTCCATAGCAGAAAAATGTGGCCTGATTGTGAGGTGCAGGTGAATTAGGGAGTAAAATAGGGCAAGTCTTTCAGAGATTCACATTTTACTGCACATACCCCTGAAAATCAAGCCCATTTTTGGTCCCATCCAGACTGCTGCCCAGAACATGCTATGCAAAGCCAACATGGGTCTCAAACCAATAGAAATTTTGCACCCCAGTGTAGAACAACCATGTGAACATGGCCCTGAGTTAATCAACAAGAATTTCCCTTCCTTTTCAGCCCTGTTCCCAAATATTCCAAAAACAAATGTCAAGTGCCCGTGGGGGCTTTCTAGTGCCAGCATTGGCAGTGCAGAAGGAAAATAATTAAACATCCCATCCCTGCATGTGTTAATTATGATCACTTAGACCCCCATTTGATGTGTCATGTAGTTACACCCTGGGTTTCTCAATGGTCCGAGATTGGTCATGAGGTTCACTGAGTCTGGATCTTGACAGGGCAAAAACAGAACTCTGCTCACCTAAACAGGCTGAAGGAAACACTAAGGTTTGAAGAAATCCATGTGTCTTGACATCCCAGTTAAAGAATAGTCTCTTTTGATGAATATGTGGGGAATACTAACTGTTGTGAAAGGGAGTGGTGTAGAGTACTTCTGAAGAGGTTGGCTAATTGTAAGTTTGAATAGGAGCTTCTGTGTTACGTTATTCATGGATCCATGTATTCTTAAGAATGTATCAGTCAATCCTGCCATGATTTCAGTAATCCTTGTTTCTTAATTAAACCTCAGTTGTGCTGTTGCTTTCCCATTTCATAGTTATGGCTGGACTCACTATTGAGTGAAACAATCTGACTGTTTCTCTCTCTCTCTCTCTCTCTCTCTCTCCTTACAGGCTGGCCCATCACTTTATCTATCCTCAAGCAATTGTTCAGCCCAGCATGGTGATCCCAACTCCTGTCCAGTCCATCACTTCTCCTTACATAGACTACACAACTGCAAGCCAAGCCTACTCGCAGTTCACCACTGCTGCCTACGACCAGTATCCCTATGCTCCTTCCCCTGCTGCTGGCTTTGTGGGATATGGGTACACGGGTGCCGTTCCTCAACCTGCCACGGCTGCCAGTCTACCAATAGCAACACCCACAGCTTTTGTGCAGTATCCACCTACACAGCTGCAACCAGACCGTATGCAATAGAAACCCATCTCCAGAAAGACCTTTCTGGCTATGAAGGAATGGAAAGATATGGAGGGGGCCAAGAAAGCAAAGGAAAACAAATAATAATAATAACAATAATAATAATAATAATAATAATAAATCAAGCTTTTTTAAAAAAGAAAAATCAACCATATTAGGAAGGATGCATATCAATACCTAAGCTATTTATAGTGTTACAGACATTTTTTTTTAAAAAAAACAAATCCTTGCAAAAAGACTTATGCGTTGGAAAGCTCGTTTTCCAACCCTCCTCTCTCTCTTTTAATCAAGACAGATATTATTGCAAAGTTGGACTAAAATGATCCCCCTGCTCTTACAGTGAAAACTGCGAACTCTTGAACACTTCATAGCAGTTTACTTTATTGCCAGTCATTTTCTGCTTTATCACTTAAGTTGCTACTGCGCCATCAGACTCTTGCCATCTGTTATTTAGCCTTGCTGCGAAAGGTAGTTGGAGAATACAAAAATGGGGGGGGGGGGAGGAGCGGGGGGGGGCATCTATTAAAAACTTTGTAATACTCAAATGCCTTACAGGAAAAAAAGAGCCTATTTTAATATTTATTGTGATCTCTCTTTATTCACAGGAGCTGTGAATTGCAGGTGAAAATATAATAATATCTGCCTTGTCTAATACTCAAACCTAAATTATTGTATGTTGGGGGGAGTTCTGAATTGCTTTCAACATGCAAAAGTAATATTGGCTTTAAGGACAGTGCAATATTCAAGTCAATGCACTGTATTTTTCTTATTGCAATTGTTACTCTTTTAAGATTATCTCAAAGTTTTAGGTATATTTTTAAAGCAAGAAAAGCAAGAAAAAATATTGAACATATTGTCTACTTTAATAGATCTTTTGTTTATGATGCTGCAGGTCTAGAGAAATTTTACAGTATTTATATAAAAGCTAAGCGGGGTCTTAGACCAGCACTGTTTAGGAGAACGTCAGGAATAAATCAGAGTTCTAATATGGTGTTACACACTTGAACAAGAGAGTTGAAAAAGTTACATTTTGACACCCAGTGGTACAAAGTGCTGATTAGGTAAAAGGCAGTGTAAGAAGTGCATTTTGACAAAGAAGAGCAATAAACTATTTTGAATTTTAAGACACCGTTGTGTTGTGCTTGGTTACCTTATGAGAGACTGGGAGATAGCTGTGGGTTGCTACATCATTGTATAGGATGTCCTGATGTGTTTGGATTAGAATGCTCTAGTTTCTGACTCCTGGACTATGTTAGGAGCTAAAGTAGAAGACTTTACTAAAAGTCAGCCTTTGTGGACCCTGCTGGGTGTAGCAGTGACATTGTTCACTCTTTTTACAGGGGGTGGGGGAGTTGGCCTTAAGCAGAACAGGCCCACTGGACCTATCTGAAGCCTAACACATCTGCCCTGTTCAACCAAAATGAAGACAGGCCAACCAAGGAAAGTCAGAGAGAAAAAATACCTGTCTCCATTATGGAATTCTCCAAGAATGGAAGAAGATTCATTTTAAAGTTACTTGATTTATATCTTACCTTTCCTCCGAAAGCTCAAGGTGGGGAATCTCCTTTTTATCCCAACAACAACCCTGTGAAGTAGAGAGAAAGAACGAGAGAAAGAGAGAACAACTTGCTCAAAGTCACCCAAGAAGCTTCCATGGCTGAGGATGTACTTGAACCTTTTCCCCAGTCTTAGTCCAATACCTCGACAACTACACCATTCAATCAATCAATCAATCAGTCAATCAATCAATGAGGGGAAAGCATCAATTTCCTTTCAGATAGAGAAAAACTGAAAAAGGCACCACTAATTTTTTGCATTCTGCCAGCAGATTTATATTGCATTATTGGGGATTGCTGCCAGGGCAGGAAGGAAGAGAACAAACCATGACTTAGTGTAATATGTGAGTAATTTACGATATAAGCAGATTGGCCCCAGATAGTATGCAACAGGCTACACATGAATCCCAAAGAGTGCAAGTAATATATTCCTGACAGGATATATCTGGCTGAGCTAGGAGGAGCTTCCTGCACAGTCTTGCCCAGATCCAGATATTGCAGAAAACCATAATGTTGTGGTTTTACTTTAGTGCAGCGTTTCTTAACCTTGGCGACTTTAAAGTGAATGGACTTCAACTTCCAGAATTCCCCAGCCAGCATAGTGCTTTAGTGTGTTATCTGAAACTAGCCACAGTCAATATGTGGTAGTAGTCATGATTTATGACTTTGCGCAGGAAAACAACTAGAGGTCCCAGATGGGCATCTGCTTGGTGGTGAACACCATCTTGGCTTTTTTGACACCCACCCCTAAAGACACCTCTGGCCCCCAGGCTTCATGTGGCCCTCAGTTATCCAACTGTAATTTTCAGTATGGCAGAGGATGAACATTGTTAAATACATGAGTGGAGAGTAATCATATTAATATATTCAATGTTAAAATCAGTGGAATTGAATTTAATTTTCTCGTTGACTCACCTACTGCTTTTGGAAATACGTTCCTTAGTACATCATACCAAACCCCAACTTAGAAAAAGTGTATTACTTCTGATTTAGGGTGTAGTACAAATTCAGCTAATGATTTACTGTTTGGTATGCCTTGGTGGCTGCCTAACTCATTGTAAACCAATTTATGAGAATATGCTTTATGCTACCTTCAGTTAACTTGGCAGGAGGGCAGACTACAAACTAGGGGCAACATGAAAATTATTCCCCAGCACTGGGGAGCCCAATCATTCAAATCCCCAGAAATGTTTGGTCACAACCATCCTGTGAAGTAGGTTGGGGCAAGGGAAAGCAAGTAGCCCAAAGTGCTCACTAAGTTTCTGGGGCTGAAGCTGAATTTGAATGTAGGTCTCCCCAAATCCTAGTCTACTTAACCACTATGCTATTCTGGATCTTATGTATACGACTGGCTTTAAAGATCCAACCACCCTCTTAAATTGGGTGCAGAAATATACCAGCGATTGGAACAGTAACAGCACATCGGTAACCGAAGGGCTGTAAACTTAACCCCACCTATAAAAGATTTTAAAAATAATCTTTTCATAGCTTGGTTGGGCTTCAGTGAATCTGGGGGGAAGGCGCTTTTACAAGTGGAGAGCACTCAAGAAGGAAATTTCTCCATGCGCTTTGTGTGCTGGGATATTTTGATGGATGGATTTGTCAAAAGACCATTCATGATGAACAGGAAGATTATACTGGAATGAAGAGAACAATGTAGAAGGAATGCTTATCAGGCAGTAACAGGGCATTCTGGCAAGGGCAACTCTAGCCTGAGATGGTTGGCAAGTGAGCAAGCTACTGGCTGCAGAGGAGCTGTTGATCAGCATAGTTTCGAGTCATAGCTTTTCAACAATTCTGTGGAACAGAAACTCCCAGCACAGCCTGAGCTGGCAAACGAAATGTGCTTCCCGTAAATGTCTTTTATCAAGGTAAAGTCTCCAAATCATGCTCAACTTCTGGTGACTTTAAAGGCACAATCATGCAATTTTCTTCCAATGATGTGATTTCTCATGGCCATGCTTCTCAGCCTGCAGTCCTAGGATGACCTGATAGTCTTCCATCTAAGTACTAACCCTGCATAGCTTCTAAGCTCATTCAAGGCTGTCCAGGTGCTACCACATGATGAGACCATAATCTTTTATAGTGGGATCTCAAAATAAACATTACTGGATTTGCCTAATTGACACAAAGCTTGGGGGGTGGGATTGCTAACACTCCAAAAGAGAGGCTCAAGATTCAGAAAGATCTTGATAGACTTGAACACTGGGCCCTATCCAATAAAATATTGTTCAGTGATGAGAAATGTAAGGTTCTGCATTTAGGCAGGAAAAAAACAAATGGGCATGTACAAGAAAACATACCTGGTTTAGCAGTAGCATTTGTAAAAAGGATCTGTGTGTTTTGGTAGACCATAGATTAGGCATGAGCCAGCAATGTGCCGCAGTTGCCAAAAGATCCAATGCAGTTTGCATCAATAGAGGTATAGTGTCAAGATCATGGGTGTGCTCACTTCGGCAGCACATATAGTAAAAAAGTGGAATGGTCCTGGGAAGTGATAGTATTGCTCTAGACTGCACTGGTCAAATCACACCTGGAATATTGTGTCCAGTTCTGGTCACCACAATACAAAAAGGACAATGAGGAGCTGGAAAGAGTGCAGAGAACAGTGACAAAGATGGTAAGGGGTTTGGAGGTTAAATCCTACCAAGGGCAACTGAAGGAACTTTGCATGTTTAGTCTAAAGAAGAAAAGGAAGACATGATGGCATCCTTCCAATATATGAAGAGATACCACAGGGAAGAGGGTGTCCATAGTGTTGGAGGGTAAGACCAGAAGCAATGGGCGGAAGCTCTGCAGTGAGAGATCCACATTCGAAATAAGGAGGAATGTCTTGTCTATTAAACAGTGGAACAGGCAGCCTCCTGAAGTTGTGGGTGCCCCATCAGTGGATGTTTTCAAGAAAAGATTGGACAGCCATTTGTCTGGGATGGTACAAAGATACCTGCACTGGGCTGGGGTTGGACTAAAAAACCTCCAAGATCCCTTCCAACCAGTGTTTCTCAACCTTGGCAACTTTAACATGTTTAACATGTCCAACTTTAACAAGGATGAGAAACACTGCTTCCAGCCCTATGATTTTATGATTCTATGACTTATGGCTACCTTATAAATAAAAGTGCATTCATCCAGAAGAATGTTTCTCAAATTCTCTTTTGTCGTGAAGGAATTTTTGAAGTCCACTCTCTTCCATATACTGAATGAAATCTTATTAAAAAAAAATGTGAAAGAATTTCTATGACCAGCACCAAAGCTTGTGGTGTTAGCAGAGAGAAAATGCTAACAAAATTCCCTCCCTTCCTCCCTGCCCTCCTTGTATCCTATACACATTGGCTAATCTAGTGATTTACTTGTTCCAAAGCAACCCTCCCGCTCTTAAAAAAAAAAAAAAAGTTACTAAATAATTTGAATTACAAAACCAACTTAAATGAAATGGCCCTCCTAGAGCAACACAGAAAGAGGGATAATTTGTGCACGTGTGTGTGTGTGTGTGCGCAACCGGATCATGCCTGGAAGTTTCTGCTTTCTCTGATAGAATACTCTGTTACTCTTATCTATCACTTTCCAGCTCATAGTAGGATGTGTTGATCTCTGTCTGGTCAGGAGTTGTAACATGACTAGACGGCTTCCTTTATTTAATCAAAATAAGCATGTAAAAGGCACAAACCACTAGCAAGGTGGTTGTAAATGTGATATGTGGCAAAATAACTTGGAAAAGATCATTTGAAAAAATGCTCTGGAGGCCTAGAATTAATGCTAGGCTGGACACTTTGTTATTACTATTATTTTTTGAATTAAAACTTCCATACTACATTTCCACTAGAATAAGAATGGTTATGGTAACTTACTGTAAGTAGGGTTTGTTTGTTTGGTGTAAGTGGATTATGCATAACTGGGGCATGGTCCAATGGTCTAGGGAAGGGCAATTACAGCAAGTGGAGGCTGTTAACATCTACCGGCCATCAACACCTACCGGCCATACGTTGATAGCTACCATGTGATAAAAAGGGATGATCTGGGGAGAAAAAGGAAAGGTAATTTTGGATCTCCCCTTACCACCACCAAAACCCCCCAAATTTTTCCAGCTCAAGGAGTCCACTTTGTTTCCCCTTCCAATTTCCCCTTGCAGTGGTTTTATCAGCAGGGGAAGTCAGAAGAAACACCGATTTAGAAAAAGAGGAAAATTGCCCAGACTGGTAGATAAAGAAACAGTTGTGCTACAAATCTCCCCTGTCATGGATGCCTGCAGGGTATGGTAAAGAAGTCAAAATGGTAGCCACGATGGTGTGGTTGAATCTCCACCTGTTTTCTATGTGGGTCTCATATGAAATATAATGAAATGCTACTACTAGTTTTACTACTAATAAATAATAAAGGATATGCAGTTTCAGATTTGATTTTGGAAAAGGTGTTTGAGAATATGCAGGACTTAGGAGCAACTCATTAAAGCAGCTGTCTCTTTATCCTGGGATTCTGGATTGCAAAACTCAGCATGGCCACTAGATGGCAACCTAGTTTTCTGCATATCTTTGCTGCACCTAGTGGTCACATAGATTTTTTGCAGCTCAGATCTAGTAGCCCTAATACACCCATCTCTGCTTATTCCTTTCTCATATTCTTTTTTTCCTTAGAGCTCTCCCTCTCTCCCCCCATTTCTTACCATGAGTGAGTAAATGCGTCATCAGTTTTTAAAGACAATGCAAATAGCTGTTGTCATCCTCCATACTTGTCACATTACCAGAAAATTCCTAAACACCTACTTATACTCCAGTTAGAAAGAACACTGAGAAACTAGATCATTGTTAAAATGAAGACAAATATTTCAGAAATTAGTTTCTCTGTCTCTTTTTTTTTTCCTTTTTACCACTTGAAATTCATCTGATATCTGGCTCATCAGAAGCTAGGCCTCCACATCCCACAATTAGCTTTATGCCATTCTAGAATCTGAGCTGTCATTTGGATGTAATCCAGCAAATGCTCTCCTTGAACATGGCCGGAGAAGAGAAGCAGCTGGTAGTTTCTTCCATCTGTCTCCACTAAAGGAATTTGCCAGATTTATATCCCATTTTTTGTATAGAAGCACAAGAGAGGACTCTTTGGAAAAGACCCTGATGCTGGGAAAGATTGAAGGCAAAAGGAGAAGAGGACGGCAGAGGATGAGATGGTTAGATAGCATCACTGAAGCAATGAGCATGAAACTGAGCAAACTCAGGGAGGCAGTGAAGGACAGGAAGGCCTGGCGCAATATGGTTCATGGGGTCACGAAGAGTCAGACACGACTTAACGACTGAACAACAACAACAAGGTGGCATCCATCTCTCCTCCTGTTTTTCCCCATAACAAACAACCCTCTGAAGAAGTCTGTGGCTCAGCGTCTGCTTTGAATGCCAAAAGTCCCTAAGCCACTTCCAGGAAGGGCTAGGAAAAGCTGCTTTTCAGAAACTCAGGAGAGTCAATGCAAGTCATGATGGACGGTCCTCTGATTTGATCTAGGATCAGGTAACTTCAAGTACTCACTTGCCAAAAAAGTCACTTGGTCCTTTCCATCACCAAACAGATGGTTGTGCATTAGTGAGCCATGGAAAGCAGCTTCTCTTCCTGTTAATAGCAACTTCTTATCTCTCAGAGATAAAGAGCAGTAGCTTTGCTGCAATCTCAATGCCTCTTTCTTCCATGGTTCCTCATTAGGGAGACTGATCAAATGGAGTGGCACTAGGGCTTGTTTGTGATGTTTATTTTATTTATTTATTTATTTATTTATTTATTAAATTTCTCCCCGCCCATCTCCCCCCAAATGGGGGACTCTGGGCAGTTCACACAAAACATTAAAGCCATAAATACATATAAATACATAAAACATAAAAATTTAAAAACATTACTGAAAAAGAGAAAGAGAGTCCAAGAAGATGATGAAGGATCTGGGGCTGAAGACAGCAAGCCTCTATGGGGCTAGCCATCCCCACGCTTGAAGTATTCCTTCCTCACCCCAGGCCAAGTGACAGAACCAGGTCTTCAAAGCCCTCTGGAAGGCCAGGACTGAGGGGGGAATCTCATCTCCGGGGGCAGAATATTCCAGAGAGCGGGGGCTACCGCAGAGAAGGCCCGCCTTCTGGACTCCGCTAATCGAAGTTCTCTTACTGCAGAGAGCCGAAGCATGCCCTCTCTGTGTGATCGAGTGGGACGGGTTGAAGTCATGGGGAAGAGGCGGTCCTTTAGGTAACCTGGTCCCATGCCATGTAGGGCTTTAAAGGTGATAACCAACACCTTGAATTGGACCCAGAAGCAGACTGGCACACAATGCAGCTCGCGGAACAACAGTGTTACATGGGCCCTCCTTGGGGCTCCAAAAATAGCCTGAGCAGCTGCATTCTGGACCAGCTGTAGCTTCCAGATACTCTTCAAGGGTAGCCCCATGTAGAGTGCATTGCAGTATCTGGGAGATAACAAGGGCATGAGTGACTGTTTGAAGGGCATCCCGATCCAGGAAAGGGTGTGACTAATGCACAACCCCTTGTGCAAAGGCCCTCCTTGCCACGGCTGCCACCTGCTCTTCAAGCAGGACCCGTGAGTCTAGGAGGACCCCCAGATTACACACTGGGTCTGTCTGGGGCAGTGCCACCCCATCCAGCACCAAAGATGACAAAGTCCTGGATACCAAGGAGCCATTAACCCACAGCCACTCTGTCTTACCAGGGTTCAGCTGAAGCCTGTTGTTCTCCATCCAGATCCTTACAGCCTCCAGGCACCACGAAAGGGCAGTCACAACATCACTTACCTCACCTGGGATGGAGATGTATAACTGCGTATCATCAGCATACTGATGATACCTCATCCCATGATGGCAGATGATCTCACCCAGTGGTTTCATGTAGATGTTAAAAAGGAGCGGAGAGAGAACCAAGCCCTGTGGCACTCCATAGAGGAGGGACTGAGGATGGGACCTCTCGCTCCCTATCACCACCAATTGGGATTGGCCCTGAAGAAAGGAGGTGAACCAGCACAAGACCGTGCCACCCACCCCCAATTCCCTGAGTCGTCCCAATAGGATACTGTGCTCAACAGTATCGAAAGCCGCTGAGAGAGCGGCTCAAGGAGAGCAAGGATGGTCGCACTTCTACCATCCCGCTCCTGCCAGAGATCATCCATAAGTGTGACCAATGCTGTTTCTGTTCCATAACCGGGCCTGAAACCTGACTGGAAGGGATCCAGATAATCTGTTTCCTCCAGAACCCTTTGGAGCTGTGATGCCACCACTTTCTCAACCACCTTCCCCAAAAAGGAGAGGTGGGACACTGGACAGAAATTGTCCAGTACAGTAGGATCCAGGGAGGGTTTCTTGAGGAGGGGGTGCACCAACGCCTCCTTAAAGGCAGCCAGAAACACTCCCTCCTGTAAGGATGAATTAACCATCGCCTGGATCCAATCATATGTCACCTCCCGAGCTGCTTTCACCAGCCAGGAGGGGCATGGGTCAAGATGGCAATTGGTGGCCTTCACAGTCCCCAGGATCCTGTCCACTTCCTCAGGTTCAACAGGATCAAACTGTTCCCAGATAACACGGTAAGAACAGTCCCCCCAGTATCTTCCCAGACCCTGCCCCACGCTCGGAGTCTAACTTGGAACGAATCCAAGCAACTTTGTCCTGCAGATGCTCCGAAAATTCCTCCGCGCAGCCCTGCAAATTAACCCCCACATCCCCCTTACCAGGGAGGGACCTAGTGATCCCAAACAGGGCCGCCAGGTGGCATTCTGTGGATGCGATAAGAGCGGAGAAGTATTGGCACTTCACTGCTCTTATTGCCACAATGTAGGCCTTGATAGCAGCTCTAACCTGTGTCCAGTCGGATTCGGTCTTTGTCTTCCTCCAACAGTGCTCTAGATGTCTCTTGACCCTCTTCAGCACCCTCAATTCCTCCATAAACCATGGGGAGTGTCAGGGCTGATGTGGCAAGAGAGGTCACATAGGCGTGATTCTGTCCAAGGCCCCGGCCACCTCCCTATTCCAGGCAGCAGCCAAGGCCTCCGCTGGACCGTGCAGCAGATCCACGGGAATACCCCTCAGCTCCCTCTGAAACCCTGACGGGTCCATCAGGCGCCGGGGACGGACCAATCGCATGGGTCCTGCCTCCCTGCGGAGGGAGGTGGCATAGGAGAAACTCAGGGTCACCAGGACGTGATCTGACCATGACAACGGGGAAAGCTGTAAATCTCCCCTTAGATCACTGCCATTGCTCTGACAAGAAGACCAAATCCAGCATGTGACCACTGTCTCGGGTTGGGTCCCGCACAATTTGAGACAGGCCCATGGCTGCCATGGTAGCCATGGACTCTGGAGCCACCTCTGAGGACCATCCCAGGGATGGCAGGTTGAAGTCCCCCAGAACCATAAGCCTGGGGAACTCCACTACCAGCCCCGAGATGGCCTCCAGCAGCTCAGGCAGGAAGGCTGCCACATGGCAGGGAAGCCGGTACAGTAGCAGAACTCCCAACTGTTCACAGAAACCCAACATAAAGAACAGTGTCTCACAGCCAGAAGCTTGAGGACCAATGGCCCTGAAGGCCACCAGAGAGTCCCGGATGACAACAGCCACCCCTCCTACCCTGCCCTGGCATCTCAGCTAGTGCCACACCATGAACCCAGCTGGGCACATTTCCGAGAGAGGGACACCCCCCTCAGGCCCCAGCCAGGTCTCGGTAATGCATGCCAGGTCTGCCCCCTCCTCGGTGATCAAGTCACATATGAGTTGTTGTTAACCAACTTGGCATTAAGCAGCAGTAGCTGAAGGCCAGGGCCCCTACAAACCTGCAGACCAGGGCCTAGGGATGAGCCAGGAGGGCCAGAACACCCCACTGGTAACACACACCAGGGGCGTCTTCCCCAAAGATGGCCTGCCCTCCAGCTCCCACAATATCTTCCCCTACCCGTCACTACCTCGATACTGTAGCCCACCACATAGTTCCCAGGGGTTCTGGGCCCAAGTACCTCCACTCCTGGACATCCGGTGTCCCTAATCTGGGGTAAAGGTCCCTCCTCCCAATCAGGCATCCTTACTCTGAACCAGACACCCCCAGGTGAGGGAAGATCCTGCCTGTGCACCAGCTCATGCTCTCGGTGCTGGCTAGGACCCACCCCCCACCAGACCTTACACTATTATCACACTCTGCCCCCCTGAATGACCTCTCTTACTAGTTGGCAGGGCAGGCATCCCATGCACTCACTCACACCTCCTGTCTCTCACCCAGTAGGTGGATCCTCACACACCCCCAGACTCCCTCCCAGACCCTCACTCCCAGGAGGGAGTCCCAGACTTACACTGGAGGGACCCCATGGTTCTTCACTGACACTGGGGGGGGGGTTATATGGGGGTGGCTAGGTCCTAAACCCCAGTTCACAGTCTTAAAACCAAGGGCTGTTGGCTTCGTATGCTGTCCGGCTGCTCCCCTGTCCAGCTATTCCTCCGGATCCAAACGATCTTCCTTCACAGCCGGACTACAAGTCCACTGCAGCCTCGGCCTCCCCAACCTGCCCCGCATCTTTGTGCCAAACCACCAAGCTCCCAGGACTCCAGCCGCCTGTAAGTTCCCACATCCCTGGAGTTTGCCGCGTTGCTCCGGGGTTCACTAAAGCACAACATGTAGCCCCAGGGTTGTTGGAACTCGCAGCACTGCTGCAGGGCCCCCTAGGGCTTGTTGTGCCACGTAAGGGCCTGCTGAGCCTGCTGGACCTGGGGTTGGGTGTACTGTGTCCGAGGCTCACTGGGCCTGCTGGGCCTGGGGCTCGGTATGCTGCACCGGGGCCCGTTGTGGTTCGCCACACCGTACTGGAACTCGCTGGGGCTTCCCACACAGCACCAGGGCTCACCAGGACTCACAGCGGCTCGTTACACCCCCCTGGGGCCATGTCGTCTCCAGGCTCACCATAGGTCACCACCCACGCCAAGGTTCACAAGGGCTCTCTCTGCCGCTCCGAGACCAGGTGGGATCAATAGGCTTGTCGTGCTGTACCGGTGCCCCTTGGGGTTTGCCACGCTGTCCCAGGGCTCGTCAAGAGTCACCGCTATGCTGGCAACCAACAAAGCTCTCCGCTCTGGGGGCTTGCTGCACCATACAAGAACTGCGCCACTCCAAGAGGCTTGCCCAAGCTGCTGCTCCCCACCATGTCCCGCCGCGTTCTGCCAGCGCCTTGCCCCTCCGCCCAGGGGTTGCGCCTGAGTCGACACACCAAAGGGGGTAAAAGCCCCCTCGTGGTCTCCTCTGCACCCAGTCCACCCCAAAAGAGGGTAAATCCCAGGAGAGAGGGATCAAAACTGCAAAAAACCCCAATGCAGCGGCAATGACCGGCGTTCACTGGCGGCTGCCATCTTGGAACATGAACATCTTGGAATGTTACTGAGATTGCTCTGATAATAGGGCCATGTTCTCTATTTTCCAGACAATTGCCTTTCTCTAGCAAGGCAGAGGCAGGTAACCAGCACTTAACTGAGCAAGGGAATTGGAATGATGGTGCTATTCTAGTCCTTTGCTGCCAGAACTTCCAGGGATAGAGGGCTAGAATGTTTTAATTCTGCCAATTATAGACAATTCAGATATTCACTTTATATTATACATCCCTACTGTTTTAATCTCACAAAATCTGCATGAGGTATATATGTATGTATGTATGTATGTATGTATGTATGTATGTATGTATGTATGTATATGTGTCTTTGAGTCAATGTTGTCTCTTGGCGACTGCCTGGACAAGGCCCTGCAGTTTTCTTGGCAAGATTTCAGAAGTGGTTTTCCCTTTTCTTCTTCTTCCGAGAGAGAGGGACTGGCCAAAGTCACCCAGTTGGCTTTGTGTCTAAGGCGGGACTAGAACTCACAGTCTCCCAGTTTCTAGCCTGGTGCCTTTAACCACTACACCAAACTGACTCTTCTGCATGAGGTAGATTGGGTTGAAAGTCAGTAGCTGTGTTCATGCATCAAATGTATTTCACTAAGCCCCTGTTTCTTTAGTGGTGGCTTTTTGAATTAAGCCTACTATACCTGGGCTGCAGGTATCCAGATGATCCCTAGATGGCAACAAAGTGTTGAATTTTATATACCTCTCTGCTGCCATCTAGTGATCACGTGACATTTTGCAGTCCATGTGCGCTATGCTCAGCTGAATAAATCAAAACTGGCGAAGTTCATGCAACAGTTTAAGCCATAAACCAAACATACCACATTAAGTGATTTGTGAATGCAGTTAGTATTTGGCCCCAAGTCACACAGTGCGCTTCATGGCTCATTGAGGATTTGAAGCTGAGTTTCTGTAGTCCTAATCCAAAGTTTTAACATTTCTGATACTCAAACTCAACAAGTTTTCTAGCACTCATAGAATCCTCCCTCCCTCCCTCCCTTCCTACCAATGCAGTGCTCATGGAATTTAGGTTTCTCCCTGTCTTCCTCTCTAGAAGATTTCCTAAAATGAAAACAGGCAATCAGATCTTCCTATGTGCCATGTCACTTTTTCAGCCTTTATGAGGAATAAAACCCACTGAATCTGATGAGTCTTACTTCTGTGCATGAGTAGACGTGCACAGAATTATGCTGCATGGAAGGAGATGCGCATAAAAAAAGCAAGCAAAGCTTTGATCGCATCATCGTGGCTGCAATCTTGAATTTTTTAATATCCAAAACACTCATGGAGGAGAAACTCCACCGAGGAACTTTGCCCAAGACCCCTCAAACTTGTAGCCAGCAAGGCTTTTTAGTGACCGGATTCACACATTGCACTAACCCATTGCTTGCTTAACCATGGCATACCAAATACGCCACAACTGGCAACGCTCACCTTGAGCCAAAGGAAATTAAATCCCACGAACCCAACCTAAATTTTGGCCAACTGGAAAGAGAGAGGCTGTTCGTGCTCCATTTTAGATAAGTAAATATATATTGGACTGATGATGGATCTAATGACATTCTTTCCTTCCTCCCTCTGTTGAACGTTGGAAGAGATGTTATGTTTGCAGTGGACATTCGCAAGAAACTGTCCAAAGGATTTGACCTCCAAGCTTGCCAGGTCAGATCATGCAGAACAATATTTTGGTCCTAAGGGTCAAACAGACCCCAGAACTGGCATTTGCAACAAAGAAATTAGACCTCTGGGCCAGTGTCATTTGGCTACTTTCACCAAAACCGTACAAAGTTGTTGAAAGGAAAAGCAAGCTCTGGCTGAAAGGATAAAGCTCAGGACTGGAAAAGAAAACTGAAAGAAGCGACATTTAAGATGGGAGAACATTTTTACAAAATGTAAAGCCACCCCCTTTTTTCTCTGTTTTATGTATCACCATACTGACACTCTCTTAGCAACCATGTTTTTTGTTTGCTGGGATGAATTGCACAAGTTTTGCCCAGGCACATCAGTTAAGCGGCAAGCACTGAATGCCGGTGGAGAAGAATGCCAAAAGGAAAAATCCAGCCTCTTCTTTGAAAGGCCACCTCCAGCTTGCTTGCAGCAAGCAGCCTGATTTTTAACTCCCCCATGGCTGGCTGGCTGTGAAGGGGTCATCAACCTCTTGTTTTATATGTAGCTGCAGTAAAAGCATTGTAGACTTTTGAGGTGACAGGCTGAGCCACCTTTGAGGAAGGAAAGGGCATGCTTGATGCCAGGAGTCAAAACAGGTGTGGCCACTTCCTACTTGTAAGCAGGGCTGGATATTAAAAGAGCATTTAAGAAAGGGGGGGGGGTTCTTTGTTTTTTAATTGAGTTATGCATAATTTATGGCTTACACCTACAGTTTTCATTGGCTTTCCACCTCAGAATTGAGAGAAGCTGTCTGTGGGGAGCTTTAGCCATTCATGGTTAGAGGGGTTCCAAAGGCTGGTTAAAGGCAGACCTGGGGCCACAGGTTGCCATGCCCTAGCTAAAGTTTTATGTATTTGTTTCTTTCTTTTAAGTATTTTGAATGCCGCCCTTCAAAACTGAGTTTTCCCACTTATCATTTGATATCCATTTCAAAAAACTGATATAGTAATACAATATGAATAAGCAGATAAAGGAATTACGGAAATTGTGTAGTTAGTGCTCAGTATACGGTCTCCCAGTTTCTAATCTGATGCCTTAACCACTACACCAAACTGGCTCTCTACAATATTTATAGACATTACACATTTGTGTGTGTTTCTGATTTCAGTTCTTTAGTCAGTTCTTTTTCCCTTTAAAAATTGTACTTTAAATACTTGTATTTGCCTTGCTGTGTAATGTATAGTATGTATGGAAGCTATTCTTGCTTAAAGTTGGTTAAACTTCTGTTGTAAATATAAGCTATTAATTTTGTCATTACTGCATATTCTCCGAGTTTAAGTTCCCGGTCTGATATCTTTGGTAACATATCTCTTTTCCAATGTTGTGCTAAATTTATCCGTGCAGTTGTAAAGATGTATCTTAATAAACTGTGATTTTTTTGTTAATAGATTTTGGAATCATGCCTAGGAAGAAGAATTATGGTTTAATTTCAAATTTTATTCCTAAAATTTTCTAAGTGGTATATGTCTTTCCAATACTTTGGGGGTTTTTTACATGTCCATCACCTATGGTAAAATGTTCCTTCTGTTTCATGGCATTTTCAATATATATGATTTGTTTATTCTGGCAATTATTGATGGAGTTATATACCATCTGTAATATATTTAATACTAGTTTTCTCTTAAGTTGTATCTTGGGGCAAATTTTATAAATTTGTTCCATAATTCTTCCCACTGTCATGTGGTGACTATTTCTTTAAAGTTTTGCATCCATTTTATCATGCCATTTTTTATTTGTTCTGTCTCTGTGTCACATCTGAGTAACAGTTTATATATATGCCCTAGTAGGTGGTCTTGATTCTGTATGAGCATGGTACACATTCTTTAAGGGTACACTTGGAATTTTTTAATGTGCAATGTGAATAATAGTAAAAATACACATTATAACAAATTGAGATCTCTGAAGGCTTATAGGATAATACATTTATTAGCCTTTAAGGTGCCACCAACACTATTTTTTTTTCTGTGAAAGTTTCATTTCCAGATGAAGGTTCCAGTCAGTCATGGCATCTCTGTAAGCCTTCTGCTAGTCAACTAATGCTGTAGATGGCACATTGTGAAAGCAGTGTGGTGGTCCTATTACTTATGTCATTCAAGTAAGAGCAGTGGAAGAAGCTGGTCCTCAGATGGCACAAATGGTCTTTGTTCTCATGGATGGAAAGTCCGACATGCCTGCCTTCCAGCTCCTCCATATTCCTGCCAGTGTGTGCAACACATTGGTTTGCAAAGGAGCTGAGATGCAATGCTGCATTTGTAGAAGAGGAGGTGGAACAGCCCAGAGGTGCAGGAGAAATTCCCGATAATACTTCCATTTCTTTTTTTGAAGAGTCAGAAATGAAGAACATGGCAAATGGCAAAGTCAGGGAAGACAAGGATACCAGTGGCTAAACCTGCCCATCCCAATGTCCAAAATAATTGGAACATCCTATCTGATATGCCTCTGTTATTGATATGCCTATTTAAGGGCTGATACTATGTTTTCATCTCCTTTCTCAGAATGATGGGGAACCATATTGCTGCAGCTGGTTTTGGAAAGTGCAGCTTGGTTGTATGATATAACTTCAGTCAATTGTATTACCTGTACAGAGAAGTCATTTGCTTGAGGTTATCTCGCTATTTTCCCTTTCCTAAAATACTAGAACCAGAGGTTGTCCAATGAAATTGAATCCTGGAGGAATCAGGACAGACAAAGGGATTTTTTTTTTTTTACATAATATGTAATTCAACTTTGGAATTTGCTACCACAACATTCAGTGCCGGCTTCAAAAAAGGATTGGACCGATTCATGGAAGTCATGGAGATCTACAGCAGTTAACCTTGATGGCAGTGTGACTGCCTGTGTAGGCATCTGCTGGGAGACCAGTGGGCTTCCTTGTGCAGTTGGCTGGCCTCTGTGAGAACAGACTGATGAACTAGATGGGCCAGAGATCTGATCCGGCAGGACACTGCTTATGTTCTTATGTGGTAAATTCATGACTGAAATGATTTGAAGGGGAACTTCGTAATTTATGGCATGGTCTCTTAGAATCTGGCCAGTCTGTGTGTGTGTGTGGGTGTGTGTGTGTGTGTAATCTTGGAGAGGTCCATTTGTAAGATTGCAAAACTGTCTGAAGCAACTTAGTGAGTACATGTTTAAACTGCAATGCAAGTACTATTTTAATTTAAGGAGTTAAATTATTTTACATTGCCACATCTCAAACACCCTAAACAGAAGTGCTTTGCAGCAGCCACATGATCCTGGGAGAAATCACAATTGCTTTAAGGAGGTGGTACATCTGTGCCTCCATCGCAGCATCCACAGAGGGGCTCAAAAAAGTCAAGATGACAGCTGCAATTGCACAATTGAAGCCCTGCCCCTTTTTATATGCAAAAGGTGTGGCTTCAATTGAGTGGTTGGAGCCACCATCTTGACTTCTTCTCATGCACCCTGAAATGTCTTTTGGAGGTTGAACTTGAAGCACAACACAGTTCTAGCAAATACTGTATCTGAGAGAAAAGATTGGCTGGATAAATCTATTGAATATGCAGACTTAATATACTTCTATTTTTCTTAAAAAGATGGAACATACATTCGTTTGTGCTGGTACTTGCTGTGACATAGTGCAAACTTGGGCATAGATTGCATTTCTGAACACTCAGACTCTACCATGGAGTGTATCAAGCTGTTTCTTTTCTCAATCTTTGTTCTAATCTGTAATCTGGAAATGGTTTCCTAATTAGGTGAAACATTACAAACGTTGACATGGGAACTATCCATCCAATTTCATGGCACTGTGGTAGACTGAATATTCTATTGAGTTATATCCAACTACTTTAACTGATATATGTCAATGATCTTTTATTCCTTTTACAGTTCATATTGTAGATTTATCTACTCCTTTTGGATATGTGTATTCATTTCATGAGGTTGGCTGATGCCAGTAACTAAATAACGTGTTATTTCATTTAAGCCTGAGCATTTGTAGACAATAGGACTGTGCAAAACACTTTGTTGTGCAGGTTGAATAGGAAAAGCATACCTTCTTGAAGCACAGAGAATCTCCAGGAAAGTTGGTTGAAGAATGGCTTCATGGGCCACCCTGGGAGTAGCAGTGAAACACAGACATTTATTTATTTCTTAGATTTATATCCTGCCTTTCACTCAGGAGATCAAGACAACATACACCATTCTTCCTCTTCCTCCCCTGGCCCCCTAAAAAAACAGCAGCCTTTTGAGATAGGTTGAGCTTAGAAAGAGTGACTGGGAGTCACCAGTGAGCTTCTGTAGCTGAGAGAGGACTAGAAGTTGAGTCTCTCTGTTCATAGTCCAACATCTTAACTTCTAATCTCCCCATGTCAGTGCTTTCAAAGTAGCAGCTATTCCTGCCTTCTGGAGAACACAGTTGCTTCAATGCTCTGAGGAGGGTTTTCATTCATGCCACTGCACTTTGCAAAATTGGCCTTCTTCAAGTGCTTTATCCAGCCTAGTAGAGAACCAAGATAAAATTGTAAAGTACTTGGCAATTTAAAACTGCCTGCAGGTGTGAAGACTGCTGCAAGCTTTCTGCAAGCTTTTTCTCATTTGGAGACAGTGGTTCATCATCTAACTGAGCAGCTGGGCTATTTTTATTCCCTTCATATTTAAGGCTGTTTTTGTCGCATGTGACTTAGCTGCAAGGCCAATATAATAAAAAGGGCACAGAGCTCTTTTACAATAATTATACAGCAGCTTCTAAAATATTGATCACACTACTTCCAGAATGGAGAATGGTGGCCTAGTTGATCTGTCTATGGGCAAAGATGGGTTTTTTACAATCATCCATTAAGAAGAACAGAATCTTCCAAGTTTGAGGCTCTACAGAGATGGCCATACTCAGACTTCAATGCTGAAAGTCTTAGCGTTTAGCATGTATTCTCTTAGAACACAATTCAAAGTGGGATAGGTTTTTCTCAGTTAGGTATAGATGGTTTTACCTCCAGCCATCCCCTCTCATCTTAATGGGGATATTCTTACTGCAGAGGTCACTGCATTTGGGTCAAAATGGTTATCATCTTCATCCTACCATGGAGACTCTAACCACATTCAGCCCAACTGGATTGCGCTCATGCTACAGAATGTGGAGATGGAAATGGTGGGACTAGAAGAGACATTCATTTCTCCTATCCATATGTAATGAGCACCAAGTGGAAAGTTGGGGAAATGACTACCTCTACCATAAAGGTTTTCTGTTTGAGAGTAACTTACAGGTGGAACTAATGTCTGTGAGTTTGTAAGCTTGGTTACCTTGATGTCTTGAATCCTGACTGCTTGAATGTTCTTCTAAACTGACTGTTTGCCACCAAGGCCCTGCCCTTTGACATTTTCTTCATCTCTGGTACCTTGACAAAGACTTGGATTGTTGGGCTGCTGACTTCTGGGCTGACTTGCTAATAACTCTTCCATGTGTTGCTTTTCTTGGCATTTGACTTTGGATTGCATTGATGATGCTTTTTGAATTCTAAGGGCTACTCTGATTCAGAAAAACAATAGAGCAAGGCTGCTGTCAGATGGGTGTCACATATAATTAGTAATTATTGCCCTTTTTTATTACCCATCACCAGAATTGCAGTTTCAGACTACTGAAAGGGATTACAGTCATTCTGCTACTTGGTTTGTCTACACCATCAGATAGAATACAGCTGCTTCAGGGACATCCGTGGAAGAGGGGGAGGCAGTTAAAAAAAAGTCAGAATGGTGGCAGTGATCATGCAATCAAACCTTAGGCTGGTTTTTGCATGTGTTGCACGCAGGGCATCAATCACATGCTCATGGTCACCATTTTGTCTTTTTTGACCCTCCTGTGGACACCTCTGGCTGCTTTCCACGAAGAGGCAGCAATTTGAAATTCACTATTTTTATCGCCTTATTTGTATTTTCATTGATCTTTAAATTACTGAGTTCACACACTCACACATGCAGCATATATATCTGAATGAGAGTATTAAAACATTCTAACTCCACAGAAGCATAAAGTTGGGAGGAGTCAGTTAGGTCATTGAATCTAACCCATTCCAGAATGGGTTCATTACAGGAATCCAGAATGGAGCATCCCAGGCAGATAGATGCCAACCTCTTCTTGAGACACCCAGTGAAAACAATTCCACCATCTCTCTGGATAATTTTATCCCGTTGCCCAGTATAGTACATACTACTGTGGTATACAATAAATACCATTTTAAAAATGATTTAGCAATACCTTTTTGATTACTGTTATTACATTACTAGAATAGCAGTGATCATAATATGGTAACTTTTTAAAAAAATATGAAAAAACTATATGGTATATAGTGGCATTCCATTAAAGGGAATTAAACTTTTTTAAAAAATAAGCACTTTAGCCCTGATTAAAGAGTCTGTTTGAAAGATGAGTTGATGCACTGGCACTCACTGGAAAGACTGTATTGTAAGTCATTATAAATCTACCTGCTTGTTATGTCAGTGAATTTATTTGAACGGGAATAAGACCAAATGTTGGTCTGTACTTCTGAATAAATATGCATTGGACTAAAATGCACTGCTGTCATTCTATTTCCCTCCCTCCTTGTCCTTCTCTGCATGTTGATCATTGTTGTTACTGTAAAACATATAACATATATTAAAACATTTTAGCTTTCATTGTTTGTCACCAACTATAAACCCATTGCAATCGTTCAGTCCAAAAAGAATCACCTAAATCTTGAAGATGACTCATATCCTTTTGAAAAAGCGGTTGACATGATTTGTGTTGATTCTGGCCCATGCAATATTTCATGCTTTTTATCTTTTGCATATGTTTTGCAAAGTACAAAGGGTAAAAAATTATGTTTTCATTCCTGTGCTGACAATAAGGCTAGAAAAAGTCCATGGTTGCAAGAACAGAAGACTGGAAAACAGGTTAAAGAGAGATGGGGGCAAGTTCATTACCAAAAACTGAAGGGCAGACTGAAAATGAGGAGCAAAGATTGTGGAAAAGAGAACCATTGTTTGCACTTGCTGGATGTGCTAAAATTTCCCTGCACATGAAAACTCTGCTGCTCAAAGATGGACTTTACAGATCTTTCATTTCTGAATAAAACTGATGGTGTGTGAGGAACCCAAATAGTTCCCAGCATTTCTGGAGAATGGTGGATTTTCTGGAATTCTTTCAGTTAGGATCCTTCTGTGGAACTATGATGAAGAATAATTTGCCTTTAGTGATCTTTTACTTAGATGTATTCAATACTTTTTGGGCCAATTGATGCATCTGGTATTTTACAAACATGTTATGGACAACTGTAATCTCTCAGTTTCCAGCTTAATTTAGCAAGCCCCTAAGATATAGTTGGAAAGGTGCCACCTGAAATATCAAAATTCCAAACTGTTTTGGGCTTTCAAAGCATCATACACCCAGACTTGAACCTGAAACATGTGGTAGCTGATGCTGTTCCTTTACAACCGGTGAAAAATAGTTTCTATAATAGGTTGCCTACAGTCTTGTAGCTGCATTCTTTCCTGGATATTGAGGTGTCTGCAAGGGATGGTGCCTGCAATCAAAAATGTGTGTCAACTACATCTGATACCTGAAATAAATCCATTCATCCTTTCCTAAAGAAATGGCTCTCATTTATTTATTTGTTTTGCAGCATTTCTAACCTGCCATACTCCCAACAGAATCTAGCTAACGGACGGTAGAACAAAAACAATACAGTTTAAGCAACCCACAGTTAATACAGTTCTGACTAAAAATTACCACGCTGCCACCATTCAGTTTGGGCCAAGATCACAATGAAATAAAATTGTTTTAACCTGTTGCATATGAACCCCTAGGAGAGCTGGAGCTGCATATGATCCGAGAGAGCCAGTGTGGTTAAGATGCTGGACTAGGAGCAAAGAGACCCAGATTCTAGTTCTCTCTTCAGCATGGAAGCCAACTAGGTAAATCTGGGACAGTTTCTCTGGGAAATCAAACAGTATCTCTCCACCAATCCACCTTGACCCAGTGTGGTAGATTATACTCCATAACCTTCCATGAAAAGGCCTCCACCCTGCAGTGGATTGCTTTGGGATAACAACAACAATAATTAGAATAATGATGATGTCTATGGGCTTATTGTTTGTATCAACCTTCCCCAGCTGACACCCTCAGAAATATATTGCGATTGCAACTTCCATCCCCCTCGGAGCATGTGCCCAACAGTTTAGATCAGTTGAGGATAAACAATGGCAGATAAAATGAATAGGGCAGGCAGGCTGAATGGAGCCTTTAGCTTGTAAAATCCTTTGGCTTTGAAGGTTTTACAGCAGTAACAGCCAGTCTCATTCTGGTTTTAAGCAGTAGATAGTCACTATACCTAAAACTTTTCTTTTTCTCCCTGAAACCTCCCCTCGTTTGCACTAACTCCCACTTCCTCTTGATCGTCTGACCAGTAACTTATTTTTGTAGTTAAATGGCCAAATATAGATGTAGGGGGTAAGCAGCTTTTATTCTTCTTTTTACTCTGTTTCCGAAGAATTTAGATTTATGACATCAGGAGCTCGTCATCTCCCTGTCTCTCTTCTTGAAAAGTTTCCTTGGCTTTGCAAGCTAGTGGGCAAAGTTGGCATTTTCTCTCTCAGCCAATGTGTTCTCGAAAGCAGTGTTTCTCAAGCTCAGCAACTTTAAGATGTGTGGACTTCAACTCCTAGAATTCCCCAGCCAGCAAGGGAATTCTGGGAGTTGAGAAACACTTCTTTAGACAGTCGTATCTGAAAATGGTTCAGCCTGCTTGTTTCAAAAGATTGCATTTTGGAAAAGCCTCTTTGCATTTCGTAGAGCCCAAAAGGCAGCGAAAGTTTTATCCCTCTCTACTTTAGGTCCCAAGCATCATCATAACAGCACAGGAATTACCAAGAGTTATTAAGGATCTGTTTCCTTTTTCATATGTGACTTCTTTAGTTCTTCCTCTTTATAAGCTTGAAGCTGGTCCATCCCTTCCCAAGAGTGAATTTTGGGGCAAATTGGGTAGAAGCAGCTTTCAGAGCAAAAAGTATTTCTCTTGCACTGGGGAAAATTTTGAGGGGCCAAAAGACTCCTGTAGGTTTTTCCCCATAGCAGGTGTGATTTCCTTCCCTTGAGATTGAATAACATCCTTCTTACAGTTATTTGGAGTGGAGGAATCTGGCCCAGACCATTTGCAACCATTTTCCTCCCAGAATACTTACTAGATAAATACAGCATTTGGGAACAAATAAAATTACATTTACCTGTCATGAGGAGTAAGTGGTTTAATTCCCTTCACCCCATCCCCCAAATTTGCTCTCACCACAGAAAAGTACCCTAATGCTCAGAATAACCCTCTATTTTGTAGGAATCAAGGCAGTTTTTCTATTCCCATCCTAATCCTGGTTTCACAGTCTGTATCAAACACACATCTGCTTTTGTTGCACCATAGGTCTATACTACTGCCATGTCCTCCTCCAATGTCAAAGAGGAAAGTCCTGCTGAGGAACTGATAACCACCAACTTATCCATCAGGTTCACCTATCCTTCCCCAACTTGGTGCCTTCCAGATGTATTGAACCACACCTCCTAATACTTAGCCAAAGCCAATATAGGCTGCAAATCTTGGGAACTGTCATTCAAACACATCTGAAGGCTACCTGTCATTCAAACACATCTGAAGGTTGGAGAAGGTTAATCTACAGGAACAGTGAGGCTGAATCTGCCCGTCCAATGAAATTGGGAAGAAAAGGCTTGCTAAGGGTCCCATTTGCAAGAGAATTCCAGCTCCAGGGACCCTGTAACAAAGACTTCTCATTGGTGGTCCCTTTCTATGGAACAGATTGCCCTTACACATCTTGGACCATTACCTCCCTGGTGAATTTCTGTTAAAATATGGGGCTTTGACAGAATGCTTCAGCCTCGTAAGGTAACCTGGATAGGAATCACAACCAGATGAGCTAATTCTACTTTATTGTAATGCTACATTAACAGAATCTTGTAAGTCTGAAAGTACAATCCTCCCCACTGTCTCCTTTACTGCCCAAGAAACTAGGGAGGGTCTCTTTTGAGCCTCTTGCCCCACCCACTATTCAGCTGCAGGCTATGCCGTCTCTTATCTGACCATTCCCTTGGCGGCATCTCTGGGCCCAGTCTCCCAAGGTCTTTCCCACATTCTATTACAGATCATTGGAGAATGCTGAGATTTGAACTGCCCTGATGGAGGGAGTTGATACTGCTGTTTAGAGTTTAAATGATTGTAATGCTATGGGGTTCTTAATTCCTTTTCTGGAGATTGTAAGCTTCTCAGTCCTTGAAGGAATGGAGCGGCATAGAAATATTTGATAGATGACGGAGAGACAGAAGAAGAATGAAGAAGGAAAGGAAGGAAGGAAGGAAGGAAGGAAGGAAGGAAGGAAGGAAGGAAGGAAGGAAGGAAGGAAGGAAGGAAGGAATTTTTGGAGGTTTTGCAGGAATAATGAGGCAGATACAGTGTCCTGGGATCACTTTTTCAGCTTTGAGAGCAGAATGCAAGAGCACCTCAGCCTACTAAACCTTCTTTGCTTAAGTGTTCTAATTTCATATGCCGCCTACCCTTAGTCATGTGAAGGCCTGCCAGTAAAGCAAAAAGATCATCAGAGAGTTTAAACTATTTAGATTAGGGCTATTTTTTTCAGTTCTATTTTTGTAGCAATGCTAAGATTAGGCAATGGGGTAGAGAAACTTTTTAAAAAATTAAGCTGTGCCGGCTTCTACCGTTTTGGCTTCATGGAATTCTTCAGTCATCCTCAGTGGGAAGCACCATCCTCTGTGTGTGTGTGTGTGTGTGTGTGTGTGTGATGGGAAAGTTAATAGTAAGATGGGGCAAACTGACTGGGACCACTGAAGCCATCTACCTCTCTGTTCAAATTAATGCATCCCAGACAGATGGCTGTCCAGCTTCTTCTCAAACAAATCCAGTGAAGGGGAATCCACCACCTTTCTGGGTCATTATTGAATTTTCTGATTCTACACTTTTTTTTTTTTTTTAGATTGGGATGGGCAACCTTTCACCATCTGGGGACCATACCAAGTTGGCTGTGTGTATGGAATAATGAACACTGCAACAGACAAGGCAATGATACAACTTGTCAGGGATCACATCACAAAGATGGTGGGGTGTGGTTTTTTGTTTTTTGCTTTGCTTTTAGTAGACAGGGTTCCTAGGGTTGGAAAGGTCCACTGAAAACCTAGAATCCAACCCCTGCTTGGTGGAGAAATCCAAAGGAAGAATTCCAGACAAATGGCTGTCTAGCTTCTAATTTTCCAGGGAAGTTAAACTATACACAGGGAAGCAAAGTGCAGTCCCTGACATGGAAAGTAAGATTGAGGGCCTTTCCCCACTGACACATAACCATAGCCCAAACATGCTGTGGCAAATCTCTTTTCAGCCATGACCCAGGGCACTGCAGATGTCTCCACGCTGTTCATCTCGTCCCCAGCCCATGAGCAACACAGGCTTAAGTTGGAAAAATGGTTTCTCCCCCTTATTCCAACACCATCCAAGGACAGTGTCAAAATATGTAAAGTCTGTTAGGCTTTGTTACCTGTTAGTATTATAGTAGTAACTTATTAGTAACCTATTAGTTTGTGGAAAAATTAGGGCACTGTCAGTGACTAGCTACAGAAGCATTAGAGGCATGAAAAGGATTGGCAATGAGAACAGCAAATTTCATGCTATGATAGTTTTCTGCCAACTCAAAGATTGATGGAGAAGTCAAAGATGGATAGAGAACACTTTGACTCAGCAGAGGGTGGAGAAAAGCTCTTAAACAAGTCACAGTGAGCAAACTGTATCTATAGGTGTTCTCTGTATATAGTCCTACAGCAGCATGATTGGAAAAAAAATGCTTACCATTTTGAGAGTGAAAACCTGCAAAACTGGTAGTGTGAAACCTATAGTAGACTTAAGATAAGGAAAAAAATTTACCCTGCCCATGCATGTTATAGCCTATATTTCACATCTAGGGCTACTGGATCTGGGCTGTCAACATCTGCATGACCACAAGATGGCAGCAGAGAGATACTGACAACTTCAAATCTTTATCGCCATCTATGGGTTGCCTGGATCTTTGCAATGCAGATCTTGTAGCTTTAATGTCTGCCCATGACCGGGAAAGGGATTGCAGCAAAGGCTGCATTTACACAGCAAATCAAATAAAGGCACAGCCTGCATTTGCTAAGCTTGGTTATCATTAACCTTGCTTAGTGTTTGTGTCTGAGTATGCATGTCTGTATGCATTGTACAAACCCAGTCAGGTTGGTTTATTTATGTTTCAGCATAGTGTGGAGGTAGAAAACAAGTAAGTTGAGTAAACAAGTTTTGTTTGTTGTGTAAAAGCAATCACTGAATTTAGAAGGAAACTGTAGACAGGTTTGTCTAGTGCCCTGGGTTTTGGGAAATGTGTCTCAAAGCCATACAAGACTATGCCATGCCCTAAAGTAATTTCCAACCAGTCATTGCTTCATATTTGAACGTGGTTCCCAGGTTCCTGGTGAGAATTGTGAAGAGAAGGAATCACCTATACCACCTGAACTCCTAAAAGTGTAATCTATAAAAAGAAATAGACTCTTAACAGGCACCGTTCACAAAATATTTGCAAGTGACAACAAAAAACATTCTGGCCCACTGATTTTTGAATAGTTGCCTTCCCCCTCAACAGTTTTTCACAGAGAGGAAGACCTGGTTGCCTTTAATAATACATACTGTAGCATGTCTTTTGAACTGACGGAAGACATAAATATTTTCCTCTCTATATTTAGAGATTTGCTTTGACCGCCTGGCCCTAGGGAGTTTGTACAACCATCATGGACACAGCACTGTGCTCTGCTCCGCTCCGATTATCAGCTTCTCACCACAAGCCTCTGCACGCAGTTGCCAACAGCCGACTGCTTTGGGAAAGGATGTCCCCCTGCTGTTTGCTCAGACTGACTGAGCAGAAACCGAGTGGCAAAGCAGAATAAAAAAAAGGGGGGGGGAGCAAGGAGAATGTCATGTTTTGGGAGGGCTACCAACATATTTTTTTAAAAAATAATTTTTACTTTTTAGATCTTAAAAATAAAGTGGCCCCAAATCCTCAAGAGGATGATGTTATCTGAAATGTCCATCTCCATGGCTGGTGGCCTGTGAAAGGGTTGGACTTCAATTCCCATCACAAAGAGGTTGCACTTCAGGTCTGGTATGGGTAACTTTGGGGAAGGCTGATCCGAAACAGCAGCGCAGCGTCCTCGCCCCCACACCCAGCAAACCAAGCCTACACATTCTAGTTAATTTTACTGAGAATTCGCTTCAATGCTCCTCCTAAATCGTGTGGAGCTTTAAGGACTTCTTTGGTTGAATCCTGTCCAAAATGCAAAGTAAGGAGAATGGGTGGAGAGAAGGAAATAAAAGCATGTTGGTTTTGGTTGCTCTTTTCAGACAGTGTCCTGAGAGTATCAGCATTTCATGGAAGTTTCCCAGCTGCTCTTACATCTGAGTAATGGCAACCAACTGAACATGAGGCACTTCAGATGTTTGCCTCAACTCTCACTGTCTCTCTCACACACACGCGTCAAATTTCAACAGCAGCAAGAAGTCCAGGGGGCACAAATTGGCAGGGGTTGGTGGTCCCAAAAAAGTCAAATTGGCAGCTACAACTACCTGATTGAAGCTCTGTTCTTTTTCTACATGAGGCACGGGTTAAAAAAGAGTCAGGCTTTCCTTGCCCCGGCCCGGCCAGCCTCCTGATCTTTTAAGCCCCTCCTGCAGATGCCCCTGGAGTTACTGGCTGTGAGTTGTGGATTTTTCACCCGTACTACAAGAGCTGCACCAAGGGCTTAGGACTTTTTGGGGGGACAGGTAATTCTAGGGATGATCTCATGAAGGTGTGTAGATTTTAGAAATGGAGAAGGAGAACCATTCACTTACTACTGTCCAAGGCCTCCTTATCCTGATATCTTACTTCTTTCGTGTTTCGCAGATACTAGATGCTGGCATAATAAACCATTCTAAGTAACGTCGATGAGTTGAATTCCTTTGAAGGTTCTTTCATCTGAATTACTCTTTCATTCTCTAATGAAACTGGCACCTGTATTTCTCTTCGTGTCCTAAGAGATGAATAGAGCACTAACCCTTGTTTTTGTGGACATGTCTCAACCTGCTTCCTCAACAATAACACACTTTATTCCCCACCCAACTCCTTTTCACACTGGCTGTACCTTTGACATTTATTGTTGAGAAACCACCAGCCTATTTACCCAGAAGCTGAGCCAAAGATTCTCTAAAAGGAACTGAACAATTTGTTGGAGGCTTGCTAGAGTTAATTGACTCTAGTGTGTGGCCTGGGTGATGTGTGTGTGGTATGTGTAGCGTGTAGTATTGTGCAGCAAATTCCATTGCTCTTTACAGGAATTGGATAGCACAGAATTCTAAGTACCTGATTTTATCTCTGCTCCAAAGTATACCATGGCAACAATTATATCTGCAGTATTGGAAATACTTCCCTATTCATGTACCTACAGTACTTATTTAATTAGTTGTTTCTTCCTGTTTATGAACATCTCATTATTAAACTTTAGCAAGTATCCTGGCAGACACTTTTTGTCATATTTCATATCAACCTTCAGAATCTGATGGACATTTTGGCTTATATAGGTATTCCTAAACGGCTGACCTCATTTGAGTGACCTTGGGGAAGACCTTTCACACTGAATATGCTTTTGTTTAAGATTACTATATATCTAGTCTGACCTGGATTGTCCTGGTTTTGCACTCCAGGCTAGGTGTCCTGATTAGTTTACAAAAAAGTCCTGGAAAATGAGGCTGTACTTTTCCACAAAGGGGGACCACAAGTTTAGCCATCTGTTGCAACTTACTTCAACCTTGTGCGGTCAAGGGTAGTGAGCTTAAATGGTTAAACATGCAATATCCCTTTGTCTAGTGGAGAATGAGTTTAGCGATCTGTCAAAACTTGCTCCCCCTTTGGCTCTTGCAGGGCAAGAGGGAAAGAGGTCTGAAAGAGTGCCTCCCCCCCCCCATTTCCGTCTCCTTGGTAAAATCTGAGGTTACATTATTTTTGTACTTTTGTTTATGTATTAATCTTTCGTTTTCTTTTTGTTATTTAAAAAGTAAAAATAGAAACATTCCACATTGGGTTTCCTTCTTCAAGTTGGCATTTAACAGGAGCAACGTCATTACTTCAGCCTCTTGTTAAATGCCAGCTTGGAGAAAGAAACCTAATTCTGCACACTTTTTACGTTTCAACAATTGGCTGCAATATAACAGAATTGATTTAAAAACATTTACAATTTATATGAGAATGACAGTTGTTACAGAGATGTCTCTAACCCTTAAATCAAACTTAATTAAATGGAATTTTTTATTCAATTCAATGCTCTTGCAAAGAAATGATGGTACTACTTAATATGATGACCTGGTTTGCACAGCTATATGTTTCAAACGTGATGCTCGCCCCACTCAGTCCGGCAGAAGGGGCATATTGCGGACCCCACCAGTCAAGGAACTTTAGCTGGCGGGGTCTAGGAAGAGGGCCTTTTTTGCCATGCCCTCCTGCCCCATGGAACAGCTTACCACCTGAGGTGCGGTCCACTCCCCCTCTCCTGGCCTTCTGGAAAAGTGTGAAGACATGGCTATGCCTGATGGGTGCTCACATTGTTGGAATTGCCTGGTGAGGTAATCGTTACTGCTCCCCCCCCCCATCATCCTGAACTGTATATAGTTCTTTTATATAGAATTGTCTTCACTAATTTTAATATGGATATTTATATATTTTTTATTTTTTTTATTGTTTTGGAGTTAATTCTGAGCCGCCCAGAGCCGCCCTTTGGGGGAGATGGGCAGCATATAAATTTAATAAATAAATAAAAATAAACTAAAAAGTGGTAAAATTACTCTGTGCAAATATCATGACTCCCAAATAAAGCTAACTATTTAATTGGAATTAAAGCTGGGCAAGAAATAAATATACCACTTTTAATAATTAAATGTTGATCTATAAATGGAATGAAACAAGAGAATCTTACAGCTTTATAAAATAAAACCAATTCATTCAAAATAAGGGGGAAAAACCAATAAAATTTAAAGTCTTGTTTTAAATGGGAAGAATGAATTTGTTTACTTTTGCATAATTCCTGAAATCTGGGCTTCATTGCATAGACAGCCACTGTTATATACCAAATTCAAAGAAAGGAAAGGAAAGGAAAGGAAAAGTCTCCTTTCTTTAAACCAGCTTCTCTTAAATTGCTCTTAAAATGCTGCAGCTTGTAAAATACTGGTGGGCCCTAAGTTGCTTTTGGGACTCTCTCTCCCACCACAGCCTTTTTTCTTTCCCTTCCTGCCTGGTGCTTATAAATTCATCCCCTGCGTTGTAATTCCCTCCTGGCTGCAGCCTCACAGCCTCTCCTTTTGCAGAGGGAGGGTCAGGTAAGATGGTCAGAGCTTTGCTTAGAAACCTCCTGCCCTTCAGAAAAATTACTCTTAAGCTTTATACAGCCACTCTTCACTTAGCAACAACCTTGGTTAGCGACTGTTTGCAAATACGATGATAATAAAAGGTAGTAAACAGTAATAAAAAAATAATTTTCTGACCAATGGGTGCACTTATGATCACATTTCTGTGCCTGGCAACAACACATGCTGGAGTGAGAGTAACTCTGGCATTGCTACATGAGCGTAATGGTATGTGGTAATGACCTCAGGAGATGGGAGGAAGGGCCACAGCCAGGAGAATGGTCAGATAAGAGGCAAATGAGCCCGTAACAGGAATGTGAGCCTGGCAAACATCTCAGAAAAGACCCTCCCTGGTTTCTTGGGCTGTAAAGGCGACGTGGGAGAAATGTACTTTCAGTCTTGCAAGATTCTGTTAATGTAACCTTACAATAAAGTAGAGTTAGTTCATCTGGGTGTGCTTCTTAACTCGACTACCTCACAAGACTGAAAATGACAGAACTTTGTCTGAATGCGATGGCAGCAAGCTGTGATCTTTGCAGCATCTCTCCCTCTCTCTCTCAGTCACATGGTTTGCTTAACAACCATTTCACTTAATGACAAAGTCACTGGAATGGACTGACTTTTAAATGAGAAGAGGATGTACAGAGTTCTGAAACTACTGCATGGCTTCACTTTCAGTATACTTTGACATCAAACTGTTAAGTCTGCTCAAAGGACTTAGAGTCCAGTTACCTTCCATCTACAGCATGCTGGCTGGGGAATTCTGGGAGTTGAAGTCCACTCATCTTAAAGTGGCCAAGTTTGGACAACACTGATCTACAGTATTTAGTCATGACCATCCCCCCTCAGATTTTTATAAATGCGGTGCTAAGTCAATAGCTGGACTCCCAAGACATACAGAACCACAAACACTTTTCTTCCTATTTTAATGCATTGTGCAAACCCAGCCATAATGATTTTGCCACAGCAAGCTACAATATCAAACCAATGCTCTACATCATTAGAACATTTACTGAACAATGAATCTACCCTTAGCTCCAGATAATCTTGGACCACTTATACCTCAGTTGTCCTACTTCCAAGTCATGCTGTGATGATCAAAGGATGAGGTGGGGTGGGGGGCGCGGAAGCATATTTATAAATCTAATCCCCTTGGAGGAAGTTATTATATCAAGAATCCATAAGCTACACTTGTTAAAACCATGGAAGACATCATGCCTTAGGTTATGTTTTTGAACTGGGTTGCATTTATTTTCTTTGTTATATTGTGAGCCACCCAGAATCATTTGGAGTTGGGAAGTACCTAAATCAAATAAATTAAACAAAATTAACAATAGGTTGTTGGGGGGGGGGTGCCTTTGAGTTAGTTTTTGACTCCTGGCGACTGCCTGGGCAAGTCCCTGCCATTTTCTTGGCAAGATTTTCAGAAGTGGTTTGTCATTGCCTCCTTTGTAGGGCTCAGAGAGAGTGACTGGCCCAAGGTATTCCAGATGGCTTCATGCCTAAAGCAGGACTAGAACTCCTGGTCTCCTGGTCTCCAGCCTGGTGTCTTAACCTTTATACCAAACTGGCTCTCTAACAATAAGTGAACTAGATGTAAATTTCTTTGCCTTTTACCTCAGGTTCTTTTCTTGATTAAGTGCAACAGTTCAAAAGGGATCTAAGTTCTGTGTGTGGTGTCTCAAAGCATGCTTTAAATAAAATTAAGTGGAAGCTGACATCTGAAAAATGCTTGTAAAGTCAGGGAAGGATCAATGTGCGTTTCTTGCACCATCCATAACATGCTGTTCCCAAAGAGATGCTCCAGGCAGTAGGAGAATACAGGCACTGATCAACTAAGGGGAGAGAACTATTTAATTCCAAGGAACTGAAGCCCACTGACACACCACACGTATCCCTGTTTTCCTTCTGTGCCATGTGGCTGTATTGCTTCAAACAGTTGCCTAGCACAGCTTGAGAAAGCAAGTAAAGGGTGTCAAGAAAGGTGTTATTTTAGTAGATGACATCTGCCTAGACAAAGTTAGGAACAGGTGGCGGAAATCTTTCCATCCTGCTTTGCAGAATGGCAGCAGCTTATAATCAAACATTCTCAACAATGATTGTTTTGTGACTAGGCCAGTTCCCCATGGCAGCCATTTTGTGGGAGTGTCTACAACATGCATTTAAAATCCCAAATCTGCCCAAATGAACAGAGGACCCTACATAAGTGATGGCAGACATCCAAGAATATTCAACATACTGTTTTTACTATAAGCTAACAGGATATGTCAATGGATACTCACAGATGGCAGGCCCAAACTCAGGGATTGTGTCACATACAGCACAAGATTTAAAGATAAGTTTTCAGAACTTGAAATTAATGGAGATGGGCTTACAAAAGGATATTATTCAAATCTAACTGTGGCCTTAATCTATCTAGGATAGGGATGAGTAATCTACAGACTATGGGTTGGGTGCAGTCTCCCAGCCCCAAAAGGTCTCAAGATTGTATCACTGAAACAGATTCAGTAACAGATTGATTTTCAGCTTTGCTATGTTTTCAGTTGTGCTTGTTTATTTATACACATTTTTAGCCCACTTTCCACTAAAATTAATCCCCCAAATTTAACTCAGTTAATAATATTATATGGGATTACAAAAGTTAAAACCATCCATAGAAGAATCTGAGAGAAGTACACTAAATGCCATAACAACAAAGGTTCAGCCCAAAGTTTGGGCAACTACCTGGGTCTTAGTTGATGCTAAAGACTAAATGTTGGCTCAGTTTGGATCAAAAGAAAATAAGGAATAAAATAGGTGCATTATCTGTAGTGGTGGTTTAATGCACCCGTCTGTATACTGAGGCCAAAGAAGGATTGGCTCTAGGTGATCTGATGACTTCACTGAGTCACCATCATGCATACTGCAATGCCTGGAGGTCTAAAAGTCAATACAAAATAAAAAATAAAGTGTACCCCGCAACAGGGAAAAAATTCGGCTCAAACATCAGCACTAGTACTTCCATATGAGTGAAGCTGGAGGATATAGTTAAGCCCACACCTAGTTATTAGCTAGGTCATCTTTCTTATATGCAGAGACTACTTGGCAACAAGGACAGATCTTCAAGAGTTATGCAAGACTTTGCTTAAACCTACAGGAACTTGGTTGTTCTGTCATTATTCAACACGGGAAAAGAACTGCAGATGTAGGACACAGGGCACTGAGATGGAAATACACTCAAACTAGGAGCCAGCATTGCAACTAGACGCTCTTGATCTAATTTAATTTCCAGTCCATATTTAGGCAGCCAGTGTTAATAGATTGAAAACCTACAGGGAACTCAGGGATGTCTGAGGGGGATGAGGGTCTAAAAAGTCAAGATAGCTTCTGTGGCCACATGATCAAAGCTCCACCCCTTTTTTGTACAAAGAGGTGACCCTGAATGCAACCCCAAAAATAGACTAAAATTCAGTAAGCATTAATAATCTCTCATCTTGCAGGAACAGTTAGTTTTGGCTTATATTAGTGGTATGGTAGTTAGCATAAACAGAAATGTTTTCAGGATTCTGTTAGGCAGAGGTGGGGAGTCCAGAAAGAGGAGTCAGGATAGCAGTATGAGGTGGCTCCAACTAACGCCGCAAAATATGGGGTTTCTTGCTGTTTGCTTAGCACTGCAATTTGGCACAAAGTGTGAACAAGCTTGTAGCTTTTTTTTTGTCCTTTATTGGGGTTTTGGGGAATCCAAAATATTTACAGTGAAAAGATAACTATCTTAGTCTGGTTCTCTTCATTCCCCTCAATCAAGTTTATGTCACTAGTTAAGAGGAATGGTATTTTTTTTAAAAAATGCTGCAAATTATCATGTTCTAAAGCTGTTCTGAGTCACCTGTGTCTATCCATAATGCCAATTGGCATGAATTGTTAGTTATCTCTTGGGCACAATAATCAATTTATCAAGTTAACAACTACTGGTCATAACGATCTCTTATGTGTTGAAAGTAACTAGTTAATAACCTGTCAAAGTTAAGTCTTATATCCTCACAGTATTTTCAAACATTATTATTATTTGTAATGTAATTTTTGCTGGAAACGTCTCTGCCCCAAACCATTCACAATTCACAGGTCATTGTAATTGGTTCACATATATTTATGTTTTATATTGGTTCTATTTGCATACTCTTTTACATTCCATCCTTACTGTTGTTCATGACTTGTGGTTATACATTTTTAGAAAATATATTTCAGGTGGTTAGAGCCTATTGAATTCTCCTTGGTGGGTCTTCTATGTTGTGGCATCTCATACATGCTTTAGGTTTAGCAGAGTGTGGGGTTCTGGGAAATGTAGTTCATGAACATTGCCCATCCTTATGGCACATAAGATTAAATGCCTACAAAAGGTAGACAAGTCATATTTTAGCTCAGAGTAGGGCTTATTTTGGCCAATTTTGTTACTGAATAGTTATTTTGCTATAAAAATGGGGAAATCCATAATTAAGGCCTTGCCTCCTTCGTAAGAAATGACATAGTAAAATTAAGCTATTATTCAAGGGATAATTTTATTCAAAGGATAATTAATAGGTTAGTTATCATTAGTCACCCTAACCATGTTAATCAGAAAGCAATGAAAGACACTGAACCTATATGCAAGGAATAGGATTTTGTTGCAAGTGTCTCCTTTAATTCCAATTAATTATAGAAAAGCACCAAGTCATGCTTCTTGAAAGCCTCTCACTGAAATCTGCATTTGCAAGGAATGATAAGTATATTCTAGTGCTATACATTCAGTTCGAAAGGGGGATAACCAGATATTCCATGGAAACTGTACTTGTGACCAAGAATGCCACCCCAGAATTTTTGGCAGATATGTAGAAGTTTCTTGGCAGACTAATTCCCGCTGGACAGCTTTTCCCAAAGGCCAAGTTGGAAACCATTTTCTGTGCTAAACAACTAAGAATGAATGACTCTTGGATATCATAGGAGAACTGTGTTTATAAAAATTCACACACAAACAGAAAATGAATGAACATGGAACAAAGGGCTATCTTGACCATTACTTTAGTATTCATATTTGGCGGTTCTCACAAAAGTGGAACATGTGGGTGGCATTTGTGTGCCTCAACCCATGCTTCTTCCAGTTACTTCTAACTTCATCAGGAGGGTCTGCAGGAGGAGGGTGTTCAGACAAAGCCAAGATGGAGACGGCAACTGCACAATTGAAGCACTTCACCTTTCTATGTGTTGTGGAGCTTTGATTGAATGATTGCAGATGCGTCTTGAATGTTCGACTACCTGATACTTCATGGACATCCCTGAACTGTATATCTATATATGACACAGAAAGATGAAGTCTAATCTGGCCTTTGAGATGCCATGCTGGTCCATGAAATTTTATTTGAAGTTTTTGCCTCTCTGCCTTGATGCCAACTCCTTTAATGGGAAGTGTCACCAACTTATTATTGGAAAGATACTCTGCTGAGGTTTGGCTCCTTTCTTGTCTTGTCGGTGTCTGCAGAGGATTGAAAGTCAAGATGGCAGCCACGATAGTGCAATTGCACATAAAAAATGGGTGGACCTTCAATCACACTGCCATGGCTGCCATTTTGATTTCTTTTGCCCACAGGACTACCCTGTTGTCCTTCTTCCTCCTCCTCCTCCTCCTCCTCCTCCTCCTCCTCCTCCTCCTCCTCCTCCTCCTCCTCCTCCTCCTCTTCTTCTTCTTCTTCTTCTTCTTCTTCTTCTTCTTCTTCTTCTTCTTCTTCTTCTTCTTCTTCTTCTTCTTCTTCTTCTTCTTCTTCTTCTTCTTCTCTATGCTTCTATTTTACTACAAACAATGTATGAACAAAACACTGAAGATAAAAAAGAGCAAAAAGAAAAAAACACCCACGATCAAACAATATGAAACCATTAGGATTAGGATAAACAGGTTAGGAATCTCAAGGAGAGATATAATTATTTTAGTCGTAAATATTCAGTATTTCTCTACAGAAAGACATTTGTATAGACAAAGACAATCAGTTAAGAAACACATAATTGATATAACTTAAGAAATGGAGGCCAAGTTTGTATAAAGCCATCCTCAATGGGGGAAATCTTGAAGTCTCTTTGAAGTTCTGTTATGTTTTCAGCCGTTATTATTTCCCAGACTTAAATACCTTTGATCCAAAGAAAGATGCACTGTTGTTTCCTCCTTGAATTTCTTGTCCAGCATGGTAAGTACATATGAGAGTGTGTGTGTGTGTGTGTGTGTATGAATAGGTGAGTGTGTGCAACCCAAGTAAAAAAGGGGCAGGACTTCAATCATTCCATCCCAGCTGCCATTTTGACTTTTTTGACTGCCCTTCCTTCCTGCAGATTTTCTACTTGGTGGAGCATATACAGATTACTTCTTGATGGTTGCCCAAAGCCATCTTGATTCATAGGCCAAAATATGATTCCTTCTTGCTCCGTCTCTTTCATAAATCTGATGAAGTAGGTTTTTACTTACGAAAGGCCCAGACTTAACAAAAATGGTCTTAAAGACAGAACAACTGAATTCTGTTATCCTTATTAATTTCAACATTTTGCCAGCAGCTTTGGGAAGTGTTTCATACACTGCCATGTCTATCTACATGCATAAATGGATACACGTTCTTTTACCTGACAGAAAACATGAGGCATATTTTGATTTTGTGTACCCACATCAAAAATATAAATTGTTATATGGGATAGTTGGATATTATGATGAATTGGCTTGTATTCTCCATGCCACATTTAATCATGTAGAATCAATTTTATAGCCATCTCGGTTTACAAAAAGCCCTTTGAATTTTATTTTATTTTATTTTATTTTTTGGCATGATGGGGTTAGGCCCACAATGGCAACTTTGTGAGATTCAATTCACCATTGTATCATCACAATTTGGTTTTCCCTCCAAATCTCAAATGAGATTTTATAACATTGCAGTATTATCAGCCAAGATAACTAAGTTCTCCTGATGTTTCTTCACATTCTGAAGAAGTAAGGAATTGTTTGTAAGATTTTTTTTTTTTCAAAAGACATTCGTTGCCCAAAAAAACCAAGAATGAATATGGATTCTATGCATCTTCACGTAATTTTCCCAGTCAGTATTACTATGGGAGGAGGGAGGAGCAAATAATACCAACTAAATCCTACACCTGTTAGATAAATCAAACTAGAAGGTGGAACCGCAGTGCTTCGCTGTCTTGCAATTAAGCATCGCGCCCTTTTTGGCCGCCTCGCCTGGCTGTTGGTTAGGCATACAAACAATTCCTCTGTGTCTTTATTCAAACAGGACTCTGAACAGGTGCTGTTTGCCCTGTCTTTTGAGGGCCTGTTCCTTAGCAAATCCGTTGACAAAGCCTGTAAAGTTGGTTACTATTTATTTTTTTACCTTGGCCTGCTTTGTTAATGCTGACCAAGTGGGCAGGTGGTTTCTTCTTCTGATCATTTGTCAAAGGATGACAGGAGACGTTAGTTGTTTGCCGGCTAGGTTTCAGACAGCTCTCGTTGCACAACCAGGAGTAAAATGGGGGTGGGGGTGGAATGCAAACTAATAATTTTTAAGGCAGTTACTCTCCGTAGGCAATCCTTTCTTGGCCTGATTTCAACAAAAGCAGAAGACTTTTGATTGCATTTCTTTTTTCCAAAGAAAAGTGATTTTATGGAATCACTTTTTGGGTGATTAAATGTAGTGATTTAGTGATTTAATTCTTAGTGCAAACTGTCACAATGAAGGATTGAGAACAGTAAGAGTTACCACTTATTGGAATATGTAATCAAAGACTATTTATACTATTCATTCCAATGATCAATCAGTTACACAGGCAGCTATTTTGATTTTTAGTTTTTCTTTTCTTGATGGATTATTGGAATGAATTTGTATCACATTCCTAAGACATAAATATATGTTTAGGTGAAATAAAACAAGCTAAAAGTATACACTAATAGCAGAATAGTTTATAATTGAACTATAAAAGCATTATCCATAAAACACCTGATAACCAGGTTGATAGCAGGATAGAAATAAGCATGTGTCAGGTGTCCTTTTTTGGGAATGCATTCCACAAATAAGGCATCCTTACTGGGAAGGCCCTTCTGTTATTGCTACTGCCTGTATCTCAGATCTGATTTAAAATATGAAATAATATTAATCTGACAACACTTGTTCTTGAATAAATCCATGCTGATTTTGACTAGTCACGGAGTCATTTTCAAAGTGTTTACAGGTATATTTGATGAGTTTTATGATCTACTAAAAAATCTTCCTATGCATTTATGTCAGACCGATTGGTCTATAGCTCCCCAGATTCTTCCCTTTCCCCCTTTTGAGTCATATAATACTTTACCTGTTTTCCATGTTTTCTCTAAGTTTGTAAATAAAGCTAGACCCATGTTGGCTGGGGAATTCTGGGAATTGAAGTCCACACAGCTTAAAGTTGCCAAGGTTGAGAAACACTGGGCTAGACCTTAATTTGGCACAGTCCTTCCTCTGGCTTCAAAGAGCTGAATTAAATCAAGATCAATAGTTGTTTCCCTGGATTGTGGCAGGATAGAAATAGCTAAATAAATTCTGTTCCTATCAATCCCAAGCTAGAATCCTGTTCTTCGCATGTGCCTAAAGGAACACAGATCTCCTAAGAAAATGTTCACTGAATAGTTTTGCCTTCTCTGTGTTATCTGTTATGTCTTTGCTGTTTTCCCTGAGCTGATACCATTTTTCCCCCTGTTCCCTTTATTTGACTATATCTGAAGAAGCCCCTTCTGTGATCTTTGCATCCTATGCTAACTTCAACTCATTCTGAACATTTTCTGAGCTCAGAGCAATTCACACTGATAAGCTCACAACCAGACATCTGATATGAAATCTGCAGATATGTAGGATAATGCAGTGTGCTTTTGTGCTCATGATACCACAATTTGCATGCCCAAGGGGGTCTCATGGCCTACTTCCATCTCCCAACTCATTGCCTTACCTGTCCTCAGTAGTATACATTACTTTCTCTAGTAGGAATTAATGGCAGTCATTTGCCTTTGCAGAAGAAAGTAAGGATAAGTAATTCAGAAACATCCTGAAAAAATGGGGAACAAATTGGCCCCTGCTGGCTCCCATATCTTGGGAAAGAGGTGGATTTTGCTATTCCTGATAGAATTATTGCCAGTTCTATTTTTTCTCATTCAACTAAAAAGGATATCTTTCAATAAAATACTCTATTGTCTGCCTTGTCTGTGAAACCCAAGACCTGTTTTTAATATACTGTAAGGGCTGGCAGTCCTATGCAGAGGTGGACAACTTTCTGGTGGCCAAAAGCTTCACTTAACCTTTTATGGAAAGATGAGAGCCCCAGCAGTAATGGTTGTCAGGCCAGGGTTTTCAAAAGTTTTGGAGTGAGCTGTGGATAGTTTAGGAGACTATTTTTCTGAACTCTTAAGCATGTTTTATTGCTTATTCTACAGTTATGTGTTGCCTGTCTCAGAATGGCACTGATATTTAGGAAATATATTCAGAAGAAGCTCTGTAGGCCCCCACAAAAGAAATTCAAGATCCACATGAGGCCCATGGTCACACATCCCCTCTATCAGGGTTCCTCAATCTTGGCGACTTGAAGATGGGTGGTCTTCAACTCCCAGAATTCCCCAGCCAGCAATTCTGGGAGTTGAAGTCCACATGTCTTCAAGTCATCAAGGTTGAGGAACCCTGCCCTCTGTCATAGTAGAAAGTTGGGAATCAGCCCATCACCAAACCCCATAGCAGTACCAAGGTCATAGAGTGTTCCTTTCACTTCCTTGAGAAGCCAGAATGAAAAGAAAAAACTTGTCAGTACCACATATTGAGTTGTAGGAATGATATAAAGCAGTTAGATCGTGGCTACCACTCCCAATAATGGATTAGGATAAGTATTCATGAAGAGGAGGATTATACTTTAGCACTTATAGAGTGTTTTTTTAAGCATAATCAGTTCCACAAACACCAGGACTTTAAAGGTGGAGGGTGTGTCCTTCCAGCTCTCTTGTACCTGCCACTTCAGAACGTTAAGCCAGGATGAATTCTCTTGGCCTGCAGCCTGAGAACTGCACTGAATCCTTTGGACACCCAACGGCGGGCAGGAAGCCAGTGCAAAACCACCTTGGTATAAAAGCAGCAGAGAGGCCATGTGGACAGTTGGGAAAGGGGAAAGTTAAAGAAAAGTTCTTTAGAAGAAGCACAGTTTGTGGGTCTCCAAAAGGGAAGAACCTCAGGACTGCCTGGGGAGGGTGTGGTGGAATTGGGAAATTCCTTGACTGAAAGACAATTGGAAAAGACATTAAAGATCACGGAAACCCTTTGGTTTGGGTTTCACTTTGTTTTGGTTTTTTTTTTTTGCCACTCCTTAAAACTCCACTAATGCAGTTGTTTGTCTAGCAAATAGGCCTTTTCTCTTCCTCTTTGCTGATGAAGGCCATGGCATCTGTGAAAAACTTTGTATGATTCTGGTGATAACTTCATGCGACTGTCTTTTGTTGCCATGAGGTTGAGGGTTTCATTCATCATTTGGCTGTTCCCAAGACTATTGTTAATTGTCTCCCAGCTACCAGGAGAGATGGTGCAGGGGTGGGTGTGTGGTGGCTCCTGCTACCAAAGGGACAGTAGATGGGGCTTCTTTGGCAAAGGCTGATGGGTTCAGTATCAGCCTGGGCTAAGCTTCTCCCAGCAATTTGAGCTGTATCTTCAGTGAATGTGTAGCAGCAGGATACCGTGTCAATTGGGAGAGAGCTGTGTGATGTGTGAGATAGATAGGTTGCTACGCACTCTGCTGAGAGCCTGCGCTGTCTGTCTGCGCTGTCCGGGTGACTATCTCTCCAGCGGAGGGAATCCCCTGCCTTTTGCCTATATATGGTCTGCAAGCAAAGCCATGACTGCCATGGAGTGTTTGTTATCCTTCATTCAACATTGTTTAAAGAGGGTATTTGGCACTGAGCATTGTGTGAGATTCTTGTTAAAAACCTGGCACCAGGCATTGTTTGACAGAGTTCGACATGCCAAAGTCTTTCCAAGAAGCACAGGGGTGAGATGGTGGAGCGAAGCAGAAAAGGGACGGTGTGTGCACTTTATGTCTGCTGCTTGCGTCCCATTTGCTCAGGCAGAATATGCAACGTTTAAAAGGATAGGCTACTTATTCGGTAATCTGAAGATACAGAGCTTCAAATGACACGCAGCTTCAAATAACACGGCAATTAAGCTGAAATGGATGTAACAATTTCCTCCCTGTTGACCCCTGTCTTAATTTCCTCCTCCTTTTTCGATTTGTGGTGAGCATCTTTCCATTATCAAGCCCTAGGGGCAAATTTGCTTTTTATAAAATGTTGTATTCTCTCAGCAGAAGATGTATGAAAATAACAACAGCAATAACATCAATAACAATAATCCTTGGATGGTAGGTTCTGAAAATTCCAGGGGTTCTTCAGTCCCACTGAACTGGGGATACCGGACAATGAACCCAGGAGGTGTTGGGCAGCAAGTCTCGACTGCTGGATAATGGGTACTCCTAAAATGTCTGATCAATATTTCTAAGGAAAGAGACCCATGATAAACATGCACTCTTTATCTTAGCTGTCTGCACCCAAGTTTAACCTGGTTGTAAGCCATTTTTCTGGATATGCAAAATACACTGAACCATATCCTAACCAAGTCAGCTGGGTTCTCCTAACAGAATAACCAAGCTTAGCATGTTGAGCAAATGCAGCCGCTGCAACAGATGGGTTAAATCTAGTGTGTGAACACAGCCACTGAGTCACACTGTTTATCTAACTTGGCACAGGATCTACTTCTGGGAAAAGCAACTATCTACTATTGTTCCTTACTTGTTTGCTGATGCTCATTCAAATTAGTAGGGAACAATGGTAGATAGAGCCAACTAATTATGGTTTTGTATCCATCACAAATAATATTTGAGCACTACAGTAGAATACCTCCATATGGATTGGTTTTAAATAAAGAGACAGGGAAGGCTGGGTTGGCTGAAGATAGTTGAGCCTGGTGGGGCAATGCTCCACTTTTTCCTGGTCAACCAGCCTCCACATTTTTCAGGGTCCTGTTCAGGGCTGTAGCTGGCCCCTTCCTCCTGCCCAAACTTCTCAACATTTTGCCCCCTCTTTTTTTCAGAACCCTTATATCTCCCCACCTTAACGTCCATTTAATCTGTCCGCCATTTTGCACATGTGTAGAGGTACATATCAGATCTCCAACCCCCATCTTTCCAAAAATCTGCTGAACTTCCTATCAGTCCACCTGACCTTTATCTTCCTGCCACCACCTGCCCATCTTCTCAAGACACTTTCCTCTCTCCCATTAACCTGCCCATCCTTACCGATCTTCCCAGTTTATTTTTTAATGCTAATAATTTTTCTAAAAATGTTGCATTCTGTGCCCCCTTGGAATATCTTCACACCCCTTTGAGGGATGTTTGCTCATCACTTTGGGAACCCCTGCTCTGGGAACTGCCAAGGGAAGGTCTATTTGTCTCTTCCTACTCCCCATTCTCCATGTTTCATCATGTATTTGAGTGAAAAGCAGAGAAACCTGTTTATATGTCATCTGCTTAGGAATGCAGAAATCTGCTTTATGATGGTATGGACAGATGAACATTTAGTTGAATCCCACCTAGCAGGAGTTTCTAAGCTTCAGACAGGCATCTTTACAAGCTGTACTCAGTGATGTCAATGTTTTCTTTGGGCAAGGCATGTGATACTAATGTAATTTTGCTCTGTCTCCAGAAAAGGATTCTTGATCTCTCTAAATCCCATGGACCATAGGCCTCCAGGTTATAGAAAATGCAATTAGATTAATAGGGAACAGGACAGAGACCTTCAGAGCAAACTCTTAGAGTAATTGATTATTTAACATTATGCAGCACTCTCGTAAATCCTGCCGCTACAGAATTCTGCACCACACTGCCCACTTCAAATCTACATTGCTAAGGAACTCCAGCAATCAGTGCTGTAAAGGTCATTGGCTTTGTGGTGCACCAGCAAGAATATATTATTTAGGCAAAGACCCTCCAGGACCCTCAGATTTACTGTCTGTTTCTTCTCTTTCAGGCAGCTCAACATAATGGGCAAAAGGACGATGTCTTATCCTGAGAGAGGCAACTGTGAAGGGCTCAACATTTCATTCTGATGCATTTCAAACCAGAGTTCTGGTTTCCTGTGTGGAGGTGACCATTAGGCCAAATCAAGCACAAGTTCAGCCTACACAGGCTCAGTCCCTCTCCCTAAAATCCTAGGTCACTGATGGCGAACCTACGACATGTGTCAAAGGTGACACGCCACAACGTTTTGGGTGACATGCCGGCATTCACCGTCACCCGACAACTATTCTCCCTGTTTGAGTTACTAAAGAAACTGAGTTTGTTTTACTTGTATTTCATTTTTGTAATTATTTGACATTTCTTTGTATAATACATAGCACCACACATGATTGGACCACCTTTTTAAAAAAATAAATGAATATGTAAAGAATTGTTTCTTTTTTGTTGGAGGGAGGCTGACACGCCAGCAGAGTCAAGTTAGGCATTTTCTGAATTTTTGACACGCCGAGCCCAAAAGGTTTGCTATCACTGTCCTAGGTTGCTCACATCTGAATGCAACCTTACCTAATTCTGCATTTTCAAACCAATGCAAACTAAAACTTTGTTACCCCTCAACATTTCTAGTTCTCTGAATCCTGCAATCCAGCTTGCTAATGGTTTAAAAACAGAATATTAGGAGAAAGTCACAGAAACTTGTATAGAGTCCTGAAGGTAATGTGAGAACATTGTATCATATTAGGAAAAAAAACCTGCAGGAGTTCTACATTAGGCAGAATTCAAATACATATATCTTTGGATCAAATTAGACCAAAAACTCTACCATTTTAAGCTTGAGGAGATACATGAAAAATTCTCCAGTATGATATATCTGCAAACTTGAAAAACAGAAAGAAAACATAATGGAGACATTCATTCATTCCTAAAGGCAAACTGATGCCAGGTGTTTGCTAACATTCCCCTAAAATAAACTTCCAAGTTCTTAGTATTTCACAATACTTGGAAGAATCAGAATTAAACCCCATGGGCACAATGGTAGCTCCAATAATTAGGTGGACAAAGGAGAAAAAAGTAATGAAGCCACAAAACATTGTAAGTTTGCAACATGTCAAGACAGCGCTATTCAGTTGTTATACATAACTCAGACACTCATGTAAATGGTACTGGATAATAACTATCAATATCGGATCAATCATACTCAATCTTTCCAGGTTGTACAGAGGGACTTCTGGAAACTTCTCCTCAAATTCACTTTCCTATTTTACTGAAGAACCTTTTGAAGCTACAACCTATTTCTCTTCTGTAATATGTGAGTTGGAGTTTTTCCCAGCCCCTCCCTTCAGAGAGACACTATTTTATAGCGTTTAAGGTGTCACACTTGCACCAGAAAAATCCAGGTTCAAATGTCTACATAACTACAGAGTTTACATGGTGACTTTGGGCCAGTTGCGTTCTCTCAGTGCAAGCTACTTCATAGGGCATTCTTTGTGGAGGTAAAATTAGAGGAGACCTACAGGTATGTAGTAATGTATGGCTATGAGAGCTGGACCATAAAGAAGGCTGAGCACTGAAGAATTGATGCCTTTGAACTGTGGTGCTGGAGAAGACTCTTAAGAGTCCCCTGGACTGCTAGGAGGTCAAACCAGTCAATCTTAAAGAAAATCAACCCTGACTGCTCATTGGAAGGATTGATAATGAAGCTCAAGCTCAGATACTTTGGCCACCTAATGCGAAGAGAGGACTCTTTGGAAAAGACCCTGATGCTGGGAAAGATGGAAGGCAAAAGGAGAAGGGGATGGCAGAGGATGAGATGGTTAGATAGCATCACTGAAGCAATGAGCATGAAACTGAGCCAATTCAGGGAGGCAGTGAAGGACAGGAAGGCCTGGCGCAATATGGTTCATGGGGTCATGAAGAGTCGAACACGACTTAACAACTGAACAACAACAACAAGGTATGCTTCCTTATGCTGTCATAGAAAAGGCAAGATATAAATACAACAATTAAAAATGATCCCCATCACTTGGCATATGGTTACATAAAATACAGTATACTGTATGGTATCTATTGAAAAATCAACACATTGAATAAGATGTAATAAAGGAAAAGATATTCAGATGCTTGGAAAAGATATTTTGATGCCATGATGTGTCTATACCTACAAAGATCAGAATCGTGCAAACAGTAGTATTCCCTGAGACACTCTGTGGAAGCAAAAGCTGGACTTTGAAGAACCAGGATAGGAAGAATATTGACACTTTTGAACTTTGGTGTTGGAGAAGACTCCTGAGAATATCGTGGACAGCCAAGAAAACAAACTGATAGATCATCAAACAAATCAACCCAGAGTTCTCACTCAAGGCTCAAATGACCAGGCTCAAAATATCCTACATTAGACACATTATGTGAAGACCTAGTTCTCTGAAAAAGGCTCTAATGCTGGGAAAGGAGGAAGGAAAGAGAAGAAGAGGATGACGAGCAGCAAGGTGGATGGACTTACGATGGCAATATAAGACGTGAAGGACCAGGTCTTTAGAATTTTGTTTTATATGATAGTGTTAATTTATACAACATCAAAAAATCTGTAATAAGGGAGGGAGGGCTGGAAGCTGTCCATAATGGTAATTCTGGGATTTTTAGTCCCAACATATCTGAAGAACACTGCCAGATTAGAACAATGCTAAATAAATCATTTAAATGTGATTCCAGATCTCCCCAGGAAATGTGACATCTGATCTAATATTCTGCACAGAATTATAGATCATATACAGCTAAAGAAGATTCATTTTAATGAACCAAATCTGCCTTGCTCAGCTGCGGCTGTCATCAAAATTTTCTGTTCACAGGCCTGAAAAACACAATAACAATCCAGACAAAATCTGACCAATTTGCAGAAGTCAGCTGTATAAAAATATGAAATTTCATGTCTTTCCCCCTCATCTAGGATTCTCAGTATTTTAAGGGAACAGAATCTATCTCACACCTCCCATAAAAACTCAGCTTTTCCAAATTGATGTCATTCACACCAAGTTGAACTTCTGGAAGTGGTGGTTTCAACGTATCTAGAGACTATATATGGAGGGACTCAGCACTTTCAAACCTTCTGAATTTCTGGAAGTGGTCCTCTAGAAGTATCCATAGGCCCAAATACATTCTAAAATAAAAATAAAAATAGCACCCCAGTGTTTTGTCTGGAGTGTGACTACATACCCAGGAAGATCCCTCCACCCCCCAATAGCCAAAAAGGAACACAGTGAGAGACCAGAGGATTGGTAGCCTGGGGTAATTTGTGTCCTAGTAAATAAATGTTTGTGACTGTCCATGCTCACTAGGGTTTTCTTTTTGAGATGGACAACAACTGTTTTGTGACAGTAGGAAGCAGATGTTCTCTAAATACTGAAATGTTTTAGGGTCCTTGGCTTGTACAATAATGTTTTTACTACAAGAGACTAAGACACCTTTCCTCTTTGCCACAATTCTTTGACCACTGATGTCTCTAGTCAGCATATCTCCAACAGGAGTTTTCCCAGTTCTACTAGTACTTGGGTATCCCAGGGATTGAACCTGGGGCCTTTAGCATGTAACCACTGAGCTACACATCTGTAGATATCTTTGGTAGTAGTGAGGGATTAGATGGATTTTCCACACATGCACTGAGGAATGGAGCTGAGGCATAAGGACATCCTATCTCTACTCATTGTAATTATATTTCATTCTTTAAAAAAAAAAAAAAGAAGAACCTGGAATTGAAAACTGCCTGGAAAAACACATCTGTTTAGATATTTGATGGCAACTAAAGTGGTTGTTTGAATATAAACTTCATATCCTTGAAAAGAAGATCTTATACATTAATTTACTTGTTGGGAATTCTACAGTTTTCAAACATGTACAATCCAAAGGCATTAAAATCAAATACTCAAAAGCCACCCTCAAAGTTTAAGCTATGGTCAAACACAAAAGTCATGTATCTCAGTATTGGATGTAACCCAGAGCTCAGTTCCAGAAACTAATCCCAGGATATGGTGCATATTATTTATAAAGCAGCCTGGTGCTAAAAATATATACTTGCTGAAGAAGGGACTTTGATTTGCTAATTACTACTGCTTGGGAAATATAAAGGGTAATTTATTATTATACATATGGAAGAAAAATCCTCAGCACCTGTTGCTTTATTGATATAAGACCATGAGAATTACAAACATATTGCAGAATTCTATGGGATTGGTGCTAGTAAAGTTGACTTAAAGCAAGCTGAAGATGTTACTTCTTGAATCAAATACTACGGAAGGTGCTCTCGGCCCAACCTCTGTATGTAAGTGTATCTCTGCGACAAATCAACTAAATCAGGAATACCATCCAAGTTAGGGAAGCAAGTGGGTAGATTTTTGCAAATGGCACTGCAATTTGAGACAAGAAAAGGACTGAGGAAATAAATGGTGCCTAAGGTCGAGAAATTATATTCCAACCTTCATAAATTGGTGTTCTACAGATATGGTGGATTTCAGAATATGAGGCTGGTTGGGAGTTCTGAGGGTTGAACTTCAACATCTCTGATGGCTATTGGTTTAGGAAAGTAGCCAGCCTGAAGCCAAGTTGATTCAGATTTTAATCAAATCTGGATATAAGGAGATGGGGAAGGACAACATGGAAAACACTGGAATGATACTGTTTTGTAGCTAACTGGATTCTTAGAATCTTAAGAAATAGATTGGTAAGAATTGTTATGGACATTATGTTTCCCCACTGCTAGCAACTAGATAGAATCATGGAAAGATCCTGTGTTTTCTCTTGGTACAATATGCTGGGTACAGTTTTGATCTCAGATCTAATCTACTTTACTCTGCCTTTCTATGGGTTTGAGCCTATTTTTTTTTCTAAACAAAGTAAAGGTTTACAAGCACATTGGATTACCTTGAACCTGATGCCTGGTGACTTCACACACATGTCCCTGTTGTTTTATTGTCAATCACATAGATACGTTTGCCACTGTTTTTTCACAGGAAGTTTTTTTTCCCTCCCAACTTCCCAGTCTAGTCTACATCGCCTACATTCTTTGGAGGGCTTCCATCCAAATATCAACTGGGGTCCAACTACTAAACAGATCCAACCCAGTTAATCATTTGATGATCAAGAACAGGCAAGATCAACTAATAATACTGTCTATGAATCATATAGTGCAAATTATTTACTCTCAATTCAATATCTGGAATATGCTAGATAATTAAATTTTCTTACAGAGTTGTAAAAATTATTAATGTTTATGAAGAATTATGACAGGATGGCTGCTTACATAGCACTGGACAAAAGTTGCCATTAATACACATAACATTTGCATTTGCTAACTTCTATTAGGCATGTTCAGAAATAAGTTGCTATAATTATAATAGAAAGATCATGTATCCCATCAAAATGGGCAAGCTGGTGATTATTTGCTCCCACTGATGGGCAGTTTCAAAGACTTTTAGATGTTGGCTGTTTATCCAGGCCTTGAGGTATGGTGGATGGGACTCCCCTGTTTGTGATGTTTTTGGGTTGCCATCCTGTAATTATTTTGTAGTTATTTTTGAACTTTTATTTGGGGGGAGGATGTTTTTATGCTCTGCTATTGTTCTGAGCCACCCAGAGTTGTCTGAAGTGGGACAGCATCCAAACTGAATTCAATAAATAAATAAATACATTTCTCCCTTCTTCAGGTTCCTTATCTTTAAAATGAAATGCATCAATAGGCAGACCTTTAAAGAAAAGACTGTCATCTGCAAAGATAGACAAATCACTGCCCAACCCTTATGGATGGATGTGAAGAGCTACAGTATCTAAAATAGAGACAACCAACCTGAGTTGTTCCATTTTTCCTTTTTTTGTTAATCGCTGTACCACCAAAACTGAATGGCAAATCACAAATGATTGTGGAACAATTTCCCATTTCTGGTGCGCTGAAAATAAGTTCTAAAATAGATTTAATGCCTCTACCCTAAAAATCAAGGAATGAAAGGGGTCCATAACAGCAGTCCGACTTCCTGTAGTGATTTCATTGCCTCAAAGCCATGCCAAAAAAGGTTCAAGAAAAAACATATACTCCTGGCTAGCAAAAGATTGCCTGCTCCTGCAGTAATGGGATGGAGCTGAAAGAACTGATGGTCTGAGATGGGTTTTGGGTTCAGATTAGAACGGACCCTGGGGGGGGGGGGTTGGGGGAAGGCGGAGGGATAATAATCTCAACAACTTTCCCCAACCTGGCCCATTTCAACATGTGATGCTCCAACTATTTGAGTTTTGAAGAGTTTCAGTTTGGGGAAGGCTTTTTCTATCACATAGATTTGGAAGGAAAGCATTATTACTGTATTATTATTTTGCTGTTAAAACATCTGGGACTACATGCAGTCTAAGTTACAAGATAAAGTTAGAAGAAACGACAAGAAGGGGCCCCGTTCTGGCAGGGATATAATATAGCCCTTGTCATCTTTCCATCTCAAAGGATTTTTATGATTAGCACATAGCTGACACACACAAGGTGGATTAACATCCAATAACTGTGTCAGCCCTGGAGTTTTCCCTTATGATCCTCAAGCTGTCATCATTCATAACAGCAGGTCTATGGAGTCTAGAGAACCAGCAACACCAGCTATGTGGTAAGCCCTCTTCTCTTCCATTTCTTCTCAATTTTTTGTAACAAATCCACTGGAAAGGCAGTCTTCCTAGGGTGACCATGAGAAGTATTCCCCCATACAGTGATGATACAGGCTTCTCCAGTGTAATTATTCTTCTAATGAATATTGTGTCTGACACATTCTTGGGTTGAGCTATAATTTCCCAGGTCTGCACTTTTTAAAATACATATATATTCCTCTAGCTTCCAGATGCCAAAGTGCAATTTTCCAGTTTTCCTCCAATATTTGGAAAATTATATTGCTGATTCTCAACAGTTTGCTGCTAAATTTCAACAGCAGCAGAGTAACAGCAAAGAGTAAGCAAGGGGTGGTGTTGGTGGGGGACAGGCAGCATATAAGTGGTGATTTGCCAGTTGCCCACCAGTTTTACTGGGTGTTGACATAAATTCCTGGTCCAAATACAGTGGTACCTCTAGTTACGAACTTAATCCATTCCGTGACTCTGGTTGCAACTCGAGTTGGTCTCAAGTCGAGGTAAATTTTCCCATAAGGTTCAATGTAAATACGGTTAATCCGTTCCGCCCTCCGAATTTGGTCACACCACGAGGCAAATTTCCCCATAAGGTTCAATGTAAATACGGTTAATCCGCCCTCCGAATTTGGTTGCACCCCGAGGTAAATTTCCCCCATAAGGTTCAATGTAAATATGGCTAAACAGTTCTGAAACATATGCATTTTATTTTTAAACCTCAAAAACCTTCCAAACACCACAAAAACCTTCCAAACGCCATAAAACACACCACAAGCCTCACCGAACGTCTCCTTGCTACCGCGATCTCGCCCACAGGAAGCCGCGACCGCATGGCAGCAGGAAAAATGGCCGCGGATCTGGTTCATAAGTAGAGGCAAGTTCGTAAGTAGAGGTAAATTTTTGGGGCCGGAGCTGGTCGTATCTCGAAAATTTCGTAAGTAGGGGCGTTCGTAAGTAGAGGTACCACTGTATCTCCAATAAATCCTTGTCCATTTACTCTCTCAGAATTTCTCCTGCTATAACCTTCCTATGTTAACCTCACCACTAAAAAGTCTGGCATTTCACAGAAACATCTAAAACATGTTGTACCTCCCTTATCTTTTAAATTAAGGAAATTCAGAGGTGCTTTTTTGTGGAATTTTTACTCATTTAATCCACTGTTGGCAGCTGTTCTGACTGACACAAACTCTTAAGGGTCTTCCTCCAGCCCAGCCCATCACAGTATCTTTTTACACTAGATGTAATACTAGTGAGTAAGTAATGTAAGCCTGCAGTGTAGCCAGAGATGTCCACAAAGTATGGCATCAAAAAAATCAAGATGGGGACTGTGATGGTGCAATCAATGGTGTGATCCTGCTTTTTATGTGTATCATGAAAGTAGCATGAGATTCTTGCTAAGTTTGCTTTAATAAATGAACACCTCTAGAAATCAAGCCTGGCAACTAATTCAAAAGCACAAGTTGTATCCTTGAATGGTAGTTTATTTTAGGGTTGTGAAAGCTTTGATTCAAAGAGTCGTTCAAAGAGTGATCGAATCATCCCTTTAAAAGTAATCTTCAAATCACTTTCTTGGATCAGTTTGATGCATCAGATTAAATCAGATGCCTTCAAATGGATCCAAAGATTCAATGGATTTTTGAGTATATATACATATTTTATTGAAACAAATTGATTCAATTATTTGAATTGCAATTTTAATTTAATTTTTTTTGAATTTTTGAATCAAATCCCAAGTTGGAACTCTTTCAACTGAATTGTGGATTCAAATTGGATGTTGGGTGATTTGCACACCACTAGCCTATTTAGGCCTACTAACCCTAAATCAATTTTCACTTCAACTTTGGATAACTCAAAATTGCAGTGCCTTAATTCTGCTGCAGGTCACTCTCCACTTTTAGAGACTCTAGCAGGCACTTGTATGATCTGAGATGATCCACCTCTGTGGATAGTTGAACCATCTGTCTCTTTTATTTGTCCTGTTAAGCCCAATCTCTCTGCTGATCCTATTAGAAGAATTGTGGAGAAAAGTATCAGTATATTCTAGAAAAGATCAACCTTTGCTTGCATGTTGGAACTGAGATCAGAGTAACAATATTTATGACATGAAATTAGGACATAATATACTTTCCAGAGACTAAACACATTCACTCCTCCTCCCTCACAACTTTTCAGTAAAGGGGGCAGTCTGGGAACATACAATTTCTTGATCCTTCTTTGTTGTCAGAATAGCTCTAATAAAGGATCAGATCATTTTTTCCCCCATATAATTAGTCTTGTTTATTCACATAATTTTTTTTTAATCTTTTATTTCCTGCGTAAACTCCAAAATTACTTTGGAGTCATTCTCAGACAAGTCTTGCAACATCTGCAACAGCATTCTTCAACCTGGTACCTGCTGATGTGTTAGATTACAATGGGCTGAGAATTCTGGGAATTATGGTACAAGCACATCTGCAGGGCACCAGGTTGGGGAAGATGAGCTGAAATTTTCCATCAATGTTGATGCATATGTGGTTTTTTGGTGATGGTGGAAGCTGATGTAAAGCAAACAAAGTTGTCCTTGGATTTTTTAAAAACAAATTCATTACCAAGAAATATCTTCAACAAAAATTATGCTTGGAAAAACATGATCAGACATGAGTCATATGTTGAATTATGCATCTAGGAAATCAAAGAGTAATTAGTAGAATGAACTGATGATTATTTATTTATTGAAAACATTTATATGGCTGCCCACCTTAAACCAAACTCTGGGCAGCTCACAACCAAGGAAAAAAACAGTACATAGCAACAATGGCATTAAAAAAAGCAAAAACGTATTTTTCATTTGCTTGATGCTGTGAACTAATAAGTCCATAATGAATAATTATTTCTTGTGTGATGTTTTATTATGGTTGATTGCACAGTCAGCCAGATGCTTAGACTGGATTTAGCATTTTTATCCACCTATTGTGTCCTTCCCAAGGAGGTCGGATAGGCAGATGTTGTTTGATGGTATTAAAGGTATCATCGCAGGATGGAAGCTGTTCAAAGTAAAGCTGCCTTTTGCAATTGACTGATCGTGATTTTGTCAGTGTTGATGGTCTTCAAGTGGTGCTCCAGATGTTTTGGGATTGCACCCAAGGCACCTATTACTCTTGGTACTATCTTTGCTTTCTTTTTCCATAGTCGTTCTACTTCTATTTGCAGGTCTTTATATTTTGTGATTTTCTCCAGTTCTTTCTCTTTGTATTCTTATTCTTAGTTATGAACTTGCAGCTATAGAGTCTCCTAAGAAAACCTGATTTTCTAGTTGCTCTCTCAGTACAACAAATTGCAGAGTTGCAAGGGATCCTATTAATTGCGTTATTCAATCTAATCTAAAACAGAATAACTTGTTCTCAAATATTGTAAAGTATACTTCCCTGATCTGGTGTCCTCCAGTTCCCCTCACCTAGCTGGGAATTCTAGCAATTTGCTGTCTCAGTGTAGGTGAATGGTGCCAGTTAGGGAAGACTCCTGCTGTATATTTGATGGAAGACCTTCTATCTGATGACAAAAGTATTCCGCTAAATGAGCTGCAATGTTAAGCATTCCTTGAAATACAAGCCAAGATGAAGGACCTCAGCAAGAGGAAATCAGATAATGTCAGTGCTATGTATAATTTCTCCAAAAACGCAACAAAGAAGGTGAAAGCCACCACATTGCTCACTACAAGTATTCGTTTTATTTTAGTTTCCTGTTAACATCCCAAATGATTATGATTTAGTAGGCCAGAACACTTGTCACAGATGAATAAATTGGAGGAAGCTAGTAATTTCCTTAAAGCACATGTACTTCCTTCTCTTGCTCTCTCAATTTTCATCTCAACAGTTCCCCCTCCACCCCAATGGGGAAATAAAAGCATGTAGAAAGTATTTGTTCAAATGCAAATGCCCTGGACAATTTTGAATGGTCCACATCAGTCTTCCCCAACGTGATGTCTTGCACATGTGTTGGACTTCACCTTCAGGGCTCTGTAGCATGCTGAGGATTCTGGAGCTGATGTTTAACACATTTGAAGGGTCAAGCTGGAAAAGGTGGTTCACCTACAGAAGTCCTGACATTTAAAAAGAATGTCCCTTAAAAAGATTATACTCAAGGGGGGAGATATATCATTGTTCCTGATAGCATCAAATCAGTGTTGACTTTTAGGGACTACATAAATTGATTTTCTCTATGACGATCTGTCCCTAACTCAGTCTTTCTTCCAATGGTATACCATTGTTCCTAGTCCTCTTTTTTTGAATGGTATCTTATTTTTATAGTTGTGTCAGCCCTTTGAGGTAGACCAAACTAGGAAGTCAAAGTTATGAATTTATATGCTGCCTGACTTCCAGGAACTTTGAGTGGGAAAAATGAATGCTAATGCTACTTTTATTATAAGGTTATAGTAACAGAATCTTGCAAGTCTGAATGCACTTCCCTTCTCCATCCTTTTATCTTCATGAGAACTAGGGAGGGTCACAGCAGACACTTACTCAAATTACATTTCTGCCCCAGACTCAGGTTTCTTTTATCTGACTGTTGTCTTGGTTGTGGCTCTTCTTCCTGTTCCTCAAGGTTATTCCTTCTGCCCATTATTAGTTCCCTATGGTATCATGGGCTGGGTATCATGTGGACAAAGAGATGTGGCTTCTTTTTAAAAAATTAATTATATGGGATTGCACCATTCTCCAGTTCTGAAGATCACTTCAATACCCTAGGTGATCAGGACTGGGATCTTATTTTTCTGTGCTTATACTCCAAGGGCCACCAAGAATGCAAACAGGTAGTTCATCCAACTTGTTAGACACCAACTCTCAAAGCTTCTAAGTAGTTTAGATTACCATAAACTCAAAGAGATGAAGGGCATAACCTTTACATTAGGAATATGGTTACTTTAAGCAGATGCCCAGCCAGGAATCTGCAATTCCAGAAATGAGTTTGCCCTCATTCACAGGGCATTCCCACACTCCCATTATTTCCACTCTCCGAAAGCAATCTGAATATAAATCACTACTCCACCATGAGCTGCCACAGGTTCTGGAGAAACAAAAATCCTCACCCCCACGCTATACCAAGGGAAATCAAATATATTGCTTGGACACACAGCCTGATCTATATATAGTTTTACTTCAGGGAATACTCATTTGTCTAGTGCAATGTTTCTCAGCCTTGACAACTTTAAGATGTGTGGACTTCAACTCCCAGAATTCCCCAGCCAGCCTGGAGTTGAAGTCTACACATCTTAAAGTTGTCAAGGCTGAGAAACACTGGTTTAGTAGCAGGCAAGAAAGCAAACCAAAATGAAACCCAGCTCTCTCTTCCCTTCTCTATTGTAGTTGAAGATTTATGGTACCTGAACCACCGGTCATTCATTCCCACCTCACCCCCCCCCCTTATGCTAGCTGATGTTGATAGCCCTCAGAGATTAGTTCAGGACACCCACCTCCTTAATACTGGAAGAATTCATACCAAGTCTGGGGCAGGTACAGATCTTCTATTTGCGTGGAAAGTGTTTGGTAGCCAGGAAAGCAGATCTACTGTTTTCATCCAGCATATGTTGGATATCAGGCTTTTACAACTTTCCACAATGTCTGGTGTGGAAATTCCAAAGGCTCAATTTTTCAATGGCAGCATTAAAGTCAAAATGTGAGAGACTGATATGAGAAAATCATGCATGTATTCTCTGCTGCTGATGTTTTCAGGCTATTGTTGTTTTTGTTTTTGTTGTTGTTGTTATTATTATTATTATTATTATTAATTGGCAGTATCTCTATACTACCACATCATGGTTTTAAACGCTTGAAGTGATTTACAAGCCAAATAACAAATATGCAATAAAAAAAAATAGAAGCAAGTTAAAAACAATCCATTAAAAACAACAGCAGCAACAACAGTTATACATTATTTCCCCTTGTTTCTACGGTTTATAATCTGGAATGGGCTCTATGCTAAATTGAGAGGCTTGACTTCTTTGTTGGCCTTTTAAAAGAATCTAATAATACATTTTTAAAGCAGGCTTTAATTGTTGATCTTGATTGCTTTTAGTATTAATTTTAATATCATGGAGTTTATGGCAATGTAAACCACTTAGAACCTTTGATAGCTGGTATCTAACAAGTTGGATAAATAAATCAAAGTATTTTAATGTTTGTTTTTTCTTTTGTTACTGTAAATCATTAAAATTAGCTAAAACCTTGGCTAATAAAGAGACAAATGAAAGACAGTGAAATGTAAATTATTCCTTCCAAGGGATACTACAGTGCAACAGATTCCAATACTTTTTGAAGCTGTCATGGTAGATTAAAGCACAAATGACGAACTGTAATTGGCTCTAAATGCAAACATGATAAATTTTAATCTCTCCCCTGACATATATCCATTTGCAAAGACTGTAAATACAGAATGACAGCAGAGTCAGATGAGTTCCTTTGGACCAGGCATGGAGCTAGTGCTTATGAAACATTTTTGAATTCTGGCATGTGCAACTTTTTTTAATGCACACTGGCTCTTAGAAGGAATATGAAACAAAGAACTTCCATTCTGACATGACAAGTCACTGTCTGAAACAAACCTTGCTTTCCATCTGACATTCCCTGACCTTTTTTGCAGTAGTTTTAGGAACAGCCCTCAGTAGCGTATCTTGAGCGTGAATAACTCTTGTTTAGTTTAAAGCAGTGTTTCTCAACCTTGGCCACTTGAAGAGGTGTGGACTTCAACTCCCAGAATTCCCCAGCCAGCATGGCTGGCTGGGGAATTCTGGGAGTTGAAGTCCACACCTCTTCAAGTGGCCAAGGTTGAGAAACACTAATGGAGACAGAGAAAGGAAATTAGAAATGAAATGGGCCTTTAAAATGGGGGGGAAAGCAAAAGTAAGTTTTGGGGAGAATGGATCTCCTTCAGACTGATAAGTTTTATTCTTACGGAAGACGTATATGACAAGCCTCCTGAAAGGGAAAGTGTGAGAATGTGTAAATCCCTGAACAGAAGCATTACAATTTTGATGATGATGATGATGATATGAGTGGGCTGTCGTTGCTGCTCTTGCAGCTGCCTGTGAATGGACCTCTTCTTTCAGCAAAATTGTTAAAACAGTCTTCCCCAATCTAGACCCTTTCAAATGGGCTGATCTTTGCATACACGACACTTCCAGCCAGCATGACTAATGGAAGATCACGGCCCTGTGCTGCCTTCTCCCCAGCGTCAGCATGGCAGAGTAGCTTATAAAAGCTGCAACCTTGCAACAGGTGGGGGAGGAGATGTGTGTGTGTGTGTGTGTTTTGGAAGCTCTGCAGCCAGCAGTGAAAAGTAGTTGAATAAAAGAAGGTATTTTTTTTCCTTCACAGAAACTTGGATGGTCCAGAGGAAAAGAAGTATAGAGGCAAAGCAAGGTAAAGTGCACGTATAAAAACACAATGTGGAAAGTTGCAAGTCCTCTACGTGTTGGCCAGTCACAGAGAAGAAGAAAAGCAGAAGAAATTCCAGAGAGAGGAATTAAGGCAGAACAGTGTTTGAAGAAGAAAACTTTGTTATAGAATTGTTATACAATAGAGTATAGCACAGAGGAAATACTGTAATAGTAATTGAATAGTAATAAAGTATAGTAATTGTTATTGTAATAGTAATTAGCATAGTAATATGGAAGTAATAGAATAGAATATAGGATAGAGGCAATAGACACTCACATATAGACTTGTAAGTTTCATATTTCACTTTTGTATCTTGGATAGTTTTTTTTTCCAAAATAAAACACCTCCCCAACCCTTATAGGGAGATATAAAAATCCAAGGGTCTAGGGTCCAATATTTTTGGTGGATCTTTTGCATCTGAGTCAATCAAATTGGGTACAGTTTAAAAAGAACCCATGACAATGACGAAGACCACATCTCTGAGGAGGAGAGAGATTATGCAGCCCCTTAAAGGGAGAGAGAAAGGCAAGCCAGATCAGGAGCAGAACAAGTGGGTGTGATTCCCATCTTTATCCCCATCCCCACTTTCATGTTCAATCAACTGTGTGCACAAGCAGACTTGCAGCTAGAGCCAAGGAAGGGTGAAAGGCTTGCTAACCCAACTGCATGGAGATACATATGTAGCCATCAAGAAGGCAGTGACATCAGGGGGTTAATATCAGGAACGAGGGTAATAGTTTAATGCCAATTCTGTTCCAGTTATGAGTTGCCTAGCAGAAAGATGGCAAAAGACTTCCATTAGAAGTCCAATTAAGCAAGCTACAAAACCACTGAAGTACAGTACCACTGAACAGCAGGATTTCTTCACCCCCCGGCCTTCTTCCTGCTTCAGCAATCCTGCTTACCTCTCAGTGCAACAGGATGCAAATGCATATCGCTCCATGAATTTGTGCAGAAACATGTGTGGCTCTTGGGCCCTGCACTCTGGGGTATAAAAATTTCTTACCCCTGTTTTAGCAGCTTTAGTCAGAACATCTTTTGCAATAGCATGCTTTTGGATTCACTGTGGAACCGCAAGGATGAGGAAGGCGAAACCAGCCATATTCTCAGGTCAGTTCAAAAGCAACACAGCTTAATGGCTACCTGAGCAACTCTGCTCGCTTCACAGCACTATTAGGTGAGTAAGTAAGCAATTGTGCAAAGCATTGTAGAGATGCAGTTGGGGCTAGAGTGGAAGATTGTACAAGGAAATCTTGGTGCAAAACAGCAGAAGCAAAGCTGATCAGAATGGTTCATTCTATTTATCTGAAGATAGACTTTTCCTGTCCCTCTGCAGCTCTTCACTGGCCCAGCAGTGTTATTTGTACGTTCTTCTGAATGCATTCATAACATATTACTTAGGTTTAGATTTTAGCTGAGTTGCCATAAGGTGCCTCCAGGCCAACAGTTCCTGAGGGCTATTGACCAAAAGACTTTGGTGGGCATCCTTTCCATTTGCTCCTCTTTCACAAATTTTTATCCATCTATGGAAAATAGACAACAGCTGCAACTGAAGGATGAGGTTTTTTCTGGACTCTCCTGTTTACTTACAATAACTCCTGCAAATGAAGGATAGTTTTGCACAATAAACTTCTCACATGGGAGCATCTTCACATGAACATGTTTGGGTTTTGTGACATTTGATCCCAGTTTTCCTCTTTCCCTGACTACTAAATCCATGCCTGTTTGCTCCAGTTATTATAGTCAACTACTTGATTACCTGATGGATAAATTGAGCAATGCCTTCCAACTGGGAAAACACTCCATGCATCAGGTGGCATGAACAGATATCTATGCAGGTTCAGCCCAGAGAATGGAGAACTACATTTGACCTTCCGGTGGAGTGCTGGAGGTCTCAATCTCAACAGTAGGTGGGGCTAATATGCAATGCATATGATTATTGTTTGTTGATTCATAGATCCCCCATAATTTAGAATTTGATGGCACATACTTCAGAAGCTCTGGAGATATACCCAGGTCTTTTGGAAGTCACATGTGGCTCTGGGAACTCCAACTGTCCACCTTTGGCTTAAGCAAAGTACAAATTACAGGAATCTAATGAATTTGCTGCCTGTTTGGGGGTCAGGAGGAAGACACCAAACCATCAGGGGGCTTGTAACACCTGGCTTATAATGTAATATTTCCTACAACCTACAACCTTATTCCCCAAGCAACTGTAGTTGTTAAAAACCTTCTAACTCTTCACTGAAAGCTCTGGTTTGCCTTTGTATAATATGTGCAAAATTTGGTTATCAAAACCAGAGGAATGGATGGATGTCTTTCAACGTTAGGCAATTCCGACCAAAATGTTAACTCCTTCTTTGTCTATCTCAATATGCCTTTAAGTATTTTCCTTTCAGAATTATGTCCACCACCAACACTGAGGTCCTATGTAATTACTGATCCACTCTTCTTTCCATCTTGCTCAGGGCAAGCTGCTGACTTGGGCAACAATTTGCTGAAATGAGGCACAGATAATAAACTCCAAAGCCAAGCTAATAAAATTGATGTCGCCTTCAAGGTAAATCTCTTCTGCCTTACTTTTCCTACACACTATAAAAACAGATTGAGCAGGTTCTCCTAGAACGACACTGCCCTCATCAGGTAGTATGTGGACGTTCAAGGATCCTCTGTGAATACTGTAATTTTGTCTGCCCAAAGGTAACCTCACGGAGTTTAGTAGAATTATATAGATATAAATGGTTTGAAGACTGCAACTGATCTGGTATCCTACAAGTCATACATTTGAATATGAATAAGGTGAAGGTGATTATTGTTTTACCCAACAAGAAGATTAAGGTCAAAGCATGAGATTTTGTAGCATATGTTTTATTGCTTCCATTACATTGTATTAAAAAAAAAAAGTGCTTTATTCATTTATTGGCAGGAAAAAAAGAACCTATGCTCCTTTGCTTTATAAAAAAATGAAAACTTCAATGTGATTAAAATGTATTGAAACAATACATCAAATTTATTGGAAACAAGAACCCTCATCATAAGAGCAAATAGAAATAAGTTTGAAAGCATGCAGATAAAAACATCAGCCATGGAATCTTGTCCGTATCTTCTCAACATTAAGCAAAGAGATACAGAAAAATCTAACTTTTTGCTGTCATTAATAGTCATCTTGATTTTTGCAACCCAGATATGGTAGCCCTACTTCTACCACATCAACATAGTGGCAACTAATTGCATAACTTCCAAATTCAGACAGCTTACCTCTGAGTCTAATGTGTATTCACCATTGGTTGATAACCACACCTAGGAGAGTCTCCACTTACATATGGAAATGATGTATAGCAGGGGTGCAAAACCTGTCCCCTGGATTCTCCAAATGTTCACCAACGAATACTAACTGATGTCCCTACCTGCCTCAGATAGGAAGGACAGTTGAAGGACAGTTCCTCCAACTCCCAATTATTGCAAGAGGGATACCATGGTTGAAAATATCAAATGCTGCTGAGAGGTATGATGTGACTGAGAGGAACACATGCTAGAACTCCCCAGGTACTTGAAGGAGTCAAGCAAGACCTGTTCTCTATCTTTCCAAAGTACAAGAGATGAACCATGGATTCAAGTTACAAGAAAGCAGATTCATTCCAACTGAATATTAGAGAAAAAAATTCCTAACAGACCCAGAGAAGCAATGATCTTCCTTTAGTTGGATGGGTTGAAGTAGAGGCTAATTAACAATCTCTTGGGCAGTGTTTCTCAACCTTGGCTGGCTGGGGAATTCTGGGAGTTGAAGTCCACACATCTTAAAGTTGCCAAGGTCGAGAAGCACTGGACTTGAGGGACTAGGTGATCCCTCCCAGCTCTAAAGATCCTGCAATGCACACTGATGGGAAGTCCAGTCCAAATATCTCGAGGGCTGAGAGTAGTGTTTGAAATAATGGTGGTATATAAAAGCCTTAGAGAATTTAAAAGAAAGATGATTTGACACAAATTGTTCAATTTCATTAAACAATTCACCTTATGAGACCTTGCATATTAGAACAAAACGAACAGGAAATGCAGATGTATTTCAAATATAAAATGGCTTGAAGACAATGGAAGTGCAGGGCAGATTTGGGTTAGGAGTCAAAAAGGGCCTGGCTAAAAATTATGGAAATAGTGGAGATACCCAGAGATAAACAGGGAGGACTTTTTCCTCTCCATCTCATGACACCCGACCTTGACAGCATCAGAATCGAGAAAGGACAGCCAGGATATTCCATGGGAAATGGCTTTTCACACATTCACTATGAAAGTACCTATGTGCCTGAACAAGTTCAGTTCAATTACCCCTCTGTTTTGCAGAAACTTCTTCTTTAGGCAGACTTCTATAATTCTGTTAATTAGACAAGGATTTAATCCAATCTGTTTCTCTAAATCTCTGTTAGATTTCATTTTATGTTGGACAGGTGGAGTGATTATATTTTACAATAGATTTTAATTATACTGAACTGCCCTGAATGGTGTGAAAATACTAGGAGAGAACAATCTGTGTAAGTGCATATAGATAAATAAATATGTAAAGTTAGTTGTGTTAGCTATCAGCTTGGATGGCATTGGCGCTGGCATGGGAAACCAAGGGGAAATTCCTGGGCTGCAGGTGAAATTGGGAAATTAGAGACAGAAAACAAAACCATATTCTGTGCAAGGAAACAACATGGATTATATCCATGAAATCACCAGAGTTGAATTTGATTCAAGGAAGACTTACTTTTAGACAAAGTCAAGAAATTCAAGTCTCTTTGTGACTGATAGCTGTAATATTCTATGGAGCTCCCATTTTCAGAAGCATATAGCACAGAACGGCAAAAGGTGGAGAACAGGAAGTGAATACTTTTGGAAGGCATCTGTCTGGGCACCTACCAGTTGGCTAGTGAGGAAAGCAGGAAGCCCCTGGAAATCTTGTCTAGGAAGTCTGCATTATGCGGACAGTTAAGTGGCTTTACTAAGTTGGGTGGCCTTACACTTTTTACAGATTCATTTATTTTGCTAAATTTGTATCTAAAAACGGCTGAGCCATCCCCTTCCTTCCCCATACGGAAATTAAGGAATAAATCAAGACAGTAACTTGTGAGCTTAATTTCAGTATGTGTTAAAAATAAAAATCTGTAAAGTACCTTTTAAGTTATTAGGGCTAAATATTTTGCTTTACTGTACATGCCACTCCGGCCACTTTATATGGTTTAAGAGGTGACCTCATACAAGCTGAATTGCTCTTGCTACTATTTTAGCAATAAATAAATAAATAAATAAATAAATAAATAAATGAAAAGCCGGGGGGGGGGGATACACAGATTCTGGATAAGTTATACAGAAGTGATACGTAATGCGCATTAAAACAATGTGCTGGCCATTGCCCCTTCAGCTTTGCCCAGTTCATGACAAAAATACTTGCTCTTTGTAAGTTGGTTAAACATTAAGCCTATGCGCGTATGTAAGACATGTCCAAACATATCTGTAAGTTGCTAATAAAATTATTGAAAGCTGCCACTTTATACGGGTGCAACCAGCGTGTTGCCTTTGCAACATATGGCAGAGTTCTTCCTCCAATGTTTCCTTGATTAGGATCCTTAACAATCCTGAATCGGCAGATTTTACATTGTGCACCAAAGAAAGCAAAAAAGAGGCTAAGGAGCGACCAATTTCTTCAAGGCAGTTACAACACGATGCGATGCATATCCCAAAAAGGACCTTACAGTAATTTCCTGCAATTTAAAAGTATTTATTTTTAAAACATCAGCTGCCAACCCCCCTAACCCCCCTCCCTCCATCTGACTTTCATACTGAAATTCACCATCCAAACGCAGTAATTTATTAGGGATCATCCAACTCAACCGGTTATTAAAATGTCTCGGTGTTAAATGCTACTCAGATACAAGAAGACTTTACTGTATCCTCCAGGCGCTCTCTCTATAATTAATGCTGCTTCTAGGGACATCATGCAGATTGCTTAAGCAGGGACCATTTAACCCTTTGGGGACTGGGTGAGGAGTGCCATCTGGTTAGCAAAAGACAACATTTTGAATGAGTTTTTTGGTTCAAACTCCAAAAGGCTGTTTCCTCCAGTAGATAAAGAGCTTAAGCATTGGTGTTATGCATTTGGACAGTCAAAGGGCTCTTTCCAAAAACCCACTCAGGCCGGTATGTCATGTTGTAACACACATTTGAATTAGCATTGCGGGCTCCATTCTTGCTTCCTTAAATGCATTGCCAGGAAAATGTCTCCGCAGGTGTTGTTGGAATGTCATGGAATGTCATAGGAGGTTTTCATAGATGTCCAGGAGAGCTTTTCCCCAAATGCAGTTTGCAGGAGACTGCTGGAACAAGGGCAAAACACTTACCAGGATCAATTGTTATAAATGGGTATTAAAATTAGACTGAGTCTGCTTTCCTCAGGACAGAGTAAAACCAGATCTTTTCTAATGGGCACGGTCTCATCTTGAAAGTTCCTGTCCCATCAGCCAATCTTTTCTTCCTTGGCTGTCTATCCACTACCTTTCTCCTTCCCACTCCCTAGGAACATTACAGTCACCCCTAAAGTCCAGGAATCCTGGGAACCAAAACCCCCAGAGCTCCGAAGACCATCAGTCAATGGTCTTGCAGCCATCTAGACATCCTAACACAGGGAGACAGGAAAAGGGGAGTGAGTGACCTCAGCCACTTTGATGAGGTTCATTCATTTACGTATTAAAGTACTGATAACCTACCCACTATCCTAAAGGTCTCAGGGTGGATTACACTTTAGAAATTACACGAAATAAAACCATACAGTGAATTAAAACATTTTAAAAGATTGAAGGCTCAGATCTTAATGAAGGGCAAAAAGACCCAGAACCCAGTGTTCAGGCAGGGACATATTGAGAGATATCATCGTAAATGTCAGTAAAATACTGTAACCTAATAATAATTAAATGATGTCACAATTGTCCTGATTTTTCTACCAGATACAGGTTGGGGAAGAGAAGGGATAGTGGAAAGAGGGGTTCCATAGAAGGAGAAGTTGGTAAAGAGGTGAATTGCCGAATCCATTCGCTTTCTACTGTCTTTCCTTAAAGAATTTTCAGAGAGGCAGATCTTTCAACACATGGCACAGAAATATATTTATTTTTATTATTACATTTGTATCTTGCCTTTCTTCTGCGAGCTTAAGGCAGATTATATGTTGGTCTCATCTTCAGATGGAGATCAAGTCTCTATAAATCTCTATCTCTATCATCTCTCTATCATCTCTCTCTCTCTCTCTCAATCTAGAGGAAGATACTTACTATTTATTTAGGATTAATTGTTGTATTGTATTTTTAATTAATATTTATCTTTCCTGTAAACTGCCCAGAGTCGTTTTCTAACAAGATGGACAGTGACAAATTTGATAAATAAATAAATATTTCTATCTAATCTGATTCATATTTCTCTCTACTACAGATGTAATTGCAGATGTAAGATGAAGCACTTCCATCGAGTCCAGCGCCCCCTCCTCATTTGACAGAGGGGGTATCTCTTCATTCCAATTCACTTAAGAGCTACTCTCCTCTGGAATTAAATACGTGATGTGCTTGAAAGCTACCTGAAGACAAATCCAGCAATTGTTTCAAGAGCCAGAAATTAACATGTTAGCCAGACAAGTTTGACTTTTGGCCTGGGGAAAAGAGAGGGCTATTTGACCATTAACAGTAGTAACCCTAACCCTTTATTCTTTCAGGAAAAAGGAAAACATGGCCCTGAAATTCGGGGCCTGAAAGACTCCATACTAACATTGGATTAGTGCTGCATCTCTCAACTTTTTCCTATATAATGTGATCAAATGACTTTTCAGACTTAAGCAAGCTATTTCACAGGATTCAAACTGACTGCATATCACAACAGAATTTAAAATAGTTATTTCTAATCATTGGTGTTACATTCACTTTTCTCCTTGTGGGGAAAAAAGATAATACTTATTCTGAGAGATGGTGCGGTGTAATGGACTTCTCCCTAGGATTGGAGAGACCTGGATTCAGATCCACACTCAGCCATGCAAATTTACTTGAAGGGGCATCCACAAGGGGGTCAAAAACGTCAAGATGGTAACTGCAACCATGTTGCAAAGCATGGAAAAAGGGGCAGGGCTTCAATCAAGGCTGCCATCTTGACTTTTTGGACATTTCTTGAGGACACCTGTCAGGAGTATCTGCACCATGACCATGTGATCAAAGCCCTACCCCTTTTGTTCGTGGGTTGACATCACACACACAAACAATGGGGTAGAGCTTTGATTATGTAGTCATGACTGCCATTTTGACTTTTTTAAACACCCAACCTCTACCCCCACAGACAACTCTAGATACTATATTAGTTTTATCACAGAGACAAGATTTTAACTGCTGCCCTGTGTTTAGGGTTGAGAAATAAAGCTGCTTCTATGTTTTCAAAGGAAGTGCCAATGTTTCCCCTATATAAAGACTTTGTATCATGCATGACACATGTAATCCATAATGTTTTTGAGCCTTTCCCACAAATGGCACCCATTTGTGAAGTTTATTTACTTAAAGCATGCGGATGGAAGCCAGCATTGCTGGCCAGTTTACATCCACTTTAATTCCCAGGGTCTGCCTGGGTATATAGTTAGAGGATCATCTTAAAACCTCAGAGAATTTCAATGAGTCATTTCAAAACACAAATGGGGACAATTTAATCCATCTGAGCTTTTGGTTATTAAAAACACATCTATGTTAAAGTGATAGGAAACAATAGACTACCTTCTAGTGTTAGAACATTACATCTCTCCCTAAACCATCTCTTTAAGTAAATATCCTTCAATGAACTCCCCATATTCCAGCTGATTTAATCCTGTTACATGTTTACTAAATACAGTCTTGTTAAAAATAGCAAGGTCCAGGATACCCAGAAGTTTTTCTGGCTTCTTACAATACTTGCTGTTTTCATGTTTTCTTAAGCTCTGTATCTTCTGTTCATTATGTGCTTACATGGCCTTATTTTGACTGAGAAGGCTTTATGGAAGAAAAATCTAAAAACTGCAGCTGGATTTCTAGTAAAATACTTTTATTAGAATAGCAGAAGGCTTTGAAGTCTCAGGAATTGCTTCTAGAGCAGTGGCCACAGAAGGGGGAAAGGAGGCACAGAATGAGGAACAGTGCTGCACTCTTGGGTTGCAAACCCCACTGCTTTTCTTTGTATCCTGCCTTTCCTTCAGGAACTCAAGGTGGCAGATAGAGCACTTCCTTCTCCCACCTCCCCACAACAATCCTGTGAAGTAGGTTGGGTTGAAGTGACTGGGCTAAACTTACCCAGGATGCTTCTGTGGCTGAAGGAGGATTAGAACCTGGGTCTCCCCATTTCTAGTCCAACATCTTGGTCAGACCACCACAGTGGCCTCCACGTGGATCCTCCTCAGCATGTGACCTTCAGGGCTACAAAGGTTATTGATACTTGGTTTACTTAGACTGTCTTCATACAAGACAGTTCACCAGGGATCTCTCACCACTGATTGATTATATGCCATCAAGTTTGGGGTCAACTTCTAGCATATTTTCTCCATGTTGATCTGTCCCTAACCTGTTTTTCAGGTCTTCCAATAGTGCACCCATTGCTATTGTAACTGAGTTCATCCACCTTGCTGCTGGTCATCCTCTTCTCTTTTCTTCCACCTTTCTCAGCATTATTCTCCAGAGAACTAGGTTTTCACATAACGTGTCTGAAATAGAATAATTTGAGCCTAGTCATTGTGCCTCAAATAAGATATCTCACCATATTTATTCAATACAGGCAGTCCTCACTTAACAACCACAAGCGGGACCGGCAATTCCATCACTAAGCAATGCGGCCATAAAGTGAAAAATCACATGACCACACCCAACTTATGACAGCAGTTGTCAGTTCTGGCTGCAGTTGTTAAGTGAGTCACCACAGATCATTAAGCACAATGCCATGTGACTGTGACTTGCGACTTCCTGCTGGCTTCCCCATTGACTTTGCTTGTCAGAAGCCCTCTGTGAAGGTTGCAAATGGTGATCACGTGACCATGGGATGCTGTGACCATTGTAAATACACACCAGTTACTAAGTGCCCAAATTGTTATCACGTGACCACAGGGATGCTGTGACAGTCATAAATGCAAGGACCGGTTGTAAGTCTCCATATTCAGTGCTATTGTAACTTTGAACAATCTCTGAACAAATGGTGGGTAAGTGAGTACTACCTGTAAATATAATTCTCTGGGCTTGCAGAACATGTCAAATCATAAATGAACTACAAAACATGATTTGTTAATTTGAGGTGTGTTGTGTGAACACAGCCACTGATTAGTATCAGGCAGGAATCCGTTTTAACTGGCCATTCTGAGCCTCTTCTCAATTGCATCTATCTGTGGCACAAACATGCCTCATCAACCTTTCTCTTCTGTAGCATCCTCATCATGTTGTCTTCATCTGATCCCCAACCTCATAACTGAGGCAACCTTAAGCCATCCTGGGTTGCTGTGGGGATTAATAGTGTTTAAGTGGTTAAGGCACCAGGCTAGAAACCAGGAGACCATGAGTTCCAGTCCTGCCTTAGGCACGAAAGCCGGCTGGGTTACCTTGGGCCAGTCCCTCTCTCTCAGCCCTAGCAAGAAGGCAATGGCAAACTATTTGCCAAGAAAACTGCAGGGACGAGTCCAGGTAGTTGCCAGGAGTCAAAAACTGACTCAAAGGCAGGGAAAAACCATCAACCACAACCTTTATTCCAACACAATGTTTGCTGTGGATATGTGTGCCACTGACGCTTCTGTTAGCGGCTTAGACAGGTGACCCTACAAGGTGTGATTAGTCCAGCCCCTACCGGCCATGTAAGGCTGGTCCACAATCTCTGGGCTGTTTGTCCTCCAGGGCCATTGTCTGGGAAGAGTCTATTTCTTTCAGACCAGGTCCTCCCTCCCCATCCATGCCTGTCTGGCATTGGAAGAGGGGCTGTCCTGGCAGTTAATCAGCCATGGGAATGAAGTGTGCGATTCAGTGGGCGAGAGGGAGGCCACCCACTACCGCTGAACTGTTTGTTGGGCTCCTTTTGAGTATGCGTTTCGCACTCTTTCAAAAAAACCTGAGCTGGTTTAAATTTCTGCTGGTTCACAGACAGGCAGAGAACACTTTAACGGAACCATCTGTTAAGTGAACTTGGGACAGTCTACAGACAAAAATCTATGCTCTTTCTCAAAGCTATCAGTCGCTTTAGAACACTGATTTTTTGTGTTTAACAAACACGCTGGTTGCCTAGTCACTCAAGTGTGTTTGCATTAGGAACAGTGAAAAAATGGTTTTCTTAACCTCTTTGTCCTCAGCTGTCCCACCCTGCTTGCAAACCTTTCTGTATGGCTTTATCTGGGCCTGCTTTGGTGCTTGAGTAGAAATGCCAAATGCTCCCCATTGTCATTTGGGGAAGTCCTACTATAACTGAGGGAAGCTGATCAAGAAAACCCCTGTGCAATCTTTCTGTCTTTTGCAGTTCCTAATATATTTGCAGTTATTTTCATGGAAAGGTACAGCTACCTTATGCTCCTGGTGAAAGCTTCTATGTAGTTTTCTTGGCAGCTCTACAGAATAGTTGGCCATTGCCTTCTTCCAAGATTTTAACTTCCCAACCTAGGCTATCCTGGCCAGACTCTACTTGGCTTCTGGGCCTTGACAAGGTCAGCCAGCTCCTGAGACTACTTTTGAAGGTAGGCTGCCTACATTTTTCTTTTGCTGGCCACTAATCCCATAACAATGGCCATGTGAACAGGAAGCAAACAAGAACCATGAAAAGCCATCTCAGGTAAAAATTATAGGAGCTACAGCTGAAAAGATCTGGGAAGCTCTGAGTTGGTGAAGGCTCAGATCTGCTGAATTGTCATCTAGACCTTAAGAACATACTGGTGTTCCACTTTATGGAAGATCTCTGCTTTTACCTCCTGGACTTTTTTCTACTCTTTCCAGTACAAGGAAACTGAACCTCCAAAGTGTGGACATGGTTCTCTTAGTACCTTAATTCTTGTCATCCATGTAGAGAAACAGGGCTGGACCGTAAGCTACTCTCCCTTGAATTAGAACAGTGCTTTTCAAACCCGGCAACTTTAAGATGTGTGAACTTCAACTCCCAGAATTCCCCTGGGAGAACTGTTGGCTGGGTAATCTGGGAGTTGTTCCAAGAACTTTGTTAAATTTCAGCAAAAGATAAAATACAAGGAAACAGAAAAAAAAAGGGGGGGGGGTGTTGAAAAAAGAAAGATCAGAAAGAGACCGCAATTAAAAGTGTAGAAAAGAAAAAAGGTAACTTCCGACTTTCTTTGGTACTTTCTCTCTTTCTGACTATTGGTACAAATATATAATACATTCACTTTTGACTCTAAAATTTAAAGTAATACCCAGTACTTCTATAATCATCAACAGTATTAATCATCAAATCCCAAATTAAAGTTTCATTTCTTTCAGTTTCAAGCAAAAAGTCCATAAGTGGTTTCCAAGTAGAAACAAAGCTAGACGAAGTCTTCTTTAATCAAAATAATCAATTTCACCATCTCAACCAACTCCATCAACTCCACCATCCATTCTTCAGTTGTAGGTATTTGTGGGTCCTTCCATGGGAATTCTGGGAGTTGAAGTCCACTCATCTTAAAATTGCCAAGTTTGAAAAAGACTGAATTACAATGTAATAATAAATGCTTTGTTATGCAACTAAGGACGTATTTACCTGACATCCTCCAATGACCAAAGTAAACCATTTTATAGCACGAAAAAGCATTTCTATCTCTCCGAATGAAAAGTTGAACTAATAAAACCAATGTATTGTCGAAGGCTTTCACGGCCGGAATACGATGGCTGGTGTGGGTCTTCCGGGCTGTGTGGCCGTGTTCTGGAAGTTTTGTTTCCTGACGTTTCGCCAGCACCTGTGACCGGCATCTTCAGAGTGCAGGAGCACAGACAGACTGGGGCACAGAGAGAACTGCTCCTGTCTGTGCTCCTGCACTCTGAAGATGCCGGTCACAGGTGCTGGCGAAACGTTAGGAAACAAAATTTCCAGAATACGGCCACACGGCCCAGAAGACCCAGCCACACCAGCCATAATAAAACCAACTTTCAGGCAACTTGGTTTTCTGTCTCCTGACCCTTCTGAATCCAATTTAAAATGCACTGAGTTTGATCCAGGGTATTTTGGCTATTTTGAGATGTATTTGGACATCAAGACACTGCGAGCATGGACATCTTGCAAATGCCTCAGAGATCACAGAGGGACATCCACTAATCAGCCCTTGCTGTTGCTGGTCATTCACTGGGCAACACAAACTAGAGGGAAAAAAATCTACTTTATATTTGATATAATATACTTTTTATTCTTCTTTTCTTAGTTTGTATTTTTAGTTTGTTTGGGGTTGTCTCTTTTCTTTTTTTTTTTAAGTTTATTTTGTTAATTGCATGTACACAAAATAAACATAAATAAATACATAATGTGAACTAGCTACCAATCAGCGCTTGCTTACCAGCATACTGTAACTGATTACCTTGTTCCACCCCCTCAGGTCTGTGCCTAAAACACACATCCCTTCCCCATCTTCACAAAAATAACACACAATACGCCAAGAGGATTTCTCTAACTTTCTAAGTTCACTGTGGAAACAGAATTCTGTTGCCTTTGTGGCATGGTGGTAACAGGCTCCTTTATCTAAATCACTGCTGTCTTGAAATGGTGTTTTCTTATCTGTGGACACAAGATCACCAGCTTGGTTATGTTAAAATTACTCACAGTCACAAGCCCTCAACTGCAACATCATATAACCAACAACATCATACAATCAACCTTTAGCTGGAAGTTGTTTTAACATCACAACCAGAAAAAAACCGAATACCTCAAAACTCCTTAAAGTATGACTATTACCTGCATTGTGCCTTATCACCTATTTTATTTAGGAAAATAAATCCTAAACCATGCCAAGAATGAGAAGAAAAACAAGACCCTCATTCACAGGGAACATTTAGGAGAAGAAAGGCCAGATTTTGAGCAATGCATTAATGAAAATGGTAATGGCAGAGCCCTGATCAAGGTTTTACAGGGAGATGCTCCATGTGTTTTACATGCTGGAGCCAGATAGAATGAAATCAGTCCATATGAGGGGCCCAATTTCCATGTGCACATGGATGTAGAAATCATGCAGCTGGTACAAAGCAGAACAGGACAGCAAAACAGCTTTCTAATGCACTGCCACAAAGAGTGGGGGCAGAGATGGGAGGAGGATCCTCTCTTCCTTTAGATTTTCTCAGGGGAGGTCTTGAAAGTATTTCTCCCTTGTATTCTGCAGCTGAGGGATGGACTGCATCCAATCTTAGACATGTAGCTATTGAAATCCAGTAGGATGAGTTTCCCTGCTTTTGAGAGAAGGATGGGGCAGCGCATCTAATTACAGAAATCAAATCCTGCAAATCTCTCACTTTGTTTGCACAAGAGACGAATGTTATAATTTTGAAAGGCACGGATGGAAGTCCACTGCCAGAGTTACAGTCATCGTCAGGGGGCTACAGCGCGAATGCATCTGATGGGTGCCGAATTCCCAGGATATAATTATAGCAATTATCTGGACAGATCTTCACATCAGTAATCTCGGCCTGCCCATCTCTGCGGCCTGTCATCTCTCATCATCAGGCCCTCTGAACAGCGCATTGTTCCAACGCGTTTGCCTGCTGTTCGTAGGGAGGAAGTGCCAGTGGCAGGGCAGGCTGCCTGCCTGCCTGCCTGCAGACGGGACCTCCTGGAGTGAGCAACCATCTGCCAGATGGGATGGTCGGGCCCCCAGCACAGAGCAGTTCCTTGAAGTTGCCCTCCTGAGACGCCAGCTTGGGGAAGCCCAGCTGCAATTTTCCAAAGGGCAGTGCCAGGACCTTGGAAGAGTGCAAAGCATCCAGATGAACGTGCAGTTTCAGACTGAAAGGAGACTGCATCTCTTCTCATTGTACACAGATGTTCCTCTTTACTGATAAAATGAGGGTTTGTATAAACAGAAAGGGAGAGTATAAATGAGATGATGAGTAATCATAAAAACATTTTAAGAAACTGAGGTAAAGACCAAGGAACCAGTGGCCTGGAGTGATGTCCGCAAGACTGGGAAGAGCGTGGTTCAAATGTTCACTCAGCCACAAAGCTACCCCAGTAATCTTGAGCAAACCAATTACCTACTTGGCAGGATTGCGGTGAAGATTAAAAAAATAAAAAGGGAATGGCAATGAAAAGGTCCCCCCATGCTTTTAGAATAAAATAGCAGGGAGATCAGGACCACTGATAAACAAGAGCTGACATCAAGACAATGTTTAGTTACATTCTGGATGATACTGTTTGGGTAGAGTTGGATAGCTTTTCTGGTTTATGTTCCCTTGGAGAATTCTGGTGCTTCCAATAGTCCATGCTGGCAGCATGATGGGAATTCCAGCTTCCCAGATTAGGGAAATCTGCCTTCATTGCATGGACATCTGATTAATTCACAGATTAAGATCCTAAGAACTGGGTTGGGCTAAACCAAAATCAGCTAGACTAGCCCTGTTTTCAAAATGGTCAAGATGGTTTTAGAAGCCCAATGGCAGAATGTGGGAGCAGTAATTTTTTCTACTGTTTATCCCTTAGAAATCAGCCAGAGAAACACTGAACTTTAGAATTTTATTTTCTGAGCCTAGACTGTAACTATGTTCAACCTGTTGCTTTGCAAATAAAACACCGTATTACAATTTCATCTACAACTTTACAAAGTGCAAGAGGTCTGCAGGAAATTCATGCCAAGGAAGCCAAACCCATCATAAATTCTGGACTTTCTCAAATCTGCCTGCTTAAGGAACTGAGGATGCCCATCATGTTACTATGATCATAACTCAACATTCATATTCACATTCTGAATAATGTGAGAACATTTGTTAGTGTTCCAGCCACTCTCATTTTAAACAGCCTTTGATTTTTACCCTTTTATGCTTAGAATGCAATAGAATGAAATTTATCTGGGCAAAACGCCAAATCCTGAAAACCAATTAGTCAGGCAGGGTGTAGAATCTGGATGGTATTGCAACTTTTTCATCTTCTAAATAAGGGATTTGCAACTTTTTCTGGGCTGAAAGACACACTTGACCTTTCAGTAGAGTCAAACAAAAACTGAATTGATTTTCCTTTCATCTGCATATTGAACTTAATCAAAATTTAACATAGTAGCTGTTCTCCTGCCATGTATTTTAATAATGACAGCAAAAAAGTCAAAGCAGACTGTGGGTGGGGTGTGAGCAAATATGGGGTAACAACAGTCTGAAGCTTGCCAAATTACGAAGACATCTGGAAACCAAACATCCCAACTTGACAGATAAAAGTGGTCTTCAAGTACTTCAAGAGAAAGTGTCCAGAAGAAAACGGCATTTCCTACATCTTTATGTAACAGCAAAAGGAAAAAAAAAAAAGCCCAAAGCATGGATTTCTTTGGTTAAAACATTCACCTCCCAAATAATTGTGAAATTCAAGTTGCATTTTTTGTACTTTGGAAATGTTAATTTTGTATTTACTGTAAAGTTTACTTTTCATTTTATTGCCAATTTTCTATCGATAGTTCTTTGCCTCTTGATCAGGGGTTCCAGCATTTTTTTTTCTTTTTAAACTAACAGGTTCCACAGCCTGAAAAAGTTTGAAAACCCTTGCCTTAAAACCTTGCTGCAGTTTGATCTATGATAAGGAGATGTTGCTACTTGTCCAGACAGCAAGGAACCATGAGAGGACAAAATGGATTATGAGCAGAGTTGGTAAAGGTGTGGTTTTCTCCTTGGTAGTTCCTTGATTAGGCTGTTGTTTACTGCTTGATTGTCTGAGTTGGTAACAACATGTGGAGTCCTTGGGGTTCTCTGAGCTTGGTTTTCTTGCAAACGTTTTGTCACCCGGCTAGGTAACATCTTCAGCTGGAGCACTGAAGATGTTACCTAGCTGGGTAACAAAACGTTTGCAAGAAAACAACCAAGCTCAGAGAACCCCAAGGACTCCACAGTTCAACCGTGAGCTACACATATTCTCTTCTATTGGTAACAACATGTTTATCCAACATGTTGGAAAACAACTTCCCCACCAACACTGACAGGGCAAGCTACAGTATATAAACAGAGAGCAAACCCCACTCCCTTCTGGCACTGAAGATGTTACCTAGCAGGGTAACGAAATGTCTGCAAGAAAACAACCAAGCTTAGAGAACCCCAGGGACTCCCCAGTTCAAACTTGACCTACATATAATCTCTTATTTATTTATTTATTTATTTATTTATTTATTTATTTATTTATTTATTTATTTATTAAATTTATATGCCTCTATTGGTGATGAGCAGAGATAGGCTGAGGCTGTTCTAGAAAGATCCACCAACATTAGACAGTGAAAGGATAATTGGGAATTGTGTTAAAACGTCACATTAAAATAGGGTTTCTCAACCTGGACAACATTAAGATGTGTGGACTTCAACTCCCAGAATTGCTGGGAGGAGGATTCTGGCAGTTGAAGTCCACACATCTTAAAGTTGCCCAGGTTGAGAAACACTGCATAAAAATATTGGAACAAAAAAATGTTGATCGTATTCTTCAATGCTTTATTACAACCACACATCACAAGGCTAGACAAAGTTCAACTGTTCCAGTGACTGAGTGCAAACAATAGTGGGCAATTCAAGAAATGTAATCGAGCCCTAAAGGGGCCACTCCCGTTTTGAGGAAGTCCCAGAAATTCTAGTTTTCTAGAGTTAAACTGCACACTAGGCAACAGCGACACTTCCCAAAAGTTGAGAGCTACACTGTCCAGAGTCACTATTTTTTTTTTTAATCTGCGCTCAGTCGTTCCCGACTCTGCAGTGACTGCTTGGACGAGTCCTTTTGCAGTTTTCAAGGCAAGGTGTTTCGGAAGTGGTTTGCCAGAGCCTCCTTCCTAGAGCAGAGCCCAGCTGGCAAGCACAGGAGGCGGGGTTTCCATTGCTTCGCACCCTTTTCGGGCGTGCGCGGTTTTTCGCGCTTACCAGCAACTGCTCCCGACTCTTTTGCAAGGCGCTGCCAGCATTTTTCCTCCCACCGGAGTGAGAGTCCCCATTTATCTACTCACGTGAGTTTTCGAACTGTTGGGTTGACAGGAACTGGGGAGGAAACAGGAGCTCACCCTGTTAACGCGAAGGCTGGACTCGAACCGCTGAAGCGTCGACCATTTCTGGCCGGCAACTTTCAGCGATAACACTCATCTGGAAATAGGCAGACATCACTGAACCCATCACAAATTTAACGGAGCTAATACTCAGTGCCGGATTTCTTGTGAAATACAGAATTAAATATGGACATTGCCTTTTGAATGGTTATACCTAGAAATAGGATGCATTAAAAATAGTACACATGGGTACGCTAAACCCTCTCTCCAAGTCAAGTCTCCAAGTCCAGTAATGGTTCCAGTTTATTCCACAAGGCTTGGTTTCCATCAGGAATATTTGGCCAAAATCAGGTTTATTTTATTCTTCTGAAACAGGAGAACAGAGTTCAGGAAAATTGGGCAGGTTTACCTAGAGAAGACTGAGGTGAGACATGACAGGGCTCTTCACATACCTGAAATGCTGTTGCAGAAGCCTGTATTTAAAGAATTCACCTGTCCCCTCTAAACTGGACCATGATTCACTCAATTGATTGTCATATATTAACCATATTAATTGGGTTGCCAACAGGCTAGGCTAAGAGATGATTGACTAATTTGTTTTGTTTGAGATCTAATAAATCCAGAGGTGGACAAAGTCTTGTGTTCTGCTATCCCAAGAAGGATAAGATCTCATGTGCTTGTTACAGGATGGCAGACTTTGAACATTAGGAAAAATGTATTGATGCTAGGAACAATTTAAGAAGCTACATTTTTTTGTGATGGTCTGAGGCTCATGGAAATCCTTTAAGCAGCGGCTGGACAATCAGCAGCTCTGGATTTCAGCTCCCAAGACCCCCCAAACCAATGGTTGGGCTCATAGCACTCAGCCATAACTGCCAGGCCTCATGGTAGACACAGCAATAAATCACAGCTTCCACTTAACCCCATATCCAAGAACTTGTATAGTGAGATGGGTGGCATGTATAAATCTGAAAAATAAACAAAAAATAAATAAAATAAAAATAAACTTGCTTACAGCAGCTCACAGGCATAATACGGCTAGATTGTCTTATTGCAGATGAGGACCAAACTCTGCCAACTGATATATATCTTTCCTCCCAACTTTTCAAGTCAACAGAAATTTGGCAACTCTCTTCACAGCCTCGAGACTGAGAGACATCTGCTTAATGTTGACGTATCTTGAGACCTGCTACTTCCTGTCTCACCAGCTTCACTCACGTACTTTGGTTTAATGTTTTATATGAACCCAGTCATTGTGATTTATTTTTAAAAAAATGATTTAAAAACCCCATAACTTAACCTGATGTGAGAACCTGGCTCGAATTCTCAAATGTTTTAACTTTTCATGGAAAATCCTTGTTGTTAACTGAAATCACGTTCTTTGTGGAAGATTCTGGCCAAGGCATGTTACAGGATACATATGAGACAATGCCCAAGCAACAGACCTGTTTTGTCTCAATGTTGCCCTGCATGTGCCAGAAAACAGTCTAATCTATACAGCTGGAATCTCCTGGTGATCTCCTGTCCACTTACACATCTTTTAAAAGCAGAAGCAAATTAGTAAATTATGCAGAGGCCTGCATAATGATATTAAATCACCAACTCTTCAATCAACATGAAAGCAAATGATGAAGAATCTTGCAGGATCTTAAATGTTCACCAACCGCTACTCAAATGACTAGCATGCTCCCATCTCTGCTAAGCATAATGCGGTTTGATTTTGGTTCAATGTGTTCTGTGTCCCCAGCCACTGTGCTCTGAAAACCATGGTTATGACTTTGCGTGTTGAATGAAGGCAAGCTTTCTTGTTTATATAATAAACCACAGTTAAAACAAACTTAGTCTAATGTGAACCCAGTCTCTGTGGCTGATCTCAATGTGGCATCCTTGAATGAAAGAATTACACATAAACTGCACCAGGAAATGAATTACAACTCATCAAGGCATTCAACTGTCACTTGAACAGAGGTAATTGTTTAAAAAATGAGTGCATTTGTTATTCAGCTCATCCATGCAAGACACAGGTTTTGTGAATGGCCAGTTAATAAGATAATTATCACTGCTTGAACCTTCTTCCTACATGTCACTTCCCTTGGCCTCACCATTTGTAATCTCCACCCGCCTCTGCCCATTCAGTAAGACTTCTTATATCAGATCCACCCCAACTCAGCTAACAAAAGCTGAGATGGTCACACATGTGCTCACCTCTGGATTGCCACAAGACCCGTTTGGTCCTGCAGACATTACGCCCTGCTGAAAACGGAAAAATTCTTAAACCTTGTGATCTAACACACATGAAAGTATATCGCCACCTTGAGGTAAGTTCTCCTAATGGCCGTCACATCAAGACGGAGTAACTGTAACTTTTATGGACATTTTTGCTTCCAGAACTGATTAACTTTTGGAGGAACGTTATTTCCCTCTGGCTTATTAATATATGGATTTTGTATATAATAAATATAATGTAATTGAATGCAGATATTTTATTATTCAAGCTGTTCCTGAGGGTGGCTAACCTAGCTGAATTTAAAACTCTCCCCCTCCCCAAAGAAAGTCGCTTCAGAATTCCTGGTGGCATCACAGACGTCATGTTTTTTTCTGGAGAGCAGTACAGAATTGGCTTGCCACTGACTTGACTTCCTAGTCTAATCTACAGCATTGGAACGTCCTAGTGGTCTCCCATCCAAGGAGTAATTAAGCCTACTTAGCTTCCAAGTCCAAAAGCCAGTCATATGTTGCTGTCATCAAGGCCCTTCGTTCCATGACTGCTGCAAATTACAGCTTGTTCTGATTTCTTATTTTTCTAAGCTTGTCACTTCCCCCATAATTATTATTTCCCTAGGCCAGTGTTCCTTAAACCTTTTTCTTTCAGGCCCCCTTCCCACTTTTAAAAATTATGGAGGACCCCAAATAACTTTTGTTTGTATGGATTATATTTATTGATATTTACCTTATTAAAAATTAAAATAGACACATTCACTGCAGCTAACATTTCTCATGATTGTTTGATGGGATTTTAATATTGTATTACTTTTCAAGCTAGGCTGGCAAATAGTTTTGATTTCATGGATCCCTGAGAGGGTTTTGGGGGACCCCCAGGGGTCCTCAGACCACACTTTGAGAAATACTGCCCTAAGCTTTAGACAGAAGTCCCAAGTCACCTGGACCCACCATCACCTTGAGCTGGAAAAGGTACTAAAAAGGACATTGAAATAATGAAGCAACCATACTAAGAGGAAAGACTACAATTTCTAGGGCTTTTGGGGTTGAAGTGAAAGTAGATATCAAAAATGTGAACCGAGAAAGTTTTTTGCCCCTCTCCCCCAGTATTTTAACTCAGAGTGATTCATCCAAATTTGGGACATTTTCAGCAAATGAAAGGCTTCTGTGAACAAGGTGGCGTTTTGCTGCCATCAGATGTAATTTTAAAAAGGGGCAAGATAAATTAATGAGGTGGTGATCACGTTCTATGACTTGGAAACACAGGCAGCACCGGAAACACCAGCTGTTAGGGAGCAACCGTGGGAAAGGGTTGCTGTCTATTCTTGGGAGAGGCCTGATTGGATCACAGAACGTTCACTAGATGGACCTGGGGACTGACCAGCAGAGCTCTTATGCTCTTACGTTGACAGAACGTCTGCTATCATAAGCAAGGGGAGGTGACAAGTGATGAAATCCATACTGCAGCATCGCCATGCAAACTCCAACTCTTACATACATGCGTGTGATGTGACACAAGTACAATGGCAAGCTTGTACATGATGTCACATGCTTTGTCAGTCTGATGTTGGTGTGGTTAGGAATAGATGCATACATTTGCAGTGCCTAATCCATCTTTGCAGATTTTATACATGGGCTCCCAAGTCCTAACCCTAACTTTTGGACGTTCACACAGAATAATATTTTAACTCTGGTTTTATCTAGGATAGCCAGGCATCCAATGGTTTTAGAGAACAGCTGAATAAACCAAACTGTGCACAAAAACTTTTATTGAACAAGAACCAATTATACTTTGTATTTCTGTCCCTAAATAACAACAGCCCAGCAATTTTTCCCAGTTAGCCTCGAAATAGCTCTAATGTTCTAGCAAAACACAAGGAAGGCATCAGCTTTAACAGTACTGCTGTGTTTTCTTGACAAATAACTAAACAACAAAACACTATTGCACTAAAACCACTAGCATAAATGAACCTCATTTATTTTGATCTCTGAGATACTTATTATAATACCTTTGAAAAGAAAAAGAAAAAGAAATAGCAGCAGTATCTTGGTACAAAGATTTTAGCTTTAATATTTTACTATTGGGGGTACTTGGTTAAAGAGAAATGTTGTTTTGTAGAGATTATTTCTGTGTTAAAAAGTTGTTCAAATTCACTTAAAAGTTAACTTTAAGCAGCACCATTTGCATAGGAGGAAAATATTTTTCAATTGTGTATATACCAGTGTTTCTCAACCTTGGCAACTTAAGATGTGTGGACTTCAACTCCCACAACTCCCCAGCCAGCCTTGCTGGCTGGGGAATTCTGGGAGTTGAAGTCCACACATCTTAAAGTCTCCAAGGTTGAGAAACACTGGTGTATATATTTGTGTTCCATATGATGAGAAGACAAGTGATAAGAGAGAAGGGAAGAAGAAAATAGTAGTATCCTTCTTGTAACTCGGTGACATACAATAAGGCATGGATTAACTCAGCTTTTTTAAACAAAAAACCTTTTAACAAGGTTAAAATGCAGAAAATATTCTTAATTCCTACTCTCTGAAATTTTTCAGAAGAGCAGACTGCCGGGCAATTTTGTTTTCATGGGACCTTGTACAGCACCTAGATATATCTATGGATGTCTGAGACCCTTTTGGAAATTTTGGGAATGAGGCTAGCATTCCCTTTCGGTTTCCGGAAGGCTTAACACAGATTTGCAGAGACTCCAGATTTTGGTGGGCTTTCAGCAACTTTTGCCAAGAAAGAACTCTGGCTGATCATGGCAAGTGAAAATGATGGGGTTGTGCGTATCAAAAAGTCAAGATGGCAGATGTGACTATGTGATTGGAGGCCTGCCCCCCTTTTTTAAAGCTTGTGATACACACTTGGGGCTACCATCTTGACTTTTTTAGTTGAGAGTTGCAAGGCATTGTTTGATTTATATTGCATATATTCGCTAATGGTTGATGTTTCTGCACATATTTCTGGCTAAAACTGATCTAGGGTTTTGATGGAACATGTGTTGTGATGTTGTACACAAGTATGTAAGGTAATGGACATGTGTTGTAATATCACAATACATGTTTCATTATCCTGACAAAATCCTGACTTAATCCAGACACCTCCAAGACCCATTAAGTTTTTCTCAGCTGTTTATTCATTTTTTTTCTGAGTGTGCATGAATATTGCAAACTTTCCTCTACTTGTTAAAAGAGAAAAAAACCATTCACAAAATTATTCCCCATGTTGGTAAGCATACAACGAGGGCAGGAAGATAAGATTTCACTAGTTTAAATAATTTTTAACTTTCAGAACAGAGGATTCCATAGTCCTCATAAAAACACAAATTGAAAACTTGAGTAGTTGCCTTGAATTTCCACCAAAGAAGAAAATGTCCTCTTCCAATTATTTCTACTAATCAGCTGAATGGAAACACTCAAAATCGAGCTATATTTGAAGCATGTATGTGTGTGCATGTGTGTGCATAAGAGACACATCAAAACAAATGTTAGTGCAAAACAAAAAATTGTGTCTCATGTAGAAACAACTAGGATAAAATAGCCAGGATTGCACTTCAGGCTTAGCATAAATGGATATTCCCCTCTACTGAGACTGTTCCTAGTTAAGTAGTACAACATGGGAGTAGGTAATAGATACACACACACAAGCACACACATGTGTAGTCAAATCTGGTACAATAGAGCAATTATTTTCTCTAGCATCTACACATTTTGTTTAGTATTTCTTGGTGTCTCTGGGCATATACCTCAATTGTACTACTTTGCCCACCCTACAAACTGTTTAACTATGAAGAACTTAATCTGGACTTTCAATGGTATCTCTAGCAAATCATGATGATGCTAAAATGGCACACACCTTGTCATTTGTCTTCCCTTTGAACACCCATGGAGACCCTATGAGTTAATGTTAACTCATTATCGATATTGTTGGATCAAGACTGGAGCTCAGGCCTGTAATCATTTACTGTAAATCAAGATTTCCATTCAGTTCAGTGGGATCTGATTTGCAATACAAATTGCAGGAGCTTGGGGTTGCAGCTGAGAGCAAAAATTTAAAGACCCCAGACCCTACACTAATATCCAAATCTGGAGATGACTCTGCCCTGAAAAGCAACGGGGAATCTTCCCAAACCATTGCAGGTGACAGTAGAACAATGAGGATAAGGTCGCTTGTAGTCATATTCTCTATACTTTCAACAAAGTGATTTAGAAGTAAGATGAATGAATACATAGCAGGCAACAATCTCTCTCCCATTCCATTTCTAGTGCTCTGAATACAATGCCCTGGGTCACACTTTCCAAGATGGTCTCAAACATCCTCACTGAAGAATAAATTCAACTCAGAGCTTAACTCAAACTCCACTTAACTAAAACACTTGGACTAAAACAATGGAAACAGTCACCACTGGAAAGGATTCCAAATATTTAACTTTATGTAAAGAGTCCCCCCTCTACACAGCACTACCAGGACAAGGCCACAAGACAATGGAGGGAGCAAGCTTCAGCACATGAATAACATTACATGAGAAGACATCACAGACCTCCATCTGGGTTTTAAGGCTCTCCTAGAGCTGAGGTCATTGCTTTGCAAGCAGAAAGAAGAATGGACATCAACACTACTTGTCCATCAATTTGAAGATCATCTCACAAGTAATTCCCGCTTTATTGTCATCCAGAGCACTTTCTTTCTCCTCCCATGCTCCGATAGAAACACTGTACGAGGTGCAGAATGGAGTGCTCACACAAACAGCCTCTTGAAAAGAAAAAATAATGCAGGTGAATATGGACATCTGCTAAAAGGGCTGTAGGGTGCTGTAATAGATGGCCAAAAAATCAGCAGTTCTCTTGCTTGAATGTTGGCAATTCCGCTTTCTGTTCCTCCCAACAACCCCTTTTCTATGCCCTACGTTGTTCACAGCCCTCCTTTCTCCAGCTAAGTGTTTTGGGAGGGCTGTAGATGAAAGGAGGTGACAGGGAGCCCAGGATGTATGAAAAAAAGGTACAAAAAAATTGCAACATGATGATAAGAGTCTCTGAGCTCATTATGTAGGCAGACAGAATACTTTTATACATGACTCCTGAAATTGAAAATACCCTGCATGCTTCAAACTGATTAATGATTATATTTTCCTTACCAACCTTGGTCCTAATTATACCAATAAAACTGTCATCGGGGACGGTGGCAATGAATAACTCTGGATATTATAGGGAAGCAGAGAAGGCAACTCACCTGTCTCTGTAATGCCTAAAAGGAACAGGATAAAAAAGGGTGCTTCTAATGGGTAGCAGCATACCGTGTGTTCAAGCGAAACGACTGTGTGTTAAAACATGGCTATTTGGCCAGGAAAAAAAGTTTAGAAATTTGTGCATCATAAATCATCATCATCATCATCTCCACCCCAGGTCCTTGGGAAGGACTTGATAGGTGGATACAAATGATAAAAATGCCAAATATAGCCTAAACATCTGGCTGACTGTGTGACCAACCATAATAATTGAACCAAAGTGGACACAGTTTGGGGTAAAAGGAAATTCTTTAAAACGGACAACTTGTCAGCATGGGAAGCCAAATTGCATACAGTAAGAGAGCAAAACGCTTACTTGATGTTATTGATGCTGTGTACTCATCAAGCTGTTGAGCTCCAATAACCTTCCTCATCCTGGTCTGTCTCCAAATGGGTGCACTTTAATTTCCAGAATTCCCCATTTAGCACGGGCAATGTTGAGACTTCAGGTCTGTGCCTCTGGAGAGCACCAGAGTTGGGGATGGTGGTCCTAGGACCAGGGAAACCTGTACTGACCAGGGATGAGTTTTCTCAATGCAGGGATGAGTGACAATCTTAGCCTACGGGGATGTTATTTTAGATATAAGACGGAGTGAAAGAGGAAGAGATAAATAGGTAGTTCAGTGCACAGTGGCTCACCTCAATTCGCAGGAGTGCCCAATGCTGGTAATCCTGCTAAAATGAAGTGGAAATTACTTTTAGGGGTGACTTTGTTTCTTTTCTTCACATTTACCGAAACATATTTTAACATACAGATGTGCCAATGGCTTATCAATTGTTGCAATTCACAAAGTGTAATTGTATCTGTGCTGGAATTTACCTGTCTGTAATTAAAAGGTAAGTTAACCAATTCCTTACTGTTTTGTTGTTGTTGCTGTTATTTGTTTAAATGTGCAGATTCTAACCTGGCCAGAAAAAAACATCCCATTCTTCCCAAAAGAACTCTTCCTTTGTGCTGGATTTCACTGCAATCATCTCCCTTGTTACCTTCTTGTTTGGCCCCGAGATGACTTCTCTTTTCTCTTTTCTTCCTCTTGCTTGCTTTGCAGGATGGAGAGCTCTGAACAGCTCTCGCCTCTCCACACTTTTCGGCATGCTTGTGCATGTTATTCTGTGTAGGAAGAAAGGGCCCAAAGAGAATTTAGCCAACCGGTTAAAAGCATGAAGGCATGGTGTTTTAGGAAAGGGACATAAGGTTAAGTGCTGTTCCCTAGCCAGCATGACCATGTCAGCAAGACAGGATGGAATTAAGAGTTCAAGACAGCAGGATAAGGAAGGTTGATGAACAACCGCCAAATAACCATCCTGCCCACTTCTCCCCAGCCCTGCCAGGCACAGCGGCCCAGAACCCTTGCTGCAAATATGAGGGTTACTGTCCTTCTTTCTTTAGCGCAACACAAAGGGCCTCTCAAAATTCTCCAGCAACTGTGTGAGTGAAGAAATGGGGTGGATGTTTTCTCTGGATTTCTCCAGGATAAGGAATTTTCCTATACATTCTAGACTTCTGCTCAGTGATATCAGGGGGACCACAACTGGGGAAAATCCAGTGTGACTGGTTTCTGTATGATGTCTTCCCTTGGCTGCAGAGATATTCTACAATCAAAATAGGAGATTCATACAGACATCTCACTTGACCATCTTGTATTAGATAAATCCAAGTCTCTCATATTCCATCTATAAAAGAATTCCCTAAATTTTCCTCTACTAAAAGGTATTTCATCAAATTGCACGAGAATGGGGAGGAAAAACTACTGGAGAATTTAGCACTTTTCCTTTCTTCTTTGACCTCTACATTCATGCGATCTCTTCCTTGACTTCTTGCCTCTTCCCACATCCCGCTTTGCTCCGTCTCCATGGCATTGGCTGATAGTTTCAGCATCAGAATATGGCATTTGCAGGCAACTAGGGTTGTGACAACTGGAGCTGTCCATAGTTTCACTGGGAATGATCCAGCCGCATCCTCAGCAATCATGAGCCAATTTAGAATTTGATTTCCAAAGTGGCTGAGAAGCTTCTGGTAAATTAAGTCCTACCACCTATGGCACAGCAACTGATTTGGTGCCTTCCAAGAAGCACAACTATACTTCTCATCATCTCTAACCAGCATGGGAATCAGAATTGAACATGGCAGTTGGAAGGCTAATTCTGCATCTGCATGTAACCCACTGGGTACAGATGTGGTTCTCCAGCTATACAATTATAGACTTCTCCAAAAAGCCAAGCAAGTCACCTTACCCAACGTGAATAGCCCTTGCCACACTTGGGACACGCATAGACCTTTGGCTCAAAGTTGGAGTCGTGGTATTTCTTGAAGTGCATGGTTAAGAGCTGTTTCTGCCGGAAGCTCTTGTCACAAGAGAGGCAAACAAAGGGCTTCTCGCCAGTATGTGTCCGCTTGTGCATAATCATGTGGCGTTCCTGGGGGAAAGAAGACTTCATCAAAACAAAGCCAAGGACTTTGCTAACAAGCTGCACAAATGCAGAATTATTCTCAGATCCTGAATAGCCAAATGGCCATGCCATTTACAACCATTTCCAACTCCTCTCCACTCATTTTTCAAAAGCTACCGGCCCAGTTATTTCAAAGTGATGTAAGATTTCCAGTTGTTTTACTCTAACTCAGTGTTGTGCAAACTTGGCCACTTTAAGATGAGTGGAGTTGAACTCCCAGAATTCTGGGAGTTGAAGTCCACTCATCTTAAAATGGCCAAGTTTGGACAACACTGCTCTAACGGATTAATAACAGTACCCTGAGAACGAGAGGCAATGGAGCTCCATGCATGTATTACATGTGTGCGTATATATGTGTATGTGCTTGGCAACCACAATTGGGACTGGCAACTCCGTCGCTAAGCACTGCAGTCGCTAAGCGAAAAAATACATAACCATAACTGGCTAATGACCTCACTTCCCCGTCAGTCATTAAGTGAAGTGCTGTGGCCATTAAGCAAAACATCATGTGATTGTGAATTATGATTTTATTTCCACCTTCTCTATTAACTGTGCTTGTCACCAGATATGAAGCACACAAATGGTGATCATGTGACTGCGGGATGCTGCAATGGCCGTAAGTGCGAGGATTGTTGCAAAGTTGTTTTTTTTTACACCACTGTAACTTTGAACAGTCACTAAGCAAGGCAGTCAGTAAGCAAGGACTACCTGTACTGCATATGCTCTTAAAGGGTGTAAGGGAGGGAGATTTGTGACAGTCAGACCATGGACTCCTATTTGCTTGTTCCTGTTGAAATGCCCATTTTCATTAATCAGAGTAGAAACAGCATTGTGAGAGATTCTCATTCAAGGTCACTGCAAAAATAAACAGGTGCAGCACCTCATTCAATGCATATTGTAGGTCAAGTTCAAGAATAAATTTGGAACAAAATGAAGCTGACAGAACAAGAAATGCACATTGGTAAGCAAACCAACTTCAAATATTGAAATTAAACTCTGTCCAAAACATAACAAATGGTTGAAGATTAATGCACTTTTACATATGCTCCAGACAAGATGTTGGGAAAATTCAGCTTATTTCAACAAAAGCAAATATTCAGGCAAATGGGAGTCCATGACTGGGATAACTTAAGGAGAAGCAAAGAACAGTTAAATTATATGTGACATTATTTCTCCATCCCACCCCCATTTTTTAAAAAGTGTTACTAAATGGCTATTGTCATTTTGAAGAAAAGCAGTTATAGATCCCCAATGCAGTCAGGGTCCTCTAAGTTTCCTACTAGAGCAGCCATCTTTTTGGTTTCTATTAGTTCTGAAGTTGGTATTTAAGTAATCAGGATATGCGAGGGCAACCTGACCTTGGCATAAGACCATTTTCAGCAGGAAGAACATTCAGTTCCTTCTGATGTAAACCATCTCAGAAAATAGTTTTCTCGCTTCTTGAAAACCAGGTGTTAATGGATAATGATCCAATCTCACCCTGATACAATTTTGCCCATTTTCATTCTGGCCTTTCAAATGTTAATTATGACATATAGATGAGAGAAGTGGCTTGGGAGAGAGCAATCTTCCCAATCAGCATTTTTGCTCTAAAGAGGAAGTCATACAACACACAGCTTAACTGTAATTCCTCTTCTTTGCAACAGTAAAGGCTGATATAGGTAGTCCTTGCTTAACAGCAATTCATTTAGCAACCGTTTGAAGTTACAGTGGCACTAAAAAAGTTACTTACGACCAGTCCCCAAAGTTACGACCATCACAGTTCCCCTGCAGTCATGTGATCGCAATCTGGGTGCTTGGCAACCATCTCGCACTTATGACAGTTGCAGCGGGGCATGCAAAGTGATCGCCATTTGTGACTTTCTTAGCCGGCTTCTGGCAAGGAAAATCAATGGGGAACCATGTGATTCACTTAACAACCATGTGATTCACTTAACGACACCACAAAAAAGTCGTAAAATTGGGTCCAGTCCTGATGATTCGCTTAATAACTGCATCACTTAGCGACCTAAATTCTGGTCCCAATTGTGGTCATTAAGTGAGGACTAACTTTATTCTATAGGAGTTTGTATCAGGAAATAGTTACATGATGATGAAAGCCCATATATTCTCTCCCTACTGTCACCAAATTAGAGAGCCAGCCATGGAGATCCAGATTCAGGTCCCCCCTCAGCCATGGAAGCTCCCTGGGTGACTTTGGGACAGTTACTCTCCCTGCCCAGCCTACCTCACAGCTGGTTACTGTGGGGAAAAACTGGAGAAGGGAATGCTATGTTCACCGCCCAGAACTCCTGCAGGAAAAGCAGTATATAAATCTAATAAACAGCAACCAGAGCTGGACAGTCTCACAAATACCTGCTTGCACGCATAGCTGCACTGATCACACTTAAATTTCTTTTCATTTCTATGTATCTTCTTGTGTTGCTGCAGAGCGTAGCGCTCGTGGAAGGCACTTTCACAGTAATTGCACTTGACCGGTACCTCAATGTAAGAATGCAGGTTTCGCAGGTGGATACCTATAACACGATTGGCATGAAATGGTTTTGCCTTTTTTCAACATGCTTTGAGCATTCATATGGCTTTGCCCAAATAGGTCACAGTTGCTGAGTCTCAAGGAGAGGTACTAAACTGACAAAAAAGACATTTTTTTAAAAAAATTAAATTTTAAACTCACATAAATCCCACGTCTTCTGTGACCACTACATCCATTGAAAAAGAAAAGGTAAAGTCTTTCTGATTCAAATTACATCAGCAGATCCGCGCTATTGTTTTGGAAACAATAAGGAAGCGGTCTGACCTTGCCTTTTTTTAGAATACCTTTTCAACTTTCTAGTCTACAACCTGGGGTCTTCAACTGGTCTCCCATCCAATTACTAGCCAGGTCTGAATCCACTTGGCTTTTCTGAGATCATCCAACGTTGATTAAGTCCAGCACCTACTGTGGCATTAGATGGAAGCAGTTGTGCTTTGAACCAGCATGCATTAACACTCAGCAGAGACTAGTTCCTTAATGAGCATACGAATTATTACTATTTTTCATTTTCTATGTGCATGCTTAAATAAACTTTAATTAAACAATACCTTATTTTTACATTAGCCATTATGAAGGGTCTTGAATAAGCCAGATTCAAGCAATACTTCAGGGACAAATATCAAGGGAAATGGTGTGAAAAATCTGGATCCATACTTGCAGCAAAGAGTCTAGCACAGGCTATCAAATGTGGTTGGCTATTACGATTCAAAGCTGATGAACTGGACTATAATCAATGGAAACATATGAGGTTATGAATGTGTCTTTAAAGTACTACACCAGACTTTTTGTCATATTAGGCCCATAATTACAGATATATGGTGTACACTAGAAGGTTATAATCTGAGACTCCAGGGCCCCATGCAGCCCCCAAAAGCCCTGGCCCAGGGACCTCCAAAATTGTTACCAAATTGCAATCTTTGTTTAGACAGATGGGGAAATTATTAATACAAATTGGGAAATTATAATCACATCAGCTAGTTCCAGGGGTAGATGAAAGGCTATATAAATTTGTTAAAAAAATTATATACACTTTTTATTAAATGTAAATATACTTGAAATCTGATTATACATTCCTCTTAATTCTACCCATTACTGTTTGAAGCAGGCTTCTGGCACACCACTTGTGTAAGTAGCGATGGAGGACCTCTGGCCTTCCATGTATGGTCAGACTGCAGCTCCCAGCCACTATAGCTAAAGAAGGATGCTGGGAGTGCTTGAACATCTGGAGAACCTCTGACCCCTGCCCTGGTTCCTACTCTACACTATCAACAGCTGAGTAATGTGGACAATCAGAGATTAAAGCAAACTCAGCTACTGCAGAAGATCCCATCCCTGTATGGATCCCATCCCATCACACATGATCTCTTTTGGACTTAGAAATCATTTTGCTGAACTGCTTCATAATTTTGGAGGCACCAAGGGCTTCCATACATAGCACCAATTATAGTTCACTAAGTGGATACAAAGGTTTAGATGTTAACAGATGCTCTGAGCCGGATCCATATTGTAAGAAAAGGCTACAGGAAGCCTCAGAGAGCTTCAAAGGAACTTGTGAATTGATTTTCATCACAATTCCACCTTCTCTTTGACCTCCTTTGGACTTAAGCTAAACATATGCAAATGATAATTACATTATCTGTTCCCTAAATGCTCAAGTAGAACTGCAGAAACAGACTTCTAAAGTTAAGTGTATAGAATCTGCATTCAATGACACAGGTTCAATGACCCCAGAATACAGAGTGACTATTGGAGGGGGGGGACCCCAAAAAACAGAGGGCAGAAGAGAATGGAAGATTCTAGGAGAGGGTAGGGCCAGCTGGAATCCTACACAGGAACACAATGGTTATGTAATTTTCTTGGTTTCTATGGCACCATCAACCATAAACTAAACATGAAGCTTGGGTTTGCACAGCACATTAAGAGCAAATGTAGTTGGCTAATGTGTGACTCAATATTCCTGGATCCATTTGTTCCATATAATGCTTTCTGAATTCTCTCTTGAAATCTTAAAGCCTTCCGAAACAGCAAGTGGTGTGGTACTTAAAGACTAAGACATCTATGTGTGTACATTTCTATGAATTACATCAGGTGCATCGAGTGCTATCCTTTGATGAAAGTATATGTGTGTGCATGTTACACACACACACAGAGTTGAGTGTGTCAATTATAAAAAGTGAAGTTAAAAGAAAATGAAAAGAGAAGCTACAGACAGTGACCATTATTTTATTGACAGTGGTCAGTTATTGGGTATCGTAAATACATAGAATGATGATCTGTTGTAGTGTGGTAAAAAACCCACTGCCTTTGTTTAAGCCACAGAAGATACAGAACGGTTGACGAATTGTATCTCAATTATTCCAAGTCATCAAGCAGTTCAACTTTCTCCCTAACGGCTTGAACAGAGACAAGGATTATATTCTATGCACTTGGGGAAACGGATGCAGCCAAAGAAAACTTATCCAGAATACATTTATCAGTCTAAAGGCTCACAAGACTTTTTGTTTTCTACAGCTACAACAAACGAACACAGATGCTCCTTGAGAGAATGCAAATCGCTTCATTTTTTGAGTGCCAATTGGAGAATGCAGCCTCCTCCTATCCCCTGGGATGCTGTGCTAGTCTGAAACCCAGACCTCTGCTTTAAGATCAGGAAAGAATTGGGCATTTATTTATATTGTGATCCACTGTCTCAGTTTTCCAACACAGAGATCTTTGTTCTAGATGAAATCATTTCATTTAAAATGCTCTTTTTGCAATATTTTGTGAGATAATTATTTTAAAATAATTCTTTGAGTTAAACACACACACGTGTGCCCACACAAACATCAGAGGAAAAAATGAGAGCCTATTTAGATCCTGTCTCTTATCCCCCCTCCTCATAAACAGGTTTGGCTTTTCCCTGGAAGTAAAGCAAGAAAAGGTCAAACCAGGAGCATTTTTGGTTCTGTGTGAAAATAATCAAGATGACAGCTGCAACCATACAATCAGAGTCCTGCCCCTTTTTAACAAGTGATGCATGTAAAAAAGGGGCAGAGCTCCCATCCCAGAGTCATGGCTACCATTCTGATTTTTCAATCCATCCTGCAGATGCCCTTGGATCAAACCAAGCATGTGATGCTCCTATTAGGATTTGAGCAAGAGTTGAGACTGCTGGAGAAGGCATATATCAACTCTCTCTGCTCCTATTTTTCCAGTCCCATATGAGCCCAGGGCTGTGTGTATGAAAAATAAAATAAGCAGAGATAGGAGCGGATGTGTCTAGAGTAGTCCCATTAATGCTTTCTTTTACAATCACATCTGACCTAGGAGGGCAGTTTAGCTCAATGCAAATACAGTAATCTTAATCCGATTAGAGGTGTCTATGGAATTTATTGACTCACGAACAATTCGCAGATACTTAAAGCTAATCAGAAGATCCAAAAAAAAAAAAAAAAATGGACATTCCTGAGCCCCCATGAAATACAGTAGTAAAATAGTACAATGTTTAAGCAGTGATACAACCTGAATTGCACTTGAAAGTTTTTGTAAACCGCATATAACTTCAGTTAAAAAGGTAATATGAAACAGACTAAACAAAACAAGGGTGAGGCACCAACTGAACTTTGATTAGGATTCAGATTTGGAGACCGCAAAGAAGCAAAATCATCCGAGGTGTTTGGAAGGACCCTTTTTCGATTAAGAACAGCAACATTTAAAAGTACAAAAAGCAATGCAAAGGATTGGTCTATGGGACGTACTCACTTCATTCTAAATAGCCAAAAGGTGGTGCTATTCCGCTTTCTTACAAAATTCAGTCTGTTGGAGACAGAGTCTCGCTAAGAGCAGGAAAAATAAAAAACCTCATCTTCGCAAAAGCATCTCCCAAAGAACTCACATACACGCCATTGGAAGGAAGAGAGAAGACCCTGCAGAAAATGTTCTTAGTGAAAATTATCTATTTAGTACAGTCTCCTGGTACCTGGTGTAATCCCCCGGCTGGGATTACAATGGTCAAGCCAGTTGAGAAGTTGGTGAGCTGGAATTTCAAAACACTGGGGTAGCACTAGGTTGGAAAGGCTGTATTAATTTTTAGTTTCTTGCCTTCAATTCTTTCATTCACCTGCAGATTCTCCCTTTTAAGATTTCATGTTGTAGTTTGTACGCCTGCAGTCAAGACGGGGCGTTGGCTCTGTGTTCTAAAAATCCAGGCCTAGGGCAAGGGCATGTACAAAGAGTGTAAAAAATGTCAAGATGGTGGCTGTAACCACACAACTGAAGCTGTGCCCTCTTTTTATGTGTGGGGTGATGTGTATAAAAAAGGGGCAGAGTTGTGGTTGCATGACTGCATCACCATCTTGATTTTTTTTTTTTTTTTTTTTTGCCTCCACTGTTGGATGCCCTTGGCCTATTGAGTACTCATCATTCACACACATGCTTCTTTTTGAAGCCACTTCTTCATTTACACACAGTCCACTAAGCAAATGTCCTGTCATCTTCTTCTGGCCATCTCCAGGATAAGTTCCAGGTTTTTAATTGCTTCACACAAATCAATGGAATAGATCACAAGAAGAAGAAACCCTGAGGAGATGCAGGTAGTCATTCACCTCAAACCCTGGGGATAAACCCATCAAAGATGATGTTGATGTGCTGAGTGTTTTTCTCCCCATTACTTTTCCCAGCCACACTGCCTTATCCTGTTTCATGCAAGTTAAAGAGCTACTTAAAGCTCGGATTTTCCTCACACTCTTCTCTCAGAGTCATATATTGCCTAACTTCTTAATTTAATTTAATTTAATTTAATTTAATTAAACACTGTGGGGTTTAATTTGAAGAATTTGTAAGACTAATTTTGAGGACATAGATAGCTTCTATTGATGGTCTCACCTGCTTTCTCCCTGTACAATTTTAAAGATGTGCATTAATACCCATGCTCAGAGCTTAAATCGAACACCGTGCCGCTGATGCAATGGCACCATTTTGTGTTATACTTATGTGCGTATAGCTTGGGCACGTGTACCAGGGCATACCTGCAATCTGCCAAGAAGGAGGGGAAAATACGAGGAGGAGGATTCAGGACAATCTAAAAAAATCTGTGAAAATCGAAAAATAGAACAGAGTACTAAGGCACTGGTGATCTTCCCAAGAAAAACACAGGAATTGAGAAAAAAATCACCAGAGAAACTGAGTGTGAAAACGTCAGGAACATTCTAAGCCCATATGATTGATATTGGACACAGAAACTAAGCTCGCTGGTCACGTCTTTGCTGGAGAAATCAGGGTTTATTTCCTCAAAAAAGCCAAGAGCTTGCTTTGAAAATTAATGAGCCAGAGTATAATACTTTGGGGATAGAGATTTATTAAGTCAAGCTGGATACTGATGGTGACCTTCATTCTTTATGCAATTTTACAGAAAGGTTTTTGAAAAAGAAAGTTATGAAACTTACTTAAATCGCCTTTCCGGGCAACCGAAGTGGCACAGTGTGGACACTGGTATTTTGGTACATTTTTCCCATGTTTGTGCAAAACATGGAACTTCAAAGTTCCAGCCTGTGTGAACCTGGCTTTACAAATCACACACTCAAAGGGTTTTTCACCTGGAATGAAACACATAAGAACTTGTACACCAGAGAGCAAAATGCCAGAGTTGAAAATGGTAGCATCATTTCCAGACCCCACCTTATACATCCTTACCCTGAACTGGCATTGGTGCTGCACCCACATCCCATAACACTGTGGGGTTTCTGTAGCCTTTCTGCAGATTTCAGCTTCTGCTGCAGTATAAGAAAATAGGCTGCAAGGGTGGCTCTACAGCATGAACTTCTAGGCAATGGGGCAGATGCTTTCTCATTGGTGGGAACTCTTGCCCATCTCTAGGGATCTTGGTTCTCCCACCTCCTTGTTCCTTGCCACCATTTCACTGGTCTTCATTTAAATAGATGTAGCATTTACACTGCAGCTCACCCCCATTTCACCAGGCTTAACTTGAGAAAAGGGTTGGTTTTCTTTTTTGTGCCCTGAGGATGCTCAGCGGATGTCAATTTTTCAGCTCCATTAATTAATGGATGGATTAATTATAATCCATTCATTAATCTATTAGGTGGATGGAGCACTGGTCAACTTCTGGAGAATTTTGTATCTGGTAAAAATGGCAATGACAAAGCCTCTGACTGGGCAGTACAAAAATGTTCCTGAGTTTGTGAGATGCAGCTGGTGACCATGTAGACATGTCTCTCTCCATCCATCCATCCATCCATCCATCCATCCATCCATCCATCCATCCATCCATCCATCCATCCTTGTTTTACTCTTGGATTTACTGCTGAGTAAATATCAGTTTCATTCATCTTTCCTGACACACAATTATACTGAGATTTTATTTATTTTGGTCAGCATGCAAAAACTATATTCCTTAATCCTGTTCAAAAACAGTGTCTTGTACTGTTTTTCGCCATTTCAAGAGACCATGGAGGAAACAGGCTCATAATACAACAGCACAGTGCAAGCTGAACCTTCAGCTCAATGTTGCAGTATGCCCTCATTTCTTCATGGCAAGTCTCTAGCCAGATTTCCTATCCTGTCAGCCGCTTATAAACTGAGCAAACTCAGGGAGGCAGTGAAGGACAGGAAAGCCTGGCGCAATATGGTTCATGGGGTCACGAAGAGTTGGACACGACAACGACTGAACAACAACTACAGCCACTTATAGACCTGGAAGGGACCACAAGGATCATTTAGTGCAATCCCCAACAATGTGCAAGAAAACCAAACAAACTGTCCATCAGAGGTAGCTGTTCAGCCTCTATCTTTCCAGAAATGGAAAACGCACAATGTCCATAGGTAAAATGTTCCACCATTATACAGATTTTAGCATCAGCAAGTTTTCCTTCTATTTAAATGAAATCCAGGTAGCTACAGTTTACAATTTCTGGTGTTACTTTTTGTGGCCAAGGAAAGTAGTTCCTGGTTATCTTCCCTAAAGCTTCCCTTTACGTACCTGAACGTCTTCTTTTCTCCAGACCCAACATGTCCTCAAGCTCCTTTAGAAGCCACCTCGTCTTCCAAGCAGTTTCCTCTTGTTTTGTCTCCAATTCAATTGAACACCTGACTTTGCTATTCTAGAGTACCAGCTGTTTCCAACTGTTCTGCTTTGCTTTTGCCCACCTATCTATCTTTCTTCCTTTAGTGGCTCAGCATCCTACAGCCCCACAGGACCAAGCATTAGCATTATTCTGTTTTTAATGGCAGTCATTACAGTTTTAATACGTACCTGAGTGAGTTACCATATGTCTTTTCAATTTGTAAGTGTCCCTACTAGCGTAGGTGCACAGCGTACAACTGTAAGGGCGCTCTCCTGTATGTGAGCGAATGTGGCGCTTCAATTTGCTGGCCTACAGTTGTAAAAGAAGATTCTGAATTACAATTGCATGGGGGTTGCTGCTGAAACAATTCACCATAAAAAAAAGAGAGAGAGAGAGTTGGCTTGTAGAAGTGCTGTTAAGTGGCAATGCTTGTCCTTATGACACGCTCTGGCATCTTCTAAAGTCTACCTTCCGAACTTGGTCTCCTGTTCCTCTGTGTTAATGCTGTCTCTATTAGGACAAATCCTAACCACTGGAGGAAAAATATTAAAGGTCTAATCCAGCAAAATTGTTTTTTACACATCTAGTAGGAAGGTTGGGATTAAAATGATACAATGGAACACATACCTGGTTTTAATTATTTTTTAATTAAGAGTGGCCTAAGGTGCTATAGATTTCTTTTTAGAAAAAATGCCCTCAGCTGCCCAGATTGAACAGCAGCAAACGGAGTCTACAGGCAATTTTCTTTCTTGGCTGAAAGTTTCATACAAAACAGTATCCATTCATGAAAGTTGCAGCCCAGACTGTTTTTTGTCTGTGAAAGCTGCATACAAAACGGTGGATCTTAGAGCAAGTTGTGTTTAAATAAAGGGTGTATTACAGACAGTTACAAAGAAAGAAAAGTACACAGTGGCTTAACTGGGCATAAAAACCCTATAAACTATGGGTAATTATGTAAACTGCACAGCAAATCTGCACAATTGGGGATTTTGTGAGTACATGCAGCAATGATAGAGAATAGGCTTACACAGATCCTCACATCCTTTATATTACTCCCCTTTTATTTAATATTGTTCCTCCAAATTTATATGTTGTTTCCAACTGGAAAAATGAAAAAAAGAAAATGATGTCGTTTAAAGCACTCTATAATCTGTTCTCCCTTGGTTGGCATCTCATTAGTTCCTGAAATTCAGGGCGAAGTACTGCTCCTTCATCCAAGGAACGTTCATAAGGCTAGCTTAACACTGATTAGAAACAACCCGCTATTGTCAGCAGAGTTAAAAGGGGTTTAAGCTTCTCATCTTTCTTTCATCCTGCAAGGGAAACAGATTTCTGAAAGCGATACAAAATCTGTTTACCAGAAGCAGAAATGGAATGCAGATATTAAGACAAGCCTTAAAGGCTCTTCTCCAAGTCTTCCTGTCATCTGAAACATGGTGGAATGACCTCAAACAGGGATTCTCTGCAGCCATCTTGGTTTTCATTCAGCATCAGATTAAACCCTGTATTTGCTCAATGCTTCTAGAATGCTCAGCAGTGTATTATGCTGGGGTTTTGTTGCTGTTCTTGCTTTAAAAAGCATCTCACAGAGGCTTTTCTTCCTCCACATGAGGCATATTCCAAATAAAGAACTAGCACCACTGTTTAAATAAAGGACAAATTTGAGCAAGTTTGGACGAGGGCTACCAAGAAGGTCTGGAAACCAAGTCCTACAGGGAACGGTTAAAAGATCTGAATGTATTTAGCCTATAGAAAAGACAATTGCAGGTAGTCCTTGTTTAGCAACCACAATTGGGACCAGCAACTCGGTTAAGCAAAGCAGTCGCTAAGTGAAACCACGACTGTGCTTATGATCTTCCTTCAGCTTTCCTTTGCTTTACAGACCTCCGAATGTCATAAATGTGAGAATTGGTCGTAAAGTTACTTTTTCATCATTGCTGTAACTGTGAATGGTAGCTAAACACAGTAGTCGCTAAACAAAGTCTACCTGTAAGGAAAGATGTGATAGCAGTCTTCAAATATCTGAAGGGTTGTCACACAGAAGAGGGAGTGGACTCTCAGTTGCCCCAGATGGTTAAAACTACAAGGAAAGAGGTTCAGGCTACAGATCAGGAGGAACTTTCTGACCATGCAAGATGTCAGCAAGCGGAACAGGCTATCACAAGAGATGGTGAGTTCTCTTTTGCTTAAGGTCTTCAAGCAGAGGCTGGATGGTCAGAGGTGCTTTAGTGCAGGGTTTCTCAACCTCATCAAAACTTCAACTCCCAGAATTCCCCAACAACCCAGAAGTCCACATATCTTAAATGTGATGAGGTTGAGAAACACTGCTTTAGTGGATCCTGCGCTCAGCTGGGTTACATGACTTCTCAATTCCCTACCAACTATGTTTCTAACCAAAATGAGTACATATACCATGAATTGCAGCCTCTTTCAAAGAAAACTTCAGCTTTTCCTACTCAGCCGAGGGAAGACTACACAAAATGATTCTGCAGAGAACTCCCCTTCTTACCTCCACACTACAGTAGTTACAGATGGAGCATTTAAAGGGCTTCTCCAGGGTATGTTTATATCGCTTGTGCCGGGAAAGTTCCCCAACTGTCACAAAGGCCATGTCACATTCATTACACTTGTGTGGCTTGGTCCCTGCAAGACGGAATCAGACATTCTGCCTTACATTCAGAATGTATTAAATTGAAACAAATAAATCCAAATCTACCTGGAATACTGAGAAATTTGTTGTGATACCAGGCTGTTAGTTTTACATCTACGCATGGAATCCAGTAAGGTAGAAAATGACTCATCAAACACTTCAAACACTTCAAAGCAACCTAGAAATGTTGTTAATTTTGTGGATAGAATTAGCATTTTTAAAAAATTAAAATAGCAGCTGGCAGAGGTGGGGAAAAGCAACATCAGGTGTTCAGGGACAAGAAGCTTAATGTTTCTCTTATAGTGGTCCTGATGAAAACTTCTTTCCCCATCAAAGTGAAGCACCAACCATTTTGTGTTCTACTATGCTCCATATCTAATATTGATCTGGACCCCAAAAAGATGGCTGCCAAAAGAGAAGGAAGAGGAGGAGGAAGAGGAATTATTATTGGAAGAAAGTGGACTGTTTTCTAGACAACACAAGGAAAATATCTCAAAAAGCTTTTTAGAGAAATGGCTTCTGAAAAAAAAATCAATGTATTACAGTTTGGATCCAACTCAGTAGAAAGCAATTAATAATCAACCTGAACTGCTTTTTGCCATAATAGTAAAATTGATTAAATAAGCTAATTAAAGAAGTGAAAGTAACCAGAACAAAAGAAGAAGGGCAGCAGAAAGGGAAAGTACAAGTCCGGTATGAGAATGTATTAGAAGATAAACTCCTAAGAGAATGAATAGAAAGTGAATGCAAGGAAAGAACTTACATGGGGAACCTACTTGGAACAAAGTGATTGGAATTAAGAATAAAACTGGTGAAATGATCTTGGATGAAGCAGAAGGAAGAGAACAATGAAAAGCATGTTTAGATATCTGTATGAGAATGACAGTGTTAAGCCCAACAGTGGAGCTGAAATGAATGCTGTAAAATGTTAGTATCCAAGAGAAAGGGGATGAAAAGAAAGTCAGTTAATACTGTGAGAGTGCTGGAAAATGGTACAGCTGCATGTGTAAACGGTGTAACTGGAGAAATGTTAATCTGTGGATGTGATTGACTTATGGAATGCGACTTGTTTTGAAGTATGTGTGAGGATGGCATTTGTGCTTGGCAACTGGAAGAACATGCAATGGGAAAAATAGTAAGATTGAATGCAAAAACTACAGGGGGGTTAGTCTGTTAAGTCTGTCTGGGAACAACACTATGGCTTTATGCGAAACAAGCTACGCAGGCAGGATTTTTGCCCTTCAATAGGTAACTGAGAAACGTATGAATGTGAGAAAAAAAGGTTACGTCTGCCTGTTGACTTAGAGAATGCACATTATAACATAAATAAGCTTGAATTATGGAATGTTTTGAGAATTGAAAATTGGTTGCAATTAAAGTGATGAAAGTAAAGCATATATAATAAAGAATGGAATGCTAAGTAAATTGAGCAGGGAGTAATACAAAGATATGTGATAAATCCTTGGTTGTTTATTGTACTTAGGGGTAAATGTATATGGAATTCCTGTGGTGATGTCAGAGCTGTGTTGGTTGGGGATGTGAACATGCACTATGCAGATTATGCCATGTTGTTGGCCGAGAACCTGAATGAATTGCAATGATCCATAGATGGATCAGAAAATTCACATTTCAAAGCCCAGGTTAGAGTAAAATTTCAATTTAGCAGACAGATGTCTGTTATACCCAAATATCTGTTAAATCTGAATGTACATCATTTGCATGAATTTATGATGTCATTTGCATCACTTGCATCAATTTACATGATGACACAAATTGACGCAAATTACATGGATTGATGCAAATAATGTTAACTTATATGAATTGTCCAGATAACGTTGGATGATTGCATTTGACCACTATTTTGTGGTAACATCTGGATGAACATTTTGTCCATTATATCTGAAGTCTACTAAACTGCAGTTTGTTAAGGTAAAGGTTCACTCAGGTTGCAACTGACAGGGGAAATGGAATGAAATATTGCAAATTATACATAAATGGTGAAAAAACAGATGAACTTGTGTACCTCACAGAACGTTTACTAAAAATGTGGAAAATGCATGAAGAAACATTAAGAACTTTAAATGCTTACAGAAAGGTAGTGGCAGCATGTGGTCTGTAGCCAGGAATGAATGTTGGTTGAAAAAAGCACAAATGGTTGTGTTTCTTCTGCCCAGTCTGTGATATGGAAGTGACAGTTGGGTACAAGAAGAGAAACATAAGCTGAATGCACTGGAAATTGTGTATGTAAGAAGTCTGTATGGTAAAACAAGGATAGGGTCAAAAATGAATGATGCTGAAAGAATATTGATTGAATTCAACAGTGAATGATCAGTATGTAATAAGTATGTTGAAGGAGTTTGTTATATAGAGAGAATGAATGATGTTCAAACTGCAGGTCAAATATATGTATCAAGAATACATGGATCAAGAGGAAGAACACTGAGAAAGTTACAGATGAATGAATTTAAAGATATCCTCAAAAAGAAAGTGGGGAAATGTTTAAAGAACAAAAAACAATGTATGAAGTGATGTACAGAGGTAATAAACCAATGCGGGTCTGCAATGACAAAAAGTTATGGCGAGACATAATAAACAGCGTTAGTATGAACTAGTTTTAGCTGTATTTTCTTTTCTTTTTTGATCCTGTCTCTAATTTCTTTTGCTTACCACTTCTTACTCTTTTTCTTTTCCTGCCCTTTGCATTATGCTGCTTACCCTCTAAAGGGAATAATGGGATGGGTAAACACATATATAACTTTTTAAAAATGAAATTACCTTGCTCACTCTGCGTAATGGCAGGGCTGGCTCTGAAATGGACAAACATGCCAGTCTCTGCACAGAGATCAAGAAGAGATTCCTTGGCATGTCTCAAAGTAGCAAACCCTATGCCAAGAAAGTTGGTGGAGAACTTTGTTCAGACAAACTAGTTCTTTAGAGACCAAAATTTTGGGCCCGGCTAATCAAGACAGATAAAAATTGTGGCTCTCTACACTAATCAACAGCCTAAGAAAACCAGCCCCTGAAAATATGCCCAAACAGAAAACTAAGAGAGGAATGTTTTATATGAGATTTATATTCATAAGATTGGTCATAAAAATAGTTCAACGAACCATAAGACGTGTTCTGGTATGGGGTTCAATTTAGGTGACAACAAGGAAGGCGAACATACCTGTATGGGTGTTCACGTGGTTGCGCAACAGAGAAAGTGTACGGAAAGCTTTAAGACAGATGTGGCACTGATGTGGCTTTTCATGGGAATGTTTCTTCATATGGCGGTTAAGGCCAGACATGCTGAATGTGGTGAACAGACACAGACTGCAGTGTTGCTGAATGGCTCCTGGAAGAAAGTTGCTACTAGATTAAATAATTCATTAAAAGGTACCTTTCCTTAAACTGAAACATTAATGTCCATCCCTTGCCTGCCACACCCAGATGGTAACATTCATTTATCTTTTTGGTAAATTTACATAGCTCACTTATGTGACTCTGAGCAGCATACAAAGTTAAAAACAGAAGACAATAGAACAAAATAACAACAAAAACAAAAATCAATAAAAACATTAAAAACAATAAAAAACATTAAAAAAAGAATATGTGGGAGAATGCACTCAATTTCCCTAGCAATTCAGCCACTTTGCAGGATCCATACCCAGGTTACTGGATCCCCAGGCTACATGACAAAGCCATGTCTTCAGGCTCCTCCAGAAGGCCAACAGGGTTGGGGCCAATCTGACCTCAGGGGGAGTGATGTTCTCAATGGTGGGTGCCATGGCAGAAAAGGCTCTTCTCCTGGGTTCTGACATTCCTTTGTTGACAGGACCCGGAACATACCCTTCCTGCCATACCTGATGAGATGGGTAGATGTGATTGGGGAGAGGTGGCCCCAATGCCATAAAGAGCTTTATAGGTCATTACCAGCACCTTGAACTGAACATGGAAGCAAACTGGTAACCAATGTAGCTTGCGGAGCAGAGGTGTAATGTGTGCTAATCTAGGTGCGCACATAGCTGACCACACCACCACATTTTGCATCAGCTGAAGTTTCCAGTTGCTTTTCAAGGGCAGCCCCATGTAGAACGTGATACAGTAATCCATGCGGGAGATAACCAGGACATGAGTGACTGAGCGCAGGGCCTCCTGGTCCAAGTATGGGTACAACTGGTACACAACTTGAAATTGTGCAAATGCCTCCTAGCCACAACTGCCGCTTGCTCATCGAGCAAGAGTCATGAGTCCAGAAGGACTCCCAGATTGTACACTGGGTCTGTCTGGAGCAGTGCCACCCCATCCAGAACTAAAGATAGTAAATTCCCAGATCCAGGTGGCCCCAGAACCCAAAGCCACTAAGTCCTGCCATGGTTCAGCTGAAGCCTGTTGTTCCCCATTCAACCCCTCCACCCCCACAGTCTCCAGGCACTGAGACAGGATGTCAACACCACCACTTACTTCACCAGGAACAGAGATACCCAGCTGGGTATCATCAGCATACTGATGATGCCCAACCCCATGGCTACAGATGTCCTCACCCAGCAGTTTCATGTAGATGTAAAACAGGAGTAGAGGAAGTACCAAATCCTGTGGCACTCCACAATGTAGGGACCAAGGGTGGACCTCTCACTCCCAATCAACACCAACTGGAACTGGCTATGAAGGGAGGAGGAGAACCAGCACAATATAGTGCCACCCACCTTCAACCTTCACAGCTGGTCCCAATCTATCTTCCACAGATATTTTGGGACTGCGCTCCCAGATTCACAAGTGCCCTGGCCATATGGTGATTCCAGAAGTGCAGTCTCATTCCATCTGGAAAATACCATGTTAGGAGGGTTGAGATAAAGTATGGCTCAGTTAAAGCCATTAGATGTGATTATGGTTGTCCTCTTAGACAATTTTAAAAGGAGATTAGACAAATTCACTGAGGAATCACCTTAAATTCCAGCTATGATCATCAATCTGTTTGCAAAAAACAAGCTTCTGCTTGGTCACTTGTAACAAAATGCTGGACCAGATGGATCTTTTCCCTAAACCCATAGGCCTCATCTCATGCTCTTGCAGTTAACGTTGGCAAGAAAATAACTAGCAGCCTTCAGATGGACCACTGGCCATTTTCTACTGGTCTGCCTTGCAAAAATCTTGGACTGTAATTAAATCTTAAGGTCTTTCCTTACTTAGGTCTGGTCAATCCACGTGACACACTGCAGCAGCTAGCCTGGTTGCTGGAGCTCTTCTGAGTACTGGGTTAAGTTTTAAAGCCCTAAAACGTCTGGGCTGGGCAAATTAAAGAACTTCCTCTGTTCATACCAGTCTGACAGAATTTTACAAATTTCAGCAGAAACCCTTTACCTGTCTGTTTTTGAGCACATTCAGATTGATAAGCAAAAGATAAGGATTTTTTTTCTGCACAAATCCCGTATTTGTAGCATGCATTATCAACAAAGGTTCCTCAGGTTTTATTGCCATTCTAGACTAGCAAACCAATGGCAAAGAGTTTTGAAAAATATTAATTATATCTCCTAATGATCTTAAGGTGAGACTAATCCAATAAAAGCGTATTTTGTATGTCTAATGAACTCCTCAGGGAATGTTCAACAAGGGCTGATTACCAACACCACTAATATGGGGTGGGAAAATATTAAATTTGCCTGCACTTGCACAATGAAGTTCGTGAGTCACTTCTTTATTTTTTTCCCCCCCTATTTCTTTTTCTCTGTTCTTTCCTTTTTGCATTTTGTATTTCTTTTCTATTCTCGTTTCGATTTCAGTTTGTATTATCTTTTAGTGGTGTCAAACTTTTCAATAAAAAGTATTAAAAAAAACCCAGGACTAATACGAAATAGGGTTGGTCAATTAAACATTCATTTTGATTTAATTTTCACAAAATTGTTAATCTGGCATTACAATGTTTGCTTGTAGGGAAATGTTCACTTTAGTTTCATTGGTGTTTATATCCACTGCTCCTATTGTTTAAGAAGCCTTGGGAGAACTGTGACAATTTTGTCCTTGCAAAGTTGGCCTATATTTATCATAAGTAAATAATTCCATAAATATATTCCATGCCTTCTTATACTGCACACTTGTGAGCAGTTTGAACTGCTCATAATTGCAAGATGGACGGCTATATAAATTGTTATAATAAGTAAAAGGCAGATATTTTGGGTGGATTTTCATCTCATTGAGACACCCACTGTCTTGACTTTTTGAATCACCCACAGATGCCCCGGATTTAGTGTGTTGTATGTTGTACCTGGAAGATAAACCATTTCACAACTGCATTCTTTAACAGCACTTTGTTAAATATTCTTCTAAGTGACCTTAGATTTTTCACTTGTAAACCTGAATCACTTATATGTGTCCCTTATGTGTGTCATGGCCCTTTATAAGCACTACTTGAAAATAGCATTTCAGGTAAAGGTGTTGTAAAGTCCTCTGGCATCTGCTTTAGGCTAATGCAGTAAATAATCACTCAAACTCTCTCTGCAAATTTATTTCTTGAGTATCTTTTTCATTCATTATCCAATAAACTATTTCTGCAGCATGTCTTCTCTTTAAATGGTTTCTTAAACCTGATATACTTTAAAAAAATTCTGAATGTATTTTTCTTTTGTTTATGCATCTAGTGTCAGCCATGACTTTACTGAGCTAGAACAAAATATAGCCGTTTTTTCTTTCCTATCTACTGCACCTCCTGTCTCTCTAGCACATCCTACACAATGCTCCCCACTCCTAATTGTGCAGAGATCTGAGTATCAGACTTGAACTGGGGAGATCCAGGTTGTTTCTATTCAGCATCTGTATTTTGAGACAGATGCAGCTAAATCTTTCCTCTACTGATGAGGTGCATCCTCCACCAATCCTTTGGTTGGCAGAGAACTATTTTGGCATGAAAAGTGCTATCCTCATCACTGATCCTTATCCTGCCCTTCCTGCCTGTCCCAAGTTATTCTGGGGCCCTGCTTCCTTGCAAGGGAATGGGTGACAAAACAAAGATGCTTTATATAACGTGAGGTTGCCCTTGCACAGTGCTGGAAGGAAGAAGAACAATACTGGACCCCTGAACAGTTAAGGAGACTTGAGCCTGTCTCACTCGTGGGCTGGGGATGAACTGAAGAAAACATTGTGGGAACATACCAGAAAAAAGATGCTGCCAGGCCATGTTTATACTGTGGTTAGTAGAGAAAGATTCTCAGAGAACCCCAAGGACTTCACAGTTCAACCCTGAGCTACATACATTCTCTTCTATTAGAAAGTTTCTCAGTCTGAACTACATCACTGGGTAGTTGCAAGAGCAAAGGAAGAAGTGAAACCATATATGCAGGCTTTTGCTCCTTGGAGGAAGGGTGGGACATATGCATAACAAACAATTAGCAAATACCAAGGCTTGGGGGAGAATAATGAGAACAACTGCCCCCAGAGGGGAGCTCTACCCTAAGTAGATGGATCAAGACTTTTTATTCAAGGCAGTTAACCTAATATAATCCCCCAAAGTTGTTCAATGTTTGAACTTCTCATGACTTCAGTAGGTAACAAGAGAAAACATTAGACTCAAATGAGCATTTTGCCCCAGGTTTTCATAAAAATAGTCTGGATTTTCCTATGTGTGCGTGCTAGTAATTTGTATTTGTATTGTTTTATTGAATAGCCAACTGACCATATTAAAACACTCCGGCTAACAGTAAAAACATGAGTCCAGGCTGAGTTACCTACAGATAAATAATTATAAATAAATGAATTAAAAGGCAATACGTCCAAGGAGAAGAAGAAAAAGAAACTATCACCATTGTTAAGAATGTCTCTGCCTGATTGGAGTGAAAGTCCACCCACTTTCCTAATAACAGCTAGACCCTGCTGCTGATGTCAATGCTACCAAGGAACTGAAAGTCCTTCCCTTTACCATCATAGGTATCTAAGAAGAAAACTGTGCAAGTGACTTTATACCTTTCCCTTGTTGGACTATGCTCTCCTGGGTTTCTGAAGTAACGTCAGAGCTTATTGCAACAGAAGGTTGGAATACACTGTCCTTGCTTTGGTTTTTATTTTCAGAATTGTGCAACAGCGTGGCTTTATTTCCTCCGTTTGGAATATCTGCTGCTTCAGAGTCAGGCAGAGGGCTAATTCTTCCCTCTTCAGCTACAAGAAGCTGCCGGTCCTTGTCTTCATCTCCAGCTGCATCTTTTTCTCTATTAACCTGTTTTTTTAAAGGAGAAATATGCATGACTGAAGCCAGCTTGATTTCAACTGGAGCGGCATCCACAGCTAGAAAGACAATTTCTTATACCACATCATAATTTATTACCATTTTTGGCTTTATTTATTTATTTAATAAAACCCAATAAAGAGAAAAAAAAACAATTAACAAAAAGGAAAAACAAGAAAGCTACACAACATTAACAAATTATATATATAAAAGCTTCATATCTCTTTCTTTCTCTGAATACATGAAGCTTTGCACAACAATTTCAATAAAGGATGACCGTGTTTCATTGTAATGGTAATCAGCACCTGTAAGTAAATCATTTATAATTTGCAACTAACAACAGGACTTCAATCCACAGAGTAACTAGGGCCATAAAGTTATACATCCCATGTTAAAGGACTAGTTTCTTAGTAGTAATAATGGCAATCATAGAGGATCCCTGTATACTGAAGTAGGCGACTTTTCTGTTGTTTTTGTACCTTTGAATCAGTGTTGACTCCTGGCTAGTCCCTGAAGTTTTCTTGGCAAGATTTCAGAAGTGGGTTGCCACTGCCTTCTTCCCAGGGCTGAGAGAGACTGACTGGCCCAAGGCCACCGAGCTGGCTTTGTGCCAAAGGCAGGACTAGAACTCATGGTCTAGCCTGATGTCTTAACTGCTACACTAAACTGGCTCTCCTTTCTGTTGCCAGGAGCATATTTAGAATAGAAATCTTTATTGTCATTGTACAACTTGTACAACAAAATTAATGCCACCCCAGTGCAGCTTTAAAAATATAAAAACCATAAAACACATAACACACATAAAACACATATAACACAACCTTCACATTCCATATTGCACAACCCCTGATGCTGCATTAATACTGCACTATACGATAGAATTCAGTATAGTTGCAGCTCTAAGGTAGAAGCTATTCTTCAGCCTATTGGTCCTTGTTTTCATTATCCTGTACCGTCTGCCAGATGGTAATAGTTCAAAAAAAGAATGTCCCGGGTGGGATGGATCCTTAAGAATATTTTGAGCCTTCTTAAGGCAGCAGGAACTATAAAGTTCTTCCAAAGAGGGGAGAGGGCAACCAATGATCCTCTGGGCAGTGGTGGTAACCCTCTGGAGTGCTTTCCTATCTGCCACTGTGCAGTTAGCAAACCATACACAGGTGCAGTAGGTCAAAATGCTCTCAATGGTACAGCGGTAGAAGGTCACCAGCACTTTTTCATTCAGTTGTTGTTTCCTGAGAAGTCTCAGGTAGTATAATCTCTGCTGGGCCCTCTTAACCAAGGCTGCAATATGAGCACCCCAGGTCAAGTCCTCCTTTATAATAACACCCAGAAACTTAAAACTGAAAAATTTATTCTCTTCCAAAGCCACAGAAGGAACGGACACGTCATCTGGATGACCAGCTTTTTCAGTCCAGGTTTTAAGCATCTGGGGACCTCTAGGAATAAGGTTCAATGAAGACTAGTGGGGGAATTAGGGCATTTAATTTCACTGCTTTTGCAACAAAACCATGCAGCCCAAAATCACCATTTTACTGCTGCCCTCTGGAAGCACAGAACAGACGGCTTCAGGGACTGTGGTCCTTTGAGAAGAGATGCTGAATCACAAGAATGGAGACACAATGAAGGACAGCGTGCCAGCTCTGCACGCATGAGAGCTTATGGAGTTTCTTTAAAGCACTGCACACGCATATAAGTGCAAGGTGGGCACGTCAAATTTTGTGCAATGGTCGTAATCCATTTACCTGAAGGGAAAGAAATGCTAATGGGGTGCTTAGTGTAGCAAGTTTCCTTTTGCTGTCCTCAACTCAGAATAAGATAGGCAGTCATTCAGATGTCTTGTATTCTTCTGAAGCAGAAGTCTGCTCTGGATTCCAAGATGCCAGTGGATGACAACGGTTAAAATACTGGACTTGCAACTCAGTCTTGACTATTGGTGACAACACAGACAAGGCCATAAAGCTTTCTTGGAAACAATTTCAGAAGTAGTTTGCCATTGCCTTCTTCCTAGGGCTGAGACAGAGAGAGAGAGTGACTTGCCCAAAGTTACCCAAAACTGGTAAGCCCAGGTTCGGGTTCACTTTTAAGTTTAGAAAGTCTCTGGATTATTAAAGCCAATCATTCTCTCCCTCAATCCAACCTAGGTTGTTGTTGTGGGGGCAAAATGAAGCGAGGCCTCCCCACCTTGATCACATGAAGAAAAGGAAGGATATAGGTCTAAGAACTCATCGTCACGGGACTTAAGGGTTGTATATTCCAATCATCAGTGTACACATAAATAATCATTTCCAATGCTGTCGATCAGTGTTTCTCAACCTTGGTAACTTTACAATGTGCAGACTTCAACTCCCAGAATTCTTGGACTTGAAGTCAACACATCTTAAAGCTGCCAAGGTTGAGAAACACTGCTGTAGATTGTCTTAAAAATCTTTGTACCATATATTTTCAATAGGCAAAACCTGACCTTAAAGTATGTCTTTCACTCAAAAAGAGAAACAGGGTGTTTTCCCCAAAAAACGTTCTCCCAAACACCAATTGGTCATTGATCCCCCCCTCGGTTTTCAGAGCAGCCAGTTCTGTTTTGTTGTTGCATTTTAAAATTTATATACTTGGTTCAGTTGTTTCATCCATGGAAATCTGTTAGCAGATATGGATTTCAGATCTTTTGATGAAAAGCTGGCAACTGTGTAGTATAAACAGAAACTCTTTTAGATCTGAATTTATATCAGTTGAGTTTCTACTGCTGAAGACATTTATTCCTTTCCACAAACAGGAGACAAAGCCTTTGCAATAATTCTTCAACCTTATTTGTTCCACCAGGAATGCAGAAAAGGAGTGTCTGTTTGCTGGTGGGTGGTATCACTTGCAGAAACATTTCACATCTGTTCCACTGCTTGCAAGACAGCGGCCTTGGATTTATAGACTTAATGCTCTTTTACGAAAATGTCAGAGCAATTTGTATTAAGAATCCTCATGTTGGATTCGCTGGACAACTATGTCAAGGGCTGCACAGTGATCCGATTCAGAAGGGAAACTGTTATTTGGAGCACACAAGAGGGCTCAGATTGTGCTTGCTGGTACCTCCTTAAATCAAATTTGTCTTTTCTTGGGACAGAACTGCATGACTTCAGGAACCGAAGTAGCTCCTGTAAAGACTCGCTGATAAGCACCATGTGAATATCCTTGTGAGCTCCCAGTCTCCCTTTCCCCTTCAAATCTTCATTGTTGCCCCTACCTATGTCTCTCTTGCAGTTTCTTTATGCAAGTCATTTTATTTGTATCACCATACTGCATAGCAAAACCAATCAGACTACCACATTCTTTGCACCTTAAGGACAAAGCTCAGATACTCAGATCTGCAATTTGCCAGAAGGAGTCTGGTAGCGTCTTTTCAGACTAATACATTTGATTAAAAGGCATCAGCTTTTGCGAGCTGCAGTCAATTCATCAGATGCATAGTCTCTCCTATCAGACTAATACAGCTCTCTTTCTCATATAATATCTTCAATCTGAGTAGACCAAAGGAAATCAACATAAATCCCTGTACACTGAAAAGATCTAAAACTACCCGCAGCCAATTGCCTAATGCATAATCAAGAATGAAAATTACCTGAATCCCAGGAATATCTGGATCCTTCTCAATTGACCATCTGTCCTCATGAAATGATGGTGTTTCTTTTGGACCACTGATCACTTCCATCTCATGGATTGCATAAATACCTTCCGGCAAACTTATTGCCAAGATTTTCCTTGGGTTTTCCTGAATGTCTATGCTCTCCGGCATTCTCTCCAATGACTGGATGAAGCCTGCCTCTCTTGGCAACATAGTGTGCAGTTCCCCTGGGTGATCAGTTAAACAAGACCCCTGGATATCATCTTCCTCTATTTTCAAATGCACTGTCTTCAGCAAAATGAGGTTCTTCTCTCCTTCTGAAGATGATGGGGGCTGATGATCAACTTCTTCCAGCACTTTCCTGAACAAGATGGAATGGACATCTTGGACCACTTCTGGATAGCTACAGCTTCCCACTTGCTCAAAGGATATGTTATCCAAATTGACTTTGTTCTGGATACTTCCTTCAATTTTGATTTTAGTGAAATGGTCATCAGGTTCTGTGTCCTCCTGGCTGTCCATTGTGGTGTCGAACGCGTTGAAAAATGAAAACTGGAACAACAACAAAGCAAAGTTTTAAGGGGAGGTAATATTTTCCTAGAGATACAGTACCATCCTTCCTGCCCCACTTAACTTAGTTAAGGATAAAAATTAGAAATAAATGGGAAACTGGTGGGGTACAAAACAAGCTTCAGCCTCTAACTTACTCCATATTTGCAAGAATGGCTTTGGATCCCATATACATCCAAAAGGAAGTCGCAGAAAATAAAAGTAAGCGGCTGTAACTCAATGCTTTATTCACACATCTATCCTGAGAAGAAGGGCAAAAGCAAGCTAAAATAGTCAGGAACACTGTAACAGGTTAGAGCAGGGTTTCTAAACCTTACCAACTTTAAGATGTGTGGACTTCAACTCCCAGCAAGCTGGCTGGGGAATTTCTGGGAGTTGAAGTCCACACATCTTAAAGTTGCTGAGGTTGAGAAACTCTGGGTTAGAGACCAGGGGAACAGCTATCAGCTAACCTTCAGGTAAATTTGCTGTTGGCCACACTCATTATCATAGGCATGTTATGAACCAGCAAGCCATCCCTATGACTGCCATTACGTATCTACCAGATCTGATCTGCAAATCTCCAGACAACCATAGTTCTGCCCCCCACATCTGGTAAACCTAGTTTGGAGGGACTAGTAAAAGAGGTTCCTCCCACTTTTCAGCTCTTCCTAGACCAGTTCTTTGCTCAGACCCACTGGTTCCCAAGGAATTTTGATAAACCCATCATCTAGGTCAGTGTTTCTCAACCTTGGCCATGTTAAGATGCATGAACTTCAACTCCCAGAATTCCCCAGCCAGTCCACAAATCTTAAAATGGCCAAGGTTGAGAAACACCGATCTAGGTTTTAACCCTGGGTCCTGAACAATTTGTTGTTTTTTAAAAATCCTTTTGAGCTTTCAAAAGTAAATGATAAATGATAAATGATTCCTGCTTTTTGTCCTGCTTCACTTTCTATTTTAACCTCGGAGGCAAAGACTTTAAAAAGTTTAACTCATGTACAGTATTAAAAATCTTCCACATCTACAGAAGTGGGGATTGGAGAAAGTAAGAAGATAATCATCCATTATTTTTCCTTTTCCTACAAAAACTCGAAAGCGTAACATCATTTGTACTTATTTGTGTACAAGGGTCATACATCAAGGGTAAATATTAAGATTTTGGTCATTTTCTAAGAGGCTCGATTCCCAATTTTTTCTGTCTAGCACTGCTTATGCTTTAATTCTGTTTCATATTTTACAAATGTCAAATTAGATTCTCAATATTATTGATCTCACATGCCGGCAACACATATCCATTTTTTAAACTCTATATTATTCCTAAAGTGATACAAATACTTGTGATCCTTTCTCCTTCTAATCCTCAACCTCTTATTTCTTTTTTCAATCATGCTCTTTTAATTGCTTTGGCTGCCTATGGCAAACTAAAAAAAAAATCTCCAAAAGGTGAAGAGAGCAAAGATTCTGTGCATGTAATTTTTATATATATATGTATATAAATAATTTTAAGTTTTTACTATGCCACAAATGATATAACCTGCCAGAGTATTTATGTACATATTTTATAGCACCACAAACTCTCGTTTCATTAGATTATCCTAACGCCTCTTCCAATCTGATTTCTTAAAAGAGAGCTTCCTTTCCTAAGACCACCACCATTTTTCAGTTTCTCAAATACTTTACTTTTGTAAAATACTTTTACGTACTTTCTCTATTTTATTTATACCCGGTTTCCAAGTTATTTTGAATTCTCCATATTCCAAATCCCGTCACTCATTTTTCTGTTAATGCCCGAACACTTTTATTTAGAAGCAGGGCTTCCCATCTTGCAGCATATTTTTTCTTAAAAAAAGTTTCTGCAGTACCCCATGTTATAATTGCACGCGCGTGGGTGTATTTCACTCCCCTTACATTTCTACATCCTGCTTTCCGATTAATTCCTGATCCGTGCAAAAAAACGTTCACCCTATGAATCCATGCTGAAGCAATACGGAGCTTTAAAAAATGCCTTCAAGGTTGCTTAACATTCATTTCTGATGAAATCGGCCGGGCTTTCGGAATAAGTGGCACGCACATTGATACACCCGTGGGAAATTCCTATTTAACTCGGTGCCTGAATTACCACGCAGGGAGTTCGGAGGTTCTGCGCACTGAATCCCGGACGCACGCACTCTTCCTAGGCATACTGACTCGGAAGAAAAACCCCTCGCGTGGCGCCTCTTAATCCCCATGCATGCGTGCTTTGCAAAAATACTGAGATCTACTTCCAAGTAAGCAGGCACAGGAAAACTCACCACCTTAAATCTGCTGTCCGGGGACCCCTTCTGCCTGAATCCTTATTTCCCGTTTTTCCCTAAAATTTCCAGATTTCCCTCTCTCCCTCCAAGGCCACAAATAAGCTTCACATACCCCTGGCCCACTCCCCCCATTCTTGCTCTGATCACCTCCCACCCCCAGTCTGGAGACCCTCTTTGGATGCCTGCAGGCCCCCGCTCCGTCCTCACCCACGAGAGAGACCCTGAATTTCTCGCCTTCTTCCAGCAGGGCGAGTTGTCTCTCCCTGCAGGCGCCGGACCGTCTTCCCGTCCTCCGCACGTTGCAAACGTTGCAACGAGAACCCGGCCGTCGGGACGCGCTCCTGTCTGGGGCGCGCTTCTTGAAGAGCAGGCCCGTCCAATCCCGGGGGGTGGGAGGGGGGCTTTACTTTTCTCAAAGTAAAATAATAGCTCCGACGCTGCTGAAAGATTCATCAACGTCGCTTTGAACTTGAAGGAGCTCGCTGTCGTGTAAATGGCTTCAATCCTGTGCATGCCTGCCTGAAAGTTTCATTCAACTCTGCGGGGTAAACCTTCACAGACTGGAACTGTAAATGTGCTGCTTACCCGCGAGTAAGCCGTTGGCATCGTCCAGCTAAAATCCTAAACAAACATCAATCATGGGTTCATTCTGAATTTTATTAGGAAGCACTCTCTCAACTAGTGGGATAATTTCCAGAAAAAGCCCACAGCCTAGTCCATTTTGAGCCTAAAGGGGAGGTCAAGGGTCTTGATACAAAGGGTGGTGAGGACCTCCAAGCTGTGTCTTTATTCATCACTGGAACTTCATTCAAAGGTGCACAAAATTGTCTCTTGCAGCAGCGGGCTTAATTGGAAAAGGTATTAACAGATTCAGGGATTGTTTCTCCTCTGCCAAGAAGGCTCAGAGCGGACCAGGGTCAGTTTGGGTCACTCTGCTGACTTTCAGGACAAGTCAGTGGACAGGCAAGGGACCACATGCGCCTGGACCTTGTGACAGTGCTCTGGACCTGGAGGCCTCAAAAGATAGATTGAAAAATGGCACATCTTCACCGTCATGAGCTAGCGGGTGTTACCTTGGTTATTGCCAGATCTTTTTATAATATCCTTTGTGCTTCTTAAAGACGGTCACTTAAACCTTGCCCCCGATGGTGACAACAGGAAGATAGGATAATATTCCCAACCAGGAACATCCTAGGGTGTGCTCAGGGACAGAAGTCAAGGCTGCGTGTGGCACACCCTGGATTGTGTGAGAACTTGACCTGGTTTCTGTGAGAGACTAAGGAAAATAAATCAGTCGCTAAGACTTTGCCTCTTGAATCGGGGATTCTGGGAATGGTTTTTTTTAACTTACAGGTTCTGCAGCCTGAAACAGTTTGAACACCTCTGGCTCTGGAGCACATCTGGCATCTCAGTCTTACATAGCCACTTGTCAGAAACTCGTCCTTCAGGCAACGATTATAGCTCGTTTACTATGCGGCCAATTCACTGAAATATCTGGGAATATTGCAAAAGTCTTAGCTGGAGGAATGGCTGTTGGGCAAGTCCTACAAAACAGAGCAGTTTTCACCATTATTAAGCAATCTAATATCTTGTACTGTTCCCCCTCTGGATGGCATCCAGTAGCATCTGCTTGCCAGTGCAATGGATTTCTTCTCTGCCAGCATTGCCCTTTGTTCCCCATTTCCCCTGTTCTGGCTTGGAAGACCCAAGGGACCTTCTGGAGAACATTTGGGCCATGGGTGTAGAACAGGATTTCTCAACCTTGGCAACTTTCGAGATCCATGGACTTCAACTCCCAGAATTCCCCAGCCAGCCATGCTTCCCCAGCTTAGCATTAAAGGGGCTAAGGTTGAGAAGCACTGGTGTGAGAAGGCTGCTGGGAGAAGGAGGGCCAGCTGCAACAGGAGCAGAAGGCTGATCACCACAGGTTGCATGTTGCTTCATGTGTGCTGGGACTGCTAATCCTAGTGTGTGAGGTACTTTGTGGGGAAGCACCAGGTTGGGGAAGTCTGATTTGTGGGACTGTTAGTAGCTCTCTAGCTTTCAAAAGGGACCTTTACAGTAGGTGTTGCATGCTCAGTATATTTGGAGAGTGCTGCAGGGGGGCTGGGGGGAGTTTGATGCATTTTTCTTTCCGTAATGAATGCAGTGGGACAAATGTGATTCTGAACTGCTATTCAAATTTTGTTAGGGCCCCTTAACCCAGCATTACTGTTTCCAAGCAAGCCTGGGATGTGGTCCAGACTCTCAGCTGCAAGTCGACTCATCTTAAAGAATATGTCCTGGTACAGACCTGCTCCATTGCCTTAACTATATTCTATTAGAGCAATGTTTTTTAAACTTGGCAACTTTAAGCTGTGTGGACTTCATCTCCCAGAATTCCCCAGCCAGCTATTCTGGGGATTGTAGTCCACACAGCTTAAAGTTGCCAAGTTTGAAAAACACTGTATTAGGGTATCGCTGTACCCACTGAACAGTTATGGTTAACTCCATTCTCATTCTGTTTTATTTCTGCAGCATTCTTAGCTTCTGAGCTTATCTGTTATTTGTGAAAGCATGTACAGTAGTTATTTTCCACTAGTCCATGTTCTGGAGATAGCAATTACAAGTCTGCCACCATTTTTTAAAACCTTTGCCTCTAAGTCAGTGTTTCGCAACCTTGGCAGCTTTCAGATGTGTGGACTTCAACTCCCAGAATTCCCCAGCCAGCAAGGCTGGCTGGGGAATTCTGGGAGTTGAAGTCCACACATCTGAAAGCAGCCACGATTGAGAAACACTGTTCTAAGTGGTTCCACTTCAAAATTGCTTCTGTCCTACATGTTGAAACTCCCACTGGCATTTGATATCTTTTCCGTAAAGCCTTATTTTTCCTTCTGTTCTTTGACACTGATGAGCATGCTGAACTAATCAGAGAACAACTTAACAATATTGGAAGTCGTGTTATTTAAAAAAAGTTTTGAAAAATGAAAGGAATTAATAATAATAAAACGGAGAGCCAGTTTGGTCTAGTGGTGAAGGCACCAGGCTAGAAAGCAGGAGACTGTGAGCTCTAGTCCCACCTAAGGTGTGAAAGCTGGCTGGGTGACTTTGGGCTAGTCCCTCTGTCTCAGCCCAACTCACCTCACAGGGTTGTTGTTGTAGGGAAATAGGAAGAGGAAGGAGGATTAGGTATTTTCTCTGCCTTGAGTTATTTATTAAGAAAAAGTAATAAAGGTGGGATAATTTTTGTTTTTAAAAAACCCCAAACAATTAATTTCTCCCCTGTATAAACCCAAGAATTTTTATAGTACCTGAAAATACTAAATACTAGATATCTTCTGCTGTAGAAATGAGTAGGGTGGGCAAACTGCATTGCCCTCAATCTTTTTAACAGACCAGAGTACCTCTTCTGAACACAGTTGGCCAAAATCAAATAGAAAGTTTTCTTCCTTTTGAGGTAGATCCCAACCAGAAACTGTTCTTTCTCACTTTGCATCTTTCCTTGGATACAGTCATATAAGATAACCCTCACCAAGCTATAGTTCACTGACTATATCATCTGCATGGCACTTCATCTTACATTCTTCTCCTTGAATTTTAATCCTGGTTATTTATCTTTTCAGATCTTGTTTACTAGGAGTTCCAAAGCAATTACAACTAGTAAAGGAGAAAGTCGACAGACACCCTTACTTTGTACCTTTACATATTGAAAAATTTGCAGAGAGTGTTCCATTCGCTATAATATTTGCTGTTTACTGTTGATATAACTCTCTATCCAGGTTTTAAATTCTCCTCCGGGATTATTTTTATTTAGAACCTCTCAAAAAAAATAACCATTCCAAGTTGTCAAAAGCTTTTTTTGCATCCAAAAATATTTCTGCTGCCTTCTTTTTCTTAGTGTTGATATATTCTGGTGCATTTATGATAAATCTATTATCTATCAACTTCTTTGAAATATAGCCTGACTGATCTGTGTAGGTCAATTTGGGGATGCACTTCCTTACAAATTCAGTCAATATAGTAGTAAATATCTTGTAATCAACATTCAGTAGAGAAATTGGTCTGCATGACTGAACTTTATTTGGGTCATTCTCTTCTTTGTGTGTTAAGGTTATATATGCTTCTTCCCATGTCTTGTTTATGTTGTTTGAATTTCATTCATCATCATTCATCATCTTTCCACCAATCTGTCCTCTAATATTTTGTAATATTGAGCCATCAGCCCATCTGGGCCTGTCGCTTTCCTAATTTTATTATTTTTAAGGCTTCTTTGGTCTCTTGAATCATACTCCAGATACCTCCAGGTTTTGTTCAGGAGGAAATGGGTGGTAGAAGGGGATTTGGTCCTGTTGTTTCATTGTTCTGGTATTTCATCCTTGCACTAAACTAGGCAACATAGTATTAAAACACTTGGTACTGCTGTTTGAGCCGTCAAGTTCTGTTGTGTACTCCTGATAGACAACTGGCATAGTGCTACTGTCTCCAGCTGTTTAGGGAGACAACAGAAGAATAATGGCAGATGAATCCAACCAGAAACTAGAGAGGTGGAATATGCCTGCATCAGCCTAAAAGAGCCAATAAGCGTTGCTTAAATTTTCCCATTACTTGGTCACTTAATTATTGGTCACCTCCAATAGTAACAGGTGATGAAGTGTTACTAATTTTTTAGACCTTGTGGCTACTGTGGAATGCTTTTGGCTTAAGAGGGATGACATTAATACCATAAAGGCAAAATCATCCAGACATGGCAGAAAAGAAATTGTCACCAGAGACATGTTTGTACCATGGTTAGATGCAAATGGTGAAGCCACCCCCACTTGTCTTTGTCTTTCTTCCCCCCCACCCTCTTTTAACTTATTTCTTGGAACAATGAGACCACAAATAATGATGGAAGCCAATCTGCTAGTACTAAGACATGACCGATATTCCCTACTTCCAGGTGTCATAAGGAGGTCTTCTGCTTCTAAAGAGATCTTCTGAAAGTTTGTTTCCTGTTCCAGTGATTCTTTTCCTCCTCCCTGCCAGGATGAAAGTATACCTGCCTTTGTTTCCTTCCACTATTGAGTTGCAGCAAATCAGCTCCTCAACTGAAACACTTAAAACTTCTATTTTGAAAAGCCTGAATGCTGTCCGTCAAAGCAGGAACCCTGAAAACCTTCCTTTTCAGGTGCTTACTTGAATGCTTTTATCTGGAAAAAGAATTCACGCTCATTTAAATAATTTGATAGTTTCCAAGAAGATGCTCATCAGAATCACATTCAAGCGTCAAAAAGAAAGACGAGATGATGAGTAGCTAAAATTTTCTCTTTGGCTAAAGTAGATCAGAGTTTCCTTTTGATCTGTTTACTACTCCCCAATTTGTAGCTAGAACACTGCGTCATCCAGGAAGTCATGTCAGTTCCTTAAAAGAGCTGATGATGTTGCATTTAGCCAGGTGGCTCCACTATTCCTTGGGCGGATTACTGTGTAATGTGGTTTACATATAAGTAAGGGCCTATTGGGATATCAGCCTTCTGTATAGTCAAGTTCAGGTAATCTAGAAGGATGTTTTTTCTTTGAGTTGTGCCAGAAAACACACTTGGTAATAACTGCTTATTGAGACACTAGAACTTCAGAAATATCCAATATTCATATTTGTAGTTACAGCAGATTCACAAGCCTGGAATGTACTTGAAGGATTGCAATGCTTCACCCCTGGCCTAAACAATCTCCACTGTAACCACAACTTCACCATTCAGTGGCCTACATACTGTCTTCTCCAATAATCTCCTTATCCTTCTTGGACAATTAGAAGGCAGAAAAAGTTTTGGAGATACCATGAACAGAGTGAAGGCACACAGATGAATTGTATGTATGTGTGTGTGTGTGTATTTACATGCATACAACACAAACACATACACACTACCAAGGACATAAGTCAAAGTGTCCAAATACTCTTCTAAGTTCAGAGGTTGATAGCTATTGAATGTGAGAAGGTATAGTATTTTTCCATATGATAAGCAAAGACTTTCTCAATCCATTAGCAAATTCACTGCCGTGATCAATTCAGTTGTAAACAGGAAGAAACATTTCAGCAACTAGAAGATAGTTTCCCCCTGCCCTGTAGCTGTCACAAGCCCATCTTTAGTTGTTAAAAATTTAAGATTTCTCCAAATCTTTTGCTGCCTTCTAATTGTCATCAGATTTTCTCAAGCAGAGACATGGTAGCTCTACTCAAACATGATTTAATGTAAGGCTAACATTAAAAAAAAAGATATATTCCATGAGATCACAGTTTGTTGTAACTATCCAGCAAAGAGAGCTTTGAGTAAAGATGGAAAATGCAGTGATTATCAGCTCAGTGTGGAGAATCAATGAGAGAGAAAAAATCCCATTAAAAATAAAATGGCTAATACCGTGATGCCTTTACTTTTGAGGATGCCTGAAGGCAGATGAGACAATTGAACTTCTCTTCAGGCAGACCTAAAGCAATCACGCATTTTTTTTCAACAGACATACATATATGTAGCTTGAAGTAAAACTACTTGGTTTTTCATCCCACTTTGACCACAGCTTTGGATCAACCTGTGGTAGCTGTTTTGGGGGTGGTGGGCCTGTTTGAAATGTAAGAATGTTGTGGGAACTCTCCAAACATGGCTGCCATGGGGAAGTTTCCAGGGTCATAAAATTGCTGCCGTTGTAGGTAGAACAAATCCCTCATGTAGCAACGAACGATTCCATGACGTTGCTTCCCGCCATTCCCTCAAGCCTTTCCAGATGCTGTCTTCCACACCAGCTTACTGTTGCTTAATTTGTTTCCTAAATAGCGGAACGCTTCCAAAGAAAGTGGAATGCTGCAGTTACCCACCACTTTTACTTTCTAAATTGCCTATATTCTCTTAAAATGATGCCAGGGACTGGTGCTTTGCTTGGCAGTGTACCAGCTTCCCATTTTCAAAAATTAAAATTAAATTAAAATTAAGTCAGGGGACAGAAGAATTGCCTCCCTTGTTCAGTAATCATCAGCAAAGCTTCTGGCCTTCCCATAGAAGTCAGCATGTACTGTTAGTAACAGGCTGGTAACGTGTGAGAGCATTCATCACACTTCATGTTCAGTATCCTCACTCTAGCTGAGACAATGTAATGATCCAGAACCAGTGTGATTTAGATACTGCTTCTGTAGATAAATAACCACCTGCTTCTACAATGCTACTAGAATCTATGAAGGTTAGGGAATTGGCAAAGAAAGATTGTGGATTTTTAAAAAAATTCTTTAAGATAGGATCTATTTATAGAAATGCTTGGTTTAGAAATTGAAAATTGCAAGCTTTGTTAAGAGTTTTCTCCTTCTCAAGTAGAGTTTTGTAGAAGTATCCTTGCCAGCCAGCCAGCCAGCCAGCCAGCCCTTCCTTCCTTCCTTCCTTCCTTCCTTCCTTCCTTCCTGGTATATATTTCTCTCCCTCCACTCAGAAAGTTAACATACTTATCTGTAAGTTTCTCAGCCTTGGCCACTTTAAGATGGGTGGACTTCAACTCCCAGAATCCCCCAGCCAGCATGGTTTCTAAAAGAACTCTAAGTCTGTTTAGCTCCCGACTCACCTACCGTTTCTGTGCAAAGGGAGGAAAAAAGCAATGTTATTCTCAAGTACCTTCAGCCTATAACAATCATCCATTTGGGTGCTCTGCTTAACTTTTTTTTTTAACTGATGTGGGTTCTTTTTCCCCCTCTTGGCTCTTACTGAACTATAATTATCTTAATGTTATGTTGTTAAGCCACAAAACATCCCTGGGATTCTTCGGCTTGCAAAGTGTGGGGTGGAAGTATTCAAGTGAATTAGTGTTCTCCCTCTGTGAAAATTGTATTTGTGGGAATATGCCAGCTTCTAAGATACAGGCATGCTCTGATGCAATGTTTCTCAACCTTGGCCACTTTAAGATGGGTGGACTTCAACTCCCAAAATGCTGGCTGGGGAATTCTGGGAGTTGAAGTCCACCCATCTTAAAGTGGCCAAGGTTGAGAAACATTGGTCTAAAAGGAAGGAAAAAGGGTTCTCCAAAAAGTTTTAAGTACTCCAGCACATAATACTGCAAACATATGTTTTGTTTTGCATTCCGTGCTTGTGTTTATTATGTATGTAAGTCCAAAGTGTGGGAAATCTGGTGCTCTAGTTAAGTTTTCTTTGTTTTGACCTCTTTTCAGTGCAAATAACACTTTTAGAGCAACCTGCAATTTCTTTTATCCTTCCCTGCCTTATAGGGCTTACATTTTATCAAATATGTTTGGCCTTGGTGTCATCAAAGACACGCCACATTGCTTCACTGTTTTCATCCTTAACTTTTGAAAATATAATAAAAGTCTCTAGAAGGAAGACATGAACACACTTTTGAGATATGTAAATCATTGATCTTTGGTCAAAAACTGTCCAAGAGTTTTAAACTGCCAGTGATATGCATGAGGCTAGAATTCTTTTTATTCTTTTTTATTTGCAACAATCTAATGGATTTATCCAACCTAGTAATATAGCAATTTAAATTCCAGGAAAAGAAGGCTTTGCATGTAGGTCAATGCTAGAGTGCATGCTTTGCATGCAGAAAGGCCAACATCAACAAATAGGGATGAAAAAGTCACCTCTTTAAAACTCCCGAGAGATCCTGCTACTTGTTGTCAAAAGCACTGAGCCAGGTGGACCAGTGGACTAACTCAAGAAAAGACAATGTCTTAAGCTTCTGAGAAACAAATCTATTTTTCATACAATCTGGGGTGGAGGGAGCCCTAGTTTCAGCTCCTCCAGCAAGCTTTATTAATCAAACATTTAATGATTTAACTCTCTCAGAATCTTGCTAGAGTAGTTCTGTAGATTTTATATATACCCTTTAATTGACATCACCCAAAACATTATGCAGAATTAATGTTAGCATACTGTACCACACAGCCATCTTATTTTTAATATTTGCTATATTATTAAAATATTTTGCAGAACAGTGAGCTGATTCCACCACAAGAAAGGCTGGATTTTGCAACCTCTTTTAATAATACATTGAAGAGCAATGATTTCATACTTTATAATAAACCAGGCCATTGATTTCTTTAACTCAGTTTTGACTACTCTGGCTGGTAGCAGTTCTCCAAGATCTCAGGCAAACATCTTTTTACCTCCTGTTCTTGGTATTTTTTAACTTGAATGGGAAAAAAAATTCTAATGTGGGCTGTAAGTTCCCCATTCCTGCCTATGGAAATAAAAGTGTTGCCTTCTGTATGTAAAACATGTTCTACCATGCAATTCTGCCCAAGCACTTTGGCTAGTTATGGGGTTGGACAAAATTACACCAGACCCTGACCAGATTGGCTTCATAGCGGTTTTAACTACTTATTGCCTGTGGTCAGAGGTGTCTTCAGGGGAGGTAAAAAAAATCAAGATAGTAGTTTCAGCCACCATTATAACTTATTTTACCTTCCTGGTGGGTACCCCTGATCTATGGGTTTTCATTAGCCATACAGGTTAGAAAGTTATCATTATACATAAACATTCATACAAATGAGCCTGTGTCTGTAGAGGCATAGTAACTTCTCCTGTTATAGAACTTTAGTGGCCAACAATTGTCCCTATAGATATCTAGACAGGCATGCAGAGAACAGAACTTTGCATTTCCACTCTAGCGGCAGTGGAGAAACCGCTATCTATTCCTCAACTCAACTGGTGACCACGTCAAGAACTATAATTTGTTTATATTTGGAGGATATGCATGCTGTCTTAATATGACATAACTGTCATCCAACCATCGTTGGGCCAATGGCCACCATCTTTCCATTGCCAATGAAATGATAGCAATGTCTCCTCATTTCTGAAATATTCTCTCAACTTAACCTGTCGTTGTATAGGACATAATATCTTTTGTTTGCCATGTGGATCATCAAAGATCTATTTAAAACATCACTGTGTTTCAACCAGTAACCATCCAAATGCCTTTGGAGACCATGAATGTGGTTTTCCCTTATTGTCTGCCCCTGCCATTGAGTACTCATATGGAATTGAGTATATGGGGATTCTTGGTTATTGACAGAATTAGTTGCTCAATTATTTAGTTACTGAGTTATTGACAGAGCATAAAAGAACCTGGAAGATCAGATTAAAGCTGCTTTAGTCCAGCCTCTGTCATTCTCCAGCAACTGATGCACTCAGAGTTATGTTGCCTCTGATCCTAGAGGTCATCATATCTACCAGATGCTGATAACCAGTTTCCATGAATTAATCCAGTCTCTTGTAAAGCCATCTCAGTGGCCATCACCTCATTTCTTGTTGGAAGTTTTTTAGCTTAGCTTTGCCCCAAATTGGTCAAATTCTGTAGTTTAACTTTAGACTCTGAATTGTCCACAAGTTCAAATTCATTGGATGAATTCTAATATATAAGAAGAAAAGGGGACAATGTATGAGCATTATGCATTATTAGATCCATTTCCATCAATTCTCTCTTTACTTGCTCTCTACTTTAAAAAGCCTCAAATATAGTCATCTTTCCATACAGGTGAGATCATCCAGCCCCCTCATCATTTAGACTAGGTTTTTCTTGCTCCACAATTGCATTTAATTCTCTTTAAGAATAATCAAAATACAGTTTCTATCCTCAAGGCTCGAGGCACTCAGTTATGCAATTCTGCTGAGGCAGGGACTCAGCTATCTTTCCATTCATTCTGCACTTGCTGAACTCCTATACTTTGGCCTGTCTTTGGGGAAGATTGCAGCAAGTAAAACATTTTCAACAGAGTTAAGATAGGACTACATTAGTACGCTTATCACTGGCTTTGCTAATATTATAATGAAATCTATGTTTGGTACAAATTTCAGTACAATCTGTACTCTGTTACATTTTCGTCCCCTGTAAAAGGGGTTTCTCTTGTATATCATATTCCTCCTCCAACCCTAACTCCTTATGTGTGGAGCTCCTCTTTTTTCACCTTATTCTCAAGATGCTTTTGATCAGGGGCATTGGGGAGAGGCGGTTAAAAAAGTCAGGATGTACATTACATAAAAAGAAAGGCAGGGTTTGATCATACAACCATGGCTACCATTTTGCAGATATTGACCCCTTACTGCAGACCCCATGCTGTCACACACAAACTATGGGACACAAAACATATCTGGCTGGTGAGTGATGAGAAAAAAGTTGTCCAGATCATGTGCTTCGGTTGAGGGCATCTGATCACCAGTCCATTAGATTCTGTTTCCTAAGTTCCTTCCATCCACCCACATCCTTTTTTGACACCAACTTTTCTCCAGGCTTCCAGCAAGGTAAAGAGAAGGAAGCAGAGTTTCACTCTGTTATTTGGGAAAGACACAGATTTGTTTATGCTTATTTGCCGGTTTTCCAAGAGCAGGAATTGCCCACTTTTAGTTGTCCTGTTTTATAGGATCTAGGTCAGTGTTTCTCAACCTTAACAACTCTAAGATGTGTGGACCAACTCCTAGAATTCCCCAGTGAGCCATGCTGGCTGAGGAATTCTGGGAGTTGAAGTCAACACATCTTAGAGTTGCCAAGGCTGAGAAACAGTGATCTAAGTAGTTACCCAATCCTCTTCTTTGAGGTTGTTTTCTGCCCTGGTGCCTTCCTGCAGGCGGGGTGTTCACAGGGAATGATCAAAACTCCACCCATGCAATACATATAAAAAACAAATGGAGCTTCAGTTGCACCATTGTGGCTGCCATCTTGACTTCTTTGACCACACCCATTGGGTTTCTTTATTTGATGTGCTTTTAAACTCAGGATATTAAGGCATCCCTGACAGAGGGCTCTCCAATCCCTGCTTGAATAGCCCCAACAAAGGAGAGTTAGCTCCCCACTTTTCAGGTAATTGGTGCCACTGTCAGACTGCTAGGTTTTTCCTATCATTTGACTGGAATCTGCCTTGCTGTAACTGAAAACCATATTCCTTATCCTCTACTCTGGAGAATAAATAGGTCTTGATCTTCTTCCATTTGATCTCCTTCCCCATTCCTCCTTTCCATCTTGTCTCAGAGACCACCTGTTGTGTGTGTCTGCTCAGCATATTTCCTTCAGGTTCATGGACATTTCTGTCCATCACCTGTGTTGAAAAAGGACACAGCTAAGAGTCCACTTGATTTTTGCATGTGGAATGTGAGAGGGTAGCAGCTTGATCTGTGCCTCAGGTAGAAAAATATTTGGGACCAGTTTTGTAGGAAATGAGTGATGGTACCTACCCTTGGAAAGAAGGAAATACTTGAATCTACTGAGTCTAGATTGGAAGATGAGAGAGCAACTTGGTTGCCTGAAACCAAAGCAAGATTGGAAGAAATATCCAAAGCAGTGCACCTCTAATCCTTCCCCCAAGCCAAATTAAAATATTCCCATTCATACTGATATGGGAACCATGAGATGTGAACAGAATGCAAACATTGCCTTGGCTGCTCTTGAATTGCTCTTGAGTCCTGTTCCTTTCTTCCACTCTGAAGGAGAATCCAAAGGCTAGAAAATCCACCCAGGGTAAGCCTCCAGTTCACAGCCAACAGGCAGTTACTGTGACAACAAAACCTGCTTTTCTAAATATTACACACAAGTGCCCTCAGTCTCAGCTGCTGCAACCATCTGCCGTGTGTGCTCAGCCTTTCACTTGTGCTGAGAAATGACGACAGGTCCCCCCCCCCGCCGCCGCAGGACTAGAACTGGGCCAAAGGTTGGTCAAGCCAAGGCATTTCGTAAACTGGACTGAAAAAAAAAACACTGGAAAGGCAAAAGGTCTGAAGAGCATCTACTTCAAGCACTCATTAATCGAGCCAGTTAAATGATAAACCTTTTGTGACTACTGTTTGTTGGGTGTTTCGGGGGATGTCCATCCTTGGCAAGATGTCAGAAGATACGTCTTCCTGGGGTGATTTAAGACACAAGCCTCCTTTACCTTGATTGGTGAGACGGACTGTAAGCAAGACAGAGTATTTAAGGAAGGAAAACCAGAAGTCCCAGGAAGAATTTTAGTAAGCAGCACCATACTCCCTGAAAGGACCAACTAAATCTTCTCCAAAGCTAAAAACAAAAACTGCTCTGGTAAAGTAAGTATTTACAAATATAGCATCTGCATGCATTTTATTTTGATTTTAAAAAATGATTCAGTTCTTTGTGGTTCCTTATATTGCTTAGTCTGAAAAAAAATGCTTCTTTTTGAGAAAAGTTGTAACTCAGTGGTAGAACACATGCCACGCAAAAAGTCCTGTTGTTTCTATTCCTGCCTTTTCTTCCTGGTGTTTTCAGTGTGGGACACTGCTAGTACAGGTAAGGATCACTAACATGGTTTTCTCCAGATTTGTTGGATTCCAGTACCCATCAGTTCTAAATGGCCAAGGACTGAAGGAGATAGCTTCCAGACATGTGGAGGGTAACAAGTTGTTCATCCATTGATGTAGACAGTACATCCAGTTGTTTCACTCAGTTCTGTTGAAGGCAGTATACGTTCTTATCACTGTGTTTTTTGCTAACAATTGCAAATTTTAATGTAATAGAGGCAGCACATTATCTTTTTTCTCTAATTTGCAGTTCATATCACAGGCTACATATTATCATCATCACTTGCAAAGAACAGGCAATGCCACCCGAAGTGCAAACACGAATGAACGCTACTCCAAAAGTGGTCCAAGGGGATCTGAAGAGCCTGGTACCTGATGTGAGAAACTTCATTGAAAGCAATGCCAAGCTGTGCCAGCCAAAGGCCATCCACATCTGTGATGGCTCAGAGGATGAGAACAAAAAGATCTTGGAGCTCATGGTGGAACAAGGCATGATCAAGAAGCTTAGAAAATATGAAAATTGGTAAGGAACAAGTATTGTTTGCTAGTGCGAAGCCAAATACATGATCCACTGAACAATGGCCCCTCCCTTAGGGCCTTCCCTAACTTGTACTTAGCCATGGTGCAAACATGGGCTGGAAATAACTTTTCTCTCCTGTGTGTTTTCCCCCTTACTCCAACATTGTCCAAAAGTACCCTGAAAGTGCGTGCAAGACCTGTTAGAGGGACATCTAGAGACTTTAGTGACCAGGAACAGAGGCAAGAGAGACAAGAGAGAGATCAGCTATGGGGCAGCAAATTTCCTGCCAGAATAAATCAAGGAGGGGTGGAGAGCAGTTCAGCTTAGCAGTGGGGAACTGTCCATAAGTAGCGAGTGTGTTACTGCCATTAATTTAATGTATCTTCTGGATAGTTCAATGCAGGGAAGAACAAAGACTCAGGTTCCCTTTCTTTTTTCTGTGTTATTCCAATATAGAACTGCCACTCTTTAATGGATGTGCCATATTTTTAGTGGCTATGTAGCTATCAGAATATCAATAGATAAAGATTTTCCCATTATTGAATGTCTTTACTGGGGAAAACTTCAGACAGCAATATCTTTCAAAATCATGATTTTCCTTCTAAAAATACCACCTTTCTCTGTCACTTTGCAGTCATTCCGATTTTTAATTTTTGAGATCTATCCTCTTTGTGTGGGAAAGATGAAATAAAATCAAGTAATACATTAAATCTTCATATGCAGAGCAAATGTAACATTATTTAAGCCACGGGGGTTCGGAAGCACATTTCTGGTCTGATGAAACAGCCATATGTTCTTTAAGGAAAACAAACCTCTAGAAATTGGTATGTAGAGTGCTGACTGGCGCTCCCCTATTCCAAACCTCCAGGGAGAAATTTTATAAATTTATTATTTTTCAACTGCTTAAAAGAATAATTACACAAGCAACACATCAAGAACGCAAAATAAAACAGGCATCTTAGCTGGAACGTAGAGGAATAAGCGAGCAAGAGAGTTATCTCAAGTTCAGTTTCCTGGTTCACTGAAACTTTGATTTTCTAGGACTTAATGCCACAGACCTCTTATGCCACAGATCAAATTCCATTGCAATTTATGCCATTTGGATAGTTATGCCAATTTGCGATTAGCACAAATTATGCAATCACACACATAATGTAAATTGACACAAGTGGCATAGTTCGCATCTTTGGCTTTGCTGCCATGATGGACTTTTTGATTTACCAAACTTGGCGAAAAAATGGAACCTTCTTCCCTACAATTAGATATTTAAATAAGCTTTCATTGTATGCCTCATTTATACAGGGTGTCCCAAAAGTCTGAGTGCAGATCTAAAAAAAATCTACCGGAGCTTGGCCACACTATTCTTATAGATTATGCAACCCTAAAATGCTTCTTAAAGTTTTGTTTATTTTTTTAGGAGTCAAGGTTGAGATTGTAACATAAGAGGGAAACATGTTCATGTTTTCCTTCCTATCATAAGCAAGCAGCAACTCCTGAAAGTCAGGAGGAATGCAGGAAGGAAAAAAAAACCACGATCTCCACTCTCAGGGAAATGCAGCCCCAATTCTCATCTCTTCTCATTATCGGCTATAAGACGAGGCAGCAGCTTCCTAAGACTTATGGGTAGCATCCTGCATAGAGTGGTTATCTATGTACAATTTGAGATTCCACATCCCTTGTTTGAAGTTTAGTAAGTTAAAATGTAGCATGTACTAAGCATGTTGCTGAAAAATAAGTGATTTAGGTCTGTTCTTAAGATGAAGAGAACCTCACAGGGACGTGGCAAAGAAAGAATATTTGGGAAAGGCCAAGAAACAGAGACAAAGACTCTGGGTATTGATAGCCTTAGTCAGTGGTCCACCTGAACTGAGTATGTACCATGAAGACTTGACGTTTCTTCTTTCAATGGAATCTTCTGTAATGTGTTAGGGTTAATTTGGAAAGAGTTCCAGAGCAAAGTCTGGTGCTCTTCTCTCTCATGAGTAGCATTGCTGAAAAATGATACAAAGGTTTATCTTTTGTCAAATGTCACAAGGAATGCAGTATCTTCCATATTTTTGTGTATTGGAATTTCTGATCCATTACATTTTTTGTAGGAGGATAAGAGGTTTTGCCAAGGAGATTTGGTAGATGTTTCCTAAATGACCGTGAATATTTAGGAAATATCTGGACATTGCTTTTGAGTGTTTGGCGTAGAAGAGTATGGAAAGATGATAATCCAAACTCTCCATCATAGACTTTTTGGTTCATCTGTATTTGTGTATGTGTATGTATGCAGATATGTAGAGAAAAACAACTTTGGGACAGTTTTGGAACAGAGAGAAAGAGAAAGAGAAAGAGAATACTGAAGCAGAGATGACTGTGCAGGGTGAGGGGTTGCAAAAAAGCCAATGGCAATCACAACTGCACAATCAAAGCCTTAACCCTTTTTTAGATCCTTGCACGTGCAGCATACATAAAAAACAGATGGGACTTCATACAGTCATGTTTGCCATCTTGACTTTTTTGACCCCCTGTAGCTTCTCCTGGACTGAAAGTATCTTGGCTTCTCCTCTCTAATATTCCAATAATGAAGCCTGAAAATTCCATTCTAGAAGCTCTGTTTTAATATTTGGAAATAAATATAAAGAGGCATTTCTAGTATTTTCCATTCCAGTTAGAAATGGGGAATGCACAGCAATATTTTAGATAATGAGGTACATATTTTACCTCCTCCCCCTTCCCCCCCAAAAGTAGTTTACAAAAGATAGCTGAGAACCTAGCAGGAGTTGGGCTCCATTTCTTAAATGTCTCTGTCAAGAATAAACTCATTTTCATCAGCAAAACATCACCAGGAGTAAATGGTTTGACTGCACTTAAATAAATAATATTCCTTTCACGATCCAACATTGTATGGTGCTAGACTGTCTTGAGATAAGGAGAAATTGAATTGGATTTCTGTCATTTTTATTGCTCACATGACAAGTGTAAATGTTCTGCTTCTTGTCTCCACAGCTGGTTAGCTTGCACAGATCCAAGGGACGTGGCGAGAATTGAAAGCAAAACTGTAATCGTGACTCCAGAGCAGCGAGACACCATCCCGATTCCCCAAAGCGGAGTGAGCCAGCTGGGACGCTGGATGTCGGAGGAAGACTTTGAGAAGGCCTTCAGTGTCAGATTCCCTGGGTGCATGGAAGGTAAAGTCACAAGAAAGAATTTCACAGTTAGAATTAAAATACAGCTGCTTCCTCCCCCGGTGTGATAGAAGAACATTCATTCAAGGATGTTCACATTTGTTTCATTTGTTCCATGGCTAAGCAGTCCTGTAAGTTTTTGAAGCATAACAAAAAAGAATGAATTCTATTAATAATGGAGTGAGTGTGAATGCCTTTATTATAATCATGTTTACCTCTGGAAAAACTATAGAATGATGGTTTATCTCCAGTTGTGTTTGGGTAGGCCTATAATGCACCAGTGCTAGCTCTCTTCAGGTTTCCTAGACTACCCAAAAGTCACATCTGGATTTGGACTGACAGCAATATGCCACTCATGAATCCAGTCACCTATTTCTTAAAAAGTGTATTTCATGAAGACTTGGATGGCCCAGACTGATCTGCAACAAAAAAGTTGCAGTGTGGAGTGCTGTTGTTCAGCTACCCTGTTTCCCTCCCTGATAGCCCCCCCCCCTTATTTTTTTCAAACATCCTCCCTCAAGGATGTTCCAAAACTTCTGCAAAATTTGAAATTTCCCCAATATTATTGATACATCCTCTTTGATGATCAAGTTCTCTCATCTACACTCTGAATTTCCTTAGTGAGGCCATGATCTCCATAAAGCTAGAATGAGCTTGCAGACTACACTTGTCTCCTAAACTTAAACCTGGAACAGCCTAAGGGTATCCTGCTGGAATATGGCATAAATTCACAGTAAAACATGGGCCAGAAGAGTAGTAATCAATAAATCCAATACACATTAAGTGGCAGAATGTTTGCTTAATTCTTCTGAATTTGGAATCTGGCCCTTAGATGCTGATTTTGCCAGCTGTTACTCGGTATTAAAATGATTTGTACCCAAGTTCTGTAAACAAACAAAACCTTCAACCACCCAGTAAAATACAAGAATGTTTTTAGGGAGGGAGAAATGGTGTAGAATGGGGGAGCAGCCTTCTTCAACCTGGTGCCCCCAGATGTGTTGAATCTGAACTCCCATGTTGGCTCAGAATGATGGGAGTCCAGTCCAGCTGCAGGCTATCTGACTGGGGAGGGCTGGTACAGAGACTCAATAGAGATTTACAATGTTGTTTTTAAACCCCTCCTCTGATTGTCTTTTGCAGGGCGCACCATGTATGTCATCCCATTCAGCATGGGACCCCTTGGTTCTCCTTTATCCAAGTTTGGGATTGAGCTGACTGACTCTCCTTACGTGGTGGCCAGCATGAGAATTATGACCCATATGGGAACATCTGTCCTAGAAGCTCTGGGCAATGGGGAATTTGTAAAATGCCTCCATTCAGTTGGGTGCCCTTTACCATTAAAAAGTAAGCTGTTCTTAGGCTAAAATGTACTTTGTTCATCCTCTCTTTCCCAAAAGATATTGTCTTTGTTAATAAATTTACTAAGCAGAATATTCAGAGTGCTGTAGTTTACAGAGTTGCCAAGAATAAGGGATGCTAAGTTGGGACTGGTTTGTCATTAAAGGCAACAAACCAGAAATTATTCATTAAAGAAAGAACCAACAAAGCAATCCTGGATATTTTGTCCTTCCAAATGGCTGATTATTTCTAACTTGGATGAGAAATTAAGTGCAGTCTGGTCCACTGTTTCCCATCACATCCCTTTCTCAAAGCACATATGAAGAATTAGCTTTTTTCAAAGGATGTGGTCTACTAAGAGCCACTGTATTAGGGCTCAGTAGCAAATAGCTGTGCACTGTATTACAACTCAGCTTTAATTTACCAGACAGAAAAGATGGTATGTGGTTTAGAAAGGTGTATGGTAAAAATAGAAAAAGAAATAGATGTCACTTTTACCCAGCTGATCGATCAGAAGTAACAACTTCTCTTTTGCTTTTTGTAGAGCCTCTAGTAAATAACTGGCCATGCAACCCAGATTTGACGTTGATTGCTCACATCCCCGATCACAGAGAGATCATTTCTTTTGGAAGTGGCTACGGAGGAAACTCTCTTCTAGGAAAGAAGTGCTTTGCTCTCAGAATTGCCAGCAGGATTGCCAAGGAAGAGGGCTGGCTTGCAGAACATATGCTGGTGAGAAACGTTTTGATGACCAGATTATTTTCAATCCCAGTCAACTCACTAAGATATCAATCTGATGCCAGAGTGACTATAGTCCCATGAATGGAAGTTCCTGATTGTTTAGCTTCCCCTGGAACTCATCTCTGGACAAGTGTATGAGTATTAAAAAAAAAAAATGGAGAGGGATTTTCACTGAATTCTGTAAGGATGTTTTGATAGATAGGCATCCACTGGGGGAAAAAAAATCTGAAGAATTCGGATCAGCAAGTGTTTCTGACTTCAATAATGGAATAAAGAAAGCTGTCCTGGAGGATGGAGGTCTGACTAGAATGTTGATAAGGAAGGACTACAAGCTCAGTTCAGTTACTCAGAATAAATACCTACACTCAGAAAGTTATATTCCCTAAGTGTGTTCTACATACTTGGCTCAGGATGTCCAATTCTGGAATTCTAGTAAAAAAAAACCATGTAAAGCCTGCAAGTCTGAAAATTATGCTGAGATGCTGTGCTCACAGTAAAACCAAGGTAATTTCTTCACTGATGACCAATAGTATCTTCCAGAGTCATTCAGCTATCTTGCCAAAATAACAATAATGAGGATAGGCTTTGTCTCAATGGCTGAGTGATGCTTTGCAGATGCTGTAAGTTACTAGCTGGGAAATTATCTAAATCAAGACATGGGTTGTATGAGGAGCAAAATACTTAAATATGGAAAATCCATGTATAGCAACCAGAAGAATGGATCAGGCAGTGTGAGATAAAATTTGTCATTCTGTGTCCATCTGATTCTACTTCAGACGGCTGTTATGAAGATAAAGCAGTAGTCTGTGAATGCTTTGGGTAGCATTAAAAATACAATTTTAATCAGATGTATTTATGTGTGAGCCACCCAGAGTCATTGAGAGTCAGGCGGCATACAAGTTTGTTTATTATTTATTTATAACATTTATGTACTGCTTCCCATCTCAAAGTGGGTTTTTCTCAAATTGAGAAAAAGATAGGCACTCTGCGGAAAATGTATGTATATCTATACAATTTTAGTACAGTGTAAACTATAATCTTACATTGCCTGAACTATATTCCATGTGCAACCAGCATAATTGAAATCACATACACATTCAGAGTAATGACAGGTTTGGAAGTTGCCATTATTAACACTTCATAGATCTTACTGTTTTTGCTTGGTGCTGCCTGGTGAGTTTTGAGAGAGTGGAAAAAAAGGTTGCTTGTGTTTTTAAACAGATTCTAGGTATCACAAATCCAAGAGGTGAAAAGAAATACTTTGCTGCGGCTTTTCCTAGCGCATGTGGAAAAACGAACCTGGCCATGATGAATCCAACTCTGCCAGGGTGGAAAATTGAATGTGTTGGAGACGATATCGCTTGGATGAAATTTGATGACAAAGGTAACTTACTCAGAACTCAGTTGGGAGTTTAGCCTTGGAAGTTGATGGCCCAAAGCTGCCTAGATTTAATGGTGGTAGATTCAGATCAGCAGTTCAGCCATTCCAGAAGTGATTGTTTGCTGGTTCGTCTTCCTTTTTCCTGGCTCTCTTAATGTTTCTTAATATTGAAGTCAGTATGAGTTTGCAGTTGGGCGCCATTCTTGTTATTCTTAAACAGGTTCAATCTCATGTATTAGCAAACAGTCTTTTAGAACATCCAGAGCTGAACTGAACAAATATAATTACATATTGAGCTCATCATGGGAGGAAATCAGCTGAGGAGGATAGTAGTAGCTCAAAAATAAGTTGAAAATTGTTGTAGGTGGTACACAAAAGTAGTCTTGGGGAAAATAAAATAAAGTATAGCATGTTTTTGGATCTAGCTTAGGAGAAGGTATTACCACTGTGGCAAATACTGCTTCAGCCCCATTGAGCTCTCACTTTTTACTTTACAATTATAGCATAAAATCTTTATCAACAGGGTTACTCCAATTTCTGTGTCCTTCAAACTTACCATTCTTTACAGATATAATTCTAAATATAATGTAAATATGTACCTTACAAATATAATTCTATTGAATGTAAATATGTATTTGTCCTTCTCTGTAAAGGCAGGCTGTTTTCTATCTTTGTGGGACACAGATACTTTGACAGAATGATTAGTGGAAGTTACTTACAATACAGAAGGTCAAGAACTATTGATTTAGGGATCCTTTGCTCTGAGAACACTCAAGACCCACATGATAGAAGATCAAAACTGTACTTGATCCCACGTTCTGGAAATAACAATCCTTTATTTCTAAAACATATTTAAAATATTTTAAATGTGTTAGTATCCTGTTTGGAAATAAACTGATGATCATGCAAACAAATGGTTTTACAACTGGAAAGGGGTTGCCCTAAATGGCAGCCCAGGACAATTGCAAATACATACATTTTAATCATCTTGCATTTTTAAGATACCCATATGGGGTAGAAACAAATGATACATCTCACATGTATAGTTACCCTTCCAAACTTTGCATTCTCCAAAGAATCACATGTACAGTATATGGAAATGGCATGAGTTGTTTCATATTTGAAAATTCTTTGGAAAAAACTGCGTATGTATAGGAATCTCTATCATTTTCAAAAGAATATCTTGGTGATTGGTGTTTTGGGGAAAACCCTCTCTGTTTCAGTTAGGTGGGATACTTCATTCTTCAATATTTTTTCCTTCCTATCACTTGTGTTGTTGTTCCAAGAAGGGAAAAAGTAATGATTAATGTGTACACATCTGAGAAAGGCATCTGGGCGCACTATTTATTTATTGCATTTATATCCAGTGGCAATCAAAATCGACTTTGCAGTTTGCATGATATAAGGCAACACTAAAACATCCATGGCATAAATTAAAAACTTCTAAAACAAAATTATTTCATAAGACACACCCATTTACCAGTAAAAATAAATGGATGGCATGTTCTAAGCTAGAAGGCTTTACAAAATACAGTAATTCAGTTTTCAGTGTCTTCCTGAAAGCCATCAGGAAGGGGGGCAGTTCAATTTCAACTGGGAGATTATTCCAGAGGGTGGCACTGTTACTGACTCAGTTTCCTTTGCCTCTCATAAGTAGGGACAATAAGCAGTTTTTCCTGCAATGACCTTATAAGTCAAGCCAGTTTTAGTTGGAGTAAATGGTTCTGCAGATACCCAGATGCCAACTCATGGTCCCGAGAACAATTGTTCTTCAAGGGTTTTCTCCAGTGTTCTGGATTTCTTTATAGAATGAGAGGTGATGAAGGATGTGGCAAGATGTGGCAAGGCCTTGAAGAATATGAGACTGAGTTGATTACAAAATGGGAGAATATTTACCATCAGTTCCTTGGAATATATTATGTATTTATGAACACTGTTTTTATTGTATTTTAATTGGCTTTTATTCTTATTTTTATTGTAAACCACCCAGAATTGCTTTCTGAGTGAGATGGGCAGTGACTAAATTTGAAATATAAATAAATTCTCCCGGGGAGAATATGGTAGCAATTGGAGGGGTGGTGTAGGGGATAGCACATTTTGTGAATGCAGGTGCTACCATTAAGTGAAGGAGAGGAAGAATCCTAAATGATCATTTGAGGTGCACATGATATTTCAACTTAGGTCATTTCAAAGTTAGGGTTGGCTTTCCTCATGCTGACACTATCCTTCCATGCTGGCTTAGAATTTTGGGAGCTGTAATCTCAGTTCTACCAGAGAGTGCCAGATGGAATGCAAAAATAATCATCATAGGTGAAAAAATGGTAAAGTTACAGTAGAGTTGAGTAAAGACTGGGTTGATGAATGTTCAGAGGGAGGAGAATGTGCCAAGTGATGAATAGGCAGAAGGAGGAGGAGATAATGATAATAGAGAAGATCTCCACTGTTTCCCTGGCATCTTAGCCACCTTATGAATGATATCTGAAGGTAACATCCTACCTAATGTCTCCTAGGTAACTTAAGAGCCATCAATCCAGAGAATGGCTTTTTTGGAGTTGCTCCTGGGACATCTGTGAAAACAAATCCCAATGCTATGAAGACAATAAAAAAGAATACCATCTTCACCAATGTAGGAGAAACTAGTGATGGAGGTGTATATTGGGAAGGTATTGATCAAGAGCTTCCACCAGGAGTCACACTCTTGTCTTGGAAAAAGAAAAAATGGACTGACAAGAATGGTATGAAGAAGATCTACTCTTCCTACTCTCTCTATTATTTAGGCTGCATTTTTGATTACTGTAATGATGGAAGTGTGATATACTATATATTTGTCTGAATATATTTGTACAGGGGAGCCTTGTGCTCATCCCAATTCCCGATTCTGCACTCCTGCTAGCCAATGTCCTATAATCGATCCTGCCTGGGAAAATCCAGAAGGAGTGCCAATTGAGGGCATCATATTTGGAGGACGGAGACCTGAAGGTAAGAACTGCAAACTATGATAATGGCTTCTTCAGCTTAAAGAAGTATTGAAAGCAATTCAGTGTTTTTTATGTAAATTAGGTTGTTTGAAAAACTAGCTTTGATAAATACTAGGGACAAATTACATTAAGGAAGAGAGAAGAAGAGAGAAAATAACAGAAGTGGTTCACAGAAGAAGACCATCACTTCTTTCCTGTACCTCAGAGAACTGGATATAGAGTAATTGTCTAAAATTACAGGGAGTCAGATTCCAGTTAAATATTGCAAAACAAATTAACAATAAGGGTGGCTTGATAGTAGGTTAATAACAGTCCATTTCCTCATTAGTGACTTATGGCATCTTCATATTATCAACCCAACCACAATTGAAGTTATATGAAACCTGTCCTCATTACTATTATTTTAGCTCAATGATAATTGGATGACTCTAGAAGATGTATGGGGAAATGACCTGAGAGAGAAGGTGGGTCCCCCTTTTCTGGATATCTTCATGCAGAACTGGACACCCATCTCTCAGAGATGCCTTAATTTGAATTCCTTCTTTGAACAGAGCGGTTGGATTCAGTGGCTTCAATTGCCTTTTCTGAGCCCATGATTCTAGGCAACCTGTAATTTTTTTGAAGTCAACAAGATTGCTGCAGAAGAGAAGGTTATTTCTTAACAGAATGCCTGATACAGTAGGAGTTGCAGTCCCAACACATCTACAGGGCACCACATTGGGCCAGCTGGCTTATAATGTCTAGCTGCAGTTCATTTGCAAGCCACAATAGCTTTCATGATACACATAGAGTAGTTCTAAACAGCCTTTGATCAGAGAAAGTGGCATTTTCCTGCCATTCACAACCACTGAACTCTCTTCCCACCCCAATCATTACTCAGCAGTACCTTTGCAGAGGCAAAGGCTATAGCTAACATAAATCTCCTTTCCTGACTCTTTGTACCTTAAGATAGATAGAACTGTTTACATTCTGAATAGATTAGATAAGCCACAGGGAGGATGGCTATGCACTGAACCCAGATTTACAAATGCTGGTGAATGTATGCCAGCCGCTGCAGTGATCTAAAGCAGTAAACTCAATTATGTGCAGCACCACTAACCTTTAAATATTCCAACCATCCTGTTTTCTCCAGGTGTGCCTCTAGTTTATGAGGCTCTTAACTGGCAGCACGGAGTATTCATTGGTGCAACAATGAGATCGGAAGCAACAGCCGCTGCTGAATATAAAGGTAAGTCAACGTGAAATAACGCCTTGGCATTTAAACTGCAGGGCTCATCGTTTTCACCTAGAAATTCTGAGAGTTCCAAAGACTGACCTACCTTCCTTCCTTCCTTCCTTCCTTCCTTCCTTCCTTCCTTCCTTCCTTCCTTCCTTCCTTCCTTCCTTCCTTCCTTCCTTCCTTCCTTCCTTCCTTCCTTCCCTCCCTCCCTCCCTCCCTCCCTCCCTCCCTCCCTGTAGTATAACTACTATGTTTTGGTACTTAAACAATTGCCACCCCGTATGGGGCATGCAGTTGTGCCATTGTGTTAATAAAGAGGTAGAAATATTTAGATTTTGTTCTGAGCAGGAGGCTCCATTCTATCCTAATGACTGAAGTGTGGATAATTATTAAGTACTCTCCATGTTCAGAAGCAAGACGTGGTTCTGGGAAACAACCTCTGAAAGGGCTTGATGAAGCTCATGTATGCTTCCAAGCAGCATTTGTTAGTGGCTCCATCAGCCATGTAGGACCCAGTTGCCTGATAATAGGGACAGATATGGGGGAAAAAATGGGGAAAGATACCCATACTGCTTTTCAGGAAATTGTCTATCAAGGAGGAAGAAGATGTGGGATTAGATGTACTTTTGAGCTAACCAACAGGAAAAGGTTAATATGGTTCTTTTATGCTTGTTCTCCTTCACTTGCAGAGATTTGATTGGATAGACAATATTTCACTTTCAGAGATTAGCGTGCATAGTTAGGCAAGTCTGCCTGTACATGTGTGTGTTTGTATGTGTGTATTTTGCAAGCTTGGATCCAACAGATTTACCTTCTGCACCTCCCTGCTGTAATCCACACAAGAGTCCCCTGAAACTAAAAAGATGTGATTTTTATCACATTGTCTGCACTGACATAACAAGAGAGAGAGAGAGAGAGGGAGATAGATCATGGGGAGAAATAATTGGTGGGGCAGGAGGGGCAAGCCAGATCTCAAAGATGACATTGGAGAATGGGGCTTTACTCCTTTACCCCAGGTTTGAGTGTGATGTTGCTCACTCCACAGTACCTTTACTTGCAGTGGGAGCTTCCTCCCATTGCAAACATCAGGAAGTGGGCAATTCCAATCAGGACCATGGCCTTAATCCTGCTCAGGGGGCAGCACCACCTACGGATTAAAGAAAAAATTAATCATAATCACCCTTGTACCCTGTGGGTCCCAACCAGGAAGCCTAGATTAAGAGTTGTTTGAGCTTAACTGCTCCAGCATTAAAGCCAGATGTTAAGACTGCATGATTTCAAGTGTGCAAATTTGGACCAGGTGATCTTAAAAATAATGGAGCTCTAATTATGGATGAGGCTTCCCTGCTACATCTGTGCTTTTTCCCCAGGAAAAATCATCATGAATGACCCTTTTGCCATGAGACCTTTCTTTGGGTACAACTTTGGTCAGTATCTTTCCCACTGGCTCAGCATGGCACATCGGCCTACGGCAAAACTCCCAAAAATCTTCCATGTCAACTGGTTCCGGAAAGATGAGCAAGGAAGATTCCTTTGGCCCGGCTATGGTGAGAACTCCCGGGTGCTGGAATGGATGTTTAACCGCATCCAGGGAGACGACTGTGCACAGCTCACAGCCATTGGCTATGTCCCCAGTGACACAGGACTGAACTTGAAAGGCTTGGAAGGAGTCAGCCTCCAGAGACTGTGTGACATTTCCAAAGAGTTTTGGGAAAAGGAGGTGGAAGAAATCAAGAAATATTTTACAGAGCAAGTGAATGCTGACCTCCCCTATGAGATTGAAAGAGAAGTTATTGCATTAGAACAGAGAATTAAACAACTGTAACATTGACTTGACACTGTAGACAGTACCTTGGAAAGATCAATGAAAGAAATGTCCAGCTTTTCTAGACACTAGGTCTGGAAGTGCAATAAAATAACAGCAGTCACAGAGTTATGGCCAGAACTATCACTCGTGCAGTTTGATTGAAGAGGGGTTTTTCAAGCTGCTCCAATATCACTTGACAAGCATTTTAAACAGTGGTTATAGAGCTGATCAGCATTATTGCTTCATACGCTAGGTTAAATAATCAGAACTATTGCTTGATAAGCTAGTCTGCTACCATTGATAAGCATTGCATGCACATGTCAAGAAAGCTGTCCCAGGATGGCTGTGGTTCTTGTATAACGTCACTAATGATCTTCCATATGTGAGTTCCTCCCATCCTCTAGCACTGTTTACTGTAGGATGTAGAGATTCTGCACTTCAGTTGGCAGAAGGTGAAAGATTAAAACCCATTCAGCCCAGCAGCTGTCCATTTTAATTTGCAACAACATTAAGGTGATGATAATGAAATAATACATAATATAATGATGATAGTATCTTCACTCACTCACTTGTCTTCTGATACCATATAAAAATGTCCTTGAAGAGAGCCAACTGTTCCTTGTCACAATGACATTCTTTTTCTACGTGTAGTTAGTAATACTGAATAAAGATGTATAGACTTCTGCATGCTGGCAGCAACAGATGAGGGGCCATCAGAAGAAGTAATTAGCAACTACTGTATTTCTTAAAAATAAAGACATTCAAGAGATTACTACTCCATTGTGTCACACAGAAAACCTATCTGTATGCAAAATAATATCTTCTATGTGCCTTATGTTTTGTATTGTGATTCTGCCATGTATAGGGGATCCTGTTGTGACTTCAGAATAATAAAATAAGTGTTTTGGCTTCTTGGTATGTACTCTGAATATTGCTTACAGGCAATCCAATCCTATGCATATTTATTTGGAAATCCCATTATGAACAATTCTGCATTGTTGTGCTATCTATCCCCCCGTGTGTCAACACAAAAAATGGTGTCATGATATTGGCTGTTCCATTGCTGTTGAATATTCTGCCTCTGTAAAGTTTGTTGTGCCTGTAGGACAAATTACTTTGACCATATTTTCCACTGCATCACTTACTTCAGATATGGTGATTGTTTCTCATCCCTGAGCTATATTTGCTTCCTACCCCTCCATGCTGCATCTCTATAAGAGATGGAAAATCCAGTTTAATTCAGTGCATACTCTGGCACCATTATGTAAATATACCCTCTTTTTTGATAAACAGAATAGAATAGCAACCCAGGATCCGAAGACTCTCCATCCAACACGGTTGGGAGGCAGATTGTTCAAACCAAAATTGCTTGCAAAGACAGAGTAGGGAGACAGGGAATGTATCATAAAGTTCTCTGAACTACTGTTGATGTTATTTTCTGTTAGACATTTTGATATCTCCCTACAATATCCTTGGCTCACAACAACAAGAGGCCAGAGATGGTGGGAAATCAGAGAGGGTGTAAACTAGTGAAGATGTGATTGTACAGTGGAAGGGCCATTGTACATTCTTGGCCCCCATGTAATACCATCTCATCCTAAAAAAGTGTAAAAACATATTCCACCTCTGATCTTTCCTTTCCTTTCCTTTCCTTTCCTTTCCTTTCCTTTCCTTTCCTTTCCTTTCCTTTCCTTTCCTTTCCTTTCCTTTCCTTTCCTTTCCTTTCCTTTCCTTTCCTTTCCTTTCCTTTCCTTTCCTTTCCTTAATTTCAAAAACAAATTACCCTTCATCAACTTGAATGAGAATGGCAGGAAAGCATACAGTTTTGGTTTTGCTTTGTAGTGCATTAATGCGGAAATATTGTGGCATTGGAATGGTACTGGATTTTTACCCCAGCAATGTTGTTATGAAGAATACATTCTTATTCCATACACATGGCTACAATCCATGGAACCTGGGAAGAGGCAGTATTAAGAGCAATAGGATGTTATGGATCTCTCACTCCAAGGGAGTAGAGAGAGAGAGCTATATAAACCTACTTCTGAAGTTTGGTATTGGAAAAGTGGACAAGGAGGTGTAGAATGAGAGGCATTTTCTTGACTGAGAAAGACTGAGAGGCACAATCTTGACTGAATTCCTTTTCCTTTTCTCTCATCTGCTTTCTTCTGCTGAATGCAGCTTCCTCTTTTTCTCCATTTTGCATAATGTTGCTACTCTGAAAAGAGGTGTGATGGGTGTGGTGGGTACATATCTATGTATGGCAACAATGCAGATCTATGTATGATAGATAGCAATGCAGGACTGGGAATGGACTTGCCCTTCACATGTGCTTCAAGGAAGACTTAAACTTTCTATTTTCACCATTGTCTTGGGACTAATTTTACAGTCGTGAAAATACAGTGTTCAGGAGCAAGTTTTTTCCCCCATAATAACTGGTTTTCCCATAAATAAAGTGTTCCCAGCAAACCCCCAGTGTGCTTGTAGGTTTTTTATGCCAGCTCTGACAGCTTCTTCATTTTTTAAAAAAGAGGGTGCAAATATTTGTTCAGCAAAACAGAATGGCTTCAGCTACTTTATAAAAAGAAATGTTACCAACTCTTCTTGTTCCCCAAACAAATGGGGTGCCTGTGGGAGCCTGTCTTTGAAGCTTCCTTGGTGAGACTACAGTAATAGATTTTAACTGATGGGAGGTTTGGTCCCAGAATTATCAGAGACTGAAGACCAAACAGTGCCCAGAGTAGAGTCTTATTCCTCTACTTGTTTTGGGAAGCTGATTTTTTTTTCTTTTTTTCTTTTGAGATTGCTGTCAGTCTTCCTAAGTGTGGTGAACCTGAAGCTCATGGAAGAATGACTGGTAAAGTAAGAGAGGAATCTTTCACATGCATTGGGTTCTTTGCTGTCATATATACATCATGGATGACCTGAGAACTTAACCAGAAACAAGTCCACGGCATATCCAGAATGAACCCTAAATCCTTTGCAATACGTGAGTGTATTGAGTGTATGCAATACGTCTGGTTTGTTGGCTCAGTAGCTAGGTCATTTGGTCAACTTTGATGAGGGAGAGAATCCACAGTTTTATAATTTAAACTCACTTAAACCGTAACACTATAAAACAGAACAGCGTGAATAAAATGGAGTTGGTTTCAATAAAAACATACATTTAGTTAGGAATAAGTGCTCATTTTTGTTGTGTATATATAGCCCCATATAGATTGTGTATGTGTGTATTTATTTACCATATTTCTACCCAGCTGCAATCCAGAGCCTCAGCAGTGTTATAAATACAAAAATGCACACACACAATATATATATTGTGCCTCTGAGTCAGTGTTGACTCCTAGTGACTGTCTGGATAGTCCCTTGAGTTTTCTTGGCAAGAATTTCAGAAGTGGCCTACCATTGCCTCCTTCTTCCTAGGGCTAAGAAAGAGGTCCCAAGGTCACCCAACTGGTTTCATGCCTAAGGCAGAACTAGAACTCACAATCTCCCGGTTTCTAGCCTGGTACCTTAACTACTACACCAAACTGGTTATTTTATACTATATTATTATAAACAATGATATGATATGATATGATATATGATATGATATGATATGATAAATATTTATTTTATTTATATATATGATGCCTAGTCTTTGGAAATGTAGTGACATATAACCCACAGTATATAAAACTGAGCACATATAGAGCACAGCCACATGGCCATGTTAATGTGTTTTCCTCCCCTGTGACCTAGCAGAAAAATATGCCAGTGTAATCTGCACTGCCCTCATTGCCAATCCCTATTCTGCTTCCTTAACAAGGCTGATGAGTGGTTCTGTTTCAATGCAGGACAAGAAAAAAGAAAAGCAGTTGGTGGATTGCTGGAGCATCATTTGCTGGTGGAGAAAAAGCAACCTCCAGTGGTTCTCCTTAACATATGGTGGGGCAGGGTTGGTTGAGTGTAGGTGAGTGCTTGGAACAGTTAGTTTATCTACCTGTCAGGTTGCTCAGAGACTGGCCCAAAGTCAGCCTGTAACTTTCCATGTCTGAGGGTGGACACAAATCTGGGTCTTCCCAGGCCTAGTCCAACGCTTTCACCACTACACCAGCATACTTTGCTGTGAGCCTCATTTAGCTGGCCATGCGAGGGCGTGAGGGGGCTGGTTGAGCATGTCTTGGTTTCATGTGGCAACACAGTTTCCTGTGCCCAGTTCAAAGCCATAGAAGGCTTACGACTGAAGTACTTGGGGGACTGCTTCTTCTCATTCCAGACTGCTTGTGATTATCTTCATGAAACAAGATTGTTCTCTTCATTAGGGAAGGTGCTTTGTTGAGCAGGTGGCCATTCAAATCCAAATTTGATCCAAGCAATCTGTAAAAGTTCACAGCGAAGAAAAAGAAATTCCCAGGTGACACCTCCTCCACATTGAACTTAAAATGTCCTTTCAAGGAAGGCATGAGTGGTGTAGACATAGCATGGTTTGCCCCCTTAGGAAAAGAAATGCTTATTTCTTTAAACATTTTATTGATTTCTCAGGGTTTCATTGGTTGAATAGTTTTCTTCCGATCATCTCTCAGTTTTATTGCTTATAATGTTTGATGCATTCCTCAGTTTTACTGTGATATGGATTGATGTTTTGTGTAGACTGCCCACCCTGCTCTCCATCTTTCAGGATGAAGGCATGGAATTAGAAATTCTAAAACAAATCAATATTGAGTTGAAATTATGGGTCTCTGATGTTCTGACAGCTCATTCAAATGTTTGGTAGCATATGGGGAGGATGTTATCCAGAGGAATCCAAAAATATTAAATATTGCCTCCCTCACTGCCTCTCTTTTTGTGATATGTTTCCTTCTTATTTCTTCTTCCACTCAGAATGAAATAATGAGAATTAAGGAAGGCACTGGATATCACTGTTACTATAAAAAAGTTATGATCAGGCAGAGTACTATATATTTCATCCATTTGCTTTATTTCTAATCTGAGATCTTGGAAAGTAACCCCAGTAAAAAGGAAGATAAAGGAACAGCAGACCGATATGACACCATTAAAACTTGTGGGGTGAGCGGGAACCATGCGATGCACTGAAATAAAAAGAAAACATTAAAAAAAACGGTGTTGTAGTAAAGCGCCCCGCTAATTTACCATCACTAGTGATGCACAGAAACTATAGCATGAACTTCCATCTCTAATTAATTTTTACGGGCAGATTTTTATGGAAAATCCATCCATCTTATTTTTATATCTACATTGGTTTTACTCCCAATTTTCTCCTGCTTCATATATTTTGTTGTTTTGGGAGAAAAAAATGGACACAACCCAGCTAAATTAAAGCACTTTTAAAGCTGTGCTATTCTAATGGAGGAGAATTTAAGTAGCAATCTGACTATTAGCATCTAGTAAACAGAAGCAGTTCCATAGAGAAAGAATGTGACCTTGGCATGTGTCTTTGTGAAGATATTTTGCTGACTGAGATTAAATCCATTACCGCAATGTACCATTCCATCTGTAGAATTTGACTGGTGTGGAAATGTCGACATAAACCCTCTCTGCATAGGATGGACCCACCACTTCTCTGCCATGTCCTTTCAATATATGAAGAATTGCAGTCCACACACAGACACCCACACCCACACAAATTTATTTATACATACATACATACAGTACATACATACATAGACTTATCCCCACCCATCTCCCTGAAATGGGGGACTCTGGGCGGTTTACATCAATTTAAAACAATAAATACATAATTAAAATTTATAAAAGACAGACATATCTACACAAATGGAAAGAAGAGAAAAAAAAATCCAAGAGGCCGATGGAAGCCACACTAGGCCTCTAGGGGGCTAGCCAACCCCATTTCTGACAACCTCCCTCCCCGCCCCAGGCCAGATGGCAGAGCCAGGTCTTCAAATCCCTCCAAGAGGCCGGGAGTGAGGGGGCCTGTCTCACCTCCGGGGGCAAGATGTTCCAAAGGGCGGGGGCTACAGCAGAGAAGGCCCACCTTCTGGACCCCGCTAGTCGGAGTTCTTTTGCCGAGGGGGTCCGGAGCATGTCCTCTCTGTGAGATCGGGTGAGACAGGTTGAAATTGTGGGGGCGAGGTGGTCCCTCAGGTAGCCTGGCCCCATGCCATGTAGGGCTTTAAAGGTGATAACCAACACCTTGAATTGGACCCAGAAGCAAACTGGTACCCAATGCAGCTCACGGAGCAAAGGTGTTATCTGGGTCCTTCTTCGGACCCCAAAAATACCTCGCGCAGCTGCATTCTGGACCAGCTGAAGCTTCCGGATACTCTTCAAGGTATTGAGTATTCAACAAATACTCTGGGAATGCAGCAGCAGTCCTGATTTTGCACATTCATTTGCACTCTTCCTGAGTAAACAGAATACTGGCACATCTAGTCCAATATTGTATTCCAGTTAATAGCAATATGCCAATTAATAGCAGCTGTCCACAATCTGTAACAGAGATCCAAGTCTTCCACCCAAGACCCTTTCGATGGAGAATCAAGAGACTAAAACTGGGAGCTTATACGTGCAACGCAATGCGTGCATTTTTCACTGATCTACGCTGTTGCACAAACTAGTTTGCAAACTAACTCTTTACGAATTATCCAGATCCTTGAGAACAAATTTGGAAATTTCTCCATATCCCCCCTCCCCATTGTTTCCCTTTTGAGTACTCTGCTTGTGTGCAGTAAAGAATGAATGAGAACAGCAGGGCTTTAATTAAGAAGGAATGAATTCCCCCCTTATTATGGTAAATAAAAAATTGGAATTACTGCCTCTGCTCTGTCAACAAAATTCTGCAAGCATGGCTGGATGCATAAACAAGTATGTAAGTGTTACTGTTAAATATTTATAACAAAGAAATGCCCAGAGGATCAAATCAAGGTTGTAGAGTTCTGTAGAAAATACAAATTCATAGAATAGGGGATAGATCAGTCGTTTATATAAACATATACAAAGGGAAGGATACCGTTGATAAATTAAATGGGCTTTAATAAAATGCAGGAGGGCAAATGCAGAACCTTTTAGTTAAGAAAAAGGAAGTCTTAACTGGAGATGAAAACCCCCAAGAGCACAGCTATTAGAGTTTTTTTTTAAATATGTGCTTGGGTGTGTCACGTACAAAGTGGAGGTGGAATCTTTGTGAAGAACATGATGGGGAGGAAGAATGAAACTGACTTTGAATTATCCCCCACTCTTGCTTTGAAGATAAACTAGTAGCACATTTTAAAAAAATGGCCAGGTCCAAATTGATCCACAGTCAGCCAAGTTTTGGAATATTAAAAAAAAAAAAAAAAAAAGGATGGAACCTGGGATTGTTCAAAGCAGGGAAGGGGAACCCTACAGGTGTGCAGATATTGTTGAACGACAGCTTGGAACCTCCCTCATCATTGACCAGCCTGCTAAGGCTCCTGGGAGTTGTAGTTCAAGCACATAAGTTCCTCACTCCCCACGTAAGGGACACAATACAGATGATGTGACTGTGTCTTTGCCATTAAAATGCAAACGGTCTGTTTGTTTTCTAAAAGCACATCAGCTCTGGTGGCATATATTGTTGGCTCCTGAAGAAACTACCATTTCTTCTGTCTGTCCTGTGATACTACCATTTGTACTGGGAAGAAATCCTTCATTGCTGCCATAATAAGAATTTAATGTTTATGCAGCACTTCAAATAAGAACATTGTGCCTATTCAGTGTTAGCATGAACATTTGGGGGCGAGGGGAGGGGTAAAAAAAAATCAAGATATGATCAAAGCTCCGCCCATCTTGATGTATATCACATGCTTCAACATGTGGTCATCCCTGCCATCTTGAATTTTTAACCTCCCTTGTGGATGCCTCTGAGTGAAAGGGATTTATTTGTTTTAGAACCTGTATGGCCAGGGGTATCTGGAGGGGGAGTGTCAAAAAAATCAAGTTGGCAACCACAACAATGCAATCAAAGCCTTATCCCTGTTTTACAAGTGTTGTGATGCACATAAAAAAGGGTGGGACTTCAATCACATGGTTGTGGATGTTATCTTGTGACTTTTTTGACTCCCGCTCTGCAGACACCTCTATATGTATAGTAAAAAACTATGATGTGTTTTGGGGTGAAAAGTGTATAAAGTAGGAACTAACATGAGGAGCACTACATATTTCAACACATGCCTACATAGCTACACAACCAAACTATAAAACAGGTTCAATGTCAACTTGGTCATGTTGATGGATGAGTAAAATGTCTTTCTGATTTACAAGAGCCCTCTCCAAGCTAAGTACAGATCCAGTCTAATTATCTTTATCGTAGTTTCATCTTTTTAAAGTACTCATTTCAGATCAATGTCAATTGCCCTTCATTAGAAGGTAGTAATTAATTAGGATCTCTTTGACCCCAAAGTCAGATTAGTAAAGTGCTTTTTACAGAGGAAGCTGACTGAAATTCAGAATTAGTGAACACCACTGGATTTTCTTTGTAAATTACAACAATTTTGAGATTACTAAAGTTCTGCTCTGTTTTACTTTCATTATGAATTCTATTTTCCAACGTGCTGATTTTTAAAAAAACAAATCTTCATTTATTTTTTTTTACAAAAAGCACTCCTATTTTATGTTCTGCTTCAATGAATGTTAAAAGCCACAGCCTTCGAACTTCTGAACCTATAGAAGCTACTGCAGCATAATTCTCTATCATGGCTCCCTTTCCCACCCCCGTAGTATTGCTGTGTTTCCCTAAATGTATTGCAAGCTTTTAAAGTTTTCTGATAACCTTCTTCCACCTTCAGCACTGAAAACATGCTGACCTGGCATCCGTTGATGCAAATTCAAATCAATAGCTACCATCAATTAAGAAACAAACAAACCTTGAACTCTTGTCAATGATATTGCGAAATTCAAAAGGTCCCTCTTGCAAGACCAAACAGCTGGGCCGCAGCTGTTCTTCACTGGGGGGAATGGAGGTGTGCATATAAACATGTGTCTTTGTACAGAATCAAATATAACAGAGTGTTTGATGCGCTAATTAAGCAGTTCAACTTGTCATGGTGTGCATCTTTTAAAAAAAAAACGAACATTTTTGCCTGAAGAGCAACTGTGTGAAATTCAATATTGTACTTTATTCTCACAATTTCATGAACAAATTAGACTGGTAAAAGATATATATATAAAAAAGCCAGTCTCTTATAAAAGGCATCTGGACTCCTACCCCAGTATAATTATGGTAAATTCCTATATAGGTCCCGCTGAGTACTCCCAAGTAAGTGCAGATATTGTAATGTGAATAGGTTTGGATTTCTAGCCAGGTTTCTGAGCAAGGGGGTCCACAGTGTGTGATTCAAAAAGTCAAGATTGATGGCCACAATAGTGTGATCAAAGGTTGTGTCACATTTTTTGGGCCAAGGACCACCCTTGGCTTTCTAATGGCTAACTAGGTTCATCCTCCACAAAGCAATGGATGGGTTCAATGTGATCTCATTAAGATTTAAAAGTAATTAAAATTAAATATAGTTAATAGCAATCATGTATTTAATAATATTTTCCTTTAACATTTGGTATCGCCTTTTTAAAAATAGTTTTGGGTGCTGGGTCCACATGTGCTCCTCAGACTGTACCTTTGTTTTACAGAAGCACTCCATGAATGCCAAGACAATACAGAAGGAATAACTCTGTGGAACAATCACCTCCACCAATTTCAGTTGGTTTTTCCTCTCTATTAAAGGCTATTTGTGCCAGGAGGCTCACAGTGGTATTAAAAGGTTAGCCTGTTTAAGAGATGGGGAATGAAGTTATTTGACAAAACACAAACTAGGCCAATTGTTTTCTGAGTGGCTAATGTTGTTTATAAAATTTATATATATATATATATATATATATATATATATATATATATATACACAGAACTGGTAAGTAAGCAAGAACATTTACAGGAATTCAGGAGGGAAGAGAGTGGAACTGGGGAGACCAGAAAACATGATGCCACAGTCCCCTACAGAGATACATGAACCCCCATGAATAAAACTAAGGAATTCTTTAGAGTTAGGATTGGAGTAGTAGATATACTACTAATTTTTAATAACTAAATTTTAATCTCCACGTCTCAGGTGCCTGGTATGTCAACAATGACATCACAGACATCAAGTCATCCATGGGCAAATTATGCAAATCATGTAACTCTGTTTCAACCACTCTTCAGACCCAAGGATGATTAGGAGTGGCTATGTGTTCATTAATGGTTTTTAATGGTTGAGTTAGTCTAGTTTTGGGGGGCTTGCTCCTGTATACCACCCAGAGGTGTCAGATGAGAGCTGCTTTAAAATGAATGAATCAATGAATGAATCAATGAGGTGCTCTGCTCACAGACTGAGTGATGAGCTTTAATACATGATATTGGCTTAAGCAGGGTCATAGTCCAGTCTTGATTTAGAGGGAAGCAGTTATCCATGCTATTTTCATACCCCATTCCCTCTCCATCTAATTACTAAAGTTATTTTAAAATTTCTGCTCCACTTTGGCCAAGAAATATCATTATTCTTCTTTCTCTTCTTCTTCATTATTCTTATATCATAGTTCATACTATGAATTGCTTGAATTGCTGCCTTTCTAATTTTTAGTTGGATTGTTGTAAGCCTTTGTTTTTCTTCTGCCCCAGGCTGTATTGCTTTGCTATGGACTCTAGTGGTTGACTGAGTCCATAGCCATCCGTGAAAAGCCACCATGACATCAGATCATCATGATAACATCACACAAATTGTATAATTTGCACAATGATGACATGATGCGTGTGATGCCATCTGCCTCCACTGCTCTCACCCACAGACACCTGTGATTGGGTCAGCAAGATACAAAAGTCAGGTGACCTGTTGTAGTGCAAGTAGTCAGAAAATAAAGCTGTTCTCTTGGGACACGAGAAAGTTTCTAAGTATTGTCTTGCTTATTCTCCATTACGTGGCAGATTGCTAATGAAAGCCAGTGGCTGAACAGAGACATTGCATTAAACCATAACATAGCCTGTTTGATTGAGACTAAATATTTGTGTAAGCAAGGATTGCAAGGTATAAACCATGATTTGTGGTTTAGGCTAATGTGTGAAGCCAGCTGATTATGGCTTAGCCAATAAAGCTTGGTTAAAATGAACCATAGTTTAGGAAAATGTTAGTGTTTCCCTGCAGGAAGCAAAGGGCCAATGTACGACTGAGATGTAGCTCTAGTGTGCTTCCATTTAATCCACTCAGTGGAATGACATTTCCACATGCAGAGGAATATGCCCAGAAATGTGGTCCTCCCATAACAATGAAGCTTCCTTCACCTAAAAGCAACCCCATGCCTTTCAGATGGGTTGGAGTTCAACCTCCAGCTCAGGAGAAGAAAGTCTAGCACATTCCAACTTCCAGCTTGGTGAAGGTGTCACAGGATGTAGATTCTCTCCTTCCCCCACTGAAGGGTAATAAACAGATGAAACTTAACAAGATTTTATGAGCTGAGTTCAGCCTCTGAAACTTGCCATCCATTTCACATGATCCATGTATCAAATTGTTGTGCCCTGAAAACCTAGATAATGTGATATGCTATTTAGCTCTAAGTAATTTGCTAACGGAAATTAATTCGTCAATTTGATTAGCTCAGCATTCACTTCAAATAGTTATTGGCAATGTTTTCGTTTTTCATTCGCAATGTTATGTGTCCCCAGGTTCTTGTATACTGAAAAAAAATTCACAGAGCTGGCTACCTCCAGCCATAGATCACAAACCTTGATTAAACTTTGCAATCAAATTCAAATCTAAACTTTGCAACTAGTGATATAGTGTTCCCATTAGGGTAAAGTTTAATAAGCAATGCAGTGTTGTACATGACTTTTAGAATAACTGCTGCCTTGATCAGAATGTAAACTTCCTGGGGTGATATACTATGTATTCCACCTTTGTCCCAATAAAGCAAAGAGGAAGTATTTATAACTAGAAGGATGTCTGGGAAAACATGAATAAAATGCTATCACAAAATGCAGAGTAACACACTGAATAAGCAGAAACCTGAAGTTTAGCAGTCCTACAGTCTTCGTGGATTTATAGGGGTAAATTCAAATCCAGCACATTAATTTTAAACTGGAATAATTTGCAGGAATCTATTAGCTCTCATCTGTATAGGCTGAACCACCTAAGAAGCCCTATTAGCATAACATTTGAATAGAATCAATACACAGCAAGGAGGATAATACTCCCAGCCCCCACTTTTGGCACAGATTAAATTATCCTAAGTGATCTTCACAGCTGTATTGGGATTCTGGTTGGGTTAACTCTTGATTGCATATTATTTGTATGAATTGGTTGGGTGTGGAGAGAACAGGGATACAGACATGGACCCAGTAGATCTTATGGGACAGACCTTCTCCCTTATGAACTTGCCTTGTCATTGATGCCTTGCTCTGTTTCTCACTGCTGATTTACAGTCATGGCATCCCATTTATGAATCTTCCTTCCCTGGAGAGCTTTGCCTAGAAAACTCTTTAGTCTGCCTGGTGCTTAGAATTCTGTCTTCCAAAAGACAATCTTCTGAAGGCATCTACTGCCTTCTATGTCCTGGGTCCCCAAGACGGTGCACACTGATCTTGATGAGCACAAGACTCATGCCTCACCAGATATTTCTTTCTTTATTGCATTTGTTTTGTATTTAAAACATTAAAGAAGAAGCTCAAAAGATTCCATGTGTCAGGCTCAACTCATGGTGACCTTTGTGGACACATGAAGCAATACAGAAGTGATATACCATTGTCTTCTTTTGGGACAACTTCCCAAACTAGTCTACACCCTTGTGATTTCATAGAGCTTTCCCACCCCAGTTCTAAATGAGTCCAACCCTGCTCTTCATCAGCCAAAGTTGGCTAGAAACTGCTACTCGCTGGGAAGCTGGGAAGCATGGGTGTCACAGAGCAAAACTTGTCCCAGAGGCATTCATACAAAATGAATGATATGTAAGCTGCAGCTTAGTACTTTGTTTGGAAGTGTGTCTACCTGCCCAGAAAAAAAGGCAAAGGTTAGTTGAGATGGTAGAAAGCATGCTGGGAGGGTAGGGTGTGTGGTAGGGAACAACTTCACTATTTTGCCTTCTGGTAAATCAACCAATTGTGGCAACCATTTTTTGAGATTATATGCAGCATGCTTACAAATGTTGAAATGCAAGTTTAAAGATAAGGAATCAGAAGAAAATAAATGCTAGGATTTTAGATTAGTATCCATTGACAGATAAGATCTAGGTAAAAAATATAGCTGGACTAGAGGTTACTGTCTTCTCCATTAGGGAGAGATGTATTGTATTTCTATGTAAATGAAAGTACTTTCCAAATTTACATCAGTTCATATTAATTAATATTAATATGAACAAATATTTCATAAATTTCTGCCACCTTTTCTTCTCTTATGCATCTTTATTAAATTTTATTTATTTATTTAATGCATCTTTTTAATGCATTTTATTTATCTTATTTTTTTAATGAAGGTTCATCTCCAGCTGATTGGAACTAGCTGAAATTTGCTTTGATTTGGCCAAGGCTTTCAAGTAAAATAAATTCATTATGCTGGATTTTTAAAGACCTTTTAATTCTTGACAGTAATATTGCTCATCACTGCTTGTCTTTGTTATTTTACTGATTGGAAGAGGTGTAATTGCTTGTATAGACTCTATGCAAGCCACTTAAGGGAATAACTGAAGACGGGGGTAACATGTTATAAACAAAATAAGACAGAGAGCAGAGTAGAGTTAGAAGGTACAATCCCTGGGTTAAGGACATCTGACTTATGGACAACTTGTACTTATGAACAGACTGCCATAAAACCTATTATATTAAAAATTTGAGTTGAATATAATGGTTCGTAATAACGAATGCATGCACTACTTTGTGACACTCATGAAAACATTGTGTGGCTTCAGCAGTATGTTGGCTCGAGAAAGGAGAATACCATCTGCCATTTTAAGTCAGATATTACCTCATGAATACCCATTCCGGTATGCCAGACATTGATGGAATGAGAGTGTTAGCCTTTAATCGTGATCTTTTTTCTTTTTTCTATCTAAACTGTATATAGTTCAATCTTCACCTTAACATAGGAAGTCCACAAATGGCCATCCAGCCTTTGTAAATATTTAACAAGGAAGACCCAGCCAATTCTCTAGAGAATCATTTCCATTACACAACTGCTTTTCCCATCAAGAATTTTCAGTTCATCTCCAACACAAATCTTTATTTTGGTCACTGACCAGCATTTTATACAAGTTTTGTAAAAGGGTTCCAGCACTCAGATTTAGATTACATAGATATTTTCTAAATGATTAATAGAAATAAAATGGTTCCAACTACAAAACACCTTAAGTAGTAGAATACTGAAAAATCTAACTATTTAAAACTAATTGACTAAATTATAAAATAACAATGTGAATAAAACATTAACATACTAATATACTAAGTTATTAAGTTATTACATGAGTTTCTCTACACACACACATATCACTTTATTGGGTGGCCATTAAAGACATAAAAATATAAAAACAAAGAAAGCATGTAGTATATTTATGAGTTCTTAAAATTCTACTGTAATTTGAACCCATTAGATTGAATTCATATGAGGCAGCTAAGAACACAATTGAGTTCAGCTTCATTTCATTCGATCATAGTTTATGGAATAGACTACAATTGTTGGAGTTTGTGCAACACAGTAAATCACAGACTACAGTTTATGCACCATGGCTGGGTTCATATAAACAAATCATGACTTAGCAAGTTGTATGAGCCAGTCCAAATGTTCCCCTTCTGTGTGACAGTCTTCCATGAAACTGAGTAAGATATTTCTCCTCTTGCTTTTATTATTTATTTATTGCTTCTCATAGACCAGAACAAAAAGGGGGGGGGGACCCTCAGAGCATAACTGTATATAAAATGCATCATTGTCAGCTTGTTATAATCCTGTCTCAAACTTACAGTGTTCCAAGTTTAAATTTTAGCTTCAATGTTATATTGTTCTTTAACTTTTCAAACTACCACACAGAATCTAGCTCTTTTTATTTATAGGTTAATAAAGTGGTCATAAATAAATGTAGGTTAATAAAGTGATCCTTAAGAGCGCATGGTCTAGACCTGTAGAACCACAAGGCCAAACTCTTTCACCCAAGGGAACTTTTCTGTATTTTCTATATACCATGGCAAAGGGTAAGCTATTGCATCTTGCTAATGAGTATGCTTCCTGTGTGCAGGAGTTATTAAATTGCAAAGATATTTGGCTGGTTTACGCGAGCAATTTATTCTATCCATGTTGTCATGGCTTGGAACCAGAGACATCTATTTGGTGTTCCATATCATTAACTCTTGCTTTGATGCTCACTTTAGCATGATCAAGCCCTGAAACCAAGAGTGATGTCCATGGAAACCTATATGAACAGAGTTTAACCTCTGAATGGCAGCACCATGAAGATTGGTAGGAATCAGTCAATACTAAAGGTCCAAGTCTGGAAGAGACTAGATTTAATCAAAAGTTAAACAGCAGCCCAGATCCTCACCTCAATCTTCAATGGGATACCCTTAAGGTTTAAATATGTATTAAGGCTGCTGGAATATCTAGGTGTCTACCTAGGGAGGTGGATCAAGGCTTGGCCTACAGAGCTTTGATTGTGCGGTTACAGCCATTATCTTGAGGGGGGGTTTGCTCCCTTGCACCCCCCGCAGACACCCCTGATATAAGAAAAAATATCCCTGATACAAGAAAGATCTCCAATCCTTTGGCAATGGTTGACTGGGCATTTTAGGTCACCTACATGGTGTGTTCTCTGAGGGCTCCAGAATGATGAAAAACCACCCTCCAATATCTGAAGCTTCATACCTGCTCAATTTATAGATCTTACCACTTATAGACCAGAGATGGCTTTTAGGCTTTTTACCCCAAAGCAGTAATTTTGATTTGTAATCATTAATCTCCCTGCTTCTTTCTTCTGTTTTCCATGCTAACCTCATAAATTAAAATAAAGGAAATTATAAGTTGAAACTTTAATCCTCCAGGCCTCAACTTGGTGTAGTCGGAGCCAAACCACAAATGTATTTTTTGCTTTAAAAACCCATGTCCTCTTAGGGATGCTTTTGAAGACTTGCCTTCATCATAACAATGAGGAATGCAGATCCAGTTCTTGGTGGTGTGAAGATACTTATCAGATTCCTGCTTGAGGTTTACTGTATCACGTCTATGGCTGTACTTTGGTCTTGAATAATTTCATTTAGAGCCATTAACTTATCTGCTATCAACTAAAGTAAATATTTTATGACCAGCAAGGAACACACACAACGTTGTTAAACAAGCAAATAGAAAGCTTTTACTTTATTTGCATTTTAGGCAGATCTATCCAGTTCAGGAGAATTATCATTGTCAACCCTGTCATTCAATGGCACATACAAAACACTCAGTGTTCAGCACATATTTTACGCAAAAAGAAGAATAAACCTTAAGTTTTGAAAAGGAAACATGTGCAACCAAGTGATTCCTGTCCTTAAATACGTATGTAATAATCTTAATAATACTGTCCATTTTATAAAGCCCTTTTAAACTCATAAATTTCAGTCCTTTTCAGACACAAGAATGATCTTTAATGTCCCCAAACTGTGCTTTTTAAACAAATTTATCAAATTCACATCTAAGCTTTGCAACCAGTGATATTGTATTCATATCCTCATGATGATAAAATTTAATAAGCAATGTAATATTGTTCGATTGATTAAATTGTCAACTTTCTGAGCCAATATACTATAAGTTTCCCCTGTCTCCCAATAAACCAAAATGGAAGTGTCTCCAAGGGGGAAAAAAAATCAATCCAGCTGAACTACAACTTCCACAGTTCGATGCAATAGGCCACACTGGCCAGAGCTGGAGAAAGTTTAGCACTATCTGGAAGGATCACCTTTAGATGTTAATAGAAGTGGATTGAAACTAATAGAATAAAATCTAAAAAAGCCAATGTTCTTTGCTTAGGAAAAGAAATCAAACATACAGATGCAAATTAGGATATTTGGCTTGGTAATAGTAAGTGTGAAAAGGATCTTGGAATTGTAGTTGATCACAAACCAAATATTATCATCCTTTCCATCCCCTTGGCTTCTTTTAACCCACAGAGGCAGCAATTCAAAACCCCAGAGATTCCGCTTCTGGCTTTAGAAACAGAACAGACACTGGTCAGACCCCACCTCAAGTACTGTGTCCAGTTTTTGGGATAGGTTCAAAAAAGATTCCAAGAAGTGGGAACAGGGGTGCAGAAGAGTAACAAGAGTAACAAGAATCATCAGAGGGCTGGAAAATGAGTCCAGTTATTCTTTATCTGTATACATATGCATAAGGTACAACATTCATTTATATACCTTTTTGATACTATAAACTATGGATAATAATGAACTTAGTCTTGATGACTATCATAGTTGAGGAGCAAAGGGCTGAACATATTCATTTAGGTATCCATCCGCCCATCGATCCATCCGTCCGTCCCACTTGTACAGCCACCAATTCACCATGCAATTCTGGGTGGCTAACATCCAGTTAAAAGAACCACAAAGTCACTAACAAAAATTAAACCACATCATGTCTTGAGGCAGTTGATGTCTGCATAAATCTCTCCTCTAGAAGCTCATCTAATTTCTTGGTCCAATGCTTAAGGGCAATACTTCCTTAGTATATCCCTGCCTTGTTCTGGCTAGCTCCGCATGGAATTTCTTTTTCTTTTAAAAGCAGGGCACCCCCCCCCCTCCTTGCATAACAAGCGATTTGCTTTCAGTTTCTATCATCCACTATCAGCATGGCCAATGGGAAAGAACTGTGAGAATGGGAATCTAAATATCTTGAGGGTTTACCAGGTTTCCTATTTCCTGATGGGTTAAGAAATAGTGAAATTGATAAATAAGGGAGTAGTGGCAGATCCACAATTGTTATATTATGGTTGTGGAAAACTCAGATGGTTTTCCTTCCGATTCTGCGAACCCAGTAGGCCTGCTGCATCAGGGAGAGACAACCCACGATCCTCCAGATCTCGCTCATGTTTCGCTCCCATTAGCCGTGGTTAGGATGCCCCAAATGAGAAATGCTGGCAGCCATAATTCAGCAACATCGAGGGAGATGAGTTCCCATCTCTGATTTGGAGTACTGGATCATTAAACATATGAAAAATCCATAGAAGTTTCCAACCTGAAAACAAATAGGTTACTTAGATCGCCATCTTGTGGTGACAAACTAAATAGTTGCCCTCCCTTTGCACTTTGATTTGAGAGAATGGTCAGCTTTTTTATTGTTGTGGATTTTAAATCAGAGGAGGACAGACTCTTATCTTGTATGGGTGTCTCAAAGTCTTTTGGGCCCATTGGCATATCTGAAATTTTGGAAAGTTGTCCTATGCGTCATAATTAATTGCCATGAGGAATTTCTTTTTCTGGATGGTAAAGTCGTAATTTGCAGTCACTATTCCCCCCCCCCCCCACCTCCTTGAAACGTCTATGGATCCACATGGGGCCAGGAGACCCAGGAAAATATCGAAGTTGGCAATTATACAGCAGAACTTTGCTCCAAAGTTCCATCTTCCAGGTGGGAATGAGAGAGAGAGAGAGAAAGAGAGAGAGGGAGGGAAGGAGAGAGAGAGAGAGAGAGAGAGAGAGAGAGGCAAATGTGGGCTAGGTTGAGTATTCTAAAATTCTGGGAGTTGTATTCTCAACCTGCCTAGAGGACACCAGGCTGGGGAAAGCTGTAATAGAACTTGGAATTCAGTAGTTAATTTAGTGCAGTGTTTCTCAACCTTGACAACTTTAAGATACGTGGACACTCCCAGAATTCCCCAGCCATGTGGTTGAAGTCCACATATCTTAAAGTTGCTAAGGTTGAGAAACACTGGTCTAGTGACTCTTTAATAATGCTATATCATAACCTAGATTGTTTGACCTCAGCCTAATTAACCTAATGTCCAGGTTTGCAAACTATTTCCCAATACTGCATTTTTTGCATTTTTTTAATAGGTGAATTTTGGTACAAACATTTATCTAATATACATTTTGTTAAACCCGGCAAATTATATTGCAAGATTTGGAAAAGCAGACATTTTAAATGATAGCTACATTTCCATTTGTGTATTGGCTCAAAAGAGTGATGTTAGCTAAGTACTCATTTTCATGTGAACGAAGCAAACTTCTCCCCATCCCTGTCTAATTCCCATCTCATCAAACACTATTTGTTTCTACTTTGGGGCTGAAGATTGCAAAAGTAACACTTTACCCTTCACTGCCTCCTGCTCCCCCTTCCCTTGTCTAGCCAGCCTAAGTCATTATTATCAAAGACATCTGAATCTGCAAATCAAACGCTGACAGCATAGGAACAGATGCTACAGGCTGATAAATTGCTGCGCATTCTGCAAATCCAGCTGTACCATGTAAAAATGGTGCTTTCATACCACGTTTTGAGTTTCCTGCATCTGTACGCTGCTGCCAATCCATTTCATACAGCTTGCTGAGGACTGTCATCACAATAATGAAGAGATGGCAGCCTGCATTAATTGCTGTTCCCTCCAGCTATTGCAGGGTGCAGATGGAGTGACGATTAATGCCACAAACTGGAGGGTTCGGAAACGCAACCAAAGTTTGAGTTTCTGCAGGAGGACTAAGCAGATAAGTCTTCCAACAGTCTCTGTTTTAAGAAGATCTGGGAGTTTTGCAAATCAATGAAAATGCCATCATCATCGTCATTATCATCATCATCAATCATCATCACCACAATCATTATTTCTCCTTCTCCTTCTCCTTCTCCTTCTCCTCCTCTTCCTCTAAAAAGAAAGAAAGGTTCTAGCTGTCATGGAGAAAAACATGAAAACAACATTTTTTAGTGTTCTACAATGCTGAAAGAAGAACGCCACCATCCAGCTCAGAAAACTTTTATTGGCCTGCGTTCTGACACAAGAATCTGTAGCTTAAAATACTGTAGCATTTGTCATTCTTTTTTGACATAGGCATACCAGCTTCTTTTCCACCTTGTTAGCCCCTTTTTGTCAATGCTTTGTTCACTTACTGAATTGCATTCAGATGACCCTGGGCTTCAATTATACCCATGCAGGCTTTTTATTATTCTCTTGATCAGTGGTGAATTTTGCTAATGGCAGAATTAGCTGGTTCACTGAGGTCAAGCAACATGAGAAAGGCCTTCCCAGGTCCCTGTGTCTGGTGTGCAGATTTTAATTCCTGTTCCAGCTAACTGTCTGGAAGCTCTAACAAGTATTAAAAAGGGGGAGCAAAATCAGATTCATCAGCAGAGCAGGCCTGCAGCAAAGGTAGTGGGGAAAGCCTGCATGCCGAAAGAAAGGCAGATTGGCTGGGTTCACACCTCGCAGTAAATCAGAATGTGATTGGTTTGGTTTAGTTTGCCCTGTTGTGTGAGCCGAGCCACTATGGTTTCCCCAAAGCAGCTCGTAACAAGGCACTGTGTGAATCTGAAGAATTGTGGCTTATTTAACAAGCCAACATTAAGTAAAGCAGGACGGTGCAATTTCTGACTGTTCAGAGGCCCAGCTGGGCTTTGCGTAATGTGTCAAAACCATATTTACAAAGTACAATTTCCATTGGCCTGATTTTAGGAGGTTGGAAGATTTTTAGGGGCATAATGAGTTTCAATGTTTGCAATAAATAAAACACCCATTCATCCCTAAAAATGATCCCCAAACTCCCCAAAAGTAGCCCAGGTTTTGCCACACCTATACTCGGGGATCTGGAGATCACAAAAGGAGATCACAAAAAATAAATATTGCAATAGTTTGATTTTTTTGATGTGCTGCACTTTGTGAACACCTGGCTCAGAGCAACAATCCCCAATCTGTAGTCTGGAGACCACTGGTGATCCAGGAAGGTAATGTAGATGATCCCTAATGCAGGCACTAAAATTAAAATATTTTTTAAATGGCCACTCAAGACCTCTTAAAATTTTCAGATGGAAAAGTTACCAGTATCTCATGGGATTTGGCAACCACAAACTGCAATTAGTGAAACATTAGTATAAATCAGGGATCTACATTGGGCCCTGCATTGGCTTCCAGTATGTTTCCAACTCAAAGTGCTGGTTTTAACCAGTAAATGTGGTTTGGCTCCCAGGTATCCTCCAGGGCTACACCCTCCTCACAGGAAAAACTATTGACAGTTCCCTACCGTTGGGAGGCGAGGAAGCAGAGGCCTGGAAGCAGTGTTTTTCAGTGATGGTCCCTGCCCTATAGAAGAGCCTTCTCCCCAAGGTCAGACTGACATCAGCTCTGGTGATTTTCCAAGACCTTGTAAAGATGGAATTGTCCCAGGGAGTTGAAAAAATGATAAATGCAAAAATAAGTATTGCAATAGTTTGATTTTTTATTTTTCTTAAATAAATAACTTCCTATTAATGTTGTGGTCCCTGTAGTTCCACCATGGAGACCTGTAGCCACAGGTTGCCATCCTCTGGCTGATGTTATAGCCCTCAAAAGCTTGTCATGGTAAATGCAGCTGGCATAAATTTAGGAACTGCTGTCTGTATCATGAATGCTTAAGGTTTTCAGTGCTGCGCATGTACAAACTGCACTGTATGCACTCATATTTTGCACACACAGATCCACACCACCAGCACTATCAAGTCCCTCAGCATCCTCCAGCATCACTGCGACAGCTTCCCACTCCCTCCCAGCACAAGAAATGAGATGCCGGGCTGTTTTTTTTGCAGTAGAAGCCCAACAGTTCTGAGTTTCTCCTTCCACCACATGACTCAGGAGCTTAAAAGAGGGGCACCTCACAAATCTTCCCCCTCTGTCTTGCCAGGGTGCTGTAATTCCTTTATGACATACAGAGAGTCACACCTCCAGCGTCACTTGTTATGCCTGTATGTCCAGAGATTCAGGATGTATAGAGACAACTCAGGCTTACAACTTTCTTTGTTCACTTTCTGAACGAAAAGCTTCATTTTTAAAAAATATTTTTTTATCCCACTTTTTATTATTTTTATAAATAACTCAAGGCAGCAAACATACCTAACCTTCCTTCCTCCTCCTATTTTCCCCACAACAACTACCCTGTGAGGTGAGTTGGGCTGAGAGAGAGGGACCGGACCAAAGTCACCCAGCCGGCTTTCATGCCTAAGGCGGGACTAGAACTTGCCGTCTCCTGGTTTCTAGCCTGGTGCCTAAACCACGGTCACTGCAAGCTCAGAGCTCTGCCGAACAGGCTAGTTTTGAGTTCTAGAAAAACTGAGAGATGAAACAGATCATGCATGACACCTTGCTCGGTATGATGGCACCGAAATCTACAGTTCCTTTTCATTTCAGTAGCTTCTAAAAAGGTTTAGCTAGTGAGGGTACCATCACCTTATCCTGTTCACCTGAGCACCCTCTCTTGTTTTTGGAGTCATCGTCTGTGGTATCTTAGAGATGTTCATTCTGTCATTTTTGCACACATTCAATGAAGTTGACATTTATCTAGCAAACCCTTCTGTTTTCATGGCCTATTTGAGGGGTTTCACGTAGTTTGTTCTTCCTATATCCTGGCGCATGGCACCATGTGTTGTGTGTCTGTGTCTATGTCGTATGAGCAACAAATAACCTCTCACAAATATACTGTGTTCTATAGTGCGTTGTATAAAGAATAAAGTATCAGCCGTGGCTGAAGTAACATCCTGACTGGAAAGCGTCCTGACTGAAGCAGCATCTCCAGATACCAAAGCGCTCTGCTAACGGTTATGGGCCCAGATGCGGCCCCAGTTACAGTCCGTGTGAATTCTACTTCAGTGATAGTCACAGCTCAGCTCTACAGCAGAAACTGTCGGCAAGAGGCGAGGTCAGAAAGCAGAGGTAATGGCTACTAAGAGTGCTTCCGCAAAGTTCTCAGTAGCTAATCTGACTAACCAGAATTACCAGTCTTGGAAGTTTAAAATTAAGATGCTGCTAATAAGAGAAGATACATGGAAGTGTATACTTCCAGGCCAAACCCATCTACAGAGGAGTTGCAAGAGAAAGATCAGAAGGTGCAAAGCACCATCTTCCTGAGCATAGATGATGATCAAATTGTGCATATATGCAATTGTGAAATGGTGAAAGGAATGTGGGAGGAGCTACAAAAAGTACACGAGAGAGCAAATCTCAGCAATAAACTATATCTAATCAGAAAGCTGTACCAGACAACGCTGTTGAAAGGACTATATTAGATATACATTAGAAATGGTGGGAGGAGAAGAAATAAAAGGCTTCCATGTTGCAGCACAACTGCTCAGCGGCCTCCCAGACAGTTATGAAACACTTGTCACAGCACTTGATGCTCACCCAGGTGATGAGCTTACATTGGAGTACATTAAAGGCAAGCTTGTGGATGAATACAAGTGAAAAACAGAAAGTGCAAATGACAAAGGTGCTTGAGAAACCACTTTAGAAACTAAGAATCAGACTAAAAACTGTAATGTGCAACGTGAAACCCATGAATGTTTTGTGCACAAAAAGCCAGGTCAAAAAAAAAAGCCAATGCCAGAGTCTGGAAAGCTACGATGAATCAGCTAAAGAGGTAAGCTAACCCCCAAAAGGCCAAATGTGTTAAACTGGAAGGCACTTCAGATACTTTTCCTCCAAGGACGGTGCTTCATCATTTCATGCCTGGTGTATTGACTCAGGAGCTATAAGTCACATGACCAAAGACAAGAATTTCTTCACTCATCTTGACCAAAGCAAAACAGAAAGAATTGCCACAGCTAATGGACAGCGTACGGTCTCAGAAGGAGTGGGGGAAGGCTACCTTCACTGCCCTGCCTCTCAAACAGTCACCAGAAAGATACCTTTCAAAAATGTGCTAAGTACCAGCTCTTGAAAGGAACTTGTTATCTGTGAAGAAGCTAACTAAACAAGGGAATGTAGTTACGTTCAAAGGTGTCAGCTGCATTATCACCAAAGGGAGTCACTTACCCGCAAAAGGAAAAATCAGGGATAAGCTGTATCGGCTGGACTGCATTGAAGTGGTTAAGGCTGCCAAAGAGGAAAGATATACACACTGTATTCACACGTGGCACTGGCAGCTTGGGCACAGAAATCCTGAATCATAAGAAGATTATTGTGCACTCCTGATAAAAAGGCTAGTACAAGTTCAGCATGCCAGTGGCATAAAAATTGACCCACATGGTCTGATAATGAAATGCACTAGTTGTAGAAAAGGAAAAAATGACAAAGAAACCTTTTCCAAAAACCAGCAACAGTAGAGCTCACAGCCTCTGGACCTAATTCACACAGATCTATGTGGTCCAATGAAAACTCGGACTCCAGGAAAGAAGAAATATTTTCTCAGATGTATTGATGACTACTCCAGGTACCCCATACTCTACCTGCTACACAGCAAGGATGAAGGACCAGAGAAGCTTGAAGTGTATCTTGCCCACGTAAGCCATGGGTTTTGTAAAACGCCAGAAATACCTTGTGTAGATAATGGGACTGAGGATGCAAGTGGCAAACACGAGCAATCCTGAGAAAACATGGAATTATGTTCCAGGCTACTGGACCATACAACCCAGAACCAAATGGTGATGCAGAGAGAATGAACTGCACTTTGTGTGAAAGCGGAAGGGGCACACTTTTTGATTCAGATATGCCTACCATGTACTGACCAGAAGCAATTATGACTACTTGCCATCTTCAAAATTGCTTGCCTGGCAAAGCATCAGAGAAAACTCCATACGAACTATGGGACGGAAAGAAACCTGATCTGAAACCCATGAAGGAAAGCCTAGGTACATGTGCCCAGAGAAAAATGTACAAAGTGGGAACTTGTGCAAAGGAAGGTATCCTTGTCGGCTACAGCAAATCTCAGAAAAGGGACAGAATCCTGCACCAATAAAGTAACCATCAGTAGCAGTGTGATTACTGATGAAGCCTCGGTCAGTCTGAAGTTTCGTGAAGTGAGATCAGCTGCCCATTCTGAAGAAGAGCTTCAACCAGTACAACAAAGCACAGAGATTGAAATCAACACAAGTGATGAAACAACTGAAAAAGAAGAAAGTAAACCATCTACAATTTCAGCCAGAAAATCAGCAAGATCCAATAAGGGCATCCCAGCCAGATGCTTGTCCTATATGGTCTGTATAGCACCACAGCCTGAACCAGCATCATGGAGGAAATGCAGAAGTTGCCTGGTTGTGAAAAGCAAATGTGGATTAAAACTGCAGATACTATGACCCAAATCAGAACGAGGATGGGACTTATGTGAGAAGCATTTGTTGAATGGACTACTGTGTGTACACTATCATATAAGCAACAAATAACATCTGTGGGGATGTTATCTGTGGGGAGGGAATACTTCAAGCGGGGGGATGGCTAGCCCCATAGAGGCCTGCTGTCTCCAGCCCCAGATTCTTCATCTTCTTGGACTCTCCTTTTCCTTTTTTTTAGTAATGTTTTTAAAATTTTGATGCTTTATATATTTATATGTATTTATGGTTTTCATGTTTTGTGTGAGTCGCCCAGAGTCCCCCATTGGTGGGAGATGGGCGGGGGAGAAATTTAATAAATAAACAAACAAACATCTCACAAATATACTGTGTTCTATGGTGTGTTGTATAAAGAATTAAAGTGTCAGCCATGTTTGAAGTAACATCCTGACTGGAAAATGTCCTGTCTGAAGCAGCATCTCCAAATACCAAAACACAGTCTGCCAGCTACTCTTTTTGAAGCTGAAAGTAATTGGCTCACAGGCTTTGTGGTATCTGGGGTCTGGAAGAAGGGGAGACTGATCGTTAGCATTTTCCTACTGTCCCTGAATAGTTGTCAGCCCTAGCCCAAGGAACTCCAAGAGCCAATGCAAATTCAGTCCAGCTATGTTTATTAGCTACAACCTCTAGCAAGAATCTTCCCAGACTGAAACCCTAGCTCCCAAAGTCAGCCAGCCACAACACTGTGAATTCCTCAGGGAGGTGCCAGTCTCATCCTCTTGTTCCTCCCACGCTCTTCTGGGGAGCTAAGAAAATGTTTATCTCCCTGAGCCTGGCCTTCGTAATTCCATTCCATCACAATAGTATTGGCACCTAAACCAATACAGAACCAACGTAAGTTGCAGTGTGGATATACCCCTGTTCTTCTAAGTATTGCCACATTGCTTCCATTAGACTGGCAAGAGAGGAAAGGAGAAGGAAGATCCTAAGAGATCTCCCCAAGTTAACTGGCCCTGGCATATCTCCCATACAGCAGACCCAGTTCAAATAATGAACACAGAATCACACTGGATTCTGTGGTTATTGCCATACGGTCTGCTTGGAAAGCAAATTGCTTGTCTGATGCTCTTGCCAGTGGCATCCAGATGAAGGCAAATGGGAGATATGCCAAGGAATTGGCCCAGAAATTTCAGCTGGGCTCTGTGGTTCAGAGGCGGCTGCAGCTCCCTCGTGCTGCCGTTTGAATTTATATTGCACGCAAATTAATGAAGTCCTCTGTTTCACCTTCACGAGAGGCAGAGAGAGAAAGCAGGGGAGATGCTGATCGCTGATTCCTGCTTTCTTGTTCAACTGCAGCTCGTTGGCTTGTCACATCCAATGGCGGGGCAGGGGGGAGGCAGAAGAATCAATGCTACCTGATCAGCAAGTTAATTTTGCTATTTGCAGCTGATAAAAGAACGTGTCATTAAGCAGAAGGCTTATGATGGTGAAGCATTTGGATCAAGGCTTTCTTCTCGAGCGATGCTATGATTGGGACAACCTCCGTGGATACATTTCCCAGCAAAGATGCGCTTTCAGCAGAACTTGCAAAGCTAGGTTGGGGGATTGTCCTGCCCACTAAATAAATGTACACAGAATTCTTTCTATTTGCATGGGCTTAGCACCTCTAGGTTGTGTGGTGCAGTATTTTTAAAGAATTTCAGGAGCATCTCTTTATGAGTTTGCACAGGGTCAGTAGAAGACAGCATTACTGCTGGGTCTTAATACAGTATGTCTTTCCCAGCAGGATTGCTTGTCCAAATTGCAGCAGCTTAGTAGGAACCTCACCAGCTAGCAAGGGCTTCTGCAGGGGGAAGGGGTGACAAAAGAGTCAAGATGGCAGTCGTGATTGCACAATTGAAGCCCCACCCCTTTTTACTTCAATCACATGGTTGCAGCCACCATCTTGCCTTGTTTGACCCCCTGCAGATGTATCTGCCAGCTGGGTATCAGCACTTAGCCAATCCGGGCTGATCTCCAAAAGCTAAGCAGGCCAGACCTGGCTGGTACTTGGATGGGAGATTGCCAGGTACTCCCAATTCCAGACTGAGATGTCAAGAAAACAGCCTAGAAGACAATGGCAAACCATTTCTTTGTTACTGCCCAAGAAACCTACAAGGATGTGTTCATGAAAGCACTAGGTGTTAAGCCTGTTCCAAGGAAACTTCATTGGATTCTAGCAGTTTTTCAGTTCTATATAATGCGTGTGACTCTCTAAGGCTGGCCCCATTGTTGAGTTATAGACCACATGCTATTCATGTAAAAGATCCTAACCCAAACTCTGGCATTGCTTCCCTGAATTGCCAGTGGTATGAAAGAGCCCTGGCTGTAAACTTGGAGAGCTGTGGTCAACAAGAATAGGAAGCAATTGCTTATACAAACTGAATACCTTAGTTGCTGCAACATTATGGAGTGGAGTTAGAAGACCATATATGGACAGTTGAAAAGGATGCTTCACACATTATATAGAGCATGCAGCCAAACTCCTCAAACACCTGTGAATGGTGAAAGCATATAGCTAGCCTACCCATTACCTTTAATTTCCAGGAAACAAACACCTCATCTAGATTAGGATTCTAGTAAGGGAAGTGTGGAGAGATGTATGTGAAGGGAAGTTGTGGAGGACGGATTTAACCCTTTCACCTCTGCCATAGCAGATAGGGACCCCCAGTTTGTTCCCATGGTTTGTATACGAGAAAGCCTTATTCAAGGCTAACAGCAGAAATGAAGGCTGCTTTTTCCAAATTGGGCATAATAGAGAAGAGTTACTCCCCAGTCCCTAACCCAAAATCCTGGTTTGGATCTAATCCCTTCTTTATGCACAGGCATAGCTGCATGCTTTGTATACATAATGCTTGCAACCATGGGGAGGCATATGATGAGGAATGGGGATGAAATATGTAGGAATGTGAGGGCATGAACCTGCCTTCCCCCCACCAGCCTTTTTAGTGCTTACATTTAATTTACAAGATGAATGGCAACAACTGAATACTCTGGAACAAAATCTAGCTCCTTCTGATCGGGGTTGGCTGAAGACATTTTATTGCCTAAGGCAAAGAATGAAATGGCACCCTGTCTCCAAACCATGTATGAAATGGCAGTTGAAATGTAAGGCAGTGGGCTAACTTAGGAGCCCCAAATCCTATCTTTTGACAGGAGGGAATGTCTGTCTTCCCCAACCTGGTACCCATCAGATATCTTCCCCAACTTGGTGTCCTCCAGCTGTGTTGTGACAAGGGGACTCCCAAATCCTAGCCATTGTAGGTATTGGATATTGTGGTTGGAATTTTAGGAGTTGCATCAAGTTGAAGAAGATTATTTTTGAGTGTTCATGAGGACTTCCACTGCTGTTCCCCAGAAACTGCCACCCTAACCCTTTGCCTCACTCTGCCTAATGATAGAAGCCACACCCAAGACTGGTCCTATCATAATCTCTGCTCCAGAGGCCTTCTCTGAAACCTAGACTTGCCTATCTTCTTCCATAGTTAAAGACCTTAGGAAAGGATTCTCAATCTGTCTTCTGCAGGGTGAGCAGATTTTCTTTCGTTACTTGTGTGAGAAAAATATATCTTTGAGTGAATCTTTGGGTGAAAAGTTTTTAGAGGCCTCAGATGAATGGGATCACCTTAATAAGATTGAAACATAAAGGAATATAGAAGCATCATCGAAGCTGATGTGAACCAGGCCGGTTGTAAACTTCTTATCACAAACATCCCCATAGCAACCTGGGCATCTGCCCTGAGGGAGGATGCCTTCTTCCTGGCATTTGGCACCTTGAACTAATTTGTTTCTTCTTCTCTGTGACACTATTGTTTTACTAGCAGATAACAGACAATAGAGGGGCAGAGAGTAACTTGAGAATTATTGCTTATTTAGGTATGCCTGCATCATCATATGAATATGTATGTGTATACGTTCTTTTTCCCTTCCCCTTTTCATAGAACTGTATAAATATCAGAACATCCATTTTGCCTGTAGGGGAGTGCCTCCCACTAACTTCTGGTGGGGTCCCCCTCCAGTATGTACTGCTCAATAAACACTGCAGTGAAGCCTTGATTATTCTTCATTTGTGTCCTGCGTTTTGATTCCACACTTGTATAAAACCAAGACCCACTGTAAAAATAGTTCACTGACTAGGACAGAAGTCAGCTACAAGTGAGAGGTAATTGAACAGCTTGTTGGCACCAATAAGACTGAATCCATGGTAAGACTCATATTTTTGCCAACTAGTTTTTGTTGCCAGAAACCAAGTTGTCCACAGGTGCGCAGGATGTCTCTGGGACAGGATGCAATGACCTAACCTCCTTTTTCTCTGCATCTCTGATGTACCTCACCAGAACAACTTCCTTTAAAACCAAAACAAAACAAAACACCCTGACTGGGTCTCTCATTTTGCACCTTAAGCCAGGCTGCAAACAAGAAAAACTGTTGGCCTTCCTTTGTTCTAAATAACTTGTGGGTCCCCTGAATGAACTCATGAACCTTTTTGCTCTCCTTCCTACATCCTCAGTTACTTCCTGTTTATTCCAACCTTCTGATATTGATCCTTTTTGTTTTTCATTATAGTCAAAGTAGCAGAAAGGATTTGAATTCCAACCATAGTTTGAGAAAATTAAAAAGAGAGAGAGAGAGAACGAGCAATCAAGAAATCTTGGTGGTTTTACATGCTGGAAAGGTACTAGTTGATATATTATAAGCCAGTGATCTTTATTGCATTAGTCTGAGGTCATAGCAATTTCCAGGATACAAAAAACACGCAGAGACACATAATATATATATGGCACTTGAAACAAAGAGTATGTGATGTACAACGTGTCTTGCGTTTTGTATTATTGTGAATATTATTTTGCAATTTGTTTTAATATCTGTACCATGGCTAGAATCTGTTTAGCTTGAGGTGGTAGATAAATCATCTATCATCTATCTATTTATCTATCTTTCCATATAAGCAAAGAGAAAAAAAAGTTGCTTAAAGAGCATGCTATAATGTAAAAAATCAGCTTCTCATTATGATCAACATGTATTCAGTTATACATAAATAATGTTTCAGGTGTGTTTAATCCCACATGCTCTCACAGAATGAGCATGTACCAAGTTCCCTCCTTGAAGCAATGTCATCTGATGGGACTGGGGATGTGTATCTTTTCTGTTGCAGCGCCTGTCCTTTGAAACAATCTCCCCACCCCAAGATACAGATGGCCCTGCCCCAACAGACTTCAGGAAAGCTTTAACAACTTGGCCTTTCCCCTGAGCATCGGGCCACGATGATAGATGAGCCCATCATCTGAAGGTGGAGTGTAGGATGGGTGAGAGATTTTGTTTTTTGTTGACCTTGTATGGTTTTATTTGCATATTATTTGGGGGGCTTTTGCTTCATGTCCACCACCAAGAGTCACAATTGTAGGAGTTCTATGGCTGTATAAATCTTCTGAATAAATAAATAAATAAATCTGAATCTTATAAGCTTCTGCCCATCCAAATTTCAGCCATGGCCAGAATTATGATTATGCAAACATCCATACATGTGAAAGCATGTGTATTTTTGTGAGTGCACACAAAACACTCACAGCTACTCATAATGACAACAAGCAGCTGCCTCTGGTGTTTCTAATTGGCACTATCCAGCTGGTAGTCCTCCCTGAATTGGTCAATCTGTTTCCAAAATTCTATAATTGCAGACTTTAAAAGGGAAATCAGAGAAGAAGAGGCAGTGGAGCAGCTGGACCTGAGCTTTCACCCTTGCAGCCCATGGAGCAGGTCCACAAGACTAGTTAGGTCTGAGGACATCACTACCTTGGCTGACACAGACATAATGTGTCCAGTTGTATTGAGGCTGCCCACTGACGCTTTTGTCTGAGTTTAGATTTGATAACCACGAGGGAAGAAGATGGATGGAGAAAGAGAGAGAGAGAAATTAGTTTTCTTCGTGCACAAAAGTACTATGTCTTGGAATGGACTGACATCTACATTGGGGAGATAATGGAGTAAAGGGAGAACTTTTTCATTCTAAAATCTTTTGATCGTGAAAGTCCCAACTGCAATCAAAATGGTGCAGCCAAAAGTTTACCATTTTGATAGGGAGAAACAATGATTTTTTCCCCCCTTCCCCTTCTCCTTTCCTTTCCCCCCCTGCCCCTTCCCTTTCTCTGGGACATTACAGTTGTGTATCTGAATTTTGCACCCTCTCTTCCTTCTCTCCAACATACATCCACCTCCAGAGCTATATGGATTTACCCACCATGAAGACTGCAATGCCTTTTTAAATGGTTTAAACCATCTAAATTATTTTCACGATATTCTAGGATACCAATTCTGACATGTTATTTTGCACATCTGATGGATGTATTTAGCATTTTATGTCCCCAGCAAGTTGTGGACAGGTTGAATGCCATTCTAATGGATAGGTGAAACTCTGGGTCATCTCAGGCCCGTGATCCTGCATCAGCCTAGGTTGTTGACTCTTCAGGGCAAATATCTCTCTGGCAAGGCTGCCAAAACAGCTGCTGTCCACAAACAATCGACAATTAATCTATAATTAAGGGGCTGGGCAGTTACTTATCCTGCTTAGTTTGAGCTAGGTAACTGGAAAACTATAAATATCTCTCCTTGGTTATAATGTAAGGCATGCTTTACAAGTGGGTGCTTCAAAGGCAACTGCTTGTTGGGCAGCTGAAGCATTTTCCATGTTATAGCAGGCTTCTTTCATATCTTCATCTTCTCATATGAACATGTCTTTGGTCACGTTGCCCTAAAGTGACCGCAATTGTTGCTTGTCATTGACTACTGCAGAAGAATTTCAGAGCTGCAGTATATGAATTGTCTTCTGGACTGTGTTTGCTGCTGGAAAATATGGGGTTTCAACCAAGCCTGTCTCACACGAGCACGAAGGGAGGGGCGGCTTCGCTGCAGCCTAGCTTTGCTGCTTTGTGTGGGCGGGGCTTGGAGCCCGCCTTTTTTCCTCTTTCCCTCATTTTCTTTCTCTTCTCCTCATGGCTCTCCACGAGGTCAGAGTGAGTCCTCTCTCCTCCTCATGGGTTTTGTAATAACATTTCACAACCTCAGCATTTGCCACCATGACTGTTGTACAAGCAAGGCTCAAAAGCGGCACTAGATTCCTTTGGCTAAACTTATTTATGCATTCGTGAGGCGATCCTCGTGATAAGCCATTTTTGCTTCATAGTTTGAATGTTCCACTCGTACAGCAGAAATCTGACTTCCAGTTAGAAACAGAAGAAGCTGTTTTGGTAAGGAGGATCACTAGTTCACTAGTCTAGTCTAGTTGCGATGAACCAGCAATGATTTTAGATGTGGTGCCCCCCTCTCCCCCCGCCAATTGCCTGGGGATCCTGGATTGAACCTGGAAAACCCCTTTTCTAATGCAATCAAGTTCTAATTAGAACCTTTTTTCTAATGGAGTCAAGAGGCCTGTTCTCTTCTAAGAGTAGAGCCTTCCAAGGTTTGGGAACTGCTTTGGACTTGAAAAATTGCTTTTTCCACTGTCCCTGTCTGAGCTCTGAGGTCATCATCTCAAATTCTTCTACAACTGGCCTCAATAAGTAAGAGAAAAAAAAATCACAGCTACAAGAGCTTTCCAGTATGAACATAGCCCTTTGCCCCCATCCCCATTGCTGAATACCCTCCTATGTACAATTTTAGCACCAAGAGAAGACTTTCTAAAAACATTTTCCCAGGACTTTTATGTTACAGTACCAACAATACTTCAACTCAGTGGATTTTGCTTCTTTTCTCTCTCTCTCTCTCTCTCTCTCTCTCTCTCTCCCCCCCCCCCTTATTATGTTTTGGATTTACTATTCTCCTTTAACAGTTACCTTCTGTTTTGTTTTGCTAATTCTGTTTTGTATCATTTTGTTCCACACAATAAGCTAGCTAAAGAAAGTTGCTGTAAATGATCTCCATCTAGAAGATCCAGCTGGTGTGGCCAAGTCCTACAATAAATCCACTCTATGCTTAGTTTCATTCCTCTACAGCAGTGTTTCTCAACCTCAGCAACTTTAAAATGTGTGGAGTTTAACTCCTGGAATCCCCCAGCCAGCATGGGTATTGAATTCTGGGAGTTGAAGTCCACACATCTTAAAGTTGCTGAAGTTGAGAAACACTGCTCTATAGTAAAAACTCAATTCATTCCCTTTCAAAGATTCCATGTTATTGCAAAGCTACACAAATCAAATTCAGTCCTCTAAAGGCAGTTTCTATCACCAGGTTATTCAGATCTCACTCTACCTCTAAAGACAAACTTTGTAAAAGAAAAAGGGGGGGTGGCAAGGCTCAAATCTGGGAATGCAAGTCCACCCCTTACCCAAATGGGAAGAATGCAATTATCCCGTTCATTTAAACAACAACTTCTCTTGCTGTTGTTCCTCAGAGTTGCTTTAAATGGACAAAACTTTGTTTCTTTTCATATAATTGACAAGTGACTCATTCTGCTTGCCGCAATTTTAGACAGTTGCACTAAGTGGGAAAAACATGGCCTTTTCTTGAAATGGACAGAAACATTATCCAGTTACTGAATTAAAAAATATCAGTATGCTCTGATGGAAAACCTGTGGTCCATAGCCAGCTCCTGGCTGTTGAGCACAAACTGTGGCCCACAGAGACATGGGAAGCTTTATCCATGAATCAGCTCTATGTGATCCACTAGATGGCAGGAAAGAGACTGCTGATTTTCTGTTGCCCTTAGTAGGGGGAAACCAACAATTTATTCCCTCCCAGAAAAAGTGCCCTATGGGATTTACCTGCTGGCCAGCTGGTTGAACTTACCAACCAATAGTGCTTCTCTCTTCCTCTTAGGGACCCTGCTCATAGCTACTTGAAGGTAGATTTGACTTACTTATTGCCTCCAAGCAATTCTTTAAAATCCTTGCATTACCACGGTAGGAATTCGTTGCTTCTCCCTCTATTCACCCTATGACTGATCTAAGCTGCTGGTTTCCTCCTGCTAATGGATCATCGGAAAAGACCAAGGAGCTTTCCAGCACCTTGCCAGCTACTGCTCTACAGAGATGTGTGGTGTGTACACGGATGTTCATGCTAGCATGCAGTCACACTGGTGCCACTCACTGTACCCAACAATGCAATTCATGCAGTTCACAGGATGGAAACTTTGTTCATGTTTGGGTTATGCTAAATGGCTTCACAAAATACTCCCTTTTGGCATGTAGTGGGCAATTCTGCTTAAAACTGTATATAAGTGAAATTGGCAAGTGGATGAAATCAAGCTCAAAACCTAGAAGTCAAAATACATAAATCATGTTTTGCACCAGGGACACCCGAAGGAAACACAACTGAAAACAAGGAGGCCAAGAACTGTGCTGCTGGTGGACTAGGATGACCTGACAAAAAATGGCTTTGTTGTTAGCTGTTGGCAAAAGAGGGAAACTGTCTAGACAGAGTCTGGATGGATATGTTTTCCTTTCTTACTTTGATATCCCAATTGTTCTTATGGTTAACTATCATAACTGTTTAACATTCTGTCTTCTGCCCTTGGAATAACATTACAATAACTGCTTAAATTGCTGCTATGCAAAACTTTTAGTATAAATTCTTTTTGGTGTAATTTTAATCGGATGCCTAGGTTTTTACCCCATACCTAATTGCCTTACCACGCTAACCAATACAATCTAGCTGGGTCATTGACAAAGTCACAGAAAAGAAAGGCAGTTCTAAAAGAGGCAGCCAAGAAAAATAAAGATATTCACATAGTGAGCAGGGAAAGAACACGTAATGGGAGGCTGTTAGCTATTTGTCTCCTTACAGTGCTGTGTGTTCTCATGGTCAGTCCAGGAAGTGCTGTGGGAAAGGCAATAAAGGAAAAACAAAGTTAAGGAAAATAAGACAAAAGACCTTCTGGTTTCTTTATATAAAGTAAGTCCAACCTAATCTTTACAGCAGGGATGGGCAGCGTGCAGCTCCAGGACCAAATGCAGGGTACAAACCCATTCTTGCAAACTTCTCTCCAACTACAAACTCAGTGGGTGCAGTTTTCTATCATTTTGAGGCAGGAACCACCCAAAAAGTGGAGCTTAAGCCTTAAAATAAGCTTAATATAGCGTTAATAAAGACAGTCATTTGGATTTCCCATCAAAATCCAACATCACTCTTGCCTTTTCTAGGCTCCCCCTAGAATATTAAGAGTGCCTTCCAACTACTCTGAAGTTGATATTGTTTTGAAAAATCTGCTCTGGAAATTTTTTTCAGTAGATTTTGCTTTATTAAGCATCCATAGAAAATGAATCATCATAGCAAAAAGCTGGCCTCCCTCCACAAGAATTACCCATATCAACACATTCCATCACATGCACACTGTATGTCCCAGAGAACAAAAGAAAACATCTTAAAAATGTGGCTAAGCTTGGAGAATTTCAAAGCCTAGTTCTCACATCCTTTCCCCTGTGTCCCACTTAAAAACTGCAGTGAGTCCTTAATTTCTGAAACATCTTCATGAGGTCATCCTTTGCATGGACCCTGTGGTCTGTTCTGGCCCCACTTCTCACCTGTCAGTAGCTCCTGTGGAACACATTGTCTTTTGTCATGGGCTTTGAAACAAGTTTGTTTCTCTCTCTCTCCCTCTCTCTCTCAAATCTTTTTTAAAAGTCAGGTGAGATAGTGGGCATGAAGGGAACTCTCAGGGCATATTAGTATGCAGGGGTGCCACACTGCCTATCCCTGTTCCAAGGCATTCCCATGGCCCCTGAAGAAGAGATTCCCATCACAACTTCTTTACTTGCAAGCATCCACATAAAGTGAGATGGCAATGGGTTTCCTATCTGATTTCTGCAAATGGGTTCATCACTGCAGATGCCTGAGCTCCAAGCAATTCTTGGCTGAGAATCCTTTTTATTTATTTATTTATCTATCAATCACATTTTTATGGCCGCCCATCTCACAAAAAGCTACTATGGATGGTGTAAACAACCTTGAAAACCCCCTGCTATGAACATAGCATTGCATTTTAGGAATGCTTTCAAGGTCCCACTGGGTTTGTAGCGAGATCCCGGGAGACAAATTCCCTTTCTCATAAATAGGTGTTTTATGATAGCCCATGCCCATAATGACAGCCATTTTGTGAAAGCTCCCATCAGATCTTTCCCCATTTCCAAGTATCTGCAAAGCCCCAAGAGGTCCTTGTTCTTTCCCTTCTCTCCATCTTTCTGGGTCACCTCCTTTGGAGGCAGGCACATCTTTCTTTTTCATATTACCTTTTTATATTAAATTCTTTTAAAGAAGTTATATGGTAAAGGGTTGCTTTGATCTCTTGCATTTTATTTTGCTGTATCATTTGACTGATATCCTAATTACCAACGTTTGAATTATTCTTTTATCCTTTCTTTCTCTAAACAGTTTGGAAATGTCTTAAAATAAAAGGCAGCACAAAGACATATCAGTAGAAGAGAGATCTTTATAAAGGAATATTTTTCAGACATGCAGCTTTGGTAACTTGTTATGACTGCAAGGATTGTAATGCTGTAAACTGGTTCCATGTTGAATGAGCAGGAAAGAAATATGTAAATAATTAAATATCTGCAAGGGGTCTGAAATCAGGCATGATCTTATTCACTAGAATGTACATTATAATTTGTATCAGTTTTGAAAAGAATTGTTTTATGTTTTGAGGAAGTATCCAGGGCCCCAAATCCATTGTTGCCTTACTACTCCCCATGAAGTATAAAGTAGGTGAGAGAGGAATGTGATTAGCTTAAGATCAATCAGAACATTCTCTATCTGAGCAAGAATTTAAATCTTAAAACTTTAAGATTATCCGAACTACACTACAGGGTCTCAGTGGAGAGGCTTAGATGGTTCCCTTGAATGTTGAAGAAATACGTGGGAATGTTGGAACATCAGGATTTAGCAACTCAGCATGTGCATAGAGCATTTCCACCTGGAAGAGATCCCCAGTTCCATGGGATAAAATATGCATGTGTTACTGGAATGCATCATTTTGGCATGTTCTACACATGGGGATGGCAAGAGTGACAGCTGCTGGGCACAGCGAGGGTGGACCTTCCCCACATGTTCTGATAGCAAGTCCTCTACTCATTGTTCCAGCAGGTAAGAGATTCAGGTGAACACCTGAAATAATATGGAGGGGTAGCTTTCAGACTGACATAACTAGAATAACCTAACCTTCCTTTTAGACTTTTAAAAGGCAACAATATTTTTCCATGCTCTTTTTTCTTTTCCTTAAAATCTATTTTTCCATAACAGGAATTCTGTAAAAAGTTCAATAATGCTACCAGAATGTGACCTGAATAGTCTTTCAGAACGTGATTTTTTTGCCTTTGACTGCAAGTTCCTGGTGATTTCACTTCCAGAAAATGTGTGAAATCCCTGGAGAGCTTTGGTTTTTTTTAACTTGCAAGGCAAGTTAAAAATGGGTTTAGTGAAAGCCAAGAGCTTTTGCTTCCTCCTCTCTGAAACTGTTAACAGGATTGTTGTATAGCTTTTGAGACCACGCCAACATTAATATCTCCATCTACTTTCATCTATTTTATCCGCTCTCTTTCTATATTGCCAGGAGCAGAAAGTATCCATCTAACAGAGTGATTCTGTTACACTGATTCACAGTGAGTTGTCAGGGCTTCCTTAAGATTTGCTGTAGAAATGAAGCAATTAGAGACAAGGATCACATTAAGCAACAAAACACCTGTGCTTTCTGTGCCACGGCTACACTGAGCAGGTGAAGAGGTCAAAAAACAACCCGGGGGAGATCATTCTTGGTAGCAAGTGGTGCTAAATTTCAAACAGCTTAGATTGTGCAAGAACTGTGTCAGATCTTAACTATTGTATGAAGTTTTAAGTTTAAATGTGAAAGTCTTTTAAGTAAGCTTTCCTATAAAGGCCAGAAAGCCCACCTCCTCTCAAGTTGCACATTCCCCCCAAGTTGACACTCATAGGTGAATTCAGTAGGTACAGATGGAAGCGCCAATGAGCTAATTTTTTTACACAGGCATGGCACACACAACGGATTTTTGCCCTACATTTTAAATTCCTATATGTGTAAGGGTGATAATTAGCTAAAACAATCTTCACGGCATTGGGATGGATTACTTGTGGGACCGTATCTCCCCAGTTGTATCTACCTGTCCTGTGAGATTCAGTGGGAAAGGTATGCTCTGGGTCCTGTCTGTTAAGGAGTGTCATCTGGTGGGTCCCAGGAACAGAGCCCTTTCTGTTGTGCTGCCCGCCCTCTGGAACATCATTCCCCTGAGATTAGACTTGATCTGACCCCCTTAAGGCCCTAAAAACCTGGTTATGTTGCTGAGCCTGGGCCCAGGGTATATGGTTGAGCCCATATCTTGGTTATGTTGACTGTGTTGTTGGATTTATCTTGGTCTTATATTTGTTTTTTTTTTCCTATGATATTTTTATCTTGATTTATTCTCAGCCCCCCAGAGTCACATGTTTGAGATTGGACAGCCATATAAATTGAATGAATGAATATATGAAAAATTAATGAAAGTGCAATGTTATTAAATAGATGCATACACGCACAACCAGTTAGTATACCTACATCCCAGCAAACAGACTAGGATATCCCACCTTCAGGATGGAAATAGATGAAAACTGGAGGTTTTGGTGCAAATGGCAAGATATGAGAAGTGTAGGTTACCAATAGGTTACCCATTGCATATGACTCCCCCAAGACTTTTGTGGAACCCAAGAGCCACCAAAACCCTCAGATTCCCCTTGTTCTCTCTCCATTTTCTGGAAAGCCTTTTGCAGTTTGCTGCCAAATTTTGATAGCAAATTTCAAATGGGATGGCTTGAGGCATACATTAAAAGTTTATATGAAGTCCATATAAAACAATTAAGCCCACAATTTAATGGAAGCCTTGAAACCTAAAAATTACCCAATCCAGAACAAAACCTTTCTGCTTTCTTTCAACAAAGCACATATGGCTATCGCTATTTATAGCCAGGGGCATTCATGGGCTGGGGGAGGGGAGAAGTTCAAAATAGTCAAGATGGAGGCATGACCATGCAGTTGAAGCCCTGCCTGTTTATAGCTATAGCTATTGGAGGCAAGGAGTTACAAAAGAGTATATTGCCAAGGATTATAAATGAGCATTAATAATGCTAGGATCCTCTCCACCTATTGCTTGATCCTTTTAAATGGAAATGCCAGATTTCTAATTCAGACCTTGCTAGATACGTGTGCCAGAATTGGAAATAAAATGTTGGAATCTTATTGTCTTTCCTAAGTTATATTTTATAATTTTTTTTCAAGTTGACTGAGAAAAGAGTTTTCCCTTCTTTTGTCTCTCTCTCACTCTCTCTTTTTCCTGAAAAACATTTCCAATTTCTTAAGGGGGAAACAGCTAAATTAAGGTGGAAGATTGATAGAAATGGTGTGGTAGAAAACAGACAGGAAGGTTTTATCAGCCTGTCTTGTGTCACTGGATTTCAAAATTGCTCAAAGAATTTGATTGGCAGGGTGTTCAGGACAAACAGAATGTAGTTCTTTTCACAAACACAATGAAGTTAACTACCACAAGGTGCAAAGGTGGAACTTGGCTTAAATGAGATTCAAGAGGATGGAGAAAAAGAGAGCATGAACCTGTTCATAGCCATTCACCAGATAAGCTACTATTCCAAGATCTTTTGCCTAAGTACCAAGGCAGATATTCCCCATCCTATATCTGCATATTTGATTTCTGTTTCCCAAGATAAGAAGTTTGCATTTCTCTCTCTTAAATATCATTCTCTTGTTTTCATCCCACTTCTCTGACCTATGAAGATTATGAAGGATCTTCCATGTATCTCTGACTATCCAGGCCAAGGGACAAAGAACACAAGAGGCCTTCGGCTTTATGCTCAGCTTGTGGGCTTCCCAGGGGTATATTATTTGGCTAATCAACTGGCTTGATCTAGCAGAATTTAAAACTTAAAACATAATTCTAAACTTTTGAGACAGAGTGAGTGAGAAACAAAAGCAAGACGTTTAACTGAAGCATCTTAAAAAAAGGTGTTCTAAAAAGAACCTATCACGGGATATTTGATTTGGCTCCCCGATTCTTTAGTTTTCTCCTTTTTTCCATGGTAGCAGAATAGATATTTAGATTCACCAGTTACTTAAGTTGAACCACAGGACTGACATCTGAGGCAACTTAGTTCTATTGATTTCAACGAGGCTAAACTTTTCATATGGTTTGTAAATGGCCTTGTGGGTCACCCTGAGCCTTTTGATATATACAAGTCTATTCCCAGCCAGATTAATACCACACTGTGAATGATCTCCAAGGTTAAATTGCTTTTAATTTTAGCTTAATTATGTGCAGAAGCACAAATAACTAACAGCATTGATCTGAACTTGGCACCAAAGACAGTTCCAAATGGCAAAGCATATTAAGAGATCGAACTATTAAATACGGATAATGAGCAAAATAATTATGTGTTTCCATGCCGTAAAAGGTTAGACTTTAAAGTTGTCACAGTTCATAAGCAAGGAAAGATTTAATCCCACTCTTAATAAAATATTTATAAGATAATGCACTTTAATCAAAACAGCCGCAATTAATTTGGGGGTAGGGAATATATTGTTCTGGATTGCTGTCCAAGATTTTCAGAGACAATTGGTGGAGACTTTAGCAGGGCATTTGTTTTCTTACTGAATAATGGATGACTCGCAGTCAGAAGCTTTTAAAATGCAGCTTAGCTTAGGATAAATAAGCATAATTGTAAGCAGCTATGCTGGATAAATATTCTAGGTCTGGTGATGTTTCAGATTCAATTCCAGAAAGGAATTTTAAAGCATTTGGGTATGTTTATATATAGGTTGAATGTAGCCTCAGTCTGCAACTCTTTAAGCCCACCATGCCTTTCCCCAGGTTTATATGGCAGCAACTGCAGAGAATATCTGTATGGTCTTCGGAAAAATGTGGTTGCTTTGAAGAGTTGCAAACAGGGGCATTGCTTGGACTTTTGTAATGTGGTTTTCAAATTATTTCTGAAATGCTTCACAGCCTTAATATGTTCTTTTAACCCAATAATATCTCATATTTAAGTTCCCAAAAATGCTCTGTGAAAAATAAGTAACACAGTTGTTACTGATGAAGGCTTAAAGGACATTTTCTTATTCAATGGGCTCCATTTTGAAAGGTGCATCATAATGCTGGACTGACCTCACTCCCTCAAGTAGTAAAGTTCCAAGGGTATCAGGCTTGCCTGAAAGTGGTTATGCATTAGAAGCTTCAAGGTTATGCATTTTGTAGTACTGGAATGTATTTACAAATCTACAGGCTGAGCCATTCCAATATGACAGTCAATTCACTGCCACACATCACATCTTTTGATATATACAACCCCAAATCTGTTTGTTGTTGTTCAGTCGTTAAGTCATGTCCGACTCTTCGTGACCACATGAACCATATCACACCAGGGCTTCTTGTCCTTCACTGCCTCCCGGAGTTTGCTCAATTTCATGTTTATTGCTTCAGTGATGCTATCTAACCATCTCATCCTCTGCCGTCCCCTTCTTCTTTTGCCTTCCATCTTTCCCAGGATCAGGGTCTTTTCCAAAGAGCCCTCTCTTCGCATTAGATGGCCAAAGTATCTGAGCTTGAGCTTCAGTATCAATCCTTCCAATGAGCAGTCAGGGTTGATTTCCTTTAGGATTGACTGGTTTGACCTTCTAGCAGTCCAAGGGACTTCTAAGAGTCTTCTCCAGCACCACAATTCAAAGGCATCAATTCTTTGGCACTCAGCCTTCCTTATGGTCCAGCTGTCACAGCCATACATTGCTACTGGAAAAACCATAGCTTTGATTATGTGGATCTTTGTCAGCAAGGTGATGTCTCTGCTTTTTAATATGCTATCTAGGTCTGCCATAGCTTTCCTCCCAAGGAGCAAACGTCTTTTAATTTCATGGCTGCATTCGCCGTCTGCGGTGATCTTGGAGCCCAAATGAATAAAGTCTGTTGCTGCTTCCATTTCTACTCCTTCTATTTGCCAGGAATTGATGGGTCCAGATGCCATGAACTTAGTTTTTTTAATGTTGAGTTTCAAGCCAGCTTTTGCACTCTCCTCTTTCACCCTCATCAAGAGGCTCTTTAGTTCTTCTTTACTTTCTGCCATTATAGTGGTAACGTCTGCATATCTGAGGTTGTTGATATTTCTCCCTGCAGTCTTAATTCCAGTTTGTGATTCTTCCAGCCTAGCATTTCTCATGATGTACTCTGCATATAAGTTAAATAAGAAGGGTGACAGTATACACTCCTTTCCCTATTTTGAACCAATCGGTTGTTCCATGACCAGTTCTAACTGTTGCTTCTTGGCCCACATACAGATTTCTCAGGAGACAGATAAGGTGGTCTGGTACCCCCATCTCTAAGAATTTGCCACAGTTTGTTGTGATCCACAGAATCGAAGGCTTTTGCATAGTCAATGAAGCAGAAGTAGATGTTTTTCTGTAACTCTCGTGCTTTCTCCATGATCCAGCAAATGTTGGCAATTTGATCTCTAGTTCCTCTGCCTCTTCGAAACCCAGCTTGTACATCTGGTAGTTCTCGGTTCACATACTGCTGAAACCTAGCTTGTAGGATTTTGAGCATAACCTTGCTAGCATGCGGTAGTTTGAGCATTCTTTGGCATTGCCCTTCTTTGGAACTGGAACGTAAACTGACCTTTTCCAATCTCGTGCCACTGTTGAGTTTTCCAAATTTGTTGACGTATTGAGTGCAGTACTTTAACAGCATCATCTTTTAGTATTTTAAATAGCTCAGCTGGAATACTGTCATCTCTGCTAGCTTTGTTGTTAGTAATGCTTCCTAAGGCCCACTTGACTTCACTCTCTAGGATGTCTGGATCAAGGTCAGTGACCACACCAGTGTGGACATCGGGGACATTAACATCTTTCTTGTATAGTTCTGTGTATTGCCACCGCTTTTTAATCTCTTCTGCTTCTGTTAGGTCCCTGCCTTTTTTGTTCTTTATCATGCCCATCTTTGCACAAAACGTTCCCTTGAAATCTCCAATTTTCTTGAAGAGATCTGTAGTCTTCCCCATTCTATTGTTTTCCTCGATTTCTTTGCACTGTTCATTTAAGAAGGCCTTCTTATCTCTCCTTGCTATTCTCTGAAAATCTGCATTCAGTTGTTTATATCTTTCCCTTTCACCCTTGCTTTTCTCATTCCTTCTTTCCACAGCTATTTGTAAGTTTGCTGGAGCATAAAATTTGTTTTTTCTCTGATCATCCTTTGAAAATGTCCCCATTTTCTGAAAACCAAAAGACTTGTTTAAAGCATCCTTTGCTGTGTGTGTGAGAGAGAGACAAACAGAATCAGAAAGCATGAGAGTTATCCCTTCCATCTCAGCATTCAAACCCTTCCATTCTATATTGCTAGTTCTCTTCTCGAAAAGAGACAGGTTTTATAGCCAGGTTGGGAAGGTCATTTTTCATTCACTATCTAAATTCCTCCTTCCTTCCTTCCCACCCCCCATCCCCCCTTCCTCCTCCTCTTCCTCTTCCTCCTCCCCTTCCTCTTCCCCTTCCCCTTCTCCCTCTCTCTTATTGCCTGCCCAACTCCAGCGGACTCTGTGGATTCATAGTAGTAAATTCACACATTCGTTACAATATGTTCATGATTGTGTTTGTTAAGAAAACATAACATCTCTTGAAACCATTGGGAAAACTGTTACCTATGCAACTCCCCAAAAGTCAGACATTGTTAATCTATCTTCCTACAGGGAAGGCTGAAAAGGACCACTGAGTTAAATGCATTTGAGGGACTAAGAGGACACTTAGTCAAGTTTGTCACCATTTGCCAGTGTTTCCCAACTTCAGGAACTTTAAGATGTGTGGACTTCAAGTCCCAGAATTCCCCAGTTGTAGGTTGAGCTGGTACCCATTTCCAGGGAGGAGCCTTTGCCCATTCATGGCCCATACAGCATAGTCTCATAACTTGAGGTCCTAGAGCAATATATAGCCCTCCAAAGTTTAGGTGTGAGCCCCATAGCCCATCTAAAAGTTGCCACCAAGCTCATTCTTATCACAATAGTAAATTAAGGAATAGACGTGGAATAATCATGTTAGATGTGTTTAATCTTAGTTTAAATGATATTAAGTCAACATTTTATTTTTCCTGTCTGGTTTATCCACCTTATTGTTTTGGATCCACATCTTTTTGGGAGTGTGGCCTTTGATATGCCTCTCGAATGCCAAGGGTGCCCTTCAACTAAGAAAAATGCACCCATGATGTACAGCTGCATCAAGGTTTTCCCAGAATTTCTCATCATGTCGGTGCATGCATAGGAGGTATTCCATACTTATTGAACAGATGGCTGGTGTCAATATGTGTTTAGTACATGCTACTATACTCTCAGTGCATGGCAGTGTTTTTCATCCAAAGAGCCTTTTAGGTGTACATACTCAATTTTAAGTGAGGACACTTAAACATCTGAAGTGTACCTGTGAGGTACAGATGCTTGTACACCAAGTGGGGAGCCAGTAAAGTGATCTCAGGGATGCAGTCAAGAGAGTCCCATCTAGAAGAAGCCCAGAAGTTCTGCAAGCCGTCTGACCAAAAGGGATCAGTCACCTCTAATCCTCTTTTACTTTATAAAGCTTAGGACAGAACTGGCCAGCAGATGGAGACAGAGGCTAATTCCCCAAAAAAGTCATGAAGTCAACAAACTAGCAGCAGTAAAAATTAATAGGTACTGCAGTCATTTCAAATTTCTGGCAATGAGGTTTGGTCATGAATTCCTACATGATGTAGCCTGCTACATACTATTTTTGCATGTTCCTTTCACTTTTTTCCATGGAGAAAGAAAGTTCCTTCTGTTGGTTTGACATCAGCATCTCTTCCAGGTGACTTGGAAATACCTCATTTTTGCTCTTGCTCCCCCTAACCCTATCCCCAGGAGACACTGTCCATGGAGATGGCACTTCCAGGTCAGGTACTACAGCATGGTGTCCCAACCATGTCATTCTTGAAAACATAGCTCTTCTGGGAAGCCTTTCAAAGTCATAAACCTATATTGGCAATCCAGAACCACAGCCAAGCCTATGACAGCATCTCAACTCTAATATTTTATTTGATTATTTGATGTTTTCTATTAAATATGTGCTCTATAGAACTGTGTCTCTGAGTGTATGCAGATACACAAGTTCATACTTCAATTTCTGTATTTCATTTGCAAGCGAAGCGCTGAGTTAACAGGTTCTCCTGGAGTTCAGATGAAAAGCTTTTCTCTGAGCCATTATTGATTCATGTAATTTCTGTTGCTTTCGATTTGGCCAGATGTTTCATAATTAACTATCTGTCATGTTTTCTAAGAACAGTATTTCCTCTAAATGAAGAGTAGCTGCTACTTCCTCCTCCTCCTCCTCCTCCGCTGAAATTGGCCAAGTAGCTTAACTCTAGCACTGAGGCTATCTTTTTTTCCTCTTGAAGATGGAACTCAAAATCAAAAGCAGAGACTTTTTTTTTTCTTTATCCAGTACAATAGTTTAAGGGTAATTATGATAAATTCTAATAAATGTGGTGTTTAAAATTTCAGTAATGGATAAGAATACACACACACACACACACACACACGGTCCTCGTTTAGCAACTGCCTCGTTTAGGACTGTTTACAATTATGACAATGATGAAAAGTAACTGCGACCAATTCTCGCATTTATGACCTCTGCAGTTCTGTAAAGCAAAGGAAAGCTGAAGGAAGATCATAAACACAGTTGCGGTTTCACTTAGTGACCATTTCACTTAACAACCAAGTTGCCGGTCCCAATTGTGGTTGCTAAACAAGGACTACCTGTATATGTTATCACAGAGAAGCATTTTCCATAGTAACTCTGAATAAAACTCATTATTAGTATTTATTTCAATATAAGTAGTTTCTAACTCTTGATCTTCAGCTGAAAAACAACTTCTAGAACAGTTTACAAACTCTTTTAAAAGAAGGCAATTCCTAGCCTCTGGCTGATAACCTAAAAGACAAAATGCAAAAGAAAGAGTGCAAAGTGAGTGGATGCACTAACCAGCACATCCTGCAAATTAATTCCTAGAATTCTGCAGGAAGCTTGGCTATTCCTAAGAAATCTGAGAACTGTAGTGCTCACATTTGGAGAGTGTCAAGGCAGAGGACAGCTATGAGAGTTTAAATACAGGAAGAAAGGTGGTTGTTTTTTTTTTTAATGCTACTGTCCAGATTATCTTTTTTGTAGCCTTTCATAATTGATGTTTATATTTTTTAAAGATAATTTTTATTGAATAGATGTTTACAAGGTAAAAGCAATATAAATATTAGAAAAGAAACACAGAAAATAAGGGAGAATAGTGAATTAGTAAGAAAGAAAATAACAAAAGAAATAGAAAAGAAAAAGAAAGAAAGAAAGAAAAAGAAAAAAAAGAAAAGATTATAAAGAAGCGGCTTTCGATCTTTTTGACAGCAGTTATAAGTGCATTTATATTTTACCCCTCCCTCTCTAGGGTTACATCATAATTTTTTTCTTCCATAAGCTACCCTTTCTAATTGTCAAACCCATAAATCACAAGTTCATTTTTTTTTCTTTTTTCAGCAAAAAGTCCATAAGGGGTTTCCAGTTACTAATAAATGTAATAGTTGATCTTTCTCTAAGCAAACAAGTTAATCTTGCCGCCTTGCTAGTTCCATCATCTTCACCAACCATTCCTCCTTTGTGGGTATATAAGAGTCTTTCCATTTTTGTGCATATACTAGTCTTGCAGCAGTAATCATATCTAAAAATAGTCTTCCGTGGCTCTTTTCTAGTTGCCTGTCCATTAATCCCAACAAGAAAAGTTCTGGTTTCAGTTGAATCTTAGTCTTTAAAATTCTTTGTATTGGTATATGTATGTGAACCCAAATTTTTCTGCCTTTTTTACAAGTCCACCAGGCATAATAAAATGACCCTTCGTGTTGCCCACATTTCCAACATAAATTTGAAGTACCCTTATACATTCTGGCTAATTTTTCTGGAATCATATACCAACAATAATACATCATTTTATAAAAATTCTCTTTTAAGTTATAACATCATGTAAATTTCAGTCCTTTCAATCACCATCTTCAGTCTGGTACTAAAATGCTGCTGCAAAATTTGGTCTGTAGTCATCTTCCTGACAAAGTGCACAAGAATTTACCTTGGTACATTTCTTAATTTTGGAAATTGCATGTTAGTTCTATGCATTTTGTCACCTTCTGCCTCCATATCATCTTCATCCCATTCCAAAAAATTTGTTAAAGATTGGACAATCTTTTCTCTGATGTCTTCTCCAGGTTCCTCTGGAACTACTCTAAGTCTCAAACAAAATTTGTTTTTCTCTCAATTCCACTAATGCCAGATTGTCTAAGTCCTTTTCCATCTATTTATTATTTCTGTTTTACTTTTTAAAATTTCCACTTTGCCATTAATTTGTTTAACTTCTCCTGTAAGTTGTCCTATAGATTCTTCAGTTTTTTTGTAACTTCTTCTTTCATCTCCTTTCATCTTTATAACATTTTCTTCCATTCTCACTTCAAAAGCAACCAACTCACTTTTAACAGAGTTGACAGATTTAGATACCTGCTTCCCCATCTCTCCAAACATTTTTGTAATATTTCTGGAATAACCCCCTTTCCTGTCAGCTGCTCCAATGAACCTCTCCTTTCCTCACCAAGCCTTGCAGCCTTTCTGGTGGCCGCCATTCTTTTATTTATAATCCAAAAATAAAAGTAAATCAATTATGAAGATGAAAGTAAAGGGCAGGCTTCTCCGTTTTTTTCCTCTTTCACCTTTTCTATCCCTTAAGGCTTTAGTCCAATCTGTCTTTCCGTAGTTTTAATGACACTGTCGATCTCAGGTTACACTTATCTCCTTGTTTTGTAAATTCCACCAATTACCTTTTCCCTTTGATGTCAGAGTCAACATTCCCATAAAGTTCTAGTCAATTTATTTAATTAATTCCAAATAGCACCAAAAGCACTTTCACCAAAATATTAATCTTTCGAATTTATACAGTCACCTTTATCTGTTTGTAACTTTCTTAGTCAAAATCTTGTTAAGCATTTGTCTTTTAAAAATGTTCCATGTGAGGTTCTATGGTAGACTAGATGTCTCTGAAACAGCAGAGATGGTGCTGCAGCAGGGAACAGCAGCCAGTGGAGATTTCTGGCCAGCAAAGTCTTTCCGGATAAAGGAGAGACTGAGAGATCACCCACCTACACCCCGGACTGCTACTCCTCATGAGGAGACTGCAGGATAGAAGTCTTATGGTTTTCTCATGAGTAGAGCAGCAGGGACTCAACAGAGAACCAGCTTGCTCACACACACAAGTGCAGCCTTTTAAACGACACTAGGTTTGACCAAACCTTCAGTTTCTTAATCACTTTTGGATACAATCACATTTTTAATTCCAATTGAAAAGAGGTCTTTGAAAACAGCGGGACAAAGAAAACAACTTTTGGTGAGTCAGCCTTCCTTCTGGATTACAGAAACTAAAACAAAAAGTGTGTTTAGATTTTTTTAAAAAATGATAATATAATAATGAAATGCATTGCATACTGTAATGTGCAGCTTTGCCCTAAAATGAATTCATCTGTGGCTGAAACAATCAGGAATCGCTAGGTCTCTTGTTGGTTCCTTATTCCAAAAGAAAAAAGAAAAGAAAAAGAGAACAAGAATGCTTTCATTTGTTGAAAACTCTCCTCCCAGCGAAAACTATTTTGTCAGTGGTTTGGTGACACATTACTTATGAAGTAATATCTCTCTCAAGGTAATGAATATTCAGATTAGTTCCCTCTCTTTTAATATATACTGTATACTTCAAGGAGTACACTTCAGTTTTGGAAGCTGCTTTTTGTAAGCTCTTCCAGCTGATACACATATTTTCAGCATATAATTTTCTAGATTGTAGTAGGGCAAAGATAGAAGGGATGTTCCAAACCCTTTGTTTGTGACTGAAGAGCAAAGTGGATCAAACTTGCCAGGCCAGATGCCTGTACAGGTAATAGTTGCTTAGCGACTGCATCATTTAGTGACCATTCAACTGTTACGACAGTGCTAAAAAACATCTTAGCAACCAGTCCTCGCATTATAACCTTTGCACCGTCTCTCTGCTCTTATTTTCACTTGCTTAATTACCCCATACCAAGATGTCCTCAAGGAGAAAGAGAAAGAACCTCAGTTCAGCTGAAGGAAGTAGCAAGAAGCAAAGGAAAACTGAAGTACAATTGTAAGCATAGTCATGGTCATGTGATTTTCATTTAGTGACCACTTCGCTTAATGACTGAGTTGCTGGTCCCAATTGTGGTAGCTAAATGACTACCTGTAATGCATAGATGTATCCTAGTTCCATTAACTGATGTCCACATTCTTGGTCAATATCTAAAAGTGGTTCCCAATTGAGGAGAAAGTCTCTACATTTGCAGCTATGAGCCATTCAGTCCCATCCCAGATGTTACACTATAGTTATAGTTGTGCAGGGGCATCCAGGGGGGATGGACAGTCGAAAAGTGAAGATGGTAGCCATGTATGTGCAATTGAAGCCCTCTCCTTAAAAGAGGAAGAGGCTTCAATCACATGGTCACAGCTGCCATCTTTATTTTTGACACACACGCCCCGCAAATGCCCCTAGTTGGGAGGGGATAAAGTCAGCAGTCCCAGCTCCAGTGATTCTGCCATGCATTTGTTATTCATTTGCTGGAGATACACCTAATATTCCTGGATAGGTACTGTAGCTAATTATGGAAAGAATTTTAAAACAATACAATTACATATCCTTATTTAATTTACTAGATGTATATCCTGCATTTATTCCAGATGCTCAGGATATTATATATAACACATAACAACAACCCATAACCCATAACAACAACCCTGTGAGGTAGATTGAGCTAAGAGAGAATGACTAGTCCAAAGTTACCCAGGAAGATTTTGTAGCTGAGGGTGAACTTGAACCTGGGTCTCCCCACTTCCAGTCCTATACCTGGACCACGACACTATGCTATCTTTTCTTCCTGCTGTAGTTGGATGGCTCTTAATTTCAAACCTGATTTCTGGCTTAGTTTTTAATTCTGCTAGGAATGGTGTCAGCCTGGAGAAGAAAACAGAAATAAATCTAACTAATGCAGCAATCAAGACTCATGGGGAAAATGTGTTCACAATGTTCACACCTCTTCCATGCATATTTTTTAAACAATAATCACATTGCTAACAAACCATAATGAAGCAGCATGACATTAATATATGAAAAAAAAATCTATAACAATTAAGGGAAAGAAAGAAAATAACAAATACAGGGATAGTCCCTTCCACTGAGTTGACACTTCCACACCAATCCTTCAAAACACTTTAAACCCAACCAACGTTTGTCTGCACAGCAGCTGACCTTGAAATGCTGTGAACATCACATGAATCAGTCCCAAAGGATCAGGAGATAGTGCAAAATATGGCATCTATCAGCGCCCTGCCATCTCATCCATATCCAAGTAATAAGGAGTCACATATGGCAGTTGGTACATTTTAATAGGAGACAAAGATGCTAAGGTGCTCTCTCAGTGTTCAATCTGGGGACATCTTCAGCAATGTTAATGTCATCATAAAGCTATTTCTATGGGGAGGGAGAAGAGCCCTTGACCTGGAAAACTCTCACGAACACAAAAATGCTTAACCCCACATCTTCCAAATCACTAACATTCCTAGTTTAAAACTAATTTCAGATCAATTTCCCTTGCATTGCACATAAGTGGGAAGTAAACAGGTTCACCTGCTTGCTGGAGATATCCTGGGGCATGGAAATGGTCTGAAAGCCATGCAGATCCTGCATGAAAAGGTGCCTTTAAGATGATGATGATGATAATCATGACGATGATGACAATGATGGTGATGGTAGTGGTGGTGATATACATTTGGAGTGAGGATTCAAGTCTTCCAAACTCTTCAAGTGCCTTATCTAGTTATTATCTTCACAAGAACTTTGTGCGGAAAGTCCCTAGGGTGATTTGCTTATACCACTTAGAGAGTTGGTGCTAAAAGCTACAACTAACTTCCTGGTTGGTCTCTTTTTTAGCATGACACAAAAAGGTGAGTTAGGAATTGTTGCCCTTTTTACAGGGGTGTTCACAGGGTATGGTGAAAAAGGTCAAGATGGTGACCACAAAGGTGTGATTGAAGCTCTGCCTGAATTCTAAAAACAGGCAGAGCTTCGATTGAACTGTCATGAATTTTTTGGTATTTGGAGGAATCAGCTTTTCCATTATTTGATCCTCCCTTATCTTCTTCAGTCACATTGCAGTTCCAGAGAGTGTCAGCTCTTTTCAGGACATTAGATCTGTTCTTCCCTGGCATTAAAGAGCAAATCAGGTCCGGATCTGTTTCATCGAAATGTTTTGCTCATGTATCAGAGGGTTTACTGCTGATGTTGAAGGAGCTGGGATTCCTGGGCAACATCATTTTCAGGTAATTTGCATGATGACAGAGGCCAGCTTTTCCCAATCTAGTGGCCTGTAAATGTGTTGGATTAGAACTCCCATCATTCCCACCCAGCTGCAGAGCTGTTTTCATTTCTCATATTTACATAAGTTATGTCATTCACTTCCCTTACGGATTCAAGCAATTAACTGAAAAATAAAACATCAACAACAATTACCTTACTAAGCATAACAGCAGAGAGAAAGAAATATAACATAGAACAAATCAGCATGGACTGCACCCCATTCCAAACCCATGTTCAGTATCTAGTAGATGCATAATATATTCCCTGCACAAAAGCGCACACATCTTCCTTCCACACTTTTTGGAAAATCCACTAGATCTTTTCTCATTTCTTGGAACTGGATATGTGAAATTTTGAATAAAGGTAGAATTTCTAGGTCCTTTCTTCATTGGCCATTAAAAAACTCAACATTCAAGCACTTGGAAATGAAATTAACCTATAACCTCCCTCACTTCATGAGGAGGACAACGGTAATACAGGTAGTCTTGACTTAACGACCACAATTGGGACCAGGACTTCCATTGCTAAGTGATGCGGTCATTAAGTGAGCTGCACCCGATTCTACTACCTTTTTTGCCACAGTTGTTAAGCAAATCTGGCTTCTCCCATTGACTTTGCTTATCAGAAGTCCCCTGGGAAGGTCACAAATGGTGATCATGTGACCCTGGGAAGCTGCAACCGTCCTAAATACATGCTGGTTGCCAACTGCCCGAATTTTGTTCATGTGACCACGGGGACACTGCAACAATTGTAAGTGTGAGGACCAGTTGTAAGTCCTTTTTTTTAGCGCTATCATAACTTTGAACAGTCGTTAAACTAATGATCATAAATCGAGGACTGCATGTACTATTATAATTATAGTTACTTCTACATAAGAACCATTTAATATTCTTGAGGCGTTGCTTTTCTGCAATTAGCTGGAAATTAAGTTAAAAGAGCGACTATAATACGAACAACAGCAGGCGGCAGGTGATGGGAAATACCTCAGAGAGCTTGGGTGGCTATTGCCAATCAGAGTCAATCTTTATTAGTTATTTACAGCATCACTGGAACAACCCAGCAATCTCAGTTTATCTTCTTAGCCCCATGATGCTGACTTTGTCTCATCTCAAGGGCATGATCCGTATAGTGTTATTCTTCTGGTTTCTTTACTTTGGAAACCCAAAGCTGTCACTGTTCAAACAGAGCAGCATGGAAGGTAGGGGAAGTAATAGTGCTGCTTAATTCTACATTGATCATATTCCAGCTGAGCCTTGTGCTTGGTTCTGTGTACTACAGCTTACGAATGGTTCAGGTAAACTGGGACAGATGCAGAGAAAACCAGCATAGTTGATGAGGGGGCTAGAAGCTATGTCTTGTGAACAGAGATGAGAGGAACTGGCAATGTTTAGCCTTGGGAGAGAAGACAGAGGAGACATGACAGCACTTTTCAAATATGTGAAGGATATCACACAGAAGAAAGTCAGTACCTCTTTATTTTCCTAAAGAGTAGGATAAATGATAGTGGTCTTAAGAGATTCCAGTTTAATGTTAGGAAGAACCTCCTAACAGAACAGTAAGAGCAGTTTGACCACAGAAACAATTATCCAGGGAGGTCATGATTCCTCTGTCCCAGATGTGTTCAAGCAGAGGCTGGACTGACAGTGGAATCCTGCACTGAGCAGACAGTTATATTTCATGACCTACATGGTTCTTTCTATGATTCCATGTGAACTTGATTGACCTTGGTAATTCATACACTGAAGTAACATTACATGAAAGAGGTACCTGCATTTTAGGAAGGAGAATGTGATACATATGCTACTGGCTATCATCAACCATCAAAACATTCTACCTATCTATGTAGGCAATGTATGTTGGTAGCCAGCCACAAAATACATATGGTAACGAGTCAGGACTACCATCAAGTTATGCCAGAAAGATATTATATTGCTACTGTCCCCACTGCTAAGTTGAACTGCTATTAAGGCATCCTTGGTTTGACAAAAAACTATTCTGGGATGAAATTTGCTGTCCCCGCTGACAATCCTGATCACACCTCTATTGCCTCTGTTTCAAAGTCACTGAAGTCACCTCACTTCTCTTCAGCCTAACAGATTGTATGCACTATGTGGCTATACTATTTTCACATCAGGAAAGCTACGGACAATTGAAGCTTGTCTCAGTCATGAGCTGGGGGTGGAATGAATGCAACATCATGGAGACACAACAGAAAAAGGTGTTGCTAGGTCTTGTCTATGACCTGGTTAGGTTCAAGTGGGGAAAAGTTTTGCGACTGTGGAACAATGTTGATTAGAAAGCAACACTGATCTACAGATGTAGATGTAGATATGGTGTATATATTTATATACTTAGCTCTCTAAGTTTGACTCTTAGTTATCTTATTTGTCACACAACTTTCAGAAAACCATAGCTAATTGCAACACCAAAATAGGTACCCCTTCTAATTCAAGCACTAGGATGGAAAATATTCCAGTTAGCTGGTGCAAAATGCTTGAGGTGGCATTCTTTTTAATGTTTTTTGTTTTGTTTTGTTTTGTTTTTGCTGAAGTCAACCTTTAGTTATCTCCTTCACTAGTCACCAAATATTAAAACAGACATGCACACAAACATACTCCTGCAGCCATTTCTGATTGCTTTTCTCTCTCTATTGGACTAAACAGTGACGTTCTCAAAATAATTGAGGTCAAAAAGGTAGCAGTCTCTGAAGCCATTAGAGTAGAGTGCCTCTATGACCTGGAAAACGAATCCATTTCCAAATGCTCCCAGTATCAAAGGTTATAGCAGAATTTATACTTCTGTGTAAACATTTATCCATTCCTGACTCAGGTGGTTTGCACAAATATTATATCTTTCCATGTTAACTGTTCAAACAGGCCATACTAATGTTTTCTTCCTTTCCTTTCCTTTCCCTTCCCATTCCCTTTCCTATCCCAATCCTCCTGTGACTATCTTGATATGAACCCATAAGTTCTAAAAGATGGATTAATATACGGTACAGTATCTGCATTTCCATACTGGCTTTCAGGATGGTAGGGTTTTTTAAAAGATTTTTTATCCAGCCTTCATTATTTTTATAAATAACTCAAGGCAGTGAATATACCTAGTACTCCTTCCTCCTCCTATTTTCCTCCCAACAACAGCCCTGTGAGGTGGGCTGGGCTGAAAGAGAGTGACTGGCCCAAAGTCACCCAGCCGGCTTTCATGCCTAAGGCAGGACTAGAACTCATCCCCTCCTGCTTTCTAACCTGGTGCCTTCACCACAAGACCAAACTGGCTCTAACTGGCAGTTTAATACCATAAGCTTTTAGGATGGCAGGCAGGAACATAACAACTGCAGTTAAGACTGTTGTTAAGCCCAGTAATTATGTAAAAGATGAAGGGTTATGAATGAGCTAAATTGTATGTTTGTTGTTTTTGTTTCAGGGAAGTTTGTACCCTAAACCTTACCCTTACCCTTACACACACACACACACACACACACACACACAAGAATAAAAATTAGAATGCAGAAAGAATATAATGCAATACTATGTAGTGGATCTAAAGAACTGCCTCCTTTTCTTCTCTTCACATGGAATTCCAAGTTAGCTTATTTTGCCCAGCCTGGTCCACTTTCACTGATAGGTCTTAGGCAAACATCTGGAGATCTTCTTTAAGTGGAGATGCTGGAGGTTGAATAGGAAATCCGAGTTACACATATTCAGTGGAGTAGCTCATACTTTGCTGCAGAAAATTCCAAATTCAGTCTTAATCATTTCCCATAGGAGAGTCAGAGACTAGATACAAAGACTTAAATTCAGAATCGTGTATTTTTCCCCATTAGGGAGAGGGAAATAGCTAAAGATTTTGAGTAGAAAAAAGAAGAGAGAGAGAGAAATAAATGAAACCAATTACTTCCCCCCACACATCCACCTTCCTAAATTAATAATAGCAAGTTCTAGAAGCTGGATTTGAATTGCTTTCCCCATAAAAGGGATGACTTATAAAGAATTACATGCAAGGTGGAGATTGGTCTTTAGCCTTTATGCCCAATATTGCATAAACCTTGGGTTCAGTTGGGATAAACATGCAAATAATGGATAAGAAAACCTAAAGGTTGATTATTTGAACAGAAACTTTTTGGCTTCCTTCAAAACACCGCTGCGGCTATGAAACCCTATTAGGAATGGAAAATCCCTTAAGTGAGGACTAATGTAATCAAGGCATTGAAACATCTCAGATAGAATAATTTTGCTGTCATTTAGCCCTACGAGCAGGATATGCAGCCCAATGTTATTATCCAAGAAGAATCATCTCTTTAGCAATAGCATTAATTACTGCAAGCGCTTGACAGCCAATATCAGTGACACAGAGGAGGAGGAGGAGGAGGAGGAGGAGGAGGAGGAGGAGGAAGAAAAGGAGGAGGGAAAGAAACCAGTTTTTGTACAGACATTTTGAAAAGTCATCCCAGAAGTTTCTTAGGAATGTCAAATATTATACTTTCCCAGAAGGAAAAAAAAAATCAGGCAACCTTGGAGGCTTTGGTTGTCTTTGAAATGATTGAAAAAACAAACAAACAAACAACACTTAACTATTGACAAATATACAGGTCAAGACAGCATGACAAATTCCAAGAATTTAGCAGCCTGCAGATTACATTACCTTCAAAGCAAAGTCAATCTGCCCCACACCTATTCCTTTGGCTACAAACCAAATCAGAGTCAGGGCAACAACAATGTGCAGAGTGTTATTTGTCATTCAAAAGGGGCCAAAAGCCTCTCCTGCCCTCATGGGTTTTCCCAGGGCACCTGATCCTTGCCTGTTCTTGGACTGTGTTCACGCAATGTACCAAGAGGTATCGATGGTTCATTGTCTTGGGAAAGACAGAAAATTGGGCTCAAAGAGTAAACAATGGTTCAGTTAAACATGGAGAAGCACATTTGCCTCAAAGTCAAGATAAAATCTGTTCTGGAAGGGAGAATTTCCTGCTAAGGGATGTGAATCTGGCCAAAGTGTTGAAGATCTGAAATAGGAAGTTTATTCATTATGAGCCATTCACTAAAGAGGTGTTCATTCACTGAACCTGAGCAGATTTGGATCTGACTCACAATACAGTTCAGCTTTGCAGGCTAGGAGAACTCTGTTTCCATTCTTACATGAGAGAATTAACTCCTTTTCCAGTGAAAAATCAAGATTAAGACCCATTTTCCAGTGAAAAATCAAGATTAAGACATAAGGGGATTGTTCTCTCATTCATCCAATGTTTGCCTTGACCTTCTATCTTGGATTACTAGAGGCTTATCAGAAACTGCTTGACCAGCACATCCAATGTAAGCAAAGTAGCAAGGTAAGGATCACAATTTTTATAGTATTCTTGCCTGTAAGAAACTTCAGGCAGTTCTGGAAAAAATCGCTAGAGCTCCTTATCACAAATCAGGCATCTAGACTTAAAACCCATGATCACCCTGAATAGATGAACCACCATATCCCCATATTACTTATTCTGTGATATAAACTACCTGCTACAAACAGGAGAACTGGCAATTATCCATGGGTGATTTTTGAACATGTACAGTACATCTCATGTTATTGTAAAATCTAGGAAAGAAAGCCATTAGTTTCTGAACACATCAGTTGGGAAGAGAAACATTAGTTCAGAAACATTAATTTTGGACAAATGTTTACAATTAACACATAATTTCATTTCTAATTGAATCAGATATGAGTGCACCATATCTAATCTTATCCAGAAAATAATAGAAAATTATGTTGAAAGGGCAAATTAGGCTACAGAAGAATAGAATAAGATTAAATCACATTTTTGGCACAGTGCATATATATTTTTGGGTGTGATGGAATGGAATTATGAAGGCCAGGCTCAGGGAGATAAACATTTTCTTAGCTCGCCAGAGGAGCGTGGGATCTACAAGAAGATTAGACTGGCACCTCCCTGAGGAATTCACAATGTTGTGGCTGGCTGGCTTGGGAGCTGGGGTTTCAGTCTGGGAAGATTGATGTCAGGCCTAGCCCAAGGAACTCCAAGAGACAATGCTAATTCAGTTCAGCTATGTTTATTAGCTACAACCTCTAGCAAGAATCTTCCCAGACTGAAACCCCAGCTCCCAAGCCAGCCAGCCACAACATTGTGAATTCCTCAGGGAGGTGCCAGTTTCATCCTCTTGTAGATCCCATGCTCCTCTGACGAGCTAAGAAAATGTTTATCTCCCTGAGCTTGGCCTTCATAATTCCATTCCATCACATTGGGTGTCCAAAATGGTTGTAATCTATGGAAGGTGTCCAGAACAACTGTAGCTCACATTGGCAAGAAGCTTAGGATAAACTTATAGGAGTTACTGCTTATATACGTGCACAGGAGCACAACCTTGGTATGCTGTTTTCATTGTTGTTGTTGCTGTTAGAATCATCATGTGCACAGCTTTTTACAGAGTACAAAATGACCCCAATAATCTAAAACTGAAAACAGTAGAAACAATAGAGAAAGGGAAAGGACAAGTTTCAAATGCATGTCCTTAGAGCTCAGTTACAGGCTGTGCTAGCTTCAGGCATGAAAACTAGGCAGTTGTGTAATAGGTGGGGTTTAATGTGGGATTCAAAGGAAAAGAGAGAGTTGGAGCAGTAACTGAGAAATACTACAACCCTTGGAAAGTTCAAGAGATCTTTGGCCAACTGAAGACAACGGAGCTGGAAGAGCAGAAATCATAGGCAACGAAGGACAGAGGAACACAACCATGAAGGGCTTTGAAGGGAAAGCCATAAAGTGTCTCTTGAATCCAAGTAACAATAGAGCAGCCCAAACAGCCAACAACATTATTTAAAGAAAGCCATACCATCATCAAAGTGGAAAGGCTAGTGAATGGGTGAGAGAGAAGCTGAGAACCAATCATTCTCAGGGCAGAGATGTCAGTTATGTCAACAATCAACAACCACTCAGCTTCAAAGCCACACAATGCAGGGCAAGATGTCTTTTGAAATATGGAAAAGGCAGAAAGAAGAACCACCATAGATATAAGAGGGAATTGTACCCTCTTGCTAACAGAAGGCAATCAAGGATCTAATATGATTTCAATCTGGTTGCAGTAAAGATTGTCACTGTGCTGTGCCATTTTGAATGTCTGAGAGACTTCTGTTGAGTTTGAGCCTGGGAATGTAGTTAAGACTTGCAAAGTTAGGGATCGGAGATTTACAGCTGAGTCTTGGTCCAGAGATCCTGACGGCAGGATGGAAGTGAAGACGCCAAGAAAACCAGAAAAGATTGCAGTAGTCTAGTGAGAGATGATCACCTAGACATCCCCCATGGAGGGATCAAAAAAAGTCAAGATTGGTGGCTATGACTGTGCAATTGAAGCCACCAGTTTGACTTTTTTGACCCCTCTGCAGATGTCCCTGGGTATTTAAGTCCATTTATCATTCATCAAACCTACATCTCAGTATTAGGTGATGGGAAGCACAAGTAAATGGGAATCATTGCCCCATGTATATTTCCTTTTATTGTTCCAGCATGACACATGGGAAGCTTGCTGCCCATTTCCAACAACAGGTGTGAGAAGTCTCCAAACGTCAAATGACTTCCATTTGTTTTGTTCACCAAAGCTCCAGGAATCTGATCAGTTATTCTTTTCCTCTTTAGCCAGCACTTCTCAAGTCTGATCTTGATTAATGAGAGTTTCTCCTGAAGTCCAAGTATTTTCCTTCGATGGCTGCAGTTGTGCTGAGGCGAGCACAAATCCGTGAATAAAATAGACCCTCTGACTTAAGGCTTCTCACACTGCGTCTCTGTGGATTTTCCTCAAAAGAAAATCCTTCAGAGCCAAGTCACGTTGCTAGTCAAGTCAGACTGTAGAAGAATTTTGGTCCCTGCAGGGGACAAAACATACTCACACTGGCAGGAAAAGGATGATGCTCCTTGTACCAAGTGACACAATCGATGTGTTTCTGCCAACTGAGAGTGTAAGTTCTCTGTTAGCCACAGAAGGAGAACAAAATTGCAGTGACATTCAATGGAATGTGAGAAAAGCTATCTTCTCTAGTGTGGTGTAGACCCATTGTATAATCAGGGCAGGCCAACCAGGGGTTCAAATAATACTCGACAGATGTTCTGCCAAAGGCAGAATGCAAGTTCATGGCATTCAGACTGGACAATTAATTCACCAACATTTTATGAGTTGCAATTTTAATGAAAGTAAAGGAAAGAATGGTTATGCCCTCCCTTCAGTTATTGGAGACTCCGTACAGCAGTGGACAAATTCCTGAAGGTGTGGTCAAATCCATGGCATGTATGGCTGCTCTTACCCACAGAGAAGGAGAGGTGGGGAGCCAGATAGAAGAACAAAGGTCAGGTAGGACACTGCCTCCATTAATCTCTTTAATCCATTCTTCAGTCCTTCTAAAGGAACATTAAAAATGCCTTGGAAAATTTATTTTGTTTCTTCTTCTGTTAGCCAAAGAAGATAGCTGATCTGTCCTCTTTAAAGTGAGCCTATATCCCCTCATCTCTCCTGAGTGAAAAAAACAACAGGGATAGCCTGTAATTATTCGGCTCAAGAAACACAACTTTCTTCTTCTATTGTATCTGACTGACATTGGCTTCATCACAGTCCATTTAAAATAGTGGTGTGCTCACTTAACTAGCTCTTAAATGGGTTTTCTCATGCTCTGTGAAAGTGTTTGGAATATCTGGCATTCTAAGGCATGGGAATTCAGTTTTTAAAACACAAGCAAGCAATTTTAGGTAATGAACCTGCCCAACTGCAATCAGCAAACAGGGCCCCTTTGAAGATGCTCCTCCTGCCAGAAGCTTGACTGTTCAGTATGCAGGAAGGGCATTCTTCTGTGCGGTTCCCAGGTTATGGGAGGCGCTGGATTCCTTCTGCTCTAGTATCTGGGAAGATTATGATAAGCATATCTCTTTTATCAAGCTACTAATTGCTCATTATTGTCATGACCATTTACATTTTGATTTTAATTGTATTACTTTTTGTTATGTTTCATACTTGGTATGTTTTATTGTTGTAAGCTACCTTGAACAGTGGAATAAACAGAAGGATGGGGGTCTCAATTTAATAATTAGTATCCAGAAATCCAGATGGCTCCAGGCCTATTGGCCTTTCATAAGGCTTTAAAGACCTGTTGACCCCTCAGGCATTTGGGCCAGGATGTTAGGGAAACCTGTTAGTGGGTTGGTTTATGATTACTGATTGTAAGGCAGAATGATCTTTTCGGACCTCAGGCACATGATATATTGGTCAACTGTGGATTAAATGTCTTGTTAATTTATTTCTAATCCAGATAATTTGGACCCTGGATTTAATAGTGTAATGTGGATGGACCTCACCCCCCAAAACATTTTAAATGACATGAATATGACTCCACTTACTTCAAAACATAGTAAGCTAGCAACATTGGAAGACTGAGTTATATCCTACACCAAATTTTTGCCTTAAACTACATCTGATTGAGTTTTGTGACGTGATGGTGGTGGTTGCAAACATTCAAACATTCAGAACATGGAGACTGATCAAAACCTCAAGTAAATGCTCTGCTATATTTATTACAGTTTGAGCTCCCCTTTTCTGCAAGCTGCTAACGCACTAGACCCAGGGGCATACACAGGGAGGCAAGGAAGGGATCAAGGGAGGTCATGTGTATCAGGATGTAATTGTGCATATGACATGAATTGTGCAATTTGCATCAATTGTGCATGACTGATGCAGGTTACATAATTATATAATTCACATCATTTATGAAATGATGTCCTGATGCATCTGACATCATTGCAGCTCATACCAGATGCTTGTTGTAATTTCTGCACTAGCAACTTATGGTCTTCTTCAATTTATATCACTCTAGAAGATGCTGTAAGTTGCTGGTATAGAAATGACTTAGAACTATATATGGCTTTCTGTTTTCCCTCCCTACCTGACATTTCATTCTCAGAGCAATCCTGTGAGGTCAATTATGCTAAGAAATAAATTGTAGGTTCACAGATTGTGCTAAATGAAAACATAGCTTCCCTAATAATGGTCTAGCAGGCAGTAAGAACTCAGCCACTGGCATGGAGACACCATGTACAGTCCTCCACATTTTGGCAAATGTTAGCCTTAGTCTCCCTGTCAAGTCTCCGCTCTCACCTTTAGAGAAGGGCAAGGTGAATTCAATTTCTGGCCAATTTCACCTTACCTTTTGTCATTGTTTTCGGTGTTGGATAGCAGATAGTTTCACAAAGCAAGAAAAAAACAAAGCATGGCTTCCTTAAAAAAAAAAAGCACCAATATTGATTTGCAAACCAGTAAAATAGGCCAAAAGAGCACAGTTCCGCTATCCATTTCTTAAAACTGGATAGGAGATACTTCTTCCCTATGCCTGAAGCTAGGAACCTTCCTGAAATAAGAGTGATTAAATGCTAATATAGACAGCTGCAGAGAGAGACCCAGAGAGAGCTACCCAGAAAGTTGTCAAGAAGCTCTGGGAAGGAGGGCTAAGTTCAGACCTAGGGAGAAAGCTGCAGAAATGGAAATTCTGCCCAACAACAGGAAAATATGGGGGACCAAAAAAGAAGTAGAAGGAGCTTGCATGCACATATGTACAAAAAGACTAAAAGGTAATTCTAAGTAAGAGTCAAGACTGTAGTGAAAGTGAAAGTATGCACCTTCCAGCGAGTGCTAAGCCATGGGGACAAGTGGAATTCATTCAATTATAAGGAACCTTTTGGCAGCTTTAAAATTTCAGCAAGTTTCTAATGGCCTATGATTTTGCAAGGAAGCAACAGAGTTGGCCATCTTTCAGGTGTAGAACTTTTGAGGGTTCTCCAGAGTTTGTTGCTTTCATCAGAAGGATGAAAGTAGCATTGCTGTGTCACATTGCAAGCTCTAGCCCTCTCCTATATTCGTGCAATGATGCATGTTGAAAAGGGCTCAGGTTTCAACACCATAATGGTGCTTTTGTCATGCTAGACTCCTTTGCTTCCCCCTCTGAAGGCCGCCAGGGTACTCCTCTTCCTTCACCTGACCAGAAACAGGCACAAAAGGATAATTATCCACACTAGGCAGCTGTCAGTCATAAAAACATTATTTCTTGGTATCTGATGGGCGCTTTGTTTCTGAAAGAAAAAAAAAAGCAGTCGATGACATGTGTAACCCCAAGTCCATTTGTCCTCTCTGTAAAGAGTAACATTTCCTATCTTTTTGAATCACTAATGGAGCTCACAGTTTTGTGTGACAGCCAGGTCAAAATTTATTAAATTCCTGCTTTCCCTTGCTGTAGCTCATATGTATGTGTGCGTGTGTGTGTGTGTGTGTGTGCATGCGTATGTTACATTTTGAAAGTTTCTCCAGTATTACAAATTATGGACAGAACAAATTGTAATAATTAAATAATGGATCAATAATTCCAGGTTCTTTATGCATAAGTTTAAAAGCTCCTGAGCCAATTTAGGCCCTCAAGGGAAACAAACGTTTATTCCTATTCTTGCTTAACCAGTTAAGGACTTTAACTGTGGGACCATCTCAGTGGTGGTACCCTTTTAGGCCACCAAAAAAAGCAGTGGTACAGAGAGAATCCAGATTTCAACTTCCTGGTTATTATTTTTCACTATAAGTTTCTGCACTACACTAACTTGACCAGAATGCATTTTTTTCTGGTATTATGAAGTCCAGTTGCAGGCACAGTCAGTGTCCATTTGCTAAGTTTCTCAAATATCCAATAACCACAGCAAAAGGTGTCCCTTCTTAGGGAAAGTTGTCGGAGTGGACAACTTTTCCTGGGTAGGGGGCTACAACATGCTTCTCTTATGGGACCTAAACTGGCAATGAATGACCACAAAAGGGTCATTAGCATCATGGTGGACAATGTGTGGCTCTGGTAAAAAAGATAAATGCCATCCTTGGAAATATTTGGAAAGGAACTGAAAATAAAACAGCCATATTCTAATGTTTTGAGATAAATATACTGTACAGTATGATGTGGACACACTTGGAATATTGTACACTCTAGAGGAAAACAGAGCAAATCAGATAGGACACAGGAAGAGCTCATTTCAAGGCGTGTGTGTGTGTGTGTGTTGCCTTCAAGTCAGTGTTGACTCTTGGTGAGTGACTGGACAAGTCCCTGAAATTTTCTTGACAAGATTTTGGCAGTGGTTTGACATTGCCTACTTTCTAGAGCTGAGGCAGAATGATTGGCCCAAGTTCACCCAACTGTACCTAAGGAGGGACTAGAACTCACAGTCTCCTGGCTTCTAACCTGGTGCCTTAACTGCTACACCAAACTGGCTCTCCATTTCAAGCCAGTGGCAATAAGGATAGTGAAATGTCAGTACTCTCTGCTTGTCTTGGATCTCCAAAATGCTGGCCTTTCTGAAGTGATCTGGATCATATTCGGGAAGGATGAACTGGAAGACCACTTATTGGACTGCTGTGAGGAGTTTTCTAAGCATCTGGAGGATAAAATTGCTCACATCCTGTTGAAGTTGGATGCTAACTGGTTAAGTCCTGATGAGGTGACTGAGACCATGTCTTGCCAGGGTATCTGGGATGAGTTTTAGCTGGTACGTTCTGAGATTGTCTGTTGCAGAAGTGACAATGGTACAAAAGAGATTATCCAAAAATGAGTAAAGGGCTAGAGTAGCTCCTGTTAAAGAAAGATTATAGTGGCTATGACTCTTAGTTTGAACTGAAGGCAAATAAGGGAAGATGTAACACAGGTATGTTTCTGCCAAGGAAAATATAGAAGGACAGAGGTTTCTCTGCTTCCCCCACAATGTTGGAACTCAGCTCATCCATTAAAACTAAAGGTGGGGTGATGTAGGATCAATAAAATGAAGGAATTTGCTGCTAATTTAGTTGGCCTTAAAAGGTGACTGGTCTAATACATGGAGGATTTGGCTATTACTCATGATGGCTATATATCTGAATCACATACAACCTGCCATAAATAATAGCTGCTAAGTGGCAGCCTTTAGCCAACCTTTCCATGGACTTGGAAGCTAAACAGTTGGATGTTATTAGTACTTGGATGGGAGACTGCCATGAAATATCAGAGTTCTGGATGAAGGCAATGGCCAGCACTTCCATACTGCTGCCAAGAAAACTGCATGGCTGTGTCCATGAAGTCACCAGAACCAGGACTGGTTTATGAGTGTTGTTACCATACCTTATAAAGGATAGGAGTGGAGAAGTCAATTCTCCTTATATCTTTGCTGGCTGGTTGGCCAGCATGAGATAGAATGCTGGACTAGAAGGGCTGTTGGCCTGATCCAGTGAGACTCTTCTTATGTTCTTATATAAGCAGTGTTGGAGGTCCAAATCCTTTATTCAGCACCTTATGACCGACTGACTACAAGGGGGCAGCAGGCTGTAGAGAGAGACTTAAGAATTTATTCTGTGTGCCATCTTTCCATCTCTCTGCCTGCTCTTTGTCTAAGAAATTGCTCAACTGAGGAAATTTCTTTCTGCCTTTCTTCCCAGATATATGCACACAAAGCAAATGCTCTCTAACTTTCTTCCTGGTAGGATGTAGGTGGGATGTAAATAAATCTCCTTTCTGTTATAATTATAAAACTTGCTTCTCTGTTCATTGCTCGGGTTAGACTCCTGTGCTCAGGAATGCTCACGTGCACACCCAGACCATCTCAGCCTTCAAGAAGCAGATTTTTTTAAAAAATATATAGTCTGAGGAATTCTATAGGAAATTATTTATTCATCAGATCTCCTAGCATTATGAGTGGAACAAATTTGTATTTTGAAATAACATAATTTTGAATGCAAGCTACATCTTTGCTTATCATTAACTGCAAAAAACATCCCTTTTCCATGTTGCCTTCAGGACTATGAAAGCAAATCCATTTATAGTTCCCCATTTCTGTTGTATGATGCAACATTAGTGTGTATGGGTGTTTGTGTAATAAATCCAGATTATAATATGTTCCTGGGACAGGGCAATACATTCATTTGCCTATAAAATGCTTTGAAAACCTAGAGGGCTATATAAATAAGTAATATAGGAATAGTTACGAGCTGTTAAAAAATAATTCCTAAGGAAACATAAAAGCACACACCTCCAGAAGGGGCACCCATGCAATTCTTACATTTCTTCTCCCACTTCAAAGCTGTTCTTGTGGGTTCTAAATGTAAAACAGAAAAGCATAATCCCCAAATATGAGTACCCCCCTCCCCCACACACATGTTTCCTATTTAATATATCCAAAGGAAAGTTATTTGGGCTATTTATAAGGGCTGCAAAGCTAAAACAGAACTATATCCCCAAATACTTGTTTCCATTAATAACCATTAAATAATAAAAGATGGATTTTGATTACCTGCAGTATTTTTAATATTTAAAATGTTGTCTTTTTGTTCTGTAAAGCAATTGTGGGTTTGGGGAGGGGGTGTCATTTCTCTGGAAAAGAGTGGCAAGGGGTAGAAAGTCTCATCATAACATCATAGGTCCACATGACAGGACTCTGTAGAAATACAGTCTAATAACAAGTTTGGTTGAGTTCTGAAGCAGTCCTCCTCCTCCTCCTCTTCCTCCTCCTCCTCCTCATTTCTAATACTGCTAACCAAAGGGTCACATGGATCTTTTAAATAAAATTAAAATGAATATGAATCTTAAAATAACAAAGAAATAAAAACTAAAAAATATCAACAGTTAAATTGTAGGTTGGGAGGAAAAGAAGTGTCTTTAAAATTTTTTAAAGGCTGACAAGCAAGTTCTCTCGGTTTCAGAGGGAATGCATTTCAGAGATCAGGGAATCACCACTCTCCACAAAATGAATCCACAGCATTTCCCCAGGTAATCTCAGTGAGTGAGAAAGGGGATCATGTGGAAGTTGTCATTGATTCAATAACCTGGGCCCAAACTTGTAGCCACCTCTTTGTATCTCATTGGGTGGCGGCCAGGGAAAGGTTTTGAATATATGTTCTCTTTGTTCTTCAGAGACTAGTCTGGTGCCTGAATTCTGTACTAATTGCAGTTTATGGACTAGATTTTTTTTGCATTTGCTTCCAAAAAATCAAGTCTAGAGGATAAAAAATCAGTAACTGATGCATCTGTTGAGGATGATAAAAGGCATTTCTGGCTGTTGCTGCCATATGGGAAACCAGAAAAAGATCCAGATCCAGAAGCACCCCAGGAATGCATTTCTGCTCTTTCTGGGGGAATGTAAGCTAATCCAGAATTGGAAAGTCTATGATTTTATAGCTGAGCACCTCTGTCTTGATTGAATTCAACTTCAACAATTTATTGTCCTTTTTCCAGCCCATCACCAAGTGTGGGAATGCTGTCATGGGAACCACGCCATTATGGGAGATGTTACCCAGATCCCACGTCAACTTTATACATATATTGTAAAGCATTAGAGACAGAAGGGAGTCCTGAGAGACGCCCTGTAATGACTTCTGTTTCGAGGAGCAACTGTTTCCAAGCAACACCATCTGAAATCTACCTGGAGATAGAATTGAATTGCTGCAAATAGTGCTTCTTATTCCTAAATATTCTAGGTTGATGGACTGAATGCCATTAAGAGGTTGGGAAAAGCTAATACAGTTGCTCCCTCTGTTGATCTCCAGACAAAGATCATCCTTCAGGCCTAATATTACAAACTCAACCTCTGAAGCCAATTTGAAATGGGTCAAGAAGTTTACTTCCTCTAGGATTGCCAACACCTGGAATGTAATCACTCTGCCTTACTAAAATATGTAAGATTAGTGACTGGCCCATAATTGCCCATTTCCTTGGGATTCAAAATATGCTTCTTAGGAAGAGGCATTCTTAAACACAGAGGCATTCTGCCATTCTCCAGAGCCATTTATTAACCGAGACATCTCAAATAGCTTCATGGTTGGAGTTTACAAACCAGGCTCAGGAAACATCCAGTGGACAAATGGCCAAACACACTTCTCCCAACAATCTGTCCATATTTTTGGGTGTCAAACTTTAAAGTCATCCATCCATGTGCAGTTATCAAATGCTCCCATGATCCTTGCCTATCTTATTTTTTGATTCTATAATAATTAAGGATAATCTGAAGAAGTGAGGAGATGGAGATGCTGTGGTTTGTTGAGAAGCAAAGAGAAAATAGGAAACCCTGAAATCTATCTTACTACAATATTTTGCTTATAACAGATCAAGCTTTGCTTTGTTGATTACCAAACCAGAGTCCTATGAAACATCATGTGTGTCTGCAATGGGAGGGCAAGAATTGGAAGCCAATGACAAAATGTGTGTGAAAGTGTAATCATACAAATGCTGTTGCTGATAAACCACTTGCATGTGTATGTGTGTTGTTACTGTGGTTTGCTGCAGAGCCCACTGTGAAACACTATTGTCCATGGTGACTGGGAGTGATGGAATCTGTACTCAAATATCTCTCAAAGGCACTGGTTTGGGAAGTTGCAGCAGAGAGTTTCAGCTGAAAGAGAAGCATACATTTTCTGAGCAAATCTCTCTCTACAACTTTGTTTTAGCTAAAGTCTTGGCCATTGTTGTATTACAGATAACTTACCATGCAGACGTTACGCTCTCTTATTTATCACAGAGAGTGATGCCCTCAATAATTTAATATAAGAAGGAGCAGAGAAGTACATTCCACGCAAAGCAATGCTTATTAAAGCACAAATACAAATAAGAGCATTAAGCAAAACCTGCAGATTAAAACCTCTGAGCTAGTAAATGAATCAAGTCTTTACAATAAAAAGCATGTTACTGAAACCCAGAGACTTATAAAAAATATTGGGAGAAGAAAAGTAGCTATAACCTTTTAAAATATCTTACTCATGTATATCACATGCATCAAAAGTTATTCCTGTCTTGTGTTGCTAGCCTAAACTGCATGCATAACTTGCTACATTTTAAGTAACACCAAGTCTACTTTTTTCCAACCTTATGCAAAAGGTTTTTTGCTAACTTTATTATTCTTCATACCATGCTTGCTTGCAGTCTCTAGTTCAGCACACACTTGTCTCTGACCATTTTCTATGGTAATGAAGAGTGCAAGACTATCTCAGCTGGTGTGTCTAAAAATGCGGAGACTTTTGGAGGGGAAAGTACCAGCCTTTCTGCCACAAGCTATGTTTGCACTTGGTTGACCTTAGTTGTACCTGGACTATGTTAGCAGTTGGACTGTTGAGCACTAGGAAATCCCAAAACTGGAGACCAAAGTGGCAAGCTGAAAAAAAAAATCCTCCGTATTGTTGCCAAGAAAGCTACATTAATGAATCCACATAGTCCTCAAAAGATTATCTTGACTTGATGGAGCCCTTACCTTTTGTATCATGTTCTCTAATATTTGATTTTCTATAAGAATCTGTCTGTCCAAAAGGGACATCCATGGGGGGGGGGGGGAATGGGCTGTGAAAGCATGATTGAAGGCCTACTCCTTTTTATGCATGGTCACAGATAACATCTTGAAAGCTCCTGCTGTCCAGCTTAATTTTGCCCATTTTTCCTACCTATTGAAACCAGGACACATTCTAACATGACTGTCCTGTGACACAATTTGTGAACTGGAGACCAAGAGTTTAGAAGAGAAGGAAATGCTTGTTATCTCCTGAATGGCAATGTGCATTAAATGCACAACTGATGTATTTTATCCTGATGCAAGTACAGATAGTCCTCACTTAATGACTGCCCTGTTTAGCAACTGTTTGCAGTTACGACAGTGATGAAAAAGTAACTTTATGACCAATCCTTGCGTTTATGATCTTTGCAGGTCTGTAAAGCAAAGGAAAGCTGAAGTAAGATCATAAGCACAGTTGCAGTTTCACTTAGCAACCACTTTGCTTAATGACCAAGTTGCCAGTCCCAGCTGTGGTTGCCAAATGAGAAGTACTGCTAATGATATAACCTGAAAGGAGAGAAATTACAAGCACATGACATCTCAAGGAGGAAGCTGTTCTTCTCACTCCTTTGAGCTACCATGAATGATAATTGCATGGATTCCAGTGATGCCCCCCTGCTCACACCAATTTATTCTGGAATTGGGAGTGAAGAATGACTTTGAATAAGCCTAGATATCATCTCTTACTTCTAGCACCTACCTGGTGATAAGACATTCACGATCACAAGACCAGAAAGATCGTCTTTTTATTTGCTTTGACTTTTTAACATGACTTTCCTCTTCCCTTCTTTCTTTGTATCGCTTAGATTGATGAAAAGTTCAGGGACCTCAAAAGCTGGCATGCTCTTTGCTTGATTGGTTGTAGTATAGGGGTTCTTCAAATGTGCCATTTTGCTAAAGCACTTTATGGATTCAGCACAGCTATTTTTGTTTTCGGTTGGGCCTTTTTGAAGGTGGAATATTAAACTTGTGTTTTACTGGTTATTTTATTCCCACTGGAAATGCAGTGCTACCTACTGCATCAGACAGTTGGATGCATTGATTTTATTTTAATTCATTTTGTGTATACACCCTGTAATATTGCCAGGTAGGAAAAATACAATTTTTTTCCCTCTTTGAAACATGCAGCTGTCAGTATTGCTAAAGAAATTATTCTGAAACATCTTGAGCGAGTTAGACTGAAAATGGAGCACACATAAAGCAATAAAGTATCCTTGGAAGTTGTTGTGTCTGAGTCCATTTTTGACTCCTGGCGACTGCCTGGACTAGTCTCTGCAGTTTTCCTGGCAAGGTTTTTCAGAAGTGGTTTATCATTGCGACTTCTGGGGAAGAAATGGTGGACTAAAGACGTCTCTGCAAAAAGTGGAGCTGACGATTGCAGCAGAATGAAGAGCAGGCAAGGAGACCAGAATTCCTCTCCGGACAAGGAGAGGACTTGAGATGGCCCACAAGTGCTCCAGACAGCTGCTCCGCATGAGGAGACTGCAAGACAGTAAATAATTGTAATTGTAAGGAAGTGGTTTGCCGTTGCCTCCTTCCTAGGGCTGAGAGAGAGGGACTAGCCCAAAATCACCCAGCTGGCTTTGTGCCTAAGGCAGGACTAGAACTCACAGTCTCCCAATTTTTTCCTTGTGCCTCAACCTGTACACCAGACTGGCTCTCACTGCTTATAAAAAGGTTTGTTTTGTTTACCTTCATGCTCACATTAGTTCTGTTGGACATGGAAATAATTATTGTGTGGAATTGTTAAAAAGACCAGGCCTTATTGTTGCAGAAACTAATTTTCCTTTATGCAAAATCTGAAAAATAACAACTGTCCCATACATGCATGTACATTTCGCACTCTCTATTCTTTATCACTTCCATGATGCTTTTCTCCACTTCATGGAGTATTTCAGTACAATGCTACAGTTGTAAAATGCTGTACAATTCAGTACAGTATTTCAGTATTATGTACCCTCAGGGCCCCAACTTGTAAAAGCTGTACTCCTTTCACATTAGCCAGGTATGATGGATTTTCAGATGGTGTCCTTAAATGTGTTCTATCAATGAAATTTTGTGAAGAATATTAATCCAAAATTGCAAAGTATTCCAGAAAAGAAAAAAGAAAAGAAAAGAAAAGAAAAAAGATTTTCCAGCATGAGATTGGTGGTTTGAAATTAATTTTCCTGTTCACTTCATGGATTATTGAACTGGTGGCTGAATCAGAATATTAATCAATGTAACTGTCTTTTGCCTTTTCCTAAATTTTGTTTAAGCTCACACAGATCTGGGTGTATTTATTAAATAACTGAATTAACAACATCATCAGTATTTGCAACCCAGATAGATATTGGGAAAAGATAATCATTTGAGTGAGCATACTACACTAGCCTTTTGATCCGATCTGTGTTCATTTATAATAGCTTTGGGATGAAATTCCTAATTTGTACTTGTTTTTTACTAGCTTCCTAGGATCCTGGTTGGAAGAGAAATGACTTCTACTAGCTAATTGTTGAAGGAGAGATAAAAGGACTTGTCTCTGTTTTCATCAACCTATTCTCTGCTGATTGTGGAATGACTGATGCAGAGTTGACTGCAAGATGGGTGTCCATATATACATTTGCAGAATGAATGAATGAATGAATGAATGAATGAATGAATGAATGAGACCCACTTTCCTCCTTAGGTAGTATGGAAGCCAAGTGGACTGACGGAAGAGGTACCCCTTCTCCGCCAGGCTACTCACGTGTCTGCATGAAAAGTTCCCACTGTCTTAAATTCATCATTGATTTATAATCAGGTGCATCTTTTACATATGCTCCTGAGATTGACTTGTAAAACAGAGGGAAGAAAGAAGAACACAACTGAACAACTACAACTGTTAGATGGCATCCACAATGTCCTCTTAAAAATGATATTACATGGGACACGTATCAGAAAATAGGACATGATGGAAAGGGACAGTTGGAGCATCTAGGCAACTATTCACACTTCCTATATGGAACGTCTTCATTGAATTTATCACTCTGTGGACAAGCTATCTGGGGAGTGCTAAGAGAAATGTTGCTAAAACATTGAGAAATAAGAGGGAAGGAACTCAGAGAAACCCTGGTGTTTAGAGAAGTGCAACAATTTAGGGACTGGGGGTTTCCTCTGCAGTCTTTTTATTTTTCCTCTAAAGATCTAAGAAGCTATGTCCTCCTGCAAACCCAGCCCACTGAGAAATGGGCAGAATTAATGGCCATGGAATGGAATATCCTGAGAAAATGGGAAACTGGATTTAGGTGAAGAGAATGGAATGAAATACCCCGGAAGATGGGCTGTCTAGCTACCTGGCACTCTTAGCAGGAGCACACTTTGTAGTTTGCCTGTTTTTTCCTGATCATTGTAAGCACTGTTGGACAAGGACTGTGATCTCTTTTCTGTGTTCTGCTACGTATGGTCCAGACAGCAAATTGTGAGAGCCCAGTTTAGCTTGATCCAGCAGGACTTGCATAGCCAGCTGTTTTTGAAATGCTTTATAGTAAAATTGTTCAAGTTTGTGCCCATTGCCCCATCTTGTCTTGATGAACTCCACAATTGTACTGGGGAAAGATTTACTTTCTGCCCTGAATCTTATACTGTATTCTTTAGTAATAAGAATATGAGATTTCCTCTCTACTTTTTCTATACTATGCAGCTGGGTAGTTATATAATCTTCCTTCCTTCCTTCCTCCCTCCCTCCCTCCCTTTCCTTCCTTCCCAACCAGTAATGTTTTTATTCATACAGGCAGTTTGTGGGTTAACGTTGCCTACATTAGATGCCCTGTGAGAATTATGTCTTTAAAGTGTCCTCAAGACTGGTTGTTATATTTAATAATTTCAGTTGCCATTTCTCATAACTTAACTTTCTATATTTTATGAAAACTATGCATAATATTTCAAATATGGTTGCATCATAGATCTCTGTGGAGACTTTGTATTACTGGCAGTTTTATTCTCAAATGATAAATGAGAGTAAATGATCCCCAGGATGGAACTGGCCTTTTTAAAAAACAGTCACTGGACAATGTGTATTATGTCAGATAAAGCCCACCTTGTCTGTTTTAATGTAAAGACATTCAATAAAAGCCTGCAAACATTTGAGTTTTTCAATAATAATTTTAATGTGATCACTATGATTTGACCACAACAGAAAGAAAACAGGGAACTGGAGTGAGGAAGCAAAAGAGTCTCAAATGAACTGGGATCAGAACTTCAGTCAATTGGGAAGTGTTGATGGCCAACAAAAGTTATCAGCTTCTGACCATCAAAGATTCTCTTGTCAGGAAAAGAGGTGTCCTCTCTACTGATGCCATAACGCAAACCAGGAATGCTTTTCTTCAACACAGAGAGTCTTCAGTTGCACATATACTGGCATACACCACACATCCTAACCTAACATGCATATATTCCAGGGAGTGGATTACAGTTTATTTGAAGAAGACAAAAATCACATAATCCATCATATATTACTAACTTCAACCCACTGAGAATGCTTGGTTACTTTTTTTTTAACGCAAAATCACAACCAGTCTCTTCTGTTAATTTGTTCAAAATATAGATGGTGCATTTTGAAGAGAAAACAGGTTTGGGTGAAAGAAACCAAAAAATGGAAGGCAAGCAATCCAAAGTATTGTAAAATTTATTGTTTTTAAGTATTGCAGCTTTTTAAGAATAGAATGACATATCATTGCCACTACTGGTTACTGTTACACAAGAAGCGTTTTACAAGAGAGTTGTGGAAATTGGCATCAGAGTACATATTCATACAAAAACAGCAAAGTATAGATAAGTACTGCATTGCATGTGCTGTCTATTGTTTACATAAGTTTTTTTTTTTTAAGTTGAACAAAAAAATTCAGGATACAGGACTGCATATAATAAACTTCAAAGCCAAAAGCAATGCAACTGGAAATTGAAGAAAATATTAAAATACAATGAAATGTGACTATAAGGCAGGCAAATCAGGACTTTTAATGTAGTACTCCAGGAGCTTCTATATTACAGCAAAAAAACTGAAAGCACAATTTATGGAAAACTTTAGTTTTTCCTCCCCGATCCTTTTCGTTTGTGTAGTACATGGGGGAAAGTGTGGACATGTGTGTTTGTGTGTATAGTGCTGCACAGATCATACTAGAGAATACAAACGGATTCTCATCTTGGCTAGAAAATTTATATCTAGCTTTTTTTAAAAAATTCAATTCTTAAAGAGGGAAAATTGTGGATTTTTTCCCCATTAAAGGTATAATTTCATGCATTTTTTTCGAGAGATTCAGCTGTAACTAAAAAGATATTCTCAAGAGTGATATTTTTATGCTTCTCACCACTTATGACCAATTTTCACATCCTGATTCTTAATGGATCCAATTTCTGAACCTTAGATTTGCAAATGTAGAAATTGTTCGTCTTGTATAGTTCTAAGAACCTGCTCAAACCTGCCACTATTATTTCCAAATCCACACTCACACTCCAATACAGAGTTTTTTCACTGGATTTGGTTTTAAGAATGCTTTTTGGCTTACTGTTAAGAAACAAAGAGTACCAGGAAATATCTGCCTCAGTTTTCTAAAAAAAAAAATAACCTGATCTGACCATTAAAACTTTGAGCAAACAGACAGGTAGCTATAGGGTTGATAAATACAAATTAACCCTCATTTCTTCTCCTTCAAGTTTGCTAATTTGACCTCCTTCTGGAGCTCATTCTAGAGTCAGAGGCTGACATCTCACTGGTATTTTGTCAAATGATCCTTTGTCATGGCTAGTTGGTCAAGAAAGAGCCAGGTACATATAGCTTAATGGCCCCCATGGTTTCCAATTTAATGGGAAAGAAAAAAAAAATCACTTATTTGTGGTGGCATTCTGCTTTCCATGAAAAAGTCTACCTAATCTGTAAAGTAAATACGAATGGATTCTTGATATAATTTCTGTAGGGAGTGAAAGAGTGTTGGGATCATGTTTGCAGGACTGAAAAAATAGGAAAGGGAAAGTTTAAAAAGCCTTGAAACTTTAACTTTAATAAGTTACCAGCTTATTAGTGCTGCAGACTTCATCACAAAATTATTTGCAACATATGTGGAGGTAAAAAAATGGCAGGGGAAGGTGAACTCTTTCTGGAACACTGAAGCAGGTGTGGAAAAAAGGAAGCCCAGTAGCCGAGGGGCTCCTTGTTCAAGCAAGGTCAAGTATCTGAATTCCTATGGTCGCACTTCTATTGATCCCCCCCACCCGCCCCAGCAGAATTCCTGGGGTTGATTCATGACTGGCCAAAACCAAACAGGCACAGAATTTCTTGGGATGGAGGTTCTCTCGTGGGAACAAAATACTTTTGCCTATTGTATTTCTGCCTTCCACGGCGCTGTTTGTCAAAGGAGGCAATGGCTTAGCCCATGAAGTTGCATTTGTGTTAACGTTGAAATGAATACTCATCTGCCAGCTTTTTAGTGAAAGGGCAAATTGGGTAATATATTCTTTCACGGCTGGTGCCAAAATACCTTGAATGGGGAGATCAAGTCCACCTAAATAAACTACTTTTAAGAGAGATCTCACGGAATAAGATTACAGTGTGGCCTTCTTAATCCAAGACTAGTATTCAAAGCCCAAACGGGCAAGTCCATGAATGGATCTGCAACAATCATGGACATTAACAACGTGGTTGGTGGAGTCAAGTAAACATTCCCATGGGAAGTGAGGGCAGGAGCGGGGGAGGAGGAGAAGATAACTCGCAGCTCAGAAAAAAGCAAAGCTGAACTTTTCATTTTGTCCTGTGTAATAAATTCTATTCTGCCAAGTTTGCTTTGTTGGAAAAGACACCATCTATTTTTCTGATCCTGCTCTTGTCCAGTTAATAGAAGCTGACACAGAGAAGTGGAACAAAGTATTTTTTCCCTACTGCTTCATCCCCATGCCAGGAAAAGTCGCTTCCTTTCTTCCCTGCTGTATATCAAATCTTCTGATAAATGCAGAGAACGGACAGGAACAAAGTCGACAACTGAGTTCTAGAATATCAGAAACAGATGTGCAAAATACTCCCTCTACCTCATTACTTTCCCTATGAACAATTCCCTTCTCCTCCACCTTGATGTTTCATTTGGCCCAACCTCCCAAATGGCGGGCCTGAGGCAGATGGGGAATTTGCTTCATCATCTTATGGTGGTCCACTACTGGAAAACTCAGAAAGGCTCTGGACAATCTCTCATGGGCCCCCAATGCCACTACACAGCCATGGACCTTGACATCTACCCAACTATGCCAACTCAACACCAGTCCAGAATTTTGGTTCATTTCGTACAAGGCACTCCCATGACTTAATAACTTCCAGTCATGCTGATGGTTCTTTAATTACGATAAGAGATTTTAGACATGTATATTTATGTATACAAGTGTCTAGCAAACATGCTAGTAAAACCACAGATCAAAGAAGAAAAAAATAAGAGAGAAAAAAGTAAAAAACCCACAAAAATGACTGTTCACTTATTTTGGCTCAAGAGGGCAGCAGATATGTTTCAGTTTCTGTTTTGGTTGATATTCTTGATTATAATCTCCACCACAGTTTTACTACCTACTTGGGTAGGATATGTGCATAACGTATATTTAAGCTACTTAACAAACACATAGCAAAAGATGGGGGAGTGCCTTAGGTAAATCAAGTGTATTAGACTGGATGTAGAGGAGCCAAATATACAGGCTTAAAAAAAGAAATTTGGAATCCAGGGATTGATCTAAAAGAAAAGTGACCACACTCTGGAAGTTTCTATCACTAGTAATGATGGAATTTCCCCCTCTTTTATTTATTTTTGAAAAAAAAAAAAAGGGAGGCTTACTGTTTCTTTTAATAAGGCACTAAATAGACATGTTACATAAAGGAAAGATACATTTTTAAAAAGTCTATAAATTCTTTGACTTTCACAGGAAGATAGAATTATTCCTTATGTTTTTTTAAAAAAATCTGCAAATTGGAGTTGTTGTAAAGCTATTATTAAGGAGCTACGGAGGGAGGTTGAGGTTGTCTATCCCTAGGCCCCCCAAAAGGTGGCATTTTCTTAAATGTTCAAGTTCATTTCTATATTTTCATTATGATCCCTTTAATATATATATATGTATAAATAGCATCCCAAATGATTCAAAACTTTAAAACTTGTCAGGTTGCTCTCGGGTTTTTTTTTTCTTTTTTCTTCAAGTAATAGAAAAGTCGCATAAAAACAAGAGTTATTGCCTTTATATCTTTCATTTATGTTACCTTCCTAGTTAGCATCTGGCAAAAAGCAAATTACACCTCCTTGTAAAAACACTCAGTTCCCTCTACTAATCAGATGTGGAACTGTATAGCCATAAATGTTGCCAACTTCTCAACTGGCTCTGGTAGCTATTCCTTTATCAGCAGCTAAAGATGTCTATTTAGCCAAGCTGCCTCTTTCCCATAGTTTCAATCAAAGGCTGATGACATAATCAGAAACAGGACTATTGATACCCTTCAGTGATCAGCACGGATCTTCAGCGAGATAGTAATTCTGAGCTCAATACATTGATCGGTCTGTTCTCAATCTGTGCAAATATGAACTGTGAGATCCACTTCCTACCTCCATGCTGTTCAAAGCTCCATTTTCTGGATGGCTTGTTTTGGAAAAGTTGACTAAGTTCCTAGCTAGAACTTAAACTTTGTGCATTGTCTAGAGAGATCCAGAGGTTTATTCCCTCAATTTTTAAACAATTTCTTCCTCTTCCTCTTTATCATTTATGCCTCTCACTCTCTGGTACTCAAATCATATATAAATTAACTAAGTGGGCTAAAAGCAACCAATCAGACCTTTATACCTTAAAAAAAGTGTAAACAATAGCACTGTAAGACAAAATGGTTTACGAAAAAGAGCAAGACAACACTTTAAAGAAGGAGATGACATGAGCTGAACTGTTTGATTGAGGTGCACCCTTGACACAGAAGGATTGTGCCATGATCGCAGGTTGTAAGCACAGGCCAATGTTGCAAAGAGGTTATGGATTTGCTTCTCAAGCATGAACATGACTCTTTCGCCTTTAATACATCACAGTAGCTGAAATGCTTCCATCTACATGTCTCCCCTATTCCCCAGCTCAAATAAATAAAACACAGTTAACAGTCAAAGGCAGTCAAGAGAGGAAGGTAATTCACCAAGTGCGGTCCGCTGGGCACCCTTCTTTTCTCTCAGGATGGAGTGGAGCACAAGGACAGATGGAACCCCGGACGATGAAGCAGAAGCTGCGTGCAGTTTTCTTCCCCCAGCTCTTTAGTCTAAAGTAGCCGGCACCAAGTTGGGAATAGCTAAGTGGAATACTGGCTCACTGGGGGATTAATATACCTACCCTGCTCTTTTTTAACTCTGTTTTTTAGCTTGAACTGCAAAAATAGGGGTGGGTGGTTTTCCCCCGCACTTAGCTGGATGCAAGGCAGGACTAGTGAACTGCATTTGGCTTCAGGAAAAACCTGCAGACCCAGATGAGCAGATATAAATATATACGGGGTTCATCTTCCTTTAACAGTGGAAAGTATTTTAGAGTTAACACCTTTTGTGGCCCTGATAGGACAAGGTTATGCCTGCCATTGCTCCCTCCTCCCACTTTTAAAAAACTAAAAAGTGCACAGGAGCCGTGGCTTCACCATCTAAGCAACCTTCACTTATAAAGCTTATTTAAAATCTTGCAAAAAGCAGGGTGCCCAAACCAAGGTGCCAGGAGTGCTATTAATCTCAAAGGCAGGATTTCTGAATCTTGATGTTCCTTCACCCCTTTTATTACCTGAACCAGAGAGAGCGCCAAATTATATTGTTATTAAAAAAAACGATGACAATTAGAAGCCATAACCCGGTCATTAAAAAAGAAAATAATTTAATGACTGTGTATGCTTTTATGGCCTTCCTGAAATTAACAAGACAATAAAAATAGAACAGCCATTCCAATTTGCCTTTTGAGGGCTTGATTTTGCAAAATACAAAAACACCTAGGTGCTTCAAAGCTCTGGAGCAGAAAAATGCTTTATCTAAGCAAGAGCTCTCCTTTAGCTTCCACTCTGAGATGAATTCTACTTTTCTAAAAGGACAAGCTATAGAAATGCCAAGGGAAGGGTCTTGCTTAGGCACAGCTCTGAATGCACACAGGCTCAGGATGAACAGCACTCCGGCCCAACTGGGAATACACAGCACTAAAGTTTTGCACAATTAAGCTCTTCATTTTTGGATTCTTTTTTTTCCATGCTTCCAATAACCATAAAACAGTTTCACACGTGAGATGTTCACTTAAAAAAAAACCTAATGATTTCATAGGGAATGTAGGAGAGTAGAGCATCATACTGCATGACAAGCCTGGGAATGAACACCCGAGTGCAAAAACCAGTACAAAGGAAATACACAGGCATCAAATCAATTGAGAAACATATACTCACAGGTGTAGAAATGGCCTCTTTCCCCTTTGAAACACACCCTCAAGTAGAGAGAGAGAAAAGTGGGGCAGTGGCGCAATTACCTTGTTCATTAAAGGGGCAATTTTTACACATGCTCAGCCCCTTCACAGTTAATGCAATACATGTACATGGTGGGTTCTGGTATCTTTTATAGGCATCAGTCTATACTTGTAGATGGGTGCCAAGGAACTACCGCCGGTCTAAGAGAGGGTCATGTGACTCTGGAGAATTAAAAAAAGAAAATCTTGCACAAGATGCAGTCCTTCTTCCCCCATGACTCTTCAGACCTCAACGTATTTTCCTCAACAGTTTTATGGTAGACAGGATAAGAGATTTCTGACCAACACAAGCACTGACACATTTATATTAAAAAATAGTGCAAAATTTCAACATTTATATAAATAATTCTAAACCCCTGCTTTTGTTTTTTTTTTTGTTTTTTTCCTTTTGTTTTTCTCTTTCTTGCTTTTTTACAATGTAATACATGCTTTCTTGAGTTGGCTCTCAAAAGTTGCCATGTTTATATCCTAAGTTCAGAAAAAAACACAACAAACCATTTTTTTTTTCTCAATAGGCCTCTTCTAATATAAAAATATTCCTGCTTCCCCCCTCCCACACACATACAGTTTCTCTTATTTTTTTAATATATATATTTATATATATATTGCAGATCTTTAAACAAACGTTTTTGTGCAAATATTTTTCATCTTTAAAGTTAAGTGAAATAAAACAAAAGTTGTAGCATCCATACACGCAACTCAACTAGAAACAAAACTGGGAAGGGGGAAATGGGGGGGGGGGAAGGACTGCTGTAGATTTCTTTAAAAAGGAAAAAAAAAATCAAAATCTTCTAAACAGAGCTCAACAAAGAAATGTTTTTGCAAGTTTTGTTGGCTTGTGCATTCAGACCAAACATAACATGTAAATATTTATACTACACAGACGTGGAGAAGGGCGTTTGGTTTCACTCCCCCATCTCCATATACTCCCCCCTCCCATTTATCAAGAAGTGCAGAGTGTTTCCTTTCTTTTCTTTTTTAAAAAGGGTGCCCTTTCTGTTTGTCCTTTTCTTTGTTCCACATCGTTGTGCTCTCAAGACTGCTGATGGGTGAAGGTGAATGGAATCTCCCTCCCTCAAGCAATGAAGGCACCCCGCTGTTGTTCTGCTGGTGCTGGTAAAACGTGGAACCAGGGAAATGGCCAATGACCTCACTGTACGTAGGAGGAGGCCCTTCCATTCGGCTGTTGCTTCCGTAGCAGGTCGCGCTGATGCCCGAGTTGCTACTCGGAGGGCAGGGTCCTCCATACATTGAATTATCTATCAGGTCACTGTCGAAGATGGTTCTGTTGGGAGGGGCTCGGACCGACTCCCTGTTGAGTTCCATTTGCTGCTCGGGATCTCGGAGCTGCAAGGTGCAGGGCCCTTGATAAGGAGGTGGCTCTTCTCCATCCGACAGGGAGATGGTAGGGGGCAGGTCAATTTCGTGCTGCATATAAGGGTACGTTGGCTGGAATCTGTTAAATCTGTCTCTCTGCAAAAAGGATGGAACTGCTAGTCTGTCTGTAGGCCTTGGCGTATAGACTTGCTGCTGAAAAGAAGAGAGAGAAAAGCCATGACGCTGCTGTGCAAACCAAGAAGCTGGGCTTTACACTCTATTTTGTCTCTACTCCTTACCTCCGTTACACCATTTCCTGACACTGTGCTTTCCGAAGGCCACAAGCTGCCATCCTAAAAATTGGAAAGAAGAGGGAAAGTTTTCAGAACCCTTATTGGATGGTCCTCCTTTTGTTAGTCCCAACCCAGAATGCTACACATTAAGATAGTGTAGGGGTGTGAAAACACCTGCTTGTACATGGCTGAGGGACCCACCCAGCAACCAGGTGACATGGACCAAATAAAAGAAAGTCTCCAGATATGAGTGCCCTCCATATTAGGAAAGCTATGTGGCAGAGAACCTGTTTGATATGCAGATGGTCCTGGGCCCAATGGCTGCATGCAGATACGAGCAGTGCCTGGAACCCTGTAGTGTGTATTTTCTATCAGGCAGAGGGCCTCACTAGACTGGCATTTTGAGGACCTCTCTCAAAATTGAGCAGAGCTAGGAACCAATGGGTGGAGAATGTTGGAGACTCAAGAGGTCAAATCTATTCCAATCCTATACAAGGCTTAAACCACCTATTTTTTCTTTTAACTCCCTCCCCCCTCCAAATATTTGGTCCCATCTATTTTGGAGAAGTTTGGGGACCAGATCTGTACCATTATCCACTCTGATGTAAAGCTGCTGTAAAATCACTGATACCGAGTTAAATGGACCCATAGACAGCAATTTCTAAGGGTTGAAGCTGGCAGAAGAGATTCTTGTCTAATGGTATTTCAGAAGGTTTTGAATGGGACAAGATTCAAACTGGGCTTTTCACGGGTTTAAGGTCTACCTAAGTTGCAAAGGAGGGGTATCACATTAATGCCTACAATCTACTTTAATCTACTTTAAACACCTTGACAAGAGTGTTAAAAATGATAGGTGTTCATTAGTAGTGTTTAGCTTTGGAATCCAAGTGCTGATTTTTTGGGAATTAAGGAAGAGTGAGTGATTCATGGAACTATTCTTGGAAAACTATTCCTCTTCAAAATACCTGGACACTTTGATCTGTATTTGGTGGCATTGTTAAAAAAATAGGAAAATAACCACATTGAAATATCTAAGTATTTTATCTTATTACTCCTCCAAGGAGTTCAAGGTGACATCCCTGTATTCAATCCTCATAACAACCCTATAAAGTTGATTAAGCTCAACCAAAGTGAAACAAATATTCACGGAAGAAAAAATCAACACAATTCCATATTCATGTTGTCCCTTTTTTCAATATATTGGTTTAGTAATAAGACCTTTATAGTAAGCTATGTATCCATCATGATTCTTTATTGGTGTTAGTTAGGTCTCAGCAAGACAGCTCAATCCATGGCTTTTATCGAGAATAACATAAGTATCAAGTATCCTTTGTTCTTAACCTCTTGTTAATTTGTAATAGACACAAAAAGAAATCAGTGTGGAGATTTCCCTCCAAATTCCCCATTTCCTTATCATTTCTATGTCTTCTTTCACTGAATTGTACTTAATGTTTTTTGTCAGGGACTGGGAAATTCCTATTACATTTTTTTTCCCTAAAAGAAATAAGAACTTCTAAGACAAAGCAAGCATCTTAGCACATATTTAAAAGCTCAATCCACATATGATTTTTGCCTTGTTTCACTTGGCTGCTTCGTGAATGTCTGAAGCAATTCTCCCCAGTTGGGGCCTTGTTAGCTGGGAGCTGCAATTCAAATGCATTTATTGGTCATCAGATTTAGAAGGGCTGTCTAGAAAGTTGTAAAATCACAAAGGAGACTTATCTGAAGAACTGGTTAAAATGGAAGCTGTGAAATACAGTAAGGACAGTTAGCTTTAGAACTTGGAAAGCTCAAATACATTGGAGTGTAATCATTTATAGAGCTTTAAGCTGTGACATTTGCTTGGAATTTCCATATTCTGGCTTTATGAGATTATAAACATTAGATGCTGAACTCCCTTCTTCCAAATCTATGAACTTCCCAGGGGTGTTTTGTCAATGAAGTGCTGGACAGATAATGCAGTTCTCAGCTGCTTCACTGAGGCTCCATGATCTACAGCATATTGAATCAAGTACTGTATGGCCACGCATTCATTTAAAAGAAAATGAGTCAATGAAAATTGTACCTCCAGTTGAAACAAGAAGACAGGATGGCAAATTTATTGGTGTTCATCTAAACCAAACTATCTGATAATTGGCAATTATCACGCAATAAGGGAGTTATGCAAAGTTTGCACAATGAATGCAAATTGGATAGAAAGACCCAAAGTTATAGGTAGCAAGAGACAGGATGACAGTCTGTTCAAATCAGTAGAACTAAAAATCAAAATGGTGTGTGTGTGTATGTATGTATGTGTATACACACACACACACACACACACTCCACCTTCCTTTATACTCTCAGGTTAGAGTGATATGGATGTTACATTACATCCCGTCCCTGTGTATGAAGTTTTACGTGGCTTCCACCACCACCACCACCACCAACTTTGGAGGGATGGAAAAATTCTCTACTTTTACACACTGTGATGTTTTCAGTGCCTCCTGGTGGGCAAAATAAGTTAAAATTAAGGTGGCTTTAAAGGCGAAAGTATGCCATGCAATGGACAGGCTATAGGGCCAGCGTACCTTGCAATGCGTTTAGGCATCCAGTGCCTGTCAAATGTATTCTATTCCATTGTGTTTTAAAACTCTGCTCTGCACACATAACCCTCAAGGCAGTGCTGATACTCTAAGAGGGGGAAAGAAGTGATTTATATGGAAATGAGCCACTCCAGATGTTTTCCCCTTCCTTCTGTTTTATAGCAAATCTTGTCACAAAAATGCCTCATATAAGATAAGGGACTCCTTTGAAGTGAAAGATAACGGATTGCCAGTGTTGATTTCATACGGCGTATTAATCCAGTTGCAACATTTGACTGATGTAACTAATAAAAAATCTGTATTTCAGAAAGCTGTTGTGGGTTGCTGAGGAATTACACATTCAGGTGGGCCCTGAAACTTGGTTTCTCTTTTTAAATTAAAATATGCAATAACCAGTGTACCAAAAATTAGAGGAACACATATAAATGCACCTCTAGATGGTAAGAGATAACTGTATCTGTTTCACCAGGTAAAGATTTCATTGAAAAAACAAGCAAGCAAGGCAGAAATATGTAAACTATCTGGCAAAATTATTCCATTAAAAATGGCCATGCAAACTTCTCCTTATTCAGATTACAATTCCAGGGAAGACATTTTACATTTATATAGAAATGGCTGCCTCGGTTGTTTATTAATTCATATCCTGACTTTTCTCCAGAAACTGAAGGCAGCATATGTAGCACACCTTCCTCCAATTTTCCCCACAATAACGACCCTAGGGGTTAGGCTGGACTGAGAGGCAGTGATTGGCCCAAACCCACCCAGTAAGCTTTCATGGCTCAGGGTGGACTTCAGCCTGATTTCCCAGGTCCTAGTTCAAAACCCTAACTAGAATACCTGCAACATCATGAATTTCACAGCAGGGACACAAGCTCAATCACAGCCCTCCTGCCTCATACTTCATGTTATAGTCCTACTATAATTCTAGAGTAGATTTCTAGATTCTAGTACAGGTAGTCCTCACTTAATGATGGCTCATTTAATGACCTTTCAAAGTTATGGTGGTCTTGTAAAAAGTGCTTTACAACCTGTACTTGTACTTGTGACCATCGGAAATGTTGCACTACCACTCCTGTGGTCATATGATTGCAATTTGCGACCTTTTTTACAATGGTCGTAAAGTGAATCACTGCAGTCATTTAGCAAATCACATAGCCTTTAAGCAAATTCCAGCAAAAAAGTCCATTGGGGAAGCTGGATTTGCTTAATGACATGATTCACTTAACTACTACATGGCTCACTTAACACTGTTGTAAAAATGGCTGTAAAACTGGGTCTGGTCACATGGTGACTCACTTAATGACCACCTCACTTAACAACCAATTTTCTGGTCCCTATTGTGGTTATTAAGCGAGGACTACCTGTAAATTTTAGATTTACTCAAGAGTAGCCCAATGTGGCACTCATTTTCATGTAGACATGCACAGACTCATTACGTCTCACAATCTGTAATAGTAGCCTTCAATATGTTTCCATGCTCAGTTCAATAGAGGCATAGGGGGAACTTGGGTTTGGATGAGGCATCATGGGCTGAGTTAGAAGTGTGGTCCACCACCCATCCTTGAATTGGGCAAAAACGATCATTTGCTCTTCCCACTGCTGCTCCTCTATTCTGCATCTGTTGCATCTGTTCTGAGTCGCTGCTGAATGGGGCTGTCCTGATTATGCGTGCGCTGTGCGTGATAGGCAAAATGACTGGTTGAGTACTCTGGCTTTACTGACCTTCCTCTTCAGCACATCACTAGCTGATAGGACAAACATCTGTTAACTGTTTTTTATATTACTGTTTTATAGTTTTTATTGTATGCTGCTCATTCACAAGATGGGCGGCCATATAAATTTGATGAATTAATAAATCAATAAATAAATCTGCCGATTATGGCACTGCAGCAGAAATGGAATGGGTCTGGATGCAGGAACACCTGTCACCTCTAGACCCCTTTCTGGGTTTCTTATCTTATACCTATTCTGACATCACCTTGGTTCAATAAGGCTAAAACCTAAACTGGAGTCTGAAAGAGAGCTGAGTCACAAGCACCATTTTATTTCAGATTTTCTCTCTTTCTTTTCCCCTCTTTATAAAGGCAACTCATGCTGACTTCCAGATTCCTCTGGGTTATGTTTGGGAAGCAGTGGGGTAGGGTTTGATCTTGTCACTCCATTGTTACACTATTTCAGCCTTGCACTAAACAAGTAAGGAGCCATGCCAGCAGACCTGTCTAACACTACTGAGCAATTCTGATACACCACTGTTTGAATTTACTACCTACTGATTGTTCCCACCATTCCACAGGGTATGTAAAATGTAACATCTATCCATCATATTCTGCTATGCTGATAGACAAGAACTTGCTGGAGGGAACTGTTTGCATGAAGCTACAGTAGGGTGACCAAAGGAATACAAAGGGAATGCTTGTTTGCTCTATTACCCTTATGAAAATCGAAAGAACTATTGTGTCTAGTTCTTTAGGGGGAAAACAGCACAAAGACAGCAGACAGGACTGATCAGGGACCGCACAGGAGGCCCTGAAACAGCTAATAAATGCCTCTTTGGCCCCATTTACTACTAGTCACCCAACCTGCCACCTGATATAATGGGAGGCAAAGTAGATTTGGTGCACCTTGCAGTTGCCACTGGATGCAACCACCTTAGGGAGAAAACAACTATTTTAGCAAGGCTACAGCTGAGAATGATTTAAGCCTGTCTCACTCAAGGGTTGAGGATGAGATGAAGGCCACATCATGTGGACGTGACAGGAAAAAGAGGGTGCCAAGGGTATGTTTGTACCATGGTTAGGTGCAAGGAGGAAAAGGCCCTTTGATGTGAGTCAAGAAAAACCTTGCTTGGGTTTGCTAGCCTTTAAACAACATTAGCAGCTCCCCTTGATGACTATGCCTTTACATCATATCAGGTGGACAAGAAGACACCTTGGTCAGGAAATAGCATGTAAGGAGGGCTGTAAACAGTCTTCTTGAATGGAAGGCTACACATGGAATTCAACAACAGTCTGCAAAACATTTAGATCTGAACCATTTCAAGCATATAAATTTGTGAAACCACTGCTTGAATGCAAAAAGGGCTGTTTCAAGCATTTTGGCTGTGTTTTACACGTGAAACTGCTCTGTTTCTAGTGTGAAACACACTGTTTTGGGCTTGAAATTCTTCCCAAATGCTCAAAACAGTCAATTTTGTATTCAAAACAGTAGTTTCCCCCTCTCCCATAAAATTCAAGTTGCTTGGGTTAAAGATCTGCCTGATAACAGTAATATACCTACTAGACAGAGAGGACCGAATCACAGTTAAGCATAAAAATGTTTATATTTCATCATCCCATGGCAGATTTATTAAGTGGTGAGTATATCATTGCCTTATGCTCCCTGGTGTCTATTTAATTTAGCAGTGAGGAAAGCAATTGCATTATTCCATCTGCTTCTACAGTTCTTTAGGCTGATGTCAAGCTGACAGTCTTGTGTAGGGTGGAGGCAGTTAAAGGCTGCCACAGAGTTGACAAGCTGATGCTTTTTGAGCATCTGTTTTTCTTTCCATTTTTAAGAGCTTCATGCCTCGTCTACATATGAGAAGCCTGCACTGTTTTTGATCTGGATGAATTAATCCAGATTAAAAATTCTAGAACCAACCTTATACTTTTTCACATCCTAAGTCAAAATCAGAACAAAGGGCCTACTCATTTATTACATAAAAGTAAACATAAAGTGAAATTGAATATAGAAAAGCAGCACTCTTTGGGCCCTGTTGCATTTCTATATTGCTCCATTGTATGATTTAATCTGGTTTATTTAAATTCATCATTAAGAAACTTATTTGGTCATGTTTTTGTAGAAAACTACATGCAGGATGGAGGATCTACAAAAGAAACCCACTAAAAATAAACATTCTAAAAGAAAAACTTGGTAAGGTTTGTGGGTTTCTAAAGATTATGACAAATTATCATAATTACCATTTCATACATTTAATTTGTAAAGTAAAATTGCCACTTTGAATGTAAATACTCAAAAGAGAAAATATAAAAATTAAAAGGGCTATGGGGAAGTTTCTGGGGAAGACGAAACCAAGCGAAGTGAAGCAACAGAAAAACTTTACCTTTCAAAACCTCTTCTTTCTTAGAAGTGGGGGAGCCATGCTGTTTTGCAAAGCAGCCTTCTGGGAGTGCTTAAAGGTGGTGCCCTTCTAAACATGCCAGGGATAACAGTTCTTGCCCATTCTTCACTCACCCGTATCAATGTGTGTGACTTCTACATCTAACACAGGAAGCTAAAGCTTTGTTCAGAGGAGTAACTCACACATTACACAGAGAGAACCCTATTTGCCACCAAGCAAATATTCACAAGTGGGGGCTTGGAATATTTTGCCTGAAAGGCACAACTGAATGAGCAATACGCAAGCTATTTTACCTGTTTAGGCATCCAAATAAAGAAAGAAACCTTAGCTGTTTCTTTAAATAAAAGTACACAGGGTCCTTGGTTAATGACCACACGTTCAGTGACTGTTTGAACTTATGACAGCTCTGAACGAGTGGTACTTACAACCGGTCCTCAAAGTTCTGGCCATTGCAGCACCCCTATGGTCATGTGATCGCTATCTGGGCACTTGGCAACGGGCCTGGATTTCCGACCACTGCAGCATCCCGCAGTCACGTAATTGTGATTTGCGACCTTCCCTGCCGGCTTTCAACAAGCAAAGTCAATGGGGAAACTGGCAGGAAGCGGTCATGTGAAGTCTTCGCTTAACAACCTATGGTGATTTGCTTAGCGATGGAAACCAGGAACTGCTAGAAATGCTATCACTAAGTGGCGCAGTCACATGATGTTGCGCTTTACGACTGCATCACTTAGTGATGGAAATTCCAGTCCCAATTCTGGTCATTAAGTGAGGACTACCTGTAGTGAGATTGGGCCAAGAAATACAATAGAATAAACAAAACAGAATTGGATAGGAGAGGGATTGTTTCCAAGCCACAGAACATAATTGTTCCATTTTATTCAGATCTTCCTTGGAGTAATATGTCCAGAATTTTAAAAAGCAAATTGGAATGATTTCCAGAAAGGCTTGTGAAGATGGTCAGTGGTATGGAAAGCATCCAAAAGAACAGAATACACAGACATTAGGTATGATGCTTTCTAGTACTCCAGAGGGGAGATTAAAGCTGGAGAGTAGATTATCTTTCGTGAAACTTCTTGAAAGTAAGAGTTGTTTGCAATGGCACTTGCTTACGGGAGGTTTCTAACCTCAAGTTACCTTACTGGGGAGTCTTTAGCTCTGAATTTCCTGCTTGATACAGGGAACTGAACTAAATTTCTCCCCTGAGACCTCCACCTCTATAAGTCTATAATCTTTATCTGCAGGCTGCATAGTCTTGATTTTCCACACTAGTGGGCGTTTTGAGGTCCTGGGTAAGAATGCACCCGGCTTAACCATTCTGGCGACCAACACCTTGGAACTGAAGCACTAACTCCTTTATCCCGTTTCTTTAATAGAGTTATGGAGTCTGCTTTGTGCCAATGGATGTTTGAATGAAGAACCCCCAGAGGGTGCTTTGCAAAACAATGTTGCTCCCTCCTTCCAATAGAAGTGTCAGAAAAGGCCTCTGTCGAAAGCCGCTTCCAAGTAAACATCAAAGGAGGTTGCAGGGTGTGTGCCTTGATGAGGCAAATCCAAAACCACCTGACACGAACTTAGTGATGTTTCTTCTTGCAAAGAGTCATTATTTATGGGGGAGAAATCTCTACTGTTATTTCAAGGGCACTATATCGTTCAAAAGGTAGCCTTGGAGGAGCGCTGAACTGTGGACAGGGAAAGAAATTAAAATTCCCAAGCATGGGGCAGGGCCTGCTAGAGACAAGGAGGCAATGGCTTGCCAGGGTTGAATCTGCCCACCTGGGAAGAACATCTCAAATGGCCTGCTGAGAGTCAACTCCCAATAGAGAGATGGAGACCAGGTGTTAGCCTGTCCATTGAGGGCCTCATGTTCTGGAATTCACCACCAGCAGAGGTTCATGAAGACCTTCCCTTCCAGGTGTTTCATAAAGTGGTTAAAACAGTGTTTCTCAACCCTGGGAACTTGAAGACGTGTGGACTTCAACTCCCAGAATTCCCCAGCCAGCCATGCTGGGGAATTCAGGGAGCTGAAGTCCACACATCTTTAAGTTGCCAAGGTTGAGAAACACTGGGTTAAAACAAGTGGTTTCTCCTGGCTCTTAACCTCTGCTTTTGTGGCATCCATGGGGGCCGTTTCATGTTGTTTTATACGCTTATTCTACTGGACACTGCTCAGAGTTTCAAGATTGGGGCAGGCCACAAAAACTTTAAAACAATCAATCAATCAATCGTTAGTGGGAGGTTAAATGGTAGCAGGATGCATTAGAATATCTGAGACACTTGAGATCAAAATGCTGTGTAGAAACATGGAGAACCTATCAGTCCATACCACTCTGCCAAAAAAAAATAAAAAATTGCAGCATTCATACCAAAAGAGAGAGAGAGAGAGAGAGAGGTTACTATCCTTTCACCTTTAATGTTTTAAAGGCAATCTGGATCCAGCGGCATCCATTGGGGGAAGGGGCTGGTGGTAAAAAAAACAGGCAAGATGGCAGAAGCAGCTTCAAGATGTTGTGTTCGCCGTCTTGCCATTTTAGACATCTCCTCCATCCCATCCCTGTGGACACTGGAAGGATCGGCTGACAAATAACATGGGCTTAGTTGGGTAACAAGAAAGTATTGGCCCCCAGCTTCCTTACCGATGATAGGTTTTCTTCTCTTCTCCGTCCTTGGCTGGGCCGACTGATGAAAGACCTTGCAGAAAGTTTGTAGTGGTTCAGCAGGCACGTGATGACAACCACCATGACCATCATGACCACCACAATTATGATTATCTGTACAAACTCCAACTCCGCTATAAAAGAGAGACAAAGAGACAAAGACTGTATTTTGACAGGCCTCGATACAAACCAGCAGCAGACAAATAAGAGCAAGGGGAAAATTCTGAGGACAACAGTAGATGTTCAGAACAATTAGTTATAAGAAGTAGCACCTCAGTATTATTTTCCCTGCTTTGGGCGGCATGCCTTTTTTCGAGTGTGAGCTTGAGAACAAGGAAAATCTCTTTGTACTATCTGCAAACTGTGCAGGGAATCCACCTGAGCGAAGAGTGAGAAGTAGATGCTTTCTATAAGGCACAAAGGAATAATCTCTGTGATGTCACGAAGTGAAAGGAGAAGCATGGCTAAATGGTGGTTTGCAGGGTTCTGGACAAATCCACTGCCCAAAGGGATTTGAAAGTGGCATTATGCACAAACCTTCTCAACATCCCCTTCAGAGGTATCATGCAAAAGGAACAGAGAGACAATATTCATGCTCAAAGATGCCCACAGATTAGCTGAATCTTCCAATGTAAGAAAAACTAATCATGTAAGGCAACTAGACAACTACTGCTAGCAAAATAATAATAATAATAATAATAATAATTTTAAAAAAACATACAGCGTTAAAAGTACTACCAGGAATATCAACTTCAAACTGGCAATTAAAAAACCTCTCTCCGCCAATCCACAGTAACTTTTGCAGTGAATAAATTAAGGCAACCTAGTGGAAGTGAGTAAGGTAGAACTTGGAAGCGTGAGAATTTTTGAATTTACCAAACAAAAGGTGCCATCTATTACTAAAAGGAAATTCCACAGTTTAATCAGAAAGTGAAAGGGAGGCTAATCCCACCCTCAAATTTATTAAAGGATTCTCTAAGGTTCAGGAGAAGGGGGTTGTTTTAATTCTGGCATTCTTCCTTTGGGGTAAATACAGCATTATTCTATCACTTTTTCAAGTAAGACATTAGCACAAAGCCTTAAAAATGCACAGGTATTTGACTTTTTTGACCTGCTATGGCCAACCCTCCCTGCGTCCACCCTTCTTTTCCCTGTGGTGCAAGAGGTTCCTTCCAGATGGTCAACTGCAGCATTCACACTCACAGGGCACCAATCCACTGAATGACAACAGCCTGACTGATGGAAAGCACCCCCCCAAGGTCTTAGCCCTCCACTGAAAATGCAGCCGCTTTTCTTAACCTCTGCCGATTCCAAGCTGATCCCCAGGGGTCTCCGCGTGCCAGACTTCCAGACGTAATTTAATTCAAGGCTCAGTTCAGCCAGCTGGCAGAGGCAGCTTGAATGACCTGAGCTGGCACAAAAGTGTATCTATCGCAAAGGGAGGCAGGAGGAGAGGAAGACGTGCAAAGCTGTCAAGGAAACAAGAGCGAGCAACAACAGGCTACTTGTGAGTTTGAGGGAGAGAAGAAGGGAGAGCGCACAAGCCTTGGTCAGAGATAAGTCCCTGAGTTAAATTCCACTCACTTTGGAGGGGGCAGAAGCTGATGCCAGAGACAGCCACATCTGGCAGGTTAAGCCCAGGGAGAAAGCTGATGCTTCTCTGTCCTGTCTGGGGGCCAAGAGATCAACACTGTGAAGCCCAACAGATGCTTCATGGTCCTCCAGGTGGAATGGAGCAATTGTTCTTTCCCTTGTAGATGGCATGTTGAAGGGAGCTAATATGAGTCCATATCTTAATTGGCCTTACATTCGGTGTAGATCAGTGCTTCTCAAACTTGGCAACTTTAAGGCAGCTTGCTGGCTGGGGAATTCTGGGAGTTGAAGTCCACATGTCTTGAAGTTGCCAAATTTGAGAAACACTGGTGTAGATGAAGGGTAATAGGAAGCTGTTCATATATTGATTGCTTGGTTTCTTTAAAACAGCAACTAAAGTAGGGTGTATGCGTGTGTGAGAGAGGGAAAGATTGAAATTATGAGGGAGGGTCTGCCAAAAGAATCACAACAACACTGGGGAGACATTTAATCCTCCCAGTTCGGTCCTTAGCACTTTCTCCTGTACTTTCCAGTTTTAACTGAAGGGCAAAATTAGGCACTCTATCTCCAGGCTGCAAAAATCTGGATGACCACTTGAGAGCAGCACAGATACAGGACATTCTGACTCTTTGCTCCCATCTCGTGGTTGTCTGGATTTTTGCAGCCTAGAGATATGCTCCCCAAAACTAGACATGTTAAGACTTGCTCCACAATGAGCAGTGTGTGGCTTCACAGTCCGCACTGGAGATCGATCAAGGCAAGTCCATATACCAAGTGCTGTCACCGTTACATACGGCTAGTGGGAGAAGGGAGTGCAGTTCGTATTGTGCACGTGGCACAGAACTCTATCCAAAAAAAGCATATGGGCTCCCATGTGCACTGTGTGACCCAGACTTGGCATATGATTGTGAGTGCCTACAATGAATCTCCTTAAAATTTCGTCCCCACCAGTTCTGTCCCAACCCCATTTTCCTGGACGATAGCCTCCCCTCGGATCATCGTCAAGCGGGCTATTTTAAGACCGGGTATGGAATTCAGCCCTGCTGGCCTCCCTGTTCCGGTGGTCTCTCCCCGCTCCCCACATCAACAAAACAACACATTGCTTCTCCTATCACCTGGCTGAGTGCAGGGTTTCCCCTCGCTGCTGAATTCCTCACAACAGCTGCCTCAATTAGCAAGGTTTAACAACTGACACTTCACTCCCCTGCATTTAGAAGGTCTGTGAACGTGTTGTGACATCACTGCCTACCCCCAAGGCCTGGGATGGCTCGCAAAATTGTTCTTCTATCCTGGGAACAGCACAACAGTTGTGTTGGAGTTTATTGGGTCGGTCTGTGGACAAACTGCTGTCAGCCACCCTAGTTTTCAGCCTAGTTTATCTCCAAGAGCAGATAAAATTAATGTTGAAAATTGTTTCTGGCATCCTTAGTGGTTCAGTGCCAAGGAAAGCAAAAGATAGGCTGGGCAAATAGCCTACACCTGCTTGTTACTGTGGAGCAGCAGTCACCACCATTTTAAAGCACCCACAGATCTACTGCAAGTATCTCAAATAACTGAACCATATCCTCAGCAGTTATGCAGGGAGGATACTAAAAGTCAAGGCGGCAAGCGCAACTGTGCAACTGAGGCCCCGCCCTTTTTTAATGTGTGGGGTGTGCATGAGACACATGGAAAAGAAGTGGGACTTCAATCACACCGCTGTGGCAGCCATCTTGACTTTTTTTGGACACCTCTGCTTATCCCTCTAAAATTTTTAATTTGTTTAACACTGCATTAATTTGGATTCAACATCACTGATTCTCTTCTGGCAAACCAGCTGAAAGCAGAACATAAAAAGGGACATACGATGTTTTCAGTGTTTCAATTTATCATAAGCAAGTAGTCTGCTCTTTTTTTGCAGTCATGAGATATGTCTCAAAGCAGTTCAGAATGAAAACAATAAAATGGCAGTCATGCAAAAACCATCATCTCCCATAAGATACTGTACAATAAAACACCTCCTACAACCCTACAAACACACGCACACACACACGCCACGCATTGCAGTTAAATGTAAATACATTTAGTCCATGGGATTAAACAATCTAGCTACGTGAAGGATTATATATTTCAACTCAAACAGTATACATTTTTGTGCTGACCCCTCCACCTCTCCCCTCAGTGACACATCCACTGAATTTGGCATGCCCCATCAAAGCACATCAGTATAATAGATCTGGGTTGTCATAAATATTTTGGCTTAAATTGTTTAAAAAAATGTGGCCCAAACACACTACACCAAAAACCATCTATATCATACCCTGAAGGGGAAAAGGCAAGTTACACCATGTAAAGTGGGGTGTTAAACCTCGTTCCTACAAGTGGTCCTGTGCTTTTGTTCCCACCTATTCCTTTCAATTTTAGACAGATGCTCCCTGTAATTCCGATCAACCCATTCTTATCATCTGTTGAATCTTAGATATGCCACTGCTTTCCTTAGTATCTTCAGCTTTGGAACAAACCCTGCAGCAGACGAATGGTGGACTGGGGAGAGTTAAACTTTATCTTCTCCAGCCACTTGGTTCGGGAATGGAGGGGGAGCCACACAGTGCCAATGAGAGCCTCAGGGAAACCTAATTTGCTGTGGGTAGGGAAGGAGAGAGCTCTACCCAGCAACAGTATAAAACAATTTGCCTTTCCGTGATGCTTCCCAAGTTTTAAGCGAGGGTATTACCCCCCATTCAGCTGAGGATCATGCGGTGCGCGCATTGTTCCCAGTGTCTCCATCCCCAACACAGACTCTCACAGCGGATTGTCTGAAGAGCTTGCATAGAAACAGAGCCATTCCAAAAGTGGGGTGCGGCAGAGGGGAGAGGAGGAAAAGGCTGGCCCTTCTCTTTGTCCCGCAATGAGATATGTGTCCAAAAAGGGTGGAGCGTTTGCCATCCAGGACTGAGGAGCCAGACTAGGCTGGGTGACAACAAAGCCGGGTCACACACACAGGGCTGTTGTTCCATTCAAATGTTTACCCCTTGAGGAGGGATTGGGGCGGGTTCAATGGCTCCTTTTGTAAGCAGCCTAGGAGCATCGCTGCCTCACCAAAAGGCCCCGGGATGATGTCTTTGGGCCTTTTGTTTCGGGGCAGCCAGGAGGAGGTCAAAGGTCACAGGAACCCAACAGGGGGACAATCTCCTTGTCCTGTGTTAACTGTTTTCACCCCTTCACAGCTGGCTAAGTGCTAGACAGGTTTAGGCACTCTGGCAGACAGACAGAGCACCCTCCAGCCCGCACCCGCTGCAGACCGCTTGGGACCGTCTGCGTCTGCCTGGCGCGAGAGACGGGGTGGGAGGCAGGGTGAGTTCACCGAGAAGCCCATGGAGCTTTGTCCCTCCTCTGTCAACTCACCCATTTTACGACTCAAAGGCTGAGATATGGTCCTCCAACCCACTTAACCAGGTCAGTTAAAGCAGTTGCATTGCCTTATATACTAAACATGGTTACTGTTAATCTTGGTTAATGAAGGAGCGGCTTAGCTTGATGTGCAAATCCAGCCCTTTGGGTTAGTTAGTATTTCAAGTTATTGTGAATATGCAGAAAATATGTTAATGTGGCAAAGAGTTAAGCATGTCTGGTGAATCACACCCATTTGTGTGTGTGTGTGTGTGTGCGCGCCTCCCTCCCGGAGTAAACATATATCAGTCTGATACTCTGCTCTCTCCTTCAAGTTCTGCTATTTATATATACAGAATACCCTGTCAAGAAAGATTTTCCAAGGATTCTTCCCCACCCCCCTTGCAAAATCTCATGGTTTGTAAAAAAGCATTCTAGTGTTGCCTGGTTAATATTGTGATCACGTCTTTTTTCATTATGCAAAAAGGAAAGTAAAGAAAAAGACACTACGACCCCTAATTTCCACTGGGTATTTCTAGACAACTTAGATTATGTACCCTCCAAACATTTGTCAGCATTAGCAGAAGGAATGCCACCATGTTGCAAGGAAAACAAACACTAGTGGTTTATATTAAGTAAATGATATACAGAATAAGCAGTGTAAATAAATAGCTTCCATTGGAGTCAACAGCTGGCAAGTCTCACAAATTCAATTCCAAATGCACACCTATGTCATTGCAACGTGCTCCCTTTAAAGGCTACAGTACCCAGAAACTGCAGGTGGTGTAAAATGCAGTGGCCTGTAACGGATGGGTGAGAACTGGCAGTGTAGTATGACACCGATTTTGCAGATACTGTACTGCATTGGCTTCCAATAGTCTCTGAAGTGCAAGGATCTGTTTTTAAGGCTTGCTGCTTTGGTACCTGCAGGATCACCTCCTTTAGGTAGAACCAACCTGTCCAGTTTGTTTGTCCCAAATGGGCATATGAAATCAGGAGACAGAACAAGGAAGCAATGTTTTTCTGTGTATGCCCCATTGCTACACAATTGCTCACCTCTGAAATCTGGATGGCACTTTAACAGTACTCCAGAGGGCAATCAAAACAGAGGATTTTTCTGCAGAGGATTTGATTGATGTGGAGTAATGGGGGATTTGCTTATTTGGATACCAGGTTATGCAGTGAGTTTACAGTTTTCATCCATTTAATACAGCAGACCTCCAGGAGTCCTTGTGGAGACAGCAGTATATAAATGCTGCTAATTCATAAATCGTAAACAGTAGTTTTCCTTGTTTGATATTTTATTATTTATTTTGTCTAGGTCCCAAGTTAGATCCCTCCCCCTTTGTCACCATATTCACTCCCCCAAATCTCAGAAAACACTTCCAGACAGGTGTCCAGTTGTCACAACTGCAGCCAATCTTAAAAGTCTGAAGATCCCAAATGGGACATTGGCTAACTATGTATAAAAAGGTGTGCCACTTTTTCTTCAACACTGTGATCTGAACCACAACATCTGGGGTTTGGGATCTGTAAAAATTACCATGTTTATAAAAATGGGAGAAAGTTGTTGTAGCACCATCCCTCTGCTCACAATTAAAAATCAGAGTGAAATGATAGTATTCTGGCATGATTGCACCACAGATTAACCTCTCCAGAGATAGCCTAAGACCCCTTAAGTATCTCTCCCCAAAGCTCGGCAGATCTCCAGTATTTCAAGTGAAGAACAACTTGCAACATTTTTTGAATCACAGCAGCTGAGCCAGAAATAAGTTGGCTCATTTGCTGAAAAGAGATATCATGGGATCATAGAAGTGAGGCACTTCATGAAGGCACAAAGCATCCATGGTCTTCTGAGATCCTTCGTTTCACTCCCACCAGAGCAGTGTTTCTCAACTGCTGGGGAATTCTGAGAGTTGAAGGCCTCGCATCTTAAAGTTGCCAAGGTTGGGAAACACTGCATTAGAGTGACTTTTCAGTGGTGGTGCCCTATCTACTGAATATGCCAATATGTTCTGCAGAAAGGTTCACTATAGGCTGAATGAAATGTTTTAATTCCAACTTAAAAAAAACCAAAATGTTATTTACCCATGCATATTAATTATTCTGGCACTGCTTAAGCTCATTGGTATGTTCCTTAAAATGATTTTAATAGTGCTGCTACATGATGTTGTTTAATCTTATTGTTTTAATGAGACATTGCTTTCAAATAGTTGATTTTAATGGCTATCCTACACTGGAAATATCAAAAGGGTTGAAGAGTGGAGAAGGAAAAAAAATGATGAAAAACTGCACTTTCAAATAATTTCTGGAATTTTACTTTCTGGATTTGACATAAAAGTTACCGAACTGGATTCCAGATGAAATATATGAAAAGTCAATAAATCAATTGATTACTTGATTAAAAAATAACTGATATTTTGTTTAACAATTCTAGTAGTTCTAGAAATAAATTATCATCAAATCAATGATATTGTGCCATACTGTAATCTGACGCCTAATGCTGAAGAAGACTTTTCTTGACCTCTCCATTCCAACTTTATTTGTCTGAGTGCATTATTAAGTCTTCACACGGGTGATGAGTCAGAGAATAAGTGAGCATCCTTAGATGAAACCTCTTTCATCATTTTGTTTCAGTGACCATTGCCAATCAATTTCTTAGCCTTAATGTATTCCTGTACATGAGTCTGTTTGTGTATACACACCCATTTATAATAAAAAGCCATAATAAAAGTGAGGCACAAGAGATCAACATTAAAAAAGAAACACCAGAAACTACAAAATCCAAGAAGCTTAGTTTTAAAATATAACCAATCTGTTAAAAACAAACCAAATCAATGATTTCAGATCTGTGATCCATGAAGGCTTCTGACGTAATAAATGTTTTGGTCTTACAAGAGTATTTTATTTTATTTTAAACATTTCCAAAAAAAAGGACAATAAAACAAAAAAGAATAAAACTGGCGCCACAACCACACTTCCCTGATGCAACCCACAACATTCTTATCTCCCTGTGACCTCACCCTATCCCAGCTCCTGGGGGAAGGTCCAGGTCTTAAGTGGTCTCCAGAAAGATATGAGGATTGGGGCCTGTCCAATCTCAGGGGGAGGGGTGTTCCATAGGGCATGTATATCCTTCAGCTGATCATGGAAAATGTCTTAAGACCTAGAGCCCCCACCGTAAACCTTGCTTGAAGATCATTTGAACTACCTATTACACTGCTGAACCTGGACATGGATGATGCTGATCTATGCCAACCCTCTTCTTCTTTTGGAAGAATATAACTCAGCCCATGGTGCAAACAATGTTGTTCATCCCATACAGTCAAATTTGGTGGCTCCTTGCCAAGTTAGGTAGATTTACCAGGGTAGTCCAAGTCCCCCAAGGTAAGGGCATTATATCCAGGGCGGGCTAACTTATTTTGACAGTTGAGGCAGGACACCTCGCAAATCCTGTCCCTGTAAGTAAATGCAATAATAATGCAGTAACTAACAATTTGCTGCTCTTTCATGACAAATGCCTGGATAACTGCTGTGGAACTATATCCACGGACCCCCTGTTATTATTCAGCCCCAATCCACTTCTCATTGTTCTCTTTCCCTGACGAATTGGTCTCATGTTACACAACCACTGAGGTAGCTTCACTTTCTATAAAAAAAATTCAACAACTTATTGTTATCTTCTATCTTACACTAATAGGTAAAGCTTCTTCAAAAGCAAAGAACTCACAACAGGAGAGATAACACCCCCTCCTCCAACACATACATACAAAGACCCCTTCGGGCTATAATTTAGGGGCAGGGGAAAGCCAGAACTGGTTTCTTGATTGTTCCATTTCATATTCACTAATTATTTTCAGGAGGTTTGGGACATACAAAGGGCCAAATCCACCTGGTCAATGGTTAACTTGGATCACTAGTTAAACATGTATAGAGAGAGTAATGCCCTTCCCCCAAAATCAATCTATTAGCATATTGCAACAATTGCTGTATAACAAAGCAAAACAGTGTAACTGCAATGTAAAGCAAAGCAAACTTTTGAGAAATGAAATAAATTTGCATGAATTTATCATTCAATTAATGCCTATGTTATATATGTGTGTGTATGTATGCATGCATGCATATATAAGAGATACATGCACATGTGCACACCCAACACACACACACCTTTTTGTAAAAAGACACATTATGTATTTGGCTCCCTAATCATTGTCACTTTTCAATTAGAGAAGCCCTCATTCCATTTTTCCCTGCAATTTTCCCAAGGGAAAGGTGATGGATGAAGCAAGCTTTATGAGACGGACAAATGTGGCTTCGAAATGCAAAGTAAGGTCACACTAATTTAATTTAGCATAATTTTTACTCCTGAATATATTTCAAGCGCGGGTTCAGACACTGCATGGAAGTGACACAACCTGCTTCTTTGTATTTTCTGTCTAGACACACACAGCCACTTTGGGAATCTAGACAGCAGGAAGAGGGAGCAATGCATAGATTCGCTTTTGTAAATAAATATTTTTTTCGCACATTCCTATAAGCGTTATCAGTTTCAGGAACCAAATGAAAACACTCATCTATCACTAAGGGGCTGTCAGCACTGATATAATTGTCTCAGGAGTTTGTGCAGGAGCCAGTTTTCTTCAATTATGGCTGTAAACCTCAAACCACTTTGCTCCAGTGGGTCATAATGAGGCTTCTACAGAAACTGTGCTTCCTTACTGCCTAACAGCACACTGATTGCAACTCTTCACTGCTGCAATAGGCAGCCTGGAAAAGCTGAACTGCGTGCTGCATCGAGAGGCCACCACAGCCCTGGACAATGGGCTATAAAAACTCAGATCCTCAAAAACTATTTATCTGCCTTCAAGACTCTTCACTAATTTCGGCTGGAATGAATTTGCCCTCCAACATGCTCATGATCGTTTTGGAATCATCTGCCGGGGGAGGCAAATGATGAAATCAGCAGTGTGGTGCAAGTTCGGCTCGCTTGGTATGCAGGTGTGATGTCACCCACGCTTAAAAAGGAACAAAACCTGCCTCATGATGGTGGCATTAGATCTTGTGGACTCTTCTGGGTTGTCTGATGGCAAATACTATCTGATTATTGTAGGGTTTCTGGGCACTTGGAGCTTCTTGCCCAACATTATTATCAACCAATATCCAAAAGTCCAAAGATGATTTAATAGTAGTCAACATTTGATGGTTTCAAAGATGCAGTCAACATCTGACAGCGCCTGACAGGTTAACAATCGGTATTTGACACTACTCATCAGCAGAGTTGCAGTAACAGCCAATATGGCATGTCACAGAATCTGACACGTTTCAATCAGCTTCTCTTTGTCTTCAAGCAGACTTACATGAGTACTGAGCATTTTTTTTTGTTTTGTTTTAACACAATTTCATTAATCAGGAAGCATGCCTTGAAGAGGGAGAAAAGCACAAACTGCTGAAATGAAAACATCTGATGACAACTTCCTGCTTTCAATTTCAAATGGTGATTCAATATAAAATGTTGAAATGGAGTCATAAATATTTGTACAGCTACCAAATCCTGTTTCAACTTTGGAATGTGTTTGAATAAAAGTGTTAATGACTTATTTTGAAATGTTAAATTTTACTAGCATTAGCATTATTGCTGCTTGGTGTGCATTGATCATGGTTTAGGGAAGAAAAATGACAGAAAAAATAAATCCCTAAGGGTGAAAGAAAGGAAAGAACCACTGTTACAAATGTTTTCATGCCTGGTCACCTGGAGGCAATCCTTGCTTATCCTAGCTATGTGCTATGTGGGACTGCACAACAACTTTGGTACATTACAATATGGAAGAAAGTGGTTGCACACCATTCTGGGGATGAATCTTAAGGAGATGTCCTACGAGAATAGACTGAAGGAACTTGGATGTTCAGTCTGGAGAAAAGAAGATTGAGGGGAGACATAATAGATGTTCTCAGGTACATAAAGAAGGTTATGGGTTCTCCATCTCTTGAGGTTTTTAAGAAGTGGCCAGACAGCTATCTGTCATTTAAAGTTTTGCAGAAGGTTAGATGATCCTTATTCATTTCGAACTCTACAGTACTATGTTTCTATGAAAAACAGAAAACAAATATGTCTGATGCTCACACTCCAGAATGGTTATCACACTAAGGCAAAGATAGCCAAGTGGGTGGGTGGAACTTATTAAAGTAGGAGTTCTGGAGGCTAGCTGAGCCTAAAATACTGGCTTCCAAAATTGAAGAAAAAAGGGGTATGTATCCAAAATAGTTAATGAACATATAACTAACATGTTGCCTTGAGCCTGGATAGAACTGAATTCAAAATCTTGCTGAGCCACAAATCCCTGGACAGAGCCAATTACTCTCAAAGCATCAGTGTGCTAAAGGGAGTGTTCATAAAGCATTGTGCAAAATATATGCTGTAAAATTAGTCTGTGAAGAGCTATTTAACCAAGAAACTGAATTTGGAAAGTTTGAGAGGGGGATGAGTATAGTCATGTATATAACATCAGTGGTATAACAGCTCTGCAAAGTGTAATTACATATTACTATGACCAGCTAATGAGGAAGGATGGGAACGCTGCACTAATTCACTCTTAGATCATAATTATTTATTGCAACACTTCTGTACTACCCTATTTCTCACAACCCAAGGCAGTTCACACAATAAAAATAAAACATCATAATATATGCAATAACTTTACAGATGCAACCCAGGTCCACTGTCCACCATAAAAGCCCATTAGAATAAGATGATTTTTCACTGCTTTGTGAAATTCTAGAGTCCTACCATTCGAGAATAATAGAATACTTGGAAAGTCGGGGGAAATTTAGAAGTGTCTGGGCTCAGTATGTTAAAAGACTCTTGGTCTTAAGCTATGATATCAACTTTACCCTCAGAGCTAGGTACAGTACAAACCAGGTTCACACTAAACCATGAATTCTGTAACTTTGGTTCATTCATCAAGCCACAAATAGCTAGATTCATACATCTTGCTAAATTAGAGCCCATGACTTATGCCTGTGTTTCTCAACCATGGCAACTTTAAGATATTGTGGACTGAGGGTTGAAGTCCATGTGTCTTAAGAGTTGCCAAGATTGAGAAACACTGGCTTATGCTGATGGCTTCCCAGAACAATTCAAGCCACAAACTAACCACTTGGTTAGGGATTTCCAGAGGGCTGCAGGAGCCTATCCAGAAAAAAGATGATGTCACTGGAAAAGGCAGGGCCTAACCCCACCCATTTTCCATTTAAGAGTGGGTATACAAGCAAGAGAGAGCCAGTTTGGTATAGTGGTTAAGGCACCAGACTAGAAATCGAGTTCTAGTCCCTCCTTAGGCACAAAGCCAGCTGGGTGACCTTGGGCCAGTCACTCTCTCTCAGCCCTAGGAAGGAGGCAATGGCAAACCATTTCCGAAATCTTGCCAAGAAAACTGCAGGGACTTGTCCAGGCAGTTGCCAGGAGTCAAGACTGACTCAAGTGCACCAAAAATAAACAAACAGGAGTAGGGACCCACCAACTCCCCCCCCCCTGCAAAATTGTAATTTCAGGCTGTTTGGGGAGTGGGTTTCAAGGTTGGGAATGGAAGCAGGATATTTCAGTACAAAAAAATCCACATAAACTGTATCACAGAAGTTTAGCCTTTCGTTGTCGAATTTCAGTGGCATGATTGCAGAATGCTAGAAGGTGTCAATGGGCTGGATGACTGCCTTCTCCCCACTCCTGGCTTCACAGGATGTGTAAAATGAGTCATTCACTTAGAATGGAAGGAGGACATGTTTCTGGGTACATTCTGAGCCCTGGATTTCATTTTCACCATTGAGTTCCCCATCCTTTTATGGAAAGGCTGTTGGTCCATTCATACTGCTGAACCATGATTTGCCTAACTATGGTTTATTAAATAAACTACAATTGGCTGGGTTCCAAGCCAAAACTGGGTATTATAATTAAATGTAATATGTAACTTTAGCCCCAAATTCTTTCCCAGATTTCATCATTTCAGCCAGCTAATTCACATGGGAATAACCTAATGTGTTCTTAATACAGTTAAAAGCTTTGCACTTAGAATTCCTAGTCAATCCACTGAAGTGACTCGTAGAGCTACTAACAGACCCCAAGATACCTTCTTAACCACTTGTGCTCTAAACTGAACCATGCTGCCCATTTCTTGGTCCTTTGGATAATTAAAAAAAAGCTACAAGACACTAGTTGAATTTGAAATTCTGGAGACCTCTGTCTTTGCCATGTTTCTATCTTCAGTCCCCAAACCAGCTGGGCCCTATTACATTTTTGAAAAATAAATTCAGGTCAATTTAGAAACCAATAAAAAAAACAACTTTTGTTACAAACCTAAATACTCTTTGATGCTGCAACTTTTTCTTGCTAAACAAGAAGAACAAAATCTATTTTCTCCATCAACATAAAACTGATCTACTAAATCATTCCTCCTCCTCACACAGGCACATATATTTGCTGGTTAACAACCAAGTATGTGCAAGTTCCAGTCATGTCTGGACTTCTGGCTGCCCATGAAGGCATGAGGGCGGGGGAGTGTCTCAAATTTATGAAAATCTAATCTTGTTACCCAAAGCAATCTGGGTGATAAGCCGGGGAGGGGGGGGAGATTCATTGTCATTCTCACCATCAAGTCCCACGTGACTGACTTGCAATGGGCATACAATTTCATTTATCTCGGCTCCAAGCACCAGGCCAGCTAAGGTTTCGTCCTAATTGGAATGAAGACCTGCTGCTTTAGAAATGTAGGCCAGAAAGGCTGGACCAGAAAGGAATCGCTTTAAAACAGGAGCCCGATTCCTTCAAGTGGTCTAGCTGTTGACCACTTGCAGCCGAAAGAAAAACAGACAAAATTTGTTTCTCTCACAAAAATATCTATTAGTTTTCAAAATGAAAACTAAGATCAATTGCTGTTTCTGTGACTGTCAAAGAATACTGTTCTTACTGTTCAGATGAAAATGTGCTCCTTCTAAGAGCAATATTCAAAATCCACAGCCATTCAGTGCAACTCCCTAATAAGAGGCTTTACATGCAATTTACACACCAAATGCAATGTAAATGCAATCTAGAGTGACACGTTTATTTCTTACCTTCCCATTTAAAAAGCTCTGAATGACGTGCCCAGGAGTTATATTCATGTTGCACTCCAACACCACCCTCTTCCCTGGAGAAGTTGGTAAGGCTGCTGGGTTCATACATTAAACTAAACAATGTAATGTTGAACTACAGCTTGTTGTGCCAGTTTTGCATTATCGTGGTTTGCAGCAGACACTGCTGCCAAGCTGTGCCATTGTTTAATAACCGTAATGGCTGAATCCATACATCCATATTGTGGTTTAGCATGATGTGGGAACCTAGTTTGTGGCTAACCTAAGTTCACAAAGTGAAATACACACACACACACACCTCTCTCTCTATATATAGCCAAGACCCTGTGGGACTTCCAGATCCAAACGGACAGGCAGGTACTGGCCAATCAATCAGACATCGTGGAGACAAGGACCAGAAGACAGCAGTGGTGATAGATATAGTGGTGCCAAGTGACAGCAACATCAGGAAGAAGGAGTATGAGAAGCTGGAGAAGTACCTGAAGGAGGAACTAGACAGGATGTGGAAAGTCAAGGCCAAAGTGGTCCCAGCAGTGGTAGGAGTACTCGGGCCGTGACTCCTAAGCTGGGAGAGTAGCTTCAGCAGATCCCAGGAACAACATCAGAGCTCTCTGTCCAGAAGAATGCAGTGCTAGGAACAGCTAAGATACTGCACAGAACCCTGAAACTCCCAGGCCTCTGGTAGAGGACCCGAGATTGAGGAAGACACATACCACCCATAGGGGTGAGAAAGGAATACACACACACACACACACACACACACACTGAATTTTACTGAATTTCTCAATACAGTAAAAGTATACAAAACAAAAGAGATAGTAAGAAAGAGATAAAAAAGGAAATGAAAACAAAGAAAACATATAATTATGCCTTCTGCCCTTCTATTGAGTAATTATTATCTTAATCTTTTCCCCATCCTCTTTGTCCCTTTTTAAAACCCAAATCCCAAAATCATCAATTCGATCTTTTCTTCTTTCAACAAAAAGTCCATATAAGGTTTCCAGTCTTTTCAGAAAAAATCTGTCATTTTTTCTGTGACCAAACTGGTCAGCTTCACCATTTCTGCAAGTTTCAGTTAATTTTATAATCCAGTCTTCCACTGTAGGTACAGAGTGAACTTTCCCCAACTTGGCATCTTCCAAATTTGCTGGGCTGAGATTCTCATCATCTCCACCCAGTAGAGCCATTAGGAATTTCAGATCAACACATCTAGATAGTCTTGTGAACAGAAAGTTGGCTTCCATGAAGCTGTTGCATACTAAGCTGGAACATTGTCTCAACTGACTCAAGCAAAACATGACCTTTGCTGTCAGCAGTTTTCCAGGGATCAGGTGGGAATTTCACAGTTCTTCAACAGAAGAAGAACCAAACCAGGGAACATTTACACCCAAATTAAGAGCAGCATTCTCCCAGTTCAGGTGTTGACACTGGAAGAATGAAAGCATGTGAGATATGTGTAGATCATGACCAAGGCAGAGTTTTAGTAGCAACTCTTTCTCAAAACCACTGATAGCCTGACTCAGGAATTTGTTCATCTTTAATTTGTCAGCTACCTGGGAAATTTAATCTCTCACTGCTGTTTGGATGATTCCCACCACCCCAAAGAAATAGTTTATGGTTAAGATCTATTCAAATCATCCACAGCGAGAACTAATACAAGAAAGTCATTCCACTTCTCTGTAAATTCCCTGCCCTTCTTCACAAATCCTTTCACAGCTAGCTAGCTGTTCGTTTGTTTGACTAATTGATATATAAGCCTCACCTCAGAGAGGTCCAATAACCTCTCAGGCTGTTTTTTTTCTTTCTAAATTATGGGAAAAATAAATTCATTGATTATTTTTATGTATCTGGCAATGAATTCCTTACATTCTTCTACCTATCCTATTATTTACTTTATTATTAATTCACATTTTTTTACTGGAAGGATTTTCCCCTTCTTCTCTTTTAATCTCATGTGTGCAAGACTTTCATTGCTTTTGTGATTTCCTTGACTCTGCCAATTAACCATGCTGGCATCTTGTGGATGTGTATAGTCCTTCCTTCCCTATTTTTTCTTGCCGGCTGTTGCAGCCTCAACAGCATCCCTACTTTGCTGAAGTGTTTGTGTGATGGTTCTTCACAGTCCATTATCTACAGTCCGCTCTTTCCCCTCTAATGCACAGCAAGCCCACTTTTCATCTGGCAAAACATTCCAAAAAATCAGGAAATGAGTCACTTTAACAAGGAATGTGTTTGCCTGTTAAACCTTGGAAATTTGTAGTAATTCCTTGTATTTAGAAGGATGTATCTGAGCAGCTGGGCACATGGAATGGAAACCGCATTGCAGTAGCTGCTCCATTACTATATAATCAGCAAACCAGAACAGTTGGTCAAAGAAAGTGCAAGGGGAAAGATGCCAATAAATAAAAAGGATGGGAACAGAAGGACTAAAGGACCAGGCACCCTCCTTAAAATGGACAGAGGGTTGAGCTCCAATACTGAAAAGCATAGTCCTGCCCTGCAATAGTTATGCATGGCGTAGAGTTTTCTGACCCTGCTAACATTTCCCCACAGAAAGTAGCTTTCCTCTGTCTATGTAAAAAGAGTTTCTTTAACCACTAGCATTTGGTGTGGTATGAAATTATGTGCCTGCTGTATGTGCATCAGTAAAAAGATTTTGGTGGGGGAAAGATTAAGAACAGATGAGGGGAAAATGGCTTCTCTAGGTATCCCAATGCAAACTGGGCTTTGTACAATTTTGCCTGGCATCCCATGAGGGCCTGAAAGAACGCAGTGCCTTTCTGCTAAATAAATACAGTAGATGGGTAGGCAACTATGGAATGCAATCCTAAATCAGCATCAGCATGATTTTTCCAGTATGCTGCAACACCGGTGGCTTGTTGCTTGAACAGAACAGCTCCTCAGTTAAGTACCAACACCTGTGCTGAATTCCAGAGATTATACTAGACAGTTAGCAGACAAGGAAGAAAAGCAGAGGGATAAAAGGATTACAAAGGATTCACAAAATCTACATGAGTTGTGGAATTGTAGAGATAAATTGGAGCTTCCTATGGTTTGGGGAGGGGAAGAACTGACAGCCTAACTGTTCTGGATCTTAGAGTTCCCTAGAGTAGTGTTGCTCAACTTTAGCAGCTTTAAGATGTGTGGACTTCACCTCCCAGAATTCCCCAGCTGGCCTGCTGGGAGTTGAAGTCCACACATCTTAGAGCTGCAAAACAATGCCTAGAGAAAATATAGTCTTCAGTTTTCCACCAGGAGAATGGGGGAGGTGAACTATATTCTGTGCCAATATATGTAAATTTTAGAGTCAAGATAAAAATAGTAAAAAGCAGACCCAGGGACATCTGTCAAGGTTCTACCAACCTACTAGTGTCTGTTCAAGAGTCTTCTCTGAATGCCACACTTACACACACATGTGGCTGTGGGTTCAAAGTAATGTATTATTCCCTATAAGATTACAAGAAAGAAAACACCCCGAAGTACCCAAGACAATGGTTTTCAAATCCTTCAGCCTCACAGAAACTTTGACTCATTCTATCTTACTTTGGGGCTAGACAATGTGTAGTTCTCTAAAAGTTATTTAACCTATAGCACCCAATATTGTTCACCATTACTGAGTTAGTGCTACAGGCAACTGTGATTTACCATCATCTCTGAGGATCAGAGACTCTGATACAGGTGATGTAACAATTTCTTCTCTAGTGGAAAGCAGTACATAACAAACAGGTACAAATGACAATAGTGTTAAACTAAGTATTAAAATCTTCTTGGTAATGGAAGTTGTTTAATAGTAGAAGCTGAAGCAGTAGATCTTCTGCACCAGTAAAGACTTGACGGGGATTATTTCTATTTCTTATATTATTTCTATACATTCTGTATCAGAAAACGTCCCCATGTCTACTACTAAACCACCATGTCTGCCATTGTATATGAACATCTTTGGCCATGGTGGCTAGAAATGATAAGACTTGCTATCTAAGCATACATGAAAAGCACCATGAATGAGCAAATTTATTTCATGTTGTAGGAGATTCTGAACAAAAGTCACTTCCCAAGGTAGTTGGTACAAAACTATCTTAGTCTACATTTTGCATAACTTTGCAACTCTGAATTAGGATTTACTTGGGTTTATTTTTACGTAGTCTCAAGCCTAGAGATAATATGTATGGGTAGATATTCATAAGCAAAAGAGCATAATAATAAAGTTATGAGCTGACAGAATACAAAACATAAACCTGAAGAATGTTCCTGGAAAAAAAATGAAAAATTACCAAAGGTGGGATAAGGTTAAACAAGAGTATTTTAGGGTACTTTGGAGTAAGACTATTTTAAAAAATCAAGAGATACTCTGTAATACATCCCACCTGCTGTGTGATTTTTGCAGGTCTTCGGTTTGATAGCACAAATTCAGAAATCCATAACAAATACCTATAGTTGGAAGCTACAACTGCTTTTTCTAGCACTGCTTACTACCACCCTGCCACCCAAACTAATTCCTCCGATATCCTTAGTGCTGTACTTATGGAGTAATTCACAATAGGGAAAATGAACACTACTTGAGAACTGTCCCAGGTTTTCAGGGACAGTCCACATTTTAATCTACATTTTCCATTTATGTCCCCCACCTTCCTCTTTCACATGAATCAAACTCTTAGATGAACAGTTGGCAATATTTGTCACATAACCCTAGCACATGTGTTAGCAGTAAGAGAAAAAGACCAGGGTTTAAAATGGAACCCCCCATAGAATAAAGAGAAAAAATAAAACTGATAAAATTACCAGCCCTCCCCAACTTTATGAACATGAGGGACACTGGGATACAAAGGGACTTGCAACTGAGTGTTGTGTCCAACCACTTCTGTTCCATCTTACTTGGGCCCCTTAATATTTTGGTTTCCCATTTACCAGTTCTGCTCCTATAACAAACAGGCATGTAGACTATAAAACAGCTGTTGAAGCTTGCCCTCTAGCCATTTCTCATGCCAGGAAATCTGTCATTTCTGTATGTTGAGTGGTAAGAAGAGCCACAGCAGCAGAAGAAGAAAAAAAAGAGTTGTAAGCCCAGAAACGCCTTTTTCTCTTCCTTTTCCAAGGATTCCAGCTTTGTTTTTCTTACCTAGCCTAAAGTTGACTCAAGGTCAAGTCCCTCAGGTAACGATGCTTGAAGTCCTTATTTAACAGGAGCACCTCTACATCAATAGGACTACTTCAAAGCATAGGATGCTTTGAGGATTGTAACGATCATAGGCTTCTCTGGGCTTCAGAAATGTTAAATAGCAATAGGAATCATACACCTCAGTCAACTTTTCTATGGACCCTAAGGGCACTGAAAGATTACATGCAGTGAAGTCTATGAGAGTCAGTCCCTGATGTAAATATAATAGACGTGAGAAGCCTAACACAGAAATTCCAAGTCTACATAGATTTTTGTAGGACTTACTAAGTAGATCCAATACCCTATCTATGGATCATGCATGCAAAAATCCTTGAGGACTTCACATTATGTTTTACTTTTATTCTTAGCCCCAATACTACATACATCAAAGAGAAAAAGTAGCATTGCTCCAGAATAGATTGGATCAGAAGTTAACCTTCTGTAGACATATATGTCTTTTTCCTCTATGGTAAGGCGGAGTGTGAGATGTAACCAGATACAGAGATGCTATTCTACTGGTGCAAAAATTAGCACAATAACTTGCAAAGCTTCTTGTGCAAGCAGACACATAAGAATGACTACAGAACCATTATACTGTATTACTATTTCAGGAACTTTCTATTCTTATACAACTGTGGAGCAGGTTTGGCAATTTTTTTCTTTCCACTTGTAGTTCTTCTGATCTATAGCAATATAATTTCAAGTGACTAGAAGAGCAATTTCCTTTGGGAAGGCAAAGAGAGAAAGACTTACATGGATCTTATCTCTATAGCAAATACATAAGTTGTTGGAGTGACTCCAAGCCCTCATAGCATTTGCAAGACCTATTAATTATTATCTTGTGCATCATGTGTTCAAACCAGGCTCCATCCTGGTTAAGCTGAGACTGGTGGCAGTTTATTACACAGAACATTCCATCACCTCTGACCACTGTCAGTCCTTCTCTAGAGATACCAATTTTGAATTTTAAGAACCACAACTAAATTATTTCTTAGACCACCTGTAACAATGCTGTTATTCAAAATCCCATTATTATAGAACTACTGAGTTCAAAATTAAATATCTCTAATGGAGGAGAGTTTGTCACTTTCCAAGGCACTTTGTTCCACCACTGGACATCACATATCAACAAGAATAACTTCTTAATAACTTTATTTGAAATTTCCTATCTTGTTATCGGAACTCAGTAGTTTGAATCCAACCTTCTGGAAAAATAGTGCTCCATAATCCGTGCCATTTTATCAGCATTTAAACCATCAGAAGGCACATAAATCTATCCCCCCCCCATTTTAGCTATTTTTATGCCTCAGCTATTAAGGTCAGCAGAATGTCTAATTACTCTAACAAACAACACATGAAAGGCTGTCAGACTGGCTTTGCACATCTTCCTTGTAAAAAGGAAGTTACCTCCCTTTGTTGGCCCACTATTAAAATATTACCGACGTTGCCTACTTCTACACCTACACCTCAAATGGAATTTCCAAGTCTTTGTAATGTTGACTTTGAAGCATCCAAGATGATCTAATACTCATCATACTAATTTCACCTATGAGAATCCTTAAGGTGGATTTTTCTCTCCAGAGGAAAGAAATGCATGGAACATTTATGTTGCCATAAGATAAAGGCTCTACATGCTGTTTCCTTGATCCATGTATCTATAGTGCCATTAATAGTATATGGAATATATTCAATTATAAAATCCTGCCTCCAGGAGTTTTTAAGCAGTGAACATCCCCCAGCCCACATGTCATATTTGTTTCTTAATCATAAGATCTACCTTACAGTAATATCATACAGTAACTTAATTTCAGAAAGCATAACGATTTTTGTTTTTTAAAGATAACCTATCAGCTGGGCATTTTTAGATTGGCATGACCTGAAGAAATTTGTTTCCCTGCTACAAGGAAAGTCAAGGAGACCTTTTAACTTTCTGTTTATTTAAATAAAATGTATTTGCAAATAGTCCATAACTCCTTTTTGGGTGAGATATTAACGTAAACTGCCAATTATTTGGCTCAGTTTTGTGGCTAACAATTTTTAGCTTTACCCTAATATTTTCATACACACGCAGATCTGAACTCTCCATAACTGGTATTTTACTGTGACAAAAGGTTGCAGACTGCAAATTCAGCCTTCCAAATGCTTTCACTGCAAAATCAGAGAACTGGGATGTGGAGAAAATGATCAGCCATTTGTAACTGACAGTGACTTTCAGTCCTTCATGCTACGTAAAATACTGTATATATTGAAACAGAATATTTTCAAATATCATTGAATATAATCCAATATAATTGAAACTAACAAGATTTTGAAAGGCAGAAGAAAAGACATGAAACATTTCAACTATTTTAAACTTCAGAATGTGTCTCTTCTCTATAACAGGGCTGGGAGACAGGTGGACCTGTAGATGTTATTATAATACAACTTCCAGAATTCCTTATCAGTGGTTGTGCTGCCTGGGGCTGCTGGGAATTGTAGTTCAGCAACACAACAGTTTCCTAAAACTAAAACGTCAAAGAACAGGCATACCATATAATACTGTTGAACAGTTTCCTAGCAGGAAAAACTTCTGGAATTAAGGAGCTAAGTATCTTGGAGTAATTGGCTTTTCAGCCTTGTTGCTAGGGAACTCTTCATACTTCAGAGTTTAAGGCTTAGCTTGCAGACTCAGGGTAATCTCCTGTCACTGCTGCTCCAGCATGTAGTGGACATGCTCACGCATCTCTTGATTGTCCTTCTTCCTTTGACTGCAAAATAGGTGATTGCCAAACTTCTGGAGTCCATTGACTACTTGGTGGATCATCTGGCTACAAGGCAGAGCCTTTTTTTGCAACTCTTAGAGTGGGATGAGCAAGTGCTCTTTGAATTTGTTTCAGTGACACAAGGAGGGTGGGACACACTCATTAGCTTTGCCTTTCCCCATTCCTGGCAACTCTCCAGCGAAAGCCAAAGGCTTCAACCCCATCCTGAAAATCAGACTGAACCTTTACTCCGTGCTGTGTGAACTTAAATTCAGAGACAGTGAATCTCATGGAAACTCTTTGTGTAATTTAGAAGAATTGTGAAGGATTTAAAAGACTCAAGGAGCTTTCATGAGAACAAATGGCCACCTGTTTCAGAGGCTATGCTGAACATAGTGGTATGGAGGGACAGGAGGTGAAGTATAACATTGGTGTTAGGATAGAATCTACAAATCTGCTGTGTGTTACCTTCTCTTTCTTTCTCTTTCTTTCTTTCTTTCTTTCTTTCTTTCTCTTTCTTTCTTTTCTTTCTTTTTCTTTCTCTCTCTCTCTCTCTCTTTCTCTCTTTCTCTCTCCCTCCCTCCCTCCCTCCCTTCCTTCCTTCCTTCCTTCCTTCCTTCCTTCCTTCCTTCCTTCCTTCCTTCCTTCCACAAATAAATAAGTGGGTTGAGTCTTAAACTGGGTTATTTCATTTGCAGACCCCTTTTCTTCCAAGAGGCTCAAGTCTTATGCACAGGAACAACAAAACAATCTATACCTAACAATCTGCATAAAATATTCTCCAAGAAAATGAGACAATAAAAACAACAAAAGTGAAGTGTGGAGTTCTTGGTGCTCTCTGAGCATGATTGTTTGCTTGCAGATGTTTCATTACCCATCTAGGTAACATCATCAGTGCCAGTGAGTGTGGGGCTTGCTCCCTGTTTATATACAGTGGCTTGCCCTGCCAATTTTGGTGGGGGTATGGTTTCCTCCTTGGTGGTTCCTTGATTTGAGTACTGCCACTGAGTATATTGCGGTAATCTAATCATGAGATTATAGAGACTATATATGGGTTTGTGTGTGTGAGATATATATGACATTTAATTCCAGTAGAAGAGAATATATGTAGCTCAGGGTTGAACTGTGGCATCTTTGGTGCTCTCTGAGCTTGGTTGTTTGCTTGCAGATGTTTCATTACCCAACTAGGTAACATCATCAATGCCTGTAACTAATCATCAGTAACTGATGATGTTACCTAGTTGGATAATGAAAAGTCTGCAAGCAAACAATCAAGTTCAGAGAGCACCAAGGACACCATATGACATTTAATTGAAAGGCATATATCTATACACCATCGGAATATCTGAAAGACTAGGTTAGGGACAGATTATCATGGAGAAAATCTATATGGTTCCTAGAAGTCAACAACGACTTGATGGTACATAATCATATATCTATATACTGGGGTGTGGTAGGGACTTTCAATTAAATATAATAAAAAATACTGGAAAAGACTCGGAATATGTTTTCCCCTATCTCTAAACCACTCAGAATCCCAGAGAACAGAAATGTGCCTCATTATACATTAGCTATAGATATTTCTGCTAACTACCATTTAGGAATTTCATTTCCTGCTTGATCAAGTACTACTGAAAGAGGTAATTACTAAATTTGTTTCTAGTTATAAAAATAGATGTTTGCTGTTGACCAACCACATCTGTCTCGTAGCAAACTGTCTGCTTCGGGTTCCCTAAATAATAAAGAAAAGGAAACAAACTCATCTCTTGGAGAGCTTTGCTTCTGCTGCGAAAAGTTAAGTCAGATGGATGACATAATTTTTTTTAAAACAAATGAAATGAAAACTTTATGAAACTTTTTTTAAGAGCACCTCTATACTGGGGAAAAAGAGTTTCACTTCAATGTAATAGCCTTCAATACAAGGAGAAAGCATCTTGTGCCATCTTTTTCTTTTTCAATTATATGACACCCGCCACTCCCCGCAGTATGAAACAGTAGTACAGCCCAAACTCAGGTTTAGCATTAGTGAATCAGCCTGTTCATAAAGCCATGGCATCCAATGCAGAATTTAAGGTTATAAAAGCTTCCTTGTTAAGGCCTGGGCCTTGGTGAGGTGATGCAAAGGGGTCTTGTTTCTTGCTTGCCCTGATGACTTCCCCCTCTTTGGCCAGCTTTCACAGCTGCTCCGTGAATCTATTCTTGTGGTTTAGGCATAATCTGTATTAGCATAAAATGGTACTTACATTCAACCCTCAGGAACAGCATATTATGCAAATACACAGTATTCCCAACCCAAGTCAGATGCAGCCTTGCTGCTGGAACACTGCAAGAGCTCAGAATGATTAGAAGTCTATGACTACAGCACCATCCTAAGCTTACTCTCAAGAGAACAGATTCCCTTTGAGTTGAGGCTTTAAAGAAATAGCCTAGTGTTTTAGTTAAAAGGCTGGTTTCTATACTCTAATGAATACACTTCCAACTGCAGGGCTGGCCCTATCATTAAGCAGAATGAAGCAGATACTTTGGGCAGTAGACTAGAATGGTAGTGAATCCTGCATCCCAAACAATAGCTCTCCAGCATTCTTGTCCTACTGTGTGCTCACCTGGCGGTGACCTCCCAGTCCACTGTTCCAAAGACTTTGTTGGAGTGATACTTCTCTGATGGTCAACCAGTTGGAGGGTTTGTAGAGCACAGGGAGTGCACAGAAAACAGTGGTGGGTCTCCTTGAGTTATTCTTGCCAAATGGCCACTATTTATTAGATACAGTCCTTTTTTTCCTTTTCAGGAGGCAGACAGTATCCTGTTTTTTGGTAAATCATTGCCACTATCCTTGCTTGGGAGAGATGCTTTGTTAAAAGTTGGCAATCTGGGGAAATAAAAACCTCTGAATCTACAGCACATACAGGCTAGTCTTTGATCCACTGCCTTCTTCCCTAGACTTCTTCAAGCTGGTGATATCCCCTGATGTCTGGGGATCCTGGAGCTGTAGTTGAACACATCAGGAAAGGCCAGTTTTAGTAACTGTAGGAATGTAGATATCATGGCACTAAACAGCATTCTGCCTACCATTTTACATATGACAATTACAGAGGCTTGCTAGAACAGCCAATAATCTATTTTAGGGACAATGATGAACTTCCAAGTTGATCTTTAGCCAGAAGAATCAATATATATTTTTGGCTTTTAAAGCTGTGCAGAAGAAGCTGTTGCAGATCCAAGAATTGCAGCCATGCTTGGCAACAAAGGAATAACACTGAGAACAGCTATGGGTGAAGGGGATCCTCAGCCATTATTCCTTGTCAAATTGATAATTCTGAGTAAGTAAATCCCTATTTCCAATTATTAAATGCTGGTGGGCCTAAGTTACACTCAGTCTTCTTTATGGATAATATTTGGGTTCTCACCCATGCAAATATAGCTCCCTGTGGTATTAAATAGTCATCAATAATTATATTGGAATTGTATTTCAAACTCATATCTCGCTCCTAATCCCATCCTTTCACCCGGTACCATGTGTTGGCTCAAGACTACAAGCTTTAAGTTTGGAGCTGTATGGCAAATAGTTCAGGCAGTTGGGCATATGCCATTCAACAAACAATTGGCTGTGAATTAAATTCTTACTTTGTGGTATGCCATATTGTAGCTGTTTCACTCTGCCTTGACATACTGTGTGAACCCAGCTACTGCAATTTGTAAACAATCTTTTATGGCACCATCTATGTAACCAGCCAATTGTGGCTTCTTCAGTGTACTATGATTAAGCAAGCGTACCTTAGCATTATATGAGAATCTTGTCTTAGTTAAACATTAGATGCAGATGCCCCAAACAAGTGAGCTCAACCACTGATTAAAGGAGAAGCCATTGTAACACTCACTCATTCACTGGGATCTTCCCTGAAGCCAATCTGAAAAGGATTTGTTCATGACTATCTGATTCTAGGTATTATAGAAAAACAGGATGCATCTTTTTAGGAATTCAGATTACAGTCCATCTAGACTGGCATTATCTCATCCAACCTTTCCAGCCTGCATTTAAAAAAAAAAAAAACTGGATTCAGAAGTCTTTCTTATTCAATAGACACCAATTTGGGGAAGGCTGATCTTCCCAAATCTGGTTCTATAAGGTCTTCATAAGAGACTTTTGGCCTCACCTGGCATAGATCTCCAACCACTTGGAGATGCCAAGCACTGAAGAATAAGCCTAGGAAAAGGATTTTAAACCTTTTTTACTTCCCCACATTCCCTTTGCAAATGTGTCAATCCATTTATCCATTTTCAAAATCCAAATATGTTTCTATGGGGGTGGGGAAGGGGCTTGTGGACCTGGAAAGGGTTGAACATCCCTTAATTGTCCTCTGCAAATAGTCACGCAGTTTACATTTCCTTTAATGACAAGTTAGGGAGCTTCTATTTGACAGGAGTCTCCGTGGCAATTAAGCTACCTGGTTGAAGCAGAAAGGTGGTGATTAAAGGTTATTTTTTTATTAAAAAAATACAGTAAGAGCAATCACCCATCAGATATGTCTGAAGCAGAAGGACTGATGTTAATATTCCATAACTAACTTTTGGTTCTGTGAGGTATTAAGAAAAGATCTTACAATCTGCGCTTGCTAAACACAAATGCAGGGTACAAATAACTGTGTTTTTTTGATTGCTTGACTTAATCCCCAACTCCTTGAGATCTCAACCCATACAGAAACTAGAGAGTAGGTATTTGGGTGGGGGTGTACAGGCAAATATTTATGGCTCCTTCAGCAAGGTCAACACCAACAATGGCTCTCCCCCTCTCTTGCCCACGAGGAGTGAAAGGAAACAAAGCAGATGAACTTTCTCTCTCTCTCCTTTCTCTCTCTTTCTTTCTCAGACGAAAGCCTGGCTCATCTTCCATCTTTCCCCAAACCCTACTTTCCTATCCTATCAGCCCTCACAGATGTAATTTTAGCTTTCCAGAGCTGGTAATAATTCTCCTCCCCTCCTCCCTCCTCTTCTTCTTGTAATGACTGCATATGAATGAAAAAAGTTTCTGCCTCTTTTTCTACCCTTATTTCAAGACAGGGGAGGAGAAAAATCACAACATGCTTAGACTGGGTGACTTTATTGTGATGAAAGTGGAAATAAAGGAGGAGACATCCTTGGAGGGGCTGGGGAAGGGAGGGGAAGAAGAACAGAGGGGAACAAGCCTGAGCAGAGCCTGGGTTCTCCCCCCTCCTTTCCCTTTTAACAATAAAGAAGCAGCTATGGCAACAGGGTTAATTAATGCATCTCATTTGCATAACTAAAACCCTTCCAAGCCCATTCAGAGCGCCTTGTCTCCATTCTTAAAATCTGGCGGAGGAGAGCTGCATTCTTCTTGCCAACAACTCAAAATGTAAACCCATCGGAGAAGGGGGAAAGATTTCAAAGAAGTGGCTATATATCAGATTAGAAATGTAGGTTTAGAAATGCGATCTGCTTAAGTAACTTCAAGTGAGAGTTTTCCCCTGACTCCCTTTCAGAGGGAAGGTGGGGGGGGTAGAGATCAAGGGGAAAAAATTCCCATAAAGGAGCATACACAAAGCAGAAGGGGGGGGGGGAGGAAGATGGAAAGTTATAGTGAGATAAAATAAAAAAACAAGCCTCAGGATAGCATGGAGGGCTAAAAACATTCTTTTAAAAAATCAGGTGGCAATTTAAAAGAGAAGGCATGAAAATGTTCGGACTCTCATATAACCAGAGGGGGAAATGTCTTTTCACTGCAAACACGTATCTGAATGATGTCTAGACAGTCATAAAAAGGGCAATTAAAGTGAAGCTAGCTGGAGTAGGCTAATGTCTCCTTCTGAGAAATGGAGCATTTTTTTTTTTAAAAAAGCATAGTATTAGCTTTTCATTCCCCCAACCCCCTTAAAAAAAAACAAAAAGGGGGGGCAGATAAAAAAATCAAGGGGGTAGGGAGAGTAAAAAAAAATGTACAAAATTAAAGGCAGTAAAATTCATCTAACCCCTTTCCCCCTCTACCTTAAACACTGTTTCTGATATTCTTCCTGCGTCCTGTCTAGACGGTCATAACAATGGGCATTAACCCCCACAAGATGCACAATGGCCATTTAAAGAGACAGCACAACGCTTCTCGGTTGCCCACCATTTGTCTGACATTCTTCAAAGGAGTATAAGCAGTTTGTTGTTCTAAATCATATTTGTTATTTCTTCATCCCTTCCATGTAAAACTTCATGAACTGAATTGCTACTCGAAAGAGCCACATTTGTTAGGCTTTATTTAAAACAGATAGACACTGAAATTTAATCTAAACTAGGGAGAGATTTTTATAGATTTTCTACTACTCCTATTTAATGGATACAAGATAATAATTTAAAACAAAAATAATACACTTGTCTTGTAGTCCATAACTGAATTATTATTATTTCTAACAATTCATTTACAATTCAATCATGGCCTTCTCGCTGTGCCTTACACACGTTTCTTCTTTCCTTTCTGTCCTTTGTCACCTGCTATCAACAAGATTGCCAACAAACCAAGAAATAGTGTCTATTTCCTGTTTATTTAATGCAAGTTCCATGTGCAGAAATCAGGAAGTGGATTGTATTATTAACTGAGAGCTGAACAAGCAGTCTTTACAAGGTACTGCTGAGAGCTGGCATCTATACCAGTGTTTCTCAACCATGACAACTTTAAGATGTGTGGACAACTCCCAGAATTCCCCAGCCATTAAAATTGCTAAGGTCGAGAAACATTGTGCTACCTTAAAGGAAGGCATGTCTTCTTCCTCATTGCCTCTAATGACCTTCTTGGATGCTATTTTTTTATTTTATCATATCCTGAAAATCCTTTATTTTCTATGGATCTTTTGTTATTCCACCTCTATAATAACCGCCTTTCTCTTCTCCTTCCCTTTTTCAATTTTCTACTGTCAAAATTCAATCTGTAAGTTCAGTTGTGGAGGTGGCTGTGCATTTCCAATGACACATGACTGAGAATTTGCCCTAGCTATAGAGTTCAAGATGCTAACTCACAGCATGCTAATTACAGTATTCTGCCCTACTGCAATTCTTGGGTTTATATATATATATGCCATAAAACAAACATTATGCCAAAAATCAATTATAGGTTTTTTAAAAAAATAAATCACGCACTGGTGCGTTGGAGTCAACGTGACACCTCATCCCAAAAAGATGCCTCTCTGCAAGGCCGAGCCTTTGTATTTGCTTCAGTGATACTCCAGTTCAGATGCAATTATCTTCCTCCCATAAACTGTGGATACCCGTGTTGAAAATATATTGGCCATGCAAAACTGCAGTGTGTAGGAAAACACTGTTTTCCAGGTTCTCTAAACTGATCATCTATGAGTTACTATCTACAGTATACCATTACAGGAAGTCTACTTTAAGTCAAGGTCAACTCCCAATAAGGAGTTCCCTGTAATTTCCTTGTCAAAAATAAGGAAGTGGTTTGCTATTGCCATCTTCTGGGATAGCGTGTTGTTGTTTATTTTCCAGGCTAGCCTATGGCTCCGGGTTTTCCTGGTGAGCTGATGCTAATTAGCTTCCAAGTTCTGCTGGGCAAAGAGGTGCATTTCCAAAGACAGCAGTGGGTTTTATTTTCTAAGAACGCTTGTGAGGCCTAGAGGCATTCATGGAATTGAAGTTGAGGCGGGAGGCTTGTGCATGGTTTCTAGCATGGAGTTTCCATTTTTCTACTCAAGAGTCAAATAAATAAATAAAATTAGGGCACTGAGTCTAGCAGGTGCCAAGAGGAGTTGTCCCTGGGTGCATAAGGGCCTACTGGCAATACATTACCAACTCCTGCAGGACTGATGCTCTGTGTGGTTAGTCTTACAAATCAGGGTTCCTCAACCTTGGCAACTTGAAGATGTGTGGACTTCAACTCCCAGAATTCCCCAGCCATGCTGGCTGGCGAATTCTGGGAGTTGAAGTCCACACATCTTCAAGTCACCAAGGTTGAGGAACCCTGTTACAAATGACAGCTGTGTCATCACAGCAGGGTGCCTCTGCACGTATTGGTCTCTGAGAGTATCCACGAACATCTCATACCATTCAGAGTTGACATACCACACAGGTGTGCCTCCCACATTAACAGCCCATTTTGATGCAGCTGATAACTTTCTTCTAAAACCCATATTCCAATAATTAACATTCCACAATCTCAAACATTAAGATTCTCATAGGCAAGCGGAACCTAAATCTGGTTAAGCCAGATTCTGTCTCTTGTTCAAAACATTCTTCAATCTTCCAACAGCTCATAAACCTGAGGAAGAAGAGGAGATACATGTGGCTGGGACTGACCCTCTTTTCCAAAGGTTTTTCTTTCACCCCCACGACTTTTCCTTTTGTTCATAAATCCAGTGTATTTATACTCAATTTGTTGCCTACAGTTTTAAACAGCTAGCTACTTTCTGTCTTTTTAAGTAGGCATCTTGGAAGACTGATCCGTTTCTTAGCTAATGCGCTGCTTAAATGTTTTTGCACCTCTCCATTGCTGGGCAATTGAAAGGTAAAATATATTTTTTTAAGTCCATGCATGAGTTTCTGCTAAGCAATGTCATCTATGTCTTTCCTTTCCAAATGTGAAGTCATCTTGGTATAAGTTTCAGGTTTTCCAAAATTCTGCCCGCTGGACATGACCTAATACTGTAACACCAAAACACTTTCAGGCAAAATGGGCAAAGCTAAATGCTAGGCAAGCAGAAGGAAACCATCAATTAAGTGATTTCTTTTGTGTACATATTGCAAGTTTTTTGCATCAGGACTTGGACTTGGAAATAACATATAATTCAAACAGAGAAGTGATATTAGGGCTATTACACCTGGGCTTCAAAAATGTAGATGATCACTAGATGGCAGCAAAGAGATATGGAAAAATCTAACGCCTTGCTGCCATCTAGTGGCTGTGCAGAGTTTTGCGGCCTGAATAAGAGTTCTAGGCTAGGGAGAAGGACTGGAGACAGCTCAGTTCTAGAACTCAGTCTCCCTTCAAGGAAGAAGGATTAGGCGCATGAAAGATCTGATGCCTAACTGATACCCTGCAGCTCACCATCTCTCCAACTCTGGCAGCTTCCAGATTTGGGCAACATCTTCAATCAGATCTCCAGTCAGATTTCGAAGGTGCTTCCTCAACTCACACTCTTCTAAACTGTCAAATGCTCAGCAACCCCCCTACTTTTGCAAGCCAGCATCAGCTGACACTGGATTTTATCAAGCTCCACAATGGCTGCCATCCACAGAGTATTGAACATTGGGAAGTCCTAGAATCTAATGGGGGGGGGGGGGGAAGCAAACCAGCCACATTACTGTCGTTAAAATATGAGCATAGCACTTTTTCTGAGTACTGTATGCAAAGAAATAAATGTGTAAAGGTCCTTTGGCTAATAGAAAACACCTTGACCAAGATAACTCACAGGAATTTATGGCAAGCATAAATGAAAGGGAGCTATCACTCTGAATGCATCTGATTGGCACTGTGTGATATGAGTGCTGGACTTGATATGCTTTTGAACTTTCTTATGCTCTTGTATTATGCTTAATCACCCAGGTTGACATCCAGCTGTACCGGTTGGATCATGCATGTGGTACAATCCTATGCATGGGTGCTCAGAACTCAATGCAGCTTATCTCTAAGCAAGTCCTTTAATTACTTACTTGGAAGCAAATCCAATTAAATTGAATGGGAGCTAAATGAATAAGCATATATAAAAGCTTCTTCTTCCCTTCACCAAAACAAAAAGAAACAAAAAAACCTCTAGGATTTGTGATGCAATCATCGGTATGAATGATAGAAGGAAGCTAGACAGTTTGTCGTGGAAATCCTAAATTACATTTGATTCTCTTTATCACCATTTATTGTACTATCAACATCAATAATTTCACCGCTACTTCTACTGCAAGTCCCTTTCCCTCCCCACCTCCCTTATTTCTTAATTATTATTTTAATAAGACTTCATGCTCATTCCACAATAGCCCAAGGGCTACAACTGTTATTTAGACTAAATTTCTCTTTTCACTGCACTGACACAGATGCATTAAGTTATCTGAAAGAAATTGCTAAAAGAAGCAGAGGAGAATAGAACTGGATTCTTTCCCTCCCTCCCTCCCCCCCTTGAAAGAATAATTAATTACGTTCTTCCAAAACCCTTATTGTTTACAAACAGCAAATCCTACAACCTAAATATGTAGATTGTAGAATTTTCCTTAATATTGTTCCTATGCAATTTGCAACCCTAAAAGAAACTTCCTTAGGATAAAAGGCTTTTTTGCAACACAGTCAGAATATACTGGATGAGTTCAAACATGTGTTTAATCCACCAATCAGTCACTGACAGAGATCAACCCCTTACATAAAGAAGCTCAGAAAAAGGATGGCAATAGGTAGCATATACTGTTTGCTCCTAGTATCTGGTAATCAAAGACATGTTCCTATGGAAATGGTGAGTGCTTTGAGTAGTCACAGCTACTAGCTATGGGTATAATAACTTTAAACCTAAATATTTATTTAGAGGGCCAGATTGTAAATTGTTAACTGTACTGATTTTATGGGGCGTACTTAACAAGCAATTTTTTCACAGTAGAATCCACATCAAGTGTAACAGATTCCACCCCCCTCCACCATCACCCCCCTCCCAACAACACACCTGCGAAGTTGGAAGCATTTTGAATAAAGTTTGAAACTTGTAAAAGTAAGATAAATGCCTGTTTTAAAATAATAATAATAAAAGGGCAGAATCTACGCATGCAAAAATATTGGCTCAGCTGTGTTGCCATGGGAGTATATTTGCTGAGACTCTTTGCATTTAAAGTTCTGCTAATATGTTTTAACAACACCCCCTTTCTAAAAGATTGAACATCTTGTGTGTGGAACACAAAAATAGACAGAGGAACATTCATTCTTCTGTTTCCATGAGTTATACGCTGCTCTGAGTTCAGCATTTTTAAGAGTGGCCATTTTAAAAATTAATATTATTATTGTTATCATTACTTTTTATCTTGGTCCTCTATGCTACTTGGCAGCTTGCTTGAGATGTATTAACATAGGCTAAAAGGTTTCTGTTTAGACAGTGTCAGCTGAGAATCAGTACATGTAAGAACTGGAGTGGGAGTAATTTTGACTACATTTCAAAAGCACATTTCTCTTTGGGAGAAGCCATGGTAAGGAGAGGGAAAAAAAACTTGCTTAAAAAGTGGGATTTGCTGTCTGTGGATGAGTCCTCATTTTATTTCCTAAGGCTAACTTCTTCTTATGGGAAACCATCCACTGATCAGGAGAGAGAAAATTGGTTGGGAACATTAACATAACCTTATGACCTCTGCTAACAAAGAGAGTGAAAATGTCTAGACCTTCGGTCTGAATGCAAGAGAAGGCAAGTATTGTATTCTTGAGCTACATGATTTGCTTCAGAGTACCAGATTTTTGGGGGCGGGGGAGACAAAAACAGAAAACAACTTTGCAAGTAATCTGGTGCAGAGATAGGAAAAAAGGGTAGAGTACATATCTTTTCTAATGGGGGGGGAGGGGTCCAATTTAACATGCAACGGCAAAAGAAATCCAAACAGTAGGTCAATTTTAGCCCTTAAATCCATGCTGAAATCTTGAACACAGAAGCAGTAACTGTCTTTACAATGGAGGAAGCACCATAGCACACAAAACAGCTTCAAGAACCATTTCTAGTTTTGCTTGTTTTGATCCCCCTCCTTGCACCTCAGTTGTGCAATGTTTGAGTTATTTTTTCCCCTTCTTTCTGTTTTACCCTTCAAGTTGATCTAAAGAAAGCTGAGAGCATATGCATACTTCCTTGAGAGGTGTAAGTCCCATTGAGTTCAATGGGATCTACTTCTGAGCACACAGGAAGAGGTTGTATGAGCAGCTGAATGAAAGAAATCTGAGTGCCCCCCCCCCTTGCACTTTGGGTGCTGAATTGTGGGAACTTTTCTACTGAACTTGGGTTTCTTTCAAAGCAGGTTTTTACAAGGCATCTATTTTACATGCTCCCCATGAATCCTGAGCACATCCGTATAAGAACAGTACAGTACTTTAAAGAAGTAAAACAAGACAACTCACTTGATAAATTTAAAGCACCACACAGCAAAATGTGTGGCTGCTCATCTACTTATTAACTTGTGTTTCCCTGAATCTGACATGAAAAATATCAATTCTAGCATCCTCCTGCATTCAAGATGGTTAAACGTACACAGATCACGGAGTTCAGGGACCTCTAGAATCCTTGTTCCAGCAAGATTTTTGTTTTTGTCAAAATACATATGATAAAAGCTGAAGCTTTCTGTCCTTACAAAATTGGAAGTAGGAGCCAGTGCAGCAGAGGGTGATGGAATCTCAAACCCTCCAAGCCTTGCTAGGAGGCAGAATTTGGGGCATCAACAGTGCCACCAGTCTATGTTGCAATATCAGCTGACTTCAGAGGTCAGTCCCAGGACCCTTAGCAATATAAATCCAAACTTCAAGTCTAGGTCTTTGGCCTGGGTGATTAGTTTCTGTTAGCTCTGCCTGGCTCTTGCTCACTTTATTTCTTTGATTTATATCCTATCTTTTCCCCAGAAGCCTCAGGTAGCATACCAAGTCCTCTTTCCTCCAGTTTTATTTCAGTTTGAATTTGGTGAGACTGACTGAGTGACGAATCCAGTGTTTCTCAACATGAGCAACAATTAAGATGCGTGGAGTTCACACATTTTACACATTGCTGAGGTTGAGAAACACTAGACTAGCCCAATCTCACATTTCATGGCCAAACATGGATTTGAACATGGGGGGCCTCTGCCAATCAAATACCCTGAATATCACACCACACTGCTTTCATGTTAGATCAGGAATGCTGCCCATTCCTCCTTGTTTGTTGCTGGACCTTACTTCCTGACTGTTTGGACTATCCACCTGTTTCTAACCCTTTGGGATAGTCCACAAGTTCCTGAGGCTTTGGAACTTGACAGAGACAGTTAAGGTTTTGCAGGGTGCCTCTGGAAGCCGCAGTCCTGTGGCTTCTGCTTTCTCTTTACCCTCTGATTGATATGTAGTGCTGAAAAATACGTCTTTCAGTGACACCATGCCATGTGTTTCTCCATCACTTCTTGTAGAAATGACAACCCAATGAAATGCAGAAAGGGCAGACCATCTAACATCATGATGTCCGCTTGCACATTTTGTAGGAGAAATGGTACAAGGAAGAAAAATTGTAGTAGTACACAGTGGCAGACTTTGGAGTTGGACTACTAATCCCTATTGCTTTGTATTTGTTGTGCTGATCAGCAGCAAGCTCTACAGGATTTCAGGCAAGAATTTTCCAGCCTACCTGAAGGTGCCTGGAACTGAAACAGGACCTTTCTCCAGTTAAGTATGAGCACTATCATTCTACCACAGCTGTCTCAGAAGAGGGACAGCTGCTATTTTCAGCAGTACATGACCTGCCATGTCTAGTTCCAAATGAAAAACTGGCAGCTCATGTGGAAAACTTCTTTATGATGGAAAAATAAAATCTCCTAACTTATAACACAGAACTAGTTCCTTCAAGGTTTCCTATGTATTGTTCAAAATGGTTTCCCTACTAATCATTGAGAGAAGATGCACTTCATCCCCAGAGGCGCCCCACTTCTTCCATGAGTGAAAGAGAACAGAGGTATAGCTTTTGCATTTTGCCATAATATTTATATTTTTGGAATGCTTTGGGGAAAAAAAGGGATGAAAATATATTATACATGGAAGGTGTCATGAAACCACCTACCACAAACATCTGCTTCTCCCTCTATGAGAGTGTGTTTATGTGTGTGTATGTGTTGACTTTGCATCAGCCAAGTTTTCCTTTCATAATTGGGACTACAATTTAGCCCTCATTGCATTAGTGAAAAAGTTGCTAAGAATAAAACCAGGCTGCCAAAATCATTAGAAATCAAATCACTTTCTCCAAGACATAATAGATATTGGGGGAAAGGGTGATGGCAACAACTTCCACAACTTAATCCATGAAAAGAAGTGGCTTCTCATGAAAATATATGGATTGACACCTGTAAAATTAGGCTGCAATTTGTCCCTTACCAGCAGGAACCTAAGAATGGGCCATGCTTTTTAAGCCAAAGCTCAATCTTTAAGTATGAGATCTAGCATAACAGAATGTAAGGGTTGGAAGGGACCTTGAAGATCATCTAGTTCAATCCCCTGCCAGTTCAGAAATCTACAGCATCTCTGGCAGATGACCCTCTAGCCTCTGCATAAACACCTCCACTGAAGGAGATTCCATCTTCTCCTGAGATAATCTCTTCTACTGTTGAATAGCTCTGATCATTATGAATTTTTTTTTCCTGAAGTCCAGCTGAAATCTACTTCTTTGTATTTTAAACCCAATAGTTCTGTGCTGTCTTCTGGAACAACTTCTGAACAATTCTGTGCTGTCTTTTGCATCACAGCCTTCAGATCCTTGAAGACAGCTATCCTGGTGTTATTCTAATGGAAGACTAAGTAATGCAGTACCCTACGGGAGCCAAAGGACCTAGCTACATTCCCTGCACCACATGATTTTAATTTCTTTTTCATTTTTTTTAAATGATACAAAGAAATAGCAAGCTAGCATGCTACAGAGCAAGTCATCAGCTTCTTGCCTTGCCTTATTAGCAAATCTGCCACTGGCCCCATGGAAAATCTTATAAAATAAGAATGGTAGATGGCTGTAATTCTTTGTTACTGCATCCATTTGCCTAAGGGTGAAAAAAAAAAAGGTAAAAATGTCCTTGGGTTAAGCTTGACTTCTCAACTACACATCCCTCTAACTTTTTTTTGCCAAAGTCTGGAAGGGGTTTGTCACTGCCTTCTTCCAAGATATTTTCAGTTTACCACTCCAGCCACCTGCTCTGGAATTCCTAGGGTTGTAATCACTGAGAAGGAGCAGATCTTGAGCCAATGGAGACCTACTTACAGTGCTGCTTTCCAGAGATAATTTGGGTGAATGCCAAGATATATTTTTCACCTGTTGTACAGAGAAGGAGGTGGTACTGAGCACCAGCTGAAAGCAGAGGTGTACTTGTTCAAGTATTATGGACTCCCTTCATGAGGGTCCACCTTTGGGCAGCAAATGGCTGCATTATATTAGATGAGCAGAAACAAAATATGAGAAAGAAGATGGCCAAAGGATTTGAGATCCCTTAGATTATATTTCCTATGGGAGAATGAGATATGTGGATTACTCAGGATTATTCAGTGCCAGCATAGATTTTGACCAGGTTTGCACCTGGCTGATTCTGTCTCATTTAAGCAGGCTTGAGCTTGGCTAGAACCTGGATAAGACACCTTCTCACAACTTCGTCTCTCCAGTGGCATCGTAGTGGTCTGCAGGAAGCAATATAGCAACAATAATAAAAAATGCTGCTCCAGCCTTCTATAAGGACTGAAATTAAGGCAAATTAAAGTAAAATTGCTAATAATTGCAAACTTATGAAGTTAAATCAACCTTCTGGTAGATCAATCTTCTCCCCAACCTGCTGTTTTTTCAGATGCATTGGGAGTATAGCTGCAAAACATCTGAAGTTGTCCTCCTGCTCTTCAACCAATATATAGACGTAAAATGGAACTGTCCACAAATGTTTGTGAATAACAGAGGGAAAAGGTCTGTCTTAAACCAGCTTGTTAATATTCTCAGAAGTCTGTTCTTGTTTTGTTACGCTAGACATCCTTTCCTTCCTTTTGCCTAGCATTTCATCTAAAACAAGTGTGTCTCTCCCATTCTCTACTCTGACACTATAAGCAAAAGAAGAATAGAGAGGCAACTATTTTCAGAAACTGTTTCTGGAAGGTGTTATTTATTTATATATTTAAAGAACTTATATGGCCACCTATCTCACACAGTCATCCTAGGCTACTCACAGCAACTAGTAAAACCAACATAAAACATCATAACCTTCCCACCTAGGTGTCAGAACCACCTATATTGTCAACCCCTGACTCACCCCATCCTAGCCCAATGCTTGGGGGAGCAGCCAGGTCTTCAGGTCCTTCCAGAAGGCTAAAAGGGTAGGGGGCCCTCAACTCTCAAGTGGGAGGCTATTCCAAAGGTCTGGGATGGCTACAGAGAAGGCCTACCTCCGAGATCCCACCAGATGGCAACATTTAAGGGAGGGGACCTAGAGGGGACCCACCCTATCTAACCTAGTAGGACAGGCAAATACCCTGAGAGAGAGATGGTCCCAGAAATAACCCTGTCCTATGCGCAGCGGCTTAATGACGCTGAAAGTTGCCGGCCAGAAATGGTCGACGCTTCAGCGGTTCGAGTCCAGCCTTCGCGTTAAACAGGGTGAGCTCCTGTTTCCTCCTCAGTTCCTGTCAACCCAACAGGTCGAAAACTCACGTGAGTAGACAAATGGGTACTCTCACTCCGGTGGGAGGAAAAATGCGGCGGCGCCTTGCAAAAAGGAGTTGGGAGCAGTTGCCGGTAAGCGCGAAAAAACGTGCGTGCCCGAAAAGGGCGCGAAGCAACGGAAACCCCGCCTCCTGCGCTCACCAGCTGGGCTCTGCTCTAGGAAGGAGGCTCTGGCAAACCACTTCCGAAAAACAATTGCCTTGAAAACTGCAAGGACTCCTCCAAGCAGTCACTGCAGGATCAGCAATGACTGAGCACAGACAAAAAAAAAAAAAAATGCCATGTAGGGCTTTAAAGGTGATAACCAGCACCTTGAATTGCACCTGGAAATGAACAGGAAGCCAGTACAGCTCAAGCAACAGTGGTAGAGCATGGGTAAACTGAGGAGCATGCAGAACTGCATTTGCTGCCATATTCTGGACCAGCTGCAACTTCTGGATGGCTTTCAAGGGCAGTCTCATGTACAATGCATTGCAATCCAATAGGGAAGTGACTAAGTCTCTCATGGAAGTTGGAGCTCTTTGGAAGATGCTTCTACTGTAGAATGATTACTACCTCAAAAAACGGAGGACAAGCAAGCCCATGGCCATATATAAGAGGGCCACCCACGCTCTGGAAATGATTCAGAAGGTAGGCTTTGGATCTTGTGTGAGTACAGCACCTCTCTGTTATTCATTAAAGCAGCCTCTCTTTTCTAAAGCTTTGTTTTGATACTGAGTCAAAGAAGGCAGCATCTTGAGAGCCTCAACTACTCATTAAAGAAAATCCCAATGTGTGCAATATCTACTAAATCTAGGACTTTGAACACTTGAAATCTGCTGTATAAACTTTAAGAACACTTATCATCTATGATATGTTTCAAGCTCTCAGCAGCTTTCCTAGAAAGTAGAACATGTTCATGTATGAAAACCATGAAAAAGAGAATTTCAACCCATTTTTTGAGGCTTCTAAGTGTAGTTGTATATCCTACTGTAAGAAACCTTGCTAGATCCTAGAAGTTTCTGAAATTCTGAGCTAAGCCAGTTCACCTGGGAAAAAGGGGAGAGATATGCAATGCCTGAAGACATCTGAATGAAAAACGAACCACCACAAACAAACTTGTCTGTCAGCGTACCCATTATTTCTATCTCAGAAACTTCACATGTGGCAACTCTCAAGAAGAGCTGCCAGAAGCCACTTATGCTTTGGAACGCAAATTTGCAGGGCTTTGGGAACTGCAGAAATGGATCTGTAGACTGCACACGTCTGTCACAGAAAATTGCTTTCTCTAACCAGGCACCCTCCAGATGCACTGGGATTATAAACCCCTTCAGTCATTCTAGCTACAAATTCTGGGAGTTGTAGTCCCAACTCAGCAGGTGAATGGAAAAGTTTATTACAGATCATGCTAGAATTGTGGGGGTCTTGAGACTGGGAGAAAGAGTCCCATTTGTTAACAGCAGAAAAAGGAGGCACACCTTGACAAGCAAGGAATTTCACACTTGATATCCAGTACCTTACCAAGCAGTTTAAATGAACAGAGTCCATCAAATCATAATTGTTGCATCTCTTAAGCCCATTCAATAAACACTTGAAATGATTTCATGAATAAAATGCCAAGTGCAATGCAGCTGGTATCTCCTTCAGCAGTCAGTTTTTTATTTTTTTCTTTAATCATAAAATCCAAAATTGAAAATTGCATCTCCTGGCAGTGTTCAGGGTTATAAATATCCAAACGTTCATAAGCCTCGGCATGTGTCTGCAAATATTAGCAATATATCACCTTAGAAATGTCCTCACTCTAAGTTGGCATTAAAGTCTCCCACACATCTGAGCAGCAATTTTGACAATCATTTTTGCCTTCTAACATGCTATTTGTACTTTCTGTCCTGTGAGATACTACTGATTTGTTTTGCACATATGACTATCTTTGGAATTAATCAAGGAAAAATTCTTTCCCTAAAAAAAAAAAAAAAAACAGAATTAAGTGTCAAATGAACTAGAAGGTAGGTTCCCTCCCAAATGATAGAAGCCAGGTATACACAGAACCACAAACTATTGGATTATAATAAAATTGCTTATTATCACCTATTGTTCCCTAAATGTGAGTGTCCTGAATATAAGTGCACAAAAGAATTACTAGTTCATAATATTTTGTTGAATCACTTGTCTGTGTCAAAATTAGGCACTGCATATCAAAGAAACTTGTTACTTTCTAACTTACAAGAATGTTCAGCTGAAGTAGATTCTTATCTACTTATGATCAAGTGCGGGTCTTTTCACAAGCTTGTAGAAAACACTGCAATTCAAAAAAATTAGCCACTGCAAAGAAACTAAAACAAAGCAGTCTCCCAGCTGGCTTTATGCCCAACATGGGACTAGAACTCACAGTCTCCCGTTTTCTAAAGCTTGGTGCCTTTAACCACTACGGGTAGTCCTTGCTTACCAACTGCCTCGTTTAGTGACTGTTCAAAGTTATGATGGTGTAAAAAACCAGCTTTGCGACCAGTCCTTGCATTTACAACCATCACAGTGTCCCATGGTCATGTGATTGTCATTCAGGTGCTTCACAACTGGCTTCCAAGAAGCAGAGTTAATAGAGAAAGTGGAAGTAAAATTGCAAGTTGTGATAACGTGATGTCTTGTTTAACTGTAGTGATTTGCTTAATGACTGAATGGGAAGTGACACTGTAAGTCCAGTGCAGTCATGTGATTTTCTGCTTAGCAACAGAGTTGCCGTTCCCAATTATGGTCACTAAGAGAGGACTACCTGTACATCAAACTAGCTGTCCTTATCTATATACTACTAAAATTCTCGTGTCTGTAACCTTCAGCTGGGGGAATGGTGCATCATAAGGCAACAATTTTTGAACCAAGGTACCTCAAATCGGCTAACTTACAGAATGCATCCAAAATTCAGGACCCATGACTCCTGTGGGATTGAAATTTGGGAAAATTGTGGCTGCTTCAGCACTGCTGTGCTGCCATGCCACTGCAGTCAGCCCAGGTCACATGATCATCATGGGCGTATCCCCAACCTCTTTCCTGCCTCCCTCTGTCCCATGCACCCAGTTGGCTGGCAGCAAGGCCCGATGGGCAAGTGGGATTGGCTGCTTTGGAACCGAGGCTAAATTCTGAAATCTCCTAATGGAGGTACGTGTTAAGGGAAGGGTGAGGGAGCAACTTGGATGCCTGCTGGCAAGGTAGGCCTGGCTAGGGGGTGCTGGTGGTCGACGGGTGAGCCCCAGGGACATGCTGGAATGCGGAGCGGGGGTGCAGTTTTCCTTATGGTCCGCAGCTCCATTTGTTTCACCTCCCCCCAGCAAAGTGGCAGTCAGTTCCATGGGTCAGCCAAGGAGGAGGACAAGGACAAGGAGGAGGAGGTGACAGCTTCAACAGGGCTAGCTGAGGGTGGTGAGGGAAGGGGAAATGGCACAAGCCTATATTATATGTAGGTGGGTATGGAGGGAGGGAGGGAGGGAGGGAGGGAGGGAGGAAGGAAGGAAGGAAGGAAGGAAGGAAGGAAGGAAGACTTCTGATGCTCCCTGCCAGTTTCCCACAAGCAAAGTCAACGGGGAAACTGGCAGCAAGTTGTAAGTCACTCCCACTGCTTTATTTTATTTTATTTTTTTTTTGCCCTTGGTCATTCTGTTTCTCTGTTTAGGTAAGGAAATATCTCTGAAACCATGACCCAGTGGGTCACAGGTTGTCTAGTTCCCTCTAAACTGGGAATCAGACTTTTTGAATTCAGTCGGACTCACATATGAATAGGCATGTACAGAACTGCGCAGCACAAACAGCAATTCATCCAACAGTTCTACAGCAAAAGGTTCTTCTGCAAATGGTTTTGTACGGGCCAGAAAAACAGGGGTCAAGGTCAGGAGCATCTGTTGCTTCGCAACAACATCTGCAGCGGGGTCAGGCTGGTGAAAGCAGTGTCACAACTTTGTGACCCAAGCCCCACCTCTTTTCAACGTGCCCTGTGATGGTGCACGCATGTCCCAAAGGGGTAGACTCTGCAGCACATCCCTGGTTTTCTCAATCTGAATAAAGTAGGAAGACCTTTGGACACCAATGATGCTTTGTTTTTTACATGGGAAGTTTATTGCTTAATTCTTTGCAAAAAGGTGGCCAATCTTATATAAGCTGCGCTGGACCTAGGGAGTATCACTTCTGAAAGGCTACGAAAAGGAGAAGCTCTTTTAGCAGATGCTCTTGCTTACTTCTGTGCAGGCATGCAGAGGAAAGGGAGGGGTGTTACTCCTCCCCTTGCTTATTTCAGAAGGGTTTTCAGAAGAGTTTTCAGAATTGGGCTAGGAAAAGATTCTCTACTTCTCAGTTCTCTCTTCTAGGAGATTCTATAACCATATAGAAGCCACTAGTTGAATGCTTTGTTTGGCTGGTCTGCTATGAAGGCCCTCTCTTGAGGGCTTGAGAGACAGAATATATGTGGGGGACAGAATCCCAACAAATCATGTGTTATGCTGTGGAAGGCACATTGAAATACTTAAGTCCCAGTCCCTGATTCTGAAATGTTGCATGGATGCACGCTTGCTATACAGCAATGTTTCTTAATGAGTCCTCAAATTCAGAATTACTTGCCAGCCTATGTTGAAAAATAATACAATATTAAAATCCCATCAAGCAATCGTAAGAAGCAGTAGCAGCAGCAAATGTATCAATTTTTAATACGGTAAATATCAATAAATATAACCCATACAAACAAAACCTCTTTTGGGGTCCTCCATAATTTTTAAAAGTGGGAAGGGGTGCTGAGAGAAAAAAAGTTGAAGAAACACTACTCTACAGGAACACCATTCTCGATTCAGCAAGGTTTGCCCACCTTGATACAAAACATACAACCTGTAAAAATAAACTGAATGAGAAAGATGGTCTCTAAAGATGAACAAACTTTGAACAACAAAATATAGAAATCAACCATTCTGTTTCCTGGTCAAATGATTCATGGGTGTTCAGTGAATTATCAGCCCAGCCTCCAGAAATGTGGAGTCTTTTTTTTTTTTTTCTCCCCCAGAAAAGCTGCCATTTTTAAGTCCGGCTAGTTTGCATCAACACTTTGGGGACAAAGTGTAAATAAGATTTCCCTGTACAGAACTCAGAACACTGTCTTCCAGGGCAGAGCACATGAACTTTTCACTAGGCACCATGTTAACATTAGCCTACGCTCATCTGATAAACCTTTATTTAAATTCAGCATCTCAGACCATTTATCATGAGGAAGGAAAGAAAGGTGAAAAAAGATCACTGAGATCAATGCCACCAAGTGTATTACCATTCCTTGCCCTTGGTGACCTCTTCCTCAGAGGAGAAATAATTTGTTTAAACTATGCAATGGCAACAAATAACATATAGTTACTCACATGGATTCAGTTGCAAATTGAATTAAGAACAAAGATGGGCACATCACCACCTTTTTATCCAAATGCTATGTGTGTTAAGAGCACAGATTGACAGTGGAAAACAATTGTGTTATCTATAGTAGTGCTTCCTCAACTTTGGCAACTTTAAGATGTGTGGACTTCAACTCCCAGAATTCCCCAGCCTCCAAACATCTTAAAGTTGGTACGGTTAAGAAACACTGATCTATATCATACAGTGCATTAATAAAAATACAACATGAATTCTGAAGTGCCTATATTATGGACAACATGGTCCTGAACTCTTAGGAAATGAAAATGAAATAATTGAGATGGAACTTTGTGGTGGGTAAAGAAATAAGTCTAAACATTGTGTGACATAGTTTTTGACTAATGACATTTACAGATAAAAGCAGCAGTTAAAAGCCTGTTCTAAAATGTTAAGTCTTCTGAATAAGTCAAAAAAAATAAGTCAAAACTCAACAACCCCACATGTCAGAGATCTAGGACAGCTCCAGAAGAGGCCCAACCACAAGTCACCATGAGACAGCCACAGTAATTGTACGTGAAACTCAGTTATGATAAACCACTAGAACCTAAGAGATTAGATGTGATATATGTTTTTTAATTAAAACAGACCTAGCTTGTTATCAAAAGAGATAGTAGAAAATGAGAAAGATGTAACCTTATTGTAGTGGGATGCTTAACTGGCCTTGAATCAGGTTTGGAAAAGAATTAAAAGAAAATTAAGAAAATCAAGCATGTTCCTTTCCTAACCAAACAGTAAAGTCTTTGGGAGAAGAATGACTAATTAGAAAAATTTGCAAAAATATTTGCATTAGACCAGGAAGTAAAGAAAGAATATGGAGGACTGTGAGTAGAGACACTGACGCTGCAACTGATTGGCTGATACAAACTAGCCTATCAGTCGAAATTGTTGGGAATGAAAAGACTAGGGTTGGTTTAAAGTCAATCTCAAATGTACACATCACCACTGGAAAAAACATTCATATGGATTACATGCCTGTAGTAACTACTCAGTGGTGGATACAGACATTTTAACTATAAATAATTAGCCACTTCATTATTTCCCAGCTACTTTAATACTGTGTTTTGCTGATTGGTAATTGAGTAACCCTTGCCTTGCACATGTTTTCTTGAAAGAACTTCCCAATGAATTTTACTCTGAAGTTGGCTTCCATAGCATTTGCAGTAGCCTGAGATATCCAAGATCAAATTATTTACCTAATGTTAGATTCCTCCTTTATTTGGTTCAAAAAATCTGGTGGTACAGAGCATCCATGTGTTGCTAAAAGTTAAGCAGATGTGGCCTTGTTAACATAGCTGCATGGGAGACTGCCTGAGGAACCTATGGAAATTGCTTTTAGCTTGGGGAGGAAAAAATCACTTTAACACTTATAGTCTACTTAACAGCAGTGCTTGATTTATCTTTGTATGCATGTATCCTCATGCCTCTCTTCCCGAAAATATTGTAAGTGGAAACCATAATGCGTTCTCCTTTCTCAAGCAACACCGAGCAACCCGACAAGGCAAGGATTCTCTAATTGTGGGCCATGATCCTCTTTGGGGTTGCAAGCCACTGAGAGGGTTTGCGATTTTTTTAAAGCTAATTCAGCTTGCCCAGGCTAAAGGGTGCATAGCCAGGAGTGAGTTTTGATAGTGCAGGGGCAGGCCAAGCAGAGAGTAAAAGCCAGAGTAACTTTTGAGAGATGGCTAAGCTTAGGCACTTAATTGTTTCCCACTGTATCTGTCATCCTTGAAGCATCTGCAGAAGTATACATGTTAATGAAGTGCAACATTTTTGTGTGTGTGCTTTCAAATCAGTCAAGACTCCTGGCATCTGCCTGGACCAGTCCATGCAGTTCTCTTGCTAACATTTTCAAAAGTGGCTTGCCATTGTGTTGCTTCTATGACAGAGAGAGAGTAACTACAGGTAGTCCCTGGGTTAAGAAAGCCCGGTTTACGGACGACCCACAGTTAAGAATGGAGCTTAGCAAAATTCAAGTTAAATATACAATGATTTGGGTTAAATACACAATGATTCAAGTTAATTACACAATGCTACTTATACAGCATTACACAATAATACTGTTCTGGCTTACATACAAATTTGATTTAAGGACAGACCGTGGGAACGGAACTTGTTCTTAAACCGAGGACTATCTGTATTCAAAGTCACCCAGGTGGCTTTTGTCAGGACTAGAACTCATAGTTTCCTGGCTTCTAGGAAGTGCCTTTAACTCACACACCAAACTGGTTCTCTCAACATTTTTACCCATTGTTTTAAATGTCTAGCTTTTCAAAATGGAAATGTTTTGTTTTGTGTGAAGAGAAGAAAGCTACAAATAACCAACCTTCTGTTGGTGTTAAGCCAAGGAAAAATTTAGATACCTTATATATGGTATATTTATTTCTTCCTCCAGCCTAATCCTAATGAGATCATTAATTTGATTCATAGTCATACCAATTCATTCATTTTAGGGGTTTCAGTATCACAAACTTTGAGATCTGTTGCTATTAGCTAAGTTAACCTGAGAGAAATTATTGTGTCTCAGCCTAATTGTATAGTTGACTAGATTTACATGTAGACTCTGATAAAATGGAGATTGGGCAGTTTGTGGTTCAGTGTGTTGTAGAAACCAATCCATTGCCTTTGCATGTTGTGCGAAGCAGGCTATAAACCATTTGACAATTTATATTTGGATAAAGAATGCTATATGAATATAGTAATTTATTTATTTATTGGATTTATAGGACTGCTCAACTCAAACAATGTGACAATGTGGCAGTATACAGAAAAACAAACAAGAAAAAAAATGACCACACAACTTTTAAAAAGGAACCCAATATTTAAAGTATAAAATGGTGACCCAATGCAATAAATATTAGACAACCCAAAGAGGAACACTCAACTGGGCCCAAACATCTGGGAAAAAACCAGGTCTTAACAGCTTTTCCAAAGGCAACCAGTTGGAGCCTGCCATATATCAGGAAGAGATCATTCCACAGCACAGGGGCAACCACTGAAAAGGAACACTTCCTATGTCCCATGAAGTACATGGAGTGTGTCCTCCCAATAGGAACATATGGGATGGGCAAATGTTCTTGGGAAAAGACAACGCTGCAAGTAACCTGGTCCTATGCCATGTAGAATTTTAAAGGTGATAATCAGCACCTTGAATTGCACCCAGAAGCAAATGGTGAATGGTGGAAACCAAATGTTTTGTTTGGAAATATGCTCATAAGACAAAGGTGTGCTGGAAAAACAGGAGCAACTTTTACAGTCTGAAAAATGAGTGTTTTCCGTATGACCATACCTGGGTAGCCATTTTGGGAAAGCACTCATAAGGCCCTGTCAAAATTCCCAATCTGGCCACAAGCAGAAACATTTTGCCTACTGATGATTTAAGCTATCTAGTCTTTCCTAGGAAGCTCCCATTCTCATTGTTGACCCTCCCTTAAGCATGCTCATTTTTCAAATCATGTTTCTGGATGTACAAAAAGTCAAAGCAATTCTTTACACTGTTAGATACAGAGATACCTATATCTGTTCTGTTCAGTTTGCAAGTTCTATACTATACTTAATGTGTATACAATCTCTCACAAAGCTTTTGTTCCAGATCCCAAAAAGTAAAAGAATATAGGCCCATATGGCAGATTGTGCAAAATCATGTTCTGCTGCATAATAGAGATGTTGAGAAGAACTCTGCTTTGTTCAACATGTAAGCAAGTGTAGTCAATGTCTTTCGCTTATCTAAATTAAATTTGCAAAGGGTTTTGACTACTCAATTCTGGCAAAGCTCATCTTAAATCTGGCAATAACCTTGTTAAGGAAAACACTGTGATCAAACAAGGCAGGCAGGCAGGCAGGCAGGCAGGCAGGCAGGCAGGCAGGCAGGCAGGCAAACAATGGAATAAGATCAAAAATGGCTGAAAGATTATGTGCAGCATTTCAATCTAGCACTGAGAACCACTACTATCAACAACTCTATGGGAAAGGAGATGTTTTTCACTGTGCTGCTAAGCCCAAAGTCCCGGACCATTTGGTCCTAAAAGGGATGGCATGAAACCATATCAAAATATCATCTGATAATTTGGAAAGCCACAATTTTAATTCTTGGGGGGGAAATGTTTTATTCTTCCTACCCAGGAAAAGCAAAGCAAAGCAAACTCAGTACTCAGGGATGGGGTGGGGAGAGACACAAGAATTTAAATTTCATAATAATTCCAACCACTTGCATGCACAATATCTACCTGGGCCCAAGCAAAAGTTTCCTTTCTTAGGTCTCGTATGGATTTTCAGAGGCGCAATAGTTTTGTGGACTTCCTCTTCACATTTTCCAAAATTAGATAACCACCTTAATACCCAATACAGAAAAAGATGTTTGAAGCATGTGATGATGGACTTACTCATATTTCAGTGGGACTTAAATCCCCCCCCTCAGTTTTTCTAGTTTGAAAGGACCAATTTTCATTATTTTCCAAAAAGGTCTTTCTTTACAGTCATAAGTGAACAATAATGACAATTATTTAACAAAAACAACAAAATGACATCTCTCTCTCTCTCTCTCTCTCTCTCTCTCAGAAACATTCAAATACAAATTCTGTTATAGACAGTGAACATGAAGCAGACTTCAGTAAAAATTCCTAGACAGATAGTCAGGGAAAATGTAGACATCCTGACCTGCCTAAAGCAGCAATGAGACAAACATACTTCAAAAGCCTTCGGAAAACAAAGCAAATATGCTTTGCGAAGCAGAACTTACTCCACTGCTTCCTTGCATCCTGCTGTCCCTTTTTATCATCAACAGGGTTTTCATAATCACCCATCTTTTAGTGCAAGGACCAGTATGCATTTCTATCATTGCTGCAGAACGTATGCACACCTTTGAAAGAAAAGATCTCCAGGAGCTGAAAAAAGTAGAAGTCTTATGGCCTTTCCTTGCTGTGCCTTTTGATCCTCCTGGCCATATTAAATACTATGCTTCCGCTGTAGGAGTCAGCAACATAGTGTCTGAGAGTGGCAATGTGTCCAGACACCTAATCTGGGATCTGCTAGGTTTTCTGCTCCACTTAGCTTCTTAAAAAGAGTCTTCTAATTCAAAATTGCTATTTTTATACATAATTAGGTATAATTATTTATAATAATTAGGCACCAGCCTCTAGCATCTTTTTTCTACAAGACTGCTTCTGGAGCCCATGTACTTTTCCACAGACATTCTTCGAGCCCAGTGCTTTGTTTTAGAAATGTGCTCATCTGCACAGGAAAAGAAAAGAAAGGAAAAAGTAAGTTGGAGAAGTAGAAAGTATCCAAACGGCTGGAAGAAGTGGTGGGGACCAAATTCATCAGATTGCTTTCTGGTGAATTGTTTGACTCACCACAACTACCAGGGCAGCCACGTTGTGGTAGCATCATATCATGCTTTCAAAATTCCAAGGGTGTTCTTTACCTCAAAGCAACCTCTGCTCCAATGACTGGCTGTAGACAGCAGTCTTGAACTAAGAAAGAAGAGGAAATGGTGGCAAGAAAAAGAGAAACCTACTTCCCCATCTTTTCCAGCAAACCCTCCATTAAGTTCAGCGTAAACAGGGCAGTGTTATAAAATGGCCAAAAGTCTATTCCTAGATATTCTTCCACAGAGGAACCTGTTTTATTTTAAGTCTCATTTCACCACGATCAAGTCTCTGTTGATAGCATGTTCAACCAAGACCTTGCTTAACAAGGAGGAAATAAATAGCCACATATAGAGGGCAGGAACAGGGCTTTATCTATGCGTGGTTCCACACAGCTAATTCTCTTCTCTAAAGATCATTACAATTATGCAGCACCTACATGCCTCCAGTTTATGGTGGCTATGGTACTGCACATTGGGGCTGTTTGGATGATGTGCAACTATATGGTGGGCTGCATCAGTCTTTGGGTTCCAACATGGACATGCACATTGCTGCTTGGGGATTACAGATCTTATGACTCCCAACAGCCAACAGGTGTTTCTGAATTGGAACAGGAATGCAGTTTTCAATCAGCCAACATCAACATGAACATGCCAAAACTAAAAAGTTCAGCTACCCTACATCAAAGAGAATTAGAATACTTTAAGACAGATGAAAGATGAAGTGGACCCAAAAGCATTTGAATGTTATCCTTGCCAGGGTCATTAGCAACACCCAGAAAGAGGCATTTATATAACGGTTGGCATTACCCAACTGGTTTATTCACAATGGTAAGTGACATCAATTCCATCACCCTTCATACACCCACCTCTTTTCCCGTCACCATAAATAGATTTGAAAAGTTTCTGCAGATGATCATGACCCTGTCTATTTGTGCACTTAGCCATATATGATTCATTCTTGGCTAGTAGCAGCTCTGCAGAATGACTGAAAGATAACTAGTTGACAGACAGACCAATTGATGACTCATGCTTTCCATAAAGCTATACCTTTGGCCTTCTATAGATACCAATTGCAAAGCTGACAGAGAAGGGGGAGAAGAAGAGAACAAAGAAATTACTCATGCCCTTCGTACAATGTTAAGTAAAGTTGATTCATGAGCTGCAGATTTATTGCTAGAAGTCATTTGTATGTTGGGACAAGAAGCAGTATAGCAAACCTGAAAATTGGAAGATATAACCAATTGAGGAGTACAGTAAAGCATTTTAGTAATCTTCTTTTGAAGGAAAAGAAAAAAGAAAAAGAAAGAAATCATACAGGGACAAGTAACCAAAATGACTGAAGGGCTGAAGCATTCTGTCTATCAAAAAAGCCAAAAATTGGAGTAAAAAACAAAAACAAAATTTAAGGGATGGAAAGCTACTAAGGTGGATTTTGCTAGAGGCTTATAAATTCTGCACAGTGTACAGAAACTAGAAAGGGAACACAGGGCAGGCCATGAAATTGATCTGGTTGACTGAAGATAAAGTAAGAGGAATTAACCTCTGCATTACAAAATCCATTGCTATAGGATGTGGTGGATGGAAAAAAACAGATAAATGGAGGAGAGATCTATCAATGGTTATTAGCTATAATGGCTGTATGAACTTCACAGGTTTTTGAGCAATAGCAGAAAAAAAAGGGATAGGTGGGGAATATTAGGTTCATGTCTTCCTTGCAGGTTTCTGAAAGGCATTTAATTGGCTGCTCTGAGAAACAAGATGCTTAAGCAGAAGGACTTGGGCCCCTCTTTCATTTTAAGAATATCATCAAATTTTCAGTGCAGCTGGTGCCACGCATACACTAAATATAAGCCAAACGTGAAGTCTCAGATTAGGGCTACTGAATAGAAACTCTTAAGCAATGCACTAAAAGCTCCATTTTTATTGAAGGAAATCTAGATTCCATTCCACGAGGTAGGGTTTATGGTTCAGTGCACACCTCGCTTGCTGACTACAGCTTGAAGTACCAACTGGTGTGTATTAATTGGCCCTCAGATTCAGTGTTACAGATAGAACTTTTTAACAAATTGACCCAATGCATTAGGGTTGTGTCACACTTCTTACAAATATTGCCAGTAAAGTATCTATTTCATAGAGTTCTTGGGCACCTACAAACTGAAATTAAATACAAGGAATGTGTAGATGTTAATCATCACCGAATCCTTTGTCATAGACTCATTTTCTTAGGCCCCACAGCTGCAGTGGTCATGCAGAAATCATGTCATGGAAGTAACCAAGTTTAATAGTTATGACACTTAAAAAATATGCAGAGCAAATCCATCCTAAGTCCATACATAGGCAATAATTCTTTATCCAATAAGGAAAAATCCTGTATTAATTAATATCACAATATGTCCTAAGGCAATTTGTCACACAAAGCAAAATAATAATATAACTTTCACTGGACATTCTGCTTTTGCTTTCATAGATCAGTGCAATTTATGAGAAACTGAACCACCTCTTTAAAAAAAAATCACCATGTAAACTTGTTTATATTTAAATTTTAACAATATCTGGATCTAGAGGAGCCATTCCCCCGAAGAAGTAAATTATCAACTCTAATCATTATAGCTTAATGTCTGGGAAATATTGGCAATGATAGTTCACAGACAATAGTAGTCAAGGTTTTACACAATCTTCAACAGCACTACTGTTGGAAGAGCTGAAGGACCAGGTTAGGGACAGATCATCATGGAGAAAAACTATCTATGTGGTTGCTAAGAGTCAACAATGACTTGATGGCATGTAATCATCATCATAATCAACCAGAGGTCATAATAGCTAGGTGCTTATGATTCTCAAAGCAGTATGTCTGAAACATACAAAAATATTCTTTATGAAGCAGACGTTCCAGAAATCTTCAAGTATACTCATACAGTTTAGCACTTTAACTAATCATATCTGATTTACACAAATATAGCAGCTGCTTTAGCTTTCTGTTGAAAAAAGGATAAATGAACATAGGATGATCCTTTAGCAAAATGAATGTATGCTCTTGACGTAGGGGGAAAAAACCCTGGGTATTGTTTTAACAGACTTAGTTTCGGAACTGAAAGAACTCAGAGTTAAGAAGGTGAAAGTAGAAGTGAATTCCAAGATGGAGTAAGTGCTTTCATAAAATCAGAGCTGAAAAGGCCCACTCAAGGCTCTTGAGTCCAATCTTCTACCCAATGGTCCAATGATCAATTCTTAACATCTTCAGAAAAAGGATCAGGTACCAGATAATGACTTCCTCTGTTCAAGGATTGTTGTTAGTTCAGGAAGAAGATTCCATAGTCTAGATAATGTCTGTTTGAAATCCCTTAATAAGGAGGGGATAGTTTAAATATCTGGGGATAGGCTGTTCCAGAGGTGGAGGGCTGTCACAGAGAAGGCTTGATTGCAATGACACTCCCTTGGTGTTGAGATCCTAAGTATGGCTTCTTTCTCTGATTTATTGAATGAGCATCTCTTGTCATAACTCCTGTTAACTGATGCCTGGGCTAGCTATCTGACCTCATGCAAGTCAGCTTCCTATATTCCATGCTGAAAACTGAGGGTATAAAAGTATGAATGTGATCCTGAAAAGCATAACCCAACATGAACAATGAACAGAGAACAAAGAGAGCCTCAGTAATGCGTTACTAAGTTGTGGGTTTTAGAATCAATTCACTTCATTTCCAGACTGAATTTGTGACCGATTCAGGAAGACAAATGCTGCATTGTTGAGTTAACCTTTTGAGATAATCCTATCAAAAATGGCATCTTGGTTGAGAAAACAAACAACCATTTACTGGGCAATGGGTAATTAGCTGTGCTTACAACAGTGTGAACAGAATGATTTACCAGAGCAGTGAAGATTAGTAGACCTTGTTCCTCCCATTTCTACAAATGTACAAGGAACCACATTCTTTTGGTCTTGCAATACCTTTTTAGTTGCTCGTGGGCTTGGCCTCATGGATCAACTGACAAAAGGTATTCAACCCTGTTTATTTTGAGCTGGCCTTCAAACATAGTGTAAAGTCAGCTCCTTCCAAATGAAGACTTAGCCCAAGACTAGTGAGTAAATTTGTCAGAGAAAGATTCAAACAAGATAGTGTACAAAATAGAAAGTGAAAGTTGTCCTATCAGTGTTGTTGGAATCAATCCATACTACAAGTTGAAGGCCCATTAAAAGGATTTGTATTTGTATGTGAATTTGTGGCACAAGTTGGAATCCCTCCAATTCTTCAACACAACTATTTTCAGCAACACTGAGTTGTCTTTTGACTTCCACACTGTAACTGTCTCTTTCAGGATTCAGCTTTGACCCTACTGTTATCTTCAGCAATTCCCCACAGATTTCAGTGTTTAAATTGTTGGCAACTTAATATCTTCAGTTCACATATATTTAGAAGCCCATTCAGGGAATATTCCATTCAGGGAATATTTCTAACCTCACACATATCAACAAAGGGATTTTTAATGTACATGTTCTCTCTAAAAAGCACTCAGGACCTATTTATCTAGACAGATCACTCAGATTAATAACCTCTTAACTGGCTATTTTCTGCTAATCAAAATGAGGCAGAGAGTACCAATGCACAAAACACTGTTTGAAGTTTTGAGGAAGAAATTAACATTTCAATGCAGAAATGTTGCTAATTTGGAAGCTTGAACTGTTCTGGATAGATACCTGATGATTAAATAAGTTCCCTAGAGGAATATAAACATGATTCTATGTAGATAAGAGTTATGAAAAGACACTGGACTGTGAAGACCTGACTTGAAACAAATTCACCTTGGTGCAAAGACAAACAGGGTTGGTGTTAGTTGGATTTCTTTCTACCATGCTCTGTTGTGCAGTTGTGGAAAAGGATAGGAAGCTTTCATTTCAATTTCTCCCCAACAGCAGCTGAATCTTCCATCCAAGGTTTAAAAAGAGATGAATCTGAACTATCATCTACAGAGAACTCACTGGCACATTGCGCTAAGACACAATGTGTTCTTTTGGGTTTGGCCTTTTTTTAATTCTTGGCAGATGAATAGGGAGTTCCTTCTCCTATAGTAAAGAAGGCCAACTTCCATTCAGCTCTGTCTCCAGCATGGATTGGTTTCACAGTTTTAGAGGCACAGAATGCTTCGCTGCTCGTAGAATGGACCTATTTCCCATGCAGGTTCTCAAGTTCCAGTATGAGGTTGAAAACTGGGAAGAGGAGCTACAAAGTAAACAGCCCAGAAGCATGAAAGAGAAACAGAATAGGACAGTTAGGAAAAAAGAGCTTGGCAGAAGAAGGCCTGAAAGAGGGGTCTCTGAAGAGATGTTAAAATTATTTAAATCAGGAGGGTCTTATGGGTGATTGAGAGGAACATTAGGAAGGATGGATGAGTAAGAGAAAGAACTACTACATGTTAAAAAAAAATCTGAAACACAAGAAGCAGATAAAGCCATGGTATAATCATGATATGGCAATACATGGTTGAACAAGACAGAGTCCTCATTTATGCAACCCTAAATTATAAACCCTCATTTACAAATTTCAGTGCCTTTTACACATCACTTTAAACCAAAAATAAACAAGTCATATTACAGCTTAGTACAGATGTAGGAACCATGCCTTGAATGATGCCTATGTGAAGTGAAAAATAGGAGAAATCAAGATTGGAACTGTGGCTCACTGACCAGCGGATGGGCAAATGAAATCTGGGAATTTTAGGACTGTGAGATAACCACCAGTAGAAGGCTATTTGGATCCATCATCTGTGTAGCCATGATCTGTGGCAGTTGTGGCTTCATCATGCTGATCATGATGTTAAGAGTGTTGTGCAGAGGTCAATAAGAAGTAAAATGTACTGTCCCTGCACAACACTCTTAACCAGATCAGGTAAAGACCGGTGATTGCATCTATAAAACACATTAAGTTTGGTTCATTTTGGCTGAGCTTGTTCTTTGAACCCAGCTACTGTGGTTTATTCAACCATAATGGTTAAAAGAAACCATAATTTAATGTGATGTGTGAACCCAACCTATATGTTATGGATCCTCCAAAAGGAGAATCTTCCATTGACAGAATCTTAATTATATGACTGATACCTCCAAAATCACCTAGATGAACTGAACAGAGCATAAAAGAAATATGCAGGAAAGCAAAGTGGTTAATGAATTAAACTTTTATACATAAAGAATCCAGTGGCTATTTTTCAGGCACACATACCTCTGCTGAAATATAACTTTATTAAACTGAAAAAACTGTCCTGATTTAAGAAAGCTTGCACAAAGAAATCCCTAGACAAAAGGAATGGAGACAGTACACAGAATTAATTATTCCTAGGAACCATCAGAAGCCTGGTGGATGGAAGAAAGACGCGGCCTTAATCTACCGTTGTGAACTATTTGTTATTTCCAGACACTGCCAATAGTATGCGCTCCCTTGACCTCATTTCACTTTGTCTGACTGATTAGGACCACATCAGAGATGTCTGGCTGTCTTGGAAAGCGTCATACAATGAACAGTTGTTACGCTGGGTCAGAGTACTTGCTGGTCTGTACAGTAGTCAAGACTTTGAACTTGGAAAGGGAGGGGGTGGAAAAGAGCCTCTTTTTAAGACTCATCCAAGAAAGCAAGAGAGGAGCTGGCTAATTCCTGTCCGCAGGTGCTAACATGAAATGAAAACCGCTCTCACCCCACTCTTCACAATTAACCTAACCGTGGATTCAAGCACACGCAGTAGTGAAGTTAACCCCTTAAAAAGATATTTATTAGCCCTTTCTGGAATCCTCCTTTTTCCACTGGCTTCCAGAATTAAGACCAGGATCTCAGCAAAGCTGAAAATAGATTTCCATTTCCATGTATGTATGTGTGTGTGTATCTTTCGCTCTATTTTTATGTGGCTCAACGACCCCTTAACATATATTAACTGAGTTCATACCACAGACCAGGTGGTAAAAAGGATTGGACAGTTCATGCTAAAACATGCTGTGAGAAACCAGCCATTATCATAGAATATTCTGTGAATCAGGTTGTCATCTTGCACCATAATTCAGTTGGTTTGGGGGTTGTATTGATCTAAACATAGCAACTGTGTTTTGCTCATTTGGGTTTAGCATATTCTGTGAATGCCACTATTAGATTGTAAAGTCTCTTTTGAACAGAGATTGACTGCATCAATACGTCCATGCATTTTCCTCGGCCACAATATGGGATTGTATGGAAGAACATTGCCATTATCTTCTTCCAGGATGGGATTGTCTGGTAATATCCCATCCAATTACTAGCCAGGCCTGACTCTGCTTAGTTCATAGCTCAAATAAGGTCAGCCAATCCTGCCACCTGCTGAGGCCATTAGATCATTCTACTGAACAAATCATAAGTGGCTTTAAAGTGACCTTTCTGCCACTCTGAAAGGTAGAACAATTATTTTAATAACCATTAGTAATTATTGATAGAATTATTGTGGAAGTAATTCTAAATTAATTAAGCCAGAAGAAAAATCAGTATAAAGAAATAAATTCAAACATCAAAAAGAATGAAGAAAACACTTAAAGTTCATTGCATCATTTTAAAAAAGTGCCATATCAGCTTACTATTTCAGGCCATAAAGACTGAAACGCTAGTGTCAACATTTTAAGGAGAGTTTATTTCAAACAACACTTAACATTTCAAATAGAAGTCATCTTAAATTACAAGGCAGTGGTTCAGTGCATGGACCCAGAGCTAGCAATAAGTATATCTGGTAAATCAGAAATGAGTTTAATGGGACTTCCAGATAAATTTCTTTTGAGTTGCAACCAATCCTACTTCAGGATAAACATGCAAAATCCATAGCTTTTAATTAGGCTTAATATGCATAATACAGTATTGCAGTCTTGCTCAAAGTCAATCTTAAATGAACTCCCAACAGTTTTCCATATTAGTTTCCAATATTAAGAGTGGAGATGTAAGGCAATCCTGCAAACTTAGTCCTAGTGTCAAGGAATAATATGGAAAAAGAACAAACGGTTCCCAATAAGAAACCTCTGCTGTCTATCATTACGAGTCTTTGTCCTTCAATGGAAGGTTGAAGGCGGACTGATATTTTGGGATATTCTTATTCCTACCTTCCTGCAGTGCCTATCAAGTGAAAAATTAAGTTCATTTCTCAGCTGTAGGGTGGGAAGAATTCTGAAGGACATTACCACTCACGTTCAGCAGTGGTAAGATAGATGGTGACACACTTACCCATCTATCTATGGTGCAGCATTATGATGACAGTCATGTACATCCTAATTTGCATATTGTGTCTGGAATTGATATTTAGATATTAATCCGTATACGGGAGATTGACGCACTCCAGTGGCATTAATTAGACCCTAATTAGTATGGAGTAGTAACTGTAACCTGGGCAGTGGAAAGTGCTTTAATGCTAGCTTTCTAAACCTGATCCCTGTCTTATGTCTTGGGATACAATTCATATCAACCCTCCTAGAAGGCAAGTTACAGTAAGAATTATGGTCCAACACATCTGAATGGCACCAGGCTATGGGAAATTGTTTCAAGGCATTTTACATCTTGATGGGAAATACTAGATAGTAGATCCCAGAATCAAATGGGGTTTACTCTCAGGAAAGTCTCGAGTAGATTTTGCTACAACCCCCAACATATATATATTCATTCCCCAACTCTAATAGACCAAGATGTTGGAACAGATTCAAGCAAACATATTTGTTCAAAAGCATTTTTAAGGCGACTATGTCAAAATCAGCTTGCAAAAATTAGTCCCTCTCCTATTTCACTGTTGCCTGTCTTGACAGCTAAAGAATGCATGTATTTTATATGTATATTACATATTGAATGTTGTTCGTCTTAATGCTAACCTTGCAGGTCGAAATCCCCTGAGTATCACTTCATCAGAAGTGAGAAATGAAGTCTATTTGGAAGAGCAGACAACTAAATTAACGAGACTGCCTTGTGTCAGCCAAAACATCATTACAGCTGATTAGCTGAGAGGAAGGGACTGAAAATAAAGGTGATGAATTTGAAAGGAAAAGAAAAATATATAGACAAGGCCTGGAAAAAGGGAGGCAAACATTTGGCAATATAATACAGAGCAGACAGAAGCTCCGTACATATTTTTATTAGCAAAGAAAATATTGTCCTGTGTTGGAGATCTTTGGGTAGGTAAACAGTCAAGACCTGCAGCCAAAAAGGGACACCCTATCTAGAAGCAGGAAGGGAGAAACATCCATTTTAATTGCTGCAATATTTAGAGAGAGAATCACATTTTCCATGGACATTGATTTTTAATTAGCTGATTTTAAAGAAGAAATAATTGTACACTAACATCTCTGACGGGGGGGGGGGAAGACAACACTGTTCCACAATAATTATTAGCCTGCTGTGTCTGGGAATCTGGTGATGTAGTAGATACATCAAGGGCACTGGCAGGCTCATAAATAATGACGGTCTGGCCATGTACTGTGTGTATCTTTTGCATAGATTGTGTTTAAACAGCAGATCCTTTACCAGCAAAAAAGGAGAAAAGAGGCAATCAGCCAAATTCATCACAACAATGCAGTATTTTAAATATTCCAGTTCTGGGCATTTCCCCAATGCCTTACTGTGTTGGAGAGTTTAAAAATGGCAGGGAATGGCAATTTTTGTGCATAATATTACAGAATAGAAAGGAAGAATTGGAGAACAGATTTCTGCTTACCAAGCAAACTCAGACACGCCAACTAAATAGGAAGTCCCACTGTAGTCAACAGAGCTCAGGTCTAAGTTATGGATAGGATTGAAGCATTAAAAATTGAAATTATGTCTCCATCACCAGAACAGCAAAGGTTAAAAAAGTCCTTCTCTGGTCCAATCCCCATTTTTTCTTAAATGTCTTTTTGGAACTATAGCAAAGATCTGTTACGACTCCAGAACAGAACAAAATGCAGATGTGTGCAGGAAATAGAACGAATGTTATTGCATTAGATATCAGGAACTCTGTGACAATATATTTACTTAGTTATCATTATAGGCACAGACTCACCAGCGGGGAACTAACTTTGTCTGACTTAGTCTTTCCAAAGGCTAGACAGAGCTGTAATCTACTTCTCAGACTGAGTGATTACTATTTATAGTCACAAATTCTGGTTTGCTGGACATTACAGTCTGCATTCTCAACACATACACGAGACTCCTTGGTGAGATGCTTTAATGGCTAAACAATTATTCTGTCATGTCATGATGGGCTGGCGGTAAGTGTCCTTCACAACTTTGCAGCCAGAACTGTGGCAGAGCCCAGCAAAGCATTCCTCACAAGAGTCCTGTTGGATCAGACCAAAACTCACCATCAGCCAGCTTAGTCCTCTGTTCCCAACACGGCTCAGCTAAGCTTCTGCTGGTAAACCCACAGCCCTATTCCACTGTTGGTGCCCTCACCAGATATCCAGAGATATACTGCCTCTGGACAAGGAGGCTTCCTCCAGGGGCCTGACGCCTATGAATCTGAAGCTTTAGAAAAGAAAAATCAAGGGCTTGACTTTCCAGAAAGTAAAGCATTAAATAATTGTAAAAGAGAAGTGGGTGGTGTATAAATAACTGGGGAGGCTGAAAACGTAATTAATACAAACGGGTTAGGACAGCTGGAAGAGAAGGGGCTGGAGGGGAAGGGGGCTCCGATCTGCAAGGTTCAGGAAGAGCAGCAGATTGCAGGAAGGCAATTAAAACAAAAACAAAAAAACCCACAGGCAGCGACAATAAAACCAGAAAGGCAGTGTCTCGTCCTGGGAGAAGGGAGCTCCCAGACTCGCTGGTTGGAACCTCCAATCGAGCGTCTGCTTTAAATAGCCCGAACAGGCTGTTTTACCGTCTGGCTTCGGAACAAAGTTCCCGGGGCGATCAAACTCACTGGGGAGGATCGCGTCCCCCTCCCTCCCTCCCCCTCGGCTCCTTTTTCTCTCCTGAAAGGGAGACCCAGCCGCGCAGCCCAGCCAGACCGGGAGGCTTCTCCGGCGCGTTCCCACGGCCCTTCGGGTCTCCCGGACGCGAACGGAACGCGCCGATCAATGGAGCGACTCCGCTCGCCTCCCTCCCCCGCCCCCGCCGTCTCCCGCAGCCCCGCTGGCGAAGCTGAAGGGCAACAGACAACCAAGCCGGGAAGGTTTGATTCGAGCCGGAATTCACCTCTCTCGCCCTCTCTTCTTCAAAAAAATAACACGGTTTAATTATCAGGTTTAATGGGATGGACACGACCGCTGCAGGTACGCCACTATCTGCCGGGAACGACGCTATCCGAGAGAGGAAACGAAGTGCCCACGATTGCAAGAATCGCAACTTTTTAAGGGGAGGAAATGGAGGGGGGGGGAGAGTAGGAGAAAGGAGGAATGGATTACAGGCGGAAAAAGACCGAAGAGCGAAAAAGCGGGGAAAGAGAACCAAACCACCGAAGTCTCAGACTCGGATAGAAGGATAAAACTGTCCGCCTCGGGTTTTTTTCCGCGTAAAAACCGCAGAAGGAACCCCCCGGAGGAAGCCGCGGAAGAGGACGGCGTGGGTGAAACACACTGGGAAACTCCGGACCGCGTTTCTCCGGAGGGACCCAGGCAAGGTGGCCGGGCATATCGCCCCAAATCCAAATGCTCCCCCCCCAAGTCGGGGGAAGAAAAAGGGAGAGAGGGAGAACCGCAGGAACCGTAAGGGCAATAAAATAAATCGAAGAAGTACTTACTGATCTCCATGCTCTGAAACAAAGACCGTTTGCAGTTGCAAGTGCAGGAGACATTAGGCTGGTGAGGTCCGCCGGTGTTGTTGAGACCCATCAAGTTATACATTTAAAAATCAGGAGGAGGAAAAAAAGGAGCGGCGAGACCTCAGAAGGTCCCCGGGAAGCACGACATAAAGGCGGGAGCGTCCTGGGCGGAGGAGGGGGCGACGGCTGAGGGACGGAGAGGAAACCGAGGCGGGTAGGACTGACTTTAAAAAAGAGGGAGGGAGAGAGAGAGAGAAGCCTTCGTGGAGGAAGGGGGGGACTCAGCATTAAAAAAGAGCCCCCTCCTCAGTTTCACGGGGGGGGGGGAGAGAGATACGCGTATATGCAGCTCCAGCTCAGAAGCTGGTCAGGGAAGGTCTGAGCTGCGAGAGGTGCGCCTCGGCCCCCATTTCCCCTCCGGAGCCAGAAGTTCGCAGACGGAGCAGGCGAGACTTGCGACTTTGTTTCTCTCTCCCTCCGTCTCCCTCTCGCGCTCGCCTGCCCAGGCAAGATGCGAGTTCCTCCCTCCTCCTCCTCCTCCTCCGCCCCCGCCCCCCCCGTCCTTTGCTCCTCATTCAAGTCCAAGGAGATTCAGTTTCAGATGAGAGAGAGAGAAAGAGGAGACTGAAGCAGACAGACGGGGTGACGTCAACGCTAGACTGGAACTGCCCTTTCCAAAGGGAGGGGGCGCGCGCGGGGAGGGAAGGGATCTATCGGGGAAGGCGCGGTAGACGGGGAGGCGGGGGAGAAGGATCGTGAAGGACTGGCCCCGCCGCCCAATCGCAGGCGGGCTAGCCTTTTGTCCCCTCCCACAGCTCGGGCTGTCGGACCTGCCTCTTAAAGACAAAGGTGCTCGGAGTTTGCCCCCCCCCAAGAAAAGGAGGGGAGGGGAGCATCCTTGCAAAGAAGCGGAGGGAGAAGGCTTCGAAGGACCGACAGAAGGAGATGGCGTGGTGGTGGTGGTGGTGGTGGTAATAAATCTCCTTTTCTTTATGTATGGAAGCAAGGGAGCCTTCTCCCCCCCTCCCCCCGGTCAATAAAATTTTCCTAAATCGCCCCAGTCCCCGAGTCACGGAGAATAAGTGAGGTGCAAACTGCTTCCGTCGGCAGGAACTTGGTAAGTGAAAAAAGAAGGGGGGGAAGGAGAGAGAGAGAGGAAAAAAGCAGCCTCTAAATACTCAGTTGTATCAAATCAGCGGGTATCTGTGTGTGTGTGTGTGTGTGTAGACAGACAGACAGAGGCTGGGGGATTGTGGGAATTGAAACCCGGAACATCTGGAAGGCATCAGGTTGGGGAAAGCTGTATTACTGCCCCAACCTTTCTCACTGTTAAAACCTCGTTTATCTCCCTGAATAAAGGGGGGGGGGGTGTCCTTTAACCTCATGAGAAATCTTTACTGCCTCCCCTCCAGACATGCAAAGAGGATCCAGGACTTCCAGCCTACCTAATTTTTATTTATTTATTTGAATGCATTGGCTGCCCAATTCCAATGGACTGTCCGGTTAGAGGATGAAGAATTCACCCTAATCTAGGATTTGGTTTCCACCTAGGCAATTTGGGGAGACCAAGCGGTAGGGTATCAAGGGGAGGATTCCCCGCTTTGCTTGGAATCAACCTCTGTTGCTCTAACCCAGGGTTCTTCAACCTCAGCAACTTTAAGATGGGTGGACTTCAACTCCCAGAATTCCCCAGCCAGAAGTCCACCCATCTTAAAGTTGCTGAGGTTGAGGAACCCTGCTCTAACCCACTACAGTACATCTAAAGAGGAGGCTTGCTGTGTTCAGTTAAGGGAGATATTCCTTAAGAGCATCCCTTGGGTTCACACCAATTCGGCCTGCCAGATCTCAGCTCCAAACATTCAGGCCAGTGTTTCTCAACCTTAGCAGCTTTAAGATGTGGCTGGGGAACTCTGGGACTTGAAGTCCACATTCAGAGATAGAGAAACAAGTAATTCTTTGCTGCCTTTCAGAGTTTTGCAAGCCATGTTGGCTGTAGTACATTAAGCTTACATTATTTGTTTGATTTTGGCTTAGGGTGTTTTGGGAATCCAGCCAACTGTGGTTAATTCAAGAAAATATGTCTAAGTGAATCATGGTTTAGTGTGATGTGCAAACTTAGTCTCCATTCTGTATAGGGCTGTTAGATTGGACTTTAAAAACTGAAATTTGAGGGTGAGCAAAAGGTTGAATGAAAACTTAGGCCAAAATATACCTAATTTCCAGGTGCTACATTACAATATTTTTGTGCTGCGGCCTCCAACACAATTGTTGCCTGAAAGAGTTACTGTATGGCTACTGAATTCTACCCAAATAAATAATTCAGGTACTTGATGAAATGGCCTATCTTCCCAAAGAACTTTTAATTCAAAATTACCCACATAAACATTTCTTTATACTTCGGATCACGTTATGTATTTGGATGTTGTAAGAGTGTACATATTTTATTGCATAGTAACCTTACTGCCAAAATGCAAATACAGAGTTTAGTCGGTCATGTACCAACTGTACAGGTAGAGCTAGCTGGAAATTTAAAGTATTAATAGCAAATTTAATTGGCAACACCAGCTCATATGATTCTTAACACACCAGAAGCTGCTTCTTAGTAAAAGTGGTAATAACTGTTTGTGTAGCTGATGAGAACAAAATAACATGGTATTACTATTATTTTGGATGTTTTTTTAATGATCCATTTTCTAGGGAAAAAGGCCAACAGTGTACGGCAACTATTTTAAAAAAGACAAATGAATTATCTTTAAAGGAAGTGAAAATAAAATTGGCAAAATAGTTGTGCCTTTATGTATAGCAGTGCTACTAGATCTGCACTGCAAAATGACAACGAGATGGCAGGAGAAATAGGGAAACCCCTAATATTTTGCTACTATAGAGTGGTCATGTGGATTTTTGCCCCCCCACCCTGATCTTACCTTATGTACATCCATGCTGGGGTTATATTTGAATCTGTATACAGTTCTAGTCCGCATACTGCAAAAAAGATTTTGTAGAACCCCAAAATACAACCCAAATTATTAGGGGTATAGAGCAGCTCTCCTACAAAGAAAGACTAGAGCAGTGTTTCTCAACCTTGGCAACTTTAAACTGTCTGGACTTCAACTCCCAGAACTCCCCAATTGAAGTCCAGACATCTTAAAGTTGCCAAGTTTGAGAAACACTGGACTAGAGTGATTCGGGATTTTCAGCTTGGATCAAAGGCAGTTAAGAGAATATAGTACAGCTGTATAAAGGCATGAACGTAAGATCATCCACTGAAACTAAATAGATAAAAATTCTGGACTAATAAAAAGAAGTACGTCTTTACATGACACATAAACAGTTTGCTGCTATCAGATGTGCTTACGGTCACTAATTTATATGGTTTTAAAAAGAAACCTGAGAAATTCATGGAGGATTTAACTACCCATGGTTGCTAGGCTCATAACAGTATATTATTTCCAAAACCAAATATTGCTTGCCTTAGTAGTAGGTGCTTAAGTATGACAGTCGAAGAAAGCTGTGTCCTTGTCTCCCAGTTATAAACTTTCCTTCCTGGACTCACTTGGACAGACACAATGCTGTAGGACAATGCTGTAGGACAGGGCTCCTCAACCTTGGCAACTTTAAGACGGGTGGACTTCAACTCCCAGAATTCCCCAGCCAGGCTGGCTGAGGAATTCTGGGAGTTGAAGTCCACCCGTCTTCAAGTTGCCAAGGTTGAGGAACCCTGCTGTAGGAGATAGGCGTTTGGATTGATCCATCAAAGTTCCTAGGTTCTTAAAAGGAGACAGAGCTGTGGTGTTAGAATTCTGGATTGTATTCAGTTCTGATGGCCAAAGGTACTCATACTTTCAAAGCTATACACGTACAGATTTAATATATTGGTGCATCAAAGAGAAAGGCTGCAATGCTATGCTTACTCTGCTGAACTCAGGGATATTTACTTCTGAGCAGATATGTATAGGATTGTACTGTGTACAGGGGAGTGGCATAAAACGAAGTGTTATCACACCTAATCTTAAGTGGTATAAACTAAAATTCACCTGGTTCCAATCTACCAACTCATGCTGTATAATATGTACATTGTAAATAGTGTAAATTGATATGAAAATCAAAGGGGAAGAACCAACAGTATGGTTGCTTCTTAGACAGCAGCATCCCCTTGCTTGCATATCCTGTTTGCTGGCCTGGAGAAACAATTGGACTGTTGCCCGTAGTTTGATTCTTCCTTGACTGATTAAGAATATCAGAGTATAAGAAGAATCTTGTTGAATTAGGCCAAGAGCCAATCTGGCCCAGCCTTCTGTATCCCACAGCGGTCAATGACTTGTATCCAGGAAGCTCCCCAATATGGACAGGAGGATGATGGCTCTCTTCTATAGGTGCTCCTCATCAGCTGATATTGAAAACATGCTGCCTTTGATTTCAGAATTAATGTGACCATGGTGTAATCCAGTTTAAAACCATCCCCATGCATCCACCCTTACAACAGGGTTACTTGAAAGAGTATATCTGATTTAAGTTGGCTCAGCAACAGCCCAGTGATCTTTTCATGCTGATTAAAGGTGTGGGGGAAATCCATAATTTGTAGGCTTACAACGTTCTGAGTGGGTTCTTCTAAAAGGAGTATTATTTAAAAGGACAATTGGCAACACAATAGTCACAAATATCCTTCCTTCTCTTAGTTCCAGTGTCATAATAAAGCTGGACTACCTTTTGAAGCTTGGGTTCATAAATCACACTTAGCCAGGACCATGGTTTATGCACAACAATGGCTAGTTTCATGTGTCACACTGATTTACAAACTAGAATGGCTGAGTTTACTCAGATCACATTATGGCCTAGCGTGATACATGAACCTTTCCTTTTTCCCTTACTATTGTGCAAAGAAGGTGTTAAAATGTAGGGGAAATTATTATTGGCTGTCTGCTGGTTTATCCAATGCTGCAGCTTGGTATAGCTGTAGGTAACATTAAACTACTTTTTAAAACCACTTTTTATCAGACAATCCATAATCCTGGTTTGTCCATAATACTAAGCTATAATGGAGTAATTTTACACACCTTATGCTAAGCCAAAGCCAAACCAACTACACCATGAGTTAGTGAATATTGTCTTTCAAATCAGTGATACACTGCTAAAGAAATCCCAACCACATCAATGCTGTCTTGCACCCTAAGAATTTTTCATGAGGCTTAAGAATTGAAAACAGACTTGGATCATAGCTGTGTTTTGAACATCAATTCTTAGTTTCCTATCTTTATTAAACAGTAATGTAGCTGTATTGCATGTTAACCCTTATTCCATAATTATAATTCAAACCTTGTGCGATAATCAAAGTGGGAAGGTATGTCTCCAGGGATTGGGGTGAGACTAAAACTACTGACTCTGGGCCCAGCAATCATCATGTATTAATTGTGGCATCAAATATTTTCCCAGTTGAATGGGCACACAATCATGTAACTTATATTATCTTGTAAAAATAGTTCAAGGTGTGCATCCAAAGTCAGTGCTGTTGAAGAGTATTCCTGCAAGTGTAGGGCATGCAGAAACATGACCGCAGTTCTCTTCTTCCAGCCTCTAAAGTATATAGTTCTACAAAGTTTAGACCATCTGTGTTGGGTGGTCAGCTCCTGAAAACTTTGTGGATTTGTCCTTGTAGCTCTCTTGGTGACAAAAGGAAATTGATTTGCCGTTGCCACACCACCCAGGAGGTTTTATCTGACTTCTCAGTCTAGCATACAGACCAAGGATTTCCTAATCCTGAGTACTAGCCAGGTTCATCCCTTTCAGCCTTTTCTAAGATCAACAAGGATGTCTCTGGCGGATGACTATGATTAACTGTGCTCTGTCCATTCAGGAGAGTCCTTTACATCCACCTTGTTCAACCTGGTACTTTTTGGATGTGTTCAGATTTCAATCCCAGAATTCCTTGTTAACACAAAGACAAGGATTGTGGGAGCTGTAGTCATAACACATCCAGAGGATGCCATAGCATGTCAGGAAGATGCCATCCAAGGTTGCTTTTCTGTTTATTCCATTAGATAGAATTTTCTTCTTATTAATCCATTCCTGCATTTAAGAATGTAAGTCATCAGGGAAGAAGACTGAGGAACTGAGTGAACATATGTAATCTGGCTGATTTAGTCAAACAACTAAACTGTTTAGTCTATCTATTTCATTGGGCTGTGGCCTTCCAGGATCAGCTTGTTTATTTATTTATTCAATCAATTTGTATAGCCTTGTCTTAGTTTTGCTAGCTATCTATGAATTTTAAGTGTATTATGGACCCCGAGGTCATCCTCATGCAAAGCATGTGTCCAGCCCTGCAGTCACCATAGTTCTGAAGGTGGATGGGCACAGAAAACCAGTCATCTGAATAACTTTCTGAAATCTGCATCCAAGATATTATAAAATATTGGAGTGGACATTCATGCCCACTATGAATGTCCAGTCCAATAACCTTCTTATAGTGAATATTGGTTCACCCTTTGGCAAGACTTGTGGAAAATGAAATGGAAAAATGACTCAACTCTCTCAGAACGGAGACTGCTGGGTTTATAATTCATAGCCAGTTGTCACTGTTCAAAGTTTCTGTTAGGACATTCACCGGGATACCTGCCAAGAAGAAAATGTGTGCGTATATATGTGTGTATATATGTGTCTAAGAAAGACTTCTATGAAGGATATTGAACTCCACTGTTTTACAACCTTGTATATTTAGGCTTACAAAACATGCTTAACCAGGTAAGGTAAAAACCTGGCAGATTTGTGAAACATGCTAAACCTGGTTAATATGAACTGTGGCTGCATCTGTGCCTGCTGTTATTGTTCCCCTCTTCAAAGGGAAAGGTAGCAAGAGTGAAAGTTGAACCTAAAGGGGGATTAATTTGCTAAATGTGCCTGAGAAAGTATTTGTCAGTATTTGCCTGAGAAAGTATTTGATTGAAAGAGTATCAGAGGTGACAGTGAACATTTGGGAAGTGCAGTGGGCATCTCTGCTGTGCAGGGCATGTGGAGATCAAATTTGTACTCTTCAGTAGGTTATTAGGAAATGTCTGAATGTGGAAAATAGTTTGTTTCCATTCGTTCATGTAGGGAAAATGTATGACAAAATGAATAAGCTTGACTTACGGAATGTTTTGCATTTTTATTTATTTCTTGGAATTCAATAGCTGCCCAGCTCCAATGGACTCTGCATTGAGTTCATTGCACGTATGGAGTTGAAGGTTGCTTGCTAAATGTGATACAAGCAGTATATGATGGAAGTAAAGTATAGACCAAGGAAGTTGTGGTTAGATGGAGCCAATGAGATTTTCAGAATGAAAAAATAAGGCATTTAAGGAACAAAAGGCAATGTGTGAAGCAGTGGATTGTTGCCATAGAAGCAAAGATAATTTTCAAGGTTAGAAAGGTTAGTTAATCACAGAGTCATAGTTAGAAGTGAACTTAAAGGTCACCTGGATCTTAAAGGTAATCTAATCTAATTCCCCTGCTCAATGCAGGACCCACTAGACCAGTGTTTCTCAAGCATGGGAACTTTAAGATGTGTGGACTTCAACTCCCAGAATTCCCCAGCCAGCCATACTGGCTGGGGAATTCTGGAAGTTGAAGTCCACACATCTTAAAATTCCCAAGGTTGAGAAACACTGCACTAGACCATCTCTGAGAGAGGGTTGTCCAGCCCTTTTTGAAGACTTCTGGTAAAAGAAAACTCACCATTCTGTGTGGCAGTCTGTTCCACTGGTCAACAGCTCATATGGTCAGGAAGTTCGTCCTGATGGCTAGCTTGAATTTCCTTCCTTGTAGTTTCAAACCACTGGGGTTCTGTCCATTCTCTTTCTTGTGTTACAGCCCTTCAGATATTTGAAGACTGTTATCCTATCTCCTGCCCAGATACAGAACTTGGTAGTCAGGTCAATCTGGCATGACCCATTGTGGCAAACTCATGCTGGCTCCTCTCAATTGTAAACACACCTATCCAAATGTTCTCAACATGCTGCTTGACAATCTGTACAGATATCAAGATTTGTCATTTTCCTGGTCCTTCTCCTTCCCCATTTTGAAGGTTGGGATGATGTTTACTCTCCTTGTTTTCTGAAACCTCTTCAGACCTCAAGGAGTTCTCAAAGGTTACTGAGATTGATTCTGTGATCACCCCCATTAGTTCCTTCAGCACCCTAGAATTTAATCCATCTATCCCTGGACTCTTGAATTCATTTAAACTGGCAAGGTGTTCTTTACCCTCTCCTGGGTAACTTTGCACTAGTGACTAATAACACCTTCATAGCATCATGGAGTCATCACTAAAGTGATATAAAGCCTGTCTGCATTACTGTAATTTTGGCACAACAATGGTTAGATGACTCTTGAAGAAATGAAGTCATCTTGCAGAAATTATCCTTTTCTGTCCTAAACTGCAGTTCCCTCATTCCCCTGTGGAACAACAGTGATCACTAGGATTCCAATTCCCTTCAGAGCAGTGTTTCTCAACCTTAGCAAGTTTAAGATATGTGGACTTCAACTCCCAGAATTTCCCAGCCAGCATCCTGAAGTTGAAGTCCACATATCTTAAACTTGCTAAGGTTGAGAAATGCTGCTTCAGATACAAAATAAGTGTTAAGAAGTTCTGTCTTATCATTTGTTACCATTTCCCCACTTTCTTCTTAAAATGGACCCTACATCCTCTTTGGCTTTCCTTTTATTTCTAATGCAGCCACATAACCCTTTTTTGTTGTTGTTGTTGTTTTAGTATATCTCTCAAGCCTCACCTCATTCTGAGCTTTAGACTTTAGACTGACACAGTTCCTACATATTATCTTGTATGTTTGGTTATGTTCTCATCCTTCCATTTTTTGTAAATGTCCCTTTTTCTCTACAGCATTTTATAGCTCTGCATGAATCCATGCTGGCCTCTTTAGATATTCCCCATCTTTCCTTCATGCAGGGGTTGTTTGTGACTGAGCCATCAGCATCTCATTTTGTTTAATTTTCCATCCTTCCTGGAGTTAGGGTTTCATATAACGATTTCTCAAGTATACTATTGCAGGAGATTTGAAAGAATCTGGGACTTTGTTGACTGCCTTTGAATGTACATGATCTCTGTTTCCATCATTGTTTCCAACGTTTGCTAGGATCACAGGTGTTCAGTTTTGATCCCTCCATTGCCTGTTCATTCAAAACAACAATATCAGCGTTTGCTTTTGAAAATCTGGATGGTGCTTAACCCCAACATGTTTAACATTCTTTTATAGAGCAGACATTTTTTACAGATGTGTTTTCATGCTACAAGATTAAGGAATTGTCCATAGATGAGGAGGGGATGAATGCATTATTGCTGCTTCTGTCTATAAAATGTGGGTAATATAATCCAACATTCACAAAACTTTAAATCTTCACTTACAAATATAACAATATATAACAAGTATTTCAGAAACATTCAAGTATGCACAGCCATAGTGTTTACTATAGGAAATATGATGTTATGCTACAACAGGAATGTGTGATGATAAGGTAGCCTGGAAGAGGTCTGAAGATTTGGGCTTTTCAAGGAATGGTTCAGCTGACAAGATAATGTAATTCACTAGATGGTAATTATAGTAATTAGAGGTCTCTTATGCAAAAGGGCATTCTTTATTTTAAAGATTTCACTCAGTTCTGTTAGCTCCCAATTGTTGGCCTCCACAAACAATTCAAACAGTCAATGAAGCAGTCGTAAACTTTCAGGAAGAGATGCTTCTGCATCCTCAATCTTGGCGACTTTAAGATGTGTGGACTTCAACTCCCAGAATTCCCCAGCTGCCATGAATTCCCCCAGCCAGTTGAAGTCCACACATCTTAAAGTTGCCAAGGTTGAGAAAGACTGGTCTAGAGCATGTGGGGGCATGAATGTAGCACCTGTTGGCAACACCTGAAAGCAGGCACACCTTTTCCCAGGATAATGGGGCTGCAGCATAATACTGGGAAAAGGCATGTTTCGTTTAAGGAGTTGCCAACAGGTGCTGTCTGTCCACCTACGTGTACTCTGACACACCCTTTTCCCTTTGAATCTGAAGGCCTGCACAGTTCTATCAAATATATTCCACTATTGGTGGCAAGTGGACATAATCTTAATACAAATCTGGTCTACTTCTGCATTCAGCAAATGTTCCAACTGATATGGCAGCGTCCAGATATAGAGGCACACTGTTTCTTTAGGTTGTTTAGTTTTTGTTTAGTGTTGTTTGAATCCAGCCATTGTACCATGTAAAACATGATTAATGACCAGGGCTGCATTTGGACATCTCAAGGATGCAACCAGTAGAGGGGCCCAAAATGTTCAAACTCTTGTTTTAAGGGTTGGGGGATTGTAAGAAATAAATGAAATAAATATATTAAGCCTTGGTTTAAGGCATCCATTTTGCTATGAAATCCTCCTGGAATAAACTGTCTGATTTGGAAGGAACAAAGTGTTAGGGAGTAAAATTCTTACAGTATACTGATTTTGTTCCTTAACTAATTTTTTTTTTTAAAGCTTAAATTTATGGGAGGCTCTGAAATGATCAGGTGGATCATAAATTGGTGCTGGGAGGCCATATTTACTTTATAGAATGCAGGTTATCCATCTTTGGCTTGGTGTAATGCTTGATTCCAGTCACTGTGGCTTGTTCAGCCAGCCACAGCTTAGCATAATGTGTGAATTCCATAAAACAAATTGTTCTTCTTCCCCCACAGTGTAAATTTTCCATCACAGAATGTTTATCACATTCCCTATAAAGGTTAGTTCTACTGCAATAGTCTTTTCCTCTGCTATGGCTTGAACCCCGGTTATATTAGGAAGGAAGGAAGGAAGGAAGGAAGGAAGGAAGGAAGGAAGGAAGGAAGGAAGGAAGGAAGGAAGGAAGGAAGGAAGGAAGGAAGGAAGGAAGGAAATACATTCATTCTGTTTAGTCCATCAATAGTTCAATTTGCTTTTTCATAGATAAGTGCCAAGGAACAAAATAAAACCAGGAATTACATCCATCGTTGCACCAAGATTTAATCCAAAATTAGTCTTTTTCTTTCCACCAGCAGAGAAATAAACCTGTGTGAAAGAAGGAATTTATATTTTAAAAATGCTGATGTAAGCTGAGCTATAGCAGTGTGAACAAACTGCTAAAATACTTTTGAGAATCCTGCTAGTCAGAGATAAAGACAGCTCTAGGTTATCTTGCAAGAAGAAAAAAAAGGGAATGTTTTTCCCATAATTCTTGATAGGTATGATTTACTACTTGGAGTTTGTTAAGGGGTCTTTATCTTGCTTCTTTACTTCCTAGAGAAGGAACAATGCCAAATGTGTTAATAGAAGCAAGGAGGGATGGCATAATGAAATAACATGCAAAACTAAAAATCCCTTGCACGCTTAGAAAAATCACAAAGCAGAAGGCCTGGTTTTCCTTACCAGCAAATGTGAACTTTTATTACCTACCACGGAAAATGAGATTTAAAAATAGTATTAAATAAACCTCTACAGTCTCCAGAGTCTGTTTGGAAGCTCTGCCTGATGAAAAGAATTGATTTAAAAAAAAAAAAAAGGAACAGACTTCTAGAAGATTGTTTAATCTTCACACTTTTGCCACCTGACAATCTGTGCCTGGCTTCAACAATGCTTTTTAATTCAGGCAATGAGAAGGGGGGGGAAATCTTGTATCAGAGAGGAGAAATAAGGTTTAGAAAGGTAAGCAGCTGAAAATGTTAGATGTTAGGCAGGCTTGGAGACTGAAGAGCAAAAACTTACTGGGTCACAGCAACCGGTTCTCTGGTAATGTTCCTCTCCCACTTGTCATGTCTGCACACAGAGAAAATAAAAAAATTCTTTGTTGTTAATGCCAAAAAAACTGAACCACAGGTGTGCCAGTGCCTTTGTCATTCTCAGTTTTTAGCAACAAAAGTTCCCAAGAAAGCCACCTGAAGCAGACTTCAGATGCAAAATGGTTATGGCAAAAGAGATAGTTTAAAATCTTATTTGGAATTATGAACAGAGCCATTTTTAAATTTAAAATAGTCTCTCTCTCTCTCTCATATACACGGACACAACATATCTATACATTTTACAGACATCACACTAAGTTAATTAGAATTGTGTTGGGAAAGGCTGCTCTGTATAACCAGCAAGTTTCATATACTAATCTGATACAACATTTTCTGGAGGATAAAAAAAATCCCTAATGCTTATTATTAATCTCTTCCCTTGGGCATATATGGTCTAAATAGGCAAAAGTGGAAGGTTGGGGGAAATTCAAAGGGCACGAAGAGGAGATCACTGAATCCCTATGGAGACTTTCTGCTTAAACTCTATTTATGTTTTAAAATCCGCACGTTGGTCACTTTGAATTAAGGGCACAGTAAGTTTGGCAAAAGGACAGGACCAAGATAAAAAGGATCGTTTTCTATTTTTAGCCATTAAAAATTTGCCTAAATGCACTATTCCATTTCAGACCACTAACTTGTTTACGGCTTCCATTTCTCAATCTGGGTTCCATCCGATGTATTTTTTCTATTTAATACGTAAATATTATTTCTTTTTCTGCACCAAGTATCCCTTTGAACCCTCCTTCCCAAGCTGTCTCAATATGCACGCTGTGGTTGCAGCAGGAAAAAGTCAGTCCACCTAAGAAAGATGGCACTGAAGCTGAGTGGCAGGACACCTGCGTTGACCAAGATCACAGACTTGGCATTTGGCATCTGTAGTGAGTGGATTTCAAATCTGCAGTGCCAAGGAAAAGCATTTTGAGTGAGATATTTTCAATCCTAGAGATGTATGATAGATTCTGGAGCCCAGTACTGTTGCTAATGGAAAATAAAATTGGCCTTCCTCAGGTGTCAGATTTTGAAGTCCCATTAAAAGATTGACGATGATATAGATGATGATGACGACGATGATGATGGATATGATTTTTGCTACAAGTGGATGCATGCTTGTATTTTGCATTATCTAATACCAATATGTTATAGGCTACTTCTGGTTAACTGGATATATTCTTTCCAGAGTGTGGGATTGCAGATGGGATGATATGGGTCAATCAACTAAAGGCAAAGATCTTTTCTAGCATGCTGGCATGTTGGGCTGGGATTTGTGTGCACACCCATGTCCCACACCCAATTCTCTTTAGCCATACATCTTAGAAGCTGTTTCTGTCTTAAGCAATAGCAATAGAAATCTGTTGCAGTTTCGGACCCATCCCAGCCACACTTATAATTACTTCTGCAAGCTTGTTCTCTTGTATGACCCTTGCAGATTATTGCTTGATAGGTTAAAAAGAAAAGTCAAGTCTCCTTTGAGTCAAGCTCAAATCCAGGTGACCTACATGGCAACGTCCATGCAGTTTCCTTGACATCATATGGAAATGATTCACCATTGCCACCTTTTGTGATACTTTTTTGTTTATCCAGGCTAGCTTACAGCCTTGGAATTTCCTAGAAGAGTCTCATCCAAGTACCAACCAGGTTAAATGAGTATGGTGGGGTTTATGTTTATTAACATCCCTGGAAAATTGGGGTCAGGGTTTTAGGACTACTTTTTCCTCCTTTTTTGCATAGTTTTTTTTTAAAAAATCATTGGAGTTTTAATACATTCAATTACCCTGAATGGGTCTGCATTCATTAAAAGGGTGCAATATATATGTTTAAATAAATAGATAGATAAATAAATATCCCTTCCCCTTGAATATCAGCAAGAAATCATGCTGCCATTGCTGGGTGGTTTGGGGCTAGATGTCAACCTCTAGAGCCCATCTTAGTGGGCTCTAGAGGTTGCCAAACAGAAGCTCAGCAACTCTAGGTCATCCGTTGGTGAAGTCTGCCAACTGGCAATAGCTCTCCAAAGATTTAGAATGGGGGGTTTCTTGGTCTTACGTTGAAATAACAAACATGCAGTTTCTGTATGCAAATGATAACCATCACTGCTCTGTTTCTTCCAAGTTCTCCCTTCAGAACCTGGTTCTCCTCCCTCTCTGCCTTTAACTTGGCTTCTGCACAAAGAACTCACCTCTAGACTGTATCTAATTTAGGTCCCTTGGTTCTTAGAGGGCCTGAAGCCAAAACTGGAAAACAATCAAACTTTTCAACAAAATCCAAATTATGTGACAGCATGTACAGTTAGCACTGATCTTCACACTTATAATATAGAGACTGAATCATAAATAAGTCACTGTGTTATCAAGACACATTTGCTCATGTTTCATTAGGAAACATTAAAAGATGACCTACTTATACCAACCTTACAATTAAAATTCAGACACTTCATGGATCTTCTGCGTGGGCATTTGTAGCTCTTCAAATACAAGGAACATTGTTCTGATTGTAATTATAGGTAAACCTCAACCTTACTCCTATTTTCTGTTACCAATTTCAGTGTAGAAAAAGGATGATCTAGGCAAGAAAGCTGAAAAATAGCATTTCAATCATCCTATTCCCAAATACTGGCTTACTGAGTCTTCTGTTGTTGGACTTGGGAAGATAATCAAAGGATGTTTGTTTGTTTGTTCTGACAAATCAGTACAATTAAAATTTACATCTTAACCTTCTGTTTTCTTATAAAGAAAATTATTGTTTGGGTAACTGACAGGTAGAAATCTCTCACAAGTTATTTAAGCAAACGTAACTCAAAAATAGAATTGTTAGATTGGTAATTTGTACTTAAAATTATATATAATTACATTATTCATAGTCAAAAAGGACTAGTTGTGGGAGAAATATGGAAAATAGATTTCACAAACTTTTGGATTATTTTGACTTTATTTTAATAATCCAATGTAAGTCATGTATTAACAATGTTTTGAGACATCTTACTTGAACACATAAAGTTTTACCTTTATTTGTTGAATTCCACTTATCCACTAATAAAAGACCCCAGTCCACATGAAAATAAGGATACAATATGAATTCTCCAATTGTTTATTTAAAACTTTAGGCCATTTTTAAAAACAGAAGCCCTTAATTGTAATTGAAAAAATATATTATATTATCAATATAAAATAAATAGCATCAGCTATTAAAAAGAAGCTCAGCCATGATGTCAGCTTACAAGCCAAAAGCCTGCCAGTGAAATGACAATCAAGATAGAGTTTGTTCTCTTCTGGCCAAGCGATTTCCAGAATTTGGGAGCATCTGTTACTATGAAATGTGCCACTAATGATGGCAGGGTGGAGACCATGGTCTTTTCCAAGGTTTTTAAGTCATTGGCATTTTTATATGAGGTAATGTGGTATTTCAAATAATTAGATCTCCAATTATGTAGGAATTAATAGGCTATAAGCAGCACTTTGACTTGTCCTCAGAAATGGGCTTATAGCCAGTCAAGCTTTTATAATAAAGGTATAGTTTGCTCCTTGCAGCTAGGATAGAGAATATGTGGCTGAACCTCTATTCCCCACAGCCCAAGCCATCACAGTCAATTATGAGGGAGGCTGAAAATTATAATTTACCAATATCTGGAGGATTACAAGTCCTCCCCTACTGTAACCAGCTATGGTCAACAACCTGCCTGTATCATCCTGGACCAGCTGAAGTTCCTGCTACTTTTTAAAGGAAGCTCTGTACATAGGGTTATATTAGGTGTCATCTTGTGGGACCAAGGAGTTGCACCTTCCCTGTTGGAGTGCCGTATGGAACAGCCTCCTCCCTGAGATCCAGAGGGCCTTGACCTTCTTGCCCATTCAGAAGGCTGTGAATACCCGGTTTTTCCTCCAGGCGTTGGGCCAGGATGATGGGTGAACCCAATAAAAGAGTGGTTTGTATGACTGAGTTTGTTCTACAGTGCCTTGCTTATCATAGAATCATAGAGTTGGAAGGGACCTAAGAGGTCATCAAGTCCAGTCTCCTGAACACTGCAGGATTCACTACACCATCCCTGATAGATGACTATCCAACCTCCAGTAAAGGGAAAGAAACTACTCCATGTGGTAACCTATGCCACAGATTGACTAGTGTTCTATTATTATTTTAACTTGTTTTCTGTTGTTTGTCACCCAGAGTCCATATGTTAGATGGATGGTCATATCTATTTTCTAAATAAATAAATATTATATTTGTGCAAACAGGATGCAATTAAGGCATGTGTGCTAATTTCTAGCATTAATAGATCAGGTTATTAATAGATCAGGCATATCAACTCTATGACACTGATTGAAAACTTGAACAGCTTCTGCGGATTTAGATTGCATCTGTTGATGGAAATTTTGTTCTCAAAGTTATACTTTCTGATCAGCACACAGGCTGGATTCAACTAATGCTAGGCAGTTTTTCTACACTTCTCATTCAGTTTTGATGAACGAGAATAAGCTTAGAAATTAAAAGAAAAGAGAATTTCAGAGAACTTCTCAATTGTGGAGTGGAATTTTATTGCACCATCATATTATGAGATAACTAAAAGAGATGGATGTCTGATCTATCATTACACCATTCCTATAGTGGTCTGTAGGCTTCCTACACCTCCATTAAATCCCAGGGGAAGACATAATGACCAGAGGGCTTCTTCAGAAGCTACTCTGCTGTGACCATTCTGTCCTTGAGAAATTGTTGGAAGGCTTCTTCCTCTAGAGAAATTCCTTACCCAATTTGGCAGAGAATTTCAAAAGGCTGTTTGTGCCTAGTTTTAAGGCACAAACACAGACTATATTAGAGTATTTCCACTGAAATCAGAAGACATCACTGACTTATAACAGAGAAATGCAAATCTCTCTTTTTTTTTTTTAAGCCACTAGGAAGCTTCATCATAAAAGCAGTAATTCCTCTTCAGGTTGTACAGAAGAGAATGTTGATTGTAAGAGCAAAATCTAGTATAGCATATAAGTACACCATCTAAAAATAATAAAGCTATTGTTTCAGTCATCTGCAAATTTATGCAGATTTCTATCATAATCCTCTATCTACTAAGGTGTAAATTCTACTGTGTTCAGTTGGACTTATTTTGACCTCAATGTAAACAGAATTGCAATTTTAATGACTGGTTAAAACTAATTTGATACATGACTAGGGTTTCTATAATTATGTGTCAGCCCTAGCTCAGATTACCTTAACCATTCTTGGGTCTACAACTACTAGAATACTGGTGGCTAGGTATTGCAGTTGTATCTTATCTGTAGGGCAGCAGACTAGAATGAGCAACTTCATATTTTACAAACAAATACATTACTGTTTGCCAAATACAGCTCCTAGCAATATGTTTCTCCTCCCTGAAATAATTTATAACTTAAAACTATAGTTCAGCCTTCCCTAGCCTAGGTATCCTCCATAGGTGTGGGCTTCAACTCAGCCAGCAGAAGATAGCTATAATGTATGAAATAATCTTCACTGAATGTCATGGCTTAATTATTTTCAAGATTTAATGAGATCAGGGTTAAACTATGTACTCAGTCATGAACATAGTAAATATCCTTGGGACAGTCACTATTATTGCTGCCTAACTTACTTTACAGGGTTGTTATGAGCACCCTAAAAGAAACTGAGGACACAAATATGGTAAACAAAGAAGACTAGCATCTTAGGAACTACTTCTCCAATTTAACAGTACCATCAACCTCTCATGAACTTACAGTATAGACATCTGAGGGATATTGGTATTTCTTCCTGCCCCTCTTCAACTGCAAAATAAATTTAATGCTATATCAGTTTCAGATGGAGCTGAGAGGTCTAACCATCTGGCCCATCAATTCATCTGTACCCAAATTAAGTATGAATATTTAAAGTCAGTTTAGATGTGTTGTCTGAACCCATAAAGGCCATCAAAAAAATCTTGAATGATTTATAACAATCTTTGTTATATTTCTCAATTCCTGCCTTCTGAAAGCAGAACTGCAGTTATCTTGTTGGACAAAGAAATTGTAATGGTAATCTTGAAGAACACCATAGCACCGTATTTCTTTCTCTCCCCCATCCTGCTGCTGTGCTGGTCAAGGTAGAAAGCAGTTCAATTGCTCTCAAGAATTTTGCTTATTGCAATTTTTTTTCCTCTCACAGCTGAGGACTTTTGCCACAACTGTCTTGTGTGTCCTTGTTCACACATGTATGCAGTTTTGTACCCTGGTGTATGTAGTAAACCACTACAGCAATATTAGCCTCTTTTGCAAAGATATGGCATGGCTGAAGAAAATTATGCACTGCATTTAAACAAAGCAGAGAAAATAATTCACCAGCAGAAAATGAAACCATATGAACATTATTATATTGTAAATATTCATAGAAAATGATGGTGTTTCTGAATGAGGGGGATTGTAGTCAAAAACATTTAGAGGGCACCAGCCTGGGGAGGACTTTCTCTGAATTCCAGAACTCAACTTATTTCTGTTCCAAACCAAGAATTTGCAACATCTAGATTTCAAACCAAGAACGTTTTTGCCTTTGTTTTTCCTCATGGGCCTCTGGATATAGAAAGGGTATTCCTGTTCCCGGGGCTGATTTTTTTTCTGTTCCCACTGTTGGCTTATAGGAGCCTTCCTCTACATAGCTGTCTCCACTTGTATGAACTGCATAATTCAAGAGTCAGCACAGTCAATGAGCATAGTAACGTGGGAATCATGGATTACTGTAATGCGCTCTACATAGGGCTACCCTTGAAGAATATCTGGAAGCTTCAGCTGGTTCAAAATGCAGCAGCACAGGCAGTTATGTATGCCCCTAGAATGGCACATTTTACACCTCTGCTCCGTGAGCTGCATTGGTTGCCAGTTTGCTTCTGGGTCCAATTCAAGGTGCTGATGTTGACCTTTAAAGCCCTTCATGGCATGGGGCCAGGTTATCTGAGGGGCCGCCTCTCCCCAGTTATATCTGCCCACCCCATCAGATCTGGCAGAAGTGGGATGTTGTGGGTCCTGTCTGCCAGGCAGCTACATTTGGTGGGACCTAGGACATGGGCCTTTTCTGCTATGGCGCCCGTCTTATGAAACATTTATTTATTTATATTTCAAATTTAGTCACCGCCCATCTCATTCAACAAGTGACTCTCGACGGTTTACAATAAAATAAGAATAAAAACCAATTAAAATACAATAAAAGCACTAATCAGAAATAAATATAATCCAAGGGATAGGTGGTATAAATAAATTATCCACCTCCAGGAGTGTCTTCAGGGTGCTAATTACCGCCAGGATCAGTTGCCTCTCCTCAAGCCCCATGCGAGTTGGCAGAGCCAGGTCTTCACGCCTTTGTGGAAGGCCAGGAGAGGGGGGGGGCATCTCACCTCTAGGGGGAGAGTGTTCCATAGGGTGGGAGCAATGGCAGAGCAGGCTCTCTTCCTGGAACATCATCCCCCCCACACGAAGTGAGGTTGGCTCCATCCCTGTTAATTCTCCAGAAGTCCCTCAAAACTTATGCCATCAGGCCTGGGGGCCCCAAGGGACTGGTGAGTTCCTGAAGTGGCTCCATTGCAGTTAATATCTGCTGTTCTCTTTACCTTTTAATCACAATTTTTAAATTCTTTGTATTTAATTGTTTTTATATCACTGTTTCATAGTTCTTTACTGTACGTCACCCAGAGCCTTGTTTTTCATGAAATGGTTGGCCATATAAATATGATGGATGGATGGATGGATGGATGGATGGATAACAGGGGTTTGCAGTCCAGCACATCTGTAGGGCACTAGACTGGGAAAGTTGTTTTATAGCTTTTTTTTTTGTTTTAACACTGAGCAACACCTGCCCTCTGGAATGAGGTTTCCTTGAGATTTGAATGGGCTATCACCCTTCTGATCTTTCAAAGGGCCCTGAAGACCTGGATCTTTGGCAAGTGCAATAGAAGCCCCCTTTTCTTCTTTTTTCTTTGTTGCCATCTGGGTTTGTTATCTCTGTCATCTTTGTTACTTTTTGTTTTGTGTAGTTTTCTTGTTTTTAACAATTTGTAAACCACCCAGAGTCACTGGGAGTCAGGCAGCATATAAATTTAACAAATTAATTTATTGTTGTTGTTATGCTAGCTAATGGCACCTCATAGTTAAAGCCATGTTTTGCTTTCCCAGCCTAGCTCGCTGAATAGAGTGAGCAGCACAGCACTCAGTCAGGCGTTCGGCTCCCCTTCCCTATCTGGCACCCCAGACCTGCCTGGCTGCCCCGGATCTGTTGCTTTGTCACTGCAGAGTGTGTTCTGCTTTGCTCCTATCGTTCCAATCTCCTTCTTTCAAAAGACTTGTTTTCCCCATAATACAAACCTGTACGCAGTTATTTCAGAGGAACAGAAATTGGGCAAGGCAAGTAAGGGTATCTAACACAAGAAGCCCTGCCCGATCCATTCCTTGTTTTGAGCTCTGAGCAAATGCCGTCTGTGTGTATTCTCAAACTTTAAAAGCACACGCACACACAGAGTCTATTTTAGGTTGATAATTTCAGGGTAATAATAATAATAATCCCCTTCATGGATCACTGCCTTGTCATGGTGAAGGGGCTTGCGTAACTCAGTGAAGCCATGAGCTATACCGTGCAGGGCCACCCAAGACGGACAGGTCATGACAGAGAGTTCTGACAAAATGTGGTCCACTGGAGAAGGAAATGGCAACCCACTCCAGTATCCTTGCCAAGAAAACCCCATGGACAATGTTAAAAGGCTAAAAGATATGACGCCGGAAGATGAGCCCCTCAGGTCGGAAGGTGTCCAATATGCTACTGGGGAAGAGCGGAGGGCAATTCCAAGTAGCTCCAGAAAGAGTGAAGCGGCTGGGCCAAAGCCGAAAGGACGTTCAGCTGTGGATGTATCTGGAAGCGAAAAGAAGGTCCGATGCTGTAAAGAACAATATTGTATAGGTACCTGGAATGTAAGATCTATGAACCAAGGCAAGCTGGATGTGGTCAAACATGAGATGACAAGACTGAACATCGACATCTTGGGAATCAGTGAATTGAAATGGGCGGGAATGGGTGAATTTAATTCAGGTGACCATTATATCTACTACTGTGGGCAAGAAACCCTTAGAAGAAATGAAGTAGCACTCACAGTCAATAAGAGAGTGGGAAAGGCAGTAATGGGGTACAACCTCCAAAACGACAGAATGATCTCAGTGCGAATCCAAGGAAAACCATTCAACATCACAGTAATCCAAGTCTGTGCCCCAACCACTGATGCCAAAGAAGCTGAAGTTGACCGGTTCTATGAAGACTTACCTTCTAGAACTAGCACCAAAAAAAGATGTCCTTTTCATCATAGGGGATTGGAATGCTAAAGTAGGAAGTCAAGGAGAAATCGGAATAACAGGCAAGTTTGGCCTTGGAGCACAAAATGAAGCAGGGCAAAGGCTAATAGAGTTCTGTCAAGAGAACAAGCTAGTCATAGCAAACACTGTTTTCCAACAACACAAGAGATGACTCTACACATGGACATCACCAGATGGTCAATACCGAAACCAGATTGATTATATAATTTGCAGCCAAAGATGGAGAAGCTCTATACAGAGAGCAAAAGCAAGACCAGGAGCTGACTGTGGCTCAGATCACGAGCTTCTTACTGCAAAATTTAGGCTTAAATTGAAGAACGTAGGGAAAACCACTAGACCACACAGGTATGACTTAGATCATATTCCTCGTGAGTACACAGTGAAGGTGATGAATAGATTTAGGGGATTAGATTTGGTAGACAGAGTGCCTGAAGAACTATGGACGGAGGTCCGTAACTTTGTACAGGAGGCAACAACTAAAACCATCCCAAAGAAAAAGAAATGCAAGAAAGCAAAATGGCCATCTGATGAGGCTTTACAAATAGCTGTGGAAAGAAGGAATGCGAAAAGCAAGGGTGAAAGGGAAAGATATAAGCAACTGAATGCAGATTTCCAGAGAATAGCAAGGAGAGATAAGAAGGCCTTCTTAAATGAACAATGCAAAGAAATCGAGGAAAACAATAGAATGGGGAAGACTAGAGATCTCTTCAAGAAAATTGGAGATATCAAAAGAACGTTTAGTGCAAAGATGGGCTTGATAAAGGACAAAAAAGGCAGGGACCTAACAGAAGCAGAAGAGATTAAGAAGAGGTGGCAAGAATACACAGAAGAACTCTACAAGAAAGATCTTAATGTCCCTGATGTCCATGCTGGTGTGGTCACTGACCTTGAGCCAGACATCCTAGGGAGTGAAGTCAAGTGGGCCTTAGGAAGCATTACTAACAACAACGCTAGTGGAGATGACAGTATTCCAGCTGAGTTATTTAAAATACTAAAAGATGATGGTGTTAAAGTGCTGCACTCAATATGCCAGCAAGTTTGGAAAACGCAACAGTGGCCACGGGATTGGAAAAGGTCAGTTTACGTTCCAATTCCAAAGAAGGGCAATGCCAAAGAATGCTCAAACTATCGCACAATTGCACTCATTTCACATGCTAGCAAGATTATGCTCAAAATCCTACAAGCTAGGCTTCAGCAGTACGTGAACCGAGAACTACCGGATGTACAAGCTGGGTTTCGAAGAGGCAGAGGAACTAGAGATCAAATTGCCAACATTCTCTGGATAATGGAGAAAGCACGAGAGTTCCAGAAAAACATCTACTTCTGCTTCATTGACTATGCAAAAGCCTTTGATTGTATAGATCACAACAAACTGTGGCAAATTCTTAAAGAGATGGGGGTACCAGACCACCTTACCTGTCTCCTGAGAAATCTGTATGCGGGCCAAGAAGCAACAGTTAGAACCAGTCAACCGATTGGTTCAAAATAGGGAAAGGAGCCATGAAATTAAGAGACGCTTGCTCCTTGGGAGGAAAGCTATGGCAAATCTAGATAGCATATTAAAAAGCAGAGACGTCACCTTGCCGACAAAGATCCACATAGTCAAAGCTATGGTTTTTCCAGTAGTAATGTATGGCTGTGAGAGCTGGACCATAAAGAAGGCTGAGCGCCGAAGAATTGATGCCTTTGAACTGTGGTGCTGGAGAAGACTCTTAAGAGTCCCCTGGACTGCTAGGAGGTCAAACCAGTCAATCTTAAAGGAAATCAACCCTGATTGCTCATTGGAAGGACTGATAATGAAGCTCAAGCTCAAATACTTTGGTCACCTAATGTGAAGAGAGGACTCTTTGGAAAAGACCCTGATGCTGGGAAAGATTGAAGGCAAAAGGAGAAGAGGATGGCAGAGGATGAGATGGTTAGATAGCATCACTGAAGCAATGAGCATGAAACTGAGCAAACTCAGGGAGGCAGTGAAGGACAGGAAGGCCTGGCGCGATATGGTTCATGGGGTCACGAAGAGTCAGACACGACTTAACGACTGAACAACAAAAATTTCAGGGTGCTAAATTCTGCATTTGAGCACTTCCCTACACATACCTGTTTCACACTCCAAATCATAAGAACATCTTTGCATCATCCTATGGGTGTCCTCATTGATGCCATCCTTCCCTCACACAGAGCTCACCTGAGCCAACTAGCATGCCCTCCAGCTGATCAAAGGGGGCACAAAAGTTGGCATCCCCCCCCCTCAGCCCCCTGATTCTCATGCTTGCCTTGTCCTGACAGTTTCCAGGGTGAGGGAAAAGAAACAAACTGCTTCTCCTTAAGCCTGGTGAACTGGGGACAGATTACCATAAGGCTTGACTTTTATTAGTTTAACTGAAGCCCAGTAAAATGGTGGCAAGGCTCCATGAGGCCTTGACTTCAGCAGGGAGCGGGTTGAGCAGAAGAAGGGGAGAGTTCCTGCCAATGGAAAACCACCACCCTGTGGCTCAAGAATTAATACTGCAGAACTCCTGCAGCTTCCTCCTGCACTGCAGCCGAATTGGAAATTAATCTCAACTCAGAATTTAGTTACAGAAGCCTCACATCTTCAGAAGGATACAAGGACTTGTGGTGCTGATCCCAGATTGGTGCAAACTCCACATGGAGAGGAGGGCTTGCATTCTAGAATGTGCATATCAAATGAAGGCAATGCCAGTACTAGGTGAAAAGGTAGCATCTCCAGTCTGGAATCTAAAAATTTGAAGTCTGATAGCGCCTTTTCTCAGCAGCAACTGTTATTAAAAGGCATAAGCTTTCGTGAGCTGCAGTTCAGTTCCTCAGATGCTGGAACTGCAGAATTTCCTGAATGTTAGACACTCAGTTCCTAGCAATTTAATAGCAAGTGATGGGGAAGGCTGAGACAGGAATTGTAGTCCAACATACAGTATGCAGAGACGGGCTGGGGGAAAAGTGCCCTAGAGAGCTATTGTTCATCAAAGGTAGGCAATTCTGGACTGCTTTAAAAATATCCAGATTTGGTATTGGTAATTATTAAACATGTTTTTAAAAACTGCATTATATTAAATAGGGCCGTGGTGGGGTAATATGGAGGTGTATCTATCTATAGAAAATCTTGTCCCACAGCATTTAAAAAATGGCATTTCTGAGTCACTCCCATTTAGTAACATATTAAAATGCACATTGCAATAGCTATTTTCAACAGGGCTCCATTAACACTGTAGGTAAGAGTGCTCTTCCCCCATTCAGCTGTGAAATTCTTGTAAAAAGTGCAGTGAGTGAGAGAGGAAAAAGTTCCCAAATTGGCAACAGGTATTTGTTCTCACCTTCCCTTCTGCTTAATTTACCTTCTGTACTTTGCACTCACACACACACAGATACACACACAGATTGAGATTGACTCCAAGCCTGGATTCCTCTCTATATCTCAAATTGCAATGATTTACACCCTAGCTCAGACAACACACTGACTTCTATACTTTAGATTATGGTTTAGCAATGTCATGAAAATCCAGCTAATTATGATTTATTCAATAAACCAAAATTAAACAAGCCATTGTTTAGCATGATATATTAAAAAAGAGGCAGAATAAAAAATCATGATGATGATGATGTATTAATACTGTCTAAAATTCCTACCACCCTAGTAGGGCCAGATGTTTGGCTTCCTATGAAGCAGGACAGGAGCAGCCCCAAATGTAACAGAATTGACTGACCCACACTTTGAATTAAGTAAAAAAAAATACATATTGGCTGTGTATGCACTGAACCACAAACCAGCCATCCAGATTTTAGTCTAATATTGGATTTTGTGTGTGTCTCTGTGTGCCTTCAAGTCAGTGTTGACTCCTGGCAACTGCCTGGACAAGTCCTTGCAGTTTTCTTGGGAAGGTTATTGGATAAATACCTGATAAGAATCCAGACAATACAGGTAGTCCTTGCTGAACAACCCTAATTGGGACCAGCAACTCTGTCACTAAGAGAAACATCATGTGACCACTCTGCATAGTGACAGCAGTGGTAGTTAAGCGAGACAGCATGTGACCATGACTTGCAACCTCCTGCCAGCTTCCTCGTTGACTTTGCTTGTCAAAAGCTGGCTGGGAAGGTTGCTAATGGCGATCACATGACTGCAGGATGCTGCAACTGTCATAAATGCATGATGGTTGCCAAAGTGCCTTGAGTTGCAATCATGTAACCGTGGGGCTGCTGTGATGGTCATACATGTGAGGACCAGTCATAAGTCACTTTGCAGTGCCGTCATAACTTTGAACAGTTGCTAAACAAAGGATCATTAAGCAAGGACTATCTAACTGAAAAGCTCTCTTATTCCTACCCCTGCCTCTACCAAACTATTGCCACAGAACATCTTTAGAAGTCATGTTGGTCAGGGATGATGAGGATTTAGGTCTAATACATCTAGAGGGCACCAGGTTGTGGAAGACTGTGAGAATGAGACTGCCAGCACTGAGCGATTAGGATTTAAAATGAGCTATGACCCTAGGATAGCTTGTAACTTTCGGCTTAGGGTGATGGGTGAAGACACCCACTGTGACTTATACTGCAATCGATCAGCAAAACCTGCGTGATTCATGAACCAGGTCAGACCCTGTTATTGTCAGTATCAAATCAGTATTACAAGAGAGCGTAATCTTGAGATTCCGTTGATAGGGTAGTAACAATTGAAGTTTTACAATTCGCCACTTGTTTTTACACTGGAGGGCATACGGTATTGAGAGTTTAAGCTGTCCAGCACAAACCCTCAAGCCAAGCAGCGTTTTCAGACGGTACTTAATGCGCAGATTCCTGCGGTCTCCTTTGAACACCTGGAGGAAGGTGAAGGCGAGGACGGCTGCTTTTCGCGCTGCGTAATCCGGATGTTTCGCATCTCGGCAGAGCCCGCAAAGGTCTGTCACTTTAAGACGTCTCCGGAGGCAACCCCACCCCGGCGTGGATTCCGGTCGCGGTTTAGGTCTCGCAGACAGGATTTTCCCGTCTCAACACGCGAAAGATATCGCCTCCTGTGCACCCCCCCGCTTTTCCCTGGCCAATCAAAAGTTCAGCTCTCGCAGGCGGAAGCTTCCCACTGGTTGCGAGGGAAGTCAATCAGCGCCGAGGAAAAGAAGAAACTCAGCTGTCTGTACGCGGCGCTTTTGAAACCACGTGGCTGGCGGAGGAGGGCTGTCTGGAAAGGCAGACACAATTCATTACCCGGGCAATCAGAACTGTTAAAAAAAAAAAAAAGCGAGAGAGGAAGGTGGGGGGAGTTGTCTGTTAACCTTAAATTGACCTAATGCTTTCACAGAGGAACAAACAGTTTCTCCTCCTCTCTCCCCGCCCCGGTTCGTCTCCTGGAAGCGACAAGCTGGAGCGCCGCGTTCGCGCTTTTGTCTGCCTGGAGCGCGCGCAGGAGAAAGAGGAAGGAGCGATTCCCCTAAATCGAGAGGGTTCCCAGCTGGCGCGTGAGGTGCAATCGACGGAAGGGCTTTGCTTGATTTAGCCCGAAAGTTGAACGCCCGTCGCTTGCTCTCCCGCGGTTCTCTGCCCGGCTTTGCCCAACCCACTCAACCAGAATGAGCACGTTTTAGCCTGGAGGGCAGCGTCCGCCCAGCCGGAGTAATTGGATTAGGGTACAGTGGAGAAAGTGGGGACACAGCTTGATTGGGGAGAGGGTTTGAACCGAGATCTATCCAAGTCTTTATTTCTTTGGAAATAATAGAGGAGACAGCATTGTCTGAAGCCCTTGGAAAGCTGCTGACAGCAGAAGTCAATAGGCTTGGGCAACTGGACTTTGCATGACATAGATCCCCAAATTCAAGAATTAAACGAGTAGCTTCCTCTGTTGAATAAAGCTGCCTTATACTGCCCTGATTCTCACAACGCTAAACTGTAAGGTGTTTGGTTTGCCTTAGTTCAGTAAAACAGCCATTTCCAAATAATAATAACAGTTTTTTTCAAACTTGGCAACTTGATGATGGGTGGACTTCAACTCCCAGAATTCCCCAGCCAGTGGCTGAAGTCCACACATCACCAAGTTGTCAAGTTTGAAAAACACTGGCTTTAGCCTTATCTGAACCAAGTCCCTGCTGATTCCATGCAGTCTGGTATTTGTGTGACACACATAAAATAGATGAAGCTTTGATTGCACTGTTGGGGCTGCCATCTAAACTTTTTGGACCAAACCCTGTGGACACCCCTGCACTCTGCCTTCAAAGGTTTAAAAAGATAAAGGCTCCCTTGAGTCAAAGTCAACTACCGGAGACTTCTTGGACACATTAATGTAGTTTTCTTGGCAACAATATGGAAGTGGGTGCCACTGTCATCTACTGGGAAATTTATTGACTTCCTAAAGTAGCTTATAGTCCTGGGATTCCTTGGTAAATCTCTTATCCAAGCTTCTGAAGCTTGGAATGTAAACAGGGTCAGGATGGGAGTCTTTATTGGCTATCTTCCAAAGTAGCCTAAATACAATGCATTTCAATGAGCCTGTATGAATGTGGACAAGCTACCTCCATCCAGATGTGGCCATATCTGTATAAATGGAGCCAGTTGGGATCCTCAGGAAGGGACTGGATGATCACCAAGCTTGGAGCCTGCTCCTTGTGAAGGAATGTGATCCTATTTGGAGCAGCTACACACCACTTAATTCGTAAACTATCATTTGTAAACTGCCCAGAATCCCTGGGACTTGGGCAGCATGTAAATTTAAATAATAACAATAACAATAATAGTTCAATTTGCCAGATGAATCACCTCTTAGGAGAACTTTAGTTTTACTCAAACTGAAGCTTAATTTAACTGGCATTCATCCAGCTCGTTATCAAGTTTGGGCACTGCTTCAGGATTTTTTTCTGCCCAACCTGAATTTGATAAAAAGATAAGATAGAGCTGGGTGTCAGTTGCACTTTTCCAGATAATCGCTCCTAGGAGGTTCATATCAGTGTTTAAAAACATGGGGGACAGAATAAAGTTCAAGGCAGTAGTTACTCCACAATCATCCCTAAAGCCAAGTGAAATACAAAGGGAGGAGAAAAACAAAATAATTCAGGTACTAATTCTTAGTATTTTGTGGTTCTAATAATGCTCAGGTATACGATGAGCATCCTTTAAGAGATAGCCTTGTGGTTTTTTCTTATAAGCTGGTTCAGTGGATTATTATGCAACAAGTAGAGAGGATTGTTTGGGTTTGTATAGCATGCTAAACTTGGGTTAACCAAACACAACTCCTGTGTTCATGGAACATGCCATGCCTAAACAAATAAACCATATTATGGCTTAACAATGGGCTTATTCACACAATATATTAAGGCAATGACTTGGTTCTCACATTACACTTAACCACAAATGGCCCAACTCCATTTAACCCTAGTCTAGTATGCTATAGGAACCCAATCACCATTATCTGCTAGTGCTTCTCTTTCTCACAGGGCAGTGCTTTTTGATGAACTTTTGCAGAGCCCTTTTTTGGGTGGGGAAACCCAGATTTCCCAGACCCACATGGACCAGGTAGTTTATTTGGCAACAATATGGAAGCAATTTTCCTTTGCCTTCTTCTGGGAAGATTTTTTGACTTCTCTTACCTAGCCCTGGAATTCCTGAATGGTCTCCTATCCAGATCTTGAAATGATCAAATAGAAGGATCCTTTTTATTCTCAGCAATTTCCTATATCTTTGTTTTGCCCCACATTCTTAACTGGGGCATTGAGTGCAGTGGACAAGAGCAAAGGAGGAAAAAATTACATTGATACAAGGTTCAGCAGGAAGAAAATGGACGTGTGCAACTCAAATAAAACAGGGGTTTCAGGGTTTTAAAATTACCCTTGTCTCCAGGCCTGTCAGCCTTGCAAGATAATCCAGACAGGAAACACGCCCAGATGAACTAATTCTACTTCATTGTAAGGTTACATTAATAGAATCTTGCAAGTCTGAAAGTACATTTCTTCCCTGTCGCCTTTACAGTCCAGGAAACTAGGGAGGGTCCCTTCTGAGCCATTTGCCATATCCACATTCCTTCTGTGGGCTCAGCTGCCTCTTGTCCGACTATTTCCCCGTCTCCCAAGGTCATTCCCACATACCATTACAATGCCATGGGGCCTTCGGCCATGTTGCTGGGAATTTTAGGAGCAGCAGCCTATCAGAGTGGCCCATTGGGGAAGGCTGCTATAGGTAATGCAGAGGGCCTGGCTGTTGCTTGGCAACCACAATACTCAGAGTATAGGCTGGCCTATGATTTGAGAACATCAAGGCAGAAAACTGAAAACCTCACACAGTACATAATTCTGACTAACGCTGACAAAGATGTGAAGCTTGCATACATAAATGTAATGTTCTGCCTTTCAAAGACTTTAAGAAATACTGGAATAAAGTGGTGTAGGGACTTTTGCAATCATACCAACAAACTAGTTCTAGTTCTAAAATCTGTGATTTGTTTAACCCCCCCCCACCCAAAAAAAAGAAAAGAAAAAGAGAAGATGAACAAAAGAAGTATTATTCATATTTGAATAAAATCCCGTAATACTGATAGACCCCATATTTCTTCAGCCCCAGAGTAATTTGTTTGAATTCCAGAGAACTGGAAGAAGTAATCACTGAAGTTGATTTTAACTGATCTTTTGAATCAAGACCTCAGTCTTTTTTCTCCCTCCCCTTTTTAAAATTATAATCAAATAAGTACTTTTTTTTTAAAGAACGAGAAGCACTTACAGGAGGGGAAAACGAGACGTTTTCATCTCATTTGCGAAAACAGAGAAGGAGCTTGCTTCCTGGAGTTGTGGGTTCTCCATCACTGAAGGTGATTGCACAACATTTGTCCGAGATGGTATGTGGACTCCTGCCTTGGGCAGGGGATTGGACTAGAAGACCTCCAAGGTCTCTTCCAGGGTTTCTCAACCTCAGCAACTTTAAGATGTGTGGACTTCAACTCCCAGAATTCCCCAGCTAGCCATTCTGGCTGGGGAATTCTGGGAGTTGAAGTCCGTACATCTTAAAGTTGATATAGTTGAGAAACTCTGGTCCCTTCCAACCCTATGATTCTATGAGTTATAGTATTGTCTGAGACCAGAAGGGTTCACTTCTGGGTTTTTATTTTATTTTTATTTTTTTTTGGTAGATTTGTTACAGCTAATACATTGCCATTGTTTCCAAGGGAACGAATATGCTTCTGTACTCTCTCAGAACCAATGGTAAAACACTTCAGAACTTAATCTCGAGTTCTGTTTTTTTAGAGAATCTTTCCTTTTACACGTTTTAATTAAAATTACAGTTGTGATCATTCTTGTTTGTTTGTTTGTTTGTTATACCACTCATTTCAAGGAATAAACCAAACCTGTTCCCAACACATTTTAATTACAAAGCGAATGCATTTCCTAAGCAATGCGACAGGGAGATAATGTGAAACCACAGTATTAAGTCTTTTTTTAAAAAAAAAATTAAGGACAGCCATTTGGTCATCTTACTTCTTAAACCTGGTAAAATACAAATAAAAGTACAGCAGGAAAAAAAAGGCACATTAGCTCAGTGCAACGACTGACTTTCCAAATGAAACCTGCTCCCAAACCCATTATGTAGAAGTAAAATTTCTCTGTCCTCCTTCCTTGCAAGGTAAGAATAAGGTAGCTGTGTAACACTTGGGACTCCTTATGGCAAGCAGGGAGGTGCTTTGGATAAGTTCTCAGGCCTGCAATGTCATTTTTTGAATAAGCGCAAAACTAGAAAAGCGAGATGTGGTTTTGATTAAAGAGCTGCATATTTTCTTGTGTCAGAAGAGGCTCCAATTATACAAATTGCAGCTGTCAGTTTGTGGTATAAAGTAGGAATACCCAAGGAAATAGCATACAGTGAGGCAAGCTTTGGCATTAAGGACAGAGAGATTTACAGCCTAGCAGCTCTGAGAGGAACACTGAGGTATGTATCTTAAGATGTTTCAAGAAGTCATCTTCTTGAAAATATTAGTTCCAGCGAGAGAACATTCCTAGAAGGTTACTCTAGAGATAAGCTATAAAATGCCTCTCTCCAAAACCTGATTTCCTTTTCCTCAGGAGAGTAAAAATGGGCGGTATATTAACTCTCTTGTAAAACCAGGTTTTGCTTTCTCTGAAAAGCAAACGCAAAGTCTCCCTTGAGTTGAGCTAATATACTATGGGGATACGTCTGAAATGCTTCCTTGGCAACAATGTCTTCTCAATGTAGCTTACAGTGTGTGGACTTTCTAGTGGTCTCCTGTCTAAGTATTCAGGATTGACCCTAGTTATATACGTAGGTATGTGTGTATTTATTGAGATCAGTCAGTGTTAACAAGGAGCTGCTGCCTGGTATGACTATCTGAAAGAGAGAAAACCAGAAGAAGAGTTGTAGTAACTCTGGCTTCTATACTTGGCAACGTAAATCACACTGTGATAGAATGGCTTCTAACAGCTGCTTCCCTGGGAACAGCATTGCAATCTCTGTTCCAGCTGTGAACTTCAAACTCCAAAAGGGATATTAAAACATGGAATAAAACAGATCATAAGAAAGGTGTCTTCCTCCCCAACCCTTCTTTCTCCCCACTCTTGGGTATTAAATTTGTAGAATTCTTTTCAACCATCTGCCTCAACAGCTCTATGAAATGTTTGGAATATATTCCAGTCCTCTAATGAACATGTAATAGGAGGGAGGTAAGATCTTTACAATAAACCTTTATAGTGAACAACACCTATCTCTGCAGGTTTAACTGCATTTGACTCAAGCACTGAAGTGAGAGATGTTTGCACCGGGAATTAGGTGTTTTCCTCATAGGCCAAGTGCTATATGGACCAACTGTAGAATTGTATAAGGCTTATTTGAAACTTAAATGTAGAGAACATTCAGAGACAAGGCATGTGCTTAGAAGAATCTGTAGAAAGGATCCACTTTTGACAAAAGGGAGGAGAGAGAATCTACTACTGATTTTGCCATCTTTTTGCAACTTAATCCAGAACAACCTCTTTTATTTTTTAAAACACAGTTCTCTCTGTTATCATCTTTTCCTTCAGCTGTATTCTAGTCTTAAGATGGGTGCACATGACACACTGCTGCTTTATGATCAGTATATCACACAAACCTACTTAATTAAGTAAACTGTTGGTAAAGATGTTGTGTGAATCCAGCCTTAATGTAGCCAGTGGCTTCTAAGTGTCTTTGGAAGATGTCTACGTACCCCTGCAGTATCTGATAGCAGCTTAGATTGAGTTATTTTATAATAGTAAAGGTGCAAAGGGGTTTAGCAAGAAGGTTCAATAGTCAAAGCCACAGCCTTAAGAAAAGTTAGAGAAGCAGTTCCCCAAAGATACCTGCAGAGTTCGTGCTCTGAATCCATTCCTTCCCAAGGGGTTGGATGTGTGAACTCTTGCAAGAAGCGCATGCTCAAATAGTTGCCAGATGCCCTGCTGATGCCCACTCTGCCCCTTTAATTGTTTCCTCATTCTTGCTTAGACTTAAGCGAGCTCTTTAATTTCTCACTATGCCTCTGACCTACCCTCTTTCTGAAGATGGGGAATCACGAGGATGGCTAATTTGGTTGTGACACACTTTTTGGAACACTGCGTGGGTCTACTGATAATTGAGAGGATCCATCTGCCAAAGCCTTCATCTGCCCTTGACTTAATTCTCAGTTGCCTTCCACAAACACAACTCAATGATTTTTTTTTATGACGATGAGACGGTATTTAATGAAAATAACTGCATTAAACCTATTAATAGTGGGAAAGTGGGCATAATGGAAAATACCAGTATTGTAATTTAGTGGGTGGGGAGTGGTCCAAAGTCTCCAAATTCATCCCTGTTCTAGGGTCTAGAATCTATGGCTTTTGAATATCTTGGCTAAATCTGATTTTAGGGGCCATTGTGATTTTAATCTCTTATTGTTTTTGTTTGTTTGTTTTTATTTTTTGTATTTTGTTATCTATCCCAGAATAGCCTGGTTGAAGGGCAGAATAGAAATCTTCTAAGTAAATAAACATGTGCTTCATGTTTCTCAAAATAGGTTCTATTTATGTGATACTATCAAAAACACATTAGTATTCATGACGTATATCTGCTCGCTTCAGATTAAAATACAGAGATCTGAAATGTTCCCTTAACTTAAGAAAAATGAGAAACAGACATAACTTCTGGCTGGATATTTTCTCAGAAGTGTCTCCCAATCTTAATGCTGCCTTGATTCAAAGAAATGTATCAACTGAGTTAAAGAGAAGGGATTTTTAGAGATTAGTCTGATTTTCGTAAAAATCCTAGGTGGGGAGATATCCTATGTAGGCAGTACCCAGGATGTGCTCAAACCAGCCTGCAGTGCAAGGGATTCTGGGAGTTGCAGTCCAGCACATATGGAAGGCATAGGTTGGGGAAGGCTGAAATAAGCATAAAAGAATGGTATTAAACCTGGCAAATGTGCTCCAGCATTTCAGGAAATACTACCAGAAGCTCTAAATAAGGGGGGCAGCAAATGAACTGGCTGCTGATGGTTTTCAGAACCCAATTCAAGATGCTTATTATGGGATGGGGTACAAAGGCTTACACAACTGGATCCCAGGTTACTACTCCATTGTAGTGTACCTCATGCTCTAAGATAGGACAATTCCTGCAGATGCCACCATCTACAATTCTATTTGTACATCAACACTTCTATTTTTTTTTACATTTAGTAAATATAATTGCTTTTGGAATTGAAGCAGCTCTCTTTATTAATGCTTAGTAGGAGGTTTATCACAGGTTTTCACCCAGCTTTTTACAGCTATGTGTCTTCCTTGCTTTTAGTGTTTGTTTGATTTATATCCTGCCTTTTCTCAAGAGCAAAAAGCAGCATTACACAGCATGCTTTTCCCCAACTAGTATCTGGAGAAGAAAAAAAACAGGAGTCATCTACAACACACAGTGTAAGGACTGTAACAGCCACTATGTAGGACAGACAGGCAGAAGACTATCAGAGTGCATCTATGAACACCAACTAGCAGTCAGAAGACACGATGAAAACTCCATAATCTCACAACACATGGACAAACTGAACCATAGTTTCAACTGGGAAACTGAGCATCCTAGACCAAGCTAAATCCAAAAACCTTAGGAAATTCCTGGAAGCTTGATGACTGAAAAATCAGTCATCAATGGGCATATAGAAATAAACCATATTAACACACCATTCAAAAGAGACAACAAAAAGCCAAGAAGGAAACAAAAAGACAGAACACATCCCCTCCAGTAGCCAACACCCAGATAAGCAGGGATTAACATCAGACAAACAATCAAGCAGAAAACAATACCCTAATCAAGGAACTACCAAGGAGAAAACCACACCTGCACCAACATTGGCAGGGCAAACTACTGTATATAAACAGAGAGAAAACCCCACACTCACTAGCACTGATGATGTTACCTAGTTGGGTAATGAAACATCTGCAAGCAAATAACGAAACTCAGAGAGCACCACAGACTCCATAGATCTGTAAATCATCTGTCACTGATAATTGACTCATAAGTCACACAAATAAAAGTAAAACATATACCAATGGGGACACTCCCATATTACACATGCAAGAGCCCTACACACACATAGCCAGTCCTAGGGATAGAGATTAAAATCCTTTAATGTTGTTTTCTACAAAGTTTTATAAACTCAGAAGAAGAAAACACATAATTTAGTACCCACATGGATCCCTGAACAGGATGCTTGTAGAGAATGCCACCAGCCTTTTGGAACAAGGATATAAAACCTTCCTACAGGGAAAAAGATGCTTTTATCAAACAGCCAAGTGGAATCCCTAGGGACCAGAAGAAAGCTTATGGTATCTCTGTTTCTGAATCAAATACTTCTGGTAGTGTACAATGGTGAAATGTTGAGAATATCAATCTCCATCAAGATACTGTAGAATAAGATGGGCTTTGCTACATGAGCAGTATCCTTTAAGTTTATCTGCTGAAGTTAAGAAAAGGAAATTCTTGGGTTCACGACTAGACCTGCTGTAACATTCCATGTATGAAAATGGAGCAGAGCATTAAGGGAGGCCAGCAAACCATATGACCCTGTTTACCTGGTGTACTTGACCTGATTGCAGGAGTTGTGGTCAGCTTCTTGCAGAAGATAGGAAACGTAGGTCAAGTGATCCACACAATTAACCCTAAGGAAGGCATATTTAACCCCAAACAGCCCCACAACTATTTGGGGTCAAACTAGTTTTCCTGGTCACCTGTAATGTCTGAATGGCTGATGAGATGAACCAAGCCTTTCTCTGCCCTTTGCAGAGAAGATGTTTGCATGAAAAGTGAGCTTTTCTAGGCACTCTGTGTGCCCATATTGGTTCCCACTTTCTCCTGGTTGCCATAGGGAGCTAAAAAAGGATGGGGCAGGTAAAGCTCCTGATCAGCTCTGTCCATAGTGGTGCCAAACTAATCCAGCCATTTCCCCCCTCCTTTATGCCATTTAAACATGCCCTTTAAGTGCGCTCTTCTCCTGGCCTGCTATGAGTCTGATTTATTTCATGTGTTCCTTCAGTATATGTTTGCCAGGACAGTACAGTAATTCCACCCCAAGTCCAACACCCAGAGACTCTACACCAGCCGAAAAAAGGATGGGTGGGGTCTAATAAGTGTCAAAGCCACTGTCCTGGATGAAACCCAGAGCATCCAGGAGTACATCACTAAGATGGCACCCAAAGATGAGCTGCTGAGAGAATGCCTGAGGCATCAGCAGATATGGGAGGAAGTTCAAGTGGAGGAAGTACCATGGCAAGACAAGCCCCTGCATGGGATGTACCATTGACAGATAGCTGAGGTGGCTGACATTGGGAAATCCTATCAGTGGCTGGAAAGGGCTGGACTAAAAGACAAGACTGAGGCAGTGATCTCAGCAGCATAAGAACAGGCAGTAAACACCAGACCCATAGAAGCAGGGGTCTACCACATTAAACAGGACCCAAGGTGCAGGTTGTGCAAAGAGGCCTCAGAGACAGCCCAACACATAGTGGCAGGGTGTAAGATGCAGGCAGGAACAGCATATACTGAACGGCACATCCAAGTAGCTGGCATTGTGTAGAGGAACATCTGCACAGTGCATGGGCTAGACCCTCCCAAGTCCAGATGGGAGATTCCACAGAAGGTCATGGAGAATAACAGGGCTAAGATCCTGTGGGACTTCCAGATCCAGACTGACAGGCAGGTACTGGCCAATCAACTAGACACAGTGGTAGAAGACAAGGATCAGAAGACAGCGGTAGTGATAGATGTAGCAGTGCCAAGTGACAGCAACATCAGGAAGAAGGAGCATGAGAAGCTGGAGAAGTACTAGGGGCTGAAGGAGAAAATAGAGAGGATGTGGAAAGTAAAGGCCAAAGTAGTTCCAGTGGTAGTAGGAGCACTCGGGGCTGTGACTCCTAAGCTGGGAGAGGGGCTCCAACAGATCCCAGGAACATCAGAGCTCTCTGTGCAGAAGAGTGCAGTGCTAGGAACAGCTAAGATACTGCGCAAAACCCTCAAACTCCCAGGCCTTTGGTGGAGGACCCGAGATTGAGGAAGACACATACCACCCATAGGGGTGAGAGGGGAATTTTATATATATTCATGTTTTCTGTTCTTTTATTTTCTTTTTCTTTTTTCTATCTCCTTTCTTTGTCTCTCCTTTTCCTTTCCTTTCTTTTTTTCTTTTTCACCTTTACTATATTTTTTTCTTTGAATGTATTTCTTATTATATATGTAAAATCTTTTAATAAAAACAATTTTTAAAAATCCAGCCTGTTTTTCAAACCCAATCTTCCTTCTGCCAGCTTCTTCCACTGAAGCCAAATTTGGTCGTCTTCTGTCCTGTTTTGATAGTGTTATCCTGCTGATGGACAGACAAAATTCCAAGACATAATTATTTTCCAACACACTGTTGGGTTGGAAAGAATAAAAAAGAGAGAGGGTGTTGAAAAAGCTGACATGCTGAAAAACAAAGTGCCAACCTCTGGAATCATCTATCTTTATATGGATGCCTACATGAGCCTCATAAACGTTTAGTAAGAAATTGGAACTCAATGCTTTGGTTGGACATCTGATCACAGAAAAATTATGCTGAGTTGCTACAGTGCATCCTAAAAGGAATGATGAGGGGCAGTCACCCTGCTTGCTTTCTGGCAAATATACATTTTATTTCTGGCTGATCACTATTTTCTGAACAGGCAGTTCCTCTCTCCCCAGCCCCAGGACTCATTTTGTAATGGCTCTCAAAATTTGACTTTGTGTTGGAACAGGTGAGCTAACAGTTTAAAGGATCCAAAACTGGAAAAGACTTCCCGAGACCCTGAATAGCTGCAAATCAAAATAAATAACAGTGGACTAATTATAGTATGATTAGAACTAAGTACTAATTAATATTAAAGCCTATTTAATATGGGTTAGTTTCTGGGTTCCTATGATAATTAAGTTAAACACCTTTGAACAGAAGAAATTCCTCAATTTTCTCTTTGTATTTGTGTATGTAACGTGACTTTTATGTTGGCCCATCTCAAATATGCCTGACATTTCACCAATGTGATTATGCTGTCATAGTCTTGATCGTACAAAGTAGAAGTTGCAAAACACATCTGCAAGAAAGAGTGTTTTCATAAAACACAGCTTCATCCCAGCAACGACAAGCATGACTGATGAGTGTGGAGGACAACCGGAAGGGGGACTGGGGGGGTGGGGTTGGCGGTAAAGGAAGGAGGCTAGGAAAAATGTAACATATGTGGGGCAATCACAGCCTGTCATTATTAGCTAAATCTGTTCCTCAAAGAACACTGTGGCATTCTATCACATTGTCAGAATTTTATGCATTTATTCTGTACTGATCAGCAGAATGAAAACCTGAATGCTTGTAAGGGGGGAAAAACCCACCCTTTGTTGTCAAGGAAGAACTCAACCTCTCTCCCCTCTTGAGAACTGTCAGACTAAAATAGTCTGAAGTACAACAAGACCTTTCAGGCTTTCAACTGGCTCTACCAAGTGATGACTTGCATGTGGGAGTGGGCTCATCGCAGGCACATTGCATTCTTGTCTCACCTGGCACGCAGCGCAGCTTGGTGGATTCAGTTTCCATGTTCAGCCGCCTGTCACTGAATTCATTCAAATCAGGAAGAAAGGAGGCAAGTTTGGCTAATGCATACTGTATCTGACCCAAGCCTGCAGTCTGGAACTTGTCTTATTATTTATTTATTTATTTATTTATTTATTTATTTGTTTGTTTGTTTGTTTATTCATTCAATCAATCAATCAATCAATTAATCAATCTACTTATTTATTTAATTAATCTATCTGTCTATTTATTTAATCTATCTGTCTACCCACCCATATATTTACATATTGCCCACTTCCACAAGAGCTCAAGGTGGTTTACAACTGAGAGAAATATTAAAATGCAAACTTATCCTGATGCGGCAAGCCCTTCCAGTCACCATGCCTATATAACCTGCACAACAATAACATTTTAAAGGTTGGGAAGGTATTCCTAATCTCATATGTCAGGGTCTTCCAGAGGGAGGGAGCTGCCTCTGAGAAGATCTATCTTTGGTTTCTACCCCTCCGTCACCTCTCAAAGGATATGGATCCTTTGTATGTCTTCCCTCAGTGATTGCGTTGGACAGGCTGAGTCTGGGTGGGAGAGACGGTCCCACACTTCACCAGCCAGGTAAATCTTTAAAGGTGATAATCAGGATCTGGAATCAGGCCCAGAGGTAAACCAGAAGCCAGTGTAACACCCACAGGAAAATACTGTTGAACCTGCTTTTTCCAGTTAGTAGACAGACAGCAGCATTTTGGACTTGCTGAACCTTCCAAGTCTTCTTAAGGAGCAGCCGTATGCAGAGTGAGTTGTAGTCTTTAATTTCACCCTTTCCTAGCATTAAGAATTCCCACCTAAAAATACACCCCAGTTTTACTGCTATAAAGACTGTAATGTTTCTTTCATTCCCTTTTCTGCCAGGCCAGGAGACAGAGAGGAGACATAGCAGGAGATGGATTTAGAGACTAATAACCTCCAAGTTTTAAGAACTGGGGAAGGGTGACAGCCACCAATGTTTGTCCCTGAATGCTAAATGTAACTTGGCATATGCTAACATTTACAACTTGACTAAAGGCATTCAATCTGCAGTCTCCCTTTCAAACCCGGCATTAAACTACAGGCCTGTCCTAAATGTTTGACTTCCTTGCTCTCCAAAAGATCTTGCTGATGAAGATTTTTGGAGAATTCAAAAGCTTACATGGACTTTGGTGCCATTTTAATTAGATCTAGCAAAGGTTTTGCTTTGTTGCAATTTTTTTCCTTCTGGACCAACAATTATCTGTTTGTTAAATTTATATCCTATCTTTCCTTCAGGGGCTCTGGATGGCAAACATAACACTCCTCTAACTTTTCCTTTCAACAACCACCTTGAGAGTGGCTGGCCCAAAGTCATCTAGTGCAGGGTTTCTCAACCTTGGCAACTTTAAGACGGGCGGACTTCAGCTCCCAGAATTCCCCAGCCAGCAAGGCTAGCTGGGGAATTCTGGAAGTTGAAGTCCGCCCGTCTTAAAGTTGCCAAGGTTGAGGAACCCTGATCTAGTGGATTTACACAGATAAGAGCAGGGTTGGAACAGGGTCTCCCCAACTCTAATTTGACACCTTGAAATGATTTTTATCCTCTGTAGAATATGTGTCCACTGATCTTCATAACCAGTCCCAGCATAATGGGAATACATGAAATCAAGCAGCTTTTTAAAACCTCTCTTTTTGGTAGTCGTTGGCTAAATACAAGCCTGAAGGACTGGACCTTTTGTTAGGACCGCGAAGAAAATGAAAGGGTTAAAAACCTTTCCGTCTATATTGCAGATCTGACTTTCCTTAAATAACAATGTTATTTAAAGTTATAAAGTGAAATGAGCTTAATATAAGCCTGTAGTTTAGTCCTAAATCACTACAAACTTTAGTATATGACATTCCTAATTGCTTGAGTTCCCCAATGTTAATATCAATCCTAATCCTAATTAAGCTTTTAAGATTTAGCTATTTGAGTGTTTTCATATATGTAACTATGTACTACTGATAATGCTTTTTATATTGTTTTCAGAGCACAAAGGATTGTGCAGTTTTTCTTTTGTTAGAAGATGCATTTGCGTCTGACCATTTTTGTGTGAGCTGCTTTGTGTCTTCGGTTACAAAGCAATGGCTTTTCTGAATTATAATCTCTAAGAAGCTGAAGCTTCTCTTTCATATGGGATCATAGAATTCCTAAATCTGCTGAGCAGAAATGCCATTTTTTTAGGACAAGAAGTTTGTGGCAGCTTTCTGATAAAGGTAGGGGAAAGATGAGGTAATCATATTTTGAGATGCTTGAAGACATTATGGGAAGCTGAGTTATCGGTAGCTACCTGCATTGAAAATCATTTTATGATTGCAGGCAGACTGCTGGGAATTGTAGGACTGTGATCTGGAGGATCCAAGCTGGGAAGGATTGAGTTACAGTGGAAAAGTATAACATGCACAGGTCAGGAGAGCTTACATTAGATATGGATGTCTGGGAGAAAGAAAAAAAAAGAGGAGGTGGGCAGAGTGATTAGTGCCCGTGGACAGGAAGCAGCTGCAAACTGAACTATTTTTTAGCTCAGATCAAAGAATCACGATTGACTTGAAAGGACTTATATATGCCAGGCGTTGAGTCTTTTCTCATTTGTATCTAATGGGAGCATAATATGACCTAACAGCTGCTTTTTTCTATGTGTCTTCGTAACATTGCATTTTTCTGATTCCTTAGACCAGTGTTTCTCAGCCTTGGCAGCTTTAAGATGTGTGGACTTCAACTCCCAGAACTCCCCAACCAGCATGCCAAGGCTGAGAAACACTGCCCTAGACCATACCTGAGGCAGTCTTTAGTCATCCTTAGCTATACTGGTAATAAAGTAGTGTTTTCCCTTCTCCTGATATAGGTTTTGTCACAATTACAATCTTACACAATCCTGCATTCTTTTGATGGTGGGATCAGCATGACATCTATTGACCACCTTAGGCTCACATGGGCATGTCTCTTTCCCTCCTGTTCCAGGATACTGTGTTTCATGGTTATTCTGCTTTAGGCAATAGACACTTGGACACCATGGGCACTTCCTGTACAATCCCCAGGACTTCAAGTTGATCCCTAGCTCAAAGATGTAGATTAGCCTGAACAACAGCTGACCAGTAGTGGCAGCAGAGAAACTACATGAAGAAGCTAGCTGCTACTTCATGGTGCAGTTTTCCCCATGCAAGTCAGCTATGGCTTGGGCTGTTTTTTTCATTCAGCTGTCGTCTGGAATAGCATTAACCCATATACAAAAGAAGCATAACTATTAACTTGTATCAGCTGATAGTTGAGCTCTCTGAGCAAGTTTTGACAGGTGACTGAACCCTGCTGAGTTAGCCATCTGTCAAAACTCACCTTCTTCCTGAGACTTATCCCATGTTAAAGAGAATGATTGGTGGATGATTTGCCATGGGCTGCTGATGTTTAGTGGAAGGAGAAGGAGACATAGTCAGGGAATCCGTAGTTCCTGTCTGTAATGTGTCCTGGACTCAGTAAATAAGGACAGACCGTTTGCTGTCAATGAGATTGTGCCAATACAGTTTACTGTTGGCTCAAGAAAAACTCTGTCACATATAATGTGTGTGTGCGTGGGGTGGGTGGATCCAACCTGTCCCTTAGCTGCTGTTTGGCCAGACTGAACCCTTGGTTCCTGCTGCTTCTTATTAAGTGCCAACAACTATGGCTAACAGTGCCAGGGAGGGAAATGAGTCTTGCCAGGTTCCTGTGGGCCAGCTGATTGGGCTGAATTAGGCCTATAGGCTGAGGTTCCCCAACCTCATTTAGAAACGGGAGAAAAATGTTTTAGCTATTATTTTAGTATAAACTAACTGAATTTGCTCATCTAGAAAAATCAGAACCTAATTCAGTTTTTCCCCTTCACTGAATTGTGTGATGTTGTTCTCCATCCAAAAGACACTTAAAGAAATGGGTATGCTAAGGGAGACAGCTTAGAACAAATTACAATTTTTATTTTTAACGAGCATATGTTAGAAATATGTATAAGAAAATGCACATGCAAATGAGTGCAAATTTCCATGTGGACTTAAAAAATGGATGGGAGGTGAAATAAAATGAATTTGTGCTTGAAAAAAAAAGTTGATGAACTGGATCAGTCCATCCTTATCATCTGAATTGCTTTTCTGGTTGGGAGCAAGCATAGCCTTTAGTTCCTGGAGTAAACTAGGATCACCCAGATTAATCCATGCACTATAGCCTCCAGATTCAGAATTTCAGTGGATCTGAATGCTTCTTGAACCACTGCCCCACTCAGGGATAATGAATGGGACATAATAGTGGAGAATTTGTGATTGTTCACAGAAATGTATTTGGGGATTTCCTACGTGTTATACGTGTAATATAACTTCACTTAATTTGCTTATAGTTCACTGAAAGCAGCAAGCAGGTTGCATTTAATTATCACAGATTACAAATGAAGGGAGTTTGTTAAGAAAGGAAAAGATGCTCACTCTTACCTTTAGGCTATAGTCAAGAATATCTTAGCTGCTTTATATATCTCTGCAACTTGGTGTCTCCTGCCAATGTGGCGTAGTTCACGTCTTCCAGAAGAGAGCTAAGTTATAATTATGCACAGAGATGGTACGAGAGGAGATTTCACTGTATAAATGGGTGAGTGGACTGGCATCCCATGAAGCAATATAACTTCCACCAAGTTAATTAAAGGAAATCAAATGTATCCGTTGGCACTGTTTTTAGGATGAGCAGATTGATGGGATTTATCAAGCAGCAGCTATGAATATATAATGGCACATTATAGATTAGGTTGCTGAAGAATCACACAACACAATTTGGGGTGATATGTTACACTGAGATAGAGTGTCAGGCACCAGGCCATGTAGTGTGTTCTGGGGAAGAAGTCCCGGACCCTCTAGTTCAAGTCCAGAACATCCATGGAATCCAATACTGTATAACTCACTAAATTGTCTTTAACTAGATTTATACCACAGAGTGCTATTACTCTCTCAAGTCCTCCTTTCTTGCAGCTTTTAAAATTGGACAGTTTTTTTCTATTCCCTCCTCCCTCCCTCAATATTTTTGTCCTTCTTTCTGAAATGTGATGCTCTCATTATTGATAAAACAATGACTATGTGAGAAGTAAAGAGCAGGGAGTATCCTATCATTTGCAGTAGACATGAACTGCAAATCATAGCTGGCAGTGCCATCCCATCAAGTAAACATCTGTATCACATTTGCATTGGCACCACAAGATACCTGGCAAGATACCCAAAACAGAATGTTGATCTACAAAGATTTAAACATGTGCCATAATTTGTTAGCGTGTTAACTTCTGATACAGTCTCTGCCTGGGAGCTACATTATCAGTGAAATCTTTCTAATTCCTTCCTGTTTGCCTGGACTCAATAAAAAGAAAGCTGTTTGAACAATTTCAGAGCATGGTTAGAGATCAGCCAGGAATAGTTCCAAGGATACTTTCCCATTGTTGTTGTTCAGCCATGTCTGTCTCTTCATGACTTGATGGGCATCTTTTTTTTTCTTCAGTATTCAGTATTTTACGGTTGTATTTTAGTACCGTAACTGCTTCTTTGAATTCTTGCAAGCTCCTGATAGTATCTAGCCATCTTCCCTTCTGACAACCACTTTTTCAGTTTTTCCAAGCATCCAGTGGCCTTCTCTTGGCTTCAGATTATGAGTCCAAAATACCTCAGCTTTAGCTCCATTATTAGTGCTTGATCAGTGTGGTTTTACTTTATTGAGCAATAAATTATTTGTTCTTCTTGCCGTCCAAGATATTTTGAATAATTTTTTCCAGCACCATAATTCAAAGGCATCCTTTTTTCTTTGTTCAGTCTTTTGGATCATCCAGCTTTTACAACCATATGTTACAACTGGGAAAATCAGAGCCTATAACATTATGTACTTTTGTTGTCAGTGTGATGTATCTGCCTTTTAATATTTTGTTTAGATTTGTGGTCTTTCCTCCAAGTAGCAGATGTCTCTTTATTTCATGGCTATAATCGCCATCCCTTGAATTTTTTGAGCCTAGGAACACAAAGCCTGTTACTTTTTCAACATCTTCTCCACTTACTTGCATTGGGTTGGTAATGCCTGATGATATAATAATAGTTTATTTGATATAGAGGATCTGCTTTTGCACTCTTGTCCTTCATCTTCTACAAGAGTTCCTTAACTCTTCCTCACTTTCAGCTATCAAATGGTATTCTCAACACATCTAACATTGTTGGTGTTTTTCAAGGCAATTTTATTTACACTTTTTTTTTTTTTTTGGTAGTCAGGCATTCTTCTTGGTATATTTTGCTAGTAAGCTGAACAACCAAGGTGACAGTATGCAACCATGGCTCACTCCTTCCCCAATTCTGAATCATTCAGTTGCTCCATATTCCATTCTGGCTGTTTCCTTGTGCCAGTGAAATTGCATCGAAGGTAGCAATGGGTAAGCATCTTTTGGGACAGCATTCCTCAGATGAGAAGCCATGATCAAAAGAACACTTTCCCAATTTACCACCTGCTTAATTTAGGAGACCTTGCAAAGTTTGGATGTATAAAAGGATTCTGGGTTACCTTCCATAGCTTCCTTTGGCTATGAAATAAGGACTTTCAGCTATTAAACTTAACAGATTCAGCAAGGACCAATCAACAGGAAGGCCTGGCACAGTATCTATTGATGTTTCCATATGGCTAAAACTCTCATCTACTTCTCCATGCTCTTTGTTCCATGTTTACTGCTTTGTTTCTAGAGATTTCTATGATAGCATGAAATATGGGGGAAGGGGAGAGGAAATTGGCCTCCCCCCAAAAACCAAGAGTCAATTGCTACAGGTGGAAGTTACTTACACTGTCAGCATTTAGTTAGCCCCAATTTAAACTAAAAGTGTTGGAAATATTTCATAACAATTTGACCACTTCCTATATGAACTCTCTGCCTTTCACTGAGCCTTTCCTTTTGAAAAGTGACATGATACAGAATGAAACAGGGATAAAGGGCATGTTTGATTTGGCTACAAATTTTTGGAATCAAACTCTTCCGTCTTTACATATAACTATCAGCTGGGTTCCATAACTATGTCCTCATATCTAAATTATGTGGTACAGGTTCCAACGTATACCTCCTTTCTCTACTGATAAGTGCAGTCCAAATTAACTTTTAAAGTAATCTAGGCTGGGTTTTCCAACTGAGTTCAGTTCTGCAGAATTAGGGGGGAAAGGTTCTTTCCACAGAGGACTAAGGGGGAAAAAAAAGCTAAGCTTTAATTCCTTACAGAGAATTTCTGGCTTCTCTGCCTCTTAGTCCCTTTTGGAGGGGGTTCTGTGCACCCCCCCCCCCCAATTCTCTGCAAGGGATTAAGAGGGGAAAAAAATCAAACACCATCTGCCATTTGCTCCATCCTTGATGTTACCAGCATGGATGTTCTTTCCATGAAGAACTATTTCCAAGATACAAAATAACTGAAGAGGAAAAATGATTTTGGATGGAAAGCCAAATGTGAGGCTCAGAATATGTAAGATTGAAAGTGTAATGTTCTACATGATTTGGTCTTTTTTAAAAAAAATCAGGATGGACATTTGAAAGTTCAGAGGCAACATTTAGCCTCACAAACTTTTGAAGAGCTGCAGGAAGCCATCTGGTGATGCTGAGATGTCGCTGGAAGTTGGGAAGAATATTCTTTTGTCCTTTTCTCAGCCATTTAGAAGTTCTTAAGGGGAACAAGCACCCCCCCGACTCATTCTTTGGACTTCCAGTCTCCCCAGTCCCCACGATCAAATCACCCTGTTGAAATTCAGACATTTTGCCGCCAAATTTTGGCAGCACAGACTGAGGGCTTGGGGCGGGGGGTTGTATGAGGCCCAAAGGTTCCCCATCTGTTTAAAGGAACAGTTTAAAGAGGAAAGGTGAATTGAGTTGGAACTGTGACAAGGAGAGAAGTGAGCTTTGATTCTGTGACCTAGCTTACCCATCACGCTAAGCTATAGTTGCTTAACTGTGGTTGATTGAGTAAATCCACAATTGATTGTGCTCACACACATTGCTAAGTTATAAACCATGGTTTATAAGCCACAATGACTTGATTGAGTGAACCCATACAAGCCACATTATAGAATAATTACAAGTACTGTTAGCTGTGGAGATCCTGTTGCAATCCTCACTCCACTCTGGCTTTCTTCTCTTGTGATTTGCTGTGGAACAAAACCACTCACTAGCACATCTCTCCTAAATAGGTGTAGTCAGAACAGATGGTTAGCTGGTCAAGAACTGGAATTCAGGTTCTGGTGGCTCAGAGTCATACTAATTCTCCAGCTGAAAATAGAGTTTTGAGCCATTTAATGTGGTACCCAATCATTAAAAAAAAAGAATAAAAAAGGTGTTAGGTATTGAACCTTTTCCACCAAGCTGTATCTCCCCCCCCCCACCCCCCCAGTTACAGATCTGTCTCTTGAGGCACAGTAGTTGATGCAAAGTAATGAGGAGAAGTTATTTTTAAAAAGGCACTGTATATGAAATTTCCTTTCAACCCCTTTATTGCCTATTCTCTTGATAAAGCAAGCAAAAAATTAACATTTTGTGGAGTGTATATTCAGCTTTACAATTCACCTGGTGCCTGCAGGTCTCTCTGAGCTATTTTCTTACTATCGTGTTGTCAAAAGTGCAGCATTTTGGGGAACTGAAAGTCATGGGGTTGTTGTTCATGCCAATTTAATGGTGTTAAAATGATTAAGCATGGCAGGCTTTTAAATAATGAGGTACAAAAAAGGTGTTAATAACATCTTAAGAGCTTTCATAATATTCTAGGCTACCATAAAATGTTAATAATTGGGCCTCTTTAACTTTCATCTGCCATAAAATAGGGGGAGGAAACCTAACTGAACAGCCAGGCAATTGGAAATTTTATTTTAATTCAGACAGAGAAGGAGTGGGAAGGAAACAGCAATGTTGGGCTTTGGCACTCTTCGTTCAGAAACAAAATGAAAATGAAGTTCAAATGAATTTGAACTTTTTCTAAGCCAAGGGCCCATCTGGCCTCTGATGGATGTCTCAGAGATCATCTTCCAAAAAGTAGTGAGTGGGGCCAAAACATACATTAAATTTAAATAAATGTAATATGATTAAATAATTAATCCAGCAATGCTGTGAAAGCTTTCAGAGGGGTGCAGAGATAACCTTGACAAAGGAATGTAAGGACTATATACTGGTGTAGGCTTTCACAGCTGGCATCAATGAAGTACTGATGAGTTTTCAAGCTGAATGGCAGTGGTCTAGTTTTATTTTGGTCTAATGCTTTGCCAGCAGCTGCAGCTGGCAACTTCAGAGGAAAAGCGAACTGCTTTGTGGTATACCTCTCAGGCAACTGAAATGGGCTGACTGGGCTCTTGTATTTGAAGCTGGCAAGCTGCTGTCTGATTGTTCCACGTTACGGGAATCCAAGAAAGCTGGTTCCTGACTGGTTCCTCATCTGATTGGTCAATTTTGAAGACATTCTAAGAGTACCGGTCTTTGGGTTTGGCTGCTGATTGGTTCTTTGTGTAGGTGGACCTCTGGTTGGTTTATTTTGGAGAATTCCAAGAGAGTTGGTTCCTGATTGGACTGAGCCAGGATGTTGCTAGGTAAATCAGTCCTAAGAAAGTAATTGAAAGTAACCCTGTCTTGATTCTGATGATATAAGAGGGGGTAGGGGGAAACTCTAGTAGGCTTTCAAGATCCAGTTACTGTACTCTATAACAATAAAGCAGAGTTCCAGTAGTCCTTGTGTTGTCTGTTCCCTGGCTAAGCCTACCTTCAAGGGCTGACAAAGCTGAACTTTAAGAAAAGAAAGAAAAAGGAGATAGACATTGCTAAGTTATGGATGTGGAGATAATTACTAAGATCTGAACTGCAGGACAAACCAAACGATCAATGCTAGACCAAATCAAGGCTGACTGCTCTCTTGAGCTGATGATCAGCAAACAGAAACTCATATATTGGGCATGCGGGTGGATGATAAGTAGGAAAAATAATTATTCTTGCAAGGTTGAAAAAATAAAAGTAGAAGAATGGGAAGGCAGTGCAAAAGGTGGATGAAACAAATCTTAGAAATTACTGGAATGAGCTGGAAATTACTGGAAGAACTAGAAATTATTGCTGCAGAGAGGTTGGGAGGTTGAACATTTATCTATGCAGTCTGCAGGAACTGGTCCTGAACTGACAGCACCTAATATCATATTAAGAATTAAATTTGGTAACAAATTTTGGAGATTTATGGAGGCAACTTTCTGGGCCTTGCAGGGGGCATATGAAGCCCTGAGGTAGCAGGCTGGGTGAATATATATTTCAGATATATATATAGCAGATGTTTAATTTTCCAAAAGCAACTTCCTAAGGAAAATTATATCAAATTATATTGAAAGACATTACAGGTAATATAGTCTAAGAACAAACTAATAAGTAAACTATAACACATAGGAAATATATGCATCAAAGGAGAAACTTAAGGAAAAGTAACTGAAAAACAGGAAAGAAATGAAAGAGAAGAAATTAAAAAGAAAAAAAATGAAAGACATAACCCCCCCCCCACCAACCTAGAATCAAAAACAAAACAAAAACAAACAAAAAAAACAGCAGAAGGCTGGCAATTAAAGCTACACAAACTAAACTAAGGCCACATAATGCAAAAATAAAAAGATAGGGGACTAAGTCCTATCATAGATGAGCTAGAGAATCGACTCCTTTAATGTGAGAATGAACTGTTTCCTTTTCAACTGTACGAAATCAGATTCAAAGAAATCTGGTGGGAGGTGGCAGCATCAAGCCATCCAACTTGGCTCCTTAACTGAATTGCTGAATGGAGCCCTTGCATGCACAGTGACCAGCATGTAAGCGTCTAACTCTGGAATCTGAGGCCTCGAGCTTCCAACAGCTTCAATAGCCCTACACCTGACACAGAATCCTAGGGTGGCAAAGGGCCATTGAGGCACTCCATTCTAGTCCCCCTGCTAAATGAAGCTCCTTTCCCCAAACAAATGTCTTTCTGGCCACTATTTGAATACATTCAGTGAAGGGGAACCTATCACCATTTCATTGCTGAAGAGCTCTTCACTCTCAGGGTTTTTTCCCTAACATTTGGCTGAAATCTGCCTTCCTGTTCTTAATACCACACATGAAACCCATCTTCATCTGCTCAGAGACTGAGACTGAAATATCAAGAAAGATACTATACAGAGGGCATCCAATTTTATTTTAAGGTACTTAAAACCAAGTACAGATGTTCAAAGTTAGCATAAAAAATGTCTCACTAGAGACAGAGGTTCCCTATAGACTATCTACCTCTCCTTCCCTCTGGTTGAACTTAATGTCCTACAAGTTAACCAAGAGGACACATTTGGGAGAGGTAAATAGTCTTCCCTTAAGCATGCTTTTCCATACTGAGATTAGACACAATGCATCTCTTTTTGTTAATTGATGTGTGGTTCATTGACAACATCTGCATATCTGAGTAAACTACAGGTAAACTTCTCAGGTTAGGGGAACTGAGAACAAAGTGAAAAAGAAAAATAGGCACAAATATATATCAACCGTTATCACTTCTACCAGCATAATTCCCCCATAGCCAAAAGATCCTTCACCAAAGTCTTTTCATAGACCTGCTTCACATAAGCCAAGATTTGTTTAACAAGTCAAACGGAGCCATATTGTTGAATAAGCTCTTTATTTTTCATGTTATGTTCCAATTTTTTTATTGATTTTATAAACTTTAACCAGTTTTTTCAATATAAACTCCCATCTAAACTCATAATGGCTGGATTCTTATAGCACCTTATGACCAACTCCCTATTTTGGGAATATTTTAATGAGAAGTGAGGCAAAAATTACTACTGCATAACTAAAAATGCTAAACAAACCACTATGTGTATGTTGTAAAAAAAAAAATCTCCCAGAAGGCAGCACTGGTAAACCATTTCTATATTGTTGCCAAGAAAATGTCATTGACCATGTTCATGTTATCATCAGGAGTTGAGTCAACCTGAGGGTGTTGAGTATCCACTGTTTAATGAACTCATCTTATGGCTTCATGCAACATGTCCATCCAACTTTATATGGGAAGACTGTTCTCTTGGTCCTAGCAAGAAGGAATGTCCTACATTTTAACATCTGGAGCCTTTTCCTTCCTTATAGGCATGCCAAAGTGACATGCCCTTTTGGTTAGTCCTTTGGCATCAACTCCAGAAACAGCAACTCTATGCTCCAGCAGGGATGGTTCTTCTCAACAGATGTGGCCAGAGACATCTGCAGGATCGGATACTTTTGTTCAAATACCTTGCATATATGAAAGTTCCAAGCCTTTTGTACCTGCAAGTCTACAAAAGGGGTGCAGCTTACATTGTGATAGTATGATGCTACTTTTACAATTTCCTCCCCACTCCCACCCCCCTTGAGATCCCCTGCAAATGCCTCTGGATATAGGTCAATTTAATAGGTGCTGTTCCAATCTCTTGAGCTAGATATGCGCCTTACTGTGCAGGAGAATGAAATTCTCCAGCCAATAGGATTTCCAAACAGATAAGCAAGTGTATTCTTTCTCTTTCTACCTTTCCACTCCATGTGCTAGTGTCTTTGTGGCTGAAGTCAGATTTGAACATACAGATTTTCCAGGTTGCACTCATAGCCACTGGCCACACAGATTTTCAAATTCTCTAGATATGCTTCTGCCACTCTTGAGATTTCAAAACATTTTTACCATACCTTGTGGCTGCTTCTGTTTTATACATTAGTCTTGGCATCAGAAGACAAAGATACCAAAAGAGGATTGGCAAAACTGCTTTTTGTTTTCACTTCTGTCACATTTTTAGCAACCCACCCGTCTGTGTTGCTCACCTAATTGTTCCAGTCTATTTGTGGAGAGCAGAATCAGTGTGTACTCTGGTGTCTGATATTGAACCACCAAGAAATTTGCTCATGCTCTTTAACACATTAGGTATACAAAGTTTAATTTGAAATGGTGTTTTCCCTGGCAGGCTTATTTTACTGAAAATGTCAAGGAAGTTCTGTCTCCACTTCCAGTTACATGGAATTGACTCCATTAAATCATCCCTACCTTCTTTCTTCTTGATAATCGAAAATGAAAGTTGGACTTTGAAGAAGCAAGGTAGGAAAAGTATTGACACTTTTGAAATTTGGTGTTGGAGAAGACTCCTGAGAATACCATGGACAGCCCAGAAAACAAACAGATAATCAAACAAATCAACCCAGAGTTCTCACTCAAGGCACAGATGAGCAGGCTCAAATTATCCTACTTTGGATACATTATGCTAAGACCTAGCATTCTGGAGAAGTCTATAATACTGGGAAAAGTGGAAAGAAAGAGAAGAAGAAGATCATCAGCAAGGTGGATGGATTCAGTTGTACTGTTGGAAGACCAGAAAGACCAAATTAGGGATAGATCCTCCTGGAGAAAAATCTGTGTGGTCACTAAGAGTCAACACTGACTCGATGGCATGTCATCTCACTTGGAGTCCTCTCAATGGACTGGGGCTGCCTTCATCCAGAAGACAGGACATCAAGAACAGAGCCCCTGCAGTCTAATCTACCATGAGCAATAATCCAATTGCTGGATACCAGTGACCAGGCCTTCCTAATCATGGTAGTGAATTATTTCTCTAGGGAGGCCCAACAGACTCCCTCCCATTCCATTTTTACATGCTATTGGAAAAAAAGGTTCGGAAGTGCTTTATATAAAATTTACTTCTGCACTTTAGTGATATGTGTTTTTCTTTTAAGGTAAGCTTAGTATGAAGAAAGCAGAGAATGCACAACCTCACCTTCTTTTCTTTCCATCACTCTTATAAAGTTTTCCTTCTCTTGTCCTCTGTCCCATATTCAAAGCTATTAGTTTCTTCCCTTTATTTCTCAGGGACAATCTCTAGATTAGCCTCCCCAGTCTTGTTCTCTCAAGATAATGTCGATTTATGACTCTAATCATATCCAATAGAGCAGCAATTATCCCTGCTCGCTGGAGATGGTGTGGGTTGTCATCCGAAACAACCAGAGGGTACCTCAGCTAGGTGATGGTAACCCAGGCAATGTCTTTCACATCTCCAGAAGAGGGTGATCTGCTACCTAGAGCATCCCTTTGATCAGTAACACTGCTGCTAGACACACTGTAAGCAAAACCTTTTGCACTGCCTAATGAGTTGCTAAAAGCAACATTACTGTGGCTCCCAACAGCAGGGAACTGGGGGAAGTGTTGATGGCAGCACCAGAGGCACTTTTGAGAGCTGTTTAGGCAATGAGAAAGCCAGATGCTACTTCTTAAGCCTTAGAGTTTCCCTGCTTTCAATAGTGTTTATTACAGGTATACTTTAGTCCACTGTCTTGTGCAGTTTGCTTCTTGGGTTGCCAGCAGGGTTGGAGGGAGATATATCTTTTCCTGGTTGTGCTCAGCCTCTGCCATCTCCCTCCCCTGCTTTTCTATCCGTGCTCAGCTTGTAATAAGCTGGGGATGTAAAGAGCTGAGCTTCCCAATCATTTACTTCTACTGTGCTAGAATTCAAGTATGAAGGGAGGCATTGAACTGGAACTGGAATGACATGTGGGTTCAAGATCTTACTTGACATGGCACTCACTCTTCTAAGGCCTACCTATCTCACAGGGTTGCCCCTTGGGATAACATTAGAGGAACAACCCCAGTGCACATTGTCTTGAGCTTTCAGAGAAAAGGCAGGGCATAAGACAAAAAAGCAAATAAATCAGCTATACATTTTGGATTTTGGAGGTTCCTCCTTACAATTAGTGAATGTGGCCATTGTTTTCCCTGGCATCTCCCCAATGTGGGAAGTCACCCACTGAATTGTAGCCCTATTCCTAATGATCTGGAGAATGTTCATAGTTGTCCCAAGAGCAAAACTCATGAGTATGCAGTTTGTATTCTTCAGACCTCCCTTCCACATGAAGAGCACCAGAGGGATGATTTGGGACACAACACTGGGTTGTAATGAAAATGTGTGGGCATATTGTCTCTTTCCTCATGGTTGAGAGCATAAAGGATTGCTTTGTACACCATTTATCTAGGTAAGCATTACTTTATGGCCTAAATTTCCCTTTGGGTCCATGCTGGCTACAACCAGAGGTAACATTTTGTTCTAAAATGTGAGCTGTGGGTCAGGGTCCCTTCTATCTTCCTTACACTCTTGTAAAGCAATATTGGGCTGTTTGTAAGATAGAAGCCTTGCTGGCTTGCTGAAAAGCGTTAAAAACTGAATTATTTTGGAGGGCCTCTTCTGAAGTTTATACTTGATGCTATATTGTTCCCTTGTTGTTCTCTGTGTTTTTCTTCTTTTATCTTTATTTCCTGTTTTTTTAATGTTTTTGTGTTGGGGTTTTGGTGTGGTTACTGTTATTGGGATTGTTTTAACCTGACTGTAGATGTTTTAATTCTTGTTTCATATATACTGTAAGCCATTAAGAGTTGCTTTGATTGTGGTGGGATAGAGACATGCCTGCTGTATTCATATAGGTTCCTGGTACAGTCTAGATCTCTAATCATCTAGGGTTCTAACATGGCGTACAGGGCTTAGATAGTATAACTGTGTGATTAATGGCAAATGCGGTTTTCCTCCCTTCCCCTTCTGATCCCAACCTGATACCCTTGCATTGACTGTCTTTTCCATCTGCTTATGTGCCAGCTCTGATGTTCTGGCCCGCTCCATCTCATATTTCTGATTGGCTTTTGCCTCAGATGGTGATTTCTCTTTAAGGCTGCCCCTGACCTATCTTATCACAAGACTTACGACTTTACTCAATGCAAGTGTAAAGAATTCTGGGAGTTGAAGTCCACACATCTGAGACCTGCCAAGGTTGAGAAACACTGCTCTCTACTCAGTATTATTTTGTAATTTTTTCCCCCCTGTGTTTTTAGGGGATCAAGTGGAAAGAAAGGGTACTGGTGGCTTGTAAAAATTTAAGCAAATATAATGAGGGAGTAAGAGCTTGAGACCTCTTGGGATTTTTTTGTTTTAGTCAATTTCCACGTATAAACTTTTCCAGATCTTTCAACAGAGACCTATTCAGTCTAGAAACAGTGGTTTCACTTTCCTTCCATCCTCTAAATAGGACAGGGCCAAGTTTCCAAATGGCTGGGCTAAACTGCTGTTACTGGTTAATCAGGCTTCAATGTTCCTAGGCCTGTCACATCAAAATTAAGTAGATAATATGACTAAGTAGGTCATTATTACTTGCAGTGCACTTGTTACGCACCTGTAATTGAAAAAGCAGCAGAATTTTTTTGGGTGTGTGGGGGGAAAGTGGGGAAATCTGTTGTGGATAATCTAGCCCAAGCAGTACCATCACTGGAATGGACCATTCATAACATATCTTTAATTTTCACAATGTAGAGTTGTGCTGTAGGAATTGCTTGGAGCAAGGTGAGGGACAAAGCCGAATTCAAATTCCTTTTTAGCAGCGAGGCTCCTTAAGTTTGTGTCCCTCAGTCTCTTTCCTGTTTTTTCTTTCTCTGCCAAATTAGATGGTGAATCAGAAATCTTTTCACCATTTCTCATTTCATCATTGAAACTACTACAAAGTTGCTAATTACCCCATGGGGCAAAACCAGCAGAGAGACATCCAAGAACTGTTTTCTTCTTTAGCAGTGTCAGCAACCTTTTCAGGCACCAAAGACTAAACAGCAGCAATAACAAAACAACAAGAACAATTTCAAATGGCTGAGCTAAAATCTTATGGAATCTCATGCAGGTACATGCAAGAATGCTGAAATCACATTAAATCTGCAGCAAGAACACAATTTCATAGGAGATCATTTCAAATGTCTGACTTTAAAATCTAGCATTCTTTAGGTATTATCTGGAATCATTGTGGGTGCCTTGGATCTGTATCCTGTGTGGCTAAATCCTTCCTTTGGTCCCATTGCCCTGCAAAGGAGCAATTTTAATTCTCCTTCCATAGGGGATGTCAGCACTAGTGCCAAGATCTTGAGCCAAATTCTGCCAACCACCATCACATCCATAGCAGCCTCTTCCCAATTACATCTACCTATCCCATCAGGTCCAGCAGGAGGGGTATGTTACGAGTCCCATCTGCTAAAGAGTTCCATCTGATGGGACCTAGGAGACATGCCTTTTCTGCTGTGGCTCCCACCTTCTGCAGCATCATTCCCCCCAAGGTGAGGTTAGCCCCATCCCTATTAGCTTTCTGGACAGCCCTTAAAACATAGTTTTTCCAACAACTTTGTGGACCCCATGGGGAACCCGTGAGATGGCTGCATTGTGCTTAGGATGTTGTGATTCCCTTGCAATCTTGGTTTTTAATTATGTTAAATTATTAACAAATTATTTTTAATGGTTGCTATATTTGTTTTTAATTGTTTGTTGGTTGTATGCTGCCCAGAGTCGCATTAAAAGAACACAAGGGGTTAGGTTCCTGTTTGATTATCTCAACTTCTGGTTCTTGGGAAGATCAAAAGGGCAACTATGTGAGTTCAAAGCTCTTGGAAGGAAGGTTGAGACACAATTCTGAGATTTATATATGTATATGTATATACTGTGAATGCCTCTCTTTTGGGTTGTGCTTGAGTTTGTGGACTACATCTAAGGATGATGGATAGTACCTGTTAAAGTTTAGATTAGCATTTATGGATTTTAGAGACCAGTTGCACTTTATGTCCAGGCCCCTTCCAAATTTCAATTATCATTTGCTTTGCCCCTTCTTTATGCCTACCTTAAGAGGATTGCAAGATCTTACATTCAAAATATAACAAATTTTCACCCCTATTCCAGAAACCAATCAGGAAATTGCCATCTGACTATTCCCAATTCCCCCCTCCCCCCAATCATCCGAATCTCCTTGGATCTTGGTTTCCAGCCTGATTCCACCAGCATCCATTGATTCTGCTAGGCATGGAGCCAGAAGTCCCATGCTTAGCCAGACAGCTGGTTGGACTCCAAGCAGACATCCAAAGGTGAAATCTTATCTGAGAACGCAGGAGGGGATGCAGATGGTGTCTACAAACTGTCCTAGTAATAACAGTCAGAGAGTTTTAAATGGGAAAAAAGCCAGCTTAAATCCGGTCTGGAAAAGAATGAACATGCGGCTCAATGTGCAGGTTTAACAAAAGCTGCAGGCGCTTTACAGGGGATAGATTTGTAACTCACCATAATCACGTTTTGCAAAAATAATAACCCAGTTCTCAATAAATCAGGAGAGATGCCCTGCATTTTATCTGCAAATACATGTGTTGTGCAGATAGTTGTAGTGGCTCTTAATACAGTCTTTTATAATAATGTATTTCCCAAGACTGCTCTCTGTGTTGCCTCTTTTCTAATATAACAGTTTGTTACTTGTTCACTAGAGACCTCACTTACTCCAGGGTAGGCAACCAGTGACTGATTTTCCGTATCTGTTGCAACCCTCCCCAACTTCTATCTCCCCAACGTGCTATACCTGGGAACTGTCCAGAATGCAGTGGACTGCCATAGAGAGGGAAGAACTGGTAAACATTAGGAGCCCTACATAAGCAGAAGTTTTCTCCCACCCATTATTGTAAGGTCTCCATCAAATGCTCCTCCTCCATTCATAGGACTTTGCATTAAAGCTTACAGGTTCCCAGCTGCAAATGGAAGCAACCCAGATCCTGCTCCAATCCTGAACCTAGTGAGTAGAGAGGCAGGAAACTTCCCATAAACCTATATTTCCAAAGAAGAGATAATTAAGAGGGGAAAAGATTGCAACCCTTAAAGATCTGAAAGCCTGTCATGTAAGGACAGAAGGCTTATGGTGTTTTTTATTTGTTTGTTTGTTTGTTTTTTCCTATTAATATCTCATCTTTCCTCCAAGAGCTCATTCCACTCCACTTTCATTCCCCATCAGCACCCCTGTGAGGTAAGTTGGTATGAGAAACAGTGATTGGGCCAAGTCTTACAGACTCATAGAAAGGCACCCTCCCTTGGTGAAGGAAATGGGCATGAGCTCTCTCTTTGTTTAATGGAAGGAATGAGTGAGTTATGGCTTTTACCTATGTCTTCTTGAGCACACTTGGCTCCCATCAAAGGACACCATTGGAACCTTTGGATCTATCTACAATTTTTGTTATCACCTAAGAAAATGGCACTGAAATTTTGAAGCCAAACAATAGGGAGTTGGATAAGCCCTCCTCAGGATCACTAAGCCTAATTCCAGGCCTTACTACCCTCATAAGTACATGTTTTCCAGATTGTTTTGCCTATAAAGCAGATGTAGATTTCTCCTTCCAATGTTGCATTATTCTTTTGCCCTCCCCTCATTGGTTGTCCAAAATTCTTGATATCTTAAGATTAGAAATACTGGAGATAAATAAAAAGCTATATCTTCTAGTCATATTCACAGTCTGTTAGATTTCAGCCCAAAATATGACAATTATAGGACAAGCCCAAATCATATGGATTAATTTCCAACTCTTGAAACCCATCTCCAGTTGCAACTGATAACTGCAAAACCATTTCACTTAATCCTTATTAAATATCCTCTGAGGTGTCCTGTATTCACAAAGCAAATTTTCCCTGTTACATTAATTTCAATTTCTTACAGAAATAAATGTCTGCCTTAAGAATTACAATTAATTCTTCTAGGACTTGTGACAAATATTGATTATCAGAGGCATAATGGCATCAGAACTGAAACCGACAAGTAATGCTTAATCTGAGTAAATAAAACAGGATAAGGCTCAATCCTAGCAAGATGGAGTAGGGTTTTGTTCAGAAGCCATCATTTCCATTTAAGTTCCAAGATTGTCTGTAAATGAGCAAATCTGTGATCCAGCCATTCTTTTGGACCTATCAGGACCTCCTAATAAAACAGCAGGTGGAGGCCTTTGCCACCTTTTGCAGAGGTGCTCACTACAACCCTACTTGGAGAGGTATGCATTGGTGACCATCACTCATGCCATCATCAACTCAAGTGAAATATGCTCTTTTGGGGACAGACATGGCTAGTGGGGACTTTGCACAAATCCATCGTGTGTGTCAATTGCACCAGTCTCTGGACTAGAGGTGAAATGTGCTGTACATGTGGCTACTCTTGAAGAGCATTCAGAAGCTGCAACTGATCCAGAATGCAACAGCAGGGGCCGTTTTGGACATAACTAGATAAGCCTATGCAGCACCATTGCTTTCTCAGCTGCACTGGCTCCAGAGGAGCTTCTGGGTGCAATTCAAAGTGCTGGTGGTCACCCATAAAGCCCCACATGGCTCAGGGCCAGGTTATTTGCAGGACCTCCTGTTTCCATCTATTTCTGCTTGCCCCATCTGATCTGACAGGACAGGCATACTTGGGTCCATTCTATTAAACAGTGCTGTCTTGCAGGACCCAGATTACACGCCTTCTGTGTTACAGCACCTGCCCTGTGGAATAGCATCCCTCTGAGCTTCAGATGGTCCCAACCCTGTTGCCCTTCACATTTTCCTGAAAAGACCAAGCTTTCCTTCAAGCACTGGGGCCAAGTAGTTAGATGAAGCCTGCAGTTAGTTGTTTGATGTTTACCTGTTTATAAGAGGGAAGTGTGGACTTCTGGCACATTGTATATCAATTGTTACTGTAGTAGCTTTTAATTGTCCTGATTGCTGTTTTGGTTTTATTACTGTTAGCCACCCAGAGTTGCTGCAGCAAGTCAGGCAGCCACATAAGTTGTATGTATGTATGTATGTATGTATGTATGTATGTATGTATGAATAAATAAATAAATAAATAAATAAATCTGACATCAGTATCAGCCATGAGATTGCCAGTTTCTTGGTAACTTAAATTCATGGAGTTTCCCACCCATAATTTTGCAAGCACTGTCAAAAGTCTCTCTTCCTTCCCACCCTTGTGAGACTGGGGAAATAAAGACTAGGAAATTTGTTTGTCTGTATCACTCCATCCTTATGGAAAAGCCTTCCATTGGAGACCTCGATGGTGCCGTCCTTGGTGATCTTCAGGGAGTTAAAACAGAACTGATAGGAGGAGCATTAGATCTATAATGTTGCCAGGAAGTGGTTGCTATGGGATGAACTTTATTGTAATTTTAATGGAATGTTGCTTATTTTATATTAGCTGGTTTTAGTGATTTACAAACTACCAGGAGTCCATGTGGAATTGGCAGTATAGAAATGCCATAACAAACCAACAAGCATAATTTCCTTCCATTTCAGTCCCCCTCCCCAGCAACACTTCTGCCTCTTCTTAATTTTAAAACACAGGACAAACATTTTCCCAACTGAAGTCAGCAGGGAAATTTGCTTTTGACATTAATAGCAGTATCATCAAATTGTTGTAATTGCCAGTAGTTCTCTGATGTGTCTTGCTAGAAGACAAATGGGAACAGATAAATGCAGTTGTAATGAGAGGTCATTTATTCCCTAGACCATTTCCAACCCTGGTGCCAGCTTTTAATGAATTTAAACATTTCTAAAAATTGAAAAAAACAAACTTAAATAAAAAAATTCCCACACATTTACAATAGTTTTTTTTTTTTTTTATCAGGGTTGCTTTTCTGTCTTCAGGAAAAAGCAAATGGATGCATTTCACATAAAGGTATTTGGGTACTTCCTTCTTCCTCATTCTCAGCCTCCATGTGGCCTGCAATGTATGAAATTAGAATTAGTGACATTAGTAATGACAAATCAAAGAGATAATGTGTAATTTGAACTTGTGAAAGTGCACAATTACATTTCCAGGTTCCCACAGTATAAATGTGGTGCGGTTTAAGACATATGTTTCATATCTGTTTATTTTTTATGAATCAGAAATGAATCAGCCACTGGAACTAAGTGTCTCAGTGAATTTGCAACTTTCTCTCGCCACTTCAGAAGCATTAGATGGCAAGAGGGGGGAGATCTGTCAGCTAGCTCTGTCCCAGCAGAAGTTGGAGTGACCTGCTGCTTAAATCTTTGGCTGCCTGAAATGGCCTGTTGACACTTCAGCATTTATAGTGATGCCAGCTTATTTGCATCTCATTACTTGTCATCCACAAATGTACTAGACTTGGACTGAAATCAAGCGCTTACAGTCCTGCAAAGCATAAAAAAGTAGGTGGGTAAGGAAAGAATGGGGCAGAAGTAAATGAAACTAAAGCACATGGAAATTCTAAGGATCAGGTGTGAATAACTTTCAATTCATAGTAACCTGATTAGTGAATTAATCCATTTTCTGGTTTTCCACAATTCAGTGAATTCTAAACCAAGCATCAGATTTCATTTATGTTTATTTTCTACACTATGATAAGACACAAAAAAGCAAACTAAGGTTAAAACTCACCCAATTGGCCCATTGTATACATGTATATACATTAGGTATATAGCTAACCTGGTTTAATGTATTGTGTGAACACAGCTACAGCATTGCACATTCTTACTAAATAAAACTCCTGGATTGACAGAACCAGCATGGAACCCAGAAATTTGCAGATTAGTCAGATGGGAAGGGGAACATGACATACAGTCAAGATACTTTCCAGTCATTGTATAGTGGGATAAGCAATCTTTTGGGACAAACAGGCAGGGTTTTTTTGTTTTTTGACAGCATGTTATGGGCACTTAAAATGGTTGCTGAGGATGCTTGTGTGGTCATAAAACATATTTTTCTAAGAATTGATTGGGGTTACCCTCCATCATGTCACCATTTAGTTCTACAGGTTGCTTTCTAGTCTACCTTTATACTTTGGGGATGGTAGCTGGGCATGATTGCCAACAAAACATTCCTTACAACCACCCACCATTTCTATTTTCTAGCAACGTCTGTAGGGCTCAGGGTGTGTGTACAAATGCATTTCTAGAAGTAAAGACAGGCAAGTACTTTCTTTTGCAACATGCCAGCTTTCCATCTATTTATATTTAATCAAAAGAATCTAAAAAAAATGTCAAAGACATTTGGGCCAGAAGGTCTGGCAGGCAGCAAGAAAATTGTTGGACAAATTGGATTTGATGGGCACCATATTGCTTACCCCTTTTGGTAGGGTCAGTGGGAGATGGGGTGGTATCTGAGCATCCTCTGAATGCAATAATCAGGGAGCTGAACACTTCTGCTTTTGTACCAAAAATGACCTGTTCTCACTCTATTAACAAGAAAGAATAGATTATTGAAACATTTGCCTAGAACTAGCACAATAAATTGGACAGCATCCACTAAGAACAAAGGGACGAAGTCTGGCGATGTCAGAAATATGCTTTATGAAGTTAATAACAAGCTATATGTATTGTAGGCCTGTGTGAGAAGACTTAGATTTGCCTGGATGAAGAGCTTTGCTATGGAGGGGATGTCAAAGCAAAACAATACTGCAAATTTGCTCAACGAAGTCCTTGTCTCAAAGTCTCCCCATGTCTCTGCCTTCTTTTTTGCAAAAGCTGGAAGAGGTTTCTGAGCAAGCACTGCACATATGGAAAAAACATTTCTGGCTTTTGAATGAGCTGGAGGCTGGGGAAGAGGGCCTGCAGACAAGAGGAGGCAGGAAGCAACCTGAAACAACCTGGTTCCTCCTTTTTGCTCTTCCAAGTGGGGGACCACAATGCTTCACAAAACTGTTTCCAAGAGGTGCATTGCTGGAACCGTCATCAAAGCAAATCTCTCCTTCCAAGATGTGAATACCCACAATGTATTTTACCTCTTTCAGATTAACCATAAAAGACAACAGGCTATATTACGTTTTGTTTATATAAAATTATGTACTCTACATTTTTCTCAGCTTTTTAATCAGGGCCTTAGGTCAGTCACAGAGAATGGGTGTAGAATGCCCCATCTGTTGGAATAATAAAGGCAGACTTTTAAAGATGAAATTATCCTGAAAAACCTCAAAAATGCATGCTGAGCTCATTTAGCAGCACTGCGCACAGATGTCTGAGCAATAGGATGGAGCCAAGGAAATTCACTGACCTTTGGTGCACTGTAAATGCTCTTCGCAGACCCATGCTTCCATTCCCAGGAGGCCATTGACCAAGAGTCTCTACTAGGTCTGCTTGACTCATGATTGACTATGGGATAGAAAGATCGAGGGAAGCCCCAGTTTGTTCCACATTCTATGCTCTTGGTCAAATCACATTGGCTCATCTGCCTTAGGGCATTTTCTCATGCCCAGGGCAAAAGAGTGCCCTAGAGACTCATCCACACAAAATGCTGTTGAGCACATTTTTTGCTTCATCCCTTGGTCTTCACAGAGGTCCTTTAGCATCCATAATTGCAGACCCATGGTAGATAGTCCTGATCTGCTCTTATTCATTTGGCTTTGAGTCTATACGGTCTTTTTGCTTCTGACATCAAGATCCAAAGACATTCAAATCAGCCTGCTTCTTCAGAAAACTCAGCTGGCACTAGGTTTAATCTTCAGTGAATCCAGTGAAAGGGTCTTGGATTGCTGGCCGTAGCACAAAGGAAAACTTTTCTTAGTCGAACTGGATAATATTAGACTAAATAGATTAACAATCTGACAGGGTAAAATAGTGTAAGTTACTATTATGAAGCATTAGGAAAAGTAAAGGGGGAAGGACAATATCTTGGACATTACAACAGTTCCTAGTTCAAGGGTAAGTACTACAAACACTAATACTTCTCCTGACCCCTGTTAGGTTCCTTGTCCTAGCTGATTTTAATTTGTTAAAAGATTCCTCTTGTCCAGCTGACTTTGGCTAATCGCAAAGACTTAAGCAAGGTTAGATCTGGTTAGTACTTGGATAGGAGACCATTAGGAAATCACAGAGCTATTGCCTCTGGGATCGATATAAACACTACAGATATTCTTAGAAGCTACAAAGGGTTGGTGGCTGCAGCTTAGTCCTTCCTTGGAGAAGTGCTTCCCTGTCCAGAAAAGAGACAGGGTAGTTCAAGGGATGGGGGAGGGTGCACAATCTCTACAATTTATCTTCTACTACATGACCTTTTGGGGTCTGGCCATTCCTATAGGGCAGCTGTTTTGTGAATAGGGAGTCCTTACAAGGACACCCATTTTATGAGAATGCTGCTGCCCATATTCCAAATGTGCCCCCGGGGAAATAAACGTGAGTACAGATGCTTCCGCTTTCATTTGTAGCATGCATCTTCTTAATTATGTTTATTAAAAGTATCTTAATAAAAAGAAGTCAGTGGGGCAAGCTACCCCCATTGCCACTTCATTGAGGACCCTAGCCTGAAATCATACATCAAAATTGTCTCTCTGACCTCAACTGTGTGTGACAGCGTAGCCATTATCATGTTCAGCTAGGAATTTGATTTCTCCCCCAACCCCTAGCAAGGCAGAATTTTATGGCAACCTTTCTCTGCTCAAATTGAGAAGGAATTGACTTCTGCACAGTCATGAGCCCAACAGGATGTTGATGCTATTTCCCATGTCTCAAAATCTCCAAGAGTTGAAACTAAACATGAAGGGGTGTTCAGAAAACTAGTCTAACGTCCTTCCTGTGCATGTCTAAGTGTGTTATTTCAATCCAGTTATGTTCTGAAATTAAAACAATAGATGGTGCTGTTTTTATCCTCTGATCAAGCATTTGCATTTTAAAAAAAAGTGTGCTTTGCTTTTTAAAAAAGAAAAGAAAACCCTTTTTGAATCCGGTCATTCTGCAATGCATTCTTGGAAAGTTATACTGTATAAAAGCTTGGAACATACTGTGCCCACTTTCTACTATTGAAAAGCACCCCATTGGTTAGAGATGGCAATTTAAATTCAGCTCAGCAGCTCCTGTCATTAGACTGATATTTTAAAGCTGATGTGTTCACGTCTGAATACTCCTGGATTCTCATAGTGCTTCCTTGCATCTTCAGTACCTTCAGAATGATTAGGAATGCTCTTCATCCTATTTCTCACCAATTCTCTCCCCCCCTCCCTCTTTTTGTATGTATGTGGGGGGTTTCAAATCCATGTTGACTCCTGGCAACTGTCTGGACAAGGCCCTGCAGTTTTCTTGGCAAGATTTTTCAGAGGTGGTTTTCCATTGCCTCCTTCCTAGGGCTGAGAGTGAGTGACTGGCTGAAGGTCACCCAGCTGGCTTTGTGCCTAAGGCAGGACAAGAACTCCCGGTCTTCCAGTTTCTAGCCTGGTTTCTTAACCACTACATCAAACTGGTTCTCTAATATTCCCTTGTCATCTGTTCTTTACACTTTGCCTCCACGTACATAAGCTGCTTTTTAACAGACAAAGAAGTGCATTAACATTTGACTGTCTAGCTGGAAGGGTGTCATTTAGCAAAGGACTGCAGACATCAGGAAGGCAGCAGCTGTTTCAAATCAGACACCTAACAATGTCTCAGAAGCATTCATCCATCTCTTGCCATCTCACTGTCCACCATCTGGAATGCAGTGGGGCTTCTCAACTGCTTGGTGGAACTCTGAGAAAAGCCAGTACAGTGGTATCTTGGGTCACGAACTTAATTCGTTCCGCGACTCTGGTCGCGACCCAAATTGGTCATGACCCGAATCAAATTTTCCCATAAGGTTCAATGTAAATATGGTTAATCCGTTCTGACCCCTATGAATTTGGTCGCCAACCAATTTTGGTTGCGACCCGAATCAAATTTTCCCATAAGGTTCAATGTAAATACGGTTAATCCGTTCTGAACCATCTGTATTTTTTTTTTAAACCACAAAAATATGAAACAAAGTACAGTGGTACCTCGGGATACGAACTTAATCCGTTCCATGACTCTGGGCGTATCCCGAGTTGGTCATAACCCGGAGGAAATTTCCCCATAGGGTTCAATGTAAATCCGGTTAATCCGTTCCGCCCTCCAAATTTGGTCGCACCCCGAGGCAAATTTCCCCATAAGGTTCAATGTAAATACGGTTAATCCTTTCTGGCGTCCGCGGACCACACGTCAGGGGCGGGAAAACGGCCGGGCGCTGCGCAGCGCAGCACGAAAACAGCTGGGCGCCGCACGGCGCAGCGCGAAAACAGCCGGGCGCCACGCGGTGCGGCGGAAAAATGGCCGCGGACCACATGTCAGGGGAGCAAAAATGGCCGCAGACCACGTGTCAGGGGCGGAAAAATGACCTTACCCCGAGGCGGAGTTCGCACATCGAGGTAAATTTTTGCGGCTGGAGCTGGTCGTAACCCGAAAAGTTCGTTAGTAGAGGCGTTCGTATCCCGAGGTACCACTGTACAGTACAGTACAGTATGAAGAGAGAGAACACTAACCTTGCTTGAGGTGACTTCTGGTATGGAAGACAGGAAGGCGGGTGGGGAGGTGGTTATTGTTTGGAGGGAGAGTCCCCCTCCCTACAGGAAGCCATGACCACGTGTCACAGCAGGGAAAATGGCCGCAGATCCTGTTCATCATCTGATGCGGAGTTCGCGAACGGAAGCAAAATTTTGCGAACGGTGCTGTTCGTAAACCGAATTGTTCGTGAACAGAAGCGTTCATGACCCGAGGTACCACTGTATGTTGTTTTTTTTAGAAGGCTCCAGTGCCCAAGAACACTCAATGGTTGGGAGGTCCTCTATCATCTTGCTATCTCTAGCATTTCCTGGCTTCCATTCATCTGGAGAACTTGCTTGATTCATTCCCCCTCTCTCCCCAGGTAAATGATGCAGTGGCTTGTGATCACTGGTTATACTGGGGTAGCCTCTCAGCATTTCTTGCAGAAGTCAACTATCTGTCGTTTTCTGGACTTGGAACAAAGGGAGGGGGAAAAAATTGGCAGAGGCCCAGCCAAGGTCCGAGCCAACATGGATGGACTGGGGAGAGACTTAGCATTTCCCTTCCCCTTTCTACACCTGTCTCCCTCTTCCCTTTGTGCGACTGTGTGGCTAGCAAGACTGAGCTGCCCAAATTTAGAAGACTGGAGCAGAAAGTTACACATTTGTAATGTTTGCTGCCCTCGATGACGGTCTGGACTTTTGCAGTCCAGGACTAGTAGGCCTACCTGTGATATGTAGTGAGTGTCTGCATATATGTATTTATATCTCACGCCCCCCCCCCCCCAAAAAAACCCCTCAATTCTGCAGGGCTGTTCTGTGTTCCATTTTTGTATGTAGCTGGCCCCAAGAGATTTTTAACTCTCTTTTCAGCTAAGCATGTTAAAATAAGTAGGTAAGTAAGATAATCTGCCCATAGTTCCTATGGAGTTGGCCAGCCTTACAAACGTGATAAATACATAAGCAAGTTGTGCATGCTTCAGAAATGATTCAGAAGGAAGGCTTTGGATGTCATGCAAAAACGGCACCTCTCTGCTGTTCATTAAAGCGGCTTGACTTTTTCCAGGTTTCCACATGAACTTGAAAATAAGAGGCTGCTGCATTAAATTTAATGAGTGGATTCCTTAACAGAGAGGCATATTTTTTTAGGCTCGCATGGAAACCTGAAAAAAGTCAGTCTGTTTTCACGATAGCAGAAAAGGGCTCTGTTTGCATGAGGTTTGAAACCAGCAAAAGATTCAGAGCAATGAAACCTGGGCTGCAGTCCAAACACTACCCCTCTTCTTTCCCCCCAAAGGGGTGCAGCTCGCCGGACCTCAGTGTTTTCCTCATTCTGACAAAAGTACAGGGAGCCTACAGACACCACTGTCCAACTCACTTCTTTTCTTCATTTTTCAAACGTGCTCCGTTCTTGTAAGGAGACCCAAGCTAACTCGAGACTGTTTGGGTTCCTTGTGACCCGTTTCTATCAGGAAATGACGTTTCTTTTTTCTGCTAATGCCCACGTTTTGGGGGTGAGCGTTCTATTCAGGGCTTATTGTACGCCCATGGTGGGAGTGAAGATGGAACTGAACAATATAATAGAGGTAGATGGAAGACTTAGAAGTAAATGAAATAAAAGATAGAGACTGAGGGAAAAGTCATTAGGAAATTCTTTGCAGGGCCAGAAGGAAACTAGAATGTGTTAGTTTACAGTGTTTTTCAACCTTAGCAACTTTAAGTTATGTGGTCTTCAACTCCCAGAATTCCCCAGCCAGCATGGCTGGCTGGGGAATTCTGGGATTGAAGACCACATATCTTAAAGTTGCTAAGGTTGAGAAACACTGTGTTAGTAGGTGGCAGAGTCATGTGAAAGCTAGGTAAAACAATAGATGTAAGGTGTTTCAGTTTGATCTGTTCTTTTTTTGTTTTTGACCAAAGAATATTCCCCTTGAAGCCAGCAGCGGTTGAAGGCCGAGCAAAAACTGGAGAGGACATACATTCTTTCCATTTCTGCATCCCTTTTCTTCTGTTTTGGATACTTTTCTCCCCCAACTGGCACTCAATGGTTGGTCTGTAAAGAGTTTTGAAATTAGAACAAAGGTGACAGATTACTCAAGGGCTGCAGGTTGGCTCACGCTAACTTTTCAAAACCATCAGGCCTTTTGCCAGTCGGGAGGCAAGGCATTTTCAAAATTTATATAGTGTTTTGACCTTGCACTACAGCTGAAAAAAGTATCCCATTCCCATTATGTAAGGTTAGTAAAGAACAGTGGCATCCACGAGAACTTACGAACGAAGAAAGTGGTGTCACTCTAAAAGCTCCACTCCTTTGGGGTGGACATGTGATGTCACCATGCATGTAGAAAAGGTTGTGGCTTGTGTTGCAAGGCCCCAGTGCTGCTGACCCCAGTCTGATTCCTGCTCTTCCCCTGCTCCCCTGTGGACAACCAGCAAATTTCTGCCTGTGGGCCTTCCATCAGAAAGACGTAATGCAAACAGAAAAGGGAATGAGAGGGAAGTGGGATTGAAAACAAAAAACCAAAAACCAACACAAGCCTTTAAACTTACTAAACTCTTACTCTGATCAACTTGAATGAAAATACTTGAGGAGGGAGCAGTTGAGCCAGAAGTTTCAGTTTCAGTTCTTTGAGGTTCCTTGTCTTTCTCCTCATTGTGGGGGTGGAATCAATATTTGTTCACTTGGCATTTCAGGAATGGGTTAGAAGCAGATTGTTAGGCTTGGTCACCAGGGACTTGTTTAGACCCAGGCCAAATCAGCGTAATTGTGGCTTGAAGATACCTCCCTAACAATTTTTCAAGGGCATGTCCTTATGATGTCACTTTTGTCTCATCCCCAGCCCATGGCAGACGCAGCACACACTCAAGTTTAGCTGTTCCAGTTTTAAGGTAGTGTTTTCCTTCTTCTTCCAACATAAGCCCATTTGAAGGACATCACATGGATGATGCTGGTGACGGAAAGTGCCAGCTGCTATTGGTCATTTGCAGCTGCTATTGTCATGCCCCCTTCCCTTTGCTCACCAGCCACTGCACTCCACTGCTGCCGTTAGTTCTTTCACAGTCAGAGGAAGATGACCTAATAGTAGATCTGTTACCAAAGGTGAGTCAGATAGAAACTGGGCCTCTTGCCAAGAAGAGAGGGATGTCCAGCTAGGTCCATAGCTTGGGCGAGAGAAAGAGGCATAAGAATTTGAAGGTAGATTTCACTATAAATAAGGGTCACATTTGAAACACAGCAGTCACTGGAATTCTTTTATAATGGCTTCTTAGTTTTTCTGCAATAAATGTAATTATCCAAAGTATTTAGTATGCCTGTTTTCTATCCAGTCTGCCAGGATAAGACTGACATTCACAGCTACTTGGCTTGGATTGCAGGAGAAAAGGGACACTTCTGCAGAGGCCTCTATCCTTGCAATGCCCGTTTCCCCCTCCCCACATAACATCATTCAGGTGATACATAGGCTGCTACGTTCACAGGTGTAGCGTTCTTCTGGAAGAGTAGTAGACATATTTTTTAAACACAGGCTTAAGCCTTTTGAAAAAAAAAATGCTACACTTCTGCTTTAAAAGAGGGCCAATACTCTTGCGAGGGAGTGAAGTTGGGGTTGCTCTCTGTGCTTGGGAAAGGTAAGCTGCAGCCAGGCAGAAATCCTTCTCACCCCATTTCCCTTGTTTCCCTGACTACTCACAAGCATCCTGGCCAGCTGTCTGTGACAAAGAGCCACACCCTGGCGTTTTCAAGGACGTGCAGAAGTCCAGAAGCAGCCTCAACCCACCCAGGCTCTTAGCTTAGAAAAGCAAACATTAAGACAATGGTGGAGAAGGAGGTGTGTGTAGAGGGGGTGTGTGTAAGAGGAAAGGTGACAAGCAAACAGCCTACAGACAGGGAAGCGGAGGCATCCTCTGAAGATTGGCAGTTATTACAAGCAGGCAAGAGGAATATCGTTCAACGGCCAGAACCACAGGTCGTGGTGAGCAGCATATCTTGGTGGGTGTCCTGCCTGGAGTTTTGCTGGGAGCTCAGTAGCAACTAGAAGAGGAACCACCACACTGAAGCAGCACCTTATCTCAACTAGTCCAAAATATTTGGAAACAAGGGAAAGGTTGTATGCCACTTTACAGACTTTATATATTTATATAGAGTTTATACATTTTATAGACTTTTGCTTGAACTAAGAATTAAAGGACTGAGTATTAGAGACATACGTATTTACATGACAACATCACCTTGCAAGTCCTAGATGGGTAGAGAGCAACTGTCTGTTGTTGGAAACAATGTGTGCTGCAATAAAGCATTTTGTACAAATTTGCTATGCTGTGGTGTGTCCAGTCCTTGGAAAACAACCCTCACAGCTCTCTGGAAGGCACCCTTGGTGAAAGGGGCAACAAAGTCATAAAATTCACCAATTATTTTACTTACCTTTTCCTGCATCAAAACTGAAAGATGGCACCACTTGCCGGTTTCATTACTGGGGCAGATTAAGCTCCACTCTCAGGGCAGGGCAATGTATGTTGACATATTTTTCTGCCAACTCAAGAACCAGGGGAATGCGCATTGATGCAGCATAAGGAAGAACCCCATTTAGGTATCACTACACAACTAAGGAGTGATCAGATCTGCAACCAGTCAATTGCATGGGTCTGTTGAAGAGCTGAAGGATCTAAATTAGTGTTTATCAACCGTGGCAATGTTAAGATGTGTGGACTTCAACTCCCAGACTTCCCCAGCCAGCATGAATTCCCCCAGCCACTTGAAGTCCGCTCATCAGGAAGGAAGGAAACCTTGAAGGTGCTAGGATTGCTCTTGGGACTTTCTCCGTAAAAAGTATGGGCTCAGCTGCTGAGCCACATATCTAAATATGTCACAAATTTCATGGGAAGACTGTATTTTTCAAAAGACAGTCCTGAAGCAAAATCCTGCTGTGGAAAATCCAAGAGCCCATGTGGCTTCAATGAATAAACTTACTTTGAACACCTTTATTCTGTTCCTCCCAGACTCTTGTTTCTCCTCTGTGACAGGCTTCTTCTGGACATACTCATTTAAACTATTTCATTAAGGGAGGATTTATGGTCTTCCTTTCTGTGGGAAAGGGGCTGTTCAAGGGGAGGGCCTTCTCCTGGGTTGCTCATTGGATTCCCATTTCATCAGTGAAGGATTTATCTTCCTCACATGTTGCTAGAAGCATGAACTTTCTATAGGCCACGAAGGGCAAAAGATGGTGGTCAAAATTGTAAATGAATAGCCAACTGTCTCCCATCTGAAGCTTAGGAATGGCTATTCAGATCTCAGGAATTCATTATTGGCTTAAGAAAGGGCCAGGAGCAGAGCATTTGCGAGTGAGAGAAGATATTTTTGAGTAAAGTTCTGCTGCATGCAACAAAAGGCACGCATTTATTCCTAATTTTACTTTTGTTTATTATAAGACAATGGTCAGATGGTGGAGTAGGGAGAGATGGAGGTGTAGGATTTTTTTTCAGAAGCCACTGCAAAGTTGCAGATGCAATCAGTTCTGTCTGACTCTCATAGTGTTGTTTACCGTGCTGTTTAAGAAGGCTGCCGTCCTGTTCTCCTCGCTGGGAAAAAGCCTTTTTGGACTCACATCTAAATTGACACAAATAGAATTTCAGAGTGCAAATAACAATTTATCCAAAAGTTCTATAGGGAAAAAAATGATCGGCTTTTCTACTGGCCAGGAAAAGGAGGAGGGGACCATCAGAAGAACCTGCAGCTGTGGATCCTGTGTGGAAAGCTGAAGAGGGCTGAGATCTTATTCACTCTTACTTGGAATGAGCTGCATTAAATCTGTGTAAACAGGAAAAGGAAAAGTTTTTGCAGTGGATACCCTTGTTTACCCTTAAGCAGGCATGAAGAGGGAGAGAGAAGGGTGTGTGTAATCACACACATTCCAATCCCAACCAGCAGCAGGTTCCTCAAGGTATCAGAATCTGAAATCGCGGAGATGGGCTGCAGATACCTACATCAACACATGATGGCAGTAAAAAGGTTAGAGTTCCCTTTTCTGCCACCTAGTGCTTGTTTGTGTTTTTGCAGCCCAGATCTGATGGCACTCCCAAAATAGGAATTCAATTATTTCAATGCATCCAGCATAGCATAATGCACAAAATGGTTTTGCTCCTTCTCTTCCTTCCCTGTGATTATTCAGTCCCCAAACTCCAAAGGAAGAGGTTTGCACGAGTGTTACCAAATAGCCATTAAGGCATTTTGTTTACACCATATATACATCCAAGATGGCGGCAGGGGGCGGACGCCTAGTGCGGAGCTCCCAGCCATAACCTCCTTTTTGGCTTCTACCATAACCATAACCAACTATGCAGGCGAGGAGAGTTGGAGGCGTGGGTTTTTCGTATGAATGGGGGGTGAATGAAGAGAACCCCCGGTGTTACCTCCGTCCGAGGTGGGCCATGGCCGCGGCCGTGGGGAGAGGAGTTGTGACGGCGGCGGCAGCTGGAGCAAGGACGGAGAGGAGAGGATGTGGGCAGGCGCGGCAGCGGGCGACGCTCGGTCCCAGAGGGCCCACGGAGGCGGCGACGGGAGAGCGTTGGTGGCTGCAGCGGCGTCGCCAGTGGAGCCGAGAACGGCGCCCGGGCTTGAGGGGAGCAACGTCGGAGTTGAAGGCGGGTCCTGCGGGGCCGGGAGTGCTGGCAGAGCGGGGCCCCAGGCCCGTGCGGCTGGCCTCAGCGGTGGGAGCGCCTGCGGTGAGAGCGCCGGCATTGACGGCGGGACGCTGGCGGCAAGGCTGAAGGAGATTGGAGGCCAGAGCCCGGTGGCCACAGTGACTTTGAGACCTTGGGGGTTGGGAGATAAGCCTCTATGTGGCAAGGGGCGCCCCCTCCCCTAGAGAAGACGCAGGGGTACTCGAGCGGGTGGGCGGATGTGAGTGGAGGCTGTGATTGGAGAAGGTGAATGTGCGGCTCTCTGCCTGGGTGGGAGACGGGCAGAGGGCAGGAGTGAATGGGGTCCCTCTCTCCCTGGCCAGTGAGAGAAGCCAGTGGAGAGAGGGTGAGTGTTTGTTAGAGGATTGGGAGTGGTGACCTCCTGTTGGCACTGAGAGCAGTCAGCTGAAGTGCCACAGAGGTGTGTGGCCCCACCCCTTTTTTGTCTCCTCTCCCTTATGTGGTGGGGGGTATGGCAGGCCCCTTAAGTAGAAGGCCTGGGGGGGGGGGAGGTGGACCTCGGGCAGTTTAGGGCGGGCATTCAGGTGGTGACGGGCAAGGGGCGGTATGGCGGGAGCCAGAGGGCAGGCCGTTTCAGGGGAAGATGCCCCTGATGCATTATACCGGTGGTGTGTTCTGGCCCTCAGAGCTCAAGCCCAGACCCTGGTCAGCAGGCCTACAGAGGCCCGGGCTTTCATCTGTTGCTGCTAAATGCCAGGTCAGTCAATAATAAGGCCCCCCTTATTTACGACCTTATTGGGGAGGAGCAGGCTGACCTGGCATGCATCACCGAGACCTGGCTGGCACCAGAGGGGGGAGTAGCCCTCTCGGGATTGTGTCCAGCCGGGTTTAGGATGTGGCACCAGCCGAGACCCTAGGGCAGGGGAGGGGGAGTGGCAGTAGTCATCAGGGAATCCCTATTGGCCTTCAGGGGCCCTGCTCCACAAGTTGCTGGATGTGAGACCCTGTTCCTGAGGTTGGGCACACGGGATCAGTTGGGAGTGCTGCTGGTGTACCAGCCTCCCTGCTGCATAGCAGCCTCCCTGCCTGAACTGCTGGAGGCCATCTCGGGGTTGGCAGTGGAGTTCCCCAGACTTATGGTCTTGGGGGACTTTAATCTGCCATCCCTGGGGTTGGCCTCAGAGGCGGCTTGGGAGTTCATGGCTACCATGGCAGCCATGGGCCTATCCCAGGTCATCGATGGCCCGACTCGGGACAGTGGTCACACTCCAGACATGGTTTTCTTGTCGGAGCAGTGGCAGCGTGATCTGTGGGGGATTTTACATTATCCCCCCTGTCATGGTCAGATCACTCCCTGGTGGCGGCAGGATTCTCCTATGCTGCCCCCCTCCGCAGGGAGGCAGGACCTATTTGAACGGTCCGCCCCCGATGACTGATGGACCCGCATGGGTTCCAAAGGGAGCTGGGGGTTGTTCCTGAGGCCTTGCTGCACGGCCCAGCGGAGGCTCTGGCCGCAGCCTTGAATGAGGAGGCGGCTGGGGCCTTGGACAGGATCGTGCCTGTGCGTACTCTCTTGGCCCATCACTCCCAGCGCTCCCCGTGGTCCATGGAGGAGTTGAGGGAGATGAAAAGGGCTAAGAGACAGCTAGAGCGCCGCTGGCGGAAAACTCGGGACGAACCAGACCGAACACAGGTTAGAGCGGCTATTAAGGCCTACCTAGTGGCGGTAAGGGCGGCAAAACGTCAATATTTCTCCGCTCTTATTGCATCCTCAGAGTGTCACCCTGCAGCCCTGTTTAGGGTCACCCGGGGGGGCGGAGGACTACTTGCAGGGTCGTGCAGAGCAATTTGCTGAACACCTGATGGATAAAATTGCTCAGATCCGTTCTCAGTTGGAAGCCAAGCGTGGAGTAGGTCCAGAAGAGTTGCCCAGGGAGCGTTCTTGCCCAGTTATCTGGGAGCAGTTTGATCCTGTTGTCCCTGAGGAAGTGGACAGGGTCCTTGGGGCTGTCAGCGCGACCACCTGTGATTTAGATCTGTGTCCCTCCTGGTTAGTCAGATCCACCAAGGAGATGACCCTAGGGTGGGTCCTGGCGGTGGTTAATTCATCCTTGCAGGAGGGGGTGTTCACGAAGCCTTTCAAAGAGGCTTTGGTCCGCCCTCTCCTCAAGAAACCGTCGCTAGACCCCACCCTCCTGGACAATTTTCGTCCAGTCTCCCATCTCCCCTTTTTAGGGAAGGTGGTAGAAAAGGTGGTTGCGCGGCAGCTTCAGAGGATCCTGGAGGAAACGGATTATCTGGACCCCTATCAGTCAGGATTCAGGCCTGGTTATGGGACAGAAACAGCATTGGTCGCACTTTTAGATGATCTCTGGTGAGAGCAGGATGGGGGTAGTGCATCCATCCTTGCTCTTCTTGACCTCTTGGCGGCTTTCGATACCATCGACCATGGTATCCTTTTGGGTCGGCTGCAGGAGTTGGGGTTGGGTGGCACAATGCTGTGCTGGTTCAGCTCCTTTCTCCAAGGCTGAACCCAATCGGTGTTGATAGGGAGCGAGAAGTCCAGCCCCCGGCCCCTACTGTGTGGGGTGCCACAGGGGTTAGTGCTTTCACCGCTCCTATTTAATATCTACATGAAGCCACTGGGTGAGATCATCCGGCGCCATGGAGTGAGGTATCATCAGTATGCTGATGATACCAAACTATACATCTCCATCCCAGATGCCTTAAGTGATGCTGTGACTACCCTTTCGCGGTGCCTGGAGGCTGTGGGGGCCTGGATGGGGGACAACAGGCTTCAGCTGAACCCTGGTAAGACGGAGTGGCTGTGGATACGGGGAGCCTCAAGATCTAGGATTTTGTCATCTTTGGTTCTTGACAGGGTCGCACTACCCCAGACAGATCCGGTGCGTAATTTGGGGGTTCTCCTGGACTCACGACTCCTGCTCAAAGAGCAGGTGGCAGTCGTGGCCAGGAGGGCCTTTGCACGACTTCGTGTCGTGCGGCAGTTACGCCCCTTCCTGGATCGGGGGGACCTCCGCACGGTCACTCATGCCCTGGTCACCTCTGGGTTGGACTACTGTAATGCGCTCTACATGGGGCTACCCTTGAAGAGTATCCGGAAGCTACAGCTGGTGCAGAATGCGGCGGCGCGGACAGTTCTTAATGCCCCTAGGAGGGCACATATAACATCGCTGTTGCGCGAGCTGCATTGGTTACCAGTTTGTTTCCGGGTCCAATTCAAGGTGTTGGTCATCACCTTTAAAGCCCTTCATGGCACGGGACCAGGTTATCTGAGGAACCGCCTCACCCTGGTCACTTCAGCCCGTCCCACTCGGTCCAGCAGAAGGGGCAGGTGGCAGACCCCACCGGTCAGGGAACTTTGATTGGTGGGGTCTAGGCAGAGAGCCTTTTCTGCTGTAGCGCCCGCCCTATGGAACATCCTGCCTCCTGAGGTCCGGTGTGCCCCCTCCCTCATGGCCTTCAGGAAAGGTATTAAATCCTGGCTTTGCCAGAAGACCTGGAGGCCAGAGGGGGGCCCGAACCTGTGGAGATGGCTGGTGGGATGATGGGTTGCCCCCCCCAGCATCTTACAGATTTTTATGGGGCCAAAATTAGGGGAGGTTTTTTAGGGTATTTTTAATATGTTTTTAAATTATTTATAGTTTTTAGCCATCTTGGAGAGAATTGTATTTCTTCTTTTTTATTGTGAGCCGCCCAGAGTCACCCGTGGAGGAGATGGGCGGCATACAAGCTAAATAAATAAATAAATAAGGCACTATTTGCAGCCCAATGCTGAGATAGGCTTCAGAGGCTCAACATAATTTTGATGAGATTAATACAGTGGTACCTCTAGTTACGAACACCTCTAGTTACGAATTTTTCAAGATACGACCAGCTCCGGCCCCAAAAATTTACCTCGACATGCGAACTCCGCCTCGAGCTATGAACCGGATCCGCAGCCATTTGCCCTACTGCCACGCAGTCGCGGCTTCCTGTGGGCGAGATCGCGGTAGCAAGGAGACGTTCGGTGAGGCTTGTCGTGTGTTTTGTGGTGTTTGGAAGGTTTTGGGTGTGCTTGTCAGCATGGCTCCAAAGAAAATGCAGAGCAGGCTGGCAACTGACTTTAGACAGGTTTTTCCCCAGAAGTGAGCCTGCAGCTAAGAGGCAAAGAAGAGAGGAAACCCCTGGAGATCTCCCCGATGTCCCTTTGGAGGGGGACTCTCCCTCCAAACAATAACTGCCTCCCCACCCCATTCTCCCTCTTCATACTGTGCTGTACTGTATTTTTTTTCATGTTTTTGAGGTTTAAAAATAAAATGCATATGTTTCAGAACTGTTTAGCCGTATTTACATTGAACCTTATGGGGAACTTTGCCTCGTGGTGCGACCAAATTCGGAGGGCAGAACGGATTAACCGTATTTACATTGAACCTTATGAGAAACTTTACCTCAACTTGCAACCAACTTGAGTTGCAACCAGAGTCACGGAACAGATTAAGTTCGTAACTAGAGGTACCACTGTAATAGGGAAGATCAGGGACTCTCCTGGCCTCCAAATCTGTTTTTTTTTTTTAACCCTCCTAGTGGGAGACGACGATGAGAGCTAACTTTGTGTGCATGCAGTTTCCATGTCTTCTCAGTTGCAGCTGCCTCTTCCTGAAGACCCCAGAAGAACCACTATGGCCACCAGAACCACTCCACTTCAGCCCAGCACAAGTAACTGTTCATGAAGTGCAAGTGCAGAAAATGGAACACCCCTGCTTGTTATAGTTGCTTCTTATGATTCATTCACTGGAAAAGATTGGGCTCCTTGCCCTGGTTGCCCTGGTCATGAAGAACTTGGAAGGGGCCAAGTGGAGCATGTTTTGAATTCTCTTTTTGGCTGGATTCCTGGCACTCCCCAGAGATGTGCCCGAGGAGAAAGTCAGGCAAAAACCTCGTGAAATGACATTCATTTCCTCATATTTTGCAGAGGACAGAAAAGAAAACATGTCTGCCATCAGTGGAAGATTTGTGTATGACTTTGCGAGATCTCATGGCATGGTTCACTGTATAAAGGGGGATATTGTGATGGAAAAACATACAACGAAGTGGGAACATTCAAAAGAGATTAAAATCCTTCTTAATGCTAATGAGCTTTTGAGCCAATCCATGCAGCCCAGGAATAATTAAGCCAGTGAATGCAAAACTATTTTTAGTTTTGTTTTCTTTTTAACTGCAGCAGGATTTGTCTTTTGCTATATGTGCCCATCACTCTATTCTCTTTCAAGGTAAGAAACATCATACTGAGCTCAGAAAAGAATAAACCAAAGAAATTCAAGGCATAAGAAAAAGGAAAGAACGCATTGCTGAAACTAGTTTATATAAACACTGTTCACCATACCTTGCCACCCTTGTTTCTATCACATCCATAGATGCCTTTTATTAGAATTCATCCCTCTCTTTCTGAGAGTCTCATGAACTCCACCCAACTATGACTACATGTACCTCCTAGTTGATGGGATATGGACAATAGTACGTTGGTTGGTAATTTATAGGTTAGAGATCCTAGATAGCATCAAATAGCATAATCATGAATAGAGAAAAACTGGACTTTGCTTGTGCCCCAAATGTGCCCAGACTGGTATTGTCCTTATCATTAGTAAGGAATGATCCATGGGTACAACTAAGGCCTTCTCTTCCTAAAAAATGTTCTCTGAAAACCTTTTGCTATGAATGATCATTTCTGTGATGGTCACAGGGTCAAACCCTGCTTCAGCTCCTGTTATTAATGACTTGTCCTACAGTTGCTGTCCCTTTGAGGCTTAAGAGACAGGATGGATGCTGTGGAGTGAAGGGAGGAATAAAAATAAATGAATAAATGTTTGTGCACCAAGCTTTGTGCTATGCATTGAATGAACTGTGACCTTATTTCTCATCTTGACATGTTGACAAGCAAGCAAAATGTATAGTGAAAACCCCAAAATAGATATAGCACATTGTTTCTTAAAAAAACATTCAAGCTCTCAAGGGAATAAACCAAAAATCCTGGGTATATGTAGGTGACATAGCATGTTCATCCTACCTAATGCACCCTCCTCTCAATATTAAATGTGGTCCCTAACTAGGGAAACAATGCCGGTTCCTGACCCAGAATGAGAAAGCTGGGTTTTGAGCTGACAGTAGATACAATGTGCCAATGAGGAGCATAATGTTCCTCAATTTTTGCTGGCAACTTACCTCCATACCACAGTCCATTTCCTTTAGGGCTTTTCTAGATGCAGCCTTATCATAGCCAAAAGGGCTTGCGGAAAGAGTCTGCTATCTTCTTTTAAATAAGGGCAATTCCCCCGTTAAGTTCCTCATCCCACAAAGTGCCAAAAGATTCCCTCCGCTGTTCTGCAGAGCATGAATGATCCTATCTCTGTGTGTGCTATTTAAATCAGTATCTTGCTATTCTATGTTTTTCCACTGTCATTAATTACTCCATATGGCTGTTTGAAAATTGGTGAAATGAGAACATAAAGAGAATATTTAATTCTTTCCTCAAAACTATCTCCTCCAGCTCTATCTGCCTTCCTAATGTTTTTAGATCCATGAGGGAGAAGGCACAGATATCCGTGTGGGAATAAGCAGCTCCCCCATCCAGCAGGTTGAGGGAAAAAACTTTAAGTCTGGAAAGCAAAATGGCTGCATTCACACCATGCTTGTCACAGGTGAGTTGAGCACTATTCACCAGAATGAGACTCTTCCGCTGCCTAAAGCCAAATGGCTCCAAAAGACGGTGCCCAGGAATCAAAGAGGAGGAGGTGCCCACATCACCCTACCATGGCCAATAAATAAATAATAAGGAAAGTCTGGTTCATTGATATTGTTATACCGGGTGATGCTAGGATTGAGAAAAAGCAATTGGAAAAAACTACAAAATACCAGAATTTGCAGATCAAAGTTGAACACTTATGGGAAAAGAAGCCCACTGTTATACCAGTCATGACTGGAGCCCTTGGAGCAATACCTAAAGGAATCCCTTGATATCTGGAAATATTGAATTTATCATACCTGAATGCTAATTTTGCAAAAAACCACCCTGCTTGGAACCACCTATATTCTTAGACACTACCTTAATTCTTAGGTCCTTGGTTAGGACTTGAATTATTAAGTTTTCACCAGTCTTAGACTGTGAATCTAACTGCAGATTACACAATAACAATAAATTAAACTTGTATGCCACCCAACTCTCAACAAGAGGATAGCTTTTTGCAAATTTAGGGTGTTGCAGGAGTGCCAATCCTACCCTCTAGGACAAAGGCATCTGCAGAATCTGATGGTTTTGGCAGGATGCTGAGATGAGTGTTGCGCCATCATAGTGGTACCTTCACCTTTCATGTTTGTGCATGCAACATCATGACACACATACCAAAGGGCAGAAGGTGTGATGGTGCAATGCTTGTTTTGTCATTTGCCTCCCTGTGGAGGGATGCCTCTTGTCGGGAAGGAAGGGCGATGCATGCCTAATTGCACCCATGGCAAAACCCGTATTGAGATAAGGGAGACAACTCGAATACTGGCACAGCTAAGGCAATTTTGGGCTTCCTCAGAAATGAGCTGGGGAAGAGATATGGCAATGACATCACAAGAGAGAAGAAAAAGAGTTGCTTATTTGTACTATAGTGAGGTGCAAGGGAAGAAAAGTTCTTAATACCTGGTTACTGAATCAATCCATTCTTTGTATTTGCTTCATACATTGCACTGGGTTTGCATATGCAAGCCACAAAAGCAGTAACAAACTGTAGTGTGTTGAGTGCAGCTAGTACATCTTTCACTGAATGGGTAAAGCATGTTATGTGAACCCAGCCAATGTGGGGAAAGCATTAGAATACTTTCACCCTTATAACCACTTCCTCTAGCTTTGCAACAACTTTGTGGGCCACGTATGAGTGGAACCACAGCCTGTGTTCACCAGGACATGGTTGTCTATAGTTGACCAAGCCAATCAACTCAGTTTGGTGGGTTTGCTCAACACAGTGAACCATAAACTAATCATGGAGGCTGAATTCACCCAGTGGCCTAGGCTAAAATGGTCTTGGCTACTTTGCGATTTGGTGTGTGGTGCAAATGGAGTTAGAGACATTGGTATCTCCTCTAGCCATCTACTTTCAAAGACAAAGGGCAGGCTGAAAGTCCTATACTTCTTACAGATCTGGCCTCTGCTTAAAAAGCTCTAGGAAGGACAAGCTTGTACTATCCCTCTTGAGGCACAGAGCTCCTCTATCAAACCGTTTTCTGTAATAAGAAAATACAATTACAGGAGGGGCACCTGGTCATGGATCTTCCACCATGTCAGTCAGCAGGTGGTAATTCACTTGATTGAATGTTCCTCGGTGCAAGCTGATTCCGTGTCAGTGGAGAAAAGCTTTTTGAGAGGAGGGCTAGATTGAACTCCACCTCATTTCCAGAGTGCAGAGAATTGCATGACCCCTCCCCAGTTTGTACCTGCAGATTAAAATGTCCCAGATGAGATTTTAGCACTTAATGAAGTCTGGGTTTCTACCTGTCACCCATGGTTTTAGACTGTCTATGGTTGGAAGGGGGCTGGCTGCCTTGAGTACCTTCGATGTAAACTTTACATTACATTATTACAAAGCTGAACAGAAACTAGAGTACTGAAGGTATAGCTCCGGATACCCTGAAAAACCATGTCTATACACTTGTCCTGATTTTATTTATATATGTATATATGTGTGTGTATGTATATAATTATCTCCTGATAAAAACTCTTGCAACATCCTAAGAACAGGAATGCAACCGTCTTTTGATTTTCCTAACCACCTGCTTTCTTGCTTAGCCTTCTGTGTCTCTAAGCTCCCCACCACCACGTCTGTGTGCTAATAAAGCTGCCTGATTAAGGTAGTTGCTTTCCTTAATTCCTTCCAAATAAGCACAGAATGATTGTCCTCAGCAACAGCAAATTTAGTTGGATCAATAGGAGTCCACCTAGAATGTCCTTGGTGCCCTAACATGCTTCAAAATATGTTCAGTATCCAGCACTTGTGCTTACTGAGTTTGAATCATGACCACTACTGGTGTTTGCCCACAGTATAATTGGGCTAGTATTGATTTTCCACCAGGCTATATTCTCACAATACACTCATCTATGGTTAACTGAAGCATGGTTTATTAAATTAACCCACTTGTCTGAATGCTAAACTAGCTACTTTGACTGGGTTTGCAAAGCACAAACTATCCAATTTTAACCTGGTACATTGTGTGAATCCAGCCTCAGTGTTAAAGTATGGAAGCACCATTTACCAATGCTATTTCAGACAGATGCTGTCCTTTAATCATAGGACTAGCTTATAGGTCCCTTAATTGGCAGATATGCTGTTGCAGCCTTTGATGAATTGCTGGCAATGGGGCTCAAACTTTTACAGGCTGAAAAAACCATCACTCCATCTCACCATCAATAACATTTTAAATGTCTAGGGCAAGAGTTTTGAGCCCTCCCAAACAGAAGAATGACTTATTTAGGAGTCCTCTCACTCCTTTATGAGTGGAAGTTCCCTAAGGGACAAGGAAGGGTAATTTGCTCCTTTTTGGGCATTTCCTCACTAGTGATTTCTAGCATTTTATAGCATCACTCACCATCCTTGTGATAATATAAAGCCTGTTCTTATTGATTTTTGGTACAATGGTGGGATGCCTTTAGAAAACACTAAGGTGGGATCCCAACTAGTGACTTACAAGCCTTGCACCTAACCACAACACGAACATGCTCTGGCAACATCATTTTTCTGCCATGTCCCCAACATTACCTTTATTTCATCCCACCTCATGTATGAGATGGGCTACAGTCCTTACAGTACCTATATTGGTGTTAAGAGACAGTTCCCCTTATTATGACCATCCAAGGGCAACCTCTAAAATCTGTTGAGCTTCATCTCACTCTACTTTGGAGGAAGGACAGGTGACTGCAGTGACTTGAAAAAAGAGATAATGGAGGCAAAATTTGGACTGACAATAAGGACAGCCAGTTTCCTACTGACAATGTTTTCTGCTGAATCAAAGATTGGTAGATAGCGCAGAAGAATGAACTCACGTACCTGTAGATAACTTAGAAGAATGAAAGGCTTGTAGAATCTTCTAGCATCATTCAATCATCATTGTGCCAAAACAGAAATGGAGATAGGTTTTACATCATCCCAATGATGGCTAGGCAACGTTAGAAAATGTTTTTAGATACTAGTATGGAGGAAATGTCCTCAGCGCATATTATACACCATGGGCTACAGTTGTCCTGCTTCCAACCATGCACACTCACACACAGTTGCTATGGAGTTTAGCAGTTTTACTCCAAGGCTGAAGAGATAACAGCAAACAAATGTAACCAAAACTGAGGCTTGCCTGAACTGTTTGATTTCTAAATAGGAACACAGAGAAGAATAGTCCAAATCCAAGGTTCTTAGAGCCAAGTCAGGGTTGTCAGCCAGTCCAGAGATCAGAGGTTCAAGGTTTCAAACACAAACAGCATATGCAGGAACATTACACAAGAGTGGGAGGTCAGACATTGTTTCCAGCAAAGACAGCAGGGGGTTAGAGCTGCTTCTTAAATCAGGAGATTTTACTCCCTTGTTTGGCAAGGAGCCTAACAGGCCTTCGCTGCTCTGCTCTCTTCTTTACTCCTTGGTTGCGGGGGGGGGGGGGGTGCTGGGAGGCCTTATGTCATCCTCATCTGATTTCTCCAGCTGCTCAGATGGTGCCTGTGTTTGATCAGCCTCATGTGATTCCTGGCTTTGTATCTCCTGAGGCTGATATTCCACAGGCTCAGCTGGAGCAGCTTCTTCAGGGTCAGATTCTGAGTCATGATGGCAGCAAGCCTTGTGGTGGTGCATTACTCTTTCTGAACTGTATCTGCTGTAAAAGGTGTTTGGAAGTTTTGTATTCTGTTTTAGATGGCCTGGAAGTTTTTGATTTCATCTTCCTAGCCATGCTTGGAACAAGAAAGATGAAAGAGGAGTGCACAGAGCTGAAGTTCCTTGCTACTCATTTTTTGAACAAGCCATGGCTTCTCTTTATGTGCAAATCAGTCTTATGATTCTGATGCATTTTTCTCAATGTAATGTCTTCTAAGTGTACTGCGAATCTAACTTCCAGAATTCCCAGCCATGATGGGTAGAAAGGTGGCAACTGTAGATCAAGTATACCTTGAGGACACCAACTGGAGAAGGCAACTCTAATGGTTAGTTTCCAGCAGAAGACAATGACTGGGTTCTTGTATTGCATTTGTCTGCTATGCTTGGCCATGGTTTATTGATTCATTCATAGCTGGCTAAGTTAACAGAGACTAGACTGCTAACCAAGGTTTATAAATCATAGTCTTGGGCTTTACACAATTTTCTAAAGATAACCACACTAGTAAAAAAAAAAAAACACTTTGTGGCAGTTTAGGAGAGACAAACATAGACATTGCCATGTAGTCTTTTGTAGACCAAATCCAGTTCCTGCTGAGTCAGACCAAACATGCCCTGGCCAGTGTGAACTCAGCCACTTTATTTCCTTCAGGTGCTCAGTGCTCCACTTTACAAAATCTGATAGGATATACAAACTGAGATAAAGCAAGCGGCAATAGCTGAGCAATTTCCTTCTTTTGTTTAAAAGTTTGCTTCCAACTTTTAAACATTGCTATTATGAAGAGGAGTGGGAAAGAAGGAAAGAAAAAACCAAAGGCAATTGCCCTTCTGCTGTCTCTGTCAAGAGAGAACATTTTATTTAAAGCCAATATTCTTTGTTTCCCTCTGTTATTGAGAACAGGGGCTTGTTTGCTTCAAGAGTAAGGTGAAAGAAGAGCCCTGACACCTTTCTCAGACACCAATCTGTGTTTAAAACAACAACTCCAAATAACAGCAGCACAAGGCTAACAGACAAAAGGTTTTAAAGACTCATATCTGATTTTTTCACCAACACTGGATCTGCAGAATGGACTCCGGTTTAGTGAAAGTGTTTTCAGATGACAGGTTTCTACCTCATAGGCTGGAAGAAAGGGGGGCCTTCATTTGCGTCTCAATCAAAGGAAAGAAGGCTCATAGGTCAGATACTGTTTCATAATGATTCTGTTTACCAGAAGGCTTGGATTATAATATGAGCCTTTTGTTTTGACTCATCTTCAGCTCTGTTTTGTCTCCTGAAAGCAGAAGGAAAACCAATGCACTGTCAATTCAAAAAAGCTTAATTTCATTCTGGAGATTGTCAGAAACAGAGATGGCCAGCTACTATATCCTCAGGGTTTATGCTGCTTTTCAGACACTAGTTAGGGAGCTGCAAGATTATGGCTGTATTCACAGATGATCCCACTCTCTGAGAACAGTAGGAAATGTGGTGCCTGCAGACATGTCTGAGTTGATTCCTTTATTTTGTTGGTTTGAATTAAAAGGGATAAATTGGGAATGCATACATTGCAATGCCAAGGGTCACATTCTAGCATCTTCTTTATTTTCAGGAAAAGAGAGGACAATTTAGAATACCGTATAGAAATGGTGGGAGACAGCAAACAAATATTTTGCTTGGGAGTGTGCTTATGTGCCCAGAACAAGGACAAAGGTAAGCTGGGATAATAGAGAACATCTATTGTTCTCTACAAAAGGGGTAATGGAGCGCTGATGTGTTCAATGAATGGCCATTCTCACCATGGCAGAGATATTGAAAAGGTAAGGCTGCCTACCATTTTATAAGAGTGCCCAAATGTTGAATGCCCGTCCTTGCTTTCTGATATAATCAGAAGTCTTACATATATGGAGGATGTGTGCTCAGAAAATATTGTTTCTTAAGTGAGATTGATAAAACATCTCTCTGTAGAAGAGGAAGGCACATAGTATGTTTGGCAATCAGGAGAATAACATATTGAGGGGGGTTTCTAGTTGATAGTTCAAAGCCCCAAAGCAATAGTACAAAACAAATATGAACCAATGGTCCAGTGCAGTTGACCAAACCATGGTGGTCAAGGAAGTTGCAATGGTGCTAAGGACCCGCTTGATTTCTGGGCTCTGATCCAGATCATCTGCACGGAACTCTGTGTGTACAAGTGACCACATCAAGGCTTGTTATGCACCTTTGGAATTCTGCATTTTGCAAGATTCTATGTCATCATATCTGCAAAATTGATGGAGAAAAGTATGGACGACAGGACAGATATGAAGCCCCCAACCTGGGTTGACTATCCCATTTTCAGTCACTGAATATGGTTATTGTCATTTGCCAGTGTGAGAAGGAATGTGAATCAGGATGCAAGTGAAGTACGCACTGCAAACGGAATGGTAGCCATTTTTTAACTTTTCAGTATTTCTTGTCTATAATAGAATGATAGTAGATAGACAGATAGATTCAGCAGTGTTGCCAACTTTTGAATTCTACTCACATTTCACATGTTAAACAGAAATGTCTTTGACATCTTGTTTAAGAAGCCTTTAAATGAGCTAAGGAAAGAGTGTTACACGTGGAGAATCCATATCGTGATTGCAGTAGATCTTAAGGCCTGTTGAAAGAAGGTTGTCTCTGAACCAAGACACATGTTTAAGCAAAGCAAGACAAATAAAGGACTATATAGACTCCCCAAGTCTGTTTATTACATTAAACTCAGGAGTAAAAATCACTTATTTTTGCCAGAATTTCCTTTGGATGAAAGATTGTCCAAACTACTAGAGGCAAACTACTCAGGTGGTAAATATTCAACAATGAAAAGAGCTTATGATGCAGTTTACCAATCTCTTTGCTGGGTGAGATTTGCTCTCTGTAATCCAAAAGTTGTAATCAAATGTCTTTTGACGTCATGAAATGCTCAGGGCCCTGAATAAAGCGAAGGGATATCTATGGCATGGGGTCCACAAGCTACATTGGGCCCTGGGAGTCTGGCAGAAGTCTCCAAACACTGCCACTCAATCATTTTTAATGTGATAGGAGGGGAAACAATTAAATAGATGTCCCTATTCACCATATTTAATTTATATAAATTTAAAGCAAATTCAGTATTAATGCTGACCCTTTTATTTTTAGAATGCTATCCCAAGCGCTATTTAGTGATCAAACGCTGCCCCCAGTTTGGAAAATGTTACATGTCATGATTTAAAGAGAAGAAAATAAAGAATTGACATTTTTGAAAACTAAGATAACTGGCAATTTAATGTGCTGTTGTGAATTAAAACATAAAAAATTTCCTGCTGGATCAGGCAAAAAGGCCACTGATATGTTATCTCACATACTTGTCCACCATGTACAAATAGGAGACCAAGAGTTTAATCTTCTTACAAGACACAGGAAGAGATGAGTATGTGTAAGTATGTATGTATGTATTTATTTGGTCCAAGAAGTGTGTTCAGTCAGAAAAAAAGGAAGTGGTTAGTAGGCATTTATTTATTACTTAAATGTATTATAGCCGCCCAATTCCAATGGACTCTGGGTGGTAGAGAAAACCACAAAAATTCCATAAAAACAGAGAAAACCTAAAAGCATTATTTTGCTGGTATGTGAAATTAAGGATATTGTACAGTAGCTTGCACACTCTGTTAAGTCTCCTTTTTTTGGTATTAGAATGTAGATTGACCTCTTCCAATTGGCTGGCCACTGTGTCATCCTCCAGATTATATGGTGTGTTAATTACCTGTGCAAGTGTTAATCTAATGTGTTACAATCTATGAAGTAAAAATCCATATCACCTAAAACAGGACAGCTAATATGTATTAAACTTGAAGCAATGAATAAAACAGACTATAGTAATTCTTGATGCATTCATATCATTATGTTCTGTCTAATACATTGGATGAGGGACGCGGGGAATTTTGCTCACTACAACAGTCATTCAGTAATTCTTCTTGCCATCTTAAAAGCTGACCAGTCTATGCTATCCATCCATAGGTCCCTCTCTCACTTCTCACAAAAATCATCTTCCTTCTTTCACAGAAAGAAAATAGAAAAAGCAATTTATCTCCCCCACCCCACCCCGGACTGAGCTTCCTGCTTATTGCAATATTTATTTTTAAAATGTTATGCTATTTTTCGAAGCCAAGTTTTCCCAGGGCATCTTACAATATATTAAAATCTCCACATTCACATTTTGAGTAATAATTGAAATACACAACCAAATAGATGTGGGAAAAGGAACTAAGATGAGTAGGAGTGCCAAAAAAGACACTAAAAGTACAATTGGAAACTATTTGAATTAGAAAAAAAATGAGGACAGCATAAAAAGCAAATGTGGCAGCTTAAAAAAAAAATCTTACAAAATTTTGAAATTAAAAAGGGTGCCATGCAGCAGAGGAACAAGCTGCTACACATATACAAATGGTGGTGAATTGTAAGAATAGGTTTAAAGGAGCTGAAGGTATTCCAGGTGATGATAACAAAAAGCTAATACAGAACAAACCATATGCAGAATTACTCAATGCCTATTTTTGCTCAGTCCTCTCCCATAAGAGCAGATTGAAGGGACAGGACTGAAGATGGAGATGGATAGAAACTTGATGAGAGAATATGTATTTACTATGAATGAACGGAGAAGGGGTGTCAGCCTTCCCAGCTAGACCAGACAGGAAACACAACCAGTTGAGCTAATTCTACTTTATTGTAAAGCTACATTAACAAAATTTTGCAAGTCTGAAAGTACAAATCTCCCGCTGTCTCTTTTACAGCCTGATAAGTTATGGAGTTTCCTTTGAGTTTCTTTCTCTTCCTATTATGCAGCTGTGGGCTATGCCCTCTCTTATCATTCCCTAGACAGCATCTCTTCCCCCCATCTCCCAAGGTCATTCCCATATACAATTACAAGGGGTGAAGTGGCAAATGAGCAGAGTGGGGGATGACGTCCCTACCCTTTTTAGAGGAGAAAGGAGGACCTAATCAGTTATAGTCCAATCAGTGTGATATTGATATCTGGCAAGATTTTAAGTAACGTATTTATCGGCATATAACACGCACTTTTTTCCTTAAAATTTGGGGCTGAAATCCTAGCTGCGTGTTATACACCGATACTCAAGCAGCCGGGCTGGGAGAGTGGAGCCTTCATTTGAGCCAGGGCTGTAACTGGGGCAGCTCTGGAGGTGAGTGGTGGGCGAGCAGGTGAAAACCGGAGCTCCCCATCTTGTGCGAGCGAAAACCCGTTTTCACTCCCGTGAGTGCTGGGTACCACCAGTTTTCGCTCACATGAGATGGGGAGTGCCGGTTTTTGCTTGCACGTGCACTGGAGAGCACTAGTTTTCACTCGTGCAAGTGCTGGGGACCACCAGTTTTCACTCATGCAAGATGGGGAGCGCTCACTCGCCCACTGCTCACCTCCTGCTCTGCAGAGCTCAGGCACTCCTGCCAGCGATGCGGAGCGCCAGTTTTCTTCGTTCAGAGAGGTCCTTTTTCTTTCATATTATGTATTTACCTTATAAGTGGTATAAATATTAATAAACAAAAAGTTCAGAGCTCCCTTTATTTTGCTTCCAAGTCATTTATTTTAAATTTAAGTTTTTTTACTCAAACTTCCTTTTTAAAATTAACGTGCGTGTTATACGCCTGTGCATATAGGCTGACAAATGTGGTATATCATAAAGTGATCAGTGTGTAAGCACATTAAAAATAGCACAGTAATGAACAGAATTCAGCTTGGATTTGTAAAGAACAAGTCTTGCTGAGTCTATCTCATGCTGTGTTTGATTGCGTAACTACTTGTGAGATAATGGGAATGCTGAAATGTATCTTAATTTCCACAAAACTTTTGATCAAATACCCCACGACATTCTGATTTGCAAGCTACTTAAGTATGGACTAGATGACAATGGCAGTCAAGTGACAGGCTTAAAAAGCACACTCAGAGATTGTTCATCAATGGTTCTTCTTTAAACTGAAGGGAGGTACTGAGGGGGATGCTATAACATTTAATCCTGGGTCCTTCACTCTTCATCATTTTCTTTCATGTATTGGATGAAAAAATGGAGGGAACATTTAGCAAGTCTGCAGGAGAAGAAAATTGGATGGGATAGCTAATACCACCAGAAAAGGGAAATAAAATTCAAAATCTTGATAGGTTAGATCAGTTGGCTGTGGAATTCTGAGAGTTGAAGTCCATACATCTTAAAGTTGCCAAGGCTGAGAAACACTGGGTTAGATACATGGGCTGAGAATAGCAAACAAATGCAAATTTCATCACTTAGGAAATTTCCCAGCATAATGCTGAAGGCAGGTATCGAGGTACAAGCAGAACCACAGTAAAACAATTCTCTTTATATCTAACTAATGGTATCTAAAGCAGCTGAGAGGTCTGGGGAAAGGATCAAGATTCAAGACCATAGTCCCCCTTCTGATTGTAGACAACAATCATCCCACAGAGTGAACAATTTCAATGCCAAAATAAATCCCTACTGGATTGGATCTAGAACATCATGGCTAATCAGGGCCAAATATTCCTAGACAAAATGGGTTTTGCCTAGAAACATCTGGCTCTGATCCACCATGATTTATTGCCATAGCTTGCCCAGAAAAAAAATGTTGGCAGCAGATTTATAATTATTCAGTTCTTCTACATACAATGATCTTTTTTTCAGGTGTGTTCTTACTACAGCTGCTTTTAATGAAGCTGATACCACTCTTTATAAGGAGGAAATTCCTGAGTCCATCTCTTATACTAGGTGAATGAAAGGCAAGAATCAAGTGAGCAAGTGGTTCCAAAGACTTTGTCTAGATTTGTAGGCCTTAAGAAGTCATTCAAGAGAATGTGAACAGATAGGGCTTTGCACACCTCTAGAGACATGAATTAACTAGAGTCTGGGAGGATGATTTATGATTGATTTTGCCCTCAAAATATCTAACCAATATTTTAGAGAAGCTGCTGAGGATTCAGTGTGATCTCCTGCTGGACTAGATCCCAGGAAGCCCTGGGTCAGAAAAGTTTCATTAGATGATACTGAAAGGATGCAATGATGGAGAAAAATTGTTTTTTCATCTTTCTCATCACCATAGAATAGCCTTGGTAATGGTCTTATTACTATTTAGTTGAAGAGATGAATGTTCCTCCAGTTGCAAATTCCCTCCCCATCTTGCTTCATGGCCCTCAGCTGGGGTCTATACTAGGTAGCTGAATAGGCTGTTTTCTAGGAGACAATACTCAGGAGTAATTGTTTCAACTGGCCATGTCACTTCTGTATTTCACAGGGGAACCATGACTTTGATTAGAGTGTTCCCTGTGCTCTCTGGAATCCTTTAGATTCTGGGGAGAGGCCATTCTAATGGGTCTTACACCCCTGAAAAGAGGAAGAGTTGCTGCATATCTAAATCTCAACAGGAAATGGTCTGACCATAAAGGAACAGGTGCAAAATCTCCCACATTCAAACCACAATCATCCTGCCTACTAGATAAAATCAGATCCAGAATATGACCTGCTGCATATATTGGACCTATTACAAGTTGAAACAGGTCCTAGAGTTATCATGAGTACAATTAAATTCTTAGCTTCTCTAATTATGATGGTTCCAGAATGGGTATGGAAGTCCATTAGAACCTTGAGAGTTCTCAACATCAAATTTGAGACTACTTACTTCTGTTCAGGTAATGAGACTGCCTGGCAGGAGGCTGGATAGCACACCAGCAGAATCCTCAGTCTGCTCCAAATTTTTATTGTAAGAATTAAGTACTTTAGGTAGGCATTTGAATGGACAAGAAATTTGGAGGGGCAAAGAGAATTCCTATAGATCACAGCAGCTATTTTTTAAAATCTGTTTTAGTGCTGCACCGAGTACAACTGGGAGAGTTACATCTTCCAGCTCTCCAACAACTTCCATAAACAAGTCATGGATATTGAAGATCTCACTGTTCATGAACCTGGAATGTGACATCAGTATCTGCAGGCCAGATACGAGGCAGGTATGTCTACATCTGAGTAAGGGACTCACTAGTGGAGAAGAGAGGCACAATGTATCTAATTTCTCTGCTTCTAATCTGGCATGTTAATCCTCCAACACCATACCTACCTGTAATCAGTTATCCTGGTTGAAGCTCTCCAGAAGACTCTCCTAAGCACAGAAAAGGCAAAACAAAAATGGAAGAAATTAAATGGCCATTTCCCTCATTCCAGTCCTATCATCTCATCTGCTGTTTCGAGATAAGGAGTATATCACCTGTTTCAGGCCTGGGTAAAGGACCTCACCCTTCTGTTAAGAGGCCATTAGGATCAGTGATGCTAACATCTAAGGATAGGGTTCTCCTCAGGCCTAAATGATTTCAGAAGCCCTCTTATAGGCATCCAAGATTAGCAATGCTTCTTGTAGAAGTAGCATTTGAGAACACATTATCTTTAGAATTTTGTTCTCATTATGCATGCTATGATAGACTGAGTGACTAGAGTTGCCATAACAACCGTGACTTGAGAGTGTGTCTACAGAAATGTCTACTTCTGTGGGCCCCATAAAAGAAAGAACTGGGGTTTGGGAGGAACTGGTGGAAGCAAAAACTCTTCCCCCTCACTTTAGTCTGCCCTGGTTTGCCAGTCAATGCAATACAATAGACCTCATGCATTTATCTGCATGTCCTAATTCTTCTTTACTTGACAATGGAGCTTTCCCTTTAAAAATTAATTCTTTTAGACTGGAATAAAGTTTCCTCTACTCAGCATCCTGTTTTGCACAGTGTCCAAGCAGATGCCTCTGAGAATGTCACAAGCAGGACATTAAAGCGACAGATTTTCTATGCCGTTGCTCTCCAAAAACCATCTCTTCAGTTGCCTTTGAACATGGATGGTTAATAACTGGGAGGTCCCAAATGAAATCAGCAATTATTTCACAAGAGACAATCCTATTTTTCTCTTTTCTTTTTTCAGAACTTGCCATTTTACCCTGGACCTCAGGGTTTAGATAAAAAAAACATAATAATAAAATAGGTGTGACCTGACCATCATATTACAGCATTCTCACACTAACCTTGGAAAGAAGGACAGGATACAAAAATACACTTGCATTTCTTTGTGGCCCACAGAGTTCCTTCCAAAGTGGGAGGGGCAAAATATCTGAATCCTTTTAACATTGAAAAATGAGGGCTTTTGAAAGATTTTAAGAAGCCAAATCATACATCCTTTTTCACCTTTTAAAAACTTTGGAACTTTGTCCCAGAATGAGCCCTGCCCCCAGCAACTTCTGGGAAGCCCTCCACATGGTGTGCAAAGCCCAGTATGGCTTTTGATCTGATAGAAGTTATCACACCTGGATTATGGAGGAACCAAGAGAAAGAATGGCTGAGAATGGGATACTTCCCCCTCCTGGTCCAACGGTTCTGAACTAGCTATGGGATCAAAGAATGGTCTTCTTGTCTTTTCATGTTCCACGTAGCTCAGGAGTACTCTGGAACATGCTGGCATGACAGAACAGAATATTGTGGGCAGCAGGCTAAGAGGAATGTAACTTAAAAAAAAGTTCCGCACAAATTTTGGCCACTGAAACAAGAGAAAGGGCACTTTGTGTGTGTAGGAGAAAAAGAATAGAATGAATGATTGTATCTCTGTGTGTGCACGCATGTGTATGAATGTAATCCTTACTCCCTTTAAATTTGTCCTGCCCCCAGCAGTAGCACGTGGGTCCCATGAGGTTAGCAAGTAAAGAATGCATCCTCCTGGAGAGACTCCCCTCCCCCCCCATGTTAAGCAAACAGGCTTCTCATTCCCCTGTTGTACCTGGTCATCTCACAGTATTGGGATTTGATTGTGGTGCATTCAGATTTGCTGTGTAGTGGGAACTGAAAATCATGTCATGAAAAGAATTCTGTGGAGGAACCCAGACTTAGCTGCCTCTGTCTCATTGAACATCTCCTGGGACTTTGTGTCCAAATATTTTATGTCATGAAATTATTTTTCAAAGGGAAGAGCTCCAATCATTGATAAGAGTGCCATTTGGAAGAGGGGAGATTGCAGATTGCAGATATGAGAGACTAGCATTCCTTCATTCAGATTTGGGAGATGAATGTGACCTCTTTGGTCCCTCTGTTACTCCCTAATCCCCTATGGTTTTGATGAGTCCATCCTACTCAATGTGTACAATATTTTATCACAGAATATTATCTTATGTTTTGACACGTTTCTTGAGAAGCACATCTATTCATCATTATATATTGCCCTGCATCTCGGCAACTGTTTATTTCTCCTTTGCTTTGTTACATTTACATCTGGGGTTTAATTTGAAAATGAACTCACAAAGAGGCTAAATTCCAGAACATATTTGACAGCGCCAGGAAGACTCTGTCCAGGTTAGTATAACGTGATCAAGAAACAAGCCTCCAAACACAGAACTGTACGTAAGGAAATTTTGCTCAAGCACATGAACAGGAATCCAGAATGAAATGCTGACGTACAGCATCAGTACATACTGTATCTTCTATGAACCAGCCGGTTTGTATTGCAAACTTCAATATATGTTGGTTCCTTATCATTCTGGGTAGAACAGTTTTTCCCCTTCCTTTTTCCAGATTAAACTCATGTCCCAATATGTTCAGCAAATATCTGAGCATATGTGTTTTCTCCTTGGAGAAACTCTTTGCCATGCCCCCACATTTCCCATTTGCACCACACCCAGTTTAGCTTAAGAAAACCCTCCAGATACAGTGTTGATGGCTTGCAAGTTTACAGCCATTCAACACTATCGCTGGCTGACTTCTCTCTGCTTAGCTCTGTGGATAGCTCTGACAGTCCAATTATTACTAACAGTGCTCTCCATGAACTCTAAACCTGCAAACATATGGACAATACCATACAGATAGTGAGGATAAAGTGGGAGAGGCACAGATTGCTAGAAATGAATTTCATGGGAAAGCTTACTGAGCCAGGGTTCTCTAAGAATGCATACAATGCCTAACAAAAGCTCAGACTTTGGGTAGTATTTACAATGATGAAAAATGCATTCAATGAGCCACACGGCTTCTCATGAGTAGCACAAGCAGACTATATTAAGCGTGATTTGTATAGTGGTTGCCATCAAGTTGGGCCTAACATCTGATTCCTGCGATGGGAAATGCCTTTCATCTTAACCAGGTGACAATTCACAGGACTCTAAAGCAGTGTTCCTCAACCTTGGCAACTTTAAGATATGTGGACTTCAACTCCCAGAATTCCCCAGCCAGCATGTGGAATTCTGGGAGTTCAAGTCCACATATCTTAAAGTTGCCAAGGTTGAGGAACACTGCTCTAAAGGACATTTCAGGGATACTTCAGATCCTGTCCATCCACCTTTTCTATTGTTGTTCCATTCTTCTTCTACTTGCTTCAATCTTACCAAGGGATTATATATATATATATATATATATATATATATATATATGTATCCCCTTCATGGATCACTGCCTTGTCGTGGCGAAGGGGCTTGCGTAACTCAGTGAAGCCATGAGCTATACCGTGCAGGGCCACCCAAGACGGACAGGTCATGACAGAGAGTTCTGACAAAATGTGGTCCACTGGAGAAGGAAATGGCAACCCACTCCAGTATCCTTGCCAAGAAAACCCCATGGACAATATCAAAAGGCTAAAAGATATGACGCCGGAAGATGAGCCCCTCAGGTCGGAAGGTGTCCAATATGCTACTGGGGAAGAGCGGAGGGCATTTCCAAGTAGCTCCAGAAAGAGTGAAGCGGCTGGGCCAAAGCCGAAAGGACGTTCAGCTGTGGATGTATCTGGAAGCGAAAAGAAGGTCCGATGCTGTAAAGAACAATATTGTATAGGTACCTGGAATGTAAGATCTATGAACCAAGGCAAGCTGGATGTGGTCAAACATGAGATGACAAGATTGAACGTCGACATCTTGGGAATCAGCGAACTGAAATGGACGGGAATGGGTGAATTTAATTCGGGTGACCATTATATCTACTACTGTGGGCAAGAAACCCTTAGAAGAAATGAAGTAGCACTCACAGTCAATAAGAGAGTGGGAAAGGCAGTAATGGGGTACAACCTCCAAAACGACAGAATGATCTCAGTGCGTATCCAAGGCAAACCATTCAATATCACAGTCATCCAAGTCTATGCCCCAACCACTGATGCTGAAGAAGCTGAAGTTGACCGCTTCTATGAAGACCTACAACACCTTCTAGAACTAGCACCAAAAAAAGATGTCCTTTTCATCATAGGGGATTGGAATGCTAAAGTAGGAAGTCAAGGAGTAATCGGAATAACAGGCAAATTTGGCCTTGGAGTACAAAATGAAGCAGGGCAAAGGCTAATAGAGTTCTGTCAAGAGAACAAGCTAGTCATAGCAAACACTGTTTTCCAACAACACAAGAGACGACTCTACACATGGACATCACCAGATGGTCAATACCGAAACCAGATTGATTATATACTTTGCAGCCAAATATGGAGAAGCTCTATACAGACAGCAAAAACAAGACCAGGAGCTGACTGTGGCTCAGATCATGAGCTTCTTACTGCAAAATTTAGGCTTAAATTGAAGAATGTAGGGAAAACCACTAGACCACTCAGGTATGACTTAGATCATATTCCTTGTGAGTACACAGTGAAGGTGATGAATAGATTTAGAGGATTAGATTTGGTAGACAGAGTGCCTGAAGAACTATGGACGGAGGTCCGTAACATTGTACAGGAGGCAGCAACTAAAACCATCCCAAAGAAAAAGAAATGCAAGAAAGCAAAATGGCTGTCTGATGAGGCTTTACAAATAGCTGTGGAAAGAAGGAATGCGAAAAGCAAGGGTGAAAGGGAAAGATATAAGCAGCTGAATGCAGATTTCCAGAGAATAGCCAGGAGAGATAAGAAGGCCTTCTTAAATGAACAATGCAAAGAAATTGAGGAAAACAATAGAATGGGGAAGACTAGAGATCTCTTCAAGAAAATTGGAGATATGAAAGGAACGTTTAGTGCAAAGATGGGCATGATAAAGGACAAAAAAGGCAGGGACCTAACAGAAGCAGAAGAGATTAAGAAGAGGTGGCAAGAATACACAGAAGAACTATACAAGAAAGATCTTAATGTCCCTGATGTCCACGCTGGTGTGATCACTGACCTTGAGCCAGACATCCTAGAGAGTGAAGTCAAGTGGGCCTTAGGAAGCATTGCTAACAACAAAGCTAGTGGAGATGACAGGATTCCAGCTGAGTTATTTAAAATACTAAAAGATGATGGTGTTAAAGTGCTGCACTCAATATGCCAGCAAGTTTGGAAAACGCAACAGTGGCCACGGGATTGGAAAAGGTCAGTTTACGTTCCAATTCCAAAGAAGGGCAACGCCAAAGAATGCTCAAACTATCGCACAATTGCACTCATTTCACATGCTAGCAAGGTTATGCTCAAAATCCTACAAGCTAGGCTTCAGCAATATATGAACCGAGAACTACCGGATGTACAAGCTGGGTTTCGAAGAGGCAGAGGAACTAGAGATCAAATCGCCAACATTCGCTGGATCATGGAGAAAGCACGAGAGTTCCAGAAAAATATCTACTTCTGCTTCATTGACTATGCAAAAGCCTTTGATTGTGTGGATCACAACAAACTGTGGCAAATTCTTAAAGAGATGGGAATACCAGACCACCTTACCTGTCTCCTGAGAAATCTGTATGCGGGCCAAGAAGCAACAGTTAGAACCGGTCACGGAACAACCGATTGGTTCAAAATAGGGAAAGGTGTACGACAAGGCTGTATACTGTCACCCTGCTTATTTAACCTATATGCAGAGTACATCATGAGAAATGCCAGGCTGGAAGAATCACAAGCCGGAATTAAGATTGCAGGGAGAATCATCAACAACCTCAGATATGCGGACGATACCACCCTAATGGCAGAAAGTGAAGAAGAACTAAAGAGCCTCTTGATGAGGGTGAAAGAGGAGAGTGCAAAAGCTGGCTTGAAACTCAACATTAAAAAAACTAAGATCATGGCATCTGGACCCATCAATTCCTGGCAAATAGAAGGGGTAGAAATGGAAGCAGTAACAGACTTCATTTATTTGGGCTCCAAGATCACCGCAGACGGAGACTGCAGCCATGAAATTAAAAGACGCTTGCTCCTTGGGAGGAAAGCTATGGCAAGCCTAGATAGCATATTAAAAAGCAGAGACGTCACCTTGCCGACAAAGATCCGCATAGTCAAAGCTATGGTTTTTCCAGTAGTAATGTATGGCTGTGAGAGCTGGACCATAAAAAAGGCCGAGCGCCTAAGAATTGATGCCTTTGAACTGTGGTGCTGGAGAAGACTCTTAAGAGTTCCCTGGACTGCTCGGAGGTCAAACCAGTCAATCTTAAAGGAAATCAACCCTGATTGCTCATTGGAAGGATCGATAATGAAGCTCAAGCTCAGATATTTTGGCCACCTAATGCGAAGAGAGATCTCTTTGGAGAAGACCCTGATGCTGGGAAAGATTGAAGGCAAAAGGAGAAGAGGACGGCAGAGGATGAGATGGTTAGATAGCATCACTGAAGCAATGAGCATGAAACTGAGCAAACTCAGGGAGGCAGTGAAGGACAGGAAGGCCTGGCGCAATATGGTTCATGGGGTCACGAAGAGTCGGACACGACTTAACGACTAAACAACAACAATATATATATATATATATATATATTAGTCAATCCTTTGCTTGAATTGCATGCCCACAACATGTGAATTTCTACTTGCTAATCATTGCCTCAAGGGAGCAGTCAGTTGTTATTTCATCCAGGACTGATTGATTGGCTATTCTTACAGTCCATGCTACTGTTAGTAACTGTCTCCAAATCTATAATTTGAAGGCATCTATCTCCTTTCTCCTACTCTTTCTCAATGTCCAGATTTCATACACTAGGAAAAATACATTGCTCTTCTGATCTTTGTTGTTACAGAAATATCCTTATCCTTCATGATCTTGTCAAAGTTTGTCATGACCTTCCTCTGTAGGATTAATCTTCTCCAGCACATTGTCCAACTTTATATTTCTAGAGCCCTCTCCTACCCAAAATGATCACCTTCATCATCAGCTTGAATTCACTACACAAGCTGGTTGATATACCTTTGATCTTCTATTCATTTGAAATTTCTTTTTTCATATATGGCATTATTCTTCTTGATAAGTTATTAAGCAGAGCTTTGTTTGCATGAGGAACTAGTGGAACTGATAATTTGCACATCCTCTTATACCTCCTTCCTTCATCACAAGTGCAATTACACATAAACATTTAGGCACCCTTGCTAAAATGGTATGCTTCAGCGAATTCCTAAGTGAATAGAAGTGGACACAGTCTCTATATGGTACAGAGTTAAACATCTTTCTGCAAATCTGAATGTATACTTTATTATTTAAGTGTACAGATTCAAAATAAGAAAACTATGACTATAGGAAGTGTTCTTCATCTGCCACTCAAATCTGTATAAATGTTTCAGCCATATAGGGTTTTTTTTCTTTTGCAACAATACAAAAGTGGAGTTCTTTCTCCTAGGTGGGCTTCCCTGCTCACAGGGGTTCCTCTTAGCTTCTTTCCTCCTTTTTTGATCTAGTGAGGCTAACCCTAGAAGAACTTCCACTCCTGACAGTATTGCTCTAAGATTCATGGGATTTGACTTTTTTTGAATAAGAAAGGTGGGGGGGGGAATGCTTAGGGTTCATCCTCATGTTCTGTGACCATAGCATGAAGATGCCTTTCTAATTGTTTTTGAAGCCTCCTCAAGTCACCTTCATCTCACCACCAGCCCACCATGAAGGCAGTTTATATTTGTGTTTAGTTGTTCCAGTAGAGTTTTATCCTTATAGCACTGAAGATGTTACCGAGCTGGGTAATGCAAGAAAACAACCAAGCTTAGAGAATCCCAGGGACTCCACAGTTTTATCTTTCTCCCAGGACAAATCTTGCTGAATGAATTATCTGCAACACTCATTGGCACAGTTGGTGATGACATGTCAGGAGTTGGGATCTGTTCAGCTCCTACTGGCCACTTGAGGCTGCTATAGGCATGTCCCCCTTCCTTCTGGTCTTTGGGCTCTGCCCTCCATGGCCATTTTGGACTGGACTGTATACAAGGCTGGGCTCCTGGCTTCTGCAGAAGTATCTGCCTCAAATATGTCTGATGGAGACATTTTGTAGTCCTTGCCAGATCTTACTCCAACTCCTTATATACACAGGGTTGTCATTGCTTTGAAAGCACTAGACCTGTTTGTTAAAGACAGGTTTAGCAGTATTTTGAAAGGCTGCTAGACCTGTATATATATATATTTTTTAAAGCATTAATGCTTCCTGGTGTGAGTGCTAACCTGGAAGGTCCATTCAAACAGGGAAAGATAACCAGAGGTGGGAAGCTGATTGTCTCTCAAATGAATGAATTACGGGTTCTCCGTTGCTTCTGCTGAGAAGGGGTGTTGTGTGGCTATACTGTCTATTGAATTTCTTACTTTGGGGGTGACAGCACCATTTTGCCTTCTTCACAGGCTACTTCTGGAAGCTGCCAGTCACAGCCACTGACTGGCAGCACGTATTGATTTGGGATATATTCAAACCAGGACAAAATTGATAAGAGATCTAGTTGTTTCCCTTATCAGCTAGGCTCTTGTTGGATATGGGTTTAGCACTCTTTCAGAAGAGCAGTAGACCCATGTTCAGAAATAGCCTAATTGACAAATCACTGGCATCAGACAGCACTTCTGCTGGAGACCTGTCACAGGGAACTTTTAAAGTATCTGAAACCCACTGCTTACATTAAGGGCAGTGATTTGGGGTTGTTTTTCCTGGCAGCATATAATAGTATGTGTTAGGGAAAGTAGCTGTAGATATCTACCAATTGTTACCCTTATATTGTCCTGCATTAAAACTGGAAAGACGGCACCAGTTGCCAGCCTATCAGCAAAGGGTAAGGCTTGGTTGTCAGGACATTCCAATGTATGTTGTTGTTTTTTTTTGTCTGCGCTCAGTCATTGCTGACCCTGCAGTGACTGCTTGGACGAGTCCTTGCAGTTTTCAAGGCAACTGTTTTTCGGAAGTGGTTTGCCAGAGCCTCCTTCCTAGGGCAGAGCCCAGCTGGCGAGCGCAGGAGGCGGGGTTTCCGTTGCTTCGCACCCTTTTTGGGCGCGCACGGTTTTTCGCGCTTACCGGCAACTGCTCCCAACTCCTTTTTTGCAAGGCGCTGCCAGCATTTTTCCTCTCACCGGAGTGAGAGTCCCCATTTATCTACTCACGTAAGTTTTCGAACTGTTGGGTTGACAGGAACTGGGGAGGAAACAGGAGCTCACCCTGTTTAACGCGAAGGCTGGACTCGAACCGCTGAAGCATCGACCATTTCTGGCCGGCAACTTTCAGCGTCATTAAGCCGCTGCGCCACCGCATCCCCCTTCCAATGTATGTTAACATACTTTTTTTCCAGGGCAAAGACTGCAGGCAAGTATGTTAACGTAACTGTGAGAAAGAGCCCTTAAGCCAGTGTTGTCCAAACTTCGCCACTTTAAGATGAGTGGACTTCAACTCCCAGAATTCCCCAGCCAGCCATGCTGGCTGGGGAATTCTGGGAGTTGAAGTCCACTCATCTTAAAGTGGCCAAGTTTGGACAACACTGCCTTAGGCTGTTCTTGCAGTATTGCTCTATATACTAAGGGTGGTTGAATCTTCTCCAATACATAGTTTTATAGGTAAGTAGGTAGATATTTCGGGTGGGAAAATTCTATGAATATTTTTGGGGTTTCATGTTCAAATAAGAAAGAGCCCACCTTTTTTTAAAAAAAATTACTTAACATAGATCCTCACTTCCCCCGCTTTTTTTTCTCCCCCCAAGAAGCATTTTGGCTGATCCTAGCAGCCAGTCTGTGTTGCTGAGACAAAATGCCCTTGGAAACAACAACATGCAATTGTGATGCTCTGCAGTTGAGAAAAACAGAGGAAATAAATGAATAACTGGCTGGGCGGATTCAGACTGGGGAGTGACTGATTCTATAGGCCTGATCTAAATTAAATGCTTGGGTTTTGTTAAAACCCAAAGTTTTGATTTATCAATTATATTCTCCACCCCTTTCCCCCCAATAATAGCACATGTTGTTTCTTCTCTTAGAATATGGAGCTTTCTAGAATAATTTTAACCAATGATAGAAGGCAATAGATGATTTTCATAGTAAGATACCCCATTGACACTACACTTCCAGGAGCCCTTACAAGGATTTTATTTTCATTCTGTTAGCTGAATGGTAGGTCTTAAAAGTCAACAGAGGCTCAGAAAATAACAATGGATGTGCAATTAGAATTCTTGTCTTTCTTGGTTACTCTAATGATGTGAGGATCGAGGTATGTGCCTTTATCCTTTATTAGCTGTTAGCTGTGGGCATTGTGTTCAGTACAAGGAGGCATGAAAGTCCACATGAAAGGACAGCAGAACTGTTCTAGCATAATGGTCATGATGCTTGAGTTGTAAGTCTTGAAATTATTGGGTGGCCTTAAAAAAGCCATTGTCTTCCATTACTCTTTTTTGAAAACACTTTGATTGCTGCAAAAAGTTGGTTGTGGTGCCTTCATAGGTTACCAAGATTTAGGCTTATTGGGGGTGGTGCTATATCCTTCCTAAATCTATCCACCAAACATTGAGAAATGGGGGAGGAATTTATGTAGACAAACTCTAATTTCTGCCACTTACATGTCAGAGGGGAGCTATATTTTTTTGGCTGAGGGGAGGCATCCTTGATCTTTATTTATTTAATGTTTCCAAAGTCTGCAGAGAACAGAGATGGAGATTTTCAGCCTGGAGAATGGTTTGGGTTTAAGAGAATTCAGAACAAATACATAAAGCCTATTAGAAATGTAATGGATCTGTTTTGGGATATATTTGTTAAAAAAGAGAAATAACTGCATTATTCAAAAAAAAATACAATTTTTCTTCTGCATTAACAGAATTATTTCAGAGGACTCTAACCAGAGTCTTCTGTGATGTATGTGTGTCAAAAAAGTCAAGATGGCAGTTGGAACTGCACAATTGTAGCCTCATCCTTTTTATGTGCATAAAAAAGAGAACTTTGTTACGGCAACCCTTTTGACTCTTTTGATTCCCCTGTCGATAGATGCCCTCCTCTGAGGACCACAAAAATGGAGGTGAGTGTGGTGTGTGAACTGTAGGCTGGCCACTTCTGGTTCCCACACAGTGGGTCACAATTATTTGTTGTTTGTTTGCTTTTTGTATTTCAGTTTACAACTCAGAAAACATCAATCAGCATGTTTATGTTAAAGAAAAGGCCCACAAAAATGCAGGGTTTTCTGAAAATCTGCTCCTTACTGAAGCAAACAGTTCTGGGCTACACAGAGAAGTACCCTGGCTTCATGTTAAACTGGAACTGAGCTTGACTCTGGCAACTGTAACGACACAACTATGCAGTTTTCTTGCCAACAATAAGGAAGTGGCTTGCTACTCCCTTCTTTGGGGATGATTATTTTTGACTTCCCAGTCTACAACACTGGTATTTCTCGTGGCCTATCAAATATTTGTTTGGTTACTTATTCAGTTCCTATTTTGCCCTTCTTCTAGGAGACCAAAGATTGACACAGAGTTCTCCATTTTACCCCCATAATAATCCTGCGAGTAGGTTGAGCTGAGAGAGAGAGAGAGAGAGAGGTTACCGAACAGGGGTTTGCAGTGTACAGTTAAATAAAGACAAGATAGCAGCTATGACCAACCGTGCATTGTGCATAAAAACTTAGTGGAACTTTGTTAACACCATCACAACCACCATCTGACCACCCTCTGTGGATACCACTCACACCTCATAAGTTTCATGACCAAGGTGGACTTAAAGCTGGGTCTCCTCAGCCATAGCTCAACGTTTGAACCACTTCTCCAAATTGGCTTTCCTGGTTTTTATCCAAAACTAACCAGCCCTGATTTTGCTTAGCCACAAGAGATCCACCAAAGTAATGTACAAATTGTTATTAAGCTAGCTTGGGCCCGAAGGTTTGATCGCTAGGTGAGGGAGGACCGTAGCCCCAGTAAGTCCGATTTCTCCTGCAACCAAACATAAAACTTGTCCTTCCTTAGGTATCCCAGAATACACTTTGTTGGATGAGATCCCCTTGAGAAGAAAGACCTTTCAAGCTCCAACTGGGATCTCTTTCCTGGCCACCTGTCATGATGGAACGCTGGGCGAACATGGCAGTTTCCTTGGAACCACCTGAGAGGCAGAATCAATTCTCCATGATTAGGTATAACGAAAATGCCTTCTTAACTGTTTCATCCACAAAGAATGCGCAGAGATCCAATGCAGTCTCTCTCTCTCTTTTCATGGGGGGAGGGTTCTTTTAATATGTTCTCCCTTCCTTGAGATTGCCCATCATTCATCATAATGGCTGGCCTGTTACTAGTTAATAATAAATGTTCCCTCTTTTTCTGCTTTAATTCATATGTTACTTGCTTTGCTGGAGGCAAGCACACTGCTGGAGTTATTGCGGCTCTCTTTAAATCTCAGAAGGAAGCTAGTTCAAATGTGAAACCTTTATTGACGAGACAGGGTACTGGCGGGGTGAATCCGGCAACTCTGATGTCAGTGGATCTATCAGTATTTTGCCCGCGCCAGCTGCTTGAGTGCAAGCGTTCTCCTTCCCCAGAACAGCAGGGGAGGTCTAGACAGAATCTGCTGGTTTATTTATTGCCTTGCCAGGTTCTTGCAGAACAGTTACACAGAGCAAGCTTAGCTTTTCTATTTCCAGCTTGGGCAGCTGACACCTTTGCTCTGCGTCGCTGAATGCTTTTCCGTGCAGGCAGGTTGGGCTTCCCTTTGCAGAAGATAGCTTAGGCTGAGGGAAGGAAAGGAGACATTGCTGGAGAAGGTAGAAGAAAACAATAAGGCATTCCAATTTTTAAAATTTAATTTAATTTGGATCGACATGATAAAGCATTTAAATTTTTTAATTTTTATGTTGGGGCAAAGGACAACAGGTTTAGATTTAAATTAGAAATGGAAGTTTAGGGTCTGGTGGACTCAATACGACACAATAGGCTGAGTAACAATAGCTTGGATTATTTGTGATCTGGTGTGTTTTGGGGAAGCCGTACCTTAGCTTGTCGGGTGAATCAGGCCATCACATTAAGCCATAATGCGGTTTACTTGTTTAGATGTGTAATGTGAACTCAGCAAATGAGTTTTCTTAGCCTATCTTTAGCATGCTGTGCAAACACAACATTTATGTTGAGTTAATACCCATGAAGTTCATAACAAAATGCTGCCATTTTGCTAACAATGCTCAAGGTAGAGCTGTGCCCCTTTTCAAGATTCTTTGTTTCAACTTCACCCTAGTTTTCTGCCTAATTTCCATCCATGTTTTTCCTGATTCTATGCTCCACTGAGAATGTTTAGCCCTTACTGGGCTATTTTAGGGGATCTGTTTAATTGTTCTATATCTTCTCCATCTCCCTCTCTCTCTCTCTCTCTCCTCTATATCATCTATGTGGATAAATAAAGATGTGTTGGGGTTCTTTCAAGGCTGCTAATAACTTGGTGTTATTTTGGTTAATTCAAGATGCATATGCAGAAATGATTTTGTTCTTAGTAGCACTTTGCAAGGAGAGAAATAAGCGTGGGGCATTCCCTTCCAAAAGCCATATGATGGAAGTCAACCTAAGATGAAATCTCTCGTCTTCATGGAAGTAATACAGGAGAATTCAGATGGTGCAATGAACATAAGTCCAGCAAAATAAGCCAGCCCATATATTTGGGTCTTCAGATATCTCTCTGGTCTGTGTCCTCCCATCCCTTTGTTTACACAGATATGATGAAGAAGGCTCATATTTAGGGGGTCAGGGCTTAGACTTGGAGCAGGGAGAGTTTTGTAATGCCAAAAGCCAAAAGTGGTCTATAACACCTTTGCTCATTCTGCCTTCTCTGGCCACATCCTTTTCTCTCCCTACTCTACTGTCCTGCCCACAGGCAACCATGGAGGAATTCCGATTAAGCCTGTTCCCCAAGACAGACAAGTGCTGCGCTTTACGGTTACGTCTGGAGTCATGTCCCCCAAAATGGGCAGAATCAGGATGCTAAATTGGATTTAGTTCTCATGGGAATTTAAGCAAAATTTTAGTAAGTTCTGAAAAAGTAAAGGCATCATGGCATTATGGATACCTGAATGAAGTTTTCTTTTTAACAAGAATATGAAAGTGTTTTGGCCCTGCTTTTATCCAGGAGACAGACAGACAGACAGACAGATAGATAGCCCTGATCATTCTTGGTGGTCTCCCACCCAGGTTATCAACTAGGGGCCAATCTTATTTGCCTCCTGAATCTAGACAAGATCCACTAGGGGCTGCCACTGGCCAAAACTATTCATAGCTGCCTATGCTTACTCCTCTTCCTCTTACTATGTTTAATAATCTTATTATTTTTACTTATTTATTAAAAAAACATATATGGCTACCTATCTTGTATACAATAACTCTGGGCAGCTCATGAAACAGCAAAACAACAACAACAGCATAAAAGAGAACAGCAAAACCAACACCAGACAACTCCAGGAGCCCCAAAGTGACAATCCTCCAGACAGTTTCACTTACCTTTACCTTCACTGGATGCTTCGTCCTCACCCTAGCCCAGCACTTGGGGGAAGAACCAGCTCTTCAAGGTCTTCTGGAAGGCTAAAGGGTGGGGCGGTGTGGGGGGCTGCCAGATCTCATGGGGGAGGGTATTCCACAGGGCTGGGGCAGCTACAGAGAAGGTGTGCCTCGTAGGCCCCACCAGATGACAACATTTAAGGTCTACCCTATCCAACCTATTAAGCAGTGGTCGTCCTTCCTCCCCCTCCCCCCTCCTCCTTCTCCTCCTCCTCCCCCTTCTTTTTTCTGTTGTCTTCCCATGACATTGCCTACATCTCATCGTCAACCCTTGTGCCTTAAGTCATCCTTAGCTGTCTGGTGGTAAAATAGCACTTTCTAACTCATCCCTGTAATGTTCAAGGCCAACTTCAAGGAACATATAAGATCTGTTTGCCTTTGTCACTCATTACCTGGAGGGCATTGGAAAATTATACTCTCAGTAATTCCCAGTTTAATTTCCAGTCAGTCCCTACATTCAGATCAAAAGAAGCACACGCGCCACTCAGTTCAGCAAGCAAAAATATAGCTTGATGTTTATTTATTAACCATCAGCAAACATCAAACCAGTCAACTGGCAAAATAGATAAAAGGCGGGCAAAAGCAGGGAGAAAGAGACATGAACTATAACCAAGAGATTGCATTAGCTATTTATTTATTTATTTGGTAAATTTATATGGCCACCCATCTCACACGCATGACTCTGAGCGGCATACAAAGTTAAAAACTACAAAAGCAATACAACAAAATAACCAAAACATAACAAAAATCAATACAAACTTTAAAAACAATAAAAGCCATTAAAAGCATAAAAAAGAAAACAACACCGCACATTTTGCACCAGCTGAAGCTTCTGGATGTGCTTCAAGGGCAGCCCTGTGTAGAGCACATTACAATAATCCGTGAGGGAAGTGACCAGGATGTGAGTGACTGAGTGTAGGGCTTCCTGATCCAGGAATGGGCGCAACGGGTACACAGCCCCAAGTTGCGCAAAGGCCCTCCTAGCCACAACTGCCACCTGCTCATTCAGCAGGAGTTGTGAGTCCAGAAGGACCCCCGGATTGTGCACCAGATCCGTCTGTACCAATAGAGGCGAATATGTGTAGCTCAGGGTTGAACTGTGGAGTCCTTGGGGTTCTCTGAGCTTGGTTCTTTTCTTGCAAATGTTACCTAGCCAGGTAATGAAACGTTTGCAAGAAAAGAACCAAGCTCAGAGAACCCCAAGGACTCCACAGATCCGTCTGCATCAGTGCCGCCCCATCCAGAACTATATGGGTCTATATTCAGATCCAAAGGACACAGAACTTTCCAGAGCCCCTGGAATCTGTCTGGTGGGTAATTAGCAGGGACTGTCCCAAAGGGAGTGGCCTTTGGTTGTTCCAGCTTTAACCCTTTGATGTAGGTAACAGCAGCAGAATAGAAATGGAAAGTAGGACACCAAGTGATACCTCTGCTATTCTGTACCACAAAGAAAGAATTTGGTGGATGGGGAGGAGGTGAGGACAGAGAGGAGTCAGATGACTGCAGTCCCTTGAAACTGAGGGAATAGAGCAGTGTTTCTCAACCTCGGCAAGTTTAAGATGTGTGGACTTCAACTCCCAGAATTCCCCAGCCAGCATGGCTGGCTGGGGAATTCTGGGAATTGAAGTCCACACATCTTAAACTTATTGAAGTTGAGAAACACTGCAATAGAGCCAGGACAGGGATCAGCAGTCAGGACAGTCAATTTCATGCCTGCCAAGAGAATGGGTGGGGGACTGCTACAACCAGGGATATACATAGGGAGGGGTCAAAAATGTCTAGATGGCAGTCACCGTCGTGCGACTGAAGCTGTCCCTTAAGAGTTGTGGCCCCATCTAGACTTTTTTGACCTTCCCTGTGGACTCCCCGACTTCAATTCCACACTGGGGAAAGGTCCCTTGGAGTCATTCTTGCACAAGGGAGATGCATTTGTCGGGGTGAATTCTATGAAACATAATAATAACAACGACAATAATATATTAAATTTGTATGCTGCCTGACTCCCAGCGACTCTGTACTTTGTACCATGATGGGCACGATGTTTGCTTCTGTAAACAGCGATAATGCAATCTGCTGATATTCCATCTTTTATCAGGCTTGAGGTAACAGACTGCTGAAAATAACAAAATATGTTCTTTTTTCCTTCTTTCTTTTGAAGAACAGCATCAGAAGAAAGTAACAGCTCCCTTGTGGGAGTGCTGCTTCACATCACAAAGACGTCGTTGTGATGTTCAGCTTTATTTTCAACTTTCCCTGGGGGGGGGGAATGAAGAAGAATGGCATCGGGGGGGGGGGGGTCCTGGAAGGAACGCGACAAGAACCAAAGCAGAAACTGGAAGCTACATTGTCATTATGGCCACAATTACATCCAAAAAACTCTGCAGCCCCGTGCCTGCTTTCACGCAACCTGTTTGAGTTGGTTACTGAATCGATCCATTTTTAGGTTCACACGGTCCTCTGAATCACCAGCTAATCAAAGTGGCTGAGTTCACACAACGTGCTAGACCAGATATTCAGAACAACCCAAGCTTAGCAGGTTGTACAAATGCATCCATTAGGTTTCTGCCCCTGACCTGGTGAGCACGTTGTGTGAACACAGTCTATGGCCTGGGCTGTTGGAACGACCAGCTATCACTGCTAGAGCAATATAGCAGGAAGACAAGCTCCCAAAGTAGTTCATTGAAGTTTTAACTTAATAATATTGCAATTTAGACACTCTCGTGATTTTCTCTCCTGATTTTGGCAATGCATAATTCAATGTCAGTCATCCCCTGGAAAAGATTCCTTAGAATGTAGCTCAGCTCTTGCAAAAGACATTTGCATAGGCATCAGGTCAGGTATGGTCAAAAAACAAAAGATGGCTGCCGCAAAGAATGTGATTGAAGCTCTGCCTGTTTTCTATGTGCAATGCAACACAATTTTTTATGTGCTTGTTGCAGTTGCCATCCTGACTTTCTGACTATCCCTGCAGACATCCCAATAGCCATGTAGGTGTCTTGGCAGCCAATTAGAATTGATTGGCCTATGACTTCTTCCAGTATTTTTTTCCCCAAACTTCCAACTCGTATATTTCCTGGTGGCCTCCCATCCATGTACTAATCAGATCCAAGGCTTTTTCCACATTAGCCACAGTTGGCTAGATACTGCCGCTTAGCCCATCCCTCAGTAAAGGGGCCATATATCCTAATTTATAGAACTGTCAAAGTGTGCTTATTGGAAGGTATTTGTATTGGAAGTGCTGTCTGATCCAAACCCTCAAATCAGCCCTTTTATAATTCTTCAGGAATGAATTTATGGACGGCAGATTAAAGAGATGCACGGATCACTGTTCACAATCTTCCAGTCTATGTTGAGCCATACTGAATGTCTATTTAATTTGCAGAACGTATAATGTACATGTTGACGTATATGTTACCAAGTGCAAAGTTTACTCAAATACGTGAGTCCTCCCTCTGTTCCTCCCTCCCTGGGATTAGGATCTCTGACTACATATCCCCAAATTATCTGGAACTGAGGGAAGCAGAAGAACAGCACATAATTCTACTACTGCATTTCAAAAAGGTGCCAAATTCTTCATCAAAACCATCGGCACCTGGTACGAATGTAAGCCTGGAAGGATGTAATTGGCATCACAATGTCACAAGGGACATTTCATAGTGGGTCCCCTCTTTGCCCTATCTGCAGATGCCTACTAACTGCTGACTGTTGGGCTCGGGAAGCTGCCTGGTGGACCCAAGAGCAACTCCTGCTTTTGCCCCCCCCCCCCCTTCCAGAACACCTACCAGAAGTCTTATGGAACTATGAGATTCTTGACTGCAGATCTAGCCATCTGTCAAAGGCATTCGCCAATGACAGCAGGGTTGAGATTAGCAGATGGTGGCCCACTGGCTGGCGATGTTAAGAGGGAACAGCGAAGTCAGAGAGTTTAACCAATGACTTGGCTTGGCTTCACATGCCCTGCACCTCGGAAATCAAGGCACCACCATCTGGCAGCAAGCCAGCCCAACGACAATGGGGATAGCAAAGTTAAGGCTGTTGTAGCATTCTTCTGGTTTAAATAAATGGGGATAGCACTTTAACTGAGTTGCGGAGAAAGAGCCTCGGTCTGTTTTGTCAACATTGCTTTTCATCCCGCTGCATTCAACTTGTTTCAGTCAGATGTAACTCTGTTGGAAGCAGCTGCTATTGTTCAGATGAATCTTTGGTATTCTATTTGCAGGGTTTACCAAAGTCCAACTATCATAATGATACGTGGAAACAAATTCACTGATGGAAATATGCAGAAATAAATATTCCTGCACTATACTACTTTATAATGAAAATACAGTGTGTGTCTTCCTTCCTCCCTCCCTCCTCTCTGCAATCTCTTAATTTACCTCTTCTCTTCTCTTTGAGTAAATCTGCAAGCATGAATTGTTAATTACTATAATCCAGCAGCCTTGCAAAGCAGGTGGAGGGCTTGGATCTGTCTTTTGTTATCCTGTCTACCTGGAGCTGTAAAGACAGACCTCTTGGCAGGTTACCTTACAGGGTGGCATGGTCTGGACAGGTCACAAAAAATGCTCTGATCTGACAGAACAGTGTTTCCCAATGTGGCAGTTTCCAGGTATCTGAACTTCAAATCCCAGAATTCCAGAACTAGCATGGCCATTGATTTGAGAATTTTGGGAATTGGCCCATACACCTGGAAGTTGCCCAGGTTGGGAAACACTGTGAGAGAGGATGTATTTATGCAACAGAACTATATTCCATATTTATTCATCCTTACTAAGCACATTTGCTAGTATGTGGTAGGGAAGGGAATCCACCCATAACTTGAAATTTATTCTGAATTCTGAACACAAGAAAGTTAAAAAGAGTTTCAAGCAGGAACTACTCCACATTAATTGGTTTTCATCACCAAAATCCTTGGGAGGGTGAATCCAGTACTAGATTCCTTCTTTTCTGCTATCTGACTGCTACATATGGCACTGTATGTTCTGATGTTAGGAAATCTTGACTTCAGAAAGCCCCAAAAGAGAATAAGATGGAAATCAAATTGGACATTTCCAGAATCTAAGGGATCCAAAACCCTCCCATTAAAAGATTTATAAGATAATGATAAGACGTGATAAGAATTGAACATGATAAAGATTAAAACCCTCATGATGATGATGATGATGATGATGATGATGATGATCAGATATACAGCCAGAATATTGCAATAGAGTTTGGACTGGACAAATGTGACACCTTTACCATCAACAAAGGAAAAATAGTGAAAACTGAAGGAATCAAGATGCCCTTTGGAAATAACATCAAGAGTCTGGATGCAGAAGATCACTACAAATACCTGAGCATCCTTCAGGCTGACCACATCAAGCACATTGAAGTCAAGAAGAAGGTTAGTAGCGAATACATCATAGTAGTGAAAAAGTTCTTAAAGTCCAAACTCAGTGGAGGAAATACCATCAAGGTGACTAACACCTGGGCAATTCCAGTCATTAGATAGACAGTTGGAATAGTGAACTGGACTCAAGCTGAGCTAAAAGCCCTGGAAGGAAGACCAGAAAAGTAATGACAATGAATCATGCCCTTCATCCATGCAGCGATGTTGACAGACTCTACTTACCAAGGCACATAGGTGGATGTGGAATGCTGCAAGTACATCAGACAGTTGAAGAAGAAAAAAGGGCATTGGAAGAATATCTGAAGGACAGTGAAGAAGATGCACTGGCTAGTACACCATGGAGACTTACTGAACACCAAAGAAACCAAACTGGCCTATAAGAAAGACCAAATGAAGAACAGAAAAGAGACATGGCAAGTCATGGCCAGTACACACAAACACACACACAAAACTAGCAAGCAAAGCAGATAACAACAAGACCTGGCAATGGCTAAGAGGAGGAGAGTTGAAGAAAGAGGCAGAGGGGCTAATTCTGGCTCCACAAGACCAAGCCTTGAGAACAAATGCATACAAAGCCAGAATGGAGAAAACAGCAACAGACAGCAAATGCCGCCTCTGCAAAGGAGCTGAAGAAACAGTGGACCACCTAGTTAACTGCTGCAAGAAGATTGCACAGACTGACTACAAACAATTCCCTGGTCAGATTCAACGCCCTTCCAACAGCTGTCACTGAAGGCAGATATTGAAATATTCCCCTCAATCAAAGACTATGCCCAAGTGGCAGAGGAATAACTGAAACGATGGAACACGTCATCTTATATTGCCCTCTCTATGCAGATGCTCGCCAGGAACTATTATCCCAGTTTTTTGATAAACACCCAGGTTGTTCAGACTCCTTCTATCTCAAGTTGCTCCTATCAGACCAATCTGATTTTATTTCATTGTCCTCAGCTAAATTCTGTTTTACAATCTGTACAATACGCTCTAACATCCCTAATCAGGTGTAAATCTTAAGTCTAACTTCCTACTCTGTGACCAAATAATAATTGATCTGATATGACAAGTTAGTATAAAAATGTATTACTCTTGTAGTTTTTTAATTTTTTTTATAAAAATGATACTATTTATATCATTTGATAGTTATTTGTTTTAGTCAACTACAGTATTTAGATATTTGTTGTAAAATTAACTGTAACTACAAAGGATTTTTTTGTTTATAATATCTTCACACTGCAATCTTACCCCAACAGTTCTATTCGCATTCTGTTTTATGCTATTAACATGATTTTTGTTTTTATACTTACTGTAGCATAAGAGCTATGTCATTGGTTATATGCTGGTCTATGACTGAAATAAAATTGATTGATTGATTGACTACAAACAATGGCATGACAAAGTAGCAGCAATAATGCATTGGAATATCTGCAAGAAATACCATTTGCCTGCAAGTAAGAACTGGTGGGACCACAAAACAGACAAAATAATAGAAAATGAAGAAGCTAAAGTCCTCTGGGACTTTAGAATTCAAACAGACAAGCACCTGCCACACAACAGATTTAACAACTGTTGATAAGAAAGACAAAAAAGTCTGGATAGTGGACATTGCAATACCTGGAGGCAGCAGAGTAAAAGAGAAAGAACTGGAGAAAATCACAAAATAGAAAGACCTGCAAATAGAAGTAGAATGACTATGGCAAAAGAAAGCAAAGTTAGTACCAATAGTTACAGGTGCCCTAGGTGCAATCCCAAAACATCTGGAGCACCACTTGAACACCATCGGCATTGACAAAATCACCATCAGTCAATTACAAAAGGCAACTTTACTTGGAACAGCTTATATCCTGCAATGATACCTTTAACAACATCAACCAATAACATCTGCCTATCCCAGGTCCTTGGGAAGGACTTGATAGGCGGATAAAAATGCCAAATCCAGTCTAAACATCTGGCTGACTGTGCAACCAACCATAATAATAAAAATAATGATTAGCCCCAGGAATTGATAGATGAAACTTTTTCCCATCCTCCCTTCTATCCTGTCAGTTTGCATGCTGCAGAGTTTTGGAGATATTAATTTGCTCTTGGGGCACTTTGATGATGTCATAGTTCTTTGATTTCAGCCTAGAACTGCTCTGAGAGTGTAGTGATAAGTCTGTAATACAATGAAGAAAGCTAAATGTGATCACTAAATTTGCTAAAACCTCTAATCCTATATCACCTACATTTTACCCCAGATATTAGGGGCTATGGGGCTTGAGTAAGAAATCCTTGTACTTGTACCCTTTCATTATAAACAATCAGCCACAATGATTACTTCCCTTTTCTTTCACATTGGGGTTATTACGAAATATGTATCTCTTTTCTCTGTAAGTTCAAATGTTTTGTTTATCACCTGGTTCAAGTCCATTTGAGCTGACTCCAATCTCAGATTAGGAAAGTACAGAAGGTGAAATTCTACAATTAGCTTTCAGCCTTCAAATTTTTCTGAACCATTCTGAACCATTATTCACATTGGTGAATGTGTCACCAATATTACTATATTTTGAACTGCAAACTTTAAGGAAGGCACTAATTTGAAGTATATTTCTGGTCTTTGTTTTGCTGTCATGAATCTGGAATAATTACGCAGCAGTCCGTAGAGCTAGCTGGGAGTTTAATGGGTTTAAACAGTATCATGCAGTCTTTAGAATGTACTGTTTTTTACATTAGGAATTGGGCACTGTTCCCCGTTGATTTACATCTGCAACTCTAATCAAGCCATGAAACATAACAGCTTGTCAGGTCTGCATGATATATAGAAAACACCCTTAAAAGATAAAACAAAAGAGGAATGGGGAAGTGGGTGGCGGAAGGGAGAACTGGCAAAAAAGTGTTTTGCTTGGCAATGCAGGCTTGACCTGCATGAAACAGCTTTTGCTTCAGCACTGATTTTTGAAATATTTTCTATCCCTGGTATGTTATACAACTTTCTGAGTAAAAACTACAGAAGCAGATGAAATATCCAAGATGAGACACTAGTGTTGAGAATAATATTTTAAATTTGGTTTGTATTATGCTCCTCCCAGTTCTTTAAAAGGGGAGGAACTTGAAGTTCATTAGTGCTCACCTAAGTCTGGTTGCCTAGGGTTGATAGATATTTTGTAAGACATTTACTTACAAATATTTCCATTAGAAGAACAGCTTCTGCTGTCCAATAGGTACTCTACATTGACTCCACATCAGGACTCCAAAGAGAGGCAACTCCTCCAGATTAAAGCTAGACTGAATACTCCTCTGCTGCCCACCTCAGTTTTGTGGAACCATTCTGTCCCATCATCCCCAAATCTGTGACTTTGGCAAAAGTCATCAAACCTATCAGGCTTTGCAGGTAGCTAATTTTACATTTACAGGCAGCTGAGATTTTTCCTGCCATTGATAAAATTAACAAGGACCCCATAGCTTTGTTATTGTTTCAAGTGGCCGTATGCATGCTTTGAGCCCTAAAGGAAAATTCCTTGGTAATTATGTTCCTGAAAGTGTTAGGCACTTTTGGGGATGGGGTGGGGGAAATGGGGGTTCCTGTTGGAGACAGATGATATAAAAAGTAGACCCCTAGGCTTCTTGGTGGGCCCATAAAAGTGAGGAATGCTGGAAGGAGTATTTTATATGGAAATGGTAGTAAGTAAAGTAGAAGTGAAATGAATGCTATGAACATTTGTTTCCAAGACAAAATGATGAAAAGGATGTGATCAATGCTGTGAGATTCTTGGAAAATGGTAAGGCGTAGGTGCAGCTGATATAATTGGAGAAATGATAAAACATGGTTATGGTTTGCACATGGGGTAGCTGTGTGACTTGTTTCATGTGTGTGCAGAGGCTATATCTGTGCTTGATCATTGGAAGAATGCCATTATTGTTCCCTAATACAAACGGAAAGGTAGGAAATACAAAAACAACAGGGGGATGAGTTTGCAGAGCTCAGTCACAATCACTGATGAGCGATGAACATGAGCAAACCTGGGAAACACCCAGCAGTTTTATGTTCAGCAGCAGGTACATAGACTAGATTTTTGCTCTTCGGGAGAAAATGAATGCATGTGAAGAAGAATGTTTTACTGTGCATGTGTTGATTTAGAGAAAGCATACGATAAAGTGGAAAGATGTGAATTATGGAATGTTTGGCATGAATGTGGAGTTGAAGGTTGGTTGTTGAATGTGATGGCAGTGGAACATGATGGAAGTAAAGCATGCATTTGAATAAACGGAATGTTTGGAGAATGATTTAACACTAAGCAGGGTGTAACACAAGGATGTGTGATATCTCTTTGGTTCTTTAATGTATTTAATGCTTAAGTATTATGGTGACATTAGAGGTGTGCAAGCTGGAGATATGAATGTGCATGTATATTTGTAGGCAGACAATGCCTATTGTTGGATCATAACCCAAATGATTTGCAGCAAATTTTAGATAGATTGTACAATGCAAGAAGGAAGTATGCATTTGAAAATTAATATTGGGATGACCAAGGTAGTTATGTTCTACAGGAAAATGGAATTAATGGTTGCAAATTATACATCAATGGTAAAAAACAAGAGCAAGTACAGTGGTACCTCAGGATACGAACTTAATCCGTTCCGTGACTCTGGGCGTATCCCGAGTTGGTCGTAACCCGAAGGAAATTTCCCCATAGGGTTCAATGTAAATCCAGTTAATCCGTTCCGCCCTCTGAATTTGGTCGCACCCCGAGGCAAATTTCCCCATAGGGTTCAATGTAAATCCGGTTAATCCGTTCCGCCCTCCGCCCGAATTTGGTCGCAACCCGAGGCAATTTCCCATAAGGTTCAATGTAATTACCATTAATCCGTTCTGGCGTCCACGGACCACACGGAAAGCGGCCGGGCGCGGCGTGGTGCAGCGCGAAAATGGCCGGGTGCAGCACGGCGCGGCGCGAAAACGGCCCGGCGCGGCGCGAAAACGGCCCGGCGCGGCGCGAAAACGGCCCGGCGTGGCGCGGCGCGAAAACGGCCCGGCCCGGCGCGGCGCGAAAACGGCCGCGGACCACGCGGCAGGGCCGGAAAAACAGCGGACCACGTGGCACGGGCGGAAAATGGCTCGTACCCCGAGGCGGAGTTTGCAAACCGAGGTAAAATTTTGGGGCCAGAGCTGGTCGTAACCCGAAAAATTCGCAAGCAGAGGCGTTCGTATCCCGAGGTATCACTGTAGATGAATTTGTATATCTTGCTAGACTGTTTACTAAAGAGGGGGAAATAGATGGAGAAAGTTTAAGATGTACAAATATAGGAAGAAAGGTAGCAGGTAGCTGTAATGGAATGTGAGAATGACCTAGGAAGACCGGGGGGCGGGGGGGAGGAGATGCTTCCTATGGAACGATCAGATAAAAGAGGGAGAAGCCTGCAACTGAGTAACGGGCAGAGGAAGAAACTTAGAAAGGATTCACCCTAACTGATCAGGCAGTAAAAAGGGACGTCAGGAGATTTGTACTTTCAGACTTGCAAGATTCTGTTAATTTAGCCTTGATAAAATAGAATTAGTTCATCTTGTTGTGTTTCTTGTCTGGTCTACTTGGGAGGCTGACATCAAGTCTGCTAGGACAAATCTCCCGCTGTCCCTTTTTATCGCCTGATCAGTTTATCCCCTTTCTAAGTTTCTTTCTCTGCTGTTACTCAGTTGAGGGCTCCTCCCCCTTTTATCTGATCATTCCATAGGCAGCATCTCTTCCCCCATCTTCCAAGGTCATTCTCACAGTCCATTACAGTAGCCCATGGTCTAATATGAGGAAACCTGCTATCAGAAGAAGCTAAAAACATGCTAAAATGGCATGTTTCTGCCCACTTTTTATATGGGAGAGAGAGCTGGCTATGTTAGGAAAAATAAAATTAAGTTGAATGCAATGGGTACTTAGAAGTGTATTTGGTAAAACAAGAGAGATAGAATAACGAATGAATGGTTGTTGAATAAATGTAGATTGAATACCAGCACAAAATAAGGACACTGAAATTGTGACTGGATGGAATTGATGAGATCCTAGCAAGAAAAAGGTGAGAAGTTTAAAGAACAAGAGGCAATGTATGAACTGGCACATGGATGTGTTGGAAATAAGGATAGTTTGCAAGGACAGAAAGGCGTGGAGAAGTGTGGTGAAGATTTAGTTATATTTCCTTTTATTTTTTTGTATCTTATGTTTTTTTTGGCCTACTAGTTCCTATTTCTTTGCTTTGCATAATATGAAACTGGATTGTGTGATGGGTATCATTGTATGTATATAGTACTCCTGGTGGTTCTGTGATCTTAGATGGCATTTTTATCAGAATACTGCTCCTTCAGTGGTTGATCAGACTTCATCTCTGTCCCCTGCAATTGTGATGTCAGTGTCTTTCTAATCATAGATCCCTCAACTGTGTCCCTCACCAGAAAATTTGCATTTGGTTAAGCAAACATTTGCAGCGCAAATATCATTACCTTAATCTCAGATGGAACTTGTACATTAAAGAATTCATTCTCATTGTTCTTGCAAAGTTATTGGAAAGAGCATGACTGAATAAACATAGAACTCTTGAAGATTTCCTATTATTTCAATACTAGCCAAATGCCAATCAAGTTTGATGAGCAGAAGACAGGAGAGGAACAGATCTGTCCTTTGTTCAGCCCATTTCCTTCCCCTGCATTCTTCAGGGACTGACCAAAGATATCTTGCTGTCAGCAAATTACCCTTGACATCTGCCCCACAAATAAAACTGTATAGTTTACAGAGCCAGATAAATTATTGTGACATATGAGGTATAGTTGCCCATCTTCATCCCTGGCAATCATCATCATCACCATCATCATCATCATCATCATCATCATCATCATCATCATCATCATCATCATCTCTAATCATTTAATCATCTGTGACTTCTCCCTAGATCTGCTCGATATGTCATTCTGTCTTAACAGGCTATTTGATGACTCAGGATGACATGCAGATGTCTAGACCAGACTGCCCAACCTGATGTCCTCTGGATATATTAGATTTCATAATCACACAAACAGCATGTTGCTAGGAACCAAAGTTCAATGCACCTGAAGAGGACAGACTGGTGGAAGCTGGCCAAAGACAGTGCACTGGTACTTTTCATGCTCAAATCCTAACAATGAACCCTGCTACGTTGTAATCCATTCAAATTGCAAGCCAGGGTCCCAATGCACTGTAGACAGGACCCATGTTCCCTTCACCAACTGCTGATTGCAAACATTTTCAGGAGCTTGTTACAGTACTACTAGCTGAGAGCATATGAAATACAAATTGGAAGACAGGGGGCATGGAGAGAAGAGAAATGCCCTTGAATGCACATACTATTTGAAATGGACTGATAGGAAAGGCGGGGGGGGGGGGAGGGGGGTAGTTCCCCAAGGTTGCAGACAGGCAAAGTTTTTTGCTGTTTTCAATGTAGCATCGCTTGTTTGCAGCCAGCCCTGTGTGATTGATGAGTGTGTGTCCAGGAGCAGATGGGAGAAAAAGTCTTGTGTGGTTGGACTCTCTATCTGGGGTTTTAAGCTGCATTTAACACTATCCTATTCCCCTGCAATGTCACAGGGATTTTGAAGAGACCATCCTAATTTCTTTCAGGAAGTTCTTATTTGCTCCTACATTTCTTTTAGCTAAAAAGAACCTCTGCCTTGCTAGTAGAGCATACACTTTGCATGGGGTAAATCCCTAATTTAAAGTCTGGCATTTCTAGGTAAGGCTGAAAACAAACAAACAACCCACCTCCGGCTTAAATCCTTGGAGAGGTTGTTACTGCTCCATAATTGCTACTGCTGATTAGTGTCACCAAGCACTAATGTTCATAGATGGATGAATGGTTACAGTGGCTGCTGTGAGAATGCATATGACAAACTTTTCGCAGCACATTTTCATCCCTTGGAGCATTGCAAAAATGCTAAATATGACAATATCTTTTCCTATTTAAAAACATATCACTGAAGGAGGAGGGAGCAGATCTTTTGAAGTTACAAGTTTCACTGGAGTTTGATAATGACCTTAACTGGTAAGGAAGTATGATAATCTATAACCGGGCTGCTTGTCTCTGAAAATTATCTTCTGAATGGTAGGCTTTCAAAGTCTGCGAAGCTTTTTTATTTCCATCAATTTTGCAGTTCACCTTTGAAAATGTTCTCCCTGGATAGATGTCATAATTGCTATTGAGGTCAGGTTGATAAAAATAAAATAATGCATTCCTCCTTGGACACACTTCATTCTTGGATATCTGAATAATATTGCTGAATGTGCTCAGTAGGGAAATTGGCCTTTGGTCCTGGGGTTTGTAAATATGTCCTACTTCAATGTCCATCAGCCTGAGCTAGTATAGTCCGTGGGAAGGAATTGTGGAAATTGGAGTTCAGAACTTTTAGATAGGCACCAGATTACCAAACAGTGCCCTACTATAATTAACCCTATATAAGTGTTATGGAAATAAATATACATTCCTCCTCTCCTAATCATAAGATTGAATTATAGATTATTAAACTGTTTGGGAGCAAGAATTCATCTTCTTGTGGCTCCCATGAATCCAAAATGGTTGCCTACACAATTGGTTAGTGCTCCAGTTCTTCTTGCTTCTGCTAGCCTCATCCGGGGTGGGGAAGTTTGTCATGCACGTAACAAGCATCCTTCTATATCAGACTAAAACCTTATATTCAGTTCAGCATCTTGTTGCCCATGGTTGTCAACTAAGTTTCTCTGGAGACTCTACTCCTTCTCAATTCTTGTTCCCCAACAAATGATATTTGAAAAGATGCATCTTCCAAATCAGGAACTACCTTACAGTTATTGTGACTAATTAGTAGTAGTGAATTGGATGAATAAAGCCATAAGACTAATGAACATCACCACATCCTATACTGAGTAGTCATCTGTTCTATTTTGTATGAGTCATTTATATGAAAGGCTGTCCCCAATTTTAAAATACCCTTTATTCCAAAGGTTGTTGATGGGTGTCCATGGGTGGCAGTTGGACTAGCAAAAGTGGCCTTCAAAATCTTTAAAAGGTTGCAATATCATGAAATCTTGTGTGAATTTGCACAAGATAATCAGATATTGTGCAGGAGCCCCCCAAAGGAACCCAAACATATTGCACAAAACTGCTGAAATTAAATAGGATCCTGAACATTGTGAAATGTTAGCAACTTTTTTGGGACACTGAATGAAATTGCATGACAGTGCCAGGAGCCAGAAAAGTTTGATGACTTTGAAAGCTAGTCTGGTTTAAAAATAAGAATCTCTGTGTGTGTTGATTTTCTCCATTCACAGTTAGCACCTGGGCAAGAGATACACAAAGATACAAGTCCACCTCATAGTGAGGTGGACCTATAGGCTGCATTCACATGATTCACAAATCCACAAAGGAGCCAACCACTTTTTGGCTTAGCGTGTTGTGGAAAACCAGATAATGTAGTTGGTTTTTGGTTCATTGTGTTGAGTGATCCCAGGAAATTGAGCAAACCACACTTAACTTAGCTATGGGTAAGCATGTCACATGGGATGCATTTTAAACTTTTTTTAGGGTGCCAGGAAGAAATTTTTTCTCTCTTCTTTTTAAATAATAAAAAGAGGTGAACTCGGCTATTAAATGTTTAGGAAATGCTACTAAATTCAAAGTCCTTGCTCTTTGCCTCCTCCTCCTCCTCCTTCTCTTGACACATCTGTATTATTTACACAGTCATTTCACAGCCCATTTGTTCTTTCTGGTTTGATGGTCTATAAAATATTTCTATTGCTAGTTTCAGTCTCTGAAACATCTCTGATTACAGCCCATAATGACACACTAGCACAGCCAGCCTCTAGTTGCTTAAATCTCTACATTCAGGTAAGGCTAGTGTGCCCTTCTTCCCTCCCTTCTCCAGTTTTTATTCTGGCACATTAGAAGCTTAAACTCCATGCAAGGAATGTTGCTTTGACAATCTGAATATTTCTCAATATAGTATTTATAGCGCATAAGGTTACTGCTACAGTCCTACACAAACTTACTTTTGGTATGATTGCTCCACCCCATTCTTTTCCAAAAAGAGAAATAAGCTATATTTATCTCTGTCACAGACTCTTCTGCTTTATTTCATGAACAGAATGAATGGCTCTTTCCAAGTCTTTAGACAGCATCCAGAAGGGAGTTTCTCCTTAATTTTTCTTGCAGCAAAACCCAGAAGTACAGCTTTATCTGGGATGTTTTGCAAACTTTACCACGATTCTGGAACATGTAAACGGGGAGAAGCTGGTGTGAACATTCTCTTAAAGGTTTATTTGAAAGCTTAGTGTTGCTTATATTGGGATCATAGTGACATTATTAAGGTTGTTTCCATGCTATTCTTTCTGTTCTCCATGTGCTGGGTATTAAGGATTAAATTTCAGCTTCTATTATTCCCCTTTGGTTGAGTTAACACTCAACTTCATTCTGCCCCTAATGGCCACAGATATTGTGATATAAACTGATCGAGCATGAGTTTAATGTAGGGGCTCTTTTTCAGTATGTTTAGGGGCTTTTGCAGAGGCCTAAGTTAACCATGTTTTCCCTTAAGCCCCCCATGAGAACAATCAGCCAAGTTTGGGGGGATTTTTAAAGGGGTGCCTTGGTATAAGGTGCCTTGCCCTTTCAATTCCCTCAACCCCACAGAATCTGACCTGTTTGGTCCTACTCATACTGGAGGCATAAAAATGGTGTGTGGGGGCACATGAAGCTATAGGCCACAAATTGATCATCCTATGTTATAACAATAAAATAGGCTGACCATTAATTAGAATAGCTCTGAAGAGATGACATCTAGCTATGTTATCTGGGAGGATTCTGAGCTTGAAGATCCTGAGGAACTGGACAAAGTCCTTGGTGAGATGAACTCTGCCACCTGTTGGCTTGATCCCTGTCCCTCTTGACTAATGTGTACTGCCAGGGCAAGGATAAGAAGCTAGGTCTGGTTGGCTGTGAATGACTTAGTGCAGGAGAGAGAGATGGCAATCTCCCTGAAGAGGGCATTGGTGTGATCCTCAATAAGGGGCCAGCCCTGAACTCAGCTGTATTGGACAACTATTAACCAATTTCTAACTTGCCCTTTCTGGAGAAAGTGAATGAGAAGGAGGTAAGCCATCAATTCTAAAGGGCTTTAGGAAAAAAAAAAAAAAAGGACTATCTAGTTCTGTCAACCCTTCAAGGCAGATCAGACTAGGAATCCAATGTCATGTAGGTCAATACTTTTATTGTAAAGGTATAGTAACAGAAACTTGCAAGTCAGAATACATTTCCCCTGTACCTTCCTTTATCTTCACGAGAACTAGGGAGGGTCTTGTCTGAGATGTTTACTCAGGTTACTTTCCTGCCGCAGATTCAGTCTTCTTTTATCTGACTGTTGTCTTGGTAGCGGCTCTTCCTCCTGAAATTGTATTGGCTGCTCTTATTGATGACCTAAGTCAGGGCTTAAATGGGAGGGGGGCACAACCCTACTAGACCTTTCAGCAGTCTTCAACACCCACCCTGACTTTTCAGCCATCGTGACCACTGTTGTCACAAGATTTCTAAAAGATACCATATTGGGGAAGGCTGATCTAGGAATTTCCAAGTGAAATGAAATAGCAACTATAAAGCCAGTGGGAAAAAAATATAACCATCTTCTGAATTATTTAGCTGGCAACCGAAGAAAGGAACCTTCACAAATATATACCGAAGACTTCTATGTTCTGCAATAGCTGTCAATGGAAGCAAAAGCCGAAAGAAAAGCGTCCTTAGGCCCAACTGTATGTTTGAATATGGATAATAAGATAGTTGGTTAGACAAAATCCATATATATCACTCTTTTGTGAGGTCAGAGGGCATCTTAGTTTAGAACAGTATTTGTTCAGTACAGTCAGGACAGATAAAGCAAAGTATTTCTTTACACAGTGCATAATTAACATGTTGAATTTGCTGTCACAGTATGTGGTTCGGACCACTGGTTAAGATTGCTTTAAGGAGGATTACACAAATTTATGGATAAGTAATCAGTGGCTATTAGTCATGATAGTTAAATGGCACCTTATCAACATCAGCTTCTTTAATGTACTCCAGGTGCTATACAAAAATAGAAAGCGCAAGTTTCTGCCTGCAGGTTCACAAACTAAAACACAAAATCTCTGACACAAAGAAAGAAGGGGAGGTGGAGGCCGAGGGGAATGTGTCATGTCAGCTGGGAGAGAGTAAGAGAAAGAAAAGGCGTGACGATGCATTGTCATTAACCCAGGAATATGAACAAAATTTAAAAGTCAAATATTTATCAGAAACATATTGATTAGAAAATTTATATCCTGCTTTTCCAATTCGTTTTTGCCTGGCTCAGTCTGGCTGACAGCAAACAAATAAAGAAAACTGCTTTTACTCAAGAGCTTCATTCTGGTCTCAGTCACCAATTTCACATTTCTACTGCCTCACCTGAACCAGATACAAAAGACAGATGCAACAGAGAGATGTTGTTATTGGGATATTAATGACAGCCAGTTACAAAACCTCACTCAGTAGATTCACATCGATGCTAAGAGGTAGATATGCTAAAGCAGAAACAATGCTGGATGTGCTTAGCTCCCAGCACCAACTTCTAAAAACAGCTCTCCAGTTAGCAATATGGGTTACTGCAGTCTCATGAATTTCAATAGGCTACTCTAATCAAGAGAACAGAACACGGCTGAAAGGGTCATTCCTTCTGGTCCCATTCTTCCAGCACAAATCAACTATCAGGATAATAAAAGAGCTTCTGGGCCAAAGCCAGCACTGAAACCTGATTAATATATATTCAAGAAATCAGTGTTCTAAAGAATGGAAGGTCTTACCTAGCAGCCACCAGCTTGAGGATCTTGCTAAAGAATATAATATTTGGGACTGTTGTAATATTTGGGATCAGGGGGGCTTTTTTAAGGAATGGTCTCACGTTAATCACCATTAGGTCAATGGAGGCTACATCAGCTTGTTAAAAGAAAAAAATCTCCAGGACCTAGTTAGCCTATCCCAGAGTGCCAGAGGTCATTAGCCAGCCTTCTTCGACCTGGTTGCCATTCAGAATTATGGACTTCAGCTCCTAGAATTCTAATGATCATGTTGGTTGGGAATTCTGGGAGTTGTCCCAACACCTGGTGGATGCCCTGGTTGGAGAGGACTATCTAAGCGCTTGTTCATATCATCAGGCTATAACTCTGGCATTCATTCCAGAAAACAGAACCATCAAAATGGAAATGTGTATTTGGGCTACCAAGACCCATCCTCTGCCCAATGTAGCAATCAATTTTAAATAATCCCTCCTCCCCCCCCCCCCCATATAGCTGTCCAACCTCTTCTAATAAAATCTCGGGAAGGAGAATTTGCCGCTTTCTTTGTCAAATTCATCTTACTGTTAAAAAGACTTTTTTTCATTCTGTTTATCTGTTTAGGTAAGTAAATACTGACTTATTACTGAGTTTATAGTTTGCTACTACAATTATTTTTCTATTTATGATAGAAATACACTGTATATTCTTCTTAGATGATCATGGGATCGTCCAGCATCAGAGTAAAAAAAATATGGTCAGCCTAAAATTTAATGTTCATTCTGGTCACATCAGACTGCACTACCTTTCTCTCAAAGAATGACCCAGAGGGTCACAGGATTGTCCAGTATCTACTATTGTCAAGCCAGGTATATCTAGGTATTTGCTTTCTTTTTCTCTATATGAAAATTTATTAAATTCAATTTCAAGTCCAGGGTTTGTGGCAGTCCATTTAATACCTGTAGAGAGTAAGGAAGATGACCTTGACAGAAATATGCAGGAACTGTTACCTAGGCAAAAGGGGTTGAAACATTTTTAAAGTCCAGAACTAGATAATATTCAAAAGTGGATCAGGTGGACGTCTCTCTAATTCACTGAACTATAAGTAGGAGGAGGCACAGCACAGACTTGGAAGATTCTGTTATTAACTCACCTCACAGGGTTGTTGTTGTGGGGAAAATAGGAGGAAGAAGGAGTATTAGGTATATTTGCCACCTTGAGTTATTTATAAAAATAATAAAGCGGGATCAAAATAAATCTAATCTAATCTTAGGGAAGACTGAGCCAAATGCTGCACTGAGTAATTCTGTCTTTTCTGTGGGACCTTTTGTTATCTGGAAAAGGGGCTGGAATACTGTTTCTTTTCTCTTCCTATTATTTTCAACATATCTAACAAAGGGGTTTTTTTGTTTTTGTTTTTAAGTATCTTTTGCCGTCTTCAGAGCATTCTGAACTTTAACTTTCCTCACGCTATCTCTACAGTTTCAGGCCACCCTTTGGTATTCTTGGGTGACTCTTTCTACCTCCTACGTGTCATTTTTGATATCAAGATTTTTGTGCAGCAACACTGCCTTCTTACATACAGAGTTTCCATTTTTTTCCTCACTGTAATTGTGCTTTTAGGATTTCCTTCTTCTCCCTTCTCCTACCCATTTGGGGCTTGGTTAGCTTTTTCCTTCTCCCTTCTCCCACTCAACCATTAGCTTTTTCTGCCATGGGATCTTATCATCATTGTTCTAAATGTATTAAAAACTGCTTTCTTGAAGACTATACAAAAACACTAGACTGGATAAATCCCTTGACTGAATTTGTTTGTTTGCCAGTTAAATTTATATAGCTGCCCATCTCACTTCCAAAAAATAACCACAAAAATCATTAAAAACAATAAAAACATAATCTGCAGGAGAGCACCATCAATTTCCTTGACATAGTCCAAGTGATAGGATCAGCTACTTTATATTACACGGCTGAGGTTTTTTCTTTCTGTAATTTTTGATTTAGAGACTATCAAAATCTAGAGGTCCTCTTACCACTGACTTTAGTATCAAAATTATACTTTAAAGTCACTTTTACTTTGAAAGAACAGGAGGATTACTATTATGATACTACTGTTATAGAAGCTGAGATTTATACTACTTGCTGCCATAGAAAGATGATGAGAAAAAGTGATTTATTGGAGCTGGGTCGTGCCTGTAGTATTCATGGTTTGAAATGAACAAGTAAATAAATAAATAGCTTTGTAGGAGTCAAACTCAATATACCAGCCTTCCTAATATGGAGCACTCCAGACACATTAGGGCTTCAACTCCAGAATTCCTTGAAGGGCATACTTATCTTATTTTCCAGATAGATCATTCTATTCTTGTGTTCAGTTGTAAATACCATACCTTATGTCTTGAAAATGACATCTCTTATTCACAGGAGGCAGGCATCAGCTGGCTTTTTGGAGCCCTAAGGTTTATGGAAGGAAGGACCAAAAATCTGTGGAAAAAGGTACCGTAAACTAAAGGAAAAACCCAAAGGATACTGAACTTATTTGCAAGTACAGACCTGCCTCAACGAGGTGCTGTGCCTTAGAGGGGCATCACGCTGACTTGATGAAGTGAAGTGTGTCACGGTGTCACATCGCTCCACTGTAACAGAGTCAAGGCAGGACAACCTATCTAAATTGGTTGCTTTGCTTCTCCTTCCCCAGCTACACACAGTAGCTGCTGTGTGCGTGCCACTGTAACTAAGCAAAGAGGTTGCTTTGCCTCCAGGAAGGGTGCCACCCTGTAGCTTTACTTCAGAGAGCCCCTCTGGATCGAGCTTTAATAAATCAAAGCATCCCCTCAAAGATTTGTATAGCTGTACTTAGTAAACCCATTAGGATGACTGACCATGGGAGGGACGGAATGGCATATCCTGGAGGAGGGCATAACTGGATGGAATATTGAATGGAAGCACTCTCTGCTGCCATGGCTCGTTGTGAGTCTCATTTATTATTATTAGAATGTGAAAATGAATCTGGCCTGGTCACGTTATACTGACTAATGCAATATATTTTAAAACATAACACTGCTGAACGGCTAATAATTATTAACTAGAAAAGAAATTAGATGTTTATTATTGCGTGACTTGTACCATATGTTTGCTAATTAAATGGACGCTTCACACTGAGTAACAGTGAGATGTGAAAACAATGCACACACACCAACACACACACACATGTATATATTTAAAAGAATCATTTAGTAGAAAACAGTAGAGCAAAAATGTGAATCTGAACAACACTGTTTGGTCTGCAAAAGATGTAAGCCATAAAAATCAGTCTACATTTCTTTAGGGAAAGCACTCTGTCTTGGACCCTAAGATTCTAGGACAGCCACCAGGAAACATGCTTTCTTATGTAGGCTTTTTTGTGAGGGAAAAAATCGGTTGTGTATTGCCTCAGCAATGCTCCTCTCCTTCCAACCATTCCAGTCTTTAGATAATTCATCAACAGGGAATTCCAGCAGTTTTAGTCCAACACCTCTGGAGGATAGGAGGTAGATGGCCTGGAGCCGTTTCCCCAGATCAACCACATATTTAATATTTTATGCATCGACTATAATACAATGACAGGAAATGTCAAGCAAACACTAAATGCGGTACAGCGAGCCATTTCCACCACCAGATGACTGTTGGTCTTGAGTTCTCCGTTCCCTGCTTTTCTCCTTCTGCTATCTTTGCATCTCAACCCCTTTTCCTGACAGGTATCATTATGTTCTAACTCGCCAGAGCCTAGCCAAATACAGAAGCCCCAAGGCAAGGCACACATGTTACTGGGGGTAGCTGGAGAATTGGAACGGGGCAGCATGAAAAAGAGAGAGGTTTGGAGGACGGGGATGAAGCTGCCTGTACTTATGAGAAAGAACTGAAGAGAGGGAAAAAAATCAAAGTACAGAGGGAAGAAAAGAGAGGCATGTAAGTTGGAGGAAGGAATCTAACAAAAATTAAAGATAAGCCCATACGTCCTCCAGAAAATATACACAAGTTCAATCTATTTAGCTAAACATGGTATCAAAAAGCCCTTCTGCATTTTTCAATAATTCAGTCTGGTAGAAAGGAAAATGATTCAGAGTTTTATGTGTGGGGGTGTTTTTTTTTTTTTTAAGAATGCGAATTTTTGGCAAAATTCTCACTGGTAGGATGCAAGATTGTTATAGTTCTCATAGTTAGCTGGTGGAGGGGTATAACTGAAGCCCCCCTGATTTTCCACATTTTCATTCATCTCCAGAGGAAGATATAATGAAAGAATTCCTCCAATGGTTCTTTTCAGTCTGGGAAGCATGGGCAGCGGGGTAGGCTATGAGTAATGGAGAGGGGGAAAAAAGCAAAGTTAATTGCACCATCCTGCAATATAAAGTTCAAAACCACCCCAGAATAAAGTAGGGAAAAAGGAGCCTGTTTGACAGAGGAAAACTGCTTTGGCAATTAGAGCACAGGCAATTTGAGAAAACAGTAATCTGAAATTAACTCCTCTCCAGCTCAGAATTTTAATATTATCTTTGTTTCCTTTGGTCATTTTTGGAATCCTAAGGACTAGAGACCTGCTCTCTTTTTTAAAACAGCTACAACTCTTAGCAATCTTTAGGAGAACATGTCGGTTTGATATGAGATGGTCCATACAGGTAACGATTGTATTTGCATGTATCACCGGGTTTACTTTCTTTTACTTAATATTCAGTTTTATAAGCTGCTTCAAAAGCAACTGACTCCAAGTAGCCTATAGTCCATATCCATAACAAGGGTTAAAACTATTTATACCACCGCCGCTTAATAATCATGATGCTGAGGGTTGAGTTGTCCCACATGCCTTTGTAGAACGTGACCTTCTTAACAAAAGGTCCTTCTTCACAAATGCCATGCCCAAATCAAAACAGGATGGGCGATCCCTGCCTGAGGACGCTACAGCTCTTTAGCGTATTATGTTTTTGGTGGTTTTGTTTTCAAGTGGCTGATAATCTTGAAATGGGTCCGGTTGTCTTCCCCTGCAACTCAAACAGGCTCTGGGTGGATTTGATCTGCTCCTGGGGACATCAATCTGTCCAACCCAAAGCTATAAAAACCACCCCTCTGAGGAAAAGAAGATACAGCGATTCTGACCCTCACAAGCATTTTTCACAAATTTCACACGTGCAGAAGTAAATTGCCCAACTATGTATCACCATGTAGCCCTTCGTGGAGAGAGAGAAAGGCATTGAAAACAATTAACCTCTTCCCCCATATGTACTTTTTATTTTTTTCTTCTTCTTCTAGTTCGTGGGTTCAGAGAGTCCTTGTCAGAGGTGATGGTGGAGTTAAAAACAGATCAAGTTTTGCGACGATGGCACAAAGGAAGGGCACGATCGCCTTTTGTGTCTTTTTAATATTCCATCAATACTCTGCGTGTGTGTCTCTCTGTGTGCGTGTGCGTGTTTTAAACGCTCTTTGGCGCTGCCTCTCCACTCTCCTCACGAGCTCATTTACACAAAAGGAGCCACTCCGGGCACCCTCGGCAGCCCACCTGGAACAAAAACACTCCAGGACTCTCGAAAGCAGCCAAAGTGCTAATCAAGCAAGGCCGGAGCGAGCCGCGAAAGCTTCCGCCGTAGTTGCTTGGCACAGAAGACGGGGCTGTCTGGCCGCAGCTATGAGGTAACGTCTAGCTTTCCTGCCAAGCTGCAGAACTAGTCAGACGCTCCTAGGGAGAGGAGGGGGAAATCAGAAAAGTTCGGCGAGGAATCATCTTCCAGAAATTTCCTCCTCTCTGTCTTTCGCCCGCTCTCCCTCGCCCCGATTACATAACCACAATACTTCGAATGCAAATGATTTTATCAGCTGCTTCCGATCTGGAAAAGGCATTTTATAAAACTGCTTCCCCCCCCCCTCCCCGGTCCTCTTTTTGGTGCGTGCTCCAGTCCTCAAGACAGACAAACTGGAAGTGCATAAATAAATAATCCGCCCCCACCCCACCCACAATGCAGTTTCAGCTTCAACGGTCTATTTTTGGAAGCGACTGAAATAGAGGGTTTTTTTTTCTTCTTTTAATCAGCTAGCCTGAACCAACCTGTATTTGTAAGCCTCATCACCATCATCTCTCTGTGTCTCTGTCTCTCTGTTTCCTCAAAGCCAGCAGTTAGCCAGGTGCAAATATTGTCTGGTGTATCTTTTCAATTCTTCCTCTTCATAAAGGAGTTAGTTGCGGGTTTTCTCTCTCTCTCTCTCTCTTTCTGTAGCTGCTCAGGGTTGAAATTCTTAAAATCTCCTTCACGGGACATCACTGACAGGAGCTGGTTTTGTTCTGAATGAGGGAAAATGATAACTAGACCTTGTTTAGTGACTAGGTTATTGAGACATTTATCTGTTCCATTAGGCATTAGGGGCTTTGTTTCTGTTTTCTGCAGGCAAAATGCAAGACCTCCATATAAATGAAAAAGTTGCAGTCTGGTGAACAGGCTAGTTTTTAGAGATGGTAACTTTAGAGGGCTTTTTTTTTTTTTTAAAGCATCTGTTCTCAAGCTATGGTCAACCAATGAAATGAAGTTTCAATGAGGTAATGGCTGTGGCACAAAGCTTCTGTAAAATGCAGATGCCAGGTTTTTGCTGAAGCACAGCTTCAGGTATGAATTGCACAACCTGAAAAGTCCATTTAGCCTTTCAAGAACCCCAGGCTGTATTTGCTCCGTTTTGCAGAAATGAGATACCCATTCTAGTCTAATTCTCAAGCAGGTGGTTTGTTGGGAAGGAAAAGCAAATACAAATGGAAATAGTTATAACTAATCTAGCTATATTCTGTAGAAATTCAAGTTTTGTGCCCCCAAATATTCAAACTATGACAGGACTTCAGTCAAGGCAGAGAAAAAATGGTGCACTCCAACAGTTCCAGCTGAGATAAACGGGTTGTATTTAGCACATGAGAAAGAACTTCATCACCTCTGGAATGTGGAATCAAATGTAGGAATAGTCTATTAGTAGCTATAGTGGGGTTCCTTTCAGATGAGTGTTTATGAGCTTATGGTCAGTTCTGATACTGTATGAGAAATATTTATTAATGATCAGGTCAGGTTTCCCTTACCTCGTGCCTGCTAGATCAGCAACTGATCTCACTTTTAATTTCCTAACCAGCATATTTCTAACATATATCAACCAGAAATTGACTATTCAAAGCTTCCTTCCATTTTTTAGCCCTGGGATTAGTTTCTGGAAGTTAACTTGGGGCAACAATAATGTATCAACCTCCAGTTATGTTGTTTTTATGCAACCAGCAGAATCCAGAGGCAGAATGTCTCCAGATCAGCTGACCAAAATAACAAGAAGAAAAGATTATTGCCTTGACGCCTTGCTCATAGGTCTCTCACTTAGAGGCAATTCATCACCAAGTTGATGAACTAGATGGATCTTCTAGTGCACATGCACAAGGACCTTATGTAGGCAGATACATCACAAGGAACTCAGGAAGGTGAGATTAGTGACTGTTAGGTTGCTTTCAAAAACTTATAGAAGAAGGTTAGCTTCAGCATCTCAACCCAAAGCAATTCAGTTCTAGTGGGGCTGCCATTCCCCTAATTCTAAAGCCAGTTGGTGAATTTTGGAAGATTTATTTATTTATTTATTGTTAAACTTGTATGCCACCCATCTCCCCCAACAGGTGACTCTGGGTGGCTCACAATAACAAAAAAGGAAAAAACGCCAATCCCTCCAACAATGCAGTCTGACCACATCTGGAGTTGCTCTGTTGAAGAAGGGTGGCTATTAGCTCTCCTTACATAAGGGATGGCCAATGTATGAGCCTTCAACAGCAACTTGCAAGCATTCTGCTCATACCCCCTGTCTTCTTGGTGGGAGGGAACAGAATGAAAGAGAAAAGGATATAAGAGATTGGATGTCTCCAGGGATGGCTTAGACCACACCCATTGCTAGCACACAATCACTGGCAAAGCAAGGCAAATGGAAAATGGCTGGGGCATCTGTGGGGTGAGGTTCCCATAAAAAGGGGCAGTGATTCAGTCAAAGGGTTGCCATTGCCATATTGACTTTTTTTTACCCTCTCAGATGTCCCAAGCAAGAGAAAAAACAATCCCTCAAAAGATAGTAATGATACTGGTATAGTCATTTGCAAAACTCCCATGTGATCTTGAACCTTTGAGTCACCTTTTACTAAGCCAACATTTTCCCGTAGCTCATGCATGTTAAAAAAAAAAAAAATCCACGCCACAGGATAGTAAATGCCAATTCAAGTGTTAATTGTATTTTTACATTGGGAGTACAAATGTCTAGCTTGTAGAAAACCTGGGTGTCCTTACAAGAAGGGGTAATGAAAAATTAAAAACAGCCAGCATTCTCAAATCAATTTTCACATTGAGAATTATAAAGCCTCTCCCTGCCATCTCATTTTGTCAGCTTTGTGCTTGTCTTGTCCAAAAAAGAAGTGTGTGGCTTAATAATTTTTAAATCAGAAGGAATAGAAAGGAGAGGGGGAAAACAGTGAGAGCAACCAAAATTAAAAACCCAAGGAAGGCCAGCAGTATTGAACCATGTGGGCCTTGGGAATCACAGGGAACACATCTCTTTCATTTCACAAGCCACAGGGAGAACTGCAAAGAAGATTCACCCCTATAATTGTGTAGATATTATCCTTCTGTGGCTATTAATGGCAGTTGTTTGCAGAGCGTTCACTCCTTATAATTTTCACAGCTTGTTTGTGTCATAAATGAGACACAAATCCTGTGGCAGATGAACACCCTGAAGGTACCATATTTATCATAATATCAGACGCTTCTTTCCGGAAATGCTAAAAGAAGAGCATTTGTGTTTATTTATTTATTGGCTTCAATGTAGAATTCCATACGGTCTTCTAAGCAAGTTCATTAAAACTAATGGGCTAAGTTAAAAACTTGCTGACTACAGAATGGAAGTCTCTCTCTCCCTCTCTCTCAGTCTCTCTCCAATCTTTTCTAAGGCATTCATTTCTAATTCCTGAAAAAGAGAAAAAGCTACTGACTTCATATTTTTAAGCTCCTCCAAACTTGGTCTCAGATCCCAGGGGTCTCTAACGCTCCTTTCCAAACCCCTGGCAGTGCATTTACTTTCTTCTGAGTTAACTACAAGACCTAATTAAACAGTACTGTCTCATCTGAGTGGATGATATTCTTACAGGCTGAATACAAATTAAAATTCCACTTCTCTTAACATTCAGGTCAGTTAATCAGAATAAACCTCTTTTGAAAAAGAAAAAAAAAATCCTTTTAAAAGACCAAAGTAATTTGAAAGTCAGTCATACTCCTAACTAGTTTTGAAGAAGGTGGATTAGAATTCCTCTGATGTTCTAGATTTTTAAGGAAGATGTCAAGAAAGAATAATGGAAATGTTTATATACCTGGGCAATGCACTGTGCTAAGCAAGGAGTATGTTTGTGCTGGGGGCAGGGAGGTGGGAAGGTATCAGGAGGAATTGATGCAATTAATGGAAGCTGAAAGATATGGGAACTTTGGAAGAGTTTTTAAGGAGGTGCTTAGGGTGGCCCAATACCTAATTTCAAAATAAATTCCAGACAGATTCCTAGAAGGCAATGGCAAACAACTTTCATGTTGTTGCCAAGATAACCGCATGGATGTGTCCCTGTACTCAACCAGGAGATGATCTTGACTTGAGGAAATCATTACTTAAAGATGGGGCATGCTTTCCCTTTTCTTTGTCAGTTAGATAAGATTACAGGAATTAAAAACAGGAAACAAAGGGGAAGGAGCAGAGATCTTAATAAGGATATCTGGAAGGGAGCTAAAGTCTCTCTGCTCACAGCTGCCCTAGATAAGATCACTTGATAAGATCCTGGGTAAGATCACTGGATAACGTCCTCCGCTAAGAGCAGCAGTGAAAAGTGATCTTGCTAAGGATTTGGGGAGCGGTTTTAATTTCCCTTTGCACCTAGACATCCTTAATAAGATCATTTTTCCTCATCCCATTAACTGTGACAATATATGTATGTAGCAGAGTGGGAGGAAATAACAGCATGTGTGTGAATGAATGAGTGTGGGGAAACAGATGTACTTATCTGAGGATTTGTGCAAATAATGGTCCTATAAATTGCTTTGGATCCTGCCTTAGCTATGGATCTTTTAAGAGAAATTAGGCTAGAAACCAGGAGTCACAGAGTTCTAGTTCCACCTTAGGCATGAAAGCCGGCTGGGTGACTTTGGGCCAGTCACTCTCTATCAGCCCAACTCACCTCACAGAGTTATTGTTGTAGGGGAAATAGGAGGAAGAAGGAGTATTAGGTGTGTTTGCCACCCTGAATTATTTATAAAAATAAGAAAGGCAGGATGAAAAAAAAATCTAAAAAAAAAAAAGATTAGGAAGCCATCTGTTTTCAGCCCACCTCCAATTCCAGTATGAATACTGACCTGTATCACAAGTTTATGGAAAGGAATGAAAAATAATGCATGTGAAGTACTTTGATCATTCAGCAGTAATACAGTAGAAACTGTAAGGATTATGATGATGAAAATATCAGGAAGCAATTTCATATTAATTCATTATATTTATATCTCACTTTTCTTCCAAGGAGCTTGAAATAACATACAAAGGTTTCCCTACTCCACCTTTATCTTAATTCAGGTGATTCCCTACTCCACCTTTATCCCTACTCCACCTTTATTTTGATTCTAGAGCAGAGAAATAGGGTCTCACACATAGCCACTTGATAAGAGAGTAGTGTATTGAACCTTGATTTTTCCTGATCAAGCCTGACACTCAACTGCTACACATCATAGCCTGATGCAGAAGTCAAGTTTTATTAGCTTATTCACAGTGTAAGAAGAAAAGCATCTTTATATGCCTCAGGTTAGAAGAATTTACTCATAAAGATCCTGGAAGAGTTTTGTCTCACCAAAGTCCTGTAAGAGCATAAAGTCCACAGAAACCACTGTGCCCCTTAGCCCCTCAAAATGAGTGGTGCTGAACATTTGGTGTTTGGACGGGATTGATGGGTTTCAAAGACTTAAGCCATCTACAGCACACTTTGAAGACCCTTTTACCCTTAAGCTCATCAAAATCCTCCCCTAATGGGGAAAAGGATTAAAAAATATTGGTCCTATCCACTCTACAAATGTATAAGTCAATAGCCCCAGCTTCAGGCAAGTATACTGTAATTCTCATGGGCAGCCATTGAAGAAGTGATGAAATGTGTGTTTCAATGTTGTGATGCAAATTCCACCCTTTACATTCTTGGGTGTGACCTCACAACCCAAGTATAAGAGGGAGAGCTTATGTTTGTGATGTCACAATGCATGTTTTGTCATTTTGGCATCATTGTAGTTAGCTATGGACACCTATACCTCATATGTATAAGGGGTATAGTTGAAAAAGTTTGCCCATCTGTGTCTTCCAGATGTGTTGGGATTACAACATCCAGAATTCTCACCAGGATCACTAATGACCACGTTGGCTGAGAATTCTGAGAGTTTTAGCCAAACATATCTTGGGGGTAACAGCTTGGCAAGTCTGTCTCATGCCAATGTGCGAGTTGGCATTTGGCTATTCAGCAGATTTCACATTTCCCCAAATGTTGCAGCACACTTCTTGGCAGTTTAAACATGTATTTTGGAACGGATGGGTAAAATATGCATTTAATTATGCACCAAAATTATAGACTTTGAGCAATAATATGTAATTTGAGCGCGCATTATTTTTATTTTTTAAAATTGCAAGTCAGTGCAGAAATAGAGCATAATAGAATTAAGGTGAAAACATGCAATAGCGACATGGATAAGAGATAAGCAGATTCCTCCATCTGTATTTACACAGAGTAGATATCACATAGAGCAGCAGTCCCCAACCTTTTTGGCACCAGGGACCAGTTTTGTGGAAGACAATTTTTCCACGGACCAGGCGGGGGGGATGGTTTTGGGATGATTCAAGCACATTACATGATAGGGTTTTGATATGAGTCTGCAAGCAATTGCTTTATTATGGTCTCTGTGCAGTCAAACCTCTCTGCTAATGATAATCTGTATTTGCAGCCGCTCCCCAGCGCTAGCATCACTGCCTCAGCTCCACCTCAGATCATCAGGCATTAGATTCTCATAAGGAGCACGCAAACTAGATCCCTCACATGCGCAGTTCACAGTAGGGTTCGCGCTCCTATGAGAATCTAATGCTGCTGCTGATCTGACAGGAGGCGGAGCTCAGGTGGTAATGCGAGCGACGGGGACCAGCTGTAAATACAGATGTAGCTTTGCTTGTTTGCCCGCCCACTGCTCACCTCCTGCTGTGCGGCCCGGTTCCTAACAGGCCACAGACCAGTACCGGTCCGCAGCCCAGGTGTTGGGGATCCCTGCCATAGAGAGAAAAGAGTTACCCTGTGCATTCATTTTATGCAGTTACTGGAACAGTTCTCTCTGGCAATACAGCTTCATCTAGGAGCCAAATTGATGGAATTGTACTTAATTTATGGCAGCATTCACATGACCTGCTTAATCTGGCTCTGGAATTTACCCATTTTCTGTGTTTGCACGTACATTGAACCATGAATTAACCAAACTGGGCTTCCATAATACACTATGCCCGAAAATTTCAGTCAAAGTGGAGACTAATCAATCTTAGTATGTGCAAAAGCTGCTATGTCTTTAGCTGACCTGGTTAAGTATGTTGTGTGAAGACAGCCTATGGATTGCATAAAATCCACAAGATGCAAACAAAAACATGGAACTCAGCAGGAGTCATGAATGAAGATAAAGGTGGAATGGGGAATTGTTTTACTGTACTTCCAGAAGTATTCTAAGCAATGATTTAATTTACAGTCTCAGATATAGAGAGGAGAACACCTAGGACAGGGGAAAGAAGTAAAAAAGAAAAGACAGATGCTGGAATTTTAAAAAAAATGTTTAGGCTTTTTTTGTTTAGAATTCAAACAATTTAAAATAAATCCAGTGATCAATAGATTTATAGTTATTGTCTGAACAACCTATACTTTTCAATAAAACTCAACATACCCAACATTATATACAACCAAATTATATATAATGCATTTTAAAAAGGAATGAAGTGACTTTACATCTGTAAAGGCCACTAAGAATTAAGTATGACATATCCTTTAATTTTTCTCTGCCCAAGTTTTTTTTTCCATTGCATCCAGAACTGTGCATCTTTACTGGGATCCTATACTTAATACAAATATTGGCAATCGAGCAAAGAGGGGAACCCTCACTGATTTTTTGCTAGATCAGAACAGTAATTCATATAATCCAGTTGTATTCTAAATATATTGTTTCTAGCAATATCTTTAATAGCAAAAGGGAAAGGCAGAAGATTTTTGCTGGTGTTGCTAAAATTTAATTACTAAACCTTCAGGCCAGGCTGACAGGGTAGCAACATTTTCTTATTTGGTTTTCTAAATAAACACGGAACATGATGGATATTCTGTCAGGAGAAATCAAATGGCAAGGGATATAACTTCAAAGAAATAACTTTTAGCTCCCCCACTGGATCCCTTGTAGAAGTCCTTGCAGAAAAAATACAAAATTAAAGCTGTTTGTGGGCAAGGCAAGACACGGTGCTAAAAAATTATATTTCACATTGTCCTTGTCAGCCTCCAAGATTCCCCAAGTGTTACAAAGTTGTATTAATTTTAAAAAAACAACAACCTTCAATTCATCCAGAAAAGATAATGCAAGAATTTTAAGCTCTTTTCTGCGATAGCAAACTTCAGTCACCATTGTCAATTAGTGTTGGTTATCATCCTTTTTAACAATTATCCTACCTGAGAAGATGTTATTACTATTATTGTTAGTATTGATTCTAAGCTGCTGGCTTTAATTTAACTTTAGTTTTATTTTAACTTAATGCTATATGTGCGTAGTTAAGTTTTGAGAGTTTTAAATGACTGTTGCATTTTGGTTTTACTAATCTTGTGAATGGGGCTGGATAGAAACGATGTAAATAAACAGATTCATATTTTGGGACATTTACTGCAGCTTCCTGCCATCTGAATGCCCTCCAGATGGATAAACTTCAAATCCCAGAACACTCCAATCAGCATGGCCATTATTCAGAATTCTATAGAATAAAGTTCACATGTCTGGAGGATGTTCAAGTGGAGGAAGACTGCTTTATTTTATCTAGAAATCACAGCTTGTATATCCTGTCCCTTCAATTGGATTGAAGAAGAGATGCCCTTTTAGAATATGCAACACTTGGGAATTTAGATAAGCGCATAAACCTTCCTTTCTGAGATTATTTACTCTCCATCCTAGCTAAGGAACCCACAGTAGTGTTTGAAATTGGTCAGCCAAACACTTTGGTGAGAAACATGGCTGAGTCCTAAAGTGTCCTCAACTAATCATCTGGGTAAGAAACTATGTGCCATGTGGTCCTCTTTGACCAAAGACAAAGAACCTTGGCGTTGCCCCAATCTATCTGTTGTGGTACTTACCTACTTTAATTCAGTCAAATAGGCATAAACCTCTTGGCAATCTCATTTTCATTTCCCAGAGTCAAGGCATTAATCTGTTTCATCTGTATTATCTTGTCCCTAAGTCATTATCTGAAGCCTATAGTTTTGATGTTGGTACTTGGCATTCATTTTTATAACATCATAGAATCATATAGCTGGAAAAGGCCATTTAAGCTGAGGCCAACAGCCCCACTCAGTGCCCATATAGATGGCTCTTTACCCTCCACTTGAACCCATCCAAGGAAGGGGAGTCCACCATCTCTCTGGGTCATTGGTTCCAGTGTGAAATTGTTCTTAGGTTATGAAGTTTTTGTTCTTACACTCAATTAGAATTTGCCTTCCTGTAATGTAATTATTTCAAGTCCTGCAAGGGTAAGAGAATATGTCTTGACCTTTTATACAATACCTTTCCGTATCATATCCCCATTCAGTTGTCTTTGTTTAGCTTTAGACATATTCAGTAGGGCAGAATAGGTAGCAGTCTAGATTTGAAGAGGAAAAAATGATTCACAGCACATGTGGGTGTACATATCATACCTGTTGGTACCTCTTAAATCCAATGTTTCCTTAAGGAGTTGCTGAAGTTGTAAAATGAGCACTCCCTGCATTATCCAAATCACGTTTCCTCTTCAAATCTGGCACATTGCATGGCCATCATAACCAGCTCCTTCAATCTTTCTTTATAGAATTTAGTTTCTAGTCCCATGATAATCTTCATGGTCCTTTTTGAAAGTATGTTTCTTAGAACTGGACAGTATATTCAAGACATGTCCTGATCAATGATAGTGGGGCACACACAGCTCCATAAATCACACTGGCTTTCTCTTTTGTGATTCCTCTAGTATTTCCTGTCCAACTCTGATGTTTAATCCATGTTTTATGGACCAGAACCATCTCAGTCTCCTTGCTTGATGCACCCCACTGTTGTATGCAGTGAGATAGGTGCCTTGAAATGTTCAAGGTTTCTTGCCCCACTTAATATTTCACATTAAAAAAATAAAAATAAAAAACGGGGGGGGGGGGGAGAGAGAATCCAACATATTTATTTCCAAGAGTGTCTCTGAGTTTTAAATGAGTGCTGTAAACTTTCTTAGAAAATAAAGTGATGGGTAGCTCATTGTAATGCTTTCAAAGTGTGTCTACTTGCACAGAAAAAAGGGCAAAGGTACACAGGGTTACTAAGGCAAGCCATGCATTAGAGGGAACTAGGAAAGATAACTGATAGTATTCTTCAGGCAGCCATTTTGAGAGAATATATTTTCAAAATTCCAAATGTGCCCACCTCCCAAACAGATCAGGGACCCCTGGCACAGAGGCATCTACAACATACAGCGTAAGGACTGTAACAAACACTATGTAGGACAGACAGACAGAAGGCTAGCAGAGCGCATCCATGAACACCAACTAGCTGCCAGAAGACATGATGAAAACTCCTTAATCTCACAACACATGGACAGACTCAACTATAGTTAACTGGGAAACTGTGAGCATCCTAGACCACACTGAATCCAAAAACACTAGGGAATTCCTGGAAGCTTGTCATTCAAACAAATCAGCCATCAATAGACACATAGAAATAAACCATATTTACACACCATTCAAAAGAGACCATAAAAAAGCTAAGAAGGAAACAAAAAGACCAGAACACATCCTCTCCAGCAGTCCACACCAAAGATAAGCAGGGGTTAACACCAGACAGACAATCAAGCAGAAAACAATACCCTAATCAAGGAACTACCCATGAGAAAAACCACATCCTCACCAAAACTGGCAGGGCAAGCTACTGTATATAAACAGGGAACAAACCCCACACTCATTAGCACTGATGATGTTACCTAGATGGGTCATGAAATGTCTGCAAGCAAACAACCAAGCTGACAGAGCACCAAGGACTCCACATCGAGCCATCTCAAGCTTTGCATCCTGAAATTGATGTTCATTGTTGCCATCGGTCATGATAATTGAGTCAGATGGAATGTTGCTTACCTGACCTACAGAGTTAGCAAATGAGTATAAAACATCTTTATATAAAAGGCCATAGAAGTCCCATGGTCAAGGAGCTAACTAAAATATAAAGCATCTGTGATACTGTAGATGCTGCCAGCACTTCCTCTTGTACCAGACACGGATGAAGATTTCACAAGAACTTTATATCGAGGAATAGAACAGGAGATAAGCATTGCTTCTAGATGAATTAAGTGCACTCTCCAAGCTCAATTAAATAAGTTCTATTCAACTTGTGAATAATATTTCTAAGCCAACCAATAGAAAGTTCATGGAGGTAATAAGTTCCATATATGTGACAGCAAAGTTAAAAAATATTCTGTGTAATTGCCACCTGGCAGTTAAAACATGGTCCTACCTAGCTAGATGCCATTCAAGATGCAGCCCAATTCTATTGTAAGTTCAATCTTTCTGCCTAGAAGAACCATAAATCTCCCATCCTGGGTGTGAAATCACAGTCTCAGGACCTCTGGTGTCTTGTAGCTCATGCAGAACAGGGAGCTATATCTCACAGTAAGGTCTGCCACTGCTTATTTGCTGATTCAGTGACTCAATTTTTTGGTGGACAAGTTGGTGCCTGGAGCATTGCCTTTCAGAGTCTAAAACTGAGCACAACTACACATACACACTTGGCTAGTTCTCTTCTCTTGCCTTGTTCCCTCTTGGTCCCCTGTCTCCATATTATTTTGGGGAGGGGGCATAGTCAAGATCATAGGAGAAATCTTGCCTTAGGTTCTCCATTCCAAATTCATCTTCTACAGCTTGATTGCTCCAAGGCCTCATAATGGCTCAAGAGTCATCTTTGGGTATATTAACTCTTTGGGCTGTTTCTAGATAAATTGATGAACCAATTTATCTGGAACAATGATTGTGTCACTTGCAAGGTATTTTTATTGTACACCTCCCAGAGTCATATCTGTGAGATGGGCGGCTATATAAATTTGATAAATAAATAAATAAATAAATAATAAAATAAAACAAGATATGCCCCCACAACTGAAAATCAGGGTTGTGCCTTCTGTGTGTTTCCAAGGATCTGTTAAGAGCAATAAAATGAGATTCTCTTGCTTTGGGTTGAGATAGGTGTACCAGGTTTGCTTTTATTCCTTTTTGTTGAGGAAATTACTCTGAATTGATCCATGTTATCCCAATCTGTGATCTTCACATTCTAAAGAAACCTGTTTATTTAGGCTCTGAAGTCCCAATAGACTCCTGGTATTATTCTTGTACCTTATCTGGTGAACTATTATAGTCTGCCTCCACTGTTCATGATCTGTAGATATAAGAATATATGCAACAGCTCCTGAGGTTGGTATCCTAATGAAGTCTTTTTCTATGAAGGAAAAAAAAATCTGCATTTCAACTTTCAATCTGACTTCTCATTTTTTCAATGTACTCATCATGCCTCTATAAACGTTCCCTCTATTTTTAAGTTTGTTGGATATATGTCTATGCATGTGTTAGACTTCCTTCCTAACAATCTGGATGGGAAACAGTTATTCCAAAGAACAATTCTTCAGAGTTCTGATCAGGAATATTTATTAAAGGGAAGTTTAAAGTTACAATATAACAATACCAGTGAGTACTCTTCTTTCAGCTGAGATCCTATATATAGGCAAACTAAGATGGCAAAATTCTGCTCCATTTTCTCACACTTTTGGTGCAAAAGGGAGGAGAGTTGTCTTTTTCAGGAAGTTGAGGCAATCTGTATCTGCTGATTGTTTTGGCAACTGCTACACGACTGCTTATCAGCATGAGAAATTATTCTCGCAATATGCAGGTATGCATAAAGCAGTGAAGCAAGATGCACGATAACATCTTTTAAAGCAGTGTTGTCCAAACTTGGCCACTTTAAGATGAGTGGACTTCAACTCCCAGAATTCCCCAGCCAGCCATGCTGGCTGGGGAATTCTGGGAGTTGAAGTCCACTCATCTTAAAGTGGCCAAGTTTGGACAACACTGCTTTAAAGTAAAGCTTTTTAGGACCTTTTTCTTTTGATCTTTTAGTAACTGGAGGGATATTGAAGGGGGAGACCAGGGAGCAGTTGAGACAGACAGGGACTGTTTATTTTTGCCTTGAATTGACATTGCCAGTTTACCACCTATTATGTCCCATTAAATTACAGATTAAAGGGGTGACATGGGAGGAATGATGCAAATGACATGACTGATATTCTTGCATTTGTTGCCATGATGTGGATTACATAATTGTGCCATTTGCCTGATATCATGACGCTATGTCATCATTTTAACATAGTTGTGGCATATCAGACATTCTCCTAATGTGAAACATACCTGGAGTCCTATTCTTACAACAGCTGGGAATGGAAGCTGATGAACTAGGTGTGGCAGGTGTAGACATTCCTAGTTGTCCGTAATCATCAAACTGCCTACTCCAACCACACCTGATTCCTCAGCTTCCTTGTGTCAGGCTTTGTCCTAAAATTGAAAGGAATTCCTTTTCCAAACATGATTCTCACAGAGTTCCTTTAGCAAGACTTGTTAATAAGAAAGGGATGGGAGTTACAAGAATTTTGGCATCTGAACTATTCCCAGCATGCACCCAATATATCTACCCCAAACATACTTAAGGGCACAGTCTTTTTCATTTGTTTTTTTAACTGACTTTCTGAGAACCAGAAAACTGGTAGGTCTGTTCCCTGATAATGAAGGAGCCTGCACATAGCTGTGTATACAGCTGTCTCCTGAATCTTTAACAGTCTGGGGTGGTTCCAGTTAAATAGGAGGGTGGCAGGCTGCAACACTCAGCCCCAGCATCTTTATTTCCAAGAGAGCTTTTTTGTATAACATACACCTGCCCGAGGCATTCTGCAAACATAAATATGGTATATGCCTTCAGCTCAGTGCTTTGTTTGAGATTGTGTCTACCTGCCTGCCCAGAACATGGAAGAAGTTGAAATCATGGAGTTCACCTTGGGAGAACAGTGGCCCTGGTTGGGAACAAGCCTCCAATCTCCCTTCTGGTAAATTAATATTTTGTGATTGATCACAATTACCATGATAGTTGTGGGTCACTTGGGAAAACACCCACAACTAGCTCCCCAAATTTCAAATATTTCTACCAGTCACCCTCCAATTTCCTATTCCTCGAAGTATAATATAGGCGGCAGAGCCCCAGCTGCTCTACTGTTGTTATCTGGTAATTCTAGCAGAAAGTTATTTCAATATTTCAAAAGATTTATTTTTAGTCATAATTTGTATGCCTCCATTTAAATCAGTAATCACCTGTCTTGTACCTTTGGCATTGGAGCACATTTTAAAAAGCCAACATTCCAAAATAAAGAGAGCTTTCAGGGGGTTCCTGACATGATGGGGGGGAAAGTGAGGCTTCTAAACTTGGCAGAGTAAGAAATAAACATGATTCAGAATGAAAAGCTACTTTTAGAAATACAGTCTGATGTCTAGCCACAATGTAATTAAGGACCTCTAAGCCTTCCAGAAGAGTGGCATTTACTCTAAAATAATCACAATTACAGTACAAAATAATGACAATTAACTGCCACTCCAGCAAAACAAGGGAGTTTTTTTAAAAAAAACTTCCTGAAAAAGGAAAGAAATCATTTCCTGACAGATACAAACTCACAAATGCAGTAAGACCTGCTTGGGTGATGATGCCATCACTGATTGGTTGAAATGCTGTGACATCACAGGAGGCGACTGGCTGAGCTTTTCTCTGGAAAGTTCCTCGGTTGCCATTGGCTGAACTGCTCCTGAACAGAACGCAGGGCAGCGAGAATGGCGTAGGGAATAATCATCTGTGCAAGAGGAAATAACAAGAAGAAAAACAAAGGGGCCTGAAAAGCAAAGTTTTGGCATTTGAGATACTCTGGAGTATTCCAGGGGATGAAAAGAGAAGAAAGACTAGAGAATGGATAGAAAGGAACGTGGCCACAGCAGTGGTGGCAGATGTGGACAGGAAGGGGGAAGAGAAGTGGTATCCAAAAAGTCAAGATGGCGGCTTGCAACCATGCGGCTGAAGACCCTTCCCTTTTTTACATGTGTCCTTCCTCTCTCTTCCTTACCAAATGCTGGAAGAGGGTAATTCCCCCCTCCCTTTTTTTAAAATCCCAAACAACAGTGAGGAAGAAGGAACTAAGCTCCTTGTGGTCATCTCTGCGAATGAATAAGCGGTTTTACCTTTTTCTGCACTTTATGCTAGACTTGCTGGACCAGTATGCTGAGCAGTACAAAATTTACTAAGAACTAAGAAACAAGGAGCAGGATTGTTCCTGTCTTCCAGCCCCTGATATTTCTACTGTGAAGCTGATGGGAAGCTCTAAAAAAACTCATAGGGATTTGATTACCACACCATGCACAGTCCAGAGATCTGAAAAAAATGGATGGCAAATATAACTGAAGATTCAATCCCTGGCACAATTTCTCCCAAATAAAATAGGACACAAGGGCCACTGTTGCTGTAGTTAGTGGGGTCTTCTGGATTGTGAGTCTCCCAACTTCCACCCTGAGCTGCAGAACTAATGGTGCAATTGCTTTCTAGCATGACTAGAAGAAAGAAATGTGGGAGTATAAAATGTCCGACAAAAGGCCTGTTGTCTTGTCTCCCACCATATGCTAATGCTTCAGCAATTACTTCTTGAAAAAAAATGTAAACTGCAGGGTTTTCCATTTTATGGTTATTTGCTTAATTTACATGTAAAACTGTGATTCCCCCCCCCCCAAATCTGTTCATAAATTCTTTCCTGTCTCTACCTATTATTTGCATCAAAGTGGAAATGACAGCTGAGTTGGTTTTAAGTTCCATGCTGGTCTGTACAATATTGTGTGCTTTATCTGTAGAGGAAGTCTGAGGCTGATAATAAAATGTTCTCATTCCAAGAGCTGTTTAATAAACCACCCAGACAAACGGAGGTTTATTCTGTAAACTCTGCTTGGCGAGGAGGTCTCCCTGCAGTAAGAGCTGAGCGTGCAAATCCCATGGCAAGGGAGAGACAGCACTTTTTCACCCAAACAATGTCTAGACAGGCTGAAAACAGATAAATTAATAGGCAGCAACAGAAAGCATCACTCAGAGGCAAGCGAGTAGATATTTGTCACCTCAGCAAAGGTTTATATGAAGATTCAAGGCCCAGTACAATCTTTCTGAAAACACAATGTATTCCAACAGCTCTTCTACCAATTCTATTTTTTTTTCCCCCTCTGTTGAGCTGTTTACAAAATTAGCAGCTGTCTTGAAGAAAGTTGACATTTACAGAGACAGGAAACCCCTCCCATTTGTAAAGGCTGCCTTAATGAGACTGCAAGATTTGGGGTGCAGGGTAGGTTAACAACTAGAGCAAGGGGAGCCTGAAGACAGATTTCCTATGTTAAATGCAGCAGTTTCAAAGGAGCAGTAGAGTGCATCTATTTTCATGCATCATATTCCTACTTTTCAGAAAAATTATCTGCCTAGGGCTTGTGTGTGTATGCATACTAGTTCTCTGATGTAATGAAGTAAAATAAAGGTAATGAAGTAAAATCGTAATATGAACAAGTAGGATGCTGAGGAATTGACCCTCAAAAATTTCAAAAGGTGGAACCTGAAAATTCCAGGTGGAAGATGTCCAAAATTTATACATCCAAGATTTATACAGAGGCACAAGTAGGACTCTACTCTGGAGGGTGCACCAGCATCACAAAAAGCAAACAGAAGATCCCCACATATAAAAAAACTCCCACGTTTGCGAGAGAGGTGTCTTAAAAAAGAAAATAAGTTGTAAACTTTCTAGGCAGTTACAACAAAAAGAGAGTTTGCAAAACTTGCAGTAGGGATAGGTAGCAAAAAACAACGTCCGAAAGATTTGCATTTGAAAGAAAAATGGGGAATTTGTGCCGAAAGCTATGTACATTAGGAGACGCTGTGTGCAAAAGCTCCATAAGGAAAGTCCCCACAATGGATGCAGATCGTTTCTCCAAATCCATAAAATACCCAGGGGATCAAATTACTGCTTTTCTGACTCTGGCAATAAAATGGACCAGAGTCATACAGATTCATGCATTCCTTGCCAGGTGGGCATCCAATTTGTACCCCATCACTAAGCTCTGGGCAAAAAGAGGAAGATTAACTATAGGCAGTTCTGCACAATTGCCTAAGCTGTTTCTTTTCTTAAACTGTTCCTGACTTTAAAAATTCCAGTCTGGGTTACAGTGGCTTGGCGATGGGGCAAGGCTGGTGCTCAACCATGTGTAATCAGGGTCGGACAGCTTGGTTGTTTTAACTGTCCCACAATGCCTCAGATATAGCTGCACGCTGAGGCAGAGTGGGGAATTTAAAATGGTAGCTTAAAGGTGTTGACCAGTTGAAGCAGAGGGAAGGCATCTCCAGAGCTGTCAGGTGTGATGGCCCACCAAGATCCTGACACCTGTTCAGAAATCCTATTTTTCTATGATGGGCCTAACAATATGTTCTGACTCCTGTACAGGGTTGCTACAGCTGGCATGAGATTTCTTGTACTGTGGTTCTGGATAGCTTGATTTCTGTTCCAGTGGTCTTTGGTTCTAATAACTGTAACATGTTGTACTTTGAAGACATCCCAGCAGCTTCCAACAGTGCCTTTAGACTACCTTTTAATTTAACTGGTTTAAAATTTGTACTCCCGATATTTTATTGTTTTGTTTTATGGGAATTTGTTTGTTGTTTGTTGTACCCCTGGGTGCCTTGAGGAGAAAGAGCAGTATAAAAATAATAATTTAGTAACATAACACAACAACTTAGCATAATATAATAGTGTATTGTATGCTTTAGACCTCAACATTTGAAGGATCACTTTTTTCCAAATGAAGCTGTGCAGTCTATAAGTAGTCATCTGGAAAGCTTAGAAATTTGCTTAAGTTCATGGCATCCAACATTCTTGTTTTTAACAGTGATTATATGACCATTTCAGCTGGATCTCCTCAGGCTATTCTGCCCATTGGCCTCAATGAGGAACATGAATTTGGCACATTTAGAAAACCTTTTGAAGGCTTAAAAATGCACAAAACCATTTCAAAGGACACTGTTGGAAAAGATTGACTGTTATTTTATAGTTGGTGTTTACTGGCAATTTCTGTAGACACAAATTACCTTAATGAGATACAAGCTTTTGTCATTTGCTGCCTTATCAAACTTCTGGGAGCTGGGAATGACAATATATTTGAATGTATAGAAAATAAATAATTTGCAACATCAGGGCTGTCAACATGAAACAAGCCAAATTGTGATTAAGAGCAGTTATAGCTCTAAACGAGAGACTGCTTTTCCAAAGCTGTTGTGAAAACAGCAAAAGAAGCAATTTCCTTAAGTGCATTTTCAAGCATCTACTTTAAAAAAGAGGGTGAATGTATTATACAATAAAGATGTTGGATTCAGACATCCAGATGATAGCACTTCACAATGCAGGAGTTTTCATTCTGCACAGTCTAGTTGCCTTCCTAGAGAGCTGCGTTCTGTGAGTACGTTTAGTGATCCTAAAGATACTGTGGTCCCAAATCTCAACTTACACTTCATCTATTACTGTGGTTCAACTAAGTGATGCCTTAGATTTGGGGTAAATCAAGTTATCTTTTTGCAAATATCAATACTTCCATTATGGACACTTTTCTGTGACTTTTTAATACCACTAGCAACACCAATGTCTGCATTTCATACCATGCCCTTGATTTCTACCTCACTTCCTGGGTCTTTTCTGCTAATAACATGTTTAGAAAGTAAAAGCTATAAACTTGTTATATCATACTTTTCTAATAGCAACTATTTTACAGACAAGAAATATGAAATCTCTTATACATTCCCTTAGATTACTGAGTTTTAATTCTAGTTTGGCTGTAAAGACCAGAATTTATTTTTTAAAATATATTTATAATCTGCCCCAGTCCTGATGGCCTTTGGGGGATACCACAAAGTAAAAACAAAAATAAAAACCAATGTAAACCATTAAAATAACATCATAAAAAAACAACAACAACCATAAGTATTTGAATCTAATTCAGCATATACTGAGTTGTTTATACCCATTTCATCACAGATATCTTTTCCCTACATAATAATTTTTTTCTTTTGTTTTTACTTTTGTATAAGTGCTTATCCTTTTTGTCATAGGTATTGATTTCTTTCCCTGCAGTAGGTGCTTCTAATTTTTTTCCAACCTGATTCTCAGCCTGCCCTCAAATTTCTTCTAGAGGGATTTCTGATATTTTGTCATTGTGAAATGAGGAAAGGTACTGGTGTTGCAAATAAATTATTCTCAAATTAGTTGATATTGTTCTTTACTAGGTCTGTGCAAACATTCAGTTCAAAGTTTTGATTCAAAGTCCATTTGAATGAATCCCCCTTCAGATTGTATTGGCAGATCAATTTGATACATCTAATCAGATTAGGTTCCTCTGAATCAATCTAGCCTTTTTCTGAAGCAAATCAATTAATTAAAACAAGTTGAGGAACTGACTGAACTCATTAAAATGAGAATTCAAATTGGCTTGATTAATCAAATCAACAATTCAGATAGGCTCTTTGGTGATTTGCACATCCCTAATTTTTACTGTCAGCAATGGGGAGAAACATATGTGGGATTGTCTGCCTCAGGACCAAAATTGCCTTCCTGAGATGGTTGAGTGGGGTTGGCATCAGCTACTCTACTTATGAAATTTGCTATGCATTCCCACATACTTGGATTACTAAATCACTCTCTTTGTGACTGTTATGCCTCCTTCACTGATCATATCACACCAAAGTCTAAAGCGGGAGTGGCAACCTATGCACCAAGAGCTGCATATATCATTGAAACCTGGTTGGGTAAAAAGAGGCCTGTTCCCTTTTCCAAGATTTACCCTTCAGATTTTCAAGTGTTTCAAAATCCATAACATCAAGATTAGGGAGGCAGCTTGGTGATGATTTTCCATGAAAACACAGCTATCCTTCAATAACCTGCTCTAGAATGAACTGGAAGCAAATATCTATATCTAAGGTTGGCTTCAAGGCAAGCTGGAAATCCTGCTGTTATTCTGTTCACCTAGCTGACCAGCAACATTACTACCTGAGCTCCTTGGTCTCATCTTGGGGCTAATGTTAGAGTCTTGAACATTATTAGTGTTGGGGGAACTTCACTCTCCATGGCCTTGTGGAATTAGGTGGCTCAGGAGTTTATGGCTTCCATTACAACAGTGGGCTTGCCCCAACTGAAATTGGCTCCAACCCATAAAGGTGGACACATGTTGGATCTGGTCTTCACTACTGAACAGTTGGAGCATGATAAGTGTGGAGCAACCTTATATATACAATCACTTTCCATTAAGTGCTTGGGGAATCTTCAACAATATGACAGGGAGTTCTCCCAAGAGCTTAATTAGTCTCTGGAATGTAGAAGCAGCAAGGGAACTATGTTCTGCTGCCCTCTGTTGATTAGGAATGGCAATAGAGCATGTAATTAATGCTGACTGATTGGTAGCAATAAACAAAACAATTGAAGTCCAATTGGCTATACTCTGTGCCTATCCATTTAAACTCCAGGGGCAGAGCTGGTGAAAAACAGCAAGTTATGATATAGACCAGGCCAATCTTCAAAGGCTGAGCATAAATGGAAGACAATCTTCACAGTCAGAAAAGAAAGTGAGGAGAAATGAAAGTATGGAGAATATAAGCAAGGTCTTGTTCAAAGTGTCTGAAGATGGACTGGGGAGTCAGAGTAATGAAAGAAGTATGTGAGGGCCATTCTTAATTCTCTGGGTCAGAGTAAAGGGATCCCCTGGGCTGTACATATAACTCAGAGGATTGATTCTAGAACAGGAGATATGATCATTAGAATTATTTCTGTTCTTCTCTTGTTTCTAATAAATCCATGGTTTAAAAATTATTATTTGACAATATTTGACTCTCTAATTTTGCTTTAAATAAATCAGCCATCAGTCTGTTGTCATAGAAGTTAACTGAGAACTTTTCAAATTCAGCTTTACAAATGGAAACTAAATGGTTGTGAACAAATGGAGATGTCTAAAATGAGATTATTTCTTTTCCTGTTCAGCACAGTTGATGAACGCAGACCTAGAGATATTTCCTAGATTCCAAATAAGCATTTCTAGGTCAAGCTATCAGCGTCTCTTGAATTATCAAACATTGGCAGGTGGGAGAAAAGCAGCTAGCATTTGACTTTATGCTGAAAGCTATGTCATGGCCTCAGCTTATAAATAAGCCATATTCCAGGCATCCTCAGCATGCCCATATTGTATAATCACAGATCTGGGCCACAACCCATTTGTTAACAGCCGTGGGAGAGAAGACATCGAAGGCAGGGATGGTCCCTCTGGACAAGCTGTGACAGCTACCCATCTGGAAGGAATTCTGGATTTGAAAACACTTTGTGATTAACAACAGCACTAAGGAGATTTCTATTTTAATAAAACCCAGTGTCAGCTTGGCCATGATATAAAATGTACATGATCATTAGTCAGAACAGCAGATGCTCATGGAAGCAGAGCATGTAGCAAGTCCATCAACATCAATAAGAAAGGGAAACTAGATTAGAATTTTCTGTGTCCTAAGGTACTAAAACACAGGTTATTTATGGGACTGCCTCTCCCTGAGGACTTCTGCCCATCCTACCAGATCATATAAGGCACACCCCAGTTCCCTTCCCTTAAATGCTGCCATCTTATAGCAACTAGGAAATGTGCCTTTTCCATTGCAGCCCCTGCCCTATGGAACACCCTTCCCCTGGAGCTCTGGTAGGCACCTATCCTTTTCACTTTCCCCAAAGAACTTAAGACCTGGCTTTTCCCCCAAGCACTGGATAGGGTGAGACTGGCATGGGACGAATGGAGTGTATTGTGAGCTGAATCGGAAAGTTTAGCTCCAGCATCAGATCTTTCTGTTTTCGGTTTGACTGCTTTTGTTTTTTTGTTTTGCATATATTGCTTTAATCCTTGGGTTGTGAGCTGCTCAGAGTTTGGTTTAAGACAGGCAGTCATATGCATGTTTTAAATAAATAAATAAATGCTGGACTTTGGAAAGGGGTTGAAACTATTCTTGAAGTTCCAGATGTTCCTTTGAATCATCCATAAGCTTCCTCCATAAGATTAGTAATGACAGACTGAAACCTGTATAACCTACAATATTGATCTTTCCTCCCAACGTATTTCCAGAACTGCATTTAAACTATGCGTTCTGATCTAGAGCTGCAGCTGAATGGGGTACGAACTTTCAGCATAGTAAACTCTCTATATGAGCAGGTTTGCTTGGTTTTGCTAAGCAAGTTGTTTTCATCTCTGTAAAAGTGAATGACAGTAACTATTGTTCTTCCTTGTGTTCTTTCTGAGTAAAAATATACTTGTTAGTCAGTTTGAATATTCTTATCTGCCTGAGCTCATTCTTCCCATTGCTTATGAATGTGCTGGTGGACTTAATTTTCTTCCCCATCGTTTAAGAGTTTCAAATACAGTCTTCAATTATTTTTTTCCCCAAATGAGTGAATTCAAAATAGCAATGCCCACAAATAGCACAATCAATTATGTATATATCCATTTGGTGGATACCACACCTTCTAGACTAGTTCCTGGCTATACTTGTATACACACCTAAGCTTGGTATATGGGGGATAGAAGACTCTGATGAGAACTAGCTCAGTGAGAGAGTATTGGGGGGTGAGGGGGAAGAAGGAAGGAAGGGGGGGGATATGAAGTCCTTGAATATGGCTTTATGTGGTAAGCATGTCTACAAACCTGGCTGAACATAATATTAATCTTTAATTATAGATAAATATATTATTGAGGTGAAACTAGCATTTCTAGGACAGTATATCAGTCTCTCTTGAATTTTGAAACATTGACAGACATTACAAATCAACTAGCTTTTGACACTGTGTCACTCATATCATCAATCTTTAAAGACAAATGCAGTGTGGGCATTCCCTGTTAACAAGCACTTTATGGCTGTGAAATAATTTTTTATTAGCTTTCATAGTGTCACCCCACCATCACCTTTCATTTTCATTAACCTACATCTTAGTGTTCATATATGGTTGTGGGCAAATTATATCCCTTTTCTCATTAAATCAAACTGATTTATTTCTCCTATAAAAATGAAGAGGAAAAGTTCTCATATTAAGCAGATACTTTAATATGCATCTGTACAGAATAAAAAGGAATGTATTAAGTAAGTCCAAATATTTATTAGGAGTGTGCAAAACGTTCTGTTACGGAACATTCCAATCCCAGAGCAGACCATTGTGACCTCAGAACAGTTCTATTCTGGATATTCTGAAAGTGGAATGACCTTGTTCTGGGCAATTTTTGGAAAAATTGGAATGCGCCTCTTGATCTCAGACCACTTCAAGCACACTTGGAGTAGCTCATGTCAAGATGGAACATTTCATAATGGCACATTTTGTATCCTCTAATATTTATTATTTTTGCTCCCTAAGGAGGAAGAAATGTTGCTGTTCCAGTTGCCTATTGGTGTAAAAGATATGTTTCACCAATTCATATCTTTGAGATCCCTCTACAAGTGGCAAAGCAAGAATGGGGTGAAATTTCCTGAAGCTGATGAAAATACTGGCTGTGCAGATACACAGAATAACTGTAATAATCCTCCACACAATCAAAATAACATAGAACAGTCCTAAAGGATGATTGATTTCCAGGCAGGATTGGGCCCTTTAGAAATTAACTGGAAGGAGATAATTTCTTGGACTTTCTCTGAAAAGTTGGCCTATAGCCAGGAATGGATTCATTATATTCTATCAAATCTCAGAGTGAGGTTGGAATTTGAAATGGATTCTGCAGTCTATTTTGGGGATATGCAAGATGGCAGGGAAAAGGCTGACATTATTCCTCGGTCATGCCTTGTATCAGCACACATTATTTTTCCAGAACAACTTGGAATTCTCTGCAGTGCAACATGCCAAAAATGATTCTCCCCATCTCTGAAGGTAGAGAGAGGCAACTGGATGATGTCTCAGGAGAAGAGAATATCTGTAGCTCAGGGTTGAACTGTGGAGTCCTTGATGCTCTCTGAGCATGGTTGTTTGCTTGCAGACATTTCATTACCCAACTAGGTAACATCACCAGTGCAAGTGAGTGTAGGGTTTGCTACCTATTTATATATAGTAGGATGATGTCTGTCACATTGCTTATTTCAGGGTACACCAAGGGTTGCTGTTGGTTGGGCAATGTTGCAAAATGGAAGTTACTCTAGGCTTCTTCTTCCCACTCTCCTGAATTAACAGATATTTGGTGGATCATTGGGGCTTTGTGGTCTTGTGAGGCAGTTGACGTATGTTTACTTAACTGTCCTCTGTAGCCTGGGGGCGGGGGGGGGGCAGAGATTTAAAAAAGTCAAAATGGTGTCCACAGCTGCCCATTTAAATCCCTGCCTATTTTTTACATGTGATCGTGACCACCATCTTGACTTTTTTTGACAGATGCCCCTTCCTGGGAACCACCAGTTCCTACTTTACCAGTCTCAGCTCTTATACATGCGCACTCACTTTCTCTTTCTCCTTGTTTCTCTCCATTTACTGGAAATTTATCACTGCGGCCAGCAGGCCACCACTTCCTATAAGGTGTCTCTTTGAAAAATTACAAACTGTAGTAGACAGACATTCATTTCTGCAACATGAGAGGCGTAGCATTTCTTGTTGCCTTCATAAAAGCAAAAGGGAGACTCATCTCCTGTGGCAAAGCTTTAGTGAAATGCTATTAAGGAAAAATCTTTTATTGTTCTGTCCTGTAGGCAAGCTGGGATTAAAATCTGTATTCTCAGGATAAATGATGTTTGCAATCTAAAGGCAAGAACACCTCCATCCTCTAAACAGAGTCAGCATTGGCTACTGGCTATGAGGCGGTAAGATGGTAAAGTACCCAAGAAATCAGCTGGATAGGATTCGGATGTCACTGCATGCTTGACCACCTCTTGACTGGGTAGAAAGAAACTGAACTCTAAATGGAAGCTATACTCACTTTACTTTTTTTCTTCTATCCGTTATTCTGTTCTCTCCTCTGGCTAATTATACTTGCTTCTCCTCCTTACCTTTCCACAATGAATTGAAGAATCTGATTTAGAGTGTATGGCATTGGAGAGTTCTGACCTACATCTCATAGCAAACTATTCACAGCATGAGGCTGGCTTATTTGAGGGGCTGCCTCTTCTCAATTACATTCTGCTCCAGCAGAAGAGGTATGGTGTGGGTCCTGTCTGCAAAAGAGCTATCTCTGGGGGAACCCAAGAGATGGGCCTTTTCTGCCATAGCACCCACCGTATGGAACATCATCCCCCACCCCCCCGAGGTGAGGTTGGCTCCATCCCTGTTAATTTCTTGTAAGTCCCTCAAAACTTGGTTATGTCATCAAGCTTGGGGACTGGTGAGTTGCTGAGGTATTAATACCTGTTGCCCACTTCTTGCCTTTTAATCATAATTTCAGTACTCTTTTAACTTGTTAGCTGTCTTTTTATATTATTGTGTTATTGTTTTTTTAATTGTACGCCACCCGAAGTCACATTCTGTGAGATGGGCGGCTATATAAATATGATGAATAAATAAATGAATTCCCAAAATTGGCTTCTTCCAGCTGTCATTGGCTAGGTATTCTGATAGTAGTAGTCAACAGACCCACTGAGCACCAGGGGCATCTTTGCAAAATCAGGTTGCCCCAGCACAAGGGTCACTGACCATTTCTCAAGGTCAAGAACATAGGACACCCTCTACCTGCCCTCAACCTCTGCCTGTCTTTTCTTATTACACATGAAACATAGTATTTGGGCTAACCCAAGCATGGCTGCCCAGTGTACTATGAAGTGTACCTACTGCACTTCATTTTAGGCAAATGCCCCCCCCCCTCCAATCGGCTATTGTGTGCTGCAGCAGGAGTGCTGGTCTGTTCACTGCCTTCAGTGGCCATTTTGTCTTGAATTGCTGGGTTGCCTGTTTTACAAGTTTACTGCTGCAATGGTGAAACGGGAGGTTTTTGAAAAAATCAGGTAAAATTAAGAGTTTTTCCTTCTAGCCAAAGTGACAGGAAGAATGGTAAAATTGGTGTTTATTTCCTTTTTTTCCCCTCAAGCTCACTCTTGAAATAGTAGAAAGCAAACAACTCCTCCTCCTTCTCCTCCTCCTCCTCCTCTCCAAGAATTGACAAGAATTCTGTCACTTTCTCTCTGCAGCTCCAAAACAGTAAAATAGTGTGTGTGTGCTCTTTTTACTGGTGCCCTGGTAGATGTACCAGACAGAAAGTTATTAAATATAAGGGGGAATCTAAGGAGAGAGTTCATATCAATAGAAATCGCATCTTCAAAGACCTGATCATGGAGAAGAAATCAATAGGTGCTTGCTTTCCTAAAAGAGGTAGGAGAGGCATTGGAGCAGGGGACGTCACCAATCGGGAGCTGCAGTAAGTACGATCTGGACAGAACACCAGGCCATCACCAGGGTGAACGAAGAGCTGAAATCCAGAGAGGGATTTCTTAAGCCAACTTAATTCCAAAATGGTTTATGCACAGCAATCGAGCAGTTCAAGGTTGCAGTGTGGAAGTGTCCCAGACAGGGAATGGATGATGACAACAACAATGATGATAATGATGATCGATGACGACAATGATGATCTACCTGGTTTTAGTAGCACCAAAGAAATCCAGTGGAAAACATACACGGTCAGAGGGCTCACCTGTCTATTTTTAGGACATGCTAAGACCCAATTACTTAATAGTTCAACTGTGTGGCATACTACTATAGTGGAAAAGCCAGCTCATATTAATCAACTACAACACAGCTGAGCTAAACTTTATGTGTATTTTTAAATTAAATTGTGTGATGTTATTCTCTATACAAACCAAGGAAATTTCAGCTGGTTCCCCCAATGTTTCCTTATGCATATGGTTAAAAAGTTAAAGGAAGTTTGTCAGGAACCCCACCCAACCCCAAACCTTCAATTTTCCACTGAAGAACCTAATGAGAATAATGTTGCATTATCAGGAGGAAAAAAGATAAGCTGTTTTGTCCACAAACTAAAGGAGGAAGATGAGAAACAACCTAAATGGCTTGTTTTCTGGTATTCAGGTGACCATGCAAGACTCCATGGTTAGCCATTTTGTGAGAATGCCCACATGCTCAAAATTCCAGTTGTGCTTGCTGGCCCCCAATGACTGCCTATTGCTGCTCTGATACATCTCTGGGGAGAGCTAAGAATTAATGAGAAGCCATTTGAACAAAGAGACCATAAATTAAGCAACTTTTCAATGACAACGCAAGCAAACTAACCAACTTGATGAAGCTGATGATAATTCATATCTTGTTTTTCAGCCTTATGATTGTGGGAAGGCACCTTGACTTGCATAGATGGGGAAATATTCTGGAGGAATACAAGGTAGTTCTGCTGGTAAGGTTAAATATGTTCAGTCCCATTATCTTCCTGCACTTGAAAATGGTATTATACTCTGTCAGGCTGTTTGGAGGAAGAACACCATAAGTATAATAATATGAGGATACTAATAGCCCAAAGCAGATGAAGTTGCAACTCATCTCTAGACAAAATCTAGTTATACAAGACCAAAGACAGAATCAATAACAAGCTCCCAAGGAGGCTTAGATATGACCCTGAAGAGGTCTAAGAGGGTTTTGCAGATGCAAAAACCAAAAGAGCAATATTTGTTTCAGCTTTCCTTTCAAGCTTCACAAAGCTAGACAGACAGACGGATCGATGGGCAGAGGGGTTGGGAAGTACACCCTTGAATTCCAGACGGGTGTTCTATTTTCAAAGCACTTAGACCTCTCACTGAACTGATAACAGATTCATGAGCTGCACTGGCTGACATTTTATTTGAAATTTCCCAGGCAAAGAGTGAGAGTAGTAGGTTGAGGTGGGTGGGGGGAAAATAGTAAAAAATTCAGCATGAATGGCAAAGCTGCATTGGAGCTTGACAGCCAGATCCTTCCACCATCCAGCTTCCAGAATGGTTCACAGAGATTGGGGGGGGGGGGGGGGGGGGAGACAGCCAAGCATAACACTCACACACACACACACTCACACACACACAGAACACCTGGAGTTGATTAAATTTTGAGCCAGACTCTTGGAGCAGGTTGGGAAGCACTGCACTTGTCATCATGCTCAGACAGTGATAATACACAAAACCCCTAACCCCACTGAGATGTCATCATGACACCAGCAACTCTTATTTCACAGAAGCAGCTTTTCAAGGCCTTCAGATCTGCACACTCTGCCCCATTATGGTGGCATGATGGGCTGGGATCAGCTTGTCTAGACTGACTTTAAAAATGCTGCCAAAGCATGAGAAGCACAAGGCACAGGAGGGAACAGAAAATGGTGCTGCTGGGGAGGTCCAAGTCCACCTTTCTTTCTACCCTTTCTCTTCAAATCAAGGGATAGTTTCTGATGTCAAACTGAGTTCTGTCACACTTGGTGAAAAATCAGCATTTAAAATGAGTGTCTCCCTCAGGGATCTGAGTGAAGTAATAGCAAAACAGCTGTGATGTGTCTCAGAGGGCCATAAGCTACTCCTTGGAGAAGCTCCTTCTTTTTGTTCCTTGTATCGCACAGTCAGAAGCAATGTGCTTGCATGTTGCTGCCAATTGTTTGCCTCCTGGCTGGAAGAACGACTTCCCACAATCATGTCCTCTGTCTTCCAGTCAGTTCTGAAGAGCAATTTTCAATCCATTCTGTGGAAGAGCTCCAGGGAGGAAAAACAGGGTGGATTTTATTTCTGGTGGAGACAATCTGTGTTACCAATGAGTTGTAATGTGACAGAATTCATTGTAAGAGAGTCATATAGATTCCCATATCTAAACGGATTGCACATGGATCCTAGACAGGGTAGGCTGCGTTGACATTTGCTCTCTAATGGGAAACTCCTTGAAGTAATGCCATCTTGACATAAAAAGAGGTGCAGCTTCAATCGCCTCTGATAGCTTATTTTGCAAGATGCTATGGGGACAAAATGGGAAGGGTCTTTATATGATGCCTTGAGTTTTTGGAAGAAAAGCACTCCTCTGATACTTTAAAGACTAAAAACACCATTACTGTATAAAATCTCATGGACTGTATAATTCAACAATCTAATATATATCTACTCCCTTAGAAAAAAGTTAATAGTCATCCAAATGAATGTTACATTTTTAGACACCAAAATGCAAACTAGGACACTGGAATGAGGAAGACTTTTCTTTGGTCTACATTTTCAAGGAAACCAGCTAAATGTGCAGTTTCTGGTCTAATATGCAGATTGGAACACACTTATCCTTCCACTTGTACATTTCTATAAGCTCTGCAGTGCAGTTTCTGGCTTTAAAAATGCATTAAATATGCATACATTCCCAACTTTGCATACCAAAATGGCTATATTAGGGAAAGTTGCATAGAAAATGTACTTATTAGGGAATGTATGCATTAGTGAAGTATAAAAATCTGCTCAGTTGAATTAAAATTCACAGAATGATGGAGAAATTGGAATTACAATTTAATAGATAGAAAACTGACATGGAGTAAAAAGAGATTGACTCTTCCATCTGTCCTACAGATAAGCTACAGAATTCCTGAGATGTTTCCAATATGGCTCAAATACACTAGAGATGAGTTTATATGACCAACTCAAACCATCTTGTTCCTGACTACTGTATTTTCTAATATAACTGTGAAAATTATTTGACAGAGGTGCTTTGCAACATACAGTTCAATGTACAAAATACTGATGATGATGATGATGATGATGATGATTCATAATAATTATTTAAATTTATATGCTGTCCAACTCCCAAATGCTAACGCACCTCTGTCTCTTTTCAGACTTTTGTGACTGCTTAAGGAGCTGCTCCTGGCTATCTCTACCTTCATTCATTCATTCATTCATTCATTCATTCATTCATTCATTCATTTGATTTCTATAGCCACCATCTCAACAAGTGACTCTGGGCAGTGTATGTCCATTCAAACCACTTTACTGGAGTAAAAAAAAATGAAGGGATGTATCTGTGCAAGTGCACACATGCAGAGGCAGCAGGGAATGGCTTCTAAAAAAATTTAGGCCACTGAATCCAACCCCATGTGTGGTGCTGGAATCCAAATTCAAACATGCTAGGCAATGGCTGTCTAGTTTCCATTTGAACATATCCAATGATTAATTGATTCACCTATCAAATTGTTCCTAGGAAGGAGGAGGAGACAGACACACTATTGGTGAATGTCAGTCAATTAGCATCTTCAAAGTATTCACCTATCAACCCATACAGCCAACATACTTGTTAGTTAACTGCAGAAGACAATGGGAAAGCCAAAGAGGCAAAGAATTGGGACAATTGTGCAAGTAGGTCACTATATCAATACAGCAAGGGGTAAACTCTCCTAAAATTTACTATTGAGAAAAGGCTCTTAGCAATGTTTGTCTTCCAGTTCCTAATCTTTGCCTTTGTTGGTTAAACACTTCTGGCCCAACTAATGACTTACGTGATTTTTAGCATCTAGGGATGGAGTGGGATGATTAATTGGACTTTTTAGCATATCATATAGTTGTGGCATGAAATACAAGGAGAGTATGCAACTGTCTGAGTGAGGAAACCAATTTTACAATAGGTTATACAGGTAGTTCTTGACTTACAACCATTCATTTAACGACCATTTCAAGTTATGATGACACTGAAAAAAGTGACTTATGACTGGTCCTTGCACTTACGACTGTCACAGCATTCCCCGCAGTCGTGTGATCAAAATTCAGGCACTTGGCAACCAGCATATATTTACAACAGTTCCAACATCCCGGGATCACCTGTTCACCATTTGTGACCTTCCCAGAGGGCTTCTAAAAGCAAGTCAATGGGGGAAGCTGGATTCATTTAATGACCATGTGATTCACTTAACGACCACAGCAAAAAAAGTTGTAAAATTGGGCACAATTCACTTAATGACTGCATTGCTTAGCGATGGAAATTCTGGTCCCAGTTGTGGTAGTAAGTTGAGGACTACCTGTATAACTTCTTGAAGCTTGGACTGAATGATAGTTCATATAACCCCAAAACAAACAACCAAACAGCCTTAAATGTTTCCAGAATTCCTCTCATTTTAAGGAAAAATTAAACCAACCCTCCCAGCAGAGATCTTTTTGGGATGAGTTAGTCGATCTCAGTTGTGGAACTAAACAAGGCAATACAGTGAATCTGTGATGGAATGTTGTTATGAAGGCCACGCTCAGGGAGATAAGTGTTTCCTTAGCCTGCAGCACAAGCGTGGGGAGTCTAAGAAGATGAGACTGGCACCACCCTAAGGAATGCAGGGTGTTGTGGCTTGCTGGCTTGGGGACTGAGGTTCAGTCTGGAGAGATTTCTGTCTTGAGGTGGAAGCTAATAAATGCAACAGAACTGTATTTGCACTGTCTCGTGGAGTTCTTTGGGCTGAACCTGACAGAATCCCTTCCAACTCCTGTCTCTTCTAATATCAGTAATTTTGTTCCAGGAGTTATTTACGTAATTACTGAACTTCTTATAGCACTGGCAAACTGAGCTCTCTCAGCAGTTTTATAGTAACCCATAAAATCAAAATTAAAGCCTGGATGAAAAATAATTGAAAAACAATTAAAAACAACAGTTAAAATCCTACTTGGAAAGGTGTATTTCTAGGGACTTGTAAAAAGCCAACCCAAAGAGTGGGCCCCTCAACTCTACAGGATGCAGCTCCAGTGAAAGTTTGATCTCAAATCCCTCCAAGATGAACTTGTGTTACATGTCAACCCAATGAGTGGGGGAAGTTCGTAAAAAGATCATATACAGTAATTTGTGTATGTGTTATATATTTGTATATATAAAAAAACCAAGATGGCAGAAGAATCTTCTGGGGTTCTGGAGTGGACAGCTAGAATAAATTTATAATAATAATAATATGCATTAGCACCAGCAGCTCTTCCTTCTCTAATAAGATGAATTGCCTGGAAGTGGGACAAAGAGAGACCAGACTGTTCAATGGAACCAGAACTCTTTGAAACCCTGGCAGCTTTCTTGATGTTCTTACTATTAGGCCTCTAGACAGCTCTAACTATACTCAGACAGAGTATATTACAGTTAAATTGATATGTTGGAGATGGTTCCCTGTGGAATACTTTGTAAATCTGGAGATTGGAGTGAGTGAGCTTCAAAAAATAATGGCATTCAGGCTACCTGATCTTCAGACTGCCCATTTTTGATTAAGCTTTCAAAGAGATGTTAAACCATGTGTCTTCTAGGAAGGCATTTGGGAGGAGATGGTAGCCTGTGCTACCCTGAAGCGTAAGCACATTGGGTTGGACATTATTAGCTCTCTTTTTTGTGGTTTTTTTTCCTATTGTTTTCAACCCTAAATGATTTTGGTTGTGTAAGCTGTCCAGAGCCTCCTGCATTGGAGTCGCATACAAACCTCAGTAAAAACAAATAAGACTCCCCACCCTATTCTGTAGAGTATATTTCAGGGTTCCCCAACCTGGGTAACCTCTTGAATTATACCCTCTGATGTGCAGTAGGAATAATACCTACAGCATTTTTTTCCAGTGAAACTATGATTAAGGACCCTGAAAGCTTATTAAAAGTCTTTAGGAGAACATCTCTTTAGTCTAGACAAAAATGATTTGCAGGTTCTCAGAGGAGCCCAAAGATAGCAGCTGTCATCCCCTAGAGTGATGAGAAATGATTTTGAAATACGACCTGAAAATGCAGCTAGACACCGAAGGAGAGAAAAAGGTAATTTAAAACAGGAATTTTGTCAGAGCTTGGATTGGATGACAGTGTCCAGAAGCTACACATTGCAGTTCTCTTGACCCTGGGAGAACTGAGTGTTCATTTGGTAAATTTTGTTTGCATGGTCTATCTTATTCCAGCTTAACTAGTTTGTAGAGGTTCAGGAGAAAATCTAAAAGTTATTGTTTTCTTTCTCCATCAGTGGTTCTTCATGTTGTCATTAGATTTAAACCTGTTTTTCTCCAGGAACAAAGGTGGCATAAATAGCACTCCCTTTTGTAGTTCTTCCCCACAACAGAACCCTGCAGTTGGAAAATAGTGAGTGGCCCAAAGTCACCCAGTGAACTTCCATGGCTGAAGCTGGACTTCAATCTGGGTCTCCCAGCTTCACATTCAGCCTTCTTCAACCTGAGCTGGACTTCAACTCCTAGAATTCTCAGCACTGGTCATTCTAGAGTAAACTTTCACTGTAAGATTGCACTTTGAAAACCCTGGTTGATCTCGAGAAATTTCTAACAGTTGGTAAGTGTGGAGCTACATAGAGCTAGAGGTACGCAACAGGCAAATTTGGAAGGAGAATCTATAAATACTACTGCTAGAGAATAAAACTTCAATTTCATGTAATGGGACTTACTTCAGACAAAGCCAGCTTGGTGTAGTGGTCTAGGCATTAGGCTAAAACCAGGAGACTGTGAGTTCTAGTCCCACCTTAGGAACGAAGCCAGCTGGGTGACCTTGGGCCAATCATTCTCTCTCAGCCCAAAGAAGAAGGCAATGGCAAACCACTTCTGAAATCTTGCCAAGAAAACTGCAGGGACTTGCTCAGGCAATTCCCAGAAGTCAACACTGACTTGAAGGCACCAAAAAAAAAAGCACTGTTCTGAAAGAGTGTTAAACCCACATTTAACATAATCCAGAACACAGGTCTAACACTGTGTCAGATGAACACTAAACCCATGTTTAAAAGTGGTTTTAAAAAGAAAAAAAGCTGACAGGGGCTAAGAGGGGCTACATGGTAAGGTGGGATCTCTTCTGTTTAACCATATTAACCTCCAGCATCTATTAGACAGTCGGCTGTTTTGGTGGCTGGTTGACTGGTGTTGGTGACTGACCCTTCACTCTGGATCGTGGGTTGGGAGAGGGCTTCAACCACTTTAGCAGCCACTCTGCTACTCTGTGGGTCAGCTTTCTTGGTATCAGGGGTTGGCAGATGGCTAAAGCCATGGTCTCTTCCCCCAGCACCATTAGAGAGAATAACTAGTGATTGTTTTTCCCACTGGCAGGTGATGCCTGGAGGGAGGAGAAATGAAGCCAGGGGAATACACCCATCATTTTTCTTAACTCGCCCTATATTAATACTGTAAAGGCAACTTCACTCCCTGGCCTCATGCAAGGGGAAGAAAGAATAACCACGAGGAACAGGAGGAACAGCCACAACCAAGGCAGTGGTCAGATAAGAGAAACCTGAGTCCAGGCCAGAACTGTAACCCGAGAAAGCATCTCGGACAAGCCCCTCCCTTGTTCTCACAAAGATAAAAAGAGGGGAGGGGGAAACACAGTCAGACTTGCAAGATTCTGTTACTGTAACCTTAGAAGAAAAGTAGTGCATGCAAGACTTTGGTTTCCTAGTCTGTTCTGCCTTGAAGGGCTGACACCTCATTACTCAGGCAATAAAGCCTGGCAGTTGAGGCAGCAAGCTTTTCTATTGGCATATTTTTCTGCCAGCTCAAGGACTGATGGACCACAGGTTAAAGTTGCTGTCAGTGCCCCCTTTTTGGGCTTAGAAGGCCTGTGGTTGCCTTCAAGAACAATAGCAATTGTCTGATCTTCTCTAGGCTTGGAAGCCAAGAAAGGTCAGACTTGGTTAGTAGTTGGATGGGAGACCACAAGGAAATCCTAAGGCTATAGGTTAGATTGGGAAGTTTTAAAAAATCCAGAAAGCAGCAGCAGCAAGCTGTTACTATATTAGTTGCCAAGAAAACTACATGGATATGACATGAAATCATCTGGAGTCAACTTGAAGTAAACTTGATTTCAGGCTTGTTTTAATTTAACTTAATTAGCCTTCCATTTGACTATGTTCACGTAAAGCTAAACTGTGGCTATAATTGATGGAATTAATCACAGTTTGCTGAGTTTATGTAAGAAGCTAAATTAAACTATAACAAAACACGTTATGACTTAGCCTATTATGTAATCCAGTCTGCATTTCAAAATCTAACTCCCTAGATTCTGGTTATTAGTTATCCTCAATAAAAGCATTATTGTACTATTATCTGATGTTACTGATTTTAAAAAATATATACCCCCAAAAGTGAAAAGTGCACCTTGAACTGAATTACAGTTAACACATGAACCCATCTGCCAGGGAAGAGATTCAGATACATTCAGGAGAGGGTGGCTTGGCAAGACAATGCTGATAAACTTCCTTTTTTTGCAGGAAATTGAATGCTCAGATGTTCTGCCATTTTAAGATCATAGTTCAAGCTATCTCAGCTTGACTCAAGCTCCACAAAGCCAAGAAATTTAAAGCTAGGGTGGATGCTTTGAAGGATGGGTCCAATGATCAGTAAAGCTATTGTGCATGAACACACAGCAACCCAACTTCTGATGGGGAGGATAGAATATTCACATCCCTGTGGTTCTATATTGACAGTATGATGCAAGCAAGAAGCCTAGGTTGCGTCACGCCATCTCATTACTGATCAGAGAGCACATCTGTGAAGGTCTTGCCCTCAATTTCCAATTTCCAGGGTTTGAGAAGGTTGAGCTATGATGAGATAGCTTTCACAGTAATTTTAAACCAGCAAGGTTTTTGTTGCTGTTGTTATCGAATTACAATACTTTTGCAAGTTAGACTGTATTGATCATGGTGAACAAGCAAACAGGGATTTAGCAAAACTTTAAATTGACTGTGAGACAAAATTTAATATTTTCTGATGCCCATATTCTCCCAAACTGCATACCTGTTACACAGAAACTGATGGGCGGACAATGGAAATGGATTCTCCATGCCCTTATTTCTAAAATACTAGTCCTTCTACTCTTGGAAAAAAATCTATCTATGTGGTCACTGGAAATCAAAAACAACTTGATGGCACATAATCAATCAATCAATCAATCAATCAATCAAAGTCCTTCAACACTGGGAAGACAAATTTATGGCCCCAATTACTTAGTAGATTTAAGACCTGTTGTTACTTGCAACTTATGAATGGGTTGCTTATAGATGTAGATTATGTATGTATGATTATAATAAAATATGGTAATATTTTATTGAAATTGTTATTATACATACACACACACACACACACACACACACTATATAAAAAAAAATTCCCCTCTCACCCCTAGGTGGTACTATGGGTGGTACATGTCTTCCTCAATCTCGGGTCCTCCACCAGAGGCCTGAGAGTTTGAGGGTTCTGCGCAGTATCTTAGCTGTTCCTAGCACTGCACTCTTCTGCACAGAGAGCTCTGATGTTGTTCCTGGGATCTGTTGGAGCCACTCTCCCAGCTTAGGAGTCACGGCCCCGAGTACTCCTACCACCGCTAGGACCACTTTGGCCTTGACTTTCCACATCCTCTCTAATTCCTCCTTCAGGCCTTGGTACTTCTCCAGCTTCTCATGCTCCTTCTTCCTGATGTTGCTGTCACTTGGCACTGCTACATCTATCATCACTGCTGTCTTCTGATCCACGATGTCTGGTTGATTGGCAGGTACCTGCCTGGTCATCTGGATCTGGAAGTCCCATAGGATCTTAGCCCTGTTATTCTCCATGACCTTCTGTGGAATCGCCCATCTGGACTTGGGGGGAGGTCTAGCCCATACACTGTGCAGATGCTCCTGTGTATGTATGTATGTATGTATGTATGTATGTATGTATGTATGTTTGTATATATATATATCCCTTATATGTATAATTTTTTACTATTAGTGTTATTGGGCAGATGTTCCTGTATGTATGTATGTATGTGTGTGTGTGTGTGTGTGTATATATATATATATATATATATCATATGTATAATTTTTTACTATTACTGTTATTGCATTTTTTTCTCTTTTTCTTTTTTCTTTTCTCTGTTTTGTTATTCTTTTATTCTTTTTCTCTTTCTTCTGTTTCATTAAATAAATAAAGCAGGGGTAAAAAAAAATAAAAAAAACCCTTTACAGATGCTCTAGAGCGAGTGGTGGGAGGGCTTCCTTCTTTCTATTGACAGTTCAGGTTTTTTAAAAAGCACCAAGCACTGAGCATGAAGTAGTTACTATTTGAATGTAGAGGGGAAGAGGGTGGTGATTTGATATCATTTTTTGTGCCTTCATGTTGTTCAGCTGGCTTGGCTTATGTAGTATTCTTAGCGTTTCAGTGATTGCTGCAATGAGGACAAATGTGTCCAGTTTCGAACTGTTTTTGAGGAGTGAAAATGATGGGAGTGTGGAAATATCCTTGATGCAGTCCCAAGTTTAGAAATGCATAGGATTGCCCTGTAACTGGACTTGCTACCTGTTATGGGCATGCTCATTTGTGTCTGATATATTTGTTTCTAGATATCAAAATAATAGAGAGATATCTTAAGTGCTTATGCGTTCTCCTACAAAAGTAATACAATCTTAGCTGGTGAGTATTAGTATTCAGCACAGAGATAAAAAAATTCGGGAAGAGGTCAAGAATCTTATTTTCAGAGCTCTGTTTTTTATTTTTATATACTTTCTCCAATATTTCTATTTCCTTCTATTCCTTAAGACGAAAGATACAGCCTACAAAATGTAGGTGACTTACCTAAGAGCTTTGCAGTTTTGTAAATGTGTGGCATTCTACATACAAATGTGGCTTCAGGTTGGCTTTTAGGCCCCTAGGAAAAAATGGGGATGTGGGCCATGTATGCATAGGTTTCTTGTTGCTGTGTGTAAAGTTCTGAGCCAGTGGGATATTTGTTAGAGAGTTCAGTAGCATTCTTAGTCATTTCAGTAAGAATCTCAGTAAGAATCCAGTTGGTTATTGCTCTCCATGGTCTTCTTTCTCCACTACAAAGAAGAAAGGTATCCAATAGATTCTTCCTCCAGAGCTTGATAAATTCTAAAGAGACCCTGCACCATTTATGGAGAAGAATGAGGACTATCCTTCCCTTGTAGCAGGTATAACTATAAGAGGCACTAGCTGGATGAGAGGACTTTGGGAGTATGTTTATTATATGTTGGAACAGTTTCATCCTATGAGCACTGAGCCAGTTAATCTGGCACATTCAGTGAATTGGAGGCAGCAGTATCAGACCTTGGCTGATCTCAGAAGGCTAACAGGGTCCAACTTGGATAGTACTTGGATGGGAGACCTCCATAAGGCTGTTGGCTATATTGATAAATTAAAAAGGAAGGCAGTAGCAAGTCACTTTTGTATTGTTGCCAAGAAAGCTACATAGATGGATTCATATAATCACTTTGGGTGCCTATGAGAGAGGCAAAAGGGGCAAATAATATGTATCATGACACTATTACACAAGTGCTACAACTTCTGTTTTTATACCCGATGTAATGCAGATATTTAATTGTGACCCTTGCATGATGATGTCTTCACACTCATGTCAGTATTTTGACAGCATCACAGTTTGTTAAAGATGCTGCTGGTGGTCTCCAGAAGTAAAGTTTGAATGAAGATAGCTTCACCTTGTACTAGTTCTAACATGAGGGCTACAGGTTGCCTTCTCTGGCTTTCAAAGGACACTCATAATCTTTAAACAAGGCAGGCACAGCCTATGAACCTGAAATCCCAGCCCATTTTTCTAGACCATTTGCTATACTTCATTTATATGTATGCTTCCTTAAGATATATTGAGAGAACCTTAAGGAATAGCAGCACTTTGGTTTTATATTGGTTTGAAAAGGTACAGTGTGATAGTGGTATGATTACCTGACATACTGAGGTGTAAAATGTAAGAAAAATGTAATGGGTGTCCTAACATAGGTTTATAGCATTTTTTTTAAAGGAAATTTTTCCAAAACTCTCTTGCCAAATCAAAACAAGCCCAGCCTTCTAGACAACCTGGCCTTACATGCATGACATATTCCTCTACATACGCACACATTTTTCATAATTGTTACACCTATTGAATGTCTTGTCCTCCCAACAAATATTAAATGTGTCTGCTGACCACCTCTGATATACAGTAGATATGTGAAGAATGCCAAGTTCAACTGAGTATCCTTTTGTGCAGACTCAAACAACTTCACTGCATGGTTGTTCCAACCAGCCAATCATCCAAGTGTGGTCCAAATCCCAATTTTCTTAGGTCCAGCAAGAAAGCTCTTGCACATGAGAAAATGGTGACAAGGCTCACTTGTGTTCATTACCTCTTTGAGTGCTTTTATCACAAGTGAAACATCTTGTCATCAACAGATATGGAGTGAACTTTCAGTTTTTGCTTGCCAGTGGCATTCAACATTGATTCTAAAGCATCCAGCTCTTCTCTTCACAAAGAACTCATGCCCTATGAGAATAGGCTGAAAGAACTTGGGATGTTCAGTTTGGAGAAAAGAAGAGAGAGGAGACATGTACTAATGTTCAGGTACATAAAAGGGGGCCATAGAGAAAATGGTCAGGAACAGTTTTTCATACCACAGAGAATAGGACCAGAAATAACAGGTACAACATGCAGCTACCTAGATTTCAAGATCAGAATATTTCAAGCAATGGTATTCCCTGTGACACTATGGAAACAAAAGTTGGTATCTGATGAAGTAGGATAGAAAGCATACTGATGCTTTTGAAATTTGGTGTTGGAGAAAACACCTGAGACTATCAAGGACAGACAAGAAACAAACAAATGGATAATCAAACACATCAAATCAAACTTCTCAGTTGAGATATAAATGACCAGACTCAAATTATTACACTTTGGACACTTTATGTGAAGACCTAGCTCTCTGGAAAAGGTTGTAGTGCTGGGAAAGGTGGATGGGTGGAAGGAAAAAGAAGAAGAGAGGATGACCAGCAACAAGGTGTATGGACTCAGTTACAGTGGTGATGGGTGCACCACTGGAAGATATGAAAGACCAGGTTAGGGATAGATCATTATGGAGAAAGTCTATCTATGTGCTTCCTAAGAGTTGATAACAGTTTGATGCCACATAATTGATAATCACCTAGATTTAATTTAAATACTGTATAAGGAAAAGAAAACTTCCTGATGTCAAGATCTGTATAACAGTTGAACATGAATTGTGTAGGATGGGCGCTTCTGAACGTTTTTGTTTTATTTGAAATAGTCACCAGAGAGAATGGAAGTCAGAATTGGAACTGCAGTTAACCTGTTATTCAGATGCCATAGTCCTGATACATAGTGGCTACCCTCTCAAAGTTATTGTTAGTTATGGTGGAAAGTTCCATCTCTATATGCTAGAATGAGATCAGGATCCACTGGTAGATCTTAGAGCAATTTGCCACAGGTGGAAAATTCCTCACTATTGAAAACCAGGAAAATATTATCTCCATTTTAAACTGTACTACTGAAATGAAGTATAGAATCTTTGAGTCTATGACCTTTGTTTTGGGATCCAAAATAAACTCCTGAGATCTTCCTTGTGTTCTTTCTCACCAAGCTCGGGGTGATGGATCTTGGGGTTCTAGTGAAAAACAAATTAGATCCCAGAAGGCCGATATGTGTCCATCCCTGCTACTTGTGGGTGTTGTGCCTCCCCACTGATTATACTCAGTTGCTAAGTCTTTCACCCAGGTCTATGTGGTAGATCCCTCTGCAAAGGAAAAGTTGTATGACTAACTTAAGACTGTAGTATAATCCTTTCCTGAGACAGGATGATAAAGATGTAAGAAACCCCCAAACCTCCTTTTGTTTCTAGAATGAATCAGAAAGATGAATTGCTCAAGATATTTGGAAGCTTGCAAACCTAACCACAGACCCCAGTATTTCTCTAAGTCCTCATCTGTAGGAAGACAACCATGTCTCTCCTCTAGTATACAAAAGAGCTCAGCATTTATATGAATTGGACCCTATAACCAGGATGCCATCTGTACTACTTCCAAAAATGGCCATAAAGCACATGCAGAACATATTGCAGCCCAAAGGGAGAAGTAACCTTTTAACTGGTCAAGGTAAGTCATAATTTAGCACAGGCATGTGGAACTTTGGACCAGCCTGGATTTATGAGTGGGATTTTGAAGACCACAGTCCAAAACAGGATTGAACCCAGGACAGAAGCAGGACTAAAACTAAATTTGATTTAAATTAAAATTAAAATTAAGCTTACACTTTAATTAGATAGAATTGTTGTGATTACTCCCCATGAGCTTAATAATCTTGCTTTTTTATCACATTAAACATAATTTAGCTGCCAGTTTGGAGGAATTCCAAGGACTGCTTCAAGAACTAGGGCTTCAGTTTGTAAAACACTATCAGCGGATACTGAAAAAAAGTGGTGAGATTTCTAGGGAGGTTTTTATCATATTTTGAGTTCAATTATTGTAGATAATGGGAAGTCCACTCAGCAGCCATTTCTAGGGAGTTTCTGACCTGCAGTTTTACATTTTTTACTAACTGGCTTTCTCTTTCACCAGGGTGGGAAATAACAGGAAGAAATAGCATATGAGATTATAAAATAAATTATTTCCCTCCCAGGGAGCAGAGAGATAAACTACTCATTTGTATTACAACAGCATGTCTTGCAGCTTGCAAAAAAGTACAGTAATTAATTCTGGTTGTTTTGTCCAATCTCAGGTCCTTGATCACCCTCTAGCAACATCAGATCTTTCAATTATTCACATTGCTTCCCTATCTTTGTGGCATTCTGCTCGAAGAATTGCAGAATGGTGGTTCTTACTCCTCTAATTGTACCATACAGTATATTAGGGCTACTACGGAAAAATAACTACCCCTTAAATAACTATTTCTCTGCCCCCCCATTGGACCATTAATTTGCTCACTAAAATGTCAGCCCAGAGGCTTTCTCAAGCAAGTGTTGCAAAGAAAGAGAAAAAGAAGTACAGCAAGTTCTGAGCACTTTGATACTTGCCAAACTTTGCTTTGAGCAGCATCTCATGGGTTCACATCCAACCAAATGTTCAGTGAAATGACTGTGATTGAGAAAAACCCTTCTCAACCTTTTCAAAATATTTTTATCCAGCTCTTTTATCATTACTTTGAAATTTCCACAGAGGAAATAACAGGGAATGTGTAACACATTTTGCACTTTTCATACGTTGGCATGTCTTACTCTAGATCCAAGGTTGTTCATACTTGGGCTCCACTGATCCAGTTGGCCTACCAATAAATGCTAAATTGGTGACCTGTATAAATGATCCATCATTCCCCTTTATTCATTTTTATTTATGTATTTATAGTTTTTAATATTTCCAAATAGTCTTGTTTGAAATAAAAACTCACAAAGGCACCATACAATAGGTCAAAAATATATCGACATACTGTAGGCAACATAACATTAAAACAACAGCAATAACAGAAAATGCAAATAAAAACAATTACAAGCATTTTAAAAAGCCTTAACTCCTTTTCTAAAAATGGAGAGAGGGGAGGTGACAGGGAGTAAACTAAGAGAAAATCTTTTCCCTTATGCTCACCCACCAGCTTGCTAGAAGCTGCAGTGTCCTCAAATATCCTCTTCTACTGATTTCAATAATCAAAATGACCCCAAAATATTTTGAAGCTTGAGGCAGTGTGGCACAGACATTCCCAGCTACAATTACCTTGTGATCCAGCTCTCTAGGCATTGGGAAATTAAGGTATTAATCGGGTTTTCTGCAGACTTTTCACCCCTGGGTTAAGAGCGCCTGGTTTAAGGACAACCCATAGTTAAGAACGGAGCCTATTGTAGCAAAATTTGATTTAAATACACAATGATTCAAGTTAAATACACCATGATTCAAGTTCATTACATAATACTACTTATACAGTATTATACAATAATCCTGTTCCAGCTTCCATACAAATTCGACTTAAGGACAGACCTTGGGAACGGAACTCATTCTTAAACTGGGGACTACCTGTAATACACAGCTGCCCTTTTAAAAACTACTTGCTATGATCTCTCTCTCTCTCTCTCTCTCTCTCTCTCTCTCTCTCTCTCCCTCTCTCTCTCTCTTAAAGCAGGACCACCTTTGTGAATTATGCAGGCTTCATAATTAAACAGGTGATTCCTCTAGTTTTGCAAAACATATACTGCAATGGTTATGTTTGGTATATTTTATTAAGCTTTCACCAGGCTTATCTTTGTGCAAGTCATATTCAGTGGCTGCTCTGGCAGCAGAATTGTCGGTGGGGCCTTCGTATCTGAGATGTGAGATCCTGGATGACCACCAGGTGGTGCAATGTGTGTTTTATGTCTCTTTGCTGCCACTTGATGGTCATTTTGGATTTTTGCATTTCAGATAGGGTAGCCCTATTTAGACAAGCATTGCTAATGTGTTTCAAGAACTTCTTTGTGGGTTTAGTTACAAATAAAGAGGAATATCAAAAAGCTGGATTCCATGCCCAACACTATGTTGGTTTAGCAATACCAGAATTTATCTATATTCTAGCTACAAGGTATATACCACCTTGATAAGCATATTGATAGGTTTTATCCAGATGTGTATATGGCAATTGCAGGACTGTTTGATGGAAATGGGATTGTTCCAGATGGCATCTGCTTTCCTTAAGTGCTGTGCCATCTTTTACTTTGTTACATTTGTTTTGCTGGTTGCTTTGGCTGCTTTTATGAAGTCACTGTTGTCCTTTAATTGTATCATGGATGTTTTAACTTTTGTGGTATTATATACTATGTCAGCCCCTGAGAGTTGTCAGGTAAAATAAAAATAATTATAATTTCAAAGAATTGCAGTATGCCTCTTAAGTTCAGCCTGAACAACAAATGTTTTCCTACTTCACTTGTTCTTGGGTAGAGAAGTATAGGTTAGGATTAATAGGATCAAAGTCAGTGATGAATGCTGGCAGGAAGAGCTTTGGTGCAAGCGTCACGTACAAGCAGTTCAAGATGTACAAAGGCTATGGGCAAAAGATTGGAACGTAACGTTCAGCTTCTAATCAAGAAATATTTTCTTATGCACTCCCTTTCCAACTTCCCCGTGATTACCAGTAATAGGAATTTTTGTGAAGGCCTAGAAGAAGTGGGCAGATGGTTCTGCTTAGACCTTCCATTATTTTATTTATTAATCAAATTTCTATGGCTGCCCATCTCAGAAAAAAGTGACCCTGGGCAGTGTACAACAAGTCAATAAAACAATAAATATATAAAACAAACATTGTCTAAAACATTATATAATAATTATTAAAGAGCATGAAAATTATTTATTAATCAAATTTATATGACTGCCCATCTTACAAAAAGTGACTCTGGGTGGCATACAACAAGCCAATAAAACAATAAATACATAAAACAAACATTGCCTAAAAACGTTATATAATCATTATTAAACAGCATTAAAAACTATTTAATATACTTCTATGCTTAAATTCAAGGCCTGAAGGAGCATTAGTTGCCTGCAGTTACACTCTGGACAGTAATTTCTAGACCTCCTGTTTTAAATCTCCAAATAGTGCCCACACAGAAAGATAAAACTCTATTTATATGCATATCAGCAAAGGGATCGTATGTACAAACTCTATTTTGTTTCAATTACAATACATCCAAAATAAACTCTTCTTTAAAAATGATTTAAAACTGAAATGTCACCTACCTAGCTCAACCAACTTAGAAACATAATGGTTATAGAGCAGCATTTGACTACCGATTAGCAAAGCACGGTTAGTTGTATGCAGCAACAGCCAGGGCATAGATCGAGCACAGGCTTCCAAAGAAAGGCAATTCTCCAATCCAAATCTGATCCAAGAGAATTTCCAAAAATAGTCCAAGGTAGCAAAAGAGAGCCATGAAAACCGAACAGTCCAATGTCAATCAGCAACGATTGTTCCAGCACTGATTCCTAGAACTGAGGTTGATGGCATCGGAGCACTTGAAACTACACCCAAACCCAAGCTGTAGGCCATCAGGAAATACGTCTTGCAAGAAGAGTTGACTTCCTCCTCCTCTTCCTCCCCCAAAAAGCTTGTGTTTACAAGGAAACCTGCTTTTTGTTCAGACAGACACATCTTTCTCCAGGCTTCACTGAGAAAAAAAAAGAAGGAAAATGGCTTTGTACATTTTCATGTACATGTGTATGCAGAGATAGCCGGGAGCTGGATAAGAAGCAGCCACGTGAGCCTCCTACATGTTCTGAAGAACCTTCTTTGGAAGGATCCACATTGCTCTATCTTTTATATTAAATACTCTTTTTCGGCTTCTCCATTACATCTGTGTTGTGAGAGCTAAGCAATGTTTCAAATTTTTTGGTCCAATTCCAGTAAGGGTTTTTCAACAATATGAAGTCCCCAATCCAGAGCTGTATCTTCACAAAATCCAAAACTCTCAAACTTAAATTCAGGACTTGGTACATCCAGCTGCTCTCTTGAAGATTCAGAGGAGGACTCTTCCAAGGGCAGTCTTGTAGCTTTTCAGATAAATGTAAACTATCAAATCTCTCTCATTCCTCCCCCCCCTTCTTGTTTTTATTGGCATTTCTGTATATGTACAATAAAAGCAGAAAAGGGAGAGAGTACAAAGGCATGATTAAAACAAAATATTGTGTGCTTTACGGAATGGCTTGTTGATAAATTAGAAGTGGTGCAGAATGTTCATGGATTTCTAGGAGAGGTGGCTTAGGCTGCTGTTCAGTCAAGCTTTTACTGTAAACTGACCCAATCTGGCTATGGCTATTTCCAACTTGACATCCAAGACACTTATGGACACTATTTGCAAAAGTGCCGATATGTTTGTGTAAATGATATTGTGACTTTCATCCTTCTGTGAAGTCCATAATTGCAGGAAACACAATGGCTCTGGATTCAGCCCCAACATGATATCAACAGTTTTCCAAAATGGCACTTCTGAATGAAGAATCCTTGTGTGGAGGGAATTTGAATTGATATTCCCCTAGTCTACACAGAAATTGAAGTGAATAAATATTCAAAGAGCACTAAGAAGAGGTTTTGGCAGTCCATTGAATAGAAAAATAAAACATAGCAACCCAGCCAGTAAGTCAAAACAGAAGTGGCAAGGTGGGGGAAGCTTATAAGATTGAATAACTTAATGACTTTGCTTCAGTATTTGCAAGGAAGAAGCTATGAGAAAACATTTAGTAACATTGACAAAAACAAAGAGAGAAAAAGGTCAGTGGTCAAGATGATAAAGGAACCTGTCCAAGAACATTTGAACAATCTAAATATGTCAAAGCTAGTGGGAGCAGATGGTATCAGCCCAATTGTCCTGAAATAGGCAGATGATCGCTTCTTATGGCAACTTTTCCAAACCTGTGTAACTGTAGATCCAACACATTAAGAGAAAACACCAGGTAAGGAAAGACTATATACTTTTTGATCCCAACAACTGTCTGTTCCATCATTTTGTTTTTGACTGTGGTCCATCTCTCTCCTTTCTCTTTCTTTGCTTCCCTCCTTTTGATGCCAAATGTCATCAGAAATTCATAACCAGTGTCTAAAGTCAGTAAAGAACTGTATGGGTGCTCCATGGTATTGTACCATCCATCTAGGCCCCAGTTTAAGTCCCAAGCCTCCCTCTCTTCTCTAAATCCCTCCCCTCCCAAATCAAATACACACTTTTCATCTTGAATGGAGTCTTAGTGAACATTTCCTATTTAAGTGGAATTTCAGTGCTAACAACTACATTCTAGATCTAGTTGTTCAGATCACATTGTTGTTGTTGTTTAAATGCCTGACAATATTTTAATTTAAAACTTGAATTGAATCCAAGAGATTGTAAACTGTACATCCTTTAAAGACATATACTGGTTTTACCTGTGCCCTAGGGAGCCAAAGCAAGGATTTTATAGGCTTTATATTGACATAAGCCCAGCAGATGATCCTCTACCAGTTTAAGCAAGGCACTGATTTTCTTCTGCACATAACATGGCTAAGATGCCATAAACATACCACAGCTGTAAGAATGGGAAAAGGAGTCCAAAAGAAAAGCCATTCAATGTTCCCCCATTTATTTTGTTTTGTTGTGGTCTACCTTGCTCAAGTAGAGATTGCAATGTTCTCTCTTAAAGATTAAGAAAAAGATCTAACATACAGCAGCAGGAGGAACCAATGCAGAGAGTCTGTGTAATTAGGAAGGATCTCCATAAGTAAAAGAGTGAACATGAAATGAATGACAGAAATAAAGCAGGAGCTTTATTAAATGTCTTTGCAGCCACATTTCTGAACAGTTGACCTGCACGTCTCCTGGGGATTTATCCTGCATATAGCTATTATAAGGCATGCCACTTAATTGCTCTATTAGTTTTGTAGTTTGAATATTACAAGGCATGGTTTCTAAATTATTATTTGAGAAAAAATCCTTGTTATTGCTGCTAATGGCTTGACCTCTTTTAGTGACGAACTAGGGAAAAGCATCAGCCCTCCAAATTATACCCCCACCCCCACCCTTAGCTGGCAAATTCAAACTGGCTAGATTAATGTTTTCTGCTCTGATCAGGTTCATGTATGTTTTCAGAGAACAAACAGTACTTCAGAAGTTTAACGATCAGCCGTCCTGAGGCATTTACAGTCTCTGGAACAGCAGAGCCAGCCTTGTGCCCATCAGTCTCACAGATATGACATGAAGCAACAGTCCTATCTTGTAGCTGGTCTTGTCTCATGGTCAACAGTCCAAGTTTCATTGTCTCCTCCCATGGAGGCTATTTCTTCTGCCTTGACTAATATCAGTTGGTAGACCTAGCTTCCACGAAATCATTAACAAATAAATAAATATATTAAGAATGAAATTATAACAACATAAGTAAAGGACTTCTTAAAAATTTTCAGATTATTTTGTTGTCGTTGTTGGTAGACCAGTTGTGCTGGCCATAGCAAGAAAGAAGAGGCCACAAACTTGGATTTTTTTAACTGTCACATTCAGCTACCTTGAATCTGTGAAGGTTCTATGGTAAAGGTCAATGGAGTTGCAGAATGCTCTGTTATTTGTACCATGATTCTTTCAAAATCCTGTTGGCTACTGTAACTAACATTCTACTTTGGCCAGCCTGTTCATGAAGTCATCTTCTATTGCAGGGCATTCCAAAGTGGGTTTCTGTTCCACAGGACTGGGGTTGTTGGTGGTGGAAGAAACAAGTTCTCCTCAAGAGACTAAAGGAAAGTTCTCCACAGGGGTCTCTTGGTCTCTCTCTCTCTCTCTCTCTCTCTCTCTCTCTCAGTCCCTTGTGAAGAATTTTTTCTCCCTTGGTTCCTAAGGGAAAACTCTCTGCAAGGAACTAAGGGGAAAAAAAACTCCACCCCTTCTGAAGAGCTTTTTTTTTTTTTTTCTTTCACCTTTGCAGGAGTCACTAAGGTACAGTAGAAAGGGTTGTGTGTGCTTTTCAATTGACATTCAGAAGCTCCACCTCCCTTGAACATGGTTTACAGGATTTTTTTTTTCAATGAACATGTTCCATGCCCTGAAAAAGTTTGAAAACCTCTGATTTGTTGGTTCTACCTCTAGCAAATAATTCATTCTCTACAGCAATGTTTTCCAACTTTGGTAACTTCCAAATGTGTGGACTTCAACTCCTAGAATTGGATTTTTATGTGCTGAAGTGTTCCTGTGGTGCAATCCAATAATATGCTAGGAACAATCTTGAAAGTGTCCTGTACTTCATCAGTAACAAATTGGTCTTTTACAGTTTCAGTTATTACACCTGAATGCAAAGGTTAAAGCACCCTGGTTAAAGTGTATGTTTCAATGAATCCGTAGTGAACAGAAATTGGTGCAGCCTCTACATGGTACAAAGCTAAGCACATCTTTCTGCAAATGTGAACGCTTACTTAGCATTTACATGCAGTTATTTACAACTCCAAATAAAACAATAGTAAATATGGCAACTACAAAAGTTTGGACACCATATCAGTCAGTACTTTGTAATATCTCATTTGGCAGAAATAACAACTTCCAGACATTTCCTGTAACTAGTTAAGAGTCTATTCCTGCTTTTGGATTTTTTTCTCCACTCTTCTTTTTTCTAGCTCAGAAATATTATGAGGTCTCTTTGCATACATTGCATGTTTGAAATTCCACCAAAGATTTTCCATAATATTCAAGTCTGGGGACTGTGAAGGCCATTCCAAAACTTTTATCTTTCTCACCTGTAAGTACTTCATGAGTAGATTTATGGTTTGGATAAATTTATGGTTTGCTGAAATATCCACCATCTTTTCAGCTGGGGTCTTCTTACAGTTCTAATATTCTTGAGGAAGACACCAACATTTAGTAGATAAGCAATAAAAATGGGGCTGCTGTAGTTGGCACACTGAGTTAAGCTCAAGCACTGATGAATGTGTGAACTTGTCCATGTAGTTTTCTGGACAACACTATGGAAGATGTTTACTATTCCTTTGTTCCAAGTTTTTAAAAACAATATTCCCAGCCTATACTACAGCTTTTGGATTTCCTGGATCTCCCACTTTAATTCAAACTAGGACCTATATAGTTAGCTTATCAAGATCAGCCGAGGTCAACAGATATTATTTAAAAGTCCTAATTCTGGAGAAATGTGCAGACTGCTGGATACCAACCTTCTCAGCCTCACAAACCAATCTTCCCCAGTTTGATTTATTCATAGATACCCAGTACAATTGCCATGATCCAACAACCAGCATAGCCAGAGGGGGCAACAGGTGGGGTAGGGGCAGGCAAATGTTAGAATTGCTGAAAGTTATATAAGCGCAATATCCTTCTGAAGCTTGGTATGCAAGACATCTTTTTTTCTTACTCAATCTCTCTTTGTCTTTAACCCAAACATGGCATCTCCTGCAGTTTTGGAATCAAGGCAAATGTCACATCATTGTTGGACATGAAGATTAGAAGACAGAAAGTGGTGGGGTTGCAAAATGGGGAAAGCAGACTTGCTTTTAGGAGGAAGAGCAACAGTGAACCAAAAACACTAGCTTGTTGTATTGCCTGCGTTCAATTTAACATGATGTTCTCACAAGTTACTGTTTTCATCTTTGTCATTTAATTTCTTTGTTTATTTTGAAATGAGGCTGGCCAACAAAGAAAATCGGTATACGTGCTGCTAAAAGAGCATGCTCAGCTACCCACGGTAATATTTTAGCATTTTCAGCAGGCAAGTCATCCATCTTGTCTAGACAGAGGCAGAGAAATTTTGAGGCACAAAATGATTTTAAATGCCAAAGCGAATAATGCTGAAATTACTCCCATCTCTTCATCCTTCCACACCATCTTTACCTGATTATGGAGAGTATCATTTAGTTTAAATCTGCAATCAAACAACACAGAGCCAGAGAAATTTCCTGAGAGCTTGGCGCTTATTACAACCTTCCAGGGAGAGTTCTGTCAGCATTTTCTCCCCCATACACAATCATGTCCCCTTTTTTGTTCAGATCAACAAAAACAATGTTCCTTCATAGGTGGGGTGGATATGTGTGTGTGGATTTATATATGTGTGTGTAGGAGGTGCCAATACAACCATATTGAATTTGTTAACCTTAATTGTTCCCATGGCAAAGTCTGTACCAATTACATCTGAAAAAGCAAATGGCTTTTTTCTTTTCAAATGTTCTTTTACAGGTATTGGCAGAGGTCACTTCTAGACTGCCAAGAGGTCCACTCCTCAAATTACTTAAATTTCAAAAAGTGTTGTGTAAGAATTCCAAAATCTGATGAGATCTTGTTCATGTTCCACAATATTTTAGTGGTTCATATATTTTGTGAGATCTCTTGCTAGAATCTCATGAGATCTCTGCAAATCATCATAATTTTGGCAGAGCTTGAGCTATTAGGCTAAATCTCACAATGGTATCCATGCCCAGAAAGTATTGCTGAACCATGATTTACTAGTTCAGGCTGGACCATGATTTACAACTCCAGTCACTCACTACGGTCTTTACCACCTAGCTAACCTTGTCTAATCTTGAAAAAAAAAAAGGGTCAGACGTGATGCATTCTTGGATGAGAAATCCTCAGGGTTGTGGGCTGAACTGGAAAGGTGAAAATCCTGGAAGACGGCAATGGCAAGCTACTTCTGTGTCATTGTCAAGAAAACAATATATATGGGTTAGTATAACCACCAGGAGCCACACTCAACTCAAGGAAGATTTTATCCACTATGAATCCTATGCCTTCTTCAAATGACAGTAAAATCAATTATCTTATAAAACAAACTCCATGTTCCATAACTATTTGGCCCTTCTTGAATATCACTAGCATATTCCCCAAGCAGCTGCACTAGAGCTGATTGAACAGTCTTTGGCCTCATATTCCCCAGGCAGCTGTTTTGTTGAACTTTCCTCCTATCCCAGATCTGGGAGGGAAACATGATGACATAAAGAAAGGGTTTTGGTGTGTGTGAAAGAAAGGTTAAGTTGTGGGGTACTCCTGGTATATCAACTCTCCTTCCAAGGCAGTGACTGCTTTGAAGATCAACATGATCTGTAGCTCTCTCTTGATATGAGTCAGTTGGGTGTAGTGGTTAAAGCACCTGGCTAGAACCTAGAAACTGGAAGACCTACCTTAAGCATGATGCCAGCTGAGTGACTTTGAACTGATCACTCTCTCTCAGCCCCAGGAAGAAAAAGGCAATGGCGAACCACCTCTAAAACTCTTGCCAAGGAAATTGCAGGGACTAATCCAGGCACTCACAAGGAGTCAAGGTTGATTTGAAGGCACTGTGTGTGTGTGTGTCTATAAGATATATAAATCAACTATCGGCTTTGGGTTAGGACCTTGACTTCTTTTGAAGACAAAGTAAGGTATACATTTTTAAAATCAATCTCCTCATCTTTCACACTTAAGAATGGAAACAGAAATGAGACTTCCCGCAAAGAGATCTGCAAAATGGTGTCCTGCTTCCTTTAGGAACTCCCTCATGGCAGTCTAGTAAGTGGAAATGTAATACTTAATCTCTGTGTTAGATATTCATTCTTTGGCTGATAAGAAGGCTTGCAAATTCAGCTGTCAAATCCTCTAGAGCATTTGTAAATTCCTTATGATCCATACGTCTTGGGACAGTGGGTTATTTTACAGTAGGGCTACCACATCTGGATTGCAAAATCCAGCTGACTATTAGATGGCAGCTGGGAGATCTCTGTATCTCTCTGAGCCATCTGCTGCTCATCTGCAGCCCAGATATGGTAGCTCTACCTTTCAGGACTTTTTCCTGGAGATTTTCCATGTCTCTATAATTTGCACTGTACTCAGGTAATTATTCAGTCCATGAAAAAGCAATAGTGAAATTATCTGCAAAGATAAATTAAAAACTTTATGGCAGCAAGGAATATCAAATTAGGTGTGTGCACCTATAAAACCACTGATGACCAGAGAGTTTACAACCTCCAATTTATGTTCATTGGGATATCCACCTTGATACAGAATTTGTCTCTAGAAATAAGAGCTTTCTGAACCTCAGTGCCAACCCAGAAGCCATATCCATGATCCCAGCCACAAGTAGCAGAATGGATGGCTCAGAGAGATACAGAGATCTCCCAGCTGCCATCTAATAGTCAGCTGGATTTTGCAATCCAGATGTGGTAGCCCTACTGTAAAATAACCCACTGTCCCAAGACGTATGGATCATAAGGAATTTACAAATGCTCTAGAGGATTTGACAGCTGAATTTGCAAGCCTTCTTATCAGCCAAAGAATGAATATCTAACACAGAGATTAAGTATTACATTTCCACTTACTAGACTGCCATGAGGGAGTTCCTAAAGGAAGCAGGACATCATTTTGCAGATCTCTTTGCGGGAAGTCTCATTTCTGTTTTCCATTCACTAACTGAATTTCTCAGTTTTGTAAAACAGCAACAACAACAACAACTCATGTTTCTGCTTTAAAATCTGGAACCTTTGTGATAAAGATGCAGTTTAAAATTTAGAAGTTATATGATAAAGATGCAGGAGTTAAAGAAAAGAGCATAAAATCTATTTGTTGAATAAATGGTTCAGAAGCATTGTCTCTAATATGCAGACATAACTTTTGCTAAAATCAGATATGCACAATCTTCACAGACAGTCTTATATAAGAACTTTCTCAATTGCTTTCTGAAGACAATAGTGAATTCATTTAGTAAAGATTTTGAAAAATAGATGATTCAGGAATTTGGGGAGGATTACATTCTTGTGGTTACACAGTTACTTTTTGGAGATGAATTATGCAAGTGTGTAGGACACTGTTGTTTGGTACATTGGAAGACCTTTATTATTATTTTTTTATCTTACATAATTTGAAATGTTTGTGTTCAAGTTGGATCCCTTTAGATTTCCTTTGGCACAATTCAGAGTTCTAGTTTTCTTGGATCAGCTCTTTTATGTTGTACCATAGAACAATCTACTTTAGGAGGCACAATGAGGGGACAATGAAAGGATGAAGAAGTTTCTGAATGGAGATGTTGTCTGGATGACAGAGCAAAATGTTTTGAAGCATTGACCTTCTTTCAAGTTGGGACAGGAATAAAATTTCAGCTTTGCTGAATTCATTGAGTAAGAGTTTAGGATGCTAGAGTGATGTTCCCACCCATCATTCCCACTGAAAAAAGATGTGACTTCCATATTTTAGTTCGGAGATGGACAGACTTGAAGCTTTCATAAACGTACTAGGAGTTAAATTTGATTTGAAGGCTTCTCTTTCTTAATTTTATACAATAATATCTATGAATTGCGCTCCTCAACATAGTTTCAAATACTGCATTAAGTCTGTTAATATTTTTAAATAAATGCATGTTACAATCTCTCAGAAATATATCTGATGCAAGTCACTCACAGGGCATGGGATTGGGCTGAGGAGCGCATTGATCTGTTTGCAGTTCACTTCTAAAGTGTTTGAGAAGAACTGAGTGTGGAAAATTAAACAGGGACCATCCATTGGGAAAGTCAACTGCACAAGTTCAACTGAAATTATCAAGAATAAATCTAAAGTAGGAGTGCAGTCAGGCCGAGAGGAAACCCAGAACTCTGCTCAGCAGCGAGTCAAATCAAAACCTTCATTGGCATTAAAAGAACAAAAAAGTACAAAACACTCAGTGACATATCAAAAATTAATCAAAGGGTAAGCCGTACTCATTGGGAGATTTGTTTGCATTTACTTTTAAGTGCTTCATCCAAGAATTTAGCAACAATTCTGGTAATTATGGGCACGGCATCTCTCAATAGATATTGGCAGGATAATACAGTATTTGGTGGATATTTGCCCTGCAAAGGTTTTAACAGCAGTTTGTAATGGATAGTCTCAACTAAGTGGCAGTCAAAAATTATACGAGAAGTGCCACAAGAACAGAGCCTCTCATGATTGGGGATACGTTTGCACCTTCTGAAAAGTACCTCGGAAGGAAAAGAATTTACTCTGGCCAAAAAGAAGGCCCTACGCTGAGATGGAACCTCAAGATCTTACAGATAATGCACCATCTTACCCAGGTGAGTTTCTATACCTAACATGACAGGTGAACAAACATGGGGTTGAGCAGGTCTAAGTTTGTGATATTTTAGATCTAAACATCTCTGTTTAATAATTCTAAATGCATAGGTTTCATCCAATAAATATAAACTCAGCAGCAAGTGCTAGGAGAGCATTCAAATGCTGGCTAATGACATTTAAAGTAGTGAAGTCCTACATATTCCTGTTAAATCCATTCAGCCCTAAGGCACAGTTTACTGACTTCAGGAGAGCACCTTCATATGAAAGTCCCTTTTGGATTAATATTTTGGAAACCAGCAGTTTAGTCTCTGAGATCTCTCTCTCTCCCACCCACCCACCCCCCTCTGTATTTACTAAAATCTCATCCTTCAGGGCTTCCAAATGCAACTGAACAACAAGGACTCTGATTTAGAGTCTTTCTGGAAACTAGCACATGTATAATCTACAATAAACTTTAGGGCCAGTTTTTACTAGGACCTTTATTAGGACCAGTCATGGGACATAAAAGTCTACAGACTTTTGAGTTCTGCAGTACTATTAGTAAGGCAAGACATTCCACACGCTGATACAAAAAGAGGACGAAGCAAGGAAGTACAAAAATTAGGCCAGGTTTCTCAGTCACAGGGGATTATCTAATTAGGCAACAACCAGTTCCAAGTGTAAAGTTGTAATGGATTATGAGAATGACCTTGGAAGAGGGGTGGGGGAAGAGATGCTGCTTAGGGAACGATCAGATAAAAGGGGGAGGAGCCCACAACAGAGTAACGGGCAGAGAAAGAAATTTAGAAAGGACCTGCCCTAACTGATCAGGTGGTAAAAAGAGAAGGTGGGAGATTTGTACTTTCAGGCCTGCAAGATTCTGTTAATGTAGTCTAACAGTAAAGTAGAAGTAGCTCATCTGGTTGTGTTTCCTGTCTGGTTTACCTGGGAGGGCTGACAAAGCCCAGTTCCTGCCCTCTTCCTCTGCATTAATCAACCTGCTGAATTCTCATCCTGGACTAGCCTTGTTCTGGAGCTGCGGCAATGCGTATACCTTGGCAGATGCCAAGGGAGCTCATCGCTGTAGCCGGCATACTGCAGACAGTGAAAAGCTGGAGGCAAGTTGACAGTGGCTGGAAATTAGGAGAAATCCACTTAACCTGCACCTGCTGGGCATCTGTTTTTTCCACAGAGAAAAAGGAAGAATTAACCACCCAGAGGCTTATGTGGAGGCGGGGGGGGGGGGGATGTCAAAAGAGTCAACATGGGGGCTGCAGCCATGTGATCAAAGCTGTGCTCCTTTTCCTATGCATTGCATGATACATGAAAAAAGGGGCAAGATCTTAATCAGATGCAGCTGCCATCTTGACTTTTTTTTGACATCCCCATGCTCCTTGCAGACACCCCTGTAACAATCAGTTCACAAGATAATCCAACCAGGAGGTCTAAGTCAGTTCTGAGTTGATGGTCAATGATAGATGTTACTTTATGTGGCATCTTTATGAACATTTTGACCCTTAGACCAACTGGCTTAGAGGTTGAAAAAGGTTGATGAAAGGTTTGATGGCTGCATCCATACAACTTGCTCTGCTTGGTTGCATTAACCTTGACTGTGTGAAACTTAAACATATTCTGCAAATCCCATGCATTTTTCATTCATTATGGTTCACTATATTTGCAACCCCGAAAAATTCAGTAACTTGTGTAAACCAGTAAGTAGCATTCCCAATGGGGGGCGTCAAGCTTAATTGCTAACATGACTCAGTTTTGGTGGCTTTTCAGCAGTTTTGTCAAAGACAAAGGAAAAGGGAAGAGGCGGGAAGAGGAGAGAAAGGCTTGCATTATTCAGCAAAATGTGGTGTGATGTGGTCTTTTGCATTTGGAGAGGCCCTGCTTTGAGCCAGCTTGCAAATTATATTGTTAGACTGTGACCTGCGTGGAGCAGCCCTCAGTTCAATGTCAGGGCAGACCGAGAAAACACACAGAAAGTTTAATATGCTCCAGATCTGACTTAGAGTCCCTTTGACAATGGTCTTAGCTGTTTTGTCTTCACTGGTGACACTAGAGTGCACGTCTGTGTGGGCCTGTGCACCCAGACAGGCGAGCATTATCACATCATTAGGGAAGCTAGACCTACTACATCAACAACACAGGTCCTGTTTTGTCTCACACAAGTAGGATGGTTTAGACTGTGCTGTGTTCCCCGTCCCTTTGATTAAATTCTGTCTGTGACTCAAAGTGGTTGAGAGTTGCTGTTTTTAAAAGCCTCTTAACTTGAAATAGAATTTTATTTGATTTGGCTTTGGTTTCTTTCCAGGACAGAAGAATCTAGCCTTTCAACACATGTTAAGCAGATTGTATTTTATTCCAGAAAATTAAATCTAGTTGATGAAGATGTGCAGGCCTCAAATATTGTACAACTTTTTATTATTTTAAACTGCTTTCCAGGACCCATTCTCAAGAGGAAAAATAATCCTGCCTTTGCAGGGGGCTTTGAATATCCCAAAGATCTATCTTTTCTTTTGCATATGCATTTTTGACAGATAATTTTGCAGAACTGTGCTGTGTAAATACCTCCTGGCAGTTGTTTTGTAAAAGCCACTCGGTTTCTCGAACAGAACAATGGAACATTGGTGACTGTAGGTGATCAGTCATGAGCTTTTGGCACATTGGGAGTCTATCTTGGTTTCTCTCTAGGCAAGTGTGCAAATTAACTGAAATGTGATTGGTTGGATAATTGATAAAGCTGTATATACAGATAGATTTTTAAGGACCCCTAGGGCTTTTTCTGAATCCATTGGAGGGGGTGGCTGAACAAAATAACATGCATTCATCCGTTCGTGAGGTTGGAGATGGAGCACTAGGTGAAAAGTGCCTTAACCAGTTCCCATGAAATGCTAATGTATACTTTGCGTCTGAAGTACATTTTGTACAAAGCTTAGAGAACTCTGTGCTTCATCTCTGTAATAGGCCTCTTAGCAAAGCTGGTCAAAAGCATTTGCATAAGTGGGGGAAAAAAGCCATCCTACCCATCTAGGGGCATCTACAAGATCCATCACTTTTGTCAAAATGGCAAAATCAGTGTTGCATTGTGTTTTTTTGTTTTTTTGGAGACCATTTGCAGAGTTTCTAAATAATATTTGAATATATCACATTCACTGTCTACTAATACAGGCACAAATAGATCTATTGGGATTCATATATGGTGATCCCCCTGCACTGGAAGAGATACTGTAGAGCTCATCCCTAAAATGCAGCAGCATGATCTGTTTTATTTACCACTCCCGTTTTCATGTAGTCCTTCCCTTGTTGCAGTTAAACTAATTATGCTCACCTTGATATTGGTGAAGAATTGGCTGTATGGAAAAAAAAGTATTAATTTTTTTATAAGACTTATGTGGCCACCCATCTTATATATAATAGCCCTGGGCAGCTCAAAGTAGCAAAAATATAAAAAGAAAACAACAGTGCTAAGATCAAAACTACACCTCACAGCACCCGAAAGACACACTCCCCCGTACATTTGCTGGGCTCTAGTCTCACTCTAGCCCAACACTTGGGGAACAGCCAGCACTTTACGGCTTTCCAGAAGGCTAGAAGGGTGGGGGGCTCCTGGATCTCGTGGCAGAGGGTGTTTCACAGGGCAGGGGCAGCTACAGAGAAGATGCACCTCCTAGGTCTCACCAGATGACAACAATTAAGGGAAGGGACCTGGAACATGCCCACTCTGTCTGACCTGGTGGGGTGGGCAGATACCTTCAGGGAGAGGCAGTCCCACAATTAACCTGGTCCTCTGCCATTCAGTATTTCAAAGATGATAACCAGTACCTTGAACTGTACCTGGAAAGGAACTGGAAGCCAGCACAGCTCACACGGCAGCAGTATAACATGAGCAACACACAAGGCACCCAGAACTACGCATGCTGATGCATTCTGAACCAGTTGTAACTTCCAGATGGTCTTTAAGAGCATTGCAGTAATCCAGCTGGAAAGTGACCATGGTGTGAGTGATTGTGAGCAAGGCCTCCCAGTCCCAGAATGGCTGCAGTTGGTGCACAAGATGAATCTGTGCACAGGTCCCCCTAGTCACAGATGCAGCCTGCTCCTTAAGTGGGAGCTGTAACTCCAGGAGGTTCCCCAAATTGTGTACCACCTCTGTCTTGAGGAATGCTGTCCCACTGAAAGTGAAAGATGATTCCTTTGTGTCTTGCAAATACACTGTTATTTTTGTATATTCCCAAAGACTCAAAAGCAGCAACTGCATGAAGGCTGATGAAAACATTAAATATTTGATTTGATGACAACATTTGTCTGAGAACCAGTGTCTTTCAGTGAATAGAGTTGGATAACTGCATATAAAACACTTTACTTCAAAGCTCTGGATAAACTTTTCCAGTAGTGATTTGTAAATATTAAACAGAATAGAGGACAAGACAAAATGCTATATAAAAGCATAGACTAAACATCTGTAACCATCTTCCAGAATTAAAGATTTCATCTTCCAGAATTCTCAGCCATCTCCATGATGTCTAGGAATTCTGGAAGTTGAAGTTCATACCTCTAGAGGATGTTCAGGTAAGAAAAGGCTACCAGAGAACAGAAGCCATGCAGTAGGATAAATGTCCCCCAGCAAAATCTTCAACAGAAGACCTGGAACTACTGCAATGCATTGCCCTGAAGGACACTCCTGCCAAGCAGTCTAGAAGTGTACCATGATTTATTGCATCAAAAGTAACTGAGAGGTTCAGGATATGATGTAAGATCAGACTTCTCTAACTCAGTTTCCAGCAAAATCAGTTAATAAGGTGCACCAAGCCTTCTCCATCCATATCCTAGTCAAAAGTCTGATTGAAATATATCCAGACAATCAGTTTCTTCTAGATGCATCTAGGGTTCTGAATCCACTATCATCTTAATTGCTTCTAAACAGTTGAGGTTAGCCTATCATTGCCCAGTTTTCACAGGAAATGGGAAGTTTTGTTTTGTTTTAAAAAGCAACTAATACGTTTTAAGAAGAAAAGGTTTTCTGGCTTTTAAACAGAAAAGAACACACATTTTCCCAAAGAGTTAGTCATCGCTTAACTATAGGATCACTCCAACCCTGGCTATTTAATCAACTAGGAAATGCAAGAGTCATGTAAACATGCAGTAGCTCTCATCATTTCAGTTACACTGTAACATCTTGGAGGTCTACAATATATGAAAGAACTGGATGAGTGATTGCCAGGATTATATGAACCTGCTCTTCCAAAGTTGGAATCTGGGCTAAAATAGACCCAATCAAATTTCTATAAATGTCCTTATGCAAATGGTTCATAACAGTCATAATATATATATAGTGCCTTTCAGTCAATCTTCATTCCTGGCAACTGCCTAGATAAGTCCATGAAGTTTTCTTGGTAATGTTTTTGGAAGTGGTTTTCCATTATCTCTTTCCTAAGATGGGAGAGAGGAATTGGGCCAAGGTCACCCAGCTGGGTTCATGCCTAAGGCAGGGTAGAGGTGATAGTCTCCTGGTTTCTACCCAGTGCCTTTAACCACTACTTGCTCCTTCTCCCTCTTTCTCTCTCAAATTTTTAAATGAACATATCCCATATATCTAGTTTTATGCATGTTTAAATTTCCACATTACATGTGCCTGCTTTCTAGATATGCATACACAGAAATATTTGTATATATACCAATGCTTCTTGTCCAAATATGACAAATATTGCAAAAAACATGATATTTAGTTCACCAGCTGTAATATGTAGTATTTCTCTAAAAGTGAATGCTTTCTTTAGGAACAATTCAAGTCAACTCTTTCTTAGAGGTAAACTGCAATAGTTGACCTATGAATATTTATTAAATTAAAACATAACAGCAGACTGTCATCCATCTTTGCCTAATGTGTTTTTCTTCACATTGAAGTAAACTGTCCCTAATAAAGATATGTAAAATTCTGAACCCATACTGCCATCCATTTTCTGATTGACGATTATGTGCCATCAAGTCAGTGTCAACTCTTAATGACCACATAAATCGATTTTCTTTAAGCTCTGTCCCAACCTGGTCCTTAGGTCATCCAATGGTGCACCCATCGTTACTATAACTGAGTCCAATCATGTTGCTGCTGATTGTCCTCTTCTTCTCTCTGCTTCCATCTTTCCCAGCATTAGGGTCTTCATTTTTGTATTTAGCAAAAGGCCGTTTATTTCTTTAAAAAAAATAGTGAAGCGTTTAATCAGAAAAAGTAAATATAAACTAAACTCAGACAGAAAGAGATAGAAAAAAAGAATAAAAGGTACAGGGAAAGAAAAGGGAAAGAAAAAAAAGGAGAAAAAAAGAAAAATATTTTAAAACGTGACTTCTGATCCTCATCACAACAAGTAAAAACAAACTTAATAACTCTTCACCCCCTTATCTCTTCTTCCCATAACCCATCCCTTATTCATATGCAAATCTATAAATCATCAACTTTTCAGTCCTGGTATCAGCAAAAAGTCTTATTTTAACTTTGGTCAAATAAACCAACTTTATATTCCTTCCTTTTAATTCTAACAATCTTGATCTTTAATTCATTCAGATGTTGTAGGATTTGATCTCTTTTCAATTTTTCACTTCTCTATCCCAAAGGCTTCTTTGAGACTTTAACAAACCTCTTTTGTATATCCATTAGAAAGTCCTTATTCAGGTCATTCCTTTGACTTGTCATTTATGTTTCCACTTTAGTTGTCTTCTCTGTCTTATAATCCACACTTTTTTATTTTCTAGTATTTCAACAATTTTTTTCTGGTTCTAATATTTCTATATCAGACAAAATTTGTTTCACCTCTTTATCCTGTAAATCTCTCAAAATATTCTCTTTTATGTCTGTCATTCCTTCATGACAGACTTCATCTTTTGAACATAGTCTATCCATAGAAGTAGACATAAGTGCTGACATTGTGGCTGCTATTTTCTGACCCCACTCTTCAAAAATCTCCTGGAGTATTTCAAATGTTATAACCTTTTTTTGTCGTTTTGTAAATTCCAGTACTAACTGAAAACAAAAGGCAAGCTTTCACTTTTTTTCTTTTTCCTTTTCGGCCTAGAATCTTTAGTCCCCTCTAGTGCCCAAATTCTGAAAGTATAAACTCTCAAATTTCTGTTATGACTTAGGACAGACAAAACAATTTAGTTCCCACGAAAGGCTGTTTATTTATATAATTATTTCTAAAATCTTATAGTAAAAGTCCTAGTATTCCAAACTTGTCTGGTTCCTTAATTCATTTATCAGTTTCTTGGATCAGAGTCTTATTTAGCTTTTTGCCATTTATTTCCAATTCTTTACATTCTTAAGCTTATGATTAATTTTTCTTTTATTCAAAAATGAAGATAAACTCACCAGGTGGCTTTTCAAACTTGTCATTTTGAGGATCTCTATTAGCCTTAAGATAGTTAAATAGGTAATTTCTGAAAATGCTTAACAAGAAAGGTTAGTGAACCCAGTGTCCTTTAAAAGACTCTGCCATGGCTGAGAGCATGATGGCTTATCCCTTCGTCTCCCAACATTCAAACCCAGGGAAAACCACTGTCCTGAGGTCTCCTTGTGAGGAGCAGCCGTCCAGAGCACATGTGAGTAATCTCCCATCCTCTCCTTATTTGGAGAGGTTCTGTAGGACTGGTTTACTTGCCAGTTCCTCAGTCTTTGCTGCAGTTGTCGGCTCCACTCATTCGGACACATGCTAGTTCACCATTCCTCCCCTGGAAGTTCCTTTCCCAGCATTAGGGCCTTCTTCAGAGAGCCAAGTCTTCAAATAATGTGTCAGAAATCTCATAATTTGAGCCTGGTCAATTATGTGTTAGTGAGAACTCTGAGTTGATTTCTTCAATGATCAATCGATTTGTTTTCTTGGCTGTCTATGGTATTCTCAGGCTTCTTCTCGAACACCAAAGTTCAAAAGTGTCAATACTCTTTCTATTCTTCTTCAAAGTCCTACCATCAATCATAACATTTGAAAAAGAGGAAATGATGTAATTATAAAAATAAAAAGATCAACTTCAAATATTTTTGGTATTATTCTATCCATGAATTTTAAATATATTCCATCCATTTTTCATTTGTCAACCATTTTTTCCTAACTTTAATTGGATGTCAATTTCAGTTACAGCTGATGAAAGGACTCTGGCAAGGGGGCCAAGAGCACTTCCAGATGTTCAGCCATTCAGTCAGCCAGGTTCTTATTGAGAAGGGAGAGCCAATGATCAGAAATGTCTTAGCCAATCAGTGCTCAATTATTGGTGAGTAGCCGTGTTTCACCCTGCCCTTCAGTTTTACATTGGAAAAAAACCCCTGAAAATGTTTCAGCTTCCCACCATGGTGACATACTTCTTGGCCTGACAATCCTACTTTTTGGCTCCTTTACCAGTTCTTTGACCCTGTCATTACATCAGGAGATCAGGAGCTAGGAGGTGATGTGACTCATAGATCCCTTTGGCAGCCACGTAAACTACTCCTGCAAACCACTGAAATGAAATGCAACGATTTCTTCAGGGCCACTTGCTGCTCCAAAAAAAGTCCCATTTGCAAAAAACAAATGCCACCCCCTCCACCTCCTTATGATTACAGCAAAAGGAAGATAAGACTGAATGCAATGGAAAGGATTGGTTGATGGTCAGGAGACTCAATCTTGAGCAGACCTGAGCTCTTATCTAGTAATGTCTTATGCCTCATGGCCAGTAAGTTCTTGTCTTATTGTTGAGGAGGATATCATGTTTCCAAAATATATTCTGAGTATGGACTCATTTCTAGGGAAAAATGCTTCCAATAGTCCTTCTTTTGCAGAGAAATTAAGGTGAGTAGAGATGGTACTGGATCAAAATGTTCCTTTCAAGCAATGAAGTTTGATGATTGCATGGCACATTAGAAAGGTCCTCCCTCAACATCAGCTGGAGCAATCTGAAATGCAGATGACATAGAAGGTTCCAGAACTGAGGAAAGAGGATTTTCCAAATCAGAGCTTAGGGGGGAGGCTGTTGCTTAACCTTGAATTGGAATTTCCTTGTTTAGCTGCTCCAGTTATTAATCTCCAAAACATTTTCCAGCATTGTTTGCTAAATTGCCCTATAATGATGAATAACTTATTCTGGATAATGTATGAAAGGGATAAATCAATACAAGTGTCTCATCTATTCCAAAACCTGAAAAATATTTGTCTACTGAATAGTTATGAAGATGATGTGCTTGGCTAAGCCAAAGAATGTCGTGTTTGTTAGAGCAGACAAGATGCTCAAAGACAGCCAACGTATGGAGGCTCCTTAAAGGCAAAAGACAACGGGCTCGTGTTGTATCTGAACAGGTTAAATACACTGAGATTGCTTCAACCCTAAACATGTGGTTGAAATTCCCATCCTTGGTTTGCTCACCTTTTACAGGGAATCTACACAGTATCATTGCCAAATTATTGTGATTCAGTGTTTTTCTGGTTGTGGGTGCCCAACCTTTCCTCTTCTTTTCATCTGTCTTGTACAGAGAATGCTTGAACCATGTCATATCATATTTCAGCAGACTTTTTTTTTATTTGCAAAGTTCTCAGATGATTTCTATTCTTTTTAATTGGCACCAAAGCTTGTGACAGGTGGGCATCACCTTTAATGCAATCTGAAAACTAATCATGTCTAATTAGGTTGTTCTTATTGAAAAGCAGCCAAGCAAATTAATGCACTACGTATCAATCCTGAGAAAAGTAGAAGAGCAACAGTGGATGTTGAACAGTATGCTGAACAGTTACTGAGGGTTGGTGGGAAATAGGGACACTAACTTCAAATTATGCAAAGCAGAGTTACTCTGATCTGCTTTACACGTCCATATATTTCACAGGATGTCTCTCTTCTGAAGATCTGAAATGCAAATATAGTTGTAGTTAATAACCAGCTGATAATGAACATGTTACATATGATGTTCAATGTTTTGCTTGCAATCATATCAAAAATGAAATCCAAGTTTATAAAATTGATTTGACTAGGGCAGTGTTGTCCAAACTTCGCCACTTTAAGATGAGTGGACTTCAACTCCCAGAATTACCCAGCCAGCCATGCTGGCTGGGGAATTCTGGGAGTTGAAGTCCACTCATCTTAAAGTGGCCAAATTTGGACAACACTGGACTAGGGCCACAACACAGAGAGCCAGTTTAATGTAGTGGTTAAGGCACCAAGCTAGAAACAGGGAGACTCTGAGTTCTAGTCAGGTCTTAGGCACCAAGCTAGCTGGGTGACCTTGGGCCAGTCTCTCTCTCTCAGCCCTAGGAAGGTGGCAATGGCAAACCACTTCTGAAATCTTGCCAAGAAAACTGCAAGGACTTGTCCAGGCAGTCTCCAGGAGTCAAAAACTGACTTGAAGGTACACATACAGGACCACAACATGCAGGAAGGAATAGTTTAACCCCTCTCTTCCTATGTGTATGCACACATGCACACACACACACACACACACATGGCAGAAGCATTTAATGTTTCCAGTTTAAGAAATGCTTCCCATGATTAACCCTTTATTGAACTCCACTTTCTTGCCTCTTTTCACTAAATCCTCTCTCCCTCTCCCTGTTTGTTATTTTCTTTGGTGCATTCAGAGTTGAAGGAGAAGGCTCACTTTAGGACTTTTCATTTTAAGTTCTATTTGGTATCAAATTGCTGTCACTGGGGTGCCCAATAATGCTTCAGCCTTTGATCCCCCAGAGACCAATTAACAATTGGCTCTTCTTGCACTTTCAGGAGATTCTCAACCTCTTGAGGTTTTTAACCATTTTTAGTCCATGACTAGGAAATGGGGTCTCTGGTATTTTGTGTTATCCATATTCCTGTCCCTTTCTTTTGCAAAAGTGTCATTTTCTGCTCTCCAGACCCTTTTTTTCACTAACACCTGAGCTTTCCTTGATTATAGGAATCTCTTGCCTTGCCACACCCTTCCACCCATCATCTGGCAGATGCTAACTTCCCCAGTCTCTGATTTTCTCTATCATTCAGCAAAGGGCTATTTAGAAATATTACACTGACCCATGTGCTATGGAGCTGGTATAGCAACCAAGCTGGTTTTTCCCTCCCTCTTTGGTAAAGGTTTTGCACTCGATTTTTTGTCTTAAAAATAATAACCAGTACTTGGAACATGGGTGGTTGTTTGAGCTATTTCCCCCCCATTTAAGAAGTGGCTATTCCCCATTATGTTGAAGCTCAGTGTGAAAAAAAATGCTTTGTGTGCATGGGTGCATGACTCTGGAAAAGTTACTTCGTAGGTTCGCACACCTGCAAATGTGTGTTTGTATGTGAATAGAAAATGCATGGCGATAATGATTACTGTTACACAGTTGATGGGCGAGGCTTGGCCAGAACAAGATAGAAATGTTTTAAGAAATTAAAAAGATGGCAACATCAGCTCTGGATTTGTTGCCCCTGGAATTTCTTGTTGTACAGGTGCTTCAGGCCTCCCAGTAGTCTTTTATACTGGGATTACGGATGCCTTTGGCTTCCGAGCTTTCTCAAATGACCACTTCATTTAGAATTCTTCCTGAGTTATCTTTCTCTGTTTTCCCTTTGATTTGCACCACTCCTTTGTCTGGTACATGGAGTGATTTGACAAGCAAGTCTACATAGGTCTGCGCCTCCGGCTCAGAGGTCTTTTCAGCTTTCAAAGTTAAGTTTATAGCTCTGGAAAAGGCCTCCGCAGCAGACATAAATTAACCTGGTGTGGTGGTGACACCCAGTTCATACTTTGGCAGCTTGATCATCATTCTTTGAATCCTTAAGGTACAGACATTCAGGAGTTTGATAAACAACTCTACGAGGGGCCTGTGATCTTTTCACCTGAACTGTCTATATCTCTAGATTTGTTGGTTGAAACCAAGGGAAAGAGAATCTCAGCCTCCATCTCTCAATTTGTGCTTATCTTTCTCTGTATCAGTCATTAGCAGTATGCAGACATCTTAGCTTCTCACATAAAAGGGTGGTAGAAAGAGGACAGACACCCACGTCTATCCCAAATCCAGGCCATCCTCCTCTTCCAATCTCCAACCTTCCCAGTGTTCAGCCTGTGGATCTGGATTTACATTCAGTTGAATAAAATAGAAGTTGCTGTGTGACCTACAGTTCTACTTGATTAGGATTTCTGCAGAGGACACCAAGAGAATCCCTTACAGAATTTCCACTTCAGTGCAGGAAAGGACAAATGAGGAGGCCCAGGAAATATTAGAAGCAGGGTTTATACATCTCAAATGGCAAGTCCTTGAAAACGAATAAACCAAGGGAACTTCTCACTTCCCCACCCAGCTTGACTCAAATTCTTTTTTTATGATGGAATCCTAGGAATAATATCATTCAGAGAGAGAGAGAGAGAGAGAGAGAGAGAGATTCACACCATCATAGATCAAGTCATTAACTGTGCAATATAATTTGGGAACAGACGCTTTGTCATAATGAGGTGGCAAAATAACTTGCAGAGGCTTAGCTTGAGAGAGGAGTAGACCCGTGACTCTCATTATTTAAAGGGGTTCTGCTCCTTTGTCAAGCTGTGAATAATGAGTCATTGGGAACTGGGGAGGTGGATTAGGTTCTGGAGCCTATGTACATTCTCCTATTTCTATAAGTACTTCTTCCCGTCCTCCTGAAGAGGTTAACATCTTCCTTTTCACAGGAACAGCACTAATCATCAACAATCAGAACAAGCTGCAAGTGGTTTCTGGGCAGTACTATTATGCAGTGGCATGATAGAAAGCCCCCTCCACCAAGATCATGAAGGAGCCACGCAGAGCAGAGAACTTTGGAACAAACTTCTATATCACCAGCCTGATGAGAGAAAAGGAGGAAGGAAAGAAGGAGGCTGCCACAAGGAAGCCACATGGAGACTCATGACCAGGCTGACCCATCATGTTCCTCCATGATCAACCCAAGAAGTAGGAACAAATACACTGGGCAGATGATCTAACCTTTAACCTTAAGAAAATAATTCATGCTCGCACAAAAGGCTGTTTACAATTTTGCACTTATCTAAAATAACAAAAACAAGGCCAAAACTGAAACTAAGCAAAAACCTCAAGGTGGAGTCCATGGTGCTCTCTGAGCTTGGTTGGTTGCTTGCAGATGTTTCATTACCCAGCTAGGTAACATCATCAGTGGTCGCGAGTGTGGGGTTTGCTCCCTGTTTATATACAGTGGCTTGCCCTGCCAGTGTTGGTGGGGATGTGGTTTTCTCCTTGGTAGTTCCTTGATTGGGGGATTGTTTTCTGCTTGATTGTTTATCTGATGTTAATCCCTGTTTATCTGGGTGTAGGCTGCTGAAGAGGATGTGTTCTGGTCTTTTTGTTTCCTTCTTAGCTTTTTTAATGTCTCTTTGAATGGTGTGACATATCAAGGTCTTCTCTCTATTTATCCTTCTATTTATAATGAGACTGTGGTTAACAAAAGCCACCTATACATTCATTTGGTGGGATGGGGTGGAGAGTAAACATTGATTAGAGGGAAATAAGATGTAGGGGATGCAGATAGGAAAAATTACTTATAGCCTACTATAGGTAGATGGGTAAGTATGCCTACTTAGAAACAAAGGTTTTGATCCAAATATTTTTGAATTGACAATCCAATTAACATCTTGCTGCTAATCTGGCTATTCTTTTGAGCACCAAAATCTGTACTCTCAAAAAACATGTTTTAACAGAGTAGTTCTATGTATTATAAGTCAGAAATTGCTCCCTCCCCTCCCCTCCCCCCCTAATTATATCGAGTTGCACTCCAATATACAAAATATTAGGAACTAGCAGACCGGGCCATAATTCTATCTGTCTATGATAGTTTGGGAAATGTGGGAATCTGCCTTGTGCTGACTGATTTCATGTTGTGCTATGCATGTGTGTGTGTGTGTTTAGTGTAGGGGTTAAAGGCACAAGGCTAGAAACCAGGAGACTGAGTTCTTGTTGCCAGTGGAGGTGGCCACAGTTTGGATTCCAGAGAAAGAATGGACGACAGAAGCCAGAATGAACAAAATTAGCTAAGCTTTATTGATCAATTCTGGATACTTATGTTATTTTCCCAATCATCTGCTGTAGGCATGGGGAACAGCAGGAAAGATCAGCCATGGCAAATCCACCCCCATGAACTGCCTTTGTTGGGCAAGTTTTATAGCCCTTCAACCTCTCCCCACCATCCCAAAGTTGCTTAGATTGTTTCTGGAAAATAGCTGCATAGTTTAGGTATTAGCAAGAGAAGGTTATATATTAGCAAGGATTAGCTACATGGTTAAGTGTCTAGCAGGTACTGGGCACCTAGTTAAGGTAAAAGCAGGAAATAATGATCTAACTGGATTCAGAGCAGGAAGCTCTATCAGTAGGCTTTGACAAAACAAAGAGAGTTCCTGTGGCTTTGTGGAGAAAACAAGGAGGAAACTAGTGTGACTAAGCAACTCTTTGTGTGCTAATTAAAGATACAATTCTAGTGCTGCCTTAGGCATGGAAGGCAGCTGAGTGACCTGGGGCCAGTTCCTCTGTCTCAGCCCTAGGAAGGAGGCAATGGCAAACCACTTCCAAAGTGTGGTCAGGAAAACTGCAGAGACTTGTCCAGGCAGTTACCAGGAGTCAAGACTAATTCAAAAGGACCAAACTGACTCAAAGCTATATATACACACACACATAATTAATTCTGACTTAACGTGAACTTCAGGTGAAGTCAGCCATTGTGGAGTGTAAACATGGCATTGGGTGATGTGAGCTCAGCCAACTGATGTTTTTCAGCAAATCATGATGAAAACAAATAGGGCTTGGGCGATATGTCAACTCGGTCAGAGCATAGCTCCAAATAGTTCAGTAATTTTGACACTGAGAGGTAGAGCTTCTCTCTAGAGTTTCAGACATTATTTTCTCCAGCCTTCACTGAAGATGCTGGGGAATTGAATCTGGGGCATTTTGCATGCAAAGCAGGTGCTCTGCTGAAATGCTCTGACAACTTTATTGCGGTTCCTTGGATTAAAATGTATTCTCAATGGGACGTTCCTTGTTCTCCACTCACTCAGTTGCTTCTTTAATGCGCAGTGTGATTTGCAAAGCTTCCATCCTTGCTAGCCTTGAGTTGTTGTGGAGGCAAACACCCTTATTATGCAGGGCTGAATAACTGGTGGCCATGGGAACCTGATTATTTATCCAGATTACATATTCAATGGGCTAGCAAGTCTGCACTTCCTCTCTGCCAGGCACAAGGCTGTATAAAAAAGTCGGTCTAAATTATCATGCAATTGGAGTTCTGCTTTGGATGCTTGTGGTGCGTGTACAGTGTAGTTCAGCCTCCGCTGGTGCTGAATTCAGAGATGCAGACGTGCGCTTTAAAGTTGTTCGGTTATATTTCCCCATATCTTTAAGATCCAGTAAAAGATTTGAAAAGGAAGCAGTGACATTGGACAGTATAAGTTACTTGAACCAATCGCTCATCTAGCCAATGGACAGGTTTGCCTCGATTTGCTTGCAGAGCAATTGCAGATTTAATAGATGTATGTGTCATGAGTCTTAGTTTATTTACTATCTGCACCAATATTTTTTCAGCTGCTTGCTTAGTGTACATCAATTTCTTGCAAATTTAATTCACTTAACACAGCTTCAAGAAGCTGTTTGTGCAAGAAGAGAGGAAGGGAGAAATACCTGCTATATATTCATTTTCAGAAGATGTACATCACTGATATTTGGACTATGGGACAGACAGATAATCAGATCCTATCTATCCATGAATTTAATTCAGTTTTACCATTTTGGTAAATTTACTTTGCAGCCCTTTCTATCATCTAGACCAGTGCTTCTTAAACTGTTTGACCCAATGACCCCTTTTCCCAGTCTCGAATAATGTCATTATCCCCACCCCCAAAAAAATCATACAAGCATCTTGGCAGTGACAGTCCCAGACTGGATCCTCGACTCACAAACAGGCAATTACAAATCCTACTGATTTCCTGGACAGAGTGTATAGTTTTCATGGCAGCAATATGGAAGTGTTTTTCCAAGACTTTGTTTTAAATTTCCCAATCTGGTATGGAGCTTGGGTTCCCTGATAGACTCCATTTTTCTCCCATTTTGAGATCAGTCATGGTCCATGAGGTCCTGAACAGGAGTACACACTTGTGTGCTCTGAAAGCTTTATAGCCCCTATACCCAAGAGGCTGACTAGAGGTTTTGGTTTTTTTTAAACTAAGTCTTCATGGTTATCTGTTGCAGATAGTGTGGTAGTGATTTCCTGAACTGGGCAGAGATAGAATTAGATAATCTCAAGCCTTACATTCTGTGATTGTATGATTCCTTGTATTGATCAGTTTAAGTTTCAATAATTTTATTAGAGAAAACTTATCAAGGATGCTTGGAGGCATTGGGTATGTTTAGACTGGAGAAAAGAAATCTTCAAGGAGGTATAACAGTTGTCTTCAAGTATCTGGAGCACTGTTTCTCAACCTTAGCAACTCTTCAACTCACATGCTGGCTGGAGAATTCTGGGAGCTGAAGTCCACACATCTTAAAGTAGCCAAGGTTGAGAAACACTGACTGAGAGCTATCATGGGGCAGACACAATTCAGAATTGTTCCAGAAGACAGAATAAGAAAATAAGGGTTTAAACAACAAAGTAGTGGATTTCCTAAATGGAAAAGCTGGTCAACAATTGAAAAGACTGTCTATTTTAGCAGAGGCTGGATTGCCATATGTTGGGGATGTTGTAATAGTGCCTTCCTGCACGCTGTTGGAGGGGGGGTTGAGTAGACGATCTCCAAGGTTGCTTCCAACTCTTACCTTCTATGACTATGCATGATTCTTTGAAAGGCATCATTTCAATGCAATTCACAATTTTTCATCTTTGCTTCATTTTCAGTTACTTTTTTTTTTTTGATGGACTGAAAAGTAAGAGTGTAGATAAATAATTGATAGCTTTTGTATGCAACAGGTTTGTCCAGATCATAAATTGATGAATATTCTTTGATTGATCTTCTATAAGAACACTGAAGCTGTATGGTTTGCCTTGAAGATAGCCATATCTTGTTCTTAGTGGAAAGTGAGAACCTCCCTCCTCCATGTACAGTATGCAGTTTAGCTTTGTTTCCAGAATCCAAGGTGAAGGCATCCTTCATTTGCTTTATGCCCTAAAGATGCCTTATGGCTTGCATATTAAAGGGGCAATATTCAATATAATAAATGGTGCAAAAAGCTAACTTGCAATATCCCCCCCACATTCAACAATCTAGATGCAGAACATAACACTAGTGCTAAAAGAAAACAACTGTCATCTAGATCAGGGTTTCTCAACCTTGGCCACTTGGAGAATTCCCCTGGCTGGCGAATTCTGGGAGTTGAAGTCCACATATCCAAGTCGCCAAGGTTGAGAAACATTGATTTAGAGGATGCCTGGGAGATGCAGAATAAGCAGGGGCATATCACCTACATGAGCAGTCAGAGGAAGTTGTCTTTGTTTAATGGTGATACTGATATTTTGTAATATCCCTGTTTTAGGACTTGCCCTACAGTTTTCATCTGTTTTCCATCTCAAAATGGCAGGAAGCAATACCATCTGTCTTCAGCAATTATGGTTGAAGTGAGGGGGCTCTTGGGGCTTAAAAACAGGTCCTGCATAAAGTTCCCCACCACTCTTACAGGCAAGAGATCAGCAGCAGGGATTGCAATGAAGAGTTGTTTTTTCTAGATCACTCTTACTCTTCCTTAATGCATCGCATCAGAAAGTTCCCCTTTTATTTTCATACTCTAAACCTGACATTCTATACACTAAATCAGAGGCATGTGATTTCTGTATGCTTAATAGCTACACCAGGGTTTGTTGGGTATGTTGAAGACTGCACTCCAAAAATATGATAGGCCAGATGCATTGGGCATCCACAGGGTTTTTGTTTTATTTATTTATATTTCAAATTTAGTCACCACCCATCTCACTCAAGAGCAACCCTTGCATTATGACATGCATTTTGGGGTTTAAATAAACTCAAGATCCCCCAAATAGGACCCAGCATGATGGAATAATCTAAGGGTGTACCCCTACTCTAAGCATCTTACAAAGAACATAGTGATTGAACGACAAGTGAGTTAACACTGGTCTGAAGCTGGACGCCTCACACAGTGCACACCACAAATGAAAAATTACCACCCAATTGCATTTCCATAGAGAATAGTCTCTTCATCAGAACTGTCAGGAGATAAAGATCATTTCAACACCTTTATCCAGCTTCCAGTATGAAGGATTTGATTGACAGTAATTTGTTACAAAGGATTGTCACTTCTCATTTCTCTTCTTCCCTTAACACAAAATCAAAATCTACCTCCTGTCCAAGGACAGTAAAAAAAGCATCTCTCCCATAAATATCTTGTTCTGTGTTTTTAAAAATACTCTTTCTTGGCAATTTTGGGGAAGACTGAGCCCAGAGCTGGGAGAAGCAGATTCAAACTCCTGTCCAGCACCCTATTTCAGCCTCAAATACAATACGTTGACAGTGATTTGCTTCAGTGATACATGGACTAAAGTTGGAACAATGATTAGCATAATACAAATATGGGACTCAACATCTGTGATTGCACAAGATCTTTCCCTTGAATAGTTGGTTCACGTATTATGCCAAACTATGTTTTGTATTCATTGGGATTTCTTCAACAAGCCATGGCAACTTAAGTCATGTAGAATGCTGGCATGAACCAAGATTTGTGCACCACCAAGGGTAGGTTAATGTATTGTGGCTTGTGAAACCAGCCACTATGGTTTATCAAAAAACTTCCAGTATTTCCGCCTGTGAAGAAGTACAAGAACTTGCACACGCATTTTATGTTACCACATACATGCAGGCAAATCACACATCAAGTCATGGCAGACTGGGAGGAGTGCAATGAATATGAGTTTTGGGGGAAGAAGTTAAAGTAGAGAGGCAAAGTCAGACGTCCCTGCCTTTAGTGCAACCCCTGGAGCCCTTCCACAAGCTGCTTTCTTATTGTAGTTCTTGCTTGAAAGATTGTACACTTCTGGGTTAAGCTTTCCTCCTTGCAACTGATCTTGGTCAAGACTGCTGTTACCTTGCAATTATTAGCGCCAGGAAACAATGATTTCAGCTACATCAGATTCACTGGAGGGGGGTGTTAAAATCTTCCCCCTTCCTCAGCAATGCCAATTAAAATCACTGTCCTTGTAAAACCATCATTGTTACTTTACTGCCTTTCTGATGGCTGGAAAAATTGGGCACAGCTGCCTGGAGCTGCAATTTAAAGCCTTAAAGTATTAAACCAGAAAAGACATGTTCATATTAGATGTGTTCCTGGCCCTTGTTTTCTCATCAGATTATCAGAAAATATCCAGCACCATTAATAGTCTTAACTTATCTTCAAACAAAGAAGATAAGTTTGTTACTTTTCAAAAAGTATATTTTCTAATTCTGCATTTTTTCCTCATTTCTGGTTCTACATTACTGTGCCCTTTTCAAAAATCCTGTTGCTTAATTTTATTTTTCCTCAAAAATGCATATTTATATGCACATTTTCTCTTGATATATTCATTTAAATCCACATTTCAAACTGCTAAGAACAGCATCACAACAGGGGGATGTATAGATGTTATGATATTTGTTTTGGGTCTCAGTTTGACAATTTGGTAAGCAGATGTCTAAGTTGGTCTATCCAGGCCAATTTAGTTCTACATATGTTCCTAGCAGCAGTTCTACAAGAGGCCATTCTTAATTTTCTTGATCAGAGATGCCAGCTAGACATCTCACCTTTGACCCTTTTCAAGTTCAAAACATTTGTCTGGCCAGGAAAATTGATTCACCAAGCCAAATGCACTTCATATTAGGAGAGCCAGCCCTACAAGTAGCCAGAGGGAGATACTAGATGCTGGAAGGAAGAAGGAGAAAGCAGGCCAATCAATGTGAGTTGAGACATACGGCTATAGGCAAGCCTGGGTCTTCAGAAAGATGCTATTACTCTCAAATCAAAAATATTGAAATGAGATCCAACTGCCTATCCAATTAGCTTCTGTACATAAAAGGGCTAATGCATCACCTTGTCTCTGATAGCGGGCAACAACATGGGATAACGTCCACAATGATGCACCCAAGATTCAATAAATTGCCTGAATTCAGCTGCCTCAATAGAACTGAGAAAATGAACTGAAAAGCTGTTGTCAAGAGACTGGGACAGGCTGCTCTTCTCATCTGGTGTGGCAGGTCACCCATTTTGAGGGCCTCTAACAGTAAGTGCAACTCTCAAGTAAATGGATTGGAAGCTTTTTGAGGTGGCCTTGGGTGTTTTCTTTCTATTGTGTAGATCATTGCTGTAGGCGGTCTAGTATAGTCTGAAGCACTTAGGCTGAATTTATTGCCTTTTCTTTTCTTTAGACTTGAACCTTTCTTTAGACTTGAAACTCCTCTGAGCAGTTTTGATTGCAGCAGGAGGCTACCTGTTTTTGTTGCTAATCATAGAGAATCATGCTGTACATTCATCTTCCAGAGAGTGGGACTTTCTTCCTTTGATGCAATAGCATCCCCAACAAACAAGAGTGTTGCAGACATTATTGCAAGCCCAGTGATTCAAGGGCTTGGTTCATACAGCACACTTAACATTAACTGTATTAATCTGGTTTCTGTATTTTCACAGTTGAATCATAAACTAACCACTTTTGCTGGATTTATACCATAGGGAACCCAGGTTAAAGCTAATCAGGCTTAGCATGATTTTAGGATTCAAGTAGACCTGGTTTAATCTGTTACATGAATTCAGTCAAAGCTGGCTTTCAGCTCTCTTTTTTATTCCAGGCATCACTGATGCCACTATGGGAATTAATATTCACCACAACAAGGACCAGAAATTTCAACATAAGGAATCTAAGCTAGGATACTTATCTTTGCCTCTTAGTCAAGCTTTACAGATTTCTTGCTTGCTAAACCAATGTAAAATTCAACAAGGTGATACTCAAATGGCTATTTATGAGTTGCACCAACTGACCTCCATTGTCTGTGTCATAAGAACATAAAAATGTGAGTATAAGCAGTGCCCTGCTAGATTGGATACCCAGCCCATCTAATCCAGCAGTCTATTCTCACAGTGGCCAACCAACTTCACAAGGAAGCCCACTAGTCTCCCAGCCACACTGCCATCAAGGCTAATAGTCATTGAGCCTCATGATTTCCATGGATCGGTCCAAACCTTTTTTGAAGCCAGCCAAGCTGGTAGCCAGCACCACATCTCATGGTAGAAAATTCCAAAATTACAGGTTGTATTTTAAGAAACAAACTTTTGTCTGTCCACGATTCATACTTGATCAATAAACTGAAGCTCCCAGGCCAGGAAAACAAAACTGCTGTTGTGGTGGGTACAGTGACTGATGATGTTCATATCCAGGAAATTCACAAACTGAAGATTTGTGCCCTCAGAATCACCCAGGGAGCCCATCGATACATCCTGAAAGCTGGAAGCTACATAACGATTTTTGACCAATTCGCCATGGCTACATCTAAGAACCACAGTACTATTTTGCTTCCTGGACCCAGAAAGGCCCCAAGTTTATCAGCATTTTGACAAAGCTCCTGGTACCCCATACCACCACACTTAGCCAAAAGTTTGATCTACCAGAAGCATAAATTTGAATGAGTCCAAGATTGTTGTGCCAGTTGAGGCTACAAAAACTAGATGGTTTTGTGAAAGATATATGGATTAAAGCTATTTTGCTGATTTTTTTTTTTAAGTGGCTTTAACTACAACACAAGGATGGGTGCTAATCATCACACATCTGCTAATTGGGCTGTTGGTGAGGGAGGCTAGCATGGTTGACCAAGATGATTTATTTATTAGTTCAATTTATATGGCTACCCATCTCAAATTAATGACTCTGGGTGCCTAACAATGTTTAAAAATATTTTTAAAAAAACAGAAAAAACAAAAACACACATAAAACAGCAGTTGGGGTAAAAACAGATCTATCCAGAACAATTACCATGGCCAATGCACAGGTTCAGCCCCCCTCCTGACCCCCAGGTCCAGTGACAGAACTAAATCTTTAAGGCCTTACAGAAGTTTGACAGGATCAAGGGCAGTCTGATGATGATGATGATGACAATGTTCCACAGGGTGGGTGCCATGACAGAAAAGGCTGCCTTCCTGAGTCCCACCTAATGACATTCCTTAGTAGACAGAACACAGAGCATGCCTCTTCTGTTGGAAGGAAGAGGAATATTAGAAATTAATATCAGTCAAATAATAGAAAGCTTTTTCACATGTATGCATGCCTTTAGAAAAACTTTTTTTAGACACCATAAAACCTATATAGCAGTGCCTGTAGATCAAATTTGGAGATATTTTTAGGGACAGGATTTTTTGAAAAAAGAAATGGCAACCTTGAGAATAAACAGCCTTGTCTCTCTCCTTTACTGGCATGGATCTGTTTTGCCATATTCTGCCTGTACTATGTCTTCCTGTCCTGGGCATAGGTTTTGCATGGGGACAAAGAGATGTTCTGGGATTCCCATTTTTCTAGGCACATTCCACATGGGTGACACAATCAAAGCCTTTTCTATAATCAATTAAATACATATTGACTTCTTTTTCACATTCTTGGGCTTTCTCAATTACCTAGCATGCATCAGCAATAATGTTTCATGTTCTTTGGCCTTTTCTAAAGCCAGTTTGAACATCTGGCAACTCCCTTTCCATGTGGATTTCTAGTCAACACTGGATGATCCTAAGCATTATTATGCTAGCATGTGAACTTAAGGATATTGTGTGATACTTTATGCATTCTGTTAAATATTTCTTTGGTATTGACACAATGACTGACCTCTCCCAATCTGTTGGCCGTCGTGTTGTTCTCCAGATTTACTGGCATATATTAGGCATTCTAATCTTCAACCAAAACCAGCACATCTTGCTTTTACATTCTGCCATTTTCAGACTGAACTTGACCATAAAACTTGACAACCAGCATATTAAAAGCTTGTAAAGAAAGTCTGATATTATTCTGTCATTGACTGCATTGTACCCAAGTACTGTCTGTGCTATATCCTTCCTGACTATGAGAGCAACACTGCCCATTCTTCATTTTTTGTGTCTTGAGTAGTAAATAGTATGATCTTCTGGCTGAACATGTCCATTTCCAATCCATTTTAATTTCAATTCAGGTGTCAATATGTAGTTGATTCATTTTATCTTTCATTATACTGAGCTTTCCCATGTTCACCGTTTTCATGTTTCATGCTCCCACTATAATTTGCCTTTGCTACTTCAGAGTTTCTTTTCCTGCATGTCAACATCAGCAATTAAATCTCTGGGAGGCTTTAATCTAGCAGCATCATAAATACTATAAGTACTATGAAGGAGCCTCAGCTCTTCCTCAGTAGCATATTGAGTCCCATCCAACTCAAGGAGCCCATTGTCTGACTTTATATCATCAATCACTAAAGTTACCATCCACTTGCACCTCCCTCCTATATTGCTGCAGCCCAATATAGATGTCTGCTTCCTTTTGCTGGGCAGCTAGGATGACCGTCATGCCTTTGGAAACTCCCCTGGGAGCATAGACTCTTGGAGGACAGTCCTGGCATTCTTCACTCATTCCTCCTGGGTAAACCCACTGCACACACACAATGAAGCAGCATAGCAGAACTTGGGGAGGAGAGACTACCAGTTGCTGTTGTTCAGTCGTTAAGTTGTGTCCAACTCTTCGTGACCCCATGAACCATATTGCGCCAGGCCTTCCTGTCCTTCACTGCCTCCCGGAGTTTGCTCAATTTCATGTTCATTGTTTCAGTGATGCTATCTAACCATCTCATCCTCTGCCGTCCCCTTCTCCTTTTGCCTTCCATCTTTCCCAGCATCAGGGTCTTTTCCAAACAGTCCTCTCTTCTCATTAGGTAGCCAAAGTATCTGAGCTTGAGCTTCAGTATCAATCCTTCCAAAGAGCAGTCAGGGTTGATTTCCTTTAGGATTGACTGGTTTGACCTTCTAGCAGTCCAAGGGACTCCTAAGGGTCTTCTCCAGCACCACAATTCAAAGGCATCAATTCTTCGGCACTCAGGATGGTCTCAGTTCTTTACATAAAAAACTTACAGCCACTATCTTAGAGGTGATGGCACAGCAAGCTTTTCTTGAAAGGCCTGGTTTTGGGCAATTATCACCCAGTTGCAAATATCAACAAGCAAGGTGTTAAAGAAGGTGATTAGCCATCCAGCTACAAGTATTTCAGAAGAAGATTATGGGGATCCACTTCAGTCTCACTTCAGAGACTACCATGGTTGTCCTGATTAATGATCTCTTCCAGGTGAAGAGCATAGAGTGTACTATCATTTTGATTCTCAGGATCTCTCAGTGGCCTTTGACATCATGGAATATTCCATCAGGATCATGGAATATTGATGGAGTAGCTTAATAAGTTGGGAACTGGAATACAGATGTGAGCCGTGAATCAGTATCCCATCTTAGAAAATACATCAGTACATATAATGATGGCTTAGAGAGGGTTCAGGCATAGTAAATGGCATTGAAGGGACCCCAAGAAGAAAAACAAGGTGCCCCTCCCTCTTTTTTTTTTTTTAAACTAGTCCTGGTTAACCCTCAAGTTTCTATATTCAATAAATGGCATGGTAACTTTTCATCCAATATTGGACACTGTCTCTTTAGAACAGGAGAAGCTTCTGCCCTTTCAGAAGGACAGAAGCCTGACTGTGTGTGAACAGATGCTGAGGGTGCTAGACTCATTTAAGTCTCTTCTCACACATTTGAGTCTCATGGACCCCAGCAGCTAATTTTCAACTTCCTCACTGAATCCCACATTGAAAATAAGATGCCAGACTGAAAGCTGGTCTTGAACATCAACTGGCTTCAGATGAAGGAGAAAGCAGGAAAAGCATTGTTTTGGCTTAAGCAAGGTCAATAACACAAGGCAGGCATTTCAAGATAGGGATTTAGAGATGGGTTGTTTATTTCTGGTGTTCCCTGAATTTACATCCCAGATTTTCTACAGGAGCAAAAGGTGGCATTTATAGCATTTCCTCCTTCAGTTTTTCCCCTACAACAACCCTGTATTGTAAGATGGGCTAGGAGAGAGAAATCATCCAGTGAACTTCCACAGCTGAAGGTGGATTTGAATGTGGGTTTCCTGTGTCTGGTCCAACACTTTAACCACTACACTACATTACACTGACTTAAATTGCCTTGCTGGAGTAAACTGAAGGAGATGGCTTTTCCACATAGTTTTGTCTCCAGCATGTAATTTTCAGAGACGTTCTATCTCTATGAGAGCCAGTTTAGCATAATGGTTAAGGCATCAGGCCAGAGACCATGAGTTCTAGTGCTGCCTTAGGCATGAAGCTATATATAAGTAGGTATTTATTTAGCTATCATGTAGTTTTATTCCCCTCAAATGTGGCGAAACACTATGAGAGATTAGGTTAGAGGGAAAGTGGACTTCAAGGCTGAATGAAGGAGATGGTCCTTCATAGGGCACAATGATACAAGGTATTTGGCCTATGAATGGCAGGGGATCCATGAAGGATAAGTGCCATGTTGCTTGTAAGAAATCACAAGCAATTTTGGATTAAAATTGCCACCAGTAAATTGACAGCGCAGGTACATGTCACTGGTCTGATCTGTAGATAAATATTGGAAGCATGTTGCTCCTTATTCCTCAATAACACAGAAACTCATCCACCCTCCTTTCTTTGCAGAAAAAAAGGAAAACATTGCTTTTTGTTTTTGCTTTTTTCTTGTTTGGAAATGCCTGCCATGGTACATTAAAACCACACGGACTCCGTGGAACAGTATTTATTCTACCTCTACAAATGGAAAACTATTCAGTTATCTGCTACATGCAGTAGGAACAGAGATTGGAAGGCTATCATTGTAAAATCCATGTCCAGTACTGTGAAAATGATCTGATACAAAGGGTGATTTATTTCCAAACAGGGAGGACCTTATCTAGTTTCAAGCTGCGTGTCAAGTTCTGTTCTCTGCAACTTACGTATTCTGCTATTTAAGAGAGCAAGAGCACTGAATGTGACTAAAATGTCAAAATGTTCTGGTAAGGAACTTCTTCAAGAGCTCTTCTGCAACTATAGTGCTTCCAGACCAGAACTGCTCACCTGGAACTTGCACCTTAGCCTACCCTACTGAAATATTCCCAAATGTGGAAGAAGCCCAAAGAAAAGATGTCTATGAAGTTATCCATACTTTTGCAGGAAGAAGTTCAGCTGAAGCTTCCTCCTGAACAGGGCAGATATATTCAGAATAAATAAAATAGGCTGTAAGTATTGATTGGTTGGGCTACTCTGAATTTCTAAAATGACATGTTTATTTTATATGTTGCTGTGAGGTCTTTGAAATTTCATCAAAGGCTTACTGAAATGTCTTTTTTTCTTCTTTTTTTATGCAAAGAAATGGAATATGGAAAATAAAGAAGACATGTATACTTGCACACACATATCTTGATAAATGCATTATAAACAGGATTAGTCCCACTTGCTGGGTGAGTTGATGTAATTTCTGTGATCTTTAGTTGCTTGTTGTCTGTTCCTTGAGCTCTGTTTCACTGGATAGTTATTGGGCCTAAACTAAACCTTGCAGAATAAAGTTACCAACTTTCACACACAACACACACACGCATACACACAAAGACAGATATACCAGATGTGGATCTGAATATTTTGATGGCATTATCTGAAATAATCTACTACACTGTTTATGAACATAAAGTGCTTTCTTGTGCATGAATCCACCTAACATTAATCCATCTACATACTCATGATATTTGTTTGTTTGTTTGTTTATTCGTGCAATTTAGAGGCTGCCCAATTGCAGAAAAGTCTGGGTAGGTTACAATATCAAAAGCGGTAAACAATAAAACAAACAAAAACACAGCCCATGCACCTCTGGAGGAGAAAATATGTACCTAATCAAATAAAATCCCAGTCACCTAACACAAGGCTCAGGGGAACAGTCAGGTTTTCAGCAACTTGTTGAATATCATCAGGGTGGGAGCTATGCGAATCTCTGGGAAGAGGCTCTTCCGGGGGCAAAGGCTATGACAGAGAAGCATATTCCCTAAGTCCTGAAATATGAGATAGTTTAATTGAAGGGACCTGGAGTGCACCCATTCTACCCAATCCTAAAGGACAGCAGAAGCTACCAGAGATAGGCAGTCCTTCAAATAATCAGGCCCTATGCTATAAAGGGCTTTATATGTGACAGTCAACATTTTGAATTGACCTGGAAGCCAACTGATCACCAGGGAAGCTCACGGAACAGCGGTGTCACATGGGCACACTAAGGCATAGTGCCATATTCTGGAACAGCGGTAGCTTCTGAGTAATCTTCAAGAACAGCTTCATGTACAGCACATTGTAATAGTTCGCTTCTGAGATGACTTCTGAGTGAATGTCTGGAAGGTCTCCCAGTCCAGGAATTGGTGCAGCTGGTACAAGGCCTTCTTAGCCACAGCTGCCACCTGTTCTTTGACTAGGAGCTCCAAGTCCAAAACAGCCCCCAGACTGAACATCAATCTCAAATAGGGAAGAGCAATCCCATCCAAGGCTGAAGATGGAAAGTTCCTAAAGTTGGGGGCCCAAATACCCACACCTACTTGGTCTTGTCAGTATTGAACCTGAGCATGTTCTTCTTTACCCAGACCCATGCAGCTTCCAGACACTGGGACAAGACATCGACAGCACTGCTTGGACAGTCAGGGGTTGAGATGTATCACTGGGTATTGTATTGATGGTACCCAATCTCAAATCAATGGGTGACCTCATTCATGATTTCATATAGATGTTAAATGAAGAGGTGAGAATGTCAAGCCTTGAGGCACCCCACAAGTGCAGGGTCATGGGCTCAATCTCTTCCCACCCGGAATTGACCACAAAGAAGACTGCTGCAACACAGTGCCCCACCCTCCCAATCCATGCAGTCAGTCCAGAAGAATATCATGATCAATGGTATCAAATGCTACCCCCATCCTGGCTCCAACGTCATTGTCAAGTGCAATGAATGCTGCGCCCATCTGAAACATGACTGCAACAGGTCCAGAGAATCCATTTCCTCCAGGATCCTCTGGAGCTGCTGCCTGACCACTTTCCCTAAAAAAAAAAAGCTTAGAGTTTGGACAAAAATTGTCTCAAATTACATGCATCCCATTGCCCTTCTAAATTCTGGCACTGAATTTTAATTTTGAATGTGATTGAAAAGAACAATGATCAAATACAAGGGCAACAATCTTATGAACTCTGTTTAGAACTGAAATTAAATTAACTAAACTAAGGTTTGCCCCAGCCTGCCAGGAGAACAGCTTTTAGCAAGCCCCTGAAAAGGCCCATGACCTGGTCTAATGATTCACTGTTTGTCTTTTGGTTTGTCTGGGAAAATAAATAAAAACTGATAGAAAAATTAGCATAGTAAGAATGGCTGGATAAGGAACTAAAACGGCAAAAACTACTTTCTGGGCTGAGTTATTTAAATAACGTTTCACACAATGCACAGTTTGGCCAGTGAATTAATCCATTTCCTGGGTTTGCACAATATGTTGAATAATAAAGTAACTCAATGGGCAAAGTTTGCACAATATATGAGCCACAGAAAAGCTAACCAAAGTAAAATTAACAAAGCTTAGCACATTGCTTGAATGTAGACATTGCCTTGGTGTGCTATAAGGATCCAGCCTCAAGCTATTAGAGAAATGAGAAAAGTATTTCATGGTCTTTTAAAATCTTAGCAGGGCTAATAGTTGCTCAGATGGAGATTTTTTTCCCCCTTCTATTTTCACAATAATGGAGAAAAGGGGCAATTATAGTTCCTGCAAAAAAAAATATTTTTTTTTTCAGGTTGCATCTTTTTTCTTTATGATGATGATGATTATTTCAGCAACAATACCAAAAGCATTCCTAGAAAAGAGTTCAAGCAAAGAACTGCTTTTCCGCTTGGCGTGAAGTCATTTAAAGCAAAATGCAAGAAATCTATTCTTTCTACAAGAAAAGGGTCATTGAAGGGTTTCCCATTCCTAAACAAAGATTAAGCAATCTACTCCTGAAAAGGACCAAATATGAGTATATTATATGAGACCCTATAGAATTTGTTGTTAAAGAAGCATGCTTGGAATAATTTCAGTGCCAAGGGGAAAAATGAGACCCCTCCAGATGCATTTGTGCATTATTTGGTTTTACTGCTCTCTTAGCCTGCCTGCCTGCCTGCCTTCCTCTCTCTCTCTCTTTCTCTCTTTCTCCTTTCATTTTTCGTTCTTCTTTCTTCCTCCCCTCCCCTCCCCTCCCCTCCCATTATGTCTTAGGGCACTTTACAGATACAGAATTAAAACAGTACAAATACTGAAACAAATCTTAAAACATTGTATAAAACAATACCTTTTAAAACAATTAAAATGTTAAAACAGTTCTAAAAAATTAAAATAATCAAATCACTGGCCTGGGTAACTGCTATGACCACCTCCTAAACTACAATAAAGAGGGAGTTTGCTTCAATGGCAATAACACTTTGTTCATAACATGTGCCCAAACAGAAAAAGCAGAATTAATGTCAAATGTATCCTTGGTAGAACCTTTAAAGGTTACCTGTTCAGGAATAAGCAGTCCTATAGAGGTCCTAATGAGAAGATCTTGAATCAGGCTCAGAAGGCAAACAATGAAATTGTTTCAACTTGAAAGTTATGTGGGACTTTCAGGAGGCATCATAGCTACTCATGTTGCTTTATTCTGGATCAGCTTTAAAAGCTGCCCTACAAAGAATGGAGTTTTGTTTGGGGGTTTTTGTGCCTTTGGGTCAGAGGTGACTCCTGCAAGTCCTTGCAGTTTTATTGGCAAGATTTTGAAAGGGGTTTGCCATTGCCTCTTTCCTAGGGTTGAGAGAGAGGGACTGGCCCAAGGTCACCCAGCTGGCTTCGTGCCTAAGGCAGGACTAGAACTCCCAGTCTCCTGGTTTCTAGCCTGGGGCCTTCACCAGTAGACCAAACTGGCTCTCATACAAATAACGTAAATCTAAAGTTGAGCTTACCAGTGCATGTGTCATTGAAGACAGGTGTCACTCCTCCAGGTAGAGAGGCAGTTGGGTTTTATCAGAAGCCAATGAAAGGCTCTTGTAGTGGATTATGGGGACTGCAGATTATCTGCTTATACAAATAGATGTATAAGCGGATACAAATAGATCAGCATCTGTCCTGACTGGGTTGGAATTCAGATGCTCTGCCCCAACACTGGGAGAATGAAAAGTGGAACTAGTAGGGGAATGCTGGCAGGGAAAATATAGGCAAGAATGCCAGATGCATTTTATTTTTATTTTTTCCAGTGCTTCTTTGTTCAGCTGTATAATTTTATATTTGCTCACATTTTTTTCTCTGTTTCTCTACTGATTAATAGTTACTAGTACTAGCAAGTAGATATAGGCCTCCTATAACTTGGGCCAACTCCCAATAACACCTTTCATTGTGTTTGTTAAAAATACAAATCCTTCTTCATTACTATTGTAGCGTTTGGGTTTGTACTAATACCATGTATTCACAAACCACTTGGACCCTGTCACTTTGGATGAAGTGGGAAATTGAAGGCACATGTTTAGAAGCCATATTTTGGATGAGGTGAATCTTCTGTTCCAGATTCCAACAAAATGGAGGGAGGGGACATCTCCCTCTCAAGAACAGATAATGGCAGCTTAGCTGCTTGCCCCTGAACTTGGGTAGGAAGGAAGAGGGTTAGCCTTGTTGAAAGTGAAAAGGCAGCTTGGGAAATCCTGAGGGGGTGGGAAGGTGGACACCCCTGGAAGGGTTCTGGCAGGTTTGTGACACATCTGTGCTGCATCTATGAGCCCCACTAGGTAGATCAGACCATGGAATGAACTCCATGGGAAGGCTAAAACTACTTTTACTGAGATTGGCTATAATGACAGAATCTTCTAAGTCTGTGCTGTGCCTCCTCCTACTTCCTATAGTTCAGTGAATTAGAGAGACACCTAGCTGATCCGCTTCCAAATGTTACCTAGTTCTGGACTTAAAAAGTGTTTCAACCCCTTTTGCCTAGGCAACACTTTTGCATGTCTCCGTAAGGGTCATCTTCCTTACTCTCTGCAACAGCTCTCTGGGCCATTGATCATTAAGGGACAGTCCAGCATACATTCTAAATCCAGTAGGACTCCTCAGGCTGCAAATCTGATTTTTAAGGGGAAGTGCAACCCCATCCATAATCGGCATTTCTCCCATATCCCTTCTTTATTTTCTTGCATTTGTCATTCATAGTTAAACCTTCTTGGTTTCAGCTGGGATCTCCTTTGGTGAGCTAACTGGCTAACAATCAAGCTGCATAGCTCTCCTCAGAAAGATAGACACAATAGCCATACACAGAGGCAATGTTAGATGTTGAACTTAGCAGGCTTGACTCTTTTTAATTGGCAAGAGGCATAGTGAATGCCCCGTGTGTTTGGTTTCCATACCTTGCTGTGATCCTGATGGGATTTTGCTCTTATTCTTCACTCCTGAACTCCTATGCTAAATCACAAATCAGCAGTAAGCAATCCTTCAGTGGGCCATAGGCCCCCCATGGCTCCCATTTTTAGTGGCCCTAGAATCTCCCAAGAGGGTAATGCTAAAATTTGGTGACAAATTGATAAAATTTGGTGGTACCATTTCCCATTTTTAACATTTTGTAAGAAATATAAGATTTCTTGCTTAAAAAACAACAAGAAAATAGGGGTGTGAAACCTAGGTCAGTAAATTTCAGGACTGCCCTCAAGTGACATCCCTGCCATACAACTTGCAGTAAAAAAAAATGGCACGTCCATATCATAAACCATTATTTATGAACCATAATGGCTGAATGCATACATTTTGCTTCACCAAAACCAAGCAAACTATACTAGGAGTTAGTGAAGGGTGAACTCAACTCTCCTTTTTAGCCTTAGAGGTATGAGAAGAGTCCTTGTTGATGTCAGTCCCAGGGTAGATGGGCTGATTAAGATGGTCCACACTAGGCACCTTAATTCTGGTAGGTGCTGAAGGATTTCACAGCAACCTGGCAGGCAGTTTCACCAAGTGCTTGATAGGTCCCTGGAATCAGGACACTACAAGAGCTTTTAGATGATTGCCCCAAGCACCATCTTTCTGTTTGCTGATCCCAAGATGTTCCTTGATTCACTGAGGAGCTCCGATAGATGAGCTCCTCAGCAAAAACAGACAACAAAAACAACTCCTGAAGTACCAGTGATGAATCAATATGAACATGAGTAAGAGCACATGTTTGGACCTACATCAGGACAGTAAGTGTGACATTTGCTCCCAGGTGCTGGTTTTAATATTTAAAGCCCTACATGGCTTTCTCCCCAGGTACCTTGAGAACTGCCTTCTCCAGGTGGAACCCACCAGTCTTATATACTTATTCTAGGTTAGGAAGATAACCTACTGTACTTATTCTAGGTTAGGAAAATAAGTTCTGGTGGGGGAGGGCTGAAGGCTTGTTGAGGGACCCAACACTGGAGGAGTTTCATCATCAGAGATCCTATAAAGGGGGCCTTCTGGGTGCTGATGCCTTTAGTGAAACAGTTTGACTTCAAACATCCAGGCTGTGTCATCCCTGCTGGGTTTTCACAGGGTTTTAAAACCTGGCTATTCAATGCTTTTGCAGGGTATTAGTTTGGCCTGCACCTGCTAGATGGAGCCTTTATTATAGTATTGTTTTTGTCTCTTGTTTTTTCTTTTATTTTAGATTCATTTTCTTTTCTTGTAAGCCATTCAGAGCCAGGCTGGAACGGGGTGGCATAGAAATTTTAATCATCATCATCACGCATGGAATGCTGCAACATTAGAGAATTCCAACTCTAATGTTTTTGGAATTCTCCAAGAATTCTCCAAGAATTCCAAAAGGAATCATTATAATTATTATTTTAAGGTACCAGCGATGGACTTTCTCTGGTTTGTCAGCCTCTGGAGAGTTGGATAAACCATGGATTCACTCCATTCACTCCACATTCACTCCAGGGTCCATATAAGCCGCATAGGAGATATGTCTTGCTGCATAGAAAGGAAGTGGGTATGGTTAAAGAAAAGGCTGTCTCCAGACTACAATGCAAATGCTTGTTAAATCCCCTCCACTTTCTTCATAAACTGCTTTCCCCAAGCATTTTCTCCCATTTTATCTGTCTTAAAACCACAGAGTTTAATATTAACATAGTTATCAAAATTTAGACCCAGCTGCAAAATGGGCAGGGAGCCTAACAAAAAGCCAAGGGGACGGATAAACATTAGTCTAGAAAATGATTCATGGCAATTTTTGCTCTTTCCCTCCCTCCTTTCTTCTGCATTCTGACTTGATATTAGCAATCTAGCCTTGCCATATGAACTGCCATGCTGTGGCACCAATATTCAATCCCAGCAAGGATATTATCTTGGTATTACAAGGAACTGAAAGCTGAGCAGAAATATTTCCCTGCATTTTTAAAACTAATTCTTATCTAAACTGATGAAAGAAAACTGATTTCTTTTGAGGGAGAAGAAAATTTCTGTGAAAATCTCATCAGCTGAGTGGAACTTACTTAGTTAAAAAGTGGCCATGGGGTATGTATGTATGAATATCCTCCTATCTTTCATTCCACCATGTTTCTCAGATATTTTGCTGTTCCTGGGCTTCAAGACAATGTCTTCCATTGGACTTTTTCAGACTGGGAAGTGTGGGCAGCCAAAGAAGTTTCAGAATTATGGAAGGATGTGTAATGGGAAACTACATTCCCTGCAGTCCTAAACAAGTCAGCTCAAAGACACAGCCAAGAGATATTTGAGTATGTAGAAAAATAGAAGTCTCTTTCGTGGAAGAAAACTGAATTCTGGAAGTTTGCTGCAGAATAAATCCTCCTGAAGATTGGAGCTGTGTGTGGAAGACTGGAGATTTAGGCTACAGGAATCTAAAGTACCTACAATGGGTTCATTAAAATGTTCTTTTTAATGTTCATTAAAAAGGCAAGATGGGTGCTGCTCCAAGGAGTGAGAAAGAGTGCAAGGTTGCTATGATTCTTTCAAGACACAGCTTTAACATGGAGACTGGAAAAACCTCTGGAGGCTATGCTGTGACCCCCAAAGTGCCCTCCCTTTATGTAGTAACAACATTCTGCTGAAGAAGACTTACTCTGGCCAGTTTTTCCCCAATGCAGATTCAGACTCTGTTGTGTTCTCCAAGATACCATCATGATGCAATAATGACTGAATGCTCTCACTTCCTGGAATACTCTGGCTATATCATAACTCAAGTGCACTTGAAAAGTACAAAAGAGATGGCTGGGAAGATCTTAGCCAGTTTGCCTTCTTGTAAGTGGGTGTCTTGGGACTGAACATGCCTGCTGCCTTGTGAATGCATATGATTCTCTGTGGTAGCTGTTTTACAAGAATGCCTATGACCCAGTGCTTGGTGTTCCCACCTCTAAGTTCCCAGCACATTCTACTTGATGCTACCAATAGAGAAGGGACCTCATAATGGAAGAAGAAATATATGTAAGTGGTGCAGGTGTTATTTGTTTTTTTTAATGCATTATGAAAATACATTTGTGTTGCAAGCTGAACTTTATTGGCACAACTGGTTCTTTGTCTGTGGATCTCTTCCATCAAAGATGTGAATATCCTCTACAGTGGAAGAGATTTTCTGAACAGAGGCTCTCCACTTACAGTACACCTCCTTGAAGGTGTCAATATTGTCACCATTGAAGCACCATCAACCTGCCTCTCCCAGACAGATATGCAAATTAATTTAGCCAGGCTTTTTCTAAATTTCATTGATTTAACTAGATGAGTTGGCTTTAAAGAAGTATCTGCTCTTTTCTACTTTTCATGCAGTTGTCACATGCTATATGCCATACAATGAATAGAAATATCAAAATCTTTCAGATAAATAAAATCACTTAGAGGGAGAAGGTGCTTCCTATCCCGTGGTATGCAAGCCCGAATAATTTTCAGTAGCATCAAATACCTGCACACACCTACAAGTCTGTTTGATCGATACTATGTTTCATCTATTAGGAAGTTTTAGTGTGTCCATGTGGTGGGTATATTCTGCGTTGGGGTGGTGCATTATTTATGCACATAACTATCCATGGAAATTAGATGCAAACTGCATGTGGATTAGAATGGCTAAAGATGTGCTTTGTTACCTTTAGGGTGGGGGAGAACAACAATTACATGTTTTATTGTTTGCAACAGCTGATGAAATGCTTAGATTATAACCTGATTACTTAAGAGCAATAAACGTCTTGTCATGAGCCAAAACCCACATCAAGGTGAGAATCAAAGCAGTATGTTGACATTCTCATGGGGAAGAGAAAACCCCGAAAAACACTCTTGCCAGAGCATTGCCCTGACAAGCTGAACATTTTGCCTTGAAGGCCTCCTTCTGTACTACACAATTTATGAATCAGTGTTTTTAGATTAAGCCAAAGCCTTATAGTTCTCATACCAATCTGCTTATTTCAGAATCTGTGGAATCCATTTTATCATAAACTTTCCCAAATCTGTCCAGACATTGAACTTTTTTTACTCTGGTGGAGGAGAAAGATTCTGGTGGACAGATAAGAGGTAGAAAAAGTGTGTGTGCATGTGTATGATGGGGGTGGGGGTCATTTGTGCCTTGCTGCCCCAAAAGGAAACGCCAGAGAAAGAGGAGACAGATTTGCATAACATTGGGTGTGCTGATTTGCATTTAGAAATAATTACCGTAATTGAACTAGAAATACAATACCTCTCATCATACAGGGGATTAAAGACTTTGACCAGATGACTAGTGGGCCTCCTCCATCTGCTTTCCAGGTGCTTATAGTTGATGTGGAAATGTTCAGTGCCCTTGTTCTTGCCACCTGAGATTTTTTATCTTTCATTCAGACTTGGACCAGACTGTCTTTCAAACAGGCTGAGAGCGGAGTGTCCTCTATCTGAGGATAGATAGAGGACAGTCCTCTCTCAGCCTGTTTGAAAGACTATCCTGGATAAAATATGCTAGGCCTATTTTTATCCCCAAAGAGGTGAACAGAACTGATAGGATTTATTACCAGTTCACATAGTACTGTTTGCTAATATCTTTGGATCAGGAGCCTCATAAAGCATTTTAAAAATGATCGCTGCAATTTAAACAGAAATGCAGTATGGCTTCCATATGGACCTCAACAGTAATGATGAGGTCTGTGTAATCTATTGTGCTGCTAACAATTGACAACATTTTCAAGGCCTCCAAGTCTAGTGAGGATGGACAAGGGGAATTGCAGGGCCCTAAATAGTGAGAGTCAGCCTGGACTTGACTAGGAGCTCATGAGTGACTTTGGGTCAATTATTCTCTAAGATCAGTTTAGCTACTCTGCTGGACCTCTTAGAGTAGAGTTATTACCTTGTCAGTTACAAGACTGGGTATCCAGCAGTGAAACTTGTGTAAGTTCTAGCCAAGTTCAAAGGGAATAGAGTCCTACTAGGAGCCAAAGTTCATGAGGCAAGGCAATATTTGTAATCCAGTTCAAAGTAGAGTTGGTTTCTGAGCAAGTTTCACAAGATCTAGATATATAACAAGAGATATCTAAAACATGGTATGTACTTGTATAGTATAAGGCATATAAGACTGAAGATTGGACTGTCATGGAGACTTTTGCCATTAGCAGACTACACTTAGATGGGTCTTTGAATATATGGAAGCACCCAACATCCTCTTGATCACAGCTAGCACCAGTCAACACTGGTTTCTCTTGTTTGTTGTACTGTTAGGTTTTTTATTATTGTTGTTAGCTGTCCAGAGTTGTATACCACAAGATAGTGGCCATATAAATCTTTTTAAAGAAATACACCCTGATTTCCAGCCCCAGGCTATTCCCAAGTATACCTACCTGTGCCCACGGCTGTATGTGCATGTGAACAGGTACAAATGGTGAGCTGCTTGGATTAATATTGTGTTGAAACATTTCCTCCAATTTCTTGAACATTTTTTTCTTCTCTGAAAAGGTTTCTGAATATCAATCTCATGGTGCTTAGAATTTCCTGAGTATTTCTTTTGGTTGCTTAAACTTATTTTATTGTTGAAATGTGGGAAAGGGTACTGGTATTATTGCTGGTTTATGGGGGTAGTGTTTACATATCTCTGCAGCACATTGCAAATTCTCTGGCTATTCATAATTCTCAATCTGAAAAAAAAAAAAAAAAAAAGACCAGTGAGAGGAATTTCTTATGGTGTTCCAGCAATAGAACAGTCCACCTATGGAGACTGTGGCTTCTCCATCTCTGGAGGTTTTTTTAGAAGAAACTGGACAATTATCTCCCATGGCCAGTTTAAGTGATTTTTTTTTTTTGACATACTTCCCATGATTAGACTAGAGGGTTGGATTCTTGTGGTCTCTTCCAACTCTACCGTTTTATGATTCTATATCTTCCCTTGGGATTTAATGGAAATGAAACCAAGAAAGTTGCTGAAGAGATGATAATATAATGAAATGCAAGATATTCACACACATATACACACCTTGGACATGAGCTAACTATGTGCAAGAATATCACATTCAACCCACGAGAATTTTTTTTCTCATGGGTAGAATGAGATTTTTTTTTCTTTCAAAGCATTTTATTTCCATCTCATTGAATGATGGAACAAACTGCAGAAGAATGTTGCATTTGTTTCCATTGTTTTTAGTAGGCCAATATCTATTTCTGTTATGGATGACGAAAAAACTGGCACAGAAATAGAGATCACCTCTAATGACCCTCCATGGCCTGACTGACAATCACTCTTCCATTAATGAACTAATTAAAATTCTCAGCAATTATTATGGGAGAGATCAAATCAATCACATAATGAGAGGAAACATCTAAAGCACATGAAACTGTCGTAATGGGAAGTTTATGAAAGTTTCTTAAGTTTTACATCAAATAGCCTAACTTTATAACTTTTTGGCTCAATGTCTGGAGAATAGGTAGAAAGACATCAAGAAGCATCACCTGCTGTTTGCTACAGATGTTTTGAGTGTTCCTCTTAAAGTTCCATTTTGTAGTTGAATGACTGCAAACTGTCCATGGATTACTTTTGATGAAGGATATTACATAAATTATTATAATAAAAATAATAAACAAACAATAAAAGGAGAAGTGGTCTTATCTAATTCGTGTCTTTTGTCCAGCCTGAAATCCTCCCCCCTCTTTTTTTTTTTTTTGCTCATGCTAGATTTTATATGTAATGACGTAGTCTCCCTTCTAAAATTCCCACCCCCTCAAACTACTATCATTTCTCATTATTCTTTCCAAGAAGCTTTGTGTCCCCAAGGATGGTTCAGTCCAGTTTCATAACTAATTATTTTTAGAGGGAAATACTGAATTTGGACTCAGGGCAGGGGTGCACAGTTTCCTTGCTACTGGGGATTACTCTTTTTCTCTCTTTCTCCCTCTGCTATAGACTATAGCTGATGGTATCATGATGCTTCTGGAGCAGTTGGTTGAAGAATGTTTGCCCCACTTTGATGGGGCTTCTGGAGAGAAATGGGTGCTTTAAGCCTTGCAGAAGCTTAGGCTAGGCATCTATTTTGCCCTTAAAATATCCCTCCAATAGGAAGAATCAGCTTCACTTCAGGAAGGTTGAATGACGGTTTAAAGGTGAAATCAGGTCCTCACATCAACCCTTTTCCCCCAAGTCTCTCTCCCAGTTTTCCCCACCTCTAAATTTTTGGTCCTATGTTGGAAATGCTCTGGGGGATTCAAAATAGGCATTGGGGGTGTGCATGATCCATAAGCCACAAGTTGTATATCTGCAATATAGAGGACAGATAATATGTGACCTGGTACATTATTCGATCAGTTTGCTTAGATGTTGCTTTCCACTATAACTCCTAATGTCAGAGTTATAATCATATGATATTCAAGAAATATGCAAATAGGGCTTTAAAAGAGATGTTTCATAACATGCTGGATTGAAATATTAATCTTTTTCTTGGCTCATGTTGTTGCTTTTTTGCTGTCTCTGCCTGTGTGTACACACAGAGCCACCTCCCTTTGCATTCTTCCTAGATAGTAGCAGCTTCTGAAGCAGTTGCATCAGCATGGGAAAAGACACAGCTGCTTTAATGATTCAATCAGAGGGATTTCATACCCACTTGAGCAGGTTCTGTAGAACTTTTTCAAATGATTTCCCCTGCTCAGTGGAACCATAACGGCAAGATAGAAATATTTCTATGCTATAATCAAGTATTTTAGGGGGCAAAATGCTAGTGTTGGGGGGAAACCCAAATTGCTCCACAAAAATTTGATAGTAGTGACTGTTGAGTGAGTGGGCAGTGTGACAAAGACAGGAGGAACAGAGAGGGAAGCTGAGGTTGCTCTCTGTGCTTGGGAAAGGCAGTTGCAGTGGCATTGCCCACCATGGAGGAATGGTTGGTGAAATTGACAGAACTTGATGAGATGGCCAAACTGACTTCTTTGATTAGAGAAAGGTCATTATTGACATTCATCAATGACTGGAAACCCCTTATGGACTTTTTGCGTAAAAAAGAAAATGATTTTGTGACTTATGGTTTTGATGTTTAGAAAGAATAGTTTATCAAAAGAAGGGAATTAGGATGTAATCTTAGAGAGAGAGGTTTGATTAGAATTGTAATCCGAGAGGAAGATCGGAAGCCACTTCTTTATTATATATTTTTTCATGTCTTCTGTTCTGTTCTGTTTTTTTTTTCTATCTTTTTTCTTTTTCTTTTTCTCTTCTCTCTTCTCTTTTTTCTTTTTCAGATTTACTTCATTATTTTTTTTTCTTTGAATGTATTTCTTACAATGTATCTAAAATCTTTTAATAAAAACTATTGGAAAAAGAAAAAGAAAAGAAAAGCAGCTTCTGCCAGAGAGAAACTCTTCCCACCCTCTCCTCCCCAAGGCCAGGCTCAGCTGATCCCTTCCCCCAAAGGCATATAAAATATTTACAGCCTCAGAAACTGGAGAAGACCCTCTCCCCACCCCAGGTTGCTGAGAGAAACAGCACAGATTCACTCACAGGCATCCACGGCGGCATCCCAGACGAGCAGCACCTTTTCAGATTAACAAATTTTATTAAAAGGCATAAGCTTTTTCAAAAGTGATGAAGTGAGTTGCAGCTTACGGAAGCTTGTGCCTTTTAATAACATTGGCTAGTTGGAAAAGGTGCTACCAGGCTCCCGCTGGTGATCTGCTCCCATAGATGAGCAGGGCTGTCCTCCTACAGTACAGTTAAGGATGACGTTTGTCTCACTCATGGGTTGGGGAGGAAATGAAGGCAGGATCGTGGAGACATAGCAGGAAAAGAAAAAGAAGATGTTGCCTGGACATCTTTGTGCTTTACTTAGGTGCAAATCCCAAAAGGCCCTAACAATTATTTCAAAACGTCTCCAGGGACAGGAGGGAGAGACTGGGCTTGGTGTGGCTAAAACTCTAAACACAACCACTCCATACTGCATCAGCTTATTGTGATGAACCACTTGTAAATAAATATTCAACTCTGCAGAAGACCCCTATTATCAGAATATTGGTGACATTAAACTCTTTGTTACCTCTCTCTTCCAGAATATCTTCCCTATATTTCCCATTCTAGTGTAATTCTGCATAAAGAACATATTTAATCCAGGCTTTTGCTGCTTATTTTTAGTTGCACATTTAATATTTTTAGTATAGATAGTCTATTAACTTATATCTTATTAGGGGGTCAGATGTACCTAAATTCTAAGAAGCATTATTTCCCTGTATCATAGAAATTTGAAATGCTGTCTTTCTTTACAGCAAAATGTCCTAAACATCATGGATATTCTTGCTTCTGTAAAGTGTTGCAAATAAGAAATGTGAATCATTACACAGATGAGAAAATATTAGTTCCCTGGAAAGGAGGCAGTTGGTACTACTGCTGCTCCAGAGAAGACAATTCAATCCAGAACCTCAAATATGTAGAAGATATGGATCACTGCATCTACAAGTACTCTATTTTTCTGTTTCTTTCAAAACAAACTGCCATTCACCCATTCTTAATTGCCTCAGTTTAAGAATTTCCCAAGCTAGTTTCTCCATAGTCTTAAATAGCTGTTTGTTCTTCAAGCCAATCTGATTTCAAAAGTCTACCACTTTTCTATTTCCAACCAGGGATCTGATCTGCCAAATCTCTCCTATTTTCATCATTGTTATAGAAGGGTAGGGCAAGATGGACAGGTTTTGCTTGTAAAAGAAAAGATTGAGGGGAGATATGAGTGCAGTCTACAGATAGGTTATCTAAAGGAATGTCACATGCAAGAGGGGATGGCCCTGTTGTCTGTTACAGCAGAAGACCATCAGGTTGACATTAAAAGCAAGGCACTCCAGGCTAAATATTAGGAGGAATTTTTTAAACATACAGTATGAAGTGTTAAGCAGAGGAACAGTCTGCCTAGGACATGATGGACCCCTCTTTGCTGGAGGTTTTCAGACAGTTTGATGGGTCTGTCATACTTGGACTGTAAAAAACTGGACAACAGGTAGATGGCACCAAGGAGATATAGAAAACCCTCTTTGCTATCCTTTAGGTCCAACTTTTTGCAACACAGGTATGATAGCCCTACATAAGTGGTAATTAAGAAGATGAAAGGAGGAAAGATACCGCAGGCTCTTGGGAATTGGGATGTTGTGGAATTGGGATAGCATTTTCCTCTGGCTTAATAGTGTTACAGAAGGAAGGAATAAATGCACGCTGTTCCTTTCTTCCTTTACTGCAGCTGAAGCTGTCACTGGAGCTTGTATCCTTGTGGAGCACGAATTAGAAGGAAGAGGCTTCAGCAAGGCAGCTGAAGAGGTCTGAGGCATCAAAGAGGCTGCTTTATGGACTTCTTACTCACATTTAATTTAAGAAAATTGTTTGAGGATTGTTAAATTTTTCCTGTAGTTTCCAGCAAACGTTTATGAGACCAATTAAAGCTTGAGCTCAGAGAAATTTGCCAAGATCTCAAGAAATGAATAGAATAAGGTTAGTGGATTAATGTTTTCCAAATATGTTGCTGCTGTTGTTGACGGTGATGATGACTGATTTTATAGAATACAAAGTTCTATAAAGTTTATAGTATACAAAGTTTAGTCTGGCCTTGACTAAAATGTGACTAGGTAATATTGGCTCACTATGTTGTGAAACCTATCCCATTAAACCATAATGCACTTTACTTTTTTGAGTTAATCTGGATTTAGGATTTAGCATGTTGCACAAACCCAGCCTATAAGTGTTTCTCCATCCCAACCATAGGCATATTCTCTTGACCTCATTATATTCATTGTATCAGTTGTGGGAAACATGAACTATTTTCCATTTTTTTCCAAAGGTCAATTTTCCAAGAACTAGCTTGGGATGTGAAATGCAGACTTAAAAGCAAAAGTAAAAGGAGTGATTCGATCAAATGGCAAAATCCAGGTATTCTATCTATTGGAAAAAATAAAAGGATGAGAGAGTTTGGGGCATCCTCAGTGATGATCACTGGCTTCAAAATGGCAGGCATGACTGGACAGTCAAAGCCCATCCCTTTATATATGCATTGCTCAATACCTTGCTCAATTGCACCCATCACTTTGAAGCCAATATCTGTTGCTACAGATGCCGGAGCTGTTCCCAGAACATTTTAACCAGGGCAAAAGGGGGTCTGAGCATTGTGGGAGCACCAAAAAGGGATTGGCTGACCACACCATGCTGTCATCCCTTCAAGTAGGCCAGGACAGATATGGCAGGGACTCCAGGAATGTTCTTTTATTGTAATAAAGGAGAATAACAGAATCTTGACATTCTATCCAAGTTTCTCTCTCTCTATCCCATATTACACCAAACAAAATCAAGGCAGGGTTATTTTGCGTTTCTTTTTTAAGTTTCCCTTTATCTCAGGATTCTGTAATCTTTTTGGCAAATCATCATTAATGGTTCTCTCTTACTTTCCCTAAGGACAGCAGCATAGGGTTAACTAACTCCAACTTGTCCCTTGGGATGGGAGAATACCAAAACTCATTTGCATACCTAGTCCTCCAAAAAATAAACAAACCTCCCAACCTCTCCATTACAGAACTCACTTTTAAGGCCTGGCAGCAGAGGGATGGCACCAAGATAGAAGCCCTGCCCCTTTGTATGTGACAGAAAGGGGCAGGGCTTGCACTGCAATGCTGGGATGGCTATCTTGATTGCATTGACCTCCCCCATGGATGCCTCTACAGGGCAGCACAGAACACAGAACCCTAATACCGATTGGTTGCAGTAGCCAATGTCTGCCTAGCCAATGAGGAAGCAGCTAATGATGTCATGAAGCCTTGCCAGTACTATCCAGAGAAAGGGCTCTTAGGATACCAGGCACATCCTGGAGAAAGTGAGCAAGGTTTCTGTAAGTCCTGAAGATGTGACTCTTGACCCAGTTAGTATGATTGTGAACTGTCAGAACCACCTTTAAGGAACCTGACTGAGTTAATGGCTGATTGGATTTAGCTTGAGAATCAAACCCAACATGCTTAACATGATTTTGGGAGACTGCATAATGCATTCAACCATAAACTGATCAATTGGCCTGGGTTTACACAGTATACCAAGTCCCCACAAATTATCCAAGGTTAAAGTTAAACAGACTCAAAGGCATCCCCAGGATCATTTTCAAAATGACAAAAGCAGCATTACATCATTGTGTTGCAAGGTCCATCTCTTTCATACATACTTGGGACATCACAACACAGGTACAAAAGGGGTGGAGCCTCCAGTGGATTGGCAGGACACTGCTTTCATCATCTGCCCCCTTTGACACCCCCCCCCCTTTGACACCTCTGCATAGCATATTGTGCAAACACAGCTCTTAGGTTTGTCACTTACGTGAGTAAATATATTGTGTGAACAAAATCATATAGATATGGTTCTTTAACCAAGACTCTCATATAACTATGAATCACAAAGAAGAGTAACATTCATCAAAGTCCACAAACTATGTTTCAATTTGTGTCATCGTCTCCATCAACTCAGGAAAAAGGACATTTTATTAGCCATGAATCTAAACGCTGTATGTGCAGAATATGGGAGAAAATTAAAAAGGAATGCATAACGCATAAAAATATCTTGAAGGAACATTAATAAAGTTCCACGATAGAGGGAGGAATAACAGAACATTCTTGGAGTTATATGTAGCTCATGAATTTCATCCAACACTAACTTTAGGTTAAGATATTAAAAAGACACACAATGTCTTCAAGTGCTTTAAGAACAAACCACCCTCACTGAAAAGGTGTGATTCCCTTGCTGCCATCTGGAATGAGTTCATGTTCCTCTGAAGAGATCACGTGCCCAAACATATGAACATCATATAAGAAGATTCTTCAAATATCCTTTTGCAAATGTGCATCCCCCACATTTTCCTTTGGGATTATATCACTTTGGGAGCTGAATGCTGATTCCTCCCCTTTTTATTTTTGCTGTTGCCATCTTGTCTTTCTACGAGGGAGTGGATTTGAAAACAAGGTGGCAGGGCTAGCCTTGCTTCTCTGCTGTCTCCTCCTCCCACCCCGTCATCCCCAGTTGTTTACACGCTTGTCACTTCTGCTTGACCCAAGAAAGATTCCCATCTAAGAAGCATTCCCAAGGGAGCAGGACATCTTCCTGTCCATGCAATATCCTTTTTCTGCCGTGCAATATTCATAGACGGTCCCCTTCAAAAACATTTACCTCTCACAGCCGTCATCAGATCTCTTAATATAGGGGTACCCCGATGCGGTACTTGGGGACAAATGTGTCTACAGGTGCCTCTGTGGGCTCCTGTCAGGCCCCACCTGAATGTTTACACCCTGATGAAAGCCAGTGAAGGCACCTGCAAGCACACTGGCATCCCACGCTGGAAAGCCTTGCACCCCCCTTGAGCATTACCTTTATTTCCATGAATGTTCCAGTATCTCAAATGGGCTCCAAAACCCATTTTTTTAGAAAATAAAAGTGACGGGCAGCTGCACCACAGAGCTTTGTTTGGAAGTGTGCCCAGCTGCCCAGTAAAAAGGCAAATTAAACAAGAAAGTCAGGAATGTTTTGCTGGAAGAGGAACTAGAGAAGGTGGCAAGTAGTGTTATGCAAAATTGATGCTTTAAACCTTGTTACATTCTTCCTGACAGCCAGCTTGTGAAAGGGATTGCTTAAGTGCCCAGCCCCTAAAGGGCCCACCAAATATCCAATGCACTCCACTAAGCCCCAAAGATTGGCTATTCCTATCTTAAGGCAGTAATATACCAGAGCCACACTTTTTCCCCCCATGCTCCAAGGATCACATGGAACCAGGCAGTAGCACTGGTTTTTAATTTCTCAGTGTGTTGACATTATTTAAATTCTTCTCTCACTAGAAGTGCTGAAGCTATAGCTTGTAGAAAGCAAGGTCTTATTTAATCATTGGAAATGCATGAAAATGAAGCCAGGAAGTGTTTCAAATCTGAGCCAAGATCAATTTAGCAGAATGGACTTCCTTTCCAGTGTCTTGGTTGGGTTCCCAACAGGAAGCCAGATAGCCTTCAGGAAGAAAAAATACGATAGACACCTGAACTATCATTTAAGATCTGGGTGCATTAAGAGTTAAGATGCTCTTCAGAATCCTGTGATTCACATAATATTTGTTTCCTATGCAAAAACAGGGCTAGCAGGGGAGATGAAGGCATTCATACCAGAAGAAAACACCCTGTAGGAACCTGTCTTCTTGGGGATCCTGAATAGTGATGGTTGAAGAATATACCAGAGCCACACTTTTTCCCCCCATGCACCAAGGATCACATGGAACCAGGCAGTAGCACTGTGAGATCACCAGAAGAGGGGATGAACTTTCATTTTTAATTTCTTTTTGTGGGGAGGGAGGTTCTTTAAGAGGAGACATAAAATAAGCCCATTTTGGAGGGGTTGAAGAAAAAGAGCAGAAGAATTGGGCTACCTCATTTCAGCAATATAATCTTAGGGCTATATGCCCTTGTGCCATTTCAGTTAAAACTAGTTCAAAATATTGAAATTATTTTATGTTCTTTATTAGCTGGGAACACTAGGCAAATGGGATCTTGAGATTCCCATGAGAAGGCCTTCATCTATGAAGATAGCAAGGAAAATGTCTGGCCGTTACTGACCAATTTCTTCCCCATGGACCACAGTCAATGAATTATGGCAACCATGCAAATACATAGTTGGGCTTCTTTTTGAAGGTGGCCCTTTCCTCCTCTCTCTAATCTCTCCCTTCCTCCCCAGGAACAAAGACATGCAAAAATATAGTTCTTTGTTCTGCTGCCAAATGCTAGAGATTTATCATCATAATTAAAGGACCAAACTGCCAAAAGAGAAGGGATAGGAGAAAGAAAAAAGAGAATCAGAGAAAGCTTCCTTACATTCAGATGGATTTCTTTATCTCCTAGGAAAATGCTCAGTTTACATTTCAAATGAGGAGGGGGAAAATTATATATTTTGAAAGTCCTGGGGCAGTAATTAAATGCAAAGCTCTGAATTGTTCCCACCAAACACACCTGAAAGTGACTTTTTAATTTCTCAGTGTGTTGACATTATTTAAATTCTTCTCTCGCTAGAAGTGCTGAAGCTATAGCTTGTAGAAAGCAAGGTCTTATTTAATCATTGGAAATGCATGAAAATGAAGCCAGGAAGTGTTTCAAATCTGAGCCAAGATCAATTTAGCAGAATGGACTTCCTTTCCAGTGTCTTGGTTGGGTTCCCAACAGGAAGCCAGATAGCCTTCAGGAAGAAAAAATACGATAGACACCTGAACTATCATTTAAGATCTGGGTGCATTAAACTCCTAAGCTCTTACTAAGGGAAGAAGCAAGCAAGTTTCCCCTTGTCTTGGGAAGTTCCTGTCCTGTCCTTGCACACATATGTTTTCTTCATCTGCTAGTGTGATTTCTCAAAATAAACCCATTAATGAGTCTACCAGGGACCTGCCTTGTGCCAGATCAGCTTGCTGGTCCATCTAACATAATATTTTCAACATAATGGGGCAAAACATATTTGGGTTGAGGGCTACCCTTGGTCTTTGGCAAGGCCAAAAATGGATGGGACTGTGAGGAAGTGGGTACAGCCCTGGTGAAAACAAAACTTAGTTTAAGTTAATTAAACTAAATATGATTGACTGATTATATGCCATGAAGTCGTTTTCAACTCCTAACAACCACAGAGATAGATTTACTCCATGACTATCTATCCCTAACGCGGTCTTTCAGGTCTTCTAACGGTGCACCCATCACCATCCACCTGCTGGTTGTCCTCTTCTTTTCTTTCCTTCCATCTTTCCCAGCATTAGAACCTTCTCCAGAGAGCTAGGACTTCACGTAATATGTTCAAAGTAGGATAATTAGAGCCTGGTCATTTGTGCCTTGAGTGAGAAGTCTGGGTTGATTTGTTCAATGATCCATCAGTTTGTTTTCTTGGCTGTCCACAGTATTCTCAGCAGTCTCCTCCAACACCAAGGTTCAAAAGCGTCAATACTTTTCCTATCCTGCTTCTTCGAAGTCCAACTTTCACTTCCATAGAATATCACAGGGAATCCCATGGCTTGCCTTATTCTGATCTTTGTAGGTATAGACACGTCACAGCATTTGAATATCTTTTCCAAGGTCTTCATGGCTGCTTTACTGAGTGCTAGTCTGTGGTGTATTTCTTGATTGCTTGTTCTTTTACTGTTGATGGTTGATCCTAAAAGGCAGAAGCTCTCCACCACTTCAATATCTTAATTGCGAATTCTAAAAATATGATGACTCCATTTGTATTTAACGTATTTCCTCTTTGTACGGAGTCACCAAATCATAGACTGGAAGTGAACACTGAGTTCCATCTCTGCTCTATATAATTAAACATTATGGTTCAATAATAAATTTTGGAAGGTTGCTGGAGAGGTGGTGGTGTGCCAAACCTTCCTTCCTATGACTTTTGAAGCCTGAACACTTCAGAAAGGACCTATTTCAGGGATGGTCAACTTTTGGAATACCCAGAACAGCTTGGCACTTCTATCTTTTTTTTGTCCAAGAGCTGGCTTTGAAGAGAACTGAGGAGAAGAATGGGAGAGGTAGATGTTTCCAGAAGGAAGAAGTAAAAATATCTCCTTTGTCAAGGGATGGCAGGAATTAAAGTACAGGTAGGAAAAAGCAGACAAGGAGAAGGAGAGGTTGCAAACTTGCAATGATGGCTCAGAAAATGGCAAAGGAAAGAATTCCTTTTCTGAAGTCACTCCTCTTTCTCTGCCTGGAGCTACAATTTTACCTGGGATTTAGTTCTACCCCCTCAATACAGAGTGACTCACTTCAAAGTAAATAAGAATGGAACTGCACAGTCTAGTCTAAAGTGGCTGATTGTGGCTAAACTCAAATGAATTCTTCACAGAAGCCACATAAAAACTGAGAAACATTCCCAGGAGATCTTGGTAACATACTTTGCTATAAGCTTTCCCATCATGTATGAGGGAGATAGCCACAATTAGGGATATCCAAACTGTCAATGTTTCTCCTGCTCATTTTCTTAACTCTTTACTTTGTATGGACCTATATGCAAATCCAGCAAACACATGCACCCCCCCAAAAAATAAAACAAACCTTGCCAACAACTGCACAAAAATTTGTATGCATGTTCATCCCTATTTCTCTGGAGAGAGAGAGAGAGAGAGAGAGAAATAGGGATGAACATGGGTATATATATATATATATTCTTCCTGGTATGCATGTCTTTGCAAGCAGTTCTGCCTCTTAACAATGCTTTTTAAATGTAGGGTTGCCCTTCTATGTGCCTCTTCCCACAATATGCACATTTCTGTGCATTTTCCCTTAATCTACATAATTTGTTTTCATTTTTAAAAAAAATAATAAACCACATTTCAATAGTTTGAAAAGTATGGCTTTTGGTAGACAAATAGATTCTAGTTTGCACTTAGATTTAGAAAATGCAAAGTGGATAAAAAATCAGGCTGAAGGAATTTAAAAAATACAAAGTGGGTAAAAATTGAGACTAAATGAATTTCTCTTCAATGCCTTGCTTCAATTCCCCCTTTGTCCAACGTTACCTTACTCTTGAAAACAGAATGGGAAATTATATTTGTGCATCTGGCTTTGGCTGGTTAAAAATGTAAGCTTTTGCAATGATTTGTATAATTATTTTCAAGTTCTTTGTTCAGCAGTCTGTAGGACTGCTGACTAACTCATATGTTAATACACAGTAAATAAGTCTGGGGGGGAAATCATATATGGAATTTGCTTGTGATTTAAGGAGATCCAGCAATTATGCTGGTAGAGTAATTCTCAGGATCAAGAGGCCACCTACCTTTACATTCTTCTTCTTTGATTCATTTCTTAATAACCTTCTGCTCCAATAGTGAAGTCACTACCTCTGTTACAGAAATGAAATTATGTGGTTTTGGGGTGATTTCCAAAATGACTGTACTTGCTTTGAAATGTGGGAGTTAAAAAGTAGAGGCAAGAGGAGAGTTAAGGGGCATATTATTTGTATCTACCCTTTTTCTTACTCAGAGCTAAGGCTTTCTTTAATTATGTGGGATGGTCTTTTAAGTTAGTGGAGTCACTCCCCCAGATTAAGTTGCTGAGTGCAATTTTCCTTTGTTTTTCATAATTTCCTAACAGGATTAATATTAAGATTAAGATTGCACCAATGTAGGCTTCAGTTTTTGCTGTTCCACTTACTATTCTAGCATCATCTATGTGTGAATTTGGGAAGGGCAGGGTAAGGGGTAAGGGGTGCAAGGCGATACACCTAAATGGCTGCTTCTCGCTTTGTGATTAGGTAGATTGATAGAGATGCAAACATACACAATGGCAATATTTACATGACAAAATTAACCTGGTGGTGAATTAATCTACTTTATCAGTTTGTGCAGTATACTGAACTGTTAGGTAATCCAGCTTTGTAGGTTCAAACATCAGGTAAGCCACAAAACAACTAACAAACCATGCTTAGCAAGTTGTATGAATGCAGCCACTAGGCTTTTAGCTGACCTGGTTAAGCATGAGTGTGTATAATGGAGTATCATGGAAGCAAAAATGACTGGCTGGTTGAAATCTTAAAGAGGACTTCACTGATGGGATGAGAACATTTGTGATATTTTGTTGCTTGAATTCTTCTTACTGTGATGGAAAGTGACTGAGATTACCTTGCCAGTAATTTTACAAGCAGAGTACATTTATCTGAAAAGATCCAAGAAAGAAGCCAGTTATTCTGCATGAACTTCATCTAGGAGGAAATGCTTATGATATCTTGAGAAGAACAACCCCCCTCACTTTTTCCCCCTTGCTTGAGTTCTGGCTTCAGGTGAAATCTCTAACACCGCTTTATAAAAGAATGACTTTTGATTCATTTTTTAAACAAATCAATGCAATATTAAGTATGAACTTTGGGGGTAGCTCTTTGTTTTGATAACTTCCAACCAATATTTGGAACATCATTCTTATTCTGCCTTAAACATGCCATGACCATTTCAGCTTCACCCAGTGACTAAGATCTTAAGTGAGACCACTTTTTTCCTAAATATAAGCAAATCCCTTCTGTTTATGAAATAGGCATGCTACCAAGTCCAGAGGCTCTGACATTTTCTTCTTACAATGGGTTTAACAGCAGAAATCTTTCCTGTCTTACGTGGGAGTCAAATCCAATCCAGCCATTTGGTGGGAAGGGTGTTATATGCATCATGCCCCTTCAGAGTTGCTCTATAGAATATAAGTGACTTGATTATGTTGTTCCTGTAAACAAGCAGAGATCTTCATTTCTTTCCCATTAGAGCAACCACCTCAACAATGGGACTTCTATATTCTGTTCTAAACCGAAGAGCTCTGGTTTCTCTTCAAACTGCTCATTAAACTTATTTTGAACAGAAAAGGATTCTTTGACGTGCTGTAACCTTGGGGCATTCTTGGGTGGTGGTGGGGGAGACTAAAAACAAACAAGCCCAGAATTATTCAAACAAAAATATGTTCCTATAAATGAACTCATTTTCCTGCAGCTAGAGAGACCTAATTGAATAAAAAAAGGAAAATAGGTAACAAATTTTATTCATTTATCCAATTGATAGTTCCAAACAAATGCAAGAGACCACAGGAGGGAGGGAGGGAGGGAAGGAAGGAAGATGATCTGGAGAGACTGCAGGTAATGTTAACCTCTGGAGAAACAACCTTCAGATCAGAATTTGACAAACACTGTCAAAAACTGTCAGAAAAGTGAGGCAACAAGCTGACTGCAGCATTTTCACCACCAGCATTTTTATCTCAAGCTGGGTGACTTCATCCAGGTTGTTTCTACTTGCACAGGAACCTATTACTCCTGGTTCCACCGCAGGACTGCAACACAAAGGAAGGTTACAGGCACATTCTTTCTGATTGAGAAATTGATAGATTTTTATCTCACAGAGAGAGAAGGAAAGAAGCTGGAAACAAGTGCGCTTGGGTGAGCGAAGGGGAAGAAATCAATACTGAATAGAATAGCTGACAATGTCATCTGGCCAGAAACTCTGGGAGGACTGATCTCCAAATTGCCCGTCATTATCAAGATGCTTGTATTTTTAAACACCATGACTTAGCGTCTGCTTCAGATGGGCTTCCGCTTCAGTGTAGTTTCTTTTGCAGCCTCTAGAAAGAGGCAAGACAATCGGTGTGTGCTTGCTTTTACTATTGTCCCTTGCTCTACAGGGAAGTGCTATTTTTCTTTGGCTTTTAAAAATGGGGAAAAAATCCTGTCCCTGCTGCTGTATCAAAGAGCTGCAGCTTTTTGTTCAGCTGCAATTTATAAAGCATTTCTTTACCAGGATAACTTAACCCTTGGAATAGCTCAGCTGACTTTGGTGACTGTCTGGCTCTTAAGCAAAATGTACTGTGTTCACTGGAGGGAGGAGAACGTTTGGATTGGCTGCTGAACAGCCAATGATATGCATTACTTCACACACACGCGCACACACACACAAACACACACACAGAGCGCAATACTGATAGATGACAATCCATCAGTGATTGAGAAAGGTGTCCAATTAATTAACTAATTAATTTTATTTTAAATATTTATATATCACCCTTCGCACAATGCACGTTCAGGTGTAGAGGGCTAAAAAATCATTTTAATATATTAAAATATAACAGTATTAGAACTCATCAAATACACCACTAATTTGTAACAATGGCCATAATTACCGTATTTTTCCGACTATAAGACGATACTTTTTTCTAAAATCCTTACCCTAAAAACTGAAGGGCGTCTTATTCAAGGAAGTCAGCCGAGAATCGCGCGGTTCCAAACTGCCCATACATTGTTTCTGCAGAGAGGCTTCCTCCTATTGCTAGCCTCCAATCACGAGTGAAATAGCTTGTCTCCCAAACAGACTTCCTCCAATCATGAGCCTGATGTAACTGACGTCAACTGATGCTGAACAAACCAATTGGAGGAAGGCTGTTTGCAGAGACAAGCTATCGGCAGTTTCACTCGTGCTTGAATGTAATCAGTTATGCAAAAGAGCCTGGAAATAGAGCTGCAGAGAGACGGTTTGGACCTCCTCCCACCGAGTGTATCAGGTCAATGTTAACTAATTACTAAATAAAAATGTGTTCTGCACTATCTTTAAAATACTGATTTTTTAATTTTGGGCTGGAAAAGTGGGGGGCATCTTGTACATGGGGGCATCTTATTGTCGGAAAAATACGGTGCTCAGGCTGCCCCATTATGATCTTTCATGTGGATTAAAAAAGCATTTTCTACATGATCCTTTAGAGACTAGGGGTTCCGTAGAAATAAACAAGCAAACAAACAAACAATGGTCCATCTGATCAATATCAAATGAAAATCTATAGGATATTGCATGGCCACTTCCTAACAATGGTACGGGAGAAGGTATTCTTCTAGGTCTCCTGGCTCCAAAGTGTTTGGAGTTTTAGACATTAATTCCAAAATTTTAGCTCAGTAGCAAATCAACAGTGAGAGTAGTACTTTAAAGAACATTATTACACAGTAGGAGTTTGGACTCAATTCCAGAAAAGTGCCTTGTAGTATGAGGGATTGTAAACATAGTAGCTCTTTAAGGCAGCTATGTCTTTTCCTGGACTCACACAGCTGTCCTCTGTAGCAACCACACCACCCAGGGAAAGACACAGCTGCTTTAAAGAGTCACAGCAGGTGCTATATCTGTGCCCTCATACAATATGAAGCACCTTTTTGGAATCAAACCCATCTCACTGCACAGTTCTGTTACATGTGAAGTAACTTTCTACTGTTAAGAAAGATGGTTTATATTGTTATGGAAACTATGGATAAATGACTTACTATCTACTTTAAGCCTTATCCCTATGCCTCTTCTTTCCTAGATCCATTCCTCTATATCAGACTCCCCCAAAACAGATAGTGAATTACTGTCATGAATATCTTCACTGGGGACATTCCTCAATAGATAGAACACCCTGTACATAGGAGCTTCTGAAAAGTTTTACTTCCTGATCCATCAGATTTGCAATTCTTCTCCTAGCCCTGAAAAATATGGAGCTGAGTTCTCATCAAGAAGCAACAAAGGCCTAAAATGAAACAAACTGGGAGCTGAAACCCAATTTATTTCAGTGGAGCTCATTCAAGAGATGTTGCAGATGATTTGTGCGTTTAATGGTGTGAAAGTGAGAAATATCCAGTTATCAGAAGCTTGTATTTATTTTCATTTGTTGAGTATCTGTCTCCTTAGTATGGAAATGTAAACCACATACAATCTGCTTCTTTAAAAAAAATCTTTGCTAAAAAATAGCTTCTTCCATTGGTGGAACAGCAACATTTTTGAGCTTTGTCATAATAGCTTTTTGCTGTTTTAAACATCTAAAAAGCTTACCGTGTCAGCCACAGAGAAGGTGTACTTTGTGTAGGAGTAATTAGAATGCTGAGGTACCCGTTTTATTGCAGATTTGCAGTGTGCCAGCTTTGTGGCTCTTAAAATAGAAAATGTTTTATAGACCAACTTGGGATCTGTAAGTTAGGGTAGAACTGAGAAAAATGCAGGCAAACTGTATTAGTATCATAATGTACATGTGGGGGCAGTGAGAACATTTGCTAGGGAGAGACGTCAGATGGAAGGCTATATTCTGGTTTTTTTCCCCTAAACCTGGACACAAAGACCCTTTTGAAATTCTCCATCAAATCTGTAGATAGAGAAACTGGGTAGATGAGTTCTTTGAATTACTCAAGAGGAAGAAGAAATTCTCCAACAATATTTATCAAGTACAGGATCCCATTTTTTAAGAAACTCAAGTTCTTTTTGTTTCAAGAAATTGGCAAATTTTGGTATGCTGTTGTCAAAACCAATCACAATTCTCACCCATCACTGCCTCCTTTTCATTTCTTGGATGATTACCGAGCAGTCTTGGAGGAACTTGATCATTGTGAATTACCGCCTGAAATGACCTGCCTTATGTATCTCTGCTTTATCTCTGGTTCAGAATGCCTGTTCATCAGTTTCACACATCTCCAAACATTGCAACTCACTTCTTAAATATATCCCTATATACATTTGCATACATGCTTTGGAGAGGATTTGTTAAAATTGTAGATTACTGTGGAAGTAGGAAGGAATAGAATTCTGGAAATGTAGAAGTAGCACAACCTGGAAATGTGCAATTTTATCTCCCTGTTGTTCTTTTATTTGAAAATAACATTGTAGGGATAGAGAATGCTTCCCTCTGGAATCGATGCAACCTCCCAAATTTATCTCTTGGATTCCAGCCCTAGCTATGGTTGCGTGGCCTGTAAAGATTGGACTTGTCTGTGGCATTCCATTGAAGAAAAGTAAATAGTAACCAGCTACATAAACATAGAGAATTTCTAAATAAGATCTTTTTACTTAACATTCTGAAGCATTGCTTTGTTATACCTGAAGGAAGCAAGATGGAGGAAGAAACTCAGATTGAAATCAAAACCAATACCACTCAACGTGAAAAAACCACTCAGTCCTCTGCAGCCCACACATTTACTATGCAGTTGCCTTACAACAAGTTATTTTCTCTCAATGCCACTAGTTTCAACTGATGGCTATTTCTTATCTCAACTATTGCCTTGTCTTAGGGACAAGATCTTGGCTGCAGAATATTTTTGCCTAATCCTCAGTTCTGACGGTTAATCTTTGCCCACACACTTTGAGTCACCTCTGACATCTGCAGATGTAACTTGACATATATAGGTCCTACTGGGCTACAGTGAAATAAAGTTTGCAAATATTTTGATTACATGGCAAATACAGAGTTAGATACAGACTGTCTAAATTAACCAAACCAAAAAGTTTTTCTTAGTTCAAAAATGCAGATCTTGCTTCCAGCTTGATAGTCAATCAGTCCAAATGTTCCTTTGGTTCCTCAAGGTATAGACAACACAAAGCAGCAAGGTAATAAATGCAGCTGGCAAGTTAAAATCTGGTGCTTAGAATCTAAGGGCTGACTGCTACTAGTACAAATAAAGCCAGCACAAATGATACAGGATTAGTTTCCCATTCACTTACAACTTAGTTGTCAGATTTAACTGTTCAATTTACCTTACTGAGGGTGATAAGGACCCACAAATATCATATAGCTTTTAATGATCACTTTCCCAACAGAAGTACACCCACTTTCCCTTTTCAAGCTCCTCTTTGAATGATGCCTCTGCTTGTATAGGACTAAACCCAACAATTAATGGACGTTACACAAACAGTTCAGTCCTGGCACACTCCTAGGTCTATAGCACAATCCATAACTAGGATCTTATCTATCCACCATGTTGATAACCCATAGCCATATGCTTCGTTCTTCCTGTTCCGTAACAGATGGCTCCCATAAGCAGGACTTTGTCTCGGCACTTGTAGAACCACCAATAGGCCAATGCACATCCCAAATTCTACCCATGATGGTGACAGAGGACTTCCCCTGCATATATATTTTTTAAAGTGAGTCCTACTCCTTTTCCACTGAAAAAGCCACTTATGAAGGTAGTGGTAAGTCAACATGCTTCTTCCCATTCCATGAACAGTTTCCCTTGTTAATGGTGGCAGGTAAGGAACAAAATCAGCCCAGATTGGCTATTTTGTTTAGGTGGTAACTTGTCTCCTCTCCTCTGCCTTCATCCTATAACCAGTCCATATGTTAACCAACTCTTAATACTGTCTCCCATCAAACCTCCCCCTGTACGCAACTTCCAGGGTTGTTTTTTTTTTTTTTTTATAGAACAAATAAAACATCTAGACAAAAATGAAAAAGGCAGCATTAAAAAGAATAAAAGCAAAAAGAGAGGGAGAGAGAGAGAGACAAAAAGAAAATAAACTTGGAGAGGTGTTATCTTAAGAAGAAATTCAGACATTTAAACATTTATACTTGATAATACTACCCAAAATGACATTGGTATAGAAGAAAATAATTCACTGGGGAAAGCTTTCTTAATATAACTAAGAAATGATGACCAGCATGTAACCTCAAGTTACTAGTGAGGGAACTGAACTAACAATATCCTTGTTTTAATTCACTGGAAGCTGGCCACGTATAAGGATTTATGAAAAATATCACTGCAGAACTTCAGTATGAATAAACTCATTTAGGACTCTACAAATAAACAGAAGAGCTGGAAAGAGATTTGTGCACCAGAGGCATACTTCTGAGAATACTGAGGTTCACAGCCCAGAAAAATACATGTGGAAGCATCTATGTTGGAATATAAATGGGTATAATACAAAACAAAACTACACAAAGCCCTTTTGTTTCCACTGGAAAAAAGTACTTGCAGAAAATGTGCACACAAGAAAAGTGCACATAGCAAAAACTCATATAGTAAGGTAGATGATAGATAGATAGATAGATAGATAGATAGATAGATAGATAGATAGATAGATAGATAGATGAGAGATGAGAGAGAGAGAGAGAGAGAGAGAGAGATGATATACACATCCATACACACAAAATATTTAGATACATTTTTTCTGTATTAATCACAAATGATGGTACTGAATTAATGTTTCATTCATTTAAAAGTGAAATGCTGCCAAATATCGAAAAGACAACCATCCTTTTACAAAATCCCGCTGGTCCACCCAAGACATGTATTGCTAATAAATAAGCTCTTCCTCTCCCTCTGTCCCTGCCTCAGTAATGTTAGGACTTAACAGATAGAAATGTTGATGGCAGAAGCTTTCAGATGGATCATTTAATTTTCAAGCATGGCTTTTATGAGGATGCAGCATTTTAAAGAAAAGGGCTCTGGACTGTCTCTAATTTTTAAAGAACAGCTTTTTTTTCAACCGGCTTTTGTTCATTTCCAAGCAGTGAAATTAAGCTTTTCAACTCAAAGGCCTTTGTGTTGGCTTAGCCCAAGCTGCTACACGTTGCCGTTCAAGGACATGTGAAGAGCAAAGGTTATATCTTCCCATTACCATCATAAGTTTGGAAACCTAATTAAATCTTATGAACCATTGTAAATTTTACAAGGAAGCCTTTAGAGAGAGAACTATAATAAAAGATAAGGGCAAGGAAAAGGCAATGTTTCTCCCTGAAGAGGAAAAACAGAAAAACATTTATTATTATATACCACAATGTGAAATCACAGCTGCCAGTTCTTTAGCTGGGCTTAGCCTTTATTTGCATCAAATTCTTCCCAAGAATCTAGGATGTTCTAATGGATTGGTGTAGTATACTGTATATATACGCGGATCCAAGCAGGGTGGCCTTTTGTAACTGACAGGTGGAAATTTTGCTGATGAGCAGATTTTCTAAGTGCTGTCCAAGGCTTTATGGGATGGCCTTAGTGCGATAACCACTGGGACCACCACCGCTGGTTTATGCCATAATCTTTCAACTTTGATTTTCAGATCGTGATACTGTACTTTGTGATCTTTTCCAATTCTTTGTCTTCTATTCTACTCTCCCCTAGTATTGCCACATCAATTATCCACACTTTCTTCTTTTCAACCACAGTTAAATCTGGTGTGTAATGCACCAAGACTTTATCAGTTTATATTCAGAAATCCTACAATTTGTTATTATATTATTATTATTATTATTATTCAGAAGCAAATGACTTAAATATCTTGTAAAATTTCACATATAAGAGAGTTTCTATCACATGCAGACAGAGGAGGGTGTAGGTACAGTCTTTCCAACTGATGCCATGTAACAGCTGCAGCTGAGCTCTTAAAGATAGATGTTAAAGGCAAATTAGTTTGAAGAGTCTAGTTATGATGCAAAAGAAAGAAAGCAACCACAAAGACAGAATCCATAATTCTTTGGCATTTTTTATATCACTTCTCACTCAACTTGATGAAAGCGAATTTGCTTTAGAAAGTATTTCAAGGAAGAGAATTTGGGAAACATTCTCACAGGTAGAATATGGGGGTCTTGCACTTAGTGATAAGGTAGCCAAGGTTGTGTGTGAATGTTGCCTCTGTTCTCATGGAATCATCACTTAGAGGCCTTTCAAAATCTCTACCTACTTAGTGGGCAGAAAAAGTAGGTGGACAATATCTCCATTATTCCTCAAGGGAAGGAAAACATCTCCAGCAATTTCTAAAGGGAATTTTCTTTTATGGGTGAAGGGGTGCTGTCCTTGAAAAAGGTGTATAAGAGGAATTCTGCACCCCCCCACCCCCCAGCACAGACACACCACCTTTTCTTGGAGTTTGTGTAGGAAGCTGGGGAAACTGCAGATTCCTGGAGATAGGACTGTGCAGACAGAAAGGACATTCACATGCATATATATATGCACGCATACACACCCCTTCGCTACCTTGTAACTAAAACAATGCAGGAAGACCATGGTTTTTTTCTCCCAAATTCTAAGAGAATTTACAAATGCAGAGCAATTTCTCTGCCCAGCACTAGATATAAGTGACTGATTTCAATTGTTCTCATTGTCCAGTAGTTAAGCTATTGGACTGTAAATTGGATGACCTACAATCTTGTGCAATCTCAACCACGGATGTGCACTGATGACATTGGTCCACTCGTTCATTGACAGCCAACCTATGTCACAGGATAAGGGAGAACACTATGTACGTGTCCCCCTCCCTCCCCCGTGAGCTCATGAATGAAAAAGAGGGATATCAATCAATCAAATTATTGAAACAAACCAAAAAAAATGATTGAATGGTCCTAATTATTTGTCTTTTGAGGTTTGGTATTGACCCAGCAACTGAAGGGAAGAATAAGAATTTGAGATTGTTGGATGGTGTCCCCTCTTTGATATAATGACATCACTCCCAATATGGTTTTCGTTAGCTATTTCTCATACAGCTTGTACTCTGAAGTCATTGTATTCCATTGTTTGTTTGTCTCCATAAATTCCACCAGAACCATTTTGATCCTCAGGAGCTTCAGCTCATCCCTTTTGGCTCAGAGGTTTCTAGCGTTTGCACTGATTGATTGATTGATTGATTGATTATGTGCCATCAAGTCACTGTTAATTCCTCATGACCACATAGATAGATTTTCTCCATGTCCCTAACCTGGTCTTCAGGTCTTCCAATGGTACGCTCATTGCCACTGTAACTGATCCACCCACCATGCTGCTTGTCATAGCATTTGCATACAATCATTTATATACAGTGTTCAGTTTGTCTCTGTCATCCCCCCCCCGTTTTTTTTTTGCATCCTTATATCCTTGACTGGATAACTTAATTACCTTCTTGATTATGTTACTTTCATGTTTAAGTAGCTGCAGTTAAAATGTGAAGTATTTTCTTTGATAGTAGACAAGTTAAGACTGGCTCATCCTTAGTACAGCAGTGCTTAGTAAAGCAATGAAACACTTTTGAAACTTCGTTTATGAATCTGGCTCACTTCCTCCTGTAGCATAGCTGTGAGAAGAGGAATGGAAAGTTTAATCATTTGTTGAAACAAGAAATTGATGGCAGCCTTCCTGGTCCATAACTGATGACATTATCATCTTTGATTATGTCATTAGTGCCTTCTCGATGATACCGCAGAATCAGGTACAGTGCCAAAGCCTTCTGTTCCCCTCCCTTCCCCTCCTCTCTCCAAGCTCTTATGAACTAGATGCAGTTTCCAGTCACTCTAAATCCTCATCATAAACTGTGGTTAAAAGTCCTTCTTACATAAACTGTTCACCTATTTCCCACAACAGATGGATTAAATCAGTGTAGTAAACACTTCCTATTCTTGCCCCAAAGGATTTGGATGATGGCATTAAATATACTATTACTAGCTAATAACTCTATAGCTGACACATGGAATGTGTGGCTCGCCAAAACACTGGAAAGTGTCTTATATAAAATCAGGTAGTTGGACATCTACTATCTAGATGGAGATGGATGGGAAATTCATTTATTCACATTTTAATGTAAATATACCTAATTTTAAACTAATCAATATGTGAACTGACCCAACACATGAGTTAAAATGCCATTACATCTTAACATTTGTACTTCCCCAAATTCTGCAGTGCAGTCTCCTGATTATAAGGCAAATACAAAAATGCATAAAATAAGAACACTTTGCTTATGAAAATGCTTACTAAAATAAATAAATAAAAACAGGAACATTAAAACTGCTTTATTACTTAGTCAAAGTTATAGCTTCTTGGAGGTCCCTGTATAAATCTCTCTGGAACCAGATGGATCTGTAGGGATTCCTTCAGAACCAGATGGTCCCTATACCCCCTTCCTTCCATTTGCTACAATGTCAGTGTCACAATGCCAGAGCAATTTCAGAGAAACTTGAAACTTTGGAGATGACTCAACCACATTTTAAAATACATTTTTAGGATTGAAAGATATGACGGGTATGTAATGTAATCAATGGGGGTGGGGGAGCTGAATTTATTGAATCTTCCCCCCATTTTGGAGAAACTGGAGAGTTTAAAGTAAAGTAGGTCCAGACATCTGTGAGAAACTTACCATCCTTCTTTTACTTCTTCTTTTAGGAAAAAAAAAAGCAGAAATGTTTGATGAAATTTTGGCCAATATTCACTAAGCTCTTATTACCTATTTAGATAGATAGGTCATTCATAGATAGATAGAAGATAGTTGGAGGATGGATGGATGGATGGATGGATGGATGGATGGATGGATGGATGGGCGGGCAGACTTTCAGGGACAGGCTGAACATATAGTAGGTTTTCTATCTCATGTGCCAAATTATTGTCTGTTCTTGAGTACTGCATATTTTAATATATGTACATGGGTAAGTTTGGGTATTTTTGTGTGTGTGTGTGTGTGTGTGTGTGTGTGTATATATATATATATATATATATATGGCAAACCAGGACCAGGTGTGTGTGTGTGTGTGTGTGTGTGTGTGTATACACACACACACCCCTGGTCCTGGTTTGCCAGCAAAATATCCTAGTCCAATCCTATATGTTGCAGGTTGTTTTCCTCTGCCAAAGAATGTCACTCCTGATGCTTGACTCCTTGCCATACTGAGCCTTAAGCTGAAAGAACAAGATAGTTACTTTGATGTGCTTTGCTAAAACTCCCTCCAAAAGGTATATAAAGCATTTTCGTAATTAAGACTTATAGATTCAAAGGCCAAGTTCTCAGCCAAAGCTTTTGAAAAGCCCTCTGTTGAACTGTACTTCTAAGAACAAATTATGTTATAAATTATTTTTATGGAATGTTCAGATGTTAAGTGAATGTTTAGGTTGCAGTTCACAGACACCTCCCTCCCTTGGAAAATAAATGTTTTCATTTCCCAGATTTCTCTTTGTCAGCATTTCTAAGTTTAAAAGAGGGGGGGAAAAGACAAACTTTCATGGGTAAATGCCAGTAGAGACAGCTGTATTTCATTACTGAACACTTCTGGTGCTATGCTTGGCACCAATCCTATTTATATTGCAAGCAAGACTTCATGCGTGTCTTCAAAAGGTTTTAGGTTGAAGCTTAAAATGGGTGATCTGGTTGGTAATAGATCCCATCCTTCCATCTTTTTTTGAATTAGTGGGCAAATGAGAATGTTGTGTTTAAGTGCAAGGGAGGAATTCCAATCTGCTCATTCTAATTTAAGAATGCAGAATAAAATATTGTTCTAATACCAAACAATCTTTTTAAAGCTATCATTTCAAAGACCTGAAGTTGGGTTCAGCTAAACTTTGTTTGTCTGTTTGTTTAATTGACTCCTCAAATATAGTTAGATTTATAGAGTTGGAACAGATCCTTTAGCTATCAAAACCAACTTTCTGCTCAGTGCAAGAATCCAAATTAAAACATCCTAGACAGATAGATGGCTGCCTGTTCTATACTTGAACATATTCAGTGAAGGAGAGCCTATCGTTTTTATGGATAATTGATGCCACGTTGAACTACTCATACTAGTAGGAAGTTCCTCCTAATATTCAATCAGAATCTACTTCCTTTCAATCTGTTATTCCATACTTTGCACACAGGTCTTGACTACTTTCTGTTTGAAAATATTTATCATATTCCCCCTCCTCCAAATCTCTTTTTGTCAAGGCTAATCAACGCTGATGTTAAATACCCTGAATCACGTATTTAATCATTTCACCTTCGGTCCCATTAACAATTACAATTTCATGCCAACTTTGGGAGGACACAGGAATTCCATCCATGGCATTTGAGGGTTGCAGGCTTTTGCTGCTAAGTATTAAAGCACTGATTTGCCATCTTAATTTTTTTTTCTTCAATTGTTTTGTTGTATAAGTATAAAACTTAGTACGGTTGGCATCCCAAACATAGAACTATCTCCCTAAACAGGTTACCTGGTGTCTTCATTGTTTGCTTTTCAGTGGGCAGTTAAAATTCCACTCTGTTCAATTATTGTTAATGAGGTAGAGATACCTACTTTTACAATCAGATTCTTTCTGCTTCCTTGTGTGAAAGGGTTCTTATTTTTTTCTTATTTCTTCTTATTTTTTGGTTGTTGATGCCTTTGCATTTTTGGATAACACATTGTCTCAGGGGCCCTATCAATCAAAAGGTGATCCAAAAATATTGGGCAGGACAATCTATCTATGTGGTCACTAAGAGTCGACACTGACTTGGTGGCACGTAATCTCTCAGTCACAATCCTAATATTAAATTGGAATGATTTGAGCTATCCAGAGTTGAAATGAGGCTGAAGAGACTTTTCACATCTCTCTTTTCTTTTCTCAGTTGTGTTAATGTTTCTCTTCTAATATGCATAATTAAAAAGCGGAGAGTTAGACCTGTTCTTCAGCAGATTTAAATTTTTGCCATGTTTTGGGATATAGGAGGCTGTATAGTACATAGATGCCATGATACACACACACACACACACACACACACACCATCACATCTCCTTTGGGGATTTTCCATAGTGAGGACTTCCCACTTTTGGAAAGAAATGACATCAGAATTTGGTGGAAAGGCAGCAAGGGTAATGAGATACCAGAGTTCTGTTTCAATTTATCCCCTTTTCCTTCAGAGGAAATAAATTGGCATATTTTATAATTCTTAAGAATGCTATTCTAGTCACTATGAGAATGTAGCCAGATCTGATCTGGTCTGAACTTCCTGGACTAAGGTTCAAGTCAGAACAAAGTTCAGAATTATTTAGAATAATGGGAATTATATACTAAGTAATACCAATATGCACCAGGCAGAAATCCATTGGGTGCATGGGTACCAGATTTTGCACCTGAATTATTATAATGGGTAGAATTTGGAGGAAGAACTATGATTTGTACAGATGCATTAATCATAATTTCATCAGGGGCTTCTCTTTCAAGTCATTAGGAAGGTGCAAATCTTTACTGTTTGATTGACATATCCCTTCCCAACCAATGACAGAACAGTGCAAATTGTGAATTTGTTATTGCCTATGAGGCTGGGCACAGTGGCTGTGGCTGTTGTTCTTATTTTCCAGTTGGTGGGGCCGGGGCGGAGGGGGGGGAGTGTTGAAGCATTTGTGGAACTTAAAATTGGTTGTTGTTCTTATCATGTGGTAGGGTGGACTAGGGAGACTGTGGGTGGACTGTGCTTGGCATGGAGACATTAGCCACTTTTCCAGTTCCCCAAATGATAGGTCAGCAGCATGGAACTTCTTCATCCTGATGACCTTTCTCAGGCCTGCCCACATATCCTTGCTTGTATCTTCATGCCTTACCTCATTAAGCTTGCTTCATGCTCATTTTTATCTCTTCCTGCTTGCCGTGCATTCCTCCTTGTTTAGTGCTTTCTTCTTCTGAGGGGAAGGGAAGGGAAGGGAAGGGAAGGGAAGGGAAGGGAAGGGAAGGGAAGGGAAGGGAAGGGAAGGGAAGGGAAGGGAACCTGAACAAGGAAGAAAGACAATCAGACAGATGTTGCAGGCCTAACCATTGCTTCCAACTAGATCGACAAGTTACAAACATTTTGCAGGGTGGATGTAATGTATAGATGGTGTACAGCCACTGCTTTGTCTGCATCTCTAAAATCTCATTCAGACAAGAAGGAATGTAAATTTCCCCAATCCTGTTCAGCATTTCTCTGTATTTCAAATATTTTCCACTCCCTGGTTTTGAGTGACACAGGTTCTTTACTTATAATAGTAACCTGCTAAATATTTGAATTACTGAGTATGTCAAATTTGGGGAGAGCCTGTTTTCATTCTAAACTTCCGAATATAGATCTTGTGATCTCAGTATCTGCTGGGTAAAAGACCACAGCACACCTCAGTGAATGGTTCAGGGACAACCGATGTTATTTGTCTTATTTTTTCCTGAGACATAATAGTGACTGAATACTTCATTCCTAAGAGAGAAATGAAGTATTCCTTCTACTGGGTGGTCTGTCTAGGTCATCCATCGGAAACTGCAGAAGAACGTTCACTGAGGTTGGATCTATCAGAGGATTGCCATCAAAAGTGGGAACAGAATGCCTGTGAATCAACACAATGTTAGGTTTCGTAAATATCAACGGCCCTTTGGCTTTTGCAAACATATCTATTTAGATTAGAAGAAGTATTTATGAAGGGAGGAAACTTTCTTGCCCATACCACCCAGTGTGATTACTATTAAAAATACCAAGCTTTCATTTTTGGTTGCCTGTTAACCCCCTGAAGGTTAGCTGAACAATGGAATCCAAATATTTCCTCGAGTGTGTTGTTATGGTTGGATTTATGAGAGAGCTCATCAGCAACTGTCCACCCTTATAAGAGACATGGAAAAGCAAACAGCCCATTTTCTCAGAGCAATTAGTATACAAAATAGAGCACAATTAAATCCACTGTGTTCATCTATTCCAACCAGTTGTGAGGAGCAGTTCCCAAAAGTATTCTTCAGTGAATTGTTTTTCAAATTAAAGAACAAATAAAATCTATATCCTCTTTTATGCCCCCATCCATCATTATAATATTGATTGTAAGGTTTAAAAAAGAAAAAAAAAACAGACTGTCTATGTAATTCAAAAAAGAAAGTACATCTTGAACCTAGGAAGCTGCTGGGGGGCAGTGAGTTCATCCAGGCTGCTACTGGCTCTGACTGATGTGACTTCTCCAGTTTTACAGGCAGAAGTCTTGGGGTTAATCCTAGGACCTTCTGATGCAAAACATGTGCCCTAATTCCTCCCTCAAAATGTCTCAGTAATAATTTGCCTATTGTATTAACCACCCTATCAGGCTGCTAAAATGATAAATTCCAAACTCCATTAGGTTCCATGTAAGGTTATCTCACATTTCCAGGATTAAGTTAACATTTTTCCATAAGAACCACTTTCTTCAACCTATGTCATTTCCTTCATCTCACAAATGGAAACAGGACTCTAATCTACTCTATGGAATGGAGGCAATGTGTGGCTTTCCAGCCCTCTTTTTGATGTGGGTATGTGGGCAATAATTCCAAGAAAAGCCACCTACTCTTCAGAGACAACTTTCTCTAACAACCAGGATGTCCTTTATTCTCCTTTTGATTTTTGATTTATTTATTTTTTTGGTTCCTTTATCTCCTTCTCTGAATTTAAAGTAGGGCCATGACCTTTCATCAGTAGATTAATTAACTAAATTTGCTTTATCAAATTAAAATTTTACCTCAGCTGAACTATAATTGGTTAATTAATCAGGGCTCCAGGATGAAATTAGATATCAATGACAAGTTCCAACCTGGATTGTGTCAACTCTAGAGATTAAACTGAATTAGGGGCTGATGGGAATAAAGGGCAGGTCTATGTGGAATCTTCTTCCCAGTGATTTTTTCCTGTTATTTCCAGTTTTCAGTTTCTGCTGAGGAAAAATCAAAACAAAACAAAACTGGGAGTGATATTTGAGGGATAAGCATGGCTGAGATAAGCTTCTTAATATGCGCATATCCTCTTAAAACAAAATTTGATGGAGAGATTCATCTCAGTCCTTAGGGAACCTGTTTTTTTAGTGACGAAACTGATAGGACAAAATTTGGTTAATATTCTTGAATTCTACTATATTTTTCTCTTTATAATTGTGGATTTGTTCATGGGTATTTCATTTATTGATTTGATTTGAACCTGGCCTTTCTAGTCAAGCAAGTATTCAAGGTGGGTATCAAAATTCAAAACAAAATCCAAGAAATTAAAACCTAATTTAAATTGAAATCAGAATTGACCCACAATTAAAGACTAGTTTCTTAAATATAATAATTATCATAAAGCTAAGGTCATATGAAACATGAGAAAGAGTTTAATCATTATGTCGTCTGATTTTTAGGCATTGTTATTCTTACCTGCAAAATCATCTACAGCTGTAGTCTCAGCTAGGAGCCCAGGAGCACCAGTGTGCCCTTGGAGAGCTTTCTTGCTATCCATAAAACTACTTGCCCTACCTAATTATTGTATTTCAATATGTCATTATATAATAATAATAATAATAATAATAACAACAACAACAACAACAACAACAACATCATCATCATCATCAAACAACATCATCTCCCTATCCCAAGTCCTTGGGAAGGACTCTATAGGTCAGTGTTGTCCAAACTTGGCCACTTTAAGATGAGTGGACTTCAACTCCCAGAAATCCCCAGAATTCCCCAGCCAGTCTTTGGCTGGCTGGGGAATTCTGGGAGTTGAAGTCCACTCATCTTAAAGTGGCCAAGTTTGGACAACACTGCTATAGGTGGATAAAAACGCCAAATCCAGTCTAAACATCTGGCTGACTGTGTGACCAACCATAAAAATAATAATTTTTAAAGGGAAAGCTGGCATGTTACAAACCAAAATACCAGTCTCCAGTATCTTTCTCTACTTTCAAAAATACCTCTGGACCCCACATTGGTTGATTATGCCTTAATCTTGGGCTGTAATCAAGTGATTTGTTTGGAAGTAGAGCCATCAGCCCAGAATAAAGTCAAAGGTAAATAGAAGTAATAGGGAGCCTATTATTGGGTGAGACTAAAAGGATGGCAGGTAGCATTCTGGGGAGTCAGTACTTTATCAGAGGTTATATCATAGCTTAGTCATTTCATGAGATGGGTGGTGAGAAATCTGATGAATAAATAAAAATAGCTTCCATTTAGTTAATAGGCAGTCCCTTCCCAGCAACCATTTTACAAGAGCATCCATGTGTTTTCCAAAATCCAGATGTGCCTGTGAACCCAAGGCCAGAGATGTGAACTACACAAATTAACTTCAATCAAAAATTTAAATGCTTACTCTTAGAAGATTTTCCCAAATATTTATGGAAAAGGTCAATTCCTTAAATGGCGTTAATTACAGAGAGAGAGAAATTTTTCCAGGGAGTAAAATAACAAAACAAAATGACAACTAGCAAAAGTATCAATCAATCCCCACCCCACCCCAGGTTTTATCTTGCAGTTTAGCCAATTTGCTGCTAAATTCTGTATTAGGCCACCCATGAAACCCTGTATGAATAAACCAAGTACAGTACCAAGTGGTACCTCGGGTTACGAACGCCTCTGTTAATGAACTTTTCGGGTTACGACCAGCTCCGGCCACAAAAATTTACCTCGGTTTGCGAACTCCGCCTCGGGTTATGAACCGGATCCGCGGCCATTTTCCCTGCTGCCACGCGGTCGCAGCTTCCTGTGGGCGAGATCGCAGTAGCAAGGAGACGTTCAGTGAGGCTTGTGGTGTGTTTTGTGGCGTTTTGGAAGGTTTTTGGTGTGCTTGTCAGCATGGCTCCAAAGAAAATGCAGAGCTTCGGGTTGCGACCAATTCGGGTTGCGACCAGAGTCATGGAACGGATTAAGTTCGTAACCTGAGGTACCACTGTAATAATTTCACGCTGTATTGGAATGTCAGTGCTGATGCTTTCAAATATTAGCTCATTTATGACAAATTTTCTGCAAGTTAATTATTAAAACTTCTACACTTATTATAATATGTACGTTTCCCTAGCATATGCGATTTCTATATTTCTTCCCAGTATATGCATGTTTCAGTACAATTTCCCCCCATATGCACATTATTTCCCAATGTATTTGTTTTAATATAAAACCTGATCTACTGCAACACTAAAAGGATTCTGTAAATGCTGCGCCTCCTTAAGCATTACTGAATTTCATTTGGGGCAGAGCACTCAGATTCACTTGAAAAGAAGTCAGTAGCTTTCACATTCTTCAGTTGATTATTTGTGATAGACAGTATAGCACTGAAATTCAGTTGAATTATATCCTCACCAAGTTGAGTCACAGTTTTGGCTTTTCAGGGTCCAACCTGACATGGAAGAAGGAGAAAAGAGAACAAAATAGATAGGAGAAAGAGGGTTAATTGTTTGTATTATCTCCATCATACAAAGTTGGCCATGCCCTGTTCAGAGCAAAGGGCTGCATCTTTATAGTAGGTGAGAATTACAAATTCCCCTATAACACAATAGCTGCCTTTAAATGAAGTAAACTCAAGTTGATGCTGTTTTTATATGGCTGATAGTGATCCAAAGTCCAAGGAGAAAGGTGATTTGGAGCACTTTGGGGGGGGGGGGTGTTGTTCCATCTGTTGGCACTCCTTAGGCTGCCAACTGTTCCCAAGGGGTGGGCCACTGTTGTGGTACGATCCCAGGAAAAGATGCATTTAAGGAGGTGTTTTTCTTTTTCCTTTTTCCTTTTCCTTTTACTGTAATGGTATAAATCTTGATACATTGTATTATTTCAATGCAGATTTCAGTGCAATAATATTTATGTAATATGATTATAAATTATGAACATTCTATTATTTAGAGAATATTTAATTTAAATTAAGAATATTTTAAAGTATTGAAAAGAAGAAAAAAGTAAAAAAAAAAATTCTATCAATAGCAATAGCATTTTAAGATGTCAGTATTGAAGCATAAAATTATTTAACCTTTCTTCCAAAATTGTATATAACATAGAAAGGGACCACTGCATATCGTATCAAAGTAATACTTACTGTATGTGACAATAGTTTCGGTCTGAAACTAATTACTTAATATTAAGATTGCCATTGTACTATTACTTAGTGTATTTTGATTGATTGATTGATTGATTGATTGATTAGGTGCCATCAAGACATTTTTGATTCCTAGCAACCACATAGATAGATTTTCTCCAAGATAATCTATCCCTAACTTGTTCTTTCAAGTCTCCCAGTGGAGACAACTTTCAGGTCTTCTAATGGTGCACCCATTGCCACTGTACTAGGGTCCAGTGCTTGCTGCTGGTCATCCTCTTCTTCCTTTCCTTCCACCTTTCCCAGCATTAGAACCTTCTCCAGAGACCTAGGTCTTTGCATAATGTGTCCAAAGTACAATGATTTTAACCTGATGATTTGTGCCTTGAGTGAGAACTCTGGGCTGATTTGTTTGACGATCCATTTATTTGTTTTCTTGGCTGTCCACGATATTCTCAGGAGTCTTCTCCAACACCAAAGTTCAATACTCTTCTTATCCTGCTTCTTTAAAGTCCAACCTTCGCTTCCTTAGAAGCTCACAGGGAATACCATGGCTTGCATGATTCTGATCTTTGTAGGCATAGACACATCACAGCATTTGAATATATTTTCTAAGGCCTTCATGGCTATTCTGTCGAGTGCTATTCTGTGGCATATTTCTTGACTGCTTGTTCCTTTACTGTTGATGGTTGATGCTAAAAGGCAGAAGCCATCCACCACTTCGATATCTTCATTGCAAGTTCTAAGGCTGGTTGTTCTACCTGTCGTCACTAGTTTGGTCTTCTTTATATTTAATTTTAGTCCCATACTTAGTGTATATATTTATATATTTATTTACATGTTGATCAAAGGAAATAAAAGATAGATGAAGCAAATTTAACAGAAGTTAAATAAGAAAGAAGGTGTTTTTCAAATCACCTTTTCCCTCTGAGTCCAGATACCTGCCTAGCCCAACTTTCAGCTGCATCACTGAAAATTCAGCGCACAAATTTGCTGGAGCAAACATGTGGCAGCTGCTGACAGGCTGTAAAACTAATTATCACCTTTGTGACTTATGACTGATAGGGCCATTGTACATCTTGCAGAATTATATTATTGTATAACAGTATTACACAGCATACATGCAGACACAAACTGTGAATACCAATAATCTGCCCTGCTTTCATTAACACATTTGGCACAATTTGTAGTCATATGCCTCATCAGGCCAAATATACACATATTGCACATTTACAGTGCAAGTCATATGTTTCCAATAGAAGAGAGCCACATTCCCACCAACACTGGCAGGGCAAGCTACTGTACATAAACAGGGAGCAAACCCCACACTCACTTGCACTGATGATGTTACCTAGTCAGGCAATGAAACGTCTGCAAGCAAACAACCAAGCTCAGAGAGCACAAGGATTCTGCAAGACATATGCTTAGCTGGAAAAAAAGGAACCTCTTTTGCTAAGCAAACAACCCATTTTTTGGAAAGAATACGCTTTTAAACTATGGGCACGTCTGTCCGTAGTTTAGTCCAGCTATGGATAACAGACTTAGGGTGGGTAGCCTAATATGTGATCCAAGAAACAGCTGTTTTCCTGGTTCCTTCTTTTTTTAAGCAACCCCCGCTCCCCCAAAAAAACTAAACTGGGGCTGAAGCTACTGTGTCTTGGATGAGAAAAAGCTGCTTCCAACTTAACTGAAACATTGCCCCGTACACCATGCAGCTAGGTTTGAAGCAGAAGGGTTGCTGTGAAACAGGAGGAATTCTGGATTTGAGCCACTCCTACCTCAAACTTTATGGTCTGGAGTCATAAAGGAAGCTAATTCTGACTTAGAATGTGGAACCATGGCTATCTTAGTAGCTTTAATACTTACAATGGTTACAGATTATATTTGAGGTTTTCTGCCTTAATCCACCTTGGTCTGCAACAAGTACAATACAGTGTAGCCCATAAAACAGAAATCTTGAGAACAGTAGTTTGTCCCCCAGATTGTGCCAGTTTCAAATAATCCTGTGATTGCTTGAGAATTCCTTTCAATTTCTCTTAGCAGTATTTTTGAGTTTACTCTAGGGGTGCAGCATGCTACTGCTGATGTGGTTTTCTCTTATATATTTTTTTGCATCCTCTGCAGCCTCCTTGATATCCAGTCTCCCTGACCAGAAAAAGAGAGATCTCATGATGTCTTCCCTTGGAATTTAATGAAAATGGCAGAAGCCAGGGAGGCTGAGAGTCTGGAGAGATGATTGAATAATGAATGAATGAAGCAAACATTTGCATGTGTCCCTTAGTCACCTAGTAGTTAAGTGTGCAAGAAAATCTTATACTATCATGAATGTCAATGAAATTTTCTTCTCTTTTTAAAGACATTTCAAAAGCAAATTCTCTTTGATCAAATTAATTAATCATTTAAAAAAAAAACACACAGGAGAATTTTTCTGCATGGTACTGATTTTGCAGTCAGCTTTTCTTCCAATGTGATTGGATACCAGTTCTGCAAGTTGTATTGGACATACTCATGCTTTTTCACATAGAATTATATTTTAATTATGTACAACTTTCCAACATGTTTCCTACAGGATTCATGTATGGCTATGCTCCCTCTGCAAATACTTGGATATTAATTATATTTACTGAGTCAAAATACAAGATTTATTCTTTTTACTTTCCATGATGATATGGTCTTTCAAATATGCTAGATAACTCTTATGCTTTATTATTGGTTAACTTCCTTCGCTGGAAGAGATTCTTAAGCATGTTAAATTGAATATTGGGTATTCAATATGCTCTGGATAAGAACAAATAATGAAATTATCCATAAGCTACCAACTGATTGATTGATAAATGTGTTCATTACTTTTCTGTGCTGCAATATGAACAAGGGAATGTACAAAAACAAGTTAAAATGTTACTGTCAAGCCAATGAATAAGTGTGCATTAATGAAATAGTTTGTCAACAGCTTGGGACCAATAACTATTTAAAAACTGTTCCTGGTTTTATATAATCCTCAACGTATAAGGTATAAGATGGGTCACTGATTAGTAAGCACATTCTTCTGTGTTTGGTACATATTTCTCATACGCTTGATTTCACATTATCATTTTTTTAAATGAATTTTTGGGTTTAAAGTTATGAGCTTTGTTTGGGGATATAGGAATTCTGGTGGAAGCCTATATCAGTCTGCATCTTTTGGTTCTGATTAAATATGTAAAATCCATTCCGATGATGAATAGTAAATTGAGAAATAAAAGAGAATTGGTATGCTGTAGTGTTGGATTAAAATGATGGAAGCACAGGTTCAAAATCAGCCATGAAGTTCACTGGCGAGTTTAGGTCAGTCAATACTTGTAACTTGGTTGAACACTCAGGAAGAAATGAGGGCAGAGAAAACTATGCATGCCACCTTGAACTTTTGGAGGAAAAGCAAAATGTAAGTGGAATAAAGGAATGTAGAGAGCCTGTTTGGTGTAGTGGTTAAAGGCACCAGACTAGAAACTGGGAGACTGTGAGTTCTAGTCCCACCTTAGGCACAAAGCCAGCTGGGTGACCTTGGGTCAGTCACTGTCTCTGAGCCCTAGGAAGAAGAAGGCAAGGAAAATCACTTCTGAAAATTTTGCCAAGAAAACTGCAAGAACTAGTCCAGGCAGTCACCAGGAATCCAAACTGATTTGAAGGAAAACATACACATTATTTTTTTTAATGGTGGACACACATTTTGCATCAATCTTAGATATCCCTGCTATATTCTCAGAACATGTGTTTATTTGGATTAAACATACATATTATGACACACACACTTACACAAATCCTGGATGAGACAGTTGGTTACTTAAGCATTAGTAGACGGATAAGCCTGACCTAGGCCCAAGATCGATCCAAGTGCCACCAGCAACAGACAATCCCTAAACCATATCTTTCACTAGACAATGTATAATCCAATCTGAGCTTCATCAGCTGAAGAATTTATAAAAGACCACTGCTATTAAAGAAAAATTAAACACATAATTTTCAGTTCACCATCATATAATATTTATGGAGCTTTTGCTAGTTTATACAATCCATGTTCTTTCCCAAGGAAATGAAAAAAGCTTCACAGGGAAGTTGATAGTGAAGCAATATATTTCTGGAGTTTAATATTATCTTTCATTTACTCTCTCTTTTTACCTTCTTTTCCTAGGGCAGAGCTACACTTTCTGCTTGGCCCGTGGCCAGTACAGGATGCTTACCACTTCCTAAGTATGGTAAGAGAAACATTGAATCTTCAAGTCCAGCCCCCTGCCCAGTGCAGAAATCCTCCCACCACTTCAGACAAATGGCTGTCCAGTCTTTTCTTGAAAACCTCCAGTGATGGAGCACCCACAACTTCAGAAGGCAGGCTGTCCCATTGCTTAATAGCTCTCATAGTCAGGAAATTCTTTCTTTGCTTTAAATTGGGATCTCTGACTCTTAAGCTTCCACCCACTGGTTCTTCTCTTACCCTTAGGTGCTCCGGAGAATAAATCCATGCCCTCTTCCCTGTGACTTCTGTAGTGCCTAGCATACTCCCTCCCCTCTGGCAGCTGGCTAGTCATTTTATCCTGGGCTGCCAGGCTACTATGTTCTCTGCTGGCTGGCCCGTGCTGGTTTTTTGTTTTCTTTTTAAAATAATCTTGTAATTAATCCAGCAGTGGTCTGTTAAGTCAATATAATCTTCGTGGCTAGAAACTTATGCTTCATTAAACTCTTACATTTCCCAATGGCATCCTTGCAGTTTCCCCAGGCTGCCCTTGCTTTCCCACTCCCTGGCCACAGTACTGAAAATTCTTATTTCCCTTTCCTTTCCCCTTCACTTTTTAAATAAATTCTTTAAGTTGTAATAAGAACGTTGCTGTTTCATTCCCATAAAGCTGAGCTATCAGATCTTCCTTGCTACAGATTTTCCATGGACCTACAGAGGAACATAGGCACAAAAGAATACTGTAGCCTATAGCTTATTGCTCTGATTATTGTAGCACTGGAGCTATCATGATACTATAGTAGAAAAAACAAAAACATAGAAAAGTCTGCCTTAGTGTCAAATGATGTGGAAACATGGGGTGAAGGCATTCATATGTGCAAAATCTGGGAAAGCAAAGACTCCAGTACTAGTCATTTGACTGATTGATTGATTGATTGATTGATTGATTATGTACCATCAAGTTGGTGTTGACTCAGCGATCACACAGGTAGATTTTCTCCATGATGACCTATCCCTAACCTTTCTTTCAAGTCTCCCAATGGTACACCCATTGCCACTGTGTCCATCCACCTTGCTGCTGGTCATTCTCTTCTCTAAAAAGCTAGGTACAGCATAATGTGTCCAAAATAGGATAATTTGAGCCTGACTAGGTAATTTGAATGAGACTAGTAAGGAGGGAACAATTCCTAAAAGGAAAAGGCAGACATTGGTAGATCGGTTCATCAAGAAGCTAGCTGGTGAGGATTGCTTTCCCTGCATGGATGGGAAGGGCAAAAAGCAGGGGAACAACCAATCAGGCCTTGTGGTAGCCACAGTCCAAACTGAGCACCAGCCCAGCCCCATTGCCAATCCTCTGCAATCCAGGCTGGAATTTTGGAAACTGGCTTAAGAAAGAGCTCAGAGCAGCACAGGAGTAAGCAGCTTGGGTGCAATGCAAAATTGTCCTACATTTTTCACCTTTTAGAATGAGGGTTTTTTTTATTGATTATATGCCAAAAGAGAAAAGAAAAAAAGTGTCTTATGTACTAGACAAAACCAGTCCTACACATACTACATTTTTAAATCATATTATAGTTAAAATATTGACATTCTGGTCCATTTCCTTACATTAGAAGGGGAAAAAGGAAATTACACATAGAAAATAATACATGCAGCCCAGATTCTAGACAATTTCTAATTTTTTTTTTAACGATGTACCATCAAGTTGTTATCAACTCTTAGCAACTACATAGATAGATTTTCTTCATGACAATCTGTTCCTAACCTGGTCTTTCAGCTCTTCCAATGGTACATTCCTCACCAGTGTAACTGAGTCCATCCATCTTGCTGCTGATCATCCTCTTCTTCCTTTCCTTCCACCTTTCCCAGCATTAGAGCCTTCTCCAAAGACCTAGATCTTTGCATAATGTGTCTGAAATAGGACAATTTGAGCCTGGTCATTTGTGCCACGAGTGAGAACTCTGGATTGATTTGTTTGATGATCCATTGGTTTGTTTTCTTGGATTCTCAGGAGTCTTCTCAAACACCAAAGTTCAAAACTATCAATACTCTTCCTATCCTGCTTCTTCAAAGTCCAACTTTTGCTTCCATAGAGTAACACCAGGAATGCCACGGCTTGCACGATTCTGATCTTTGCCAATGGCAAAATGCTCATTCAATAAAGGAAAAGAAGTGAGTTCTTCAGACTTTTGGATAACTGATGGAGAATGGCTCTCTTTGCAGTACATTCTTATTCTCTCTTTCTCTCTGCACCCATAAAAACATGTAGTATCTATTTCTATTTTCCTTCCATCCTATTGCTCATTTCCAAGCTGATGGTATGTCATTCAAGAGATCATAAAGATCTAAAAACAAAAGCAAAAAACTAAACAATGATCATCAAATCACTTTTAGTTTGCTCTCAGGGTTTTATTCATTTATTTCATTGTATTCTGATATCACTTCTCTGTTCAATCAACTCTTGAGAAAATGTTCCATTAAAAACAATAAAAAAGCAGCATTACAAATTCCAGAAAAAAGAGCATTCCCTCCCCATCCCCAGCATCCCAAAGAGTACCAGGTGGCTGGATTTAGTTTTTTGTTTTAATTTGTCCTGTGGTGCCCAACTTAGCATTGCTCTGGTGGGCAGAATTAAATGGGTGGCTGTTCCAGCTATCATTGTCTCTTGGTACATTGCTACCTTAATAAGATACAATTAGTGGCTACATTCTTGCCCAAGAATGCCAATGGATACAACGGCACTTACTTCTGTGTAGACTTATACCATTATATCCCAATTTAGCCAATATATCAAAACTCTGAGACATAGTCAAGTGGTTTAAATCATGTAGAATAACAGTATCATTGCATAAAGTAGATATTCAAAACCCTCTAGTAAATTGCAGATGTTGAGGACACTGTCCAAGACTCACTAGATTTCTTCCAAGAGGTCAGTAATATAACCGTAGGTGTCCACAGGGAGCAAAGGAGAGGAATCACACATATGCCATGATTTATGTACTTAATTACAGCATTTGTGTGATGATGTCATTGCACAGATGTCATCATTTTGACATCATCACAATCTCTATGGATACTCTGGTTCTTGTGCTTTCTTTCAGTGGGAGGGAATGGGCTTTGCTGGCTCCAAGCACATAAGGATTCAATGCTGATTCAAAAGCATGTTTGATGACGAGATCCACAGCCCTTCCCAGTCCACCTGCAACCTAGCCAGTCACCACAATTTCTTCCTGGTTTGGATTTTCTCAATATTGGAAATAAGTGGCCTTGGAGGTTGGTGAATATTAGGAAAGGGTTTGTTGTGTCAAATATCTCCAGTTTCCAAAGTCCATCTGCCTCTCTGTCTCTGTCTAATTTTGGAGGGGAAATCCAATAAACTCTGGATTCTGGAATACCTTCCCAGGAATCATAGGACTGCAGACTTGAAGGAGCTAATGTTGGTCAAAGACAAATCCTTTACTGAGGTTACCACTACTGTAGTCACCTTTAGGTTGGGATGGACTAAACCTGTCATAGCAAATTGCAGCATCTGGCTGACTTTGTGCAAAAGCTAAACAGGGTCATGATTAGTACTTGGATGGCAGATCATCACAGAACCACAGCATAGTGGCTAGACTGGAAAATTAAAAAGAGGGAGGAATGAAAACCACTTCCATCCATTGCCCCAAACTCTGCATGGATATGCTTATGTAGTCACTAGACCTGATGACATCTGACTTTTTAATGACCCATTTAAAGGTTTATTTCAAATAGATTGCTGGCCCACTATGGTACTTTACCAGCATCCTAGTACTGTCTTCTCCTTCTCCTCCTTCATTCAGAGTTATACTTTCCACATCCTGCATATGATTGATTGATTATGTACTATCATGTCCATGTCAGTGTCAGCTCTTAGTTACCACATAGATTTTCTCCAGGAGGACATGCTGCATATTATTTCCCTTCAACAGTGTATTGCAAGGGGAAAATAGCTATTTTTAAGGAAACCACGTGCATTAATACTGGTCTTCTGATGAGAAGCAGTGGACAAGGCTCCCACTTTTCTGGAATACTAGAATATAATTGAACGTACACCGCCCTCCTATTTCTTTTTACAGAACCCATTGCAATATGTGGATTTAAATAAAACACAGTATCATTGCTTGACACCCATATGGGAAGAAATAGAAGATGTGTTTATTTCTTTCTTCTTTTGGGATGGAAAATGCCACTCTGTTCCTTCCTTTGCCACACACGCACACAAGATAATATAGCTGGCTTTCCCCCAGTGACAATTTTATTATAGGTAATCTTTCTGGAAGTAAATACTTTTTCAGCATTGCCCTAAATTTTTCTCCTTAACTTTGAGAGTAAGCCCATTTCCCCTCTTAAACTGGCTGACTTTTATTTATAATTCTCACCTTTGGTTTTGAAATAAATGTCAGGATGATGGATAGCCAACTTTCTCAGTCAGATGTTTGGACTCACGTTTGCAGCTGAAGGGGGAAAGACATCAGCATCAGGATTCAAGCAGGGCTGTTAAATTAGAAGAAGAAACATTTAAGATGCAAAATGTCTTTATTACTCTGACACAATCAACAGGCTTCATTTGCATCCTCAGACTGTATCAAGTAGCTTGGATCTGGATGCCTTAGAAGTCTCCACTCTCTGAAGAAAAGGGTCTTTCATAATCCTAATGATTGGTTATACTTTCAGAAAGGGGTGACAGGAGGTCCTTCAATATGTCATAGCTTAAAATGATTTGAGGAACTACCAGCTTATCTTCAAAGAGCAGATATATGAACTATCATTTTTGATTAAAGCTCTCCATTTTGAAATATAATAAAAAGCATTTGCTCACTACAGCTAGAATAATCTGTTTTAAATATATTTGCATATCTCTTGGCTGTCCAAAAGTTTCTCCCTCTTGTCCATTCTTTCTACTGTTTGGAACCTGGTTGAGAATCATCTGTATTAGTAGCTCCAATCTACATAAAAATACTTAGTAGTAAATAGTAGCAAGCAACGGACATAAAAAACATAAGCTTTTATCACCCTGTTTTGGCCGGCACCTTGACTTTTTGACCATGCCCTGCAGACAACCTTGGTAGCAAGCAAAATTTAGTATATGGTGTCCCCCACACAAGTAGTTTCCAAACATTTTCTCTGCCCAGGTCAAATATTGTATTGCTTACGGTTGATCAGTGGGGCTCTTCCATGTACCTTGCTCTAAGAAGAATTATCTTTTAAAAAACAAAAATACATACACCCAGACATTAAATTTCAATTGTGATTTTTACACTCAGGTTTTAAAAGTCCAGTTCTGGAACTGAAACTAGAAATATAAATTCAGAATTTTTTGGTTGATTGTAGAAGGATCTTGTACTGCATATCAGAGATAAGAATGGGTTCCAGATCAGGAAATATGAAATGCCACTGGGGCAGAGGGGAAGCATTTAATACAAAACATTAAGAAAAAGAATTGATTTTTAATCTAATTCTCTACCCTTATTCATTCCTTACCCTTATGCTATGCATTATTGGCCAAAAGAACTTAAAAAGCTCTGTGGAGTTAAATGATTGATTCCCAATACACCAAAATTATCAATACAAACTGGTGGCAGATCTCTGGAATTTCAAGAAGGGTTTTTCACAATTTACTAGAAGATACTGGAGTTCAACATGGAAGATCTTTCTCGTGCAAAGCAGGTGCTCTGGACTTTCCATGCTTAAATCACCCATAAGTGACTTGCTTCCAGCTTGTCGTGGATCTGATGTTCCATGACCCATCATTAACTGCCACTGGTGGAGAGAGAAGAAATGCAGGGTTTTACAATGCATTGACCTGGACAGCTACTGTATAATTTCTGCTATAAAAAATTAGAATAATCCTTATATCCTAGAGTTCTTCTTTTTCCCGTTCCCCGCTAAGAAACAGGATGCTCAATCATGCTGACTGAGAATTGGGTCTGGTATCAGCAAAGGGAAAGTACTTCATTACACAACACATAATTAACTTAGGGAAGCTGCTACTTCAAGATGTGGTGATAACCGCTGGTATAAATGGCTTCTTAAAAGGGTCAGGGAAATTCACAGATTGTGATTCAATCAATAGCTATTTGTTATGTTACCAAAGGGAACTTCCATGTTTAGAGGCAGTAAATCTCCACATAGAACTCGATGTTGAAAACAGAGAGTAGCCTTGAAAGCATACTTGTTAGTTCTGAAATGCATTGTCTTACTTGGAAATACAATAGACTAGATGAACCTTGATCCAGTTCAGTAAGGCAAGACTTTCTTTTTATTTTACTGCTTTAAGGCCCCTGTCTTGTTTTGTCGATTTTGTTGTTTATCAGATTATTTTAGTCTGGGCTGTCTGTCTGATTTTATGTTTTTAGCTGTTTTTATGTTTTTTCTGGTTTTATACACTGCCGAGAGTCCACTGAAGTTGGGTGGCAATATATTTAAATAAATAAATAAATACCATTCCCCTCCAAATCTTTAAAATACTCCTTCTCCATATGACCAATCACTTTTTCTGTATACTCTTGTCTCATTCCCATCCATCTATCCATGTCACTTTGCAGAATATTCCCCCACCCCCTGGATTGTATTCATTCAGTTTGTTACACAATTTTGTCCTAAACAAATCCCAAGGCCTTCCATTATTACTGGAGTATAACATGCAACTATCACCAGTTCTTACCTTCATAGGTATCTGCAACAACCTAGATGACATGAATTCCTACTCATTTACATTTAGCCCTCTCATTCTTAATTAAATGTTCACTTTCCTGAATGCATTCATCAGCTATACAAGATCAGGCCACCTTTATTCACTTATTTTTCTTTCATTTCATTAATTAATTCATGCTGTTTTCCCTATATTTGTCTTACAAGTTCAATACTCCACATGCCATGGACACCATAATTGACCCATAGATGTTGACCTCTACTGCCTATCAGGTTTTGGTCAACTGAGGCTTTCCCATAATGTTTTACAGTAAGATAGAAAAGCTGTAGTCTAGGTTATCAAGTTTATTTATACTCATGCCACATCCATGATTCCCTGATAATGATAAGGACAGTACTGGTCTGTTTTGTAGCATTTGGGCCAGTGTACCATAAGCACAACCAAAATATTTACCACAAGCATGCTCAAGCTAGGATCTCTACTCTAGAGATTTCCTTTCAATCCATATACTGTTGCCCATATCCCATCATATGGGACTGACACATACTCAGGACCGTACTGGTTGGAAAATTCAGGAAATTGGGATCCACAATTTGCAGGCATGCAGATTGCAGAAGGCTTCCCTATATGGTTAATAATCAATTAATAGGAACAGTAGTAGTGTATTTATTTAGTATGGGCTTATAACTAAGCCCAGTGCAGGTGAATCAACAAAATATAATACAATATAAACCAGTACCAACAATAGACTAAAATAATCTGATAAACAACAAAATCGACAAAACAAGACAGGGGCCTTAAACAAATCATAACCATCAACCCCAGGCCTGGGACCAAAGCCAGGTTTTCAAAACTTTCTGGAACGCCAGAAGAGAGGCACACATTAATGAGTAGCTTTGAAACAAATGCTGTAACGTTAGTGTAAAAGAATTTTTCAGATCGAAGACCAGCACACAACCCCACTCAAGTACAAGTTAGTTTATTGAATGGTACCAGAAGTGAAAGACAAGCGTAAAGTGGGCAGGGATAAAACCCTTCTATATAGACTTATGCAAATTGCATTATCCATTTAATCAGTGTAACCAAAAATGTGATTAAGCCATGGCAAAATGTGTGTGAATGATGTCAGGCTGGTGAGCTAAGGGGGTGAATACCATAGCTCAAATTAGCAAAGGGGCCGTAGAATGTATCTTGCTGAGATATTCCTATCCTAGATGTTGTTGGATGTCCTGGCTTCCCAGCATTTCTGCTCACCTGAATCAACATCCCTTGTGTCTAAATATTTCATGCCTGAGCTATCTCTTAACTTCTCTTAGAGAAAGGGAAGGGAGGGAGGGAACCCTTAGGGGAAAGGGGTGATTTTGCTAGCCTATCCTCATGCCAACTTCTCCTCCATTCATGTTCAAAACAAGGGATGAAAGAGAAGTTATACATGTTGTAAGAATGTTGAAAGTTGTAGTGGGATGTAGGAATAACCTTGAGGAGCAGGAAGAAGAGCCACAACCAAGACAATGGTCAGACAAAAGAAATTTGAGTCCAAGGCAGAAATGTAATTTGAGGAAGCATCACGGAGAGGATCCTTCTAGTTTCCTTTAGGATAAAGGCAGGGAGGGGGGAGGTACATTCAAAGTTGCAAGATTCTGTCACTGTAACCCTATAATAAAAGTAGTTTTAGTATTCATCTTTGGTATCCAAGTCTGGTCTGCCCCAAAGGGTTGACAATGCATGACCATGCACACAGCTCACATTTCAACAAAACCTAAGAGGAAGCTCTGGGAAATCATTGTTGCCCATCAATGCTGAAAGTGAATCTGGAGAATAGGGCAGCAAAGGGCCCATGGCAACTGCTGCATGCAGCTTTCCCTACAACTGATTGGGACATCCCCCACAGAAGATTATGGGTTTAGCTCTCCAATTTCCAAACATCTGGGAACAACTGGGCTTTTATGATTTCTCTGCCAGGAACTAGAGAATGGTTGTCTCCATGAATATTCACCAGCCAGCTGCAACATTCAACACTAAGTCTGATGACAAGACTGATGTCAACCCTTCAAGGTAGACCAGACTAGAATGCCAGAGTTATGAATGCTAATTTATTTATTTATTTATTTATTTATTAAACTTGTCCCCACCCATCTCCCCCCAATGGGGACTCTGGGCAGCTTACAACATATTAAAACAATAAATAAATATACAATTAAAATGTATAAGAGGACACATTTACAAAGAATAAAAAGAAAAATATTAATACTACTTTTATGACAAGGTTACAGTAACAGAATCTTGCAAGTCTGAATGTGGCCCCCCCTCCCTCCCTATAGCTGCAGGTATAGATAATATAATTGGCCCAGGGGCAAGGAAGGCAAGTGATGAAACATGACTCAAGGCGCAAAAAAAAAAGTGACTTGCGTTCATGCACCAGACGGTAGGACCCAAGGATGTAAAGACAGAGGTTGCTTCATGAGGTCACTGCGCCTGGGTTTTCATTTTGACATAATTGCAGTTTCTGGTGGACTCCTATGGTCATTGTAGAAATATAGATGGATGTTGTTAGCTTATGGAATGCCTATGCAAACTTGCTTAACGTGTGTGGTTGTGTGTGTGTGCAAAGACTGCATCTGTGCCTGCTGCAATAAAAAAAACAGTTATTGTTCAAAGGAAAAAGTAGCAAAAGTGAATGAAAAAAAAAAACAGAGGTATTATTAAGTCCCTCTGGGAATTCTGAGTGAAATGATACAACCGGTGACAATGTGCAAAAGATTTTTGCTCTTCAGCAGGTTATTAGGAAATGTATGAATCTGGAAGAAAAAGTTTATTGTATATTCATTGTTTTACAGAAAGCATATGACAATGTGAAGATGCTTGAATCATGGAATGTTTTGAATGAAAATGAAGTTGAAGCTGATTGCAGAATGTGGTGACAGTGGTATATGACGGAAGCAAAGTATGGGTGAGAATCAATGGTAAGGTTCAGCACTGAGCAGGAAGTTAGGCAAAGATGTGTGATGTTCCTTGGTTGTTTATATATTTATGGATATTGTATATGGAATGTTTGCAACATCATTGAAGATATTGTGATGGAGAGCCCTAATGATTTGCAGAAAATGTTAGATAGATTGTTTCATGCAACAAGGAGTATGGATCTGAAAATTAATGTTTCAAAGACGAAGAGGTTGTATTTCACAGAGAAAATACAGTGAATGATTGCACCTTATACATAAATGAAAAAAAACCCAAAACCCTACAGCAGCTACATGAATTTGTGTATTTTGATAGAATATTAGAATAAATGGGCCAAGAGAAAGGGGGAACTGAGAAAGGTTAATGAGATCTGTAGAAAGGGGGAGGTAAATGTTATTTATCCTAAAAGGAAACGGTTATGGATATGGATGTACGCATGCATAGTGATTGCTGAACATTCAAAGAGCTGTTGTTCACACATGTTTGCAGGTAGCTAATACAGGGAAAAGTTTAGCTTACCAGTGATGAGTTATGCCACACAATGATAAAGTACCTGTGCATGCAGTTAATGCACGCAACTCCAAAGCTATGAAATGCATTTTCCTTAGGAGTTGCGCCTAGCCTCAATTCCTTTCCAACTTCAGGAAAAAGAGTGAAGATCTCCCTCTTTAATCACACCTTCTGTGTTGGATTAATTATGATTTTGACTGTTTTTATTGGATTATAACTGTTTGTATTTTATTGTTGTCTGTTAGCTGCCTTGAGTGCCCTATGGGTAGGATGATGGGCATGAGTTATAATAATCAACACATAAATAAATAATTGCTCATTTCCTCTCCTTGCTTTTTTCCCTTTATTAAACAATGAGCTGTGACTATCATTGAAAATAGGGGGAACTGTATGGGAAGGACTTTTTCCATTCTTCCCTGTCCTGCAGCTTTCCTGTTCTTATGTCTCAATATTCTTCTGGCACTGACTGGCAAAGCAGGAATGTGTAATGTAGTTGTAAAGGTGTTGGGCTAAGAGATATCTTTGATGTTGAGTTGAAGTGCTACTCACCTGTCCATAAAAACCATACCAGCATGACATTTGCTATCTCTGTTGCCAACCCTGCATTTATTGTCTCTGTTTCCAGTCACTGAGAGTCACCTTAATCTGGCCCTGCCTGGTTACCTTCTAGCAATTTCCTTATTAGGTTTGCTTTAGTCAAGTGCACACTGCTGGATTTTTTCTGCCTCTGGTCAATTTCATTCCACCCTTGTTAATAGTAAGCAATATTTCTTTTTTTTAATCTAAGATAGGATGGGGGGGTTGTTATTTAGGGCCAGAAATAGTTCCTTTGGGTCTGACAGAATTATGTAAAGTGGGGAACTGAACCTGGTCCCTGTCATGTTTGCAAGGTCAGGGGAAGTGCCATTTCAGCCATAACAGAGGAAAATATTACTTTAATATGAGGTGCAGTTAATGAATCCTGTTTCACTCATGGGCTAGGGATGAGAAGAAGGCAACATCATAAGGACATGACAGAAAAAAGGGCATGTCTGTACCATGCAAGTGAGGAAAAGTTAAATTTCCTCCTCAGTCATGGAAGCTTCTTAAGTGACTTTGGGTCAGTTATTTCCTATCAGCCCAACCAAACTTTCATGGCTCTTCTGTGAAAAAATGGAGAAGGAAGCTCTGAAGGGAAGATGGATTATAAATCTAACCAATGAATAAACATACAAAGCTAGCGTCTCTGCTTGACAGCATTGCCCACATTAACTATTCCGCATTGGCACCACCTTCCATATTCATCTAAATATGCTCAAAGGGAGGAATGTTAAATAGGTTGAGATAAACATAGAAAATTCCTCTGCAGAAAGTTCTGTTCAAGGTTGTATTCAAGGTTGAGTGGACCATTTGGAAAGTTGGACCTTTCCATGGTTTCTATGAATGAGGGGGAAAATATCTTCATATCAGGCTGCCTCCCCAGATTTTGGGGTAAACATATGTGACTTGCATAAACAGAAAAGCAACTTGAGAAGGGAGATTTTATCATTCTTAATGTGCATCCTCTGATTTCTTGCAAACCATCAGAGAAAAGACTCATGTACCTGGATCATCATGTGAGCTTTGAAACTCAAATCATTTTTCAGTGGAAGGAGAAGAATAAAAATTAAGACAGGCAAGTGAAAAGGACGTTCTGGGGGTATTTGGAAGATAAATTAAACTCGAAGTATTAATCTTTTTGCATGCCCGCCTGTGTTATCTGTCAGTCACTCAAATATACCAAGAGAACTTACTGTCTGGAAGTTTATCCAAAGAAGGCGTAGAAATGGAAGAGGGTGGGGGAGAAGCCTACTCTCAAGGTCAAAGAGAATAGAGCAACAATCTCTGTTTCTTTTAAAATCTTGGATCACTTGTTTCTTGCACTTCCCTTTTCTTTCACAATTCGATGGATATTGCAATACTTAAACAGGGCTGGCTTTCTCTTTGTGTGGTCCCTCTGTAATTGGGTGCTTGTATGCCAGTTTCTACACCTATGGGATACCTTGGTGAGTAGAGTTGGCTGTGGGGGTGAGAAGAATTCCATCAAAAATGGAATTTTCAACGGGCTTTGTAGCATTTGTAAAGTCTAGCCAATAAATGGCATATGAATTATTGAAAGTAAGCAAGCAAATAAATAAAATTGTGTTTCTCTGATCAAAAACCTTGCCAAACATACATAACAGCAAATAATACAAACTTTAAAAAAGAAGTACCTCTTCCACAGCAACTGAAGTCTTCATTAAAAAAGTCAGGATCAGAGAAACGTGTGATGCCAAGAAATGAAAGTAATTGCATTCTTTAAGGGAAAAAGTGTATAAAGTCAAAAGATGTTGCAAAATGTAAATGGCTATGACATTTCTACAACTGAAAGCAATTCTTCTGAATTAAACAAAAAACAAACATTTTCCCCCCCAGAAAGCAAGAATATTGCTCTGTGAAAGTTTGGAGAATAAAATGGACTGGAGTTTTAGCAATTCACATATCCCAGATCAGCAGTGACAACAATTTGATTGTTTCTAGATAGCAACACACCATTTTAATTTCCCAGAATGTCCTTGGGATAATGTTCTGAAGCATCTTGTGACTGAAAACTCTGTCCTGCAGAGAGATTGAGGGACTTAAATATATTCAGCCTTGAAAAGAGAAGAGTGAGGAAGTATATTATAATTTTTTTTTCCAAATATCTGAAGGGGTGTCACTCAGCAGAAGGTCAAGACCTGTTCTCTATCATCTCAGGAGATAGAATAATGGCCTTAAGTTACAGGAAGGCAGATCCCCGGCGAATGTTAGAAAAAACTTCTCAATAATAAAAGCAATTCAGCAGTGGAACCAATTACCGAGGGAGCTGGTGACCTCCCGTTCGTTGGATGTGTTCAGGTGGAAGTTAGATAGCTATCAATCTAGAATTCTTTAATTTGGATTCCTCCATGGAACAGCGAACATTAATATTATTTTACCCTGCATTTATTTTTACTTTTCCATCTGTCTGTGTCATTTTAACTGTAAGCTTTCTTGAATCTTTTTTTCCTGAACAGAATGACACATCTACGATCTATTAAAATAAATAGACAGATAAGCAAATAAAAACACCTTCATCCTCTCTTTACAACTATAGGTCAGCAACACTTATGTTTAGCAGCATATAATTAAAAATAGTACTTACAGTCACTTAGCATTTGTAGGTAGACCCCCCTTGTATGTATCTGGAGTGGATACCGAAGATGGAAAGCAGTTTACTCTGACTTATAGCTCAAAATAAGTAGGGCTGTGTAATGTTTTGGAAGGGCTTAGCTTTGACAATGCTTTGAATGAAGCTCCTTGAAGCAACATGATCCCGTTTCTATAGTGTGAACTAAAGTTGTTATATTACATTACTTCACTCCACTCCACTCCACTCCACTCCACTCCACTCCACTCCACTCCACTCCACTTGCTTTCTATAGTATGTCTAGTAGCTGGAGGGAGTTTGTGTATACGTACAGAAGCCTGTTCTGGCTCTTATGCTTGCCAAAGAAAGTTCTTGGGATAACACAAAGCACCTCACACAGGCAAATTGTGGCCTTTGTGCAAATATCTAAAAAGAAGCATTACGTTTTGATTCACATCCAGAGTAGCTTGTTTTCTGAAGTTTTGGATGTCTTTCTATACACCACTGTTTCTCAACCTTGGGAACTTTAAGATGTGTGGACTTCAACTCCCAGAATTCCACAGCCAGCATAGCTGGCTGTGGAATTCTGGGAGTTGAAGTCCACACATCTTAAAGTTCCCAAGGTTGAGAAACACCGGTCTATAGACTATAATGGCAAAAGTTCCTGTTCCTAACCATAGTTATGGCAAAATAAACAGAATGTACATCATAATCTCCTGAACATTTTTGTTTTACAAAGTTGCATGCAAGTACACAAAGGGTGGAGATTCTTTTGCAATGTTGTGATGCATCTTTTGTCACTGGCCTTCATTCTTTGGGTGCCTAGATAGAATCGGAATCAAATCATTTCTTGGTTGGAAGCTGGTGAGAGGTGTCCATTATAGAACTAAATCTCTCCTATCAATTCTTAGCTTGTCAGTAAGCAATCCCCAAATATATGAATTTGGGTTTTCCTATTAAACACTTAAACAGCATCCTCTAAGAATTTGAACAAGCCAACACAAATCCATTCCAACACAATAACCAGAGGATTAGTTACTAAGCTTGAAACCACTTTAAACAAACAAACAAACCAATTCAGAGTAAGACTAGCATGCATTTGTAGCTTACATATAGGTGAAGTACCATTTTTTAAAATATCAATATTTATTTCATTTATCTCCCTGCTAGATCACTGCAACCAGATAGCACACTTTTTTTTATTACTGCTTTATTTTCGATGGCCATGACCCACTGAGGAAGGGCAGTGATTTAATAATGTCACTAGAAAGTAATCACTAGAAAAATGAATGTTTTTCTCCTCTGAATATCATGCTACTATTATTGGACAGTATAACTTAAGCATTTCTGTAAGCCATCAGACCATATTGTTCACCCCTGTTTTCTAAGTTATAACAGTTTATCTCTTTCTCCTACTCCAGAACGGTATTTATCTTTTTATAGTTCATAAATTCATGGTTTTATCATTATAACAGCAGTGCTGGGGTGTTTCATTGGCTACCAGTTGGTTCCAAAGCCCAGTTCGAAGTGCTGGTATTTACCTATAAATCCCTACACGGCTACGCCTCCAAAAATTTAGAGCAGGATTCTCTACAGGGGTCAATATCCACCCCCAAGGGTCGATGGGATTATCCATTATTGTTGTTGTTGTTATTATTATTATATTACATAGTACTATTAGTAGCATTTATTAAATTATTTTCATATAATAAATGTTTGGGCGTTGATGAACCATCTGAAACTTCATGAAGGGGTTGATGAGGTGAAGAGTTTGGGGACCCCTGATTTAGAGGATGGTCTTTTCCAATTGGATTCTGCCTGTCTTGAGCATTTTTTCCAAGATTATGTCAAATTTATGTACTCATGTGAAGCTGCTCCTATTTTACCGAACAATAAGTTTCCCAAGATATATGGAGCTCCCAACCTATTAGCTGTCCAAAAGGACAATGAATCCATCCCATTTTTTCAGTATTTGATAGCAAGTGAGGCTGGGCTCCCTTTTTTTAAAGGATTTTGTTGTTGTTGTTTTTCCTGTTTAGATTGGGTTCATTTGTCCCAGTGGATTATGACTGTCTATGTGGGTGTTGCTTTAACACATGGCTTCAGTCTTAGAAGTTGGTGCTACGTAAATGGCTTTATAAGCAAATGAACAAGCATAAATAAACAGAGGTGTGCAAAATGTTTCACTTTCAAATCTTGATGACTTTACCAAAAAAAAAAAAAATGTTCAGCTTTGAAATGGGAGAAGGACATTGTTTTCCGTAGATAGTTCCAGAAAGATAGTCCATAGGCATGAGTTTCGCAAGAACATAGACTTTATCAATCTGGGTCCCTTAGCATGCAGAACATGTGTTCTAAGCTCTCCATAAAATGTTGTGGTATGGTATGCTGAGCACCAGGTGACCTCAAAAGAACTTTCCAATTCTATGATTCTTTCATTCAATCTTGGTGTATACAGGTAAAAAACAACACACAGCAATGATGGGAGAGGCTTCTCAAATTTTTGTGTGAGTGCAATAAATAATACTACACTTTTGGACAGTCAGACTGGGTATAAGGCAACTTATTTCATAATCACTTCATTGCTATTCAGTAGGTGTGACACAGAACTAAGGAAACCAGCAGGTACACACACACACACACACACACACACACACACCACTTTTGAAAAAGAAGAGTGACTTTAATGGGAAAGAGGAAAGCTGTAAATGAATGGGGAGACTGAGAAAATGAAGGAAGAAAAAGTTAAGAGCTCAGTGGTGCACTAGCTCGAAAAGATGTTTAGGAAACAGGGCACGGGGAGGAAAGTACAAAACAGGAAAGATTAAGGAGTTTTTTTAAAAAAATGAGGCCGTTGGGGACATAGCTCTTGTAATCCCCCACTTTGCCTTTCCCCTTTCAAGAAAACAAGAGACTATCAAGAGGGCTGCACCTGATCAATGAATCTACTGATTATATAGATCAGTAGTAAAACCGACGGTTGGAACTAAATAAATTTATACGAAGGGTAGCAGAGTTAATCTGTGTGCCATAAACAGACACCTAGGTCACTCTCAGAGATACTATAAGGGAAGAACAGCTTGTTTTCCTGAAAATTTATTGCTGTGAAAAAAAGGAAGTCAGACAAAAGGAAGCGCTGAGGCAGACAATGATCCCAAATTGCCTATGTTTATTTATCTTGATCTGAAAAAAGAAAAAAGGCCTCATGTCAAGGCAGGACAAATATATCTTGGGAATGTTTGCAATCATGTGGTGAGCAAAGGGGAACAACAGGGTGGCCTCCTCTTCCTGTGCAGACACCAGATCAGGTACGCTGCTTTGGACGATGGAACAGGTCAATACAAATGTCTGTCTGGGTCTTGGCACAGAAGTAGCTACAGTGGGTGAAACTTCATTATCCCGTGAACCCAGAATAATAGTAGACTGACCTTCCTTCCTCAAAAGGATGCTGTGAGGGTCAACGATTACAGTGCTCCGAGGGAGGCGACGTGCAGCTGTGACATCCACATTGCACTGGGAATTTTAATATGGTTGCACTGGGAGGAGGTGGTGGCTCTACTGCTAGTCTCTTTTAGTCACCCAGGTAGTTGGAGTTAGGTTTAGCTTCTGAAGCCAAGAACCTCCATACCTCCTCAAACAGGCACAAATAGGTTGTCAGACAGTAATCCTCCCCATCCAAGAAACAGAGAAAAAACAAAGAGAAAATTCTTGAAGGAATGGATTCCTTCAGGCATTCTGTCTTTATTTTACTTTTTTTAATTCTTGCCTCCCTGAAGCCTTTGAGAGAGGAGTGAAAAATGAGATGAAAAGACTGAGAATGAAAAAAATCTCCTAACTCCATCTCTGCTTCAGGGTTGTCTGCAGGGAATCAAAAAAGTCAAGATATCTGCTGCGGCCATGAAGTTGAAACCCCACAACTTTTACATGCATTACAGATGTGTGTAAAAGTGATCTTTTGATCATGCAGGCCTAGGGCTACCAGATGTCCAGCAAAAGGAAGACACGCCCTCCTTTTTCATGTCCTCCATTTTGCAGGCGTAGCCTTAAAATCAAATATTGTCTGGCTTTTTGAGTATTTTTTTTAACGAACTGGGTTCACAACAGGGGCCATTCAGACTTTTATGTACTGTGACCTTGTAAACTGTCTGCTTCTTTCCTTCCCTCATCCACTGACAGACTCAACAGCGTAGATTTCCATTATTGGGTTCCTGATTCCAGCAATCAGCTTCAATCCAGCCCCTTCGAGTCTATGATCACTGTAACCTGTAGATCCCATGACTCTTCACATGTCTCTAGGGTGAAATTTGAAAAGTGCATCATTGTCCATTCTTTATTATCGCTAGCATATGTTATTGAAAATAAAGATTTGCTGGAAATTATTGTGACTGAAAAGAGCCAGTCTTTCCAATGCTGGAAAAATCTCATATACATGTAGACCTAAGTACATTTTTTTGCAGTTTTTTGCTGTAATTTTTGTCCCAGATGCCAAGAAAGTTAAACAGTTTGTGTGTCTTCCTTTCCCCTCTCCACCGCCTCCCCAGTTTGTCCTCCTTTCCAATTGTCCTTGACCACCTTTGCCTGTTTAGATACCTGGTGACCCTATGCGGGCCTGGCTGCCATCTTGACTTTTTTTCTGTCTCCTGCAGACCCTCCTGCTCTATTTACTGTGTTGGGATACTGCAGATTTTCCCAGAAAAGGAAAAAAAAAAACACATTGGGAACTTATAATTTGTTTTTTTCTTTTTCCAGAGGAGGGGAGAAAAGAAAAAGAAAAGAACAGGCTTCCGCCTCCTTTGTGGCTGCTGGAAAAACTTTTGAAATGACCTCAATGCTGTTTCTCTGAGACATCAGTGATCACATCTTGCTGATATGTGAAGTGAGTCAAAATATCTGGTATTTCTCTTAACATTTCCTCATGTGAAACTCACTGGGAAAATAAGGGCTTTTCCAGGGTTCTCTTTGCGTTCTAGCTATTGCTTCTCATTTGCACTAAAATGCACAGGATTCCTTCTTTATAGGGGTGAGCTGATGTTGATGGATTTGGGGTGAATGTATATTATCTTCTCAGTAAGGTGGAAAGTTTGCTAACTGGATCTAATCACAAGTTACATTTGCTTTGCTTAACTTTTACGTCCTACATTTTTTTAATGGTGGAAAATAGAAAGCAAGCTTCATTTAAGAAATTCTCCAACCACGTTTGCACCAACCATGTTTGCACCAACCATGTTTGCACCAATAAGTCCCACGTGGGAGTGCAATTTGATTAAAATTATGTGGCTTATTTCCACAAGAATAAAAGCCCTAGAGCAATGGAAATTAAATCCCATGCTCTGGAGTCAAAAATAAGGAAGCAGGATTAATTAATTCTGAGCATCAGAAAACATACCTTGATTAAAATTATGAATAATTGCTAGAATGGCAAATCCTGAAACAAAGAAATTGCTCATGCTACAAACAACATTTAAAGCACATGCATTAACATCATTCACACACACACACACACACACACACCTCTATCATGCTGTTCCCTTATGGAGTGGGCAACATGCAGAGTGCAGAAAAGATGTAAGAAATACTAAACCAAAGGAATAAAAAGTTCGTAGCAAAACTAGTTTATACCAACAACATTCACCAGGTCTCCAGTTTTCTATCCTTGCAAACCATCTTTCTTCCACCACATCCATAGGCCTTCATACTTGCCCTTTGTTCTTTAAAATTCTCACTTCTCTCTTTCTGAGAATCTCAGAAACATTGTTTAATCAGAACTTTCTCAGCCTTCCCCTTCCCTCAACCCATTCCCTCTCTTTGTTCACATACTTGTTTTGCAGTTCGATCCTCATTCTTTCCCTTTCTAAGACCCAAACATCTCAACATACTTCTTTTGTCCTAGTCACTCGCTTTTATATTCCATCCATATTCATTCAGTACCCATTCGTTCTTGTCCCTATCTCTTCTTGTTTCATACAGGATTTGTGTTGCCTCTTCTTTAGTTGTTCTACTTTCACACTCATTTGTTTCACTTCTTCTATTCTATGCCTATTTTTTCTAAAGAACTCCTCTTGACACTACCAAAAAATGATCAGTCCTGGTTTGGAACCTCTTATATCTTTCACTCTCATCAACGATCAAACCAACCATGCTTTTACATTCATACTCACTCCTTTGTTGTGTATACATATGAGTAGACTTATGCTTAAACCATATATTCATACCATCAACAGGCACATAGCGATAAACAACACCTACACACTATTCAAAAGAGACAATAGAAAGGAAAACAAAAGACCAGAACATCTCCTCACCAGCAATCATCACCCAGATAAGCAGAGATCAACACCAAGTTTATCACCAGACATACAATCCAGCAGTAAACAATACCCTAATCAAGGAACTACCAGAGGGGAAAAAAATAAAACAAAACTCCCACCCCCACCAACACTGGCAGAGCATGCCACAGTATATAAACAGAGAGCAAACCCCATCCCATGCCAGCACTGAAGATGTTACCTAGCCGGGTAAGGAAACATTTGCAAGAAAACAACCAAGCTCAGAGAACCCCAAGGACTCCATATTCAAAACGAACAGATCTTTTTCTAAGCAGATACTCATGAGGGAGTTGCCATTCTCATTTATTTTGGGAGGCGCTGTGTGTCTCTCAATAGTCCAATCACTTTTTCTCTACTCTGTCATCTTCTTCTCACCTATACATTTGTTTGTCCTCCTGGATCACATTCATTCAGAATGTTGCACAATTTTCCCCAAAACCTTTTTCTATTTTTTCCATCATCACCATTCACCAGAGCATAATGTACAGTTTTCACCAACCTATGGATTCCTACTTTCATATGCACCCACAGCAACCTAGATGGCACTAATTGATACTTTCAGACATACATTTTAGCCCTTTCCTTTACAATTAATCCTACAACTTCACTTTTCTACATATATTTGTCAACTACACACCACAAGTTCAAGCCACCTTCATTCAGATCTATTGCATCCTTATCTTTTCTCTTGGTTTCATGGACATACCACACATCTCTCTTTCTCCTTCCACCCTCCTCCGCTCCCCTTAATTCATGCTGTTTACATATACCCTTCTAATTTTCAAATTTCAATCTCCTGAATGCCATCATCATCACAGAATGGGTCATTCATATTGGCTTCCACTGTTGTCAGGCTTTGGTCAAACATGGCTCTCCCATTTTGCTTTTTAGTCATACAGAGAAGAAGTAGACCAGCTTGCCAGCCTTAGTCACAGACATGGCACATACAGTTAGGACAATACTACTCAGTATGTCATAAGTGCAACCCGAGCGCAGTTTTATCCCAGACATGTCCGCATCCCATCAACTAGAAGGTACATACGAACATGCGCTCATAATGATGACACGTACTCAGCATACAGATGTACTAATTTTGTTTTCCTTTCTGCATCACAGTGCATGCTAAATCATACTGGAAACTTTCATGCTCAGGAATGCTTACATCATGTCCACTAGGACCTTTTAAGTCTAAAACCACACTGCCTCTTATATTTGATCATGAAAAAAATAATTATAGATAGGTAAGTCATGTAACATTTTATATTCCATGTCACTGTTATAGCTTTCTTCATCGTTATGCACTGGAATGAAGGCATATTGCAAAGGATTCTCTAATTAAAGGCATGAATATTCCAGTGAGGCTGGTGGGTATTTTATCTGCCTAGTGGAATGCTGTGATTTGTTTGCAGTACTGAATGGTGCCAGCCTCCCTCTATGAAAACACTTTGTAGGAGTTTAGGCACAATTACACTCTCATTACCTACTGACATTAAAGTGTAGTTCAAATGACGCTTTGCTTGAAAAAGTTAAGTCGTTGTGTACTCAAAACCAGTTCAGCTAAACCTCCTGTTACAGAAATTAAGATACTCTCCCATTTTCTAGGCAAAATAGAAACCTCTAATCCTTTATTTCACTCATCAAGAGTGTCAACGGACCTTCAATTATGACTTATACAACAAAAAATAATATTTAGAATTTACTGGACTCCATTACATTTATATAAAAACGGATTGTCAAAAACAGTTCAGCTAAACCTCCTGAAGCACAAATAAGTCATCTGGAGAAACTTATGATATTTAGGCATAGTATGTTTATACGAGAAGTGTGAATGGACATAATGGTTCTACAAGAATCAGTGACAACTGACTATCATGTACTCAACATTTCAGTGGCTGTGTCTGATCATCATGCTTACCCAGGCAGACACTAACCTAGCCACATCTTCTTCTGGATGATTCCAGCAGCACTCAGTCACACGAAGTGGGTTTAAAGCCACCATCTGGGGACTATGGAACTCCTAATCAATTTCTCCCAGAAGTGCTTGTCATCCCATGAACCTTTGAAGCAGCAGATTATTGGCAAGACCACACTATGTCACCAGCTCCTTCCCCGCTGGCTTGGCAGAAAGCAGTGGGAAGGGCAGAACAAGGGGAAGGGGGAAAAGGAAGGGGAAAGGAACGGAGAGAGGGAAAGGAGCGCTCCAAGCTTTGCTCCAAACAAAATCACATGACTCTCCTTCATCTGGCTGCCTGGGCCTCCATTGTCCTTCCCTCTGGCAACCCGCTTTCTTCCCAATTCCCACCATGCATCCCTGATTTTGCCAACTTGTGCCCAGCATTATTCTCCTGCCCAGTGGTCAGAAGACAAGGGACTACAGGGAGGATCCTTTGAGGTTAAAACTTGCCCTCCCTACCCCCACAGCTGACTGGGTTTTTGTGTTCACATGACAGACTAAGCTTATCATTTTCCAGTTAAGTCCATTGTATAGGACTTAACAGAGCAGCCATTAAAATATCCTAAGAGGATATTACGAAAAAAAGAGGATTTTTTTTTTTTTACACTTAAATGTACCTCCAATTTTAGAAAGCCTGTACCAGTGAAGAGGACAGTTAGATATGCATTCATCCTACCTACATAGGCCACTGTTGATATTTATGCCCTTACCTGGCACTGTCTAGCAGCTTTCTGTTGTCTAGCAAAATGTTGTACATATCTCTGCACTCTTCTGAAAACTTGAGGCAAATTTAGAGTTCTGCATTCACTGTTCCCATTTCCAATCTGTTTCTCTCATTTCTCCAAGCAGCAGTTATGACTGGGGGGGGGAAATTCTATGTGAGAATTGCTACATGCTGTAGAAAAGGTGTAGGAGTTGATCATCTTTGTGTTCTTTAATGAAGTCTTGGCAACTTTGGTGAAAATTTGAACTATAACTCCTCACCTGTCTGGCCACTTCAGCTGTTTGGGAAAACTAATAACAGTATCCACAATGCCATATTCCTCATATAGTATAGCCAAATCAGTTTCAATTAGCTTGCAAGTCAGCCCTACATTTGAAGGCACAGTGTGTATGAATTATGGATGCTTGGTCCTGAAAGTTGTTTTCCAAGAAATCATATCTGTTATTCAGGTATTCCTTGGCACTTTCCTAGAAAATTTTAAAATTGCCTTCACATTTCTTTGTAACCTCTGATGTTAGTTGCTTGAGTTTTGTATTCACTGCAAATCCATGAAGGTGCTCCCTAACTCTTGTTTCACATTTGCTGTAGATCAAAGTTTCTCATCCTTAGCATCTTTAAGATGTGTGGACTTCAACTCCCAGAATTCCCCAGCCAGCATGGCTGGCTGGGGAATTCTGGGAGTTGAAGTCCACACATCTTAAAGTTGCTAAGGTTGAGAAACCCTGCTGTAGATAGTCACTCTTGAGTTCAAAATGGGGCATTTGTCTTCAACTACACTCTGAAGGTAACTTATCCAAGGGCACCAGCATTTTAGTCACTGGTCAACAGCTGGTAGTAGAGACAACATTTTGTCCCAGTGTGCCACAATAGATTGCAATGAACCACTTCAACAAAATCATAGAAGTTCTTCAACTGCTAGCAGAAATGCTGAAATGGGCACTTACCCTCAAGAATAATATTTTCTGCATGAAAACCAATAATTCCTGCAGTGTTTCTTCTTACACTGAGCTCAACAGCGTTTAGCAATTAAATCTTTGGGGCCATTTTTAAACGTTTAAAACACTCTATTTTGGTTTCCATAATTAACAGGAGCATCGGTTGATTCAGCTCCAGTTTGGGACTTTAAATCTTGCATAATAGCTGCTTTATAGTTGCATCAGAGGTTTCATGACTATCACTATTACAAAACGTAATTCCCTTCTCTAAATGAAAATATCTCTAAAGTATGGGGCACATTTTGTCGCATTATTAGGGACTTCAGTTGCCAAAGGAAAAGACAGACTATGGGCTGTGATGTAGTCCAAATCCTTTTGGACGTTATATTTTCTTTTCTCTCCCTCTCTCCCCCTTCTCCCCCACTTCCAATTTATATACACACAGTGATGTGCCATACTTGGTCAGGTGTCCTGGCACTAAACTTTTTCTAATGTCCACTGGAGGGGCCACAAGAATAAAACAAGGCTTAGAGGGTTGGCTTAGGGCTCAGCTATTTATTTTCCCTAGTCCTCTTCCTCCCACCCAGATTGTTCTGCTCCCAACCATGCAGATCCTTTGGAGGTCAGCTAAGTCAATCTGCATGTACTTTTACTGCCTTCAAGTCCCACCCCAGGAGATGTTGGGAGAGGAGACAAAAGCAGAACAGCCAAAATATGCAGATAAAAAGTGTGTATGTCCAAGGATAAAGGTAGATGGAGGGCCAATTAAAAAAAAAATCTGGACTGCCCAGCATAATTCTGGGTATTTGGCCACCCTACTTGTGCAAACACAGCCAATATACTATGTGGTTACTTAGCACAAGCAGTAATAAATGCATCTGGCAATCAGCCAACGTAACAGCATTCATAAACGGTCAACCAAAGTCATTTCAGTTATCACTATACTAGTTCTAATGAAAAGTATATACTGTATGCCTACTAGATGAACTTCCACTTGAAGCTGCATCATGCAAGCATTTGGATGGTGTCTTCTTGTGTCCAGATGTGCTCCTGAAGCCCTTCAAGCTTATCTCCTGCACATTGTTCACGTCAGCCTTCCCTATCCCGGATTCATTCCAGATGTGTGGACTTCAACTCCCAGAATTCTCAGCAATATTCATGCTAACTGGAGAATTCTAGAAATTTAATTTCATACCTCTGGAGGGTGCCAAGATGGAGAAAATTACTCCACAGAATCAGAGAATCTCTTTTATTCAGTGTTCCCTGCCTATGCATACAGAGTTCATGTACATGCATGTATGAATGAATATAAATGTATTTTACCCACATTATATTGTGGATCTCTGTGCAGGATATAATGACAACAGCTCTTTAAAACAAAAGGAAAGCAAGAAAACTAACATCACTATTTATATCCTTAACCTCTCAAAAAACAGTGAAATCATCACCTTCATGGTTGTTCTCCTCAAAAGATAGGGAACAATACTATGAGGACAAGAAAGAGTTGAGATGGAGGCAAGTTGTGTTTGAGGTCTCAACAAAAGAGTGGACTGGTCAGAAGCTCTGCCATATTACAACATTATAGCGGGTTAAGTGTTGAGTGTGTGCTGCATGGACTGGAGGTATTCTGTGAATCGAGGAGTAAAGATCGGAGCTGTTGGAGAAAGCAGAGATAACTGGAGAGAGGCTCTCTGGAGGAAGAAAGGATATACAATTAAGGATCCAGCAGGATCAGAAAGGGAGATCTGCAAAGCGGATTAGCTGGCAGAAAGAACTGAAGCTACATTTGGAAAGGATAAGTCAGAAGTCAGTGAGGAAAAATGTGACCAAGGGGCTAGGATTTTTTAAGCTATGGCCATGCAACAATAGGAAAAAGCACAAATTATTTATGTGAAAAGCATTGTAGCAAAGACCAATGCTTTAATATGTAGAAGTAACTCTGTGTGTGTGTGTGTGTGTGTGTGTTTGTGTGTGTGTGTGATGGAATGGAATGGAATTATGAAGGTCGAGCTCAGGGAGACAAACATTTTCTTAGCTCGCCAGAACCGCGTGGGAGGATCAAGAGGATGGGACTGGCACCTCCCTGAGGAATTCACACTGTTGTGGCTGGAAGACTTTGAGAACTGGGGTTTTAAAGTCTGGGAAGATTGATGTCAGGCCTAGCCCAAGGAACTCCAAGAGACAATGCTAATTCAGTTCAGCTATGTTTATTAGCTACAACCTCTAGCAAGAATCTTCCCAGACTAAAACCCCAGTTCCCAAATTCCTCCAGCCACCACAGTGTGAATTCCTCAGGGAGGTGCCAGTCTCATCCTCTTGATCCCCCCATGCGGTTCTGGCGAGCTAAGAAAATGTTTGTCTCCCTGAGCTCGATCTTCATAATTCCATTCCATCACAGTGTGTGTGTGTGTTTATGTTTGGGTAAGTTTCTCTCCCTTTCCTATAGAGGTAGTCCCTGGGCTAAGAATGCCCAGGTTACAGATGACCCATAGTTAAGAATGGAGCCTATTGTAGCAAAACTCGAGTTAAATACACAATGGTTCAAGTTAATTACACAATACTACTTATACAGTATTATGTAATAATACTGTTCCAGCTTATGTACAAATTCGACAAGGACAGATCTTGGGAACCGAACTCATTCTTAAACTGGGGACTACCTGTACTCCAACAATCATACCCAAGACTAGATTTCCTGCAGTTTCACCGAGTGGTAACAGAATCCTAGAACTGGAACAGGGCACTTAGGTCACCAAGTTCAACCTCCTGCTTACAGTCTTCCTTAGTAACTTGTATCTCTTTCCATCTGTAATATATGTTCTTTTTTATTATCAGATTTTCACTTTTTTAATGCAGCCATGCTGGTTTACTCTGCTGTCCTTTTATTTTTCTTATTAGAATTGTTTGCAATTGTATTTGTTAATCTCTTGTTTTTAGGAATGCCCAAGTTGAGCTCTCTTTTTTCCATTAGCTTCTCCTGCCATGGAATCCTAATTATAATTGCTCTAACATTATTAAAATACACCTTTTCAAAGCCTAAGACACTCAACTTCAGTTTCCCTGAAAATAAAGAATTCCAGCATTCTTTCATCACTTTCCTTCAATGTTCTGCTACTTCCATTTCCTCAGCTGTGTTTTCCTTATTGAATAGGAGCAAAACAAGGACAGCTGATCCTCTTGGCTTCTTTTACTTTCTGAGGGACAAAGTTATCAGCAAAACAACACCGCTGACATGAACTCCAGAAGATTCAGAGCTGGTTCCAAACTGCCATGAAGTTCTCACATGGAAATGGTCCTAATGTACAAGCAAATCATTATTATCAGATTTTTATCCTACCTTTTTAAATATAACTCAAGGTGGTGAACAATAGTCCTACTCCTATATCCCCCACAACCACCACCGTGTTGGGCTGAGAGAGGGGGACTGGCCCAAAGTCACCCAACCAGCTTTCATGCCTAAGGGAGGCCTAAAACTCACCGTCTCCTGGTTTCTAGGCCAGCACCTTAACCACTACACCCAACTAACTCTTAGATATTTTTCACTAGGTCTTACCCTGTTGTTAAAAATTAAAAATCAGCAGCAGAGAAGTCATTCCATTTCTTTTTTCCACAGCTGAGTTTGCCAAAGCATGGTTTTTTTCCCCCTGAACTCTGATCCATAATACAAAACCCAATTTGATACAAACTGTAATATTATCATTATATCCATAAAAATGAATATGCTTTAGATGCCTTGTGAGGATTGGGAAGAGTTAAAAAGCAACCATATTAATTAGGATTTCAGTAAAGCTAAGAACTTCAGGCTGTGAATGTTTTTCTGATACAGGAAAAGTCCCATTAAACCATCTTTAGACGTTTTTAACCAATGAATTCTTGTCATACCTTCTGGAGCACTAATAATACAATGCCATACTTCTGCAGATAGCTGCAGGGGCCTTTTTAATGGATAGGAACAAATAAACTATCCAACTAGGCCTACCAACCTATTCACTATCAACGGTAGAGTCACAGATACCCCAAAGCATTTCAAATGAATATACAAATAACAATTTACTTTAAAAAAAAAAGCTTCGCCAAATCAACCTAGCGTGCACTTGAAAACCTTTCTAAAGGCCATGATATCAATAGGGCTTTCTTGTTTCACAGAGGCCATTTCTGCACTACTCTTTCTAAAACGCAAAAAAACAAAAACAAATTAAAAAACACCCCACCCACAAACCAATCGAAAAATCTTCCAGGGCTGTGAAACACTGCAGTGTATCTGTCAGTCCTGTCCCACTGTAATCCGCAACCATATCTGTGTGCCCGTCTGCAACTACCTTTCCTATATATCTTAGCTACTGTTAATTATTACCTGATCGTGAATCTTCCTGAAGCCAATAGATCAGATCATAATAATTACTAATGTTAAGTACTATTGATTCAGGGCTCAATGTGCTAATGTCAGGATCTAGCCCAGGCATGGATCCAGGTTATAAATCTAAGCTATATATGCAAAATACCAGTCAGGGCTATCATGATCCACAAATTCATCCTAAGTATTGGTCAAAGTACTCCAATGTCACAATGTTCTAGGATTAGTTGAGAACCTCAAAGCCCTGCTCTTGAGATAGAAGCAGCCAGGTCATGTTTTCTGCCCTTCCTTTTTTAATTTAAATAAATTACACTACTCAGAGTCCTGCTGATTGGAGCAACATGTAAAGCCTAGTAAATAAAATAAATAATTCCATCCATTGTAAGCTGATCCAGATGCTCATAGCGTCTTACAGTGTGAGACAGGAACAAGGGCTTCCACATTCAATGGATCTTTAGCTTCAACTAATCATTTATTTTGGAAGCTTTCCAGGGAATGCCTTAAAATATAACTTAAATTAAACCAATGTAAAACTCAGGATTCATACGATGAACTTAAGAACATAAGAAACGCCTTCCCTGATCAGACAAATGATTAATTGAGTCCTACAGTGGGCAACAAGATGCATGGAGGAAACTCACAAGCCTGGATAGGAGGGTAAGAACCTTCTCCCATACAATTCCCTAGCAGCTGATATTCCAGATTTTCTGCATGGACACATTCTAGGAAGAGAACTGTGTTAGGCTATGGAAATCTAAAATGAGGAAGAATCTGGTAGGATCTTTTCAAACTAATAAATTTTATTAAAAAAAACTTTTTAAAAAAAGTTAGAAAAGTTGCCATCAGACTCCTTATGATTTTTGGTATTCTACCTGTGATTCAAGAGGTAGTCAACAACAGCTCATCTGGACAACTAGCCTTTGATAGCATGATCATTTGTCTAGTCCTCTTTTAAAATTGTCCAAATTGGTGGGGTCTGATAAAGGATCATGATAAAAACATGCACAATTATCATGTAGACCAGTGTTTCTCAACCTTGGCAACTTTAGGATGTGTGGACCTCAACTCCCAGAATTCCCCCAGCCAGCATGGTGGCTGGGAGAATTCTGGGAATTGAAGTCCACACATCTTCAAGCTTCCAAGGTTGAGAAACACTGGTGTAGACAGACAAAATGATGCAGAAATAGAGCAGGGTTGAAAAAATTAGAAACTGAGTGAAACCAAAGTTCTTTTGGTTTGAACCTCACATTATCAGTGGAATAGGGAGACAGGTGGGCAAGAAGAGGAAAAGTATACCTTGCCCCACCCCAAAAAAATCCTGTTGCAAAAATAAACTTAAGTGATAGGGTGAGATATGAGAGGATAATAGAGTGAGGATGTTCAGTGGCCATTGAATGTTGACTGGGGAGAACGAAAGGAGGGGCTGGAAGGGAGTACTTGGAATTCTGAAAACTGCAGCAAATCCATTTGTAGTTAATAACAGTAATTCCAGAACTTCTCTCAAGTGTTAAGGGCATTCTCCAGGTAGTGTCAGAAGCCTGGAAAGTGAGGAGAAAAGACAACATTTTATTGGGGTGCCCATACCATAAAAACACCTTCCAAGGACGTATTTTCTGGACCTCTACAGCCCTTTTGCATAGATTGCATTTGAGCTTCTCCTGTTTGTTTTATTGGTGCTATTTTTCACTGATAGATACCCAGGTAAAATGTCTCCTTGAACTGGTATTGGAATTGAAATTATGATATACAAGGTTGTTACTGATTTGCTGCATCTGCCCCTGATTACAAAAATGGTCTACCTTGATTTTGATATCAGCCCCAGAAGTGGGGCTGGGTGGAGTTAATAATGTAATGTAGGTCATGTCTATAAAATATCTTACTCAATCACCCTCTCTCTGTGTATTTTATTCTTCTAAAGAAAAAGAAAAAAAAGATGAAGGTAAAATGTTTTACTGCCACCTAAAGATAACCTTGGAAACTACAGAAAGTATAGATTGAAAGGGGAGGCAGAAAAGGAGTGGTTGCTGAAAATACACAAGAAACAGGTCAAGGTTGGTCTGTCCTTGATGAATCTTCAGCTTGTTCAAAAAGCTGTTTACTAATATATGTATGTAATGCTATCAGTGTATTTGCTGTTTATGAGGACATGTCTCTGCCCCAAAGAAGTTATAAACTGAACCAGCTTTTCCGCTGGCCACACCTGTAAATTTGGGGCACTGTAGTCCCGCTTATCTAAAGTCTGACCTAACATTTAAGACCAAGGCCACAACACAGAATGGTTATGACAAGCAAGAAATAGTAATAGTAGCAGTAACAAATGTGAATAGCAAGAAGTAGTAAGAAATGGTAATATTATAGACATCCTGACTTTTTACTCATGCACTCATACTTGACAACCACAGCCTATTGTACCTTATTGTAGCTAATGAAAACCTGTGTCCCTTTCTACAGACCTTGTGGATGAATTGCATTTTGGCTTATCCTGTTCATTTTTTTGGTGGTGGTTATGGCATTGTTTATAAACCTTATGTATTACCTCTAAGAAATCCTGGAGAACAGAAATCTCTTCAACTGTTGTCTTATTTTCAGAAAAAGATAAACAGAGGATCCAGAGAACTACACTCAGCTTAGTTTGAAATCACCATCTGGGAAGATTCTAAAACAGTGTTTCTCAACCTCAGTGACTTTAAGGTATGTGGACTTCAACTCCCACAACGGGTTGGGGAATTCTGGGAGTTGAAGTCCACCCATGTTAAAGTTGCTGGGGCTGAGAAACACTGTTTTAAAGCAAACCATGAAGTGATAGTCCATAAGGATGTTGAAAACAATGGAATGGTTACCAGGTATCAGCATGGATTTGTTAAACCTTGTCAGATTAACCTATTTCATTTTTGTCTGGGCGACTTCCATCATAGACTGTGATAATGTTTGTAGATGTGATATATTTTGATTTCAGTGAAGTATTTGACAAGGTACCCCAAGTGTGAAGTAAATGGCACCACACTTAAGGGAATCCACAGCTGGTTTGAAAACCACAAAGAGCGCTCATCAATAATTTGTCAACAAACTGGAGGTAGGTATGAAGCGAAGTTCAGTGTTGGCCCCTATATCTTAATGAGGAGATGTGGAGAATGACATGAAACTGGGTGGGTTATCTAACATTTTTGAAAATGTTAAACATTCAAAATAATCTTAATGGGTTAGAGAAATGGGCCCTTTTGCTCATCCTCTGAATAGCTTAGTTTTGTAGGATATGTTTATAGCCCATTTCACATTTTTTGTTCTTGCGTGGTCTGTCTCTGCAGATCTAAGATGATAACCATGTTGACCTCGACTTGTCTATCTTTACTGATGCCATCAGGGCTGACTCCAGCTTTAAAAGGATGAGGTCATGGCAAAGCACCCTTTCTGTTACTCAACAGAGGCAATGAACAGCGGTGCTTCGCTAATTGCAACCTACCCACCATTTTATTAGCTGCCATGCCTCCAATATGTTGTTGCTTTAGGCCATTCTGGGACATTTTAAATGGCAGAAAAACTTTAAAATTCTGGGGACTCAAGGTTGGCATCAGTGATGGGTCCTGAAAGCCCAACTACTCCCCAAGAAAGCTGTGTGCTAATATAAGCCCATCTGTATACATGCAAAGAAAACCAATGTTGTTTTCTCCAAGATTATCAAATGTTTTAAATGTTAAGTTGAAGCAATATCTGTGCGGACATTGAGAAATTGAGTCATATGCTAATACTGGGAGGGTTGATATTAAGCAATGTTCCAGAAGGTGACAGATTTCAAAGGTTAACCCTAATCTCCAGAGGCTAGCTGGATGTATTTTTAGCTGATAAAATAGCAAATTAGGTTTTCATTGACTATTGTCTGTTAAATATGTATTTAAATACATTTGAACCTCAAAAGGTTGCATCCAGCAATGGTAAATCTCAAAACCCATGGCCCCCAAACCCAATATCCGAGATTGCCTGTATTAAATGCTCATCTGCATATAGCTCAGTAGTATACTAAGCCCAGGTAGGATCCTCTTGGTTTAAACCTTGGTATTACTGACAAACAGCTCACCAGTTTTTATTTACACAGTTGAAATAAATGCAAATTATACATGCTCTAGAAGGAGAAGACAGATCGTTTCAGATCAATGGATAAAATGTTCTCCTTAAAAGGATCATCTACCAGGCAAACACAGGAATGAAGTTTCCACGCAAATATAAGTGCCGTACTGACAGTTTAGCCTAGAGCTCCAAAACACCCAACATAAGATGTTTCTGTGAGGTTCACAGTGTCAAATCAATGTTGCCAAAGCATCTGCAGAATGCAATGGGCAACAAATGCTGGAATACATTATTTTCTTCTATTTCCAGCACCGCTGCTATGACATTGCACAGCTTCAGCTGAAAGAAGGTAAAGGGCATGGTGCAGAGTAAAATCTGATGTGACAAATGAAACAAATCAGGGTATATAAAATAACATTGAACTAATTGTTGAGCTCATCCTTGAGGACAAGAAAGCATACCATAAAGATGAAAATGCAGATATTAGATCATTTCCCCATTAGTGACATATAGCATCTTCTAGAGTCATCCAACCATCATTGTGCCAAAATAATGGTAATGTGGGTAAGCTTTATATTGTTTCAGCACTAGCTGGGGAAATGCTATGAAGATGCTATTAGTCAACAGTGGGAGGATGGCCAGAATTGCACCTAATAAGGGGGCAGTGGTTACCGGTTGCAATAATTATTCTGAAGATAGCATTGTGGTCAGCATATCAATCAATGTGATGTACCTGTCTGCCTACCAAAGTCTGTTCTTCAAATATGCTTCTAATGGAACAGGAAACCTGGCCCATCATAGTTTTGGCAACTATGCAAATGAAAGACGGGAAGAAAGGATGCTCTGATAAACTATTATAGTAAATAGTACAGACCTAACAAGGAACCTTTTAATCATACCCTTTCAATCTAGAGGAGATAAATATTTCCTACTCTCCCCCTAATTTCAGTTCTATACCTACCAGGATCCCTCGTTGTCCACAACTGAAAAAAATTTGGTGGCTTGAAAGTATAGATTTTCCTGATGTAAATTCACCCTGCATAGGTAAGATTTTTTTAATGCAAAACATCCTAATATATGCTTTTTTCCTATGCAAATTTCCAGAAATGTGTACTTTTTTCCAGACATCTCTCTCACAAACAAATGGCTTTTTTGCAGAGTTTTGAATAGAGGAAGATAAGTATAAGTTGTGGTGGTGGTGGTGGTTGGTTGCACAGTCAGCCAGATGTTTAGACTGGATTTGGCATTTTTATCTGCCTATCAAGTCCTTCCCAAGGACCTGGGATTGGCAGATGGTGTTGTTTGATGGTGTTAAAGGTATCGTCGCAGGATAGAAGCTGTTCCAAGTAAAGGAATTGCAATTGACTGATGGTCATTTTGGTGTTCAAGTGGTGCTCCAGTTGTTTTGGGATTGCACCCAAGGCACCTGTAACTATTGGTACTATTTTTGCTCTGTTTTGCCATAGTTGTTCTACTTCTATTTTCAGGTCTTTATATTTTGTGATTTTCTCCAGTTCTTTCTCTTCTGTTCTGCTGTCTCCAGGTATTGCAGTGTCCACTATCCAGACTTTTTTGTCTTTCTTATCAACAATTGTTAAGTCTGGGGTGTTGTGTGGCAGATGCTTGTCTGTTTGAATTCTCTGAATTGTCTATTTGACAACAACAATAATAATTTTGTTATTCTTAGACTCTGTATACACTGACCACCAAATTTCTGCCATGCCATGATAACCTTGGCTTGTGGTAGATCTCACCAACCTGGATCAGTAGAAATCTATGTTGATTTTGTTCCACATTCTTAGTCATACCACAGTACTGGTTATTGGAAGGGATACACTTCTGTCTCCCAAGAGACCAGGTTCTCTTTCATGGGAGTGATTTTTGGTGGTGGTTGTGTGTTCTGCTTTTCAGTAAACATCAAACATCCAGAAATTATACCATTTGAAAATATAATAAAATTGGAAGCTTATTTAATTTCCTTTGGATTCCTAAGAATTTATTGATCTGGTTAGCACATTAACTATTGTTTCAGAAGTCACTGAAGTTAACAAGAATGCATGCCTAGAATAGGAAATAATTTTGCTTCTTGCAGTAGACAAAATCATTGCCTACTTCAGATCATCCTTCCAAAAGACTGCTCATGAGGGATACATAAAATTCTGAAGTGGGTAGGCAGGTAGAATTTGTAATAAGTTATAGCAGACTTCATGAATGACTTTTATAGATTTTACTATTCCAATGATGTTCCTTTGCTTGGAAATAAGCTTATAATAGAATGTGCAGAAACACAGACATTTCTGCTTTTCTGGCTTATTTGAGAGAATAAAAACAGATTTTATGTTTTGAATTAAAAAAAAAATTCTATATACTTATTACTAGTTTCAGGACAGTATTTGGATCAATATCAATATGCTGAAGAGAACCTCTGGCTTGTATTCAACAACTTTTAAAAAGTATTTTTGATTTTTCTTCTTCCTTCTTTTTCCCATCTCCCTCTTTTATTAATGGAAAGCTCCATTGAAAACTTAACATTGTATTTCATTAAAGTGGGAACAGATGAGAATGTATTTAGAAGATATTTGGTTGAAGACTTTTACCAGGTTAAAGAGATCTCATCTCCATATTTGGAACACTCCATAGCTTGGCCCCAATTGTCTTTCTGCCCTTATTTCCCATTGGGTCATGGTTCACCACATTAAGTTGGATTGAATTCTTCCATTCAACAGTTTCTCCTCAAGATTCCCTGGATTCTGAAAATAGGTAACTTTCTATACCTTGAACTCATGCACATATGTATTATATATATATATATATATATACACACACACACACTCCTTATATGGTGCAGTTTTGGGGAAGCAACAAGACTAAAGCAAGACTTCCCCAAACGACTCCTCATTTCCTCGCAAATTTTACTCTAAACATCATCTTCTCAATGACATCTTTGGCTTAATTCCCTATTCATCCCTAGATGTCTGCAATTGCATTCCCTCAAATGCATCCCATGTTACTTGTGTGTCTGGTTTCCCCTCCTTTTTATTGTTCCTAGCCCTTCCAAAATATAGAAAATAAGCTGCTCTTAATTATTGCTTAGGGAAAGCTTTATGTACATTAATGATGCTAAGAAATAAGAAGGATATTTCAAATGCATTTAAATATCCAGCTTGTTAGTTTGGGGAATAGAATGGATAAACAAAAAGGTACTTTGTTTCACCATCTGAGAATAAACCTTTCTGTGTTTCAACAGCTTTATTGTTTTCTCACAACTTTACACTGGTTTTTTAAAAATCTGGAGTTGATTTTTCCCCATTAAAACTCAGTGTAATTTCCCTGACTTCCCCATTTAAGTCAAATACAGTTATATATCATATGTATATCCAAAGCTTCATGAAGCCTAAAATTAAGAAACACGCAGGACATCAGTAACTTCTGGATGTAACCTTATTTATTTGCCGGGGCTATTAGTTTATTTCTACTCGGACCATGATGCTTCCTTCATGGATCTTAACAGAAATGCAGTATCCTTTTCAGAAATGAGGAAAGTGAATAAGAAGTGTTAAAAAGCTTGAGAGAAGCTGAGGCTCTGGGCCTTCAATCCAAGTGAATGAAAGCTTGAACCTGCAGGAGCTGGGCAACCTGAGTTTGTCTGTTTGTTGATTTATTTGTTTATGCAATTTTTATACCCTCACATCTCAATTCAAGTGACTCTGAGTGGTGAACAGTTTGCTATTGGGTCTTGGGTTTGCTATTGGGTCTTGGGTTTGCTATTCGGTCTCCAATGATTGCTATTCTTGATCTTATAATAAATTTTAACAAAAATATTATAAGTTTAACAAAATATAACATATGAAACATTTCTTGGTTTACTGGACATGGTTCTATTTACATGACTAGCAAAAACAGTCAGTCATCCTGCATGGCCTGTTAGCTATTTTCAAATTCCATTGGCCATGTACTGAAGCAAAACGAAAACCCATTCCTTGGGACTCTAGAGATTCTCTAATTACCTTACTGATTATTGAAGCAAGGAAAAAAATCATTTGACAAAACAGCCTTTCTGGATTTCTTCAGTCCTATTTTATTTTCACGATTTCCCAATCCTGTTTACTCAGTTTTCAGGCGCATGCATTGTTTGTTTTCTAGCAAAGCAGATGTTCCTTTAACAAGGTACTTCTGGTTCTATCTGTCCATTCAGGAAAGAAAGGAACGAATACTGTACGCGTTTGCTGCACTCCCACTTCTGTTTACGCTTCTCGTTTGCCTCTAGAGCTAAGTTCAGAATGCTATTTAGAAAGTAGAAGCATCCATTCCTTCTTCAAATTTCTGAGTAGATACAGTGATTCCTCAGTGTATTTCTAGCCAACAACGAAAGAGGCCTTCAGATGCCATATGATAGCACACTTTCTAGATGTGTTAACATATCTGGAAGCCATCAGCTTGTTGAAAGGTTGCACTCCATTTTTGTTTAGCACTGTTGAGAGTTATTTCCAAGTAGTAATTTGTATAATTCACATAGGTTCCATCAGTTTTACACAATTAACATAAACTGAATTTGAGTGCCTGTTGTTGCTTGCTTGCTTATTTGTTAATTTATTCTGGTTTGATGTTGAATATATTAAATTGTGCAAGTTAGTTGATACACTCCTTCTGAAATCTCCCCTAATCAACTGTAATAATGTTTCCATGTCTAAGAAAATTTGTAGGGTGGTTAATGATTCTTATTTGTTAAAGAGATATTGGAACATAATTTCAATAGGGAAAGCTCATTATATATATATATATATATTTGATTGATTGATTGATTGATTGATCAAATTTATATGGCCACCCATCTCACAAAAGGTGACTCTGGGTGGCATGCAAGAAGTAATAACATAAATATATAAAAATAATCATTAATAAAAATAGAAACCAATCATTATTAAAATATAAAAAAAGCACAGGAGAGAATAAACATTAACTACCGTAATGGAGCCGTCTTAAAATGCCACTGGTCTCCTGGGACCCCCAGGCCTGAAGACATAGCCAGGTCTTGAGAGACCTCCAGAACATTAATATAAATAACACTTAAGAAAAATGAATTGACTGGATGCCTTGGGCAAGTTCATAGCATTCACTTTCTGGAAAAGAACCCCCAAAATAAAGAGCAAATGCATGCTTTCCATTTCTTCATCAGGCAAGATTTTACAAAAATGGGAGATGAGGAAGAAGCAAGAAAGTCTGTGAATTAGGGCAGGTGTTTCAGCCATGAGATCTATGGTTTAATTTCAGTCTCAAGATGGAACTTGTAGACTGAATACATTAATCAGTGATAAGTCTTCTTCATGTTGGATTACATCTCATATCTGGGGACAAAGAAAAATAGTTACTGATCTCCCTGCACCACCACCCAAGTTCTGAAAATACAAAGGCCATTACAGGTAGCCCTCAGTTAACAACGTTAGCCCTCAGTTAATGACAGCAACTGGACTGGAATTGCCATCACAAAGTGATGTGGTTGTAAAGCACAAAGTCACATGACTGCACTGCTTAGCAATGGCAATTCCAGCACTCTTGGTTGCTGTTGTTAAGCAAATCACCATGGGTTGTTAAGCAAGGAAGTCACGTGGTTGCCATTTATGACCTTTTGCCGGCTTCGCCACTGACTTTGTGGAAGCTGGCAAAAAAGGTCACAAATGGTGACCATGTGACCACGGGACACTGCAGCGTTGTAATTGCGAGTTGGGTGCTGTGACAGCTGGACCAGTCATAGGTACCACTCATTCAGTGCCATTGCAAGTTCAAACGGTCACTGAATGAGTGGTCATAAAGCAAGGACCAACTGGAGTTCCCAATCTGTCTCCTGTCAAGAATGAAGCACAAAGGATTCTCCCATGAGCCTAGACCTCATCTGTTGTTTAGCTGGAACAAAATAATAGTCAGCTGTTTGCACTTCAAATGTCACCTTTCTAGGACTATTGTAGCCCTTGATGAATCTTCATATTCAAAGGCTCCAACTAGTCTTAGATTCCTATGGCGTCATACAGGCCATGACAATTCTGAAGCACATCTCCTGGCAGACCCTCTGCAGACCCAAAATACCAAATTAGCAAAAGAAGAAAAGCATAGAAAGCATGGCTTCTAGAATTGCTTCTCATACCTTTATCAGCAGCAGCCGGCCATAGGAGGCATCTGTATTTTCTTTGTGTATGTGTGTATGTATGTGTGTGTGTGCATGGGCACACTAGGAAGCAGAAGGCATGAGGCTACCAGACATGTTTTGGCAAAGCAGACTTTCTCCTTTAGTGGCTTTATGTCATATCTGTCTTTAAAATGGGATTTTAATTGCATAGCCCACACAAAAACTAAGTTTTGCAATGTAACAGATTGCCTTTATATTGGTGACTTCTATATAAAGAGACATATCTTTTTAAGAATATTATGAACAACTTAGATTTAAAGTTCACAAGAGCAAAGTTGCTGATGTATATTTTACGCACCCCATCCCCAGGTTTTTCTTCATCTTTCTTTAATTTTGTTCTACTCACAGAACAAAATTACTTATGCAGCAATCATAATTTTTCCTCTCTATTTTGAGATCATATGATCATAAGCAGCATTCTCCTGGAGAAAATCTATCGATGTGATCGCTAAGCATTGACATTCACTTGATGGCACATAATCAATCAATAAATCAATGAAACAGCATTTAATACACTGGAAAATGGTTTTGCTGAAGAAGTTGAGAGAACGACAAACCAAAGTGAACCAGGAGCAGAGCAATTCACTCGTGAAAAGGTTGCAACATTTGGGGCTTTGTAGAAGCTGAGGTGGGGAGGAGATTGTAGAGGCATGATATGATATAATACATATATTTTTCTTCTTCTCTCATAATACCAGAACCTGGAGGCATCTAATAAAGATGAAAGGTGTGAGATTTAGAACATATGAAAGGATGCATTTCTTCACTTAGCATGTAATTAGATCAGTGTTTCTCAACCTTAGCAACTTTAAGATATGTGGACTTCAAGTCCCAGAATTCCCCAGCCAGCCATGCTGGCTGAGGAATTCTGTGAGTTGAAGTCCACATATCTTAAAGTTGCTAAGGTTGAAAAACACTGAGTTAGACTAAGGAATTCCCTACTAGAAAATAAAACAATGGCTTCCATGTTGGACTACTTTAGAGGATTAGACAAATTTATGAGAGATAAGACAGTCTCATCTTGATAGCAATATATTATCATTTTGTTAATGCTTTCAAGTCAATGTTGACTCCTGGTGATCGCCTGGACTAGTTCCTGCAATTTTCTTGGCAAGACTTTGAGAAGTGTTTTGTTATTGCCTTCTTCCTCAGGCTGAGAGAGAAAGATTGATCCAAGTCACCCTGCTGGCTTCATGCCTAAGGTGGGACTGGAACTCAAGATCTCTTGGTTTCTAGCTTGGTCTCTTAACCACCACACCAAACTGGCTCTTATATATTACCATACCACCTCTGAATATCAACTTCTGGGGAAAAGGTAGGAGAAGGCTGTCGAGTTTACATCCTTTTTATGAATTTCTGGAAGGCACCACACTGGTCATTGTGGGAGCAGAAGGCTGGACTACAGAGGCCTTTGATCTGATCCAGTGAGGCTCTTATGATCATGAGTAGAATCTGATTCCATTAAAATACTGCCATTTCAAGAGGAAGGGGATGATGAAAACATCAGTCCTTCTGCTCTCTTTTACATTTTTTCATTAGTGATGTTTCCTTCTTCCCTAACACAGTCTCTTCACTGAGCGATCCCAATCAATCAGGGATCTGTACTAAACTTGATGACATCGCAGCAGCACTTAATCACATTTATATCCATGTTGATATGATTGATGGCAGATGATGAACTCCCACTGGGATTGGCCTGAAAGGGGTGGAGGTACACCTCTGTTATGTAGGCAGCCATGTTGACATCACTTTTCTTGCTTCAGTGGACAACAAGCCTTTGACCTGATCTAGCTTCAGTCACATGAATTTATACCTGGCTCATTGGGGCAAACTATTGAATGGACATTTAGAAGTGCATCACATTGAAATCTAAGTATTCAGAAGAGCACCTTGAAACAGGTCCACATTGGATGACTTTCACTGAGGTATGCTTTCATTTCTCCATGCTGTTTTATATGTGTTGCTTGTCAGAATGTGGCTTTTAATGTGACAAGGAGTCCTATTTTTGGAGTATAATTTAGTGATGGTGAGATATATGAGTAATATGACTCATCAGATCAGTAAATCAGTCAACTCCAAACTGAATATCCACCCCTGTTCTCTAAGTAGTCAACTGTTTACAAGAAAAAGGAACATACTGCACTATTGTAAATTGTTTTCCCAATGGGGATGTGGCCCCTCTACTCCTTTCCAACAGACTTGTTGCACACATCTCTCTAGCTATCATTCTCGGTAAATCAAAGTTATAGGTAAAGATACTGGTAGTAGCACCTCCATTAAAAAATTAGAATATCAACCTTTAACTCCATCTCACTTGGCCACTGTCATGCCATTGGCTGTATCTTCAGCCATCGCTTACCTCTCAGTCAACTAAGAGCTAAACAACTCATCAAATTGTGATCTTGTGTATGTCCTTCCTTAGTCAATAAGAATGCATGTACTTCATGGAAAAAAATCGAGTCTGATAGCACCTTTTCTGACTATCAAAATTTATTAAAAGTCATAAACTTTCATGAGCTGCAACTGACTTCATCAGGTGCCTTCATCAGGTGCAGCTCATAAAAGTTTAAGTCTTTTAATACAATTTGTTAGTCGAAAAAGATGCTACCAGACTCCTGATTTTTTGCCACCAAAGACACAGCTCTCCTCCTACAATGCACTTTAGGGAGTGGGAGAAATTTGTCAACTGTCAGAATGTACATAATTTCCCCCTCCTCAAAACACTACTCATGCTAATCAGTTTTGCAACCTTCAGCAGTAATTGACAATAATTCAGCTAGTGCTTCCTTTGACTTTAATGAATAGAATAGCTTCTGTAATTATTTTGTTGGTCTGCTCAAGCAAATAAAATTTACTGTAAACAGGGACTAGTACCTTTCTGGTCGGATTTTTTTATCTCTCTTTTGGAAAACCTTTGCCTTAAATGGATAAAACATCTTTTTCATTAAAACCATCTCACTGAAAATGATGATTGGAATCTAAGACACATGATATTAAGTTAAGGGGAAGAGAACTGAATAGTGGTTATCATACCCTTGGCAATGGATAATGATTTAACCTTATTTGATATATGCTAAATCGATATATGCATATCAATGACTGTTTTTTCATTGTGATCCCTTGGAAATGCCGTATGAAAGTCTGTGGAGTCATCTTTCTTATGACTGGGAAGGGACGCAATATTTTCAGGAGAGGCAAGACCATGGTAGATGGGGCAATGATCATCCAGTATTCAAGTGGGCAAAATCAGAGGTTTTTTGTTTTAATTTTCCCTTGTCTCTTGGAGAAGAGTAGAGATTCTTTGTGATTTCAAAAACTGTGTCATGCCTATTTTAATGCTTATCCGCCCCTTACTGAAATCACACTTAAACAGGTTCTTGGGGCCCCAAAAGGAATTTGGAAGATACATTGAGTCCTGGACTCAGTGTAGTATAGTTTATCTGCCTTATATGAAGTATTCTTTCTCCATGAAAGCATAAACCTATAAGTAATACCTTGCTGAATTATATCAAAAAGTCCACCTACTTGATAATTCTGTTTCAAACACTGATCCATCTTAGTGTTTTCTGTATCTATTCTAATATTTCTTGATAATAAGCAAATTCTAAGCTAAAACTGAGTGTGATTAAACTTCCACTTTTGATTTCAAGAAACCAGATCCTGATAAACTCAGAATAATGATAAGTAGAATTTCATGGAAGGAGAAATTAATGGAAAAAGGAGCTAAAAAAGAAAATACTAGCATCTCCAATGAGGGAAAAAATGGGGGGAAATGGAGCCAAACCTTTTGTGATAATCTGAAAGTCAGAACGGATATAGGAGATTAAAAAAGAGATAGATAACAAAAGTTGAGTCCATACAAGGAGTTCAGGCTTGTAAGGATGTCAGAAAAGTAAAAGTTTAAAATGAACTCAGGTTAGTGAAGAATGCTAAGAACAAGAAAAAATGCTTCTCAGGTGTGTTCAAAAAAAAAAAAAAGGAAGAGAAAAAATAATATTGCAGTTGTTCAGTGAAGATGGCGAAAGGTAACAGGTAACAAAGAAAGGGTGGAATTGCTCAACAAATCTTTTCATTCAATTTTCTCTGAGGAGAGGATATATGTACTCTTGTGCAGCTGTGAAGCACTGGCTCAGGGAACAGGATTTTACTTCAAGCTTGATGAACTTTGAATGAGTTCATATCTGCAGAGCCCCTTGGATTGCATCCTAGGCCCTTAAAGGAACTTGCTGATGTCCTGGCCAAATCTTTTTGCATTATTTTTTGAGAAATCCTGGAGAATGGATAAAGTGCCAGGCCAGTGGAAGAGGGCAAATGTTTCACTTATCTTCAAAAAAAAGTGAAAAGGAAGATCCCAAAAAATTACAGAGCAGACAGTCTATCAGTTGCTGGGAAGATTCTAAAGCAAAACAAAAAGAGATTGTTGGTTAAGCACCTTGAAAATAATGTGATGAATAATACAAGACAGAGGGTACTTGTCAAGAAAAGATCCTGCCACATTAACTATCTCCTTTTTGATCAAGTAACTTTCTTAGTGGGAAAACTGTGGAGATAATATATTTTGACTTCAGCAAAGCATTGGACACAGTGTCCCATGGCATTCTAATTAGTAACCTAGCTGAGAATAGATTAGACTGTCTATCTATGTCTATGTCTATTGTCTATCTATGTAATAGGTCCACCAGTGGCTTAAAAATCCTGCTCAAACTGGAATGAGGGGCCACAGTGATTGGTCTTGGATCTGTTCCTCTTCAAGAATTTCATTCATGACCAAAGAGTTGGAGGAAATGCTTATCAAATTTGCAGATTATATAAAACTGAGGGTGATTACCAATATTTTAGAAGACAGAAACAAAATTAAAAATGGTCTTAAGAGCTTGGAGAAGTGGGTTGAACATAATGCAGTGAAAAGTAATAGAGATAAATGCAAAGTTCTTCATGTTTGTGTTTTCTAAAGGAATGAAGGCTAAATATCAGACAAATGGGTACACAGTTTTCTTCTTAAGAGAAGTCTTTTCAGTCTCAGTCTTTTCAAAAGGAATCACTTTCCTTCTTTTTTGTAAGGTTACTAATGTGGATCTGCCTGCCTGCCTACTTATCTACCTTCCCAGCTATTACAGGTTCTGGATTTTTGTGTTCAATGATTTCAAAGCTGATTAGGAAAACTAAACAATTACTTATTTTACTCATTGTGAGCTTTTCCGCATTTTGTATAATTACATCATTGAGATGCCTCTATATAAAACCTGAAGCATTTTCAGAAGGACTGGTGAAAGATGGATTTAAAAGAAAATTATGACTTCGTTTTCTGACCAAAGATAATGGGAGGAGATCATAGGAATATATTAGTTTAAAACTGGCACGTATAACTAAGTCAATTGCAGCCCATAAGCCATATTACTGAATATGATCTGATGTACGATACCTCTTCCCCCGTTTCTGCAGACCCTGGTAACAGAAACTTGTACAGGCAACAAGCCTGAATGGGCAACCCAAGCTGGCAGCTGAATGACATGTTTTTGAAGCTTAACCTAACCTAACACAGCAAGAAAACATTTGAACATATCCTATCAGTCCATTTTAAAATTCCCCCATCCATATCCTTTCACTTCACTCACAAGAGTAGTATCATCTGTGAGCATTATATGGCTGGTTTTTCCTCTTCATTAGTGGAGTAATACAAACTGCAGCACTACTGCCACAAAATCAGAGGCTGAAGAAATAAGGATTCACTGTTGTAACCATACATACATACATACATACATACATACATACATACATATTTTCAACCAGTGCTATTAACCTTGGGAATCTTGTAAAATCACACTTTGACAGAGCATGATCAAACACCTGAACTTGAACCATAAAAATATTTGTTCAGTTAAATGGCATTTGGATGTAGAAAGTCAAATTTGCATATTAATTAAACCCTTCCTTTAACACATCTAGTCTTTTGCCCTTTTTCTAACCCATACTGATGGAGAATACAGGGTCTTGCCCTCCTAAACCTTTGGGTTATAGCTTGCATCAGTCCTTGCCAGCATACCAGTGGTCAGAGATGGGATTCTTTTATAAATATATTTCATCTCAAGGTACACATTACTAAATATGTCTAGTTTCAAAATACACTTTCCAAACATTTTTATTTCTTGAGCCAAGAGCTGCATCTCAGAAAACATGAAAAATAGTCAGTAATTATGTACTGCTGGACAGACCAGCTCATATCCGAATTTGCCAAAACGGAGTTCTTCAAGCAACTGTTCCTACAAGTATGGACTGCTTGAAAGGATATTCCAGGCCATTGTTAATGTCATGGCTTAGAGGTCAACATGGTAGAACACATATGATTTGTTCATGTGTAGACAATTGGTAGGATGACAAGGAATGTTCACCCCTACTATGAGGCAGAATGATATAGCTGCCAGAAGCAATAGGTGTGAAAATATTTCCTTTCTGTGGGAAGACAAAGTTGTATGTTTTGGTGTGATCTGTCCTCAAGTGTTGAAGAACCAACTTGGGAGATCAATCAGCTTCTTTACATGGAATTGAGCCCACCGTCATGACCTGCAGCTCAGGGATAATTCTAGGCTGTATCTTTTTTGCTTTAAAAGCCCACTTAATTTAATGGAATCTGTCTTTCCTTGATTCTGAACATGCATAGAGAATCATTATCTATTATATTGCTGTATATGCTGACACTTGAGGAACCTGCAACATTGGCTCCTGCATCAGATCTTTGGTCAACAAATAGGGAACTTCTCTTAGGAAAAGGAAGATACAAATTCCAGTGTAGCTCCACTCAGGATGGGGTCTGGAGCAGACAGAAATGAAGAACAATACTACTGTTATTTGCTTGTGCTGGGGTAGCTATGACCAGACTGTTAGGAGGAGGAGGTGCTGGAAAATGAGGAGGAGTTGCCACTACACTAGTAGGTACCATGACAGCATGAAGAAGGTGGCACAGTACATAGCACACCACCAGTGACACTATTACTCATGATACACGTTGATGAATTAGCAGCTTGTTGTATGAGGCCACCAGACTTGCTCTATCATGGCACCAGAGAGCATGCTGGAAATCACATTTAGAATTTTTAAAAAAACCCTCCCTCAAGCTTGTATCATCACACGCTTTCCCAACCAACATGGGAAACATCAGAAAGTCCTTTGGCTGGAAAGATTACTTGAAAGAATACTTTTCCTTCCCTTTCTGTGACCTTGGAATAAGGTGAATGGAAATCACCATGGTAGTCTTAGTTTTAGTTACAGTAAAGAACTAGTCTTAAAGCTTCCTTAACTGCATCTTTTCAGTATAAGAACTTTACTTGCAGAAGTGGGTTACAGTTAGCCAAGTTAGCAAATTTAATCAGATCTAAATTTCTCTGTTGCCATATGGCTAATTTGTGTGCAAACGATAATGGATTTAATCCTGCCCGACTATGTTTCCTGCATGTGTTTCTTATATTGCTACATTAATATAAGTAGGATATTCTGAACACAGTCCAGATTCTTAATAACTTAATTCCATTTTGGTGGTTCTATTCTACAGCTACAGAATCTTAAATTTCATCCTGAATTGCAATTTAGATAGAATTTAACAGCAACACTTTTGGGGCAGGGAGAATGAAATAATTTCTCCCCCAACCAAAGTTTTTATCCCTTTTATATCTTCAGTAATTTTAAGTCTTTCCATTTAAGTATTTCCACATCAGATTCTCGGGGCCAGCATTGTGATGCTGGGAAATACAGTATAACAGCTCTCTTTAATTCATTCTGAGGGGCAAGGGCATGCTGGAATTATATATAGTGATATTTTAGAAGTGCTGACATATACTCGGCTGCTGTGTGACCCTGAACAACATGAGGAAACATAATGGAGAGTGTTTTTTTTTTTTTTCATCTTTTAAGTGATTTTTAAAATGCCTTTCTATTAAAAGAAGGACAAATACAAGTTGCCAATTTTTTTAACAAGCTGGCATATTATTTCAACCATGTGCAAGAGGAATACATTTGCTGTCTCCTGAGCATGCTCAAGCATTAAGAACTTTGCACTGAGGAATGTCAACAGCAACTCAGTATATACAACCCTTGGGCTTCAGATCTTAATTATATCTGCTACTGTTTACAGCTTATAATTATTGATGTTAATTTACTGAGTGATGTTACACTTTCTAGCCTGAAGTCATCTGTTTGGCAGATTAATCCACCGATTCCCAGACTGACGTGTTTGATTGTATGGGTTATATTAAAGGAGATTTTTCACTTTTGCTTCATTTCATCACCATGTCGTACATTGTTTGGGGGGAGATTGTGTAATGTACTAATGTAGTAAACACAGGATGAATTATGCATGAGACCTTGGCACAGAAGCCAAAAAAAAAAAAAAGGGGGGGGGTTACCCAATCAAAGCATATGAGACAAAATTGTTTCCTCAAGTATGCCATGACACAGAAGGTGCCCAGAGGCATATGGAGCAGGGGAGCATGATGTGAGCTCTGCTATTTACATATTTGTGTACAAGATGGCAATGCAAGCACAAAAGGACAAAGCTTGTGGCATTGACGTTTCCTCTTTTTGGTATCATTATGGTTGGAAATTGACATGTGTGCAGGTACCCAAATCCAGTGATGTTCCAATCCTCTTCAGTCCACATAGAGGATCCTATGAGTGGGGCCCAAGCTGAGATTCTCAGCAATCATGTTTCAGCATCTTTTTCACCACAGCTTTGTTCATACTGCATGCCAGGTAGCTTCAGTTGACCCTCAAGGATCAATCCTGGCATATCTAATCATTCAAAGCAGGGTTTCACCATAAACTCCTAGGTCTAAATACTATAACTTGCTATTATTGCAAATGTTCAGCCTAGCTCCACTTGACATTCATTCATTCATTCATTCATTCATTCATTCATTCATTCATTCATTCATTCATGTATGTTTGTACTTTAAAACAGATATGCCGACTACCCCTATTTTATGACTCTAGGTGACATCTGAAAATCTTAAATTCAATTTAAAACTTAATGTGACAATTATACCACTAACAACAGCACAGAACAGCTTAAGAAAAAGGTTAAAAGATAGGTTTTAAGTCCCGCTCCTCAGTGATAACAAAGAAGAGACCTTCTACAACTCATGTGGCAGGTTTTTGCAACGTATAGGACTGGCCATGGGAAAGGAGAGTTAGCTGCTGGTGCTAATGTCATATCTGTGGCAAGCTGTGCAAACAAATGCTTCTTCAGAGACCTAAGAAAACAGGGAAGAGAAGAAAAAGTCTTGATATGAGCTTAATACATTTAAGGCTTTATACGTGGTAATGAGCAGTTGAATCTGGACTCAGTAAGCAACCAGCATTTCTGATTCCTGCCTTAGACGTTAAATTCTGCCCGATTTTAGTCGCACAACTGCTTTTGACTCGGGCTGTCAGAGCAATCCTATTCTTAGAGGAGATTATAGACATGTGGTAGGACCCTGGTCAAACCCAGCTATTCTTAGCCATCCAGAGGGCATATTAAGCCTGGAAGATATGTATTTTTCTAACACTGCATTCAGTAAAGTTCAAGTTCAAGAAAAGTATCATACCCAGCCTTGGGATGCGATGGGGATGTAGACAGAGCAGTAATGCTGGGTGAAATCTGCCTTCTGTTTCCTTCCTCTCAAGAACTACTGTTCTCCTACCTCATCCTTAGAAGGCTTTCAAATGTCTTCCTCCTTTCTCTTGGCCACATTTCTGAGCCTATTTTATTGGAAGAGGTGGCAGAAGGAGCTACTATATACTGGTGTGGGCTTTCACAGCCAGTATCTGTTCGACAGTGTTGAGCTTCAGGGGTTTAGTGACAATGGTCTAGACAGCAGATGTCCTAATGTTTCACTTGCAACTGTGGGTGGCATCTTCAAGCCTGCCTAAAAGCAGGATCAACCAGGAATCAGCTCCCAAAAATGGGCAAATCAGAAACTTGCCTGGAGAAGGATCCAATCAGGACACAACTGCTCAGATTAACCAACCAGAACATCAGGAAATCTGCTGCCTAGACAACAGTCACTAAACCCTGAAGCTCAACTCTGCCCAGAAATAGCTATGGCTGGCCTTGTTTTCTGTTACCCATTTTCTCTGCCCATCCTTCCCAATCAGAAGAAGGCCCATGAGAGGAGTTCTATAACAATGTCTTTCCTTAGGATTTAGTGATCAGATAAGCTTACATTAACATCAAGAACTGCATTTTGAAAGAAGCATTTATTGCTTACCAAACTAGGTGTTAGTATCTAGTTGATCTTGGAAACCTAAGCAGGAACAGACATGTAAGCATGAGGATGGTAGACCACTAAGAAATATCAGGGTTATAGGTAATAATGGGAAGTTGAAAAGGCATCTTTTAAAAAAGCAATGGCAACCGTTTTTCTATTGTTGACCCAAAAAAACGACATGACATCGGGTTTAAGCTAAACTCAAAGAACACATTTTCTTTTTTCCTCTCATTCCTTAGAGATCAGTGTCAAACGCTACTACCAGGCAAGATCCTGAAGTCCAATTGGATATCAGTGAGCCCGTACAATTAGTACCTGCCTGACCTGAATTTATTTTTTAATATTCTTTTATAAAAATGGGAAGTAGCATGCTGTGAAGTACTAGACTTTTGCATTGTCTGTTGGTAAGAATGCCTCTGGACCACAGATAGGCATCATAGGACTCCTTAGCACATAAAAACAGTAGGTAGCTTCAATCCAGAGATTCGTCTAGAAAGGTTGCTATCTGCTAAGAGAAAATATTAAAAGAAAGCCGGAAAGGTAAAATGCATCTTGAGGGGAAAGGGAGCAGGGGGCTGTGGACATTGTAAAATCTTAGAATCTGGAAAATTAGAGTTTTGTCATTGGTCATGCCAAGATAGTCACCACTGAGAATAAAAAATCTCCTTAGGCCCGAAAGCTCACCTGGTGGTAAATCAGAATCTCAAAGTTTGCTCCTCAACCACAAGCAGATATTATTAATGAAGAGAAGGCAAAATGCTAATGGGTTTGATCATAACAGCAGCTATGGATGCCATGCTGAATGTTTGTAGGCCCAGAATTTTTCAGTTTACCTAAGTGAAGAATCCTCTTATTATTAAATACTTGCAGAGAAAAGGAGAAATCACCTGTAGATTTTTTATTTTTTTTTACAATTAAGACCTAATAATGAGATTGAATCTTACCCAGGGCATCAGACACTTTTCCCAGTCAAGAAGCTCAGTTAATATAGTCTGTTTTGTTAAAATGTATTTGTCTTTCCAAGTACATGTTGTCTGTTTGTATTTTCACTTTTTGACCTCCCGGGCTTTTTCCTTATTTCCTTAGAAATGAAATAGGAAATTTTGTTTATTAATGCATTTGTTCGTTTGAGCATAATATTTATAATACTTTGTCGTTCAGCAGAAAAAACTGCCATCGTGACTATTGATAAATAAAAACAAGAAAGTCCTTGACCACCAGCTTACAGCCTTAAGAAATAAATTTAATTTTGGAAGATTTTCCTTCTGTCCCTCACCCCCACTCTGACCTCGATGATCTTCTTTGAGAGCCTATTTTTACTGCATAGCAAATTAGTTTCCACATTTCACTTCCAAACACACTAGAATGGGGTATGTGTGTGCACATAATGAATTAGCTGCATACAGATCCCTATCACTCCAATTTCAGAGACCCCTTTCTTGTCCTTGGCTGAGGAGAAGCACGGTTGTAAGCCTAGATTAAGCCCCCAAGGTGGACAAACTATTTATTTATTTATTTATTTAGTTAGTTACTTACTTACTTAGATTTCTATGGCTACCTATGTCGACATCATGACTCTGAGCAGCTAAAAATAATAAAAAAACAGCATATCAACACCAGAACAAATACATAGTGGGCAACTGAGATAAAACAGCAAACAACCCTCAGTATAATGTATTGTCAAAGGCTTTCACAGCCGGAATACGATGGCTGGTGTGGGTCTTCCGGGGTGTGTGGCCATGTTCTGGAAGTTTTGTTTCCTAACATTTCTCCAGCATCTGTGACCGGCATCTTCAGAGAGCAGGAGCACAGACAGGAGCAGTTCTCTCTGTGCCCAGGATGATGTGACCCTTAATTGGGTCCTACAAGTGAATGACTACTCCAAGAATGAAATAAAAAGAGCCATCAAACCAAGAAAACAACATGCGACTGAAGAAGAAAAACAGCCACCCACCAACTAAATATTTCTGCCCTACATCAAAGGGGTCACAGACCGCATGGGAAAACTGATGGAAAAACACAATTTCCAAACAATCCTTAGACCCACCAGAAAAATACAAGAAGTGCTAAAATCAGCAAAAGACAAAAGGGATCCCCTCACCGCCGCAGGAGTCTACCACATACCATGCAGCTGCGGGCAAGTATACATCGGGACCACAAAACACAGCATCCAGACCAGGATAAAAGAACATGAAAGACACTGCAGACTACAGCAACCAGAAAAATCTGCAGTAGCTGAACATGCTCTCAAGCACACTGGACACAAAATCCTATTTGAAAACACAGAGATACTGGACAACACCAACAGCCACTATACCAGGCTATACCGGGAAGCCATTGAGATTCACAAACACCAGCACAGCTTCAATAAAAAAGAGGAGAGTCTAAAAATCAACAAAACCTGGCTACCAATCCTGAAAAATACAGCCTGCGAAAGGTCAACGAACTCAGCTCAACCACCAGGACGTGTGAACAGTTCACACAATGAACATACTAATCACCCCCAGCAGCCACTCGTTAACAACTCAATAGAAGAAAAAACCCTGCCTAATCCCCAGGAAGATACACACATATGGTGACACCAAAACAAGCAGCCACTCGTTAATCCAAACCCCATCCCCCCCACACACCCCCTACCCCCTAACCCCCCACCACATACCCCCAATCGCCCCCCTTCAGATCTCTATAAATACCCACAAAAGGGTCACATCATCCTGGGCACAGAGAGAACTGCTCCTGTCTGTGCTCCTGCTCTCTGAAGATCCCGGTCACAGATGCTGGCGAAACATTAGAAAACAAAACTTCCAGAACACGGCCACACAGCCCGGAAGACCCACACCACCCAACCCTCAGTATAACTATCTCATCGGCTCTGACTGACATTCTGACCCCCATGCCCAGGAACACAACCATGTCTTCAGGGTTTGAAGGCCAACAGGATCAAGGCCAATCGAATCTTGTTGGGGGGGGGGGGGATGATGTTCTGCCATTACGGAAAAGGCTCTCTTCTTGGGTCCTGCCAGATGGCACTATTTAATCGATAGGACCTGTAACGTGCTTCCCCAATTGGATTTGATGGGATGGATAGACATGACTGTGGAGAGGCAGGTCTGCAAATAACCTGGCCCCATGCCACTGAGAGCTTGATAGGTAAGCACCAGCACCCTGAGTTGAACTTGGAAAGCATATTGGCAACCGATGCAGCTCGCAGAGCAGAGGCATAATGTGCGCTGATTGAGAAACACCCAGAACTGCTCACACTACTACATTTTGAACCAGCTGCAGCTTCTAGATGTTCCTCGAGGGCAGACCCATGAAGAGTGCATTGCAGTACTCCACTCAGGAGGTGACTGAGGCATGAATGTTGTGAGCAGTGCCTCTCACTCCAGGAAAGAGTACAACTGGCAGAGAACATGAAGCTGTGCAAAGGCCCTTCTGGCCTTGGCTACCACCTGTTCTTTGAACAAGAGCCGTGAGTCCAGGAGAACCCCCAGATCGTGCACCAGTTCTGTCTGGGGTAGTGCAGCCCATCCAGAACAACAGATGGAAGAACCCTGGGACCGGGGGCCCTAAAACCCAAAGCCACTCAGTCTTGCTCAGGTTGAGAGAGAGGGGTGTCAAAGAGAAAGGATAGGAGAAGGGAATCAGCTATATGGCACATCTGATGCCTCCTCTAAAGGACCGAAGTAGCGCACAGTATGGTTTTTAGCAGTATATGGAAGCTGTGGGGAGTTGATCTGCAGCAAGATTCTGTGGGAGGGAAAAGGTACTTTAACCCTATGCCTTCTGCTGTTCATAGTCTGCATTTAAGGCTTGCACTGGGGAAAGCACCCCATTTTTTGTGATATGCATTATAGACTAAACCCTAAACTCAGTTTACAGTTTAGTCTATAATGAATAACACAAAATGCAGTTGCTGTATTCAGATAACCTGCTGAATCCACCCAAAGAAACCATATTATGGCTTAACATTATGACTAGATTCACAGGACATGCTAAGACAACGGCTGGGTTTCCACAACATGTTGAACCACAAATCATTGAATCCCATTTTAACCTAGTTGAGAATGTTGTGCAAATCTGGTTTATGGGCCTCAAAGGCACTGGGGTTTCTCCACATGGTTAACTGCCCATCCATTCCTGCTTTGGGGAAAAGGTATTTCAAGAAGATACTTTATCTGCACCTAAATTTGGTATAGGTATTGACCTTTAAAAATGAAATCGTTAAGATATAGTTAATCTATTTCTTTACTTTTAATCAACTCTTTATAAGGAGATATCTAACATACGAGAACATTCCGTTTTAACATTTACTGGAAGAAATACTGCAGTCATGTAAATGATTGCATAATTCAGTCTTACAAACATCCTATAAAATTTTTAGTAATCGCACTGAGATGAGAAGCATTTACAAGAGGATGAATGTTAAAACCACAACTCTCTAGCTGTTTGGCTCTAGACGTTCTATTGATTCCTTAATAGCCCTAAATGAAAGTTTCTAATAAAATAAAATGAAATACTTAATTCAGCAAGAGAATTATACCCTCAAATCTATTAATAAGTTGTGTTAATAAAAATCAACATAATCTAGTATACTTATGATATAATTTTATCCACAAACAATACAATTGGTATTAATGCAAAGCAAAATATTGTGGCTCGGTTCACACAACATGCTAAATGATCATCTGGTTTAATATGTTATACAGCCAAGCCAATGTGAACACAGCTACTGTTAAGAGAATTACTATAGGGAAAAGAACAGAATGATTAAGAATTAATTGAAGTCTTAAATACGAACTATTTTTAGGCTACACTTATGTCTTCATGTTTTTTTTCTTTTGACTAATGAAAAGCAAACTTCCCATTCTTGCCAAGATTTGCTGCTCCAACTCTCTCCAGCCAAAGCCCTGCATTCCAACATTGCTAGAAATATTTATAAAAGGGACCCTCCCATTTGTTTGATACATCATCCCCAACAACCAAAAATGTTTCCTTTGTCCTGCAGAATAGAGGAGGGATCACCTGGTGTCCTACTTTCCACTTCTGCTGCTGTTATGTACGCAAAAGGGTTAAAGCTGGAACAACCAAAACCCCTTTGGGACTGTCCATGCAAATCATCCACAGGATTGTTTCCAGTGGCTCTGTGTGATGAGAGAGAGAGAGAGAGAGAGATCAGGGCAGGAATTGATTGATTGATTGATTGATTGATTGATTGATTGATAGAGATAGAGAGATATTAGATAGAAAAGGGCAATGATTGAGTAGATAGATAGATAGATAGATAGATAGATAGATAGATAGATAGATAGATAGATAGATAGATACAGTGGAACCTCGGTTTACGAACTTAATTCATTCCGTGACTCTGGTCGCACCCCGAATTGGTCGCAACCCAAAGGAAATTTCCCCATAAGGTTCAATGTAATTACCGTTAATCCATTCTGGCGTGGAGGACAGGGAGGCGGCTATTGCTTGGAGGGAGAGTCCCCCTCCCTATGACCATGTGTCAGGGGCGGAAAATGGCCACGGACCACGTGTCAGGGGCGGAAAAATGGCCACGGACCACGTGTCAGGGGCGGAAAAATGGCCGCGGACCGTGTCACGGGAGGGAAAATGGCCGCGTATCCTGTTCGTACCCCGAGACGGAGTTCGCAAACCGAGGTAAATATTTGCGGACGGAGCTGGTCGTAACCCGAAAAGTTCGTTAACAGAGGCGTTCGTAACCCGAGGTACCACTGTATAAAGATAGATAGATAAATAGAGATGGAATTAGATGAATTGTTGTCCTTTGTTGACATCTCTTTCTCCCTGCTCTTGTCTGCCTTTTATCCTGCTTTTGCCAATTAACTGTTTTTAATGTTTGCTGCTGTTCAATAAACATCCATTTTTTAATTATTTATTTATTTATTTATTTATTTATTTATTGCTTGCTTGCTGAACTAAGTGACATGTGAAAGAATGTAGACCTGGCCTTCAGAATGAGGAAGGAAGGAATGAACTGAGGAGACTTTCAGAAAAGATTACATAGTTCTGAGAAAGAGGAAAGTGTGAGAAAGAAGCCCAAAATAACTCTGCCTTGATTTTGTTTGGTATAAGATGGGACAGACAGGGAAACTCTGACAAGCTTTCAAGATTCTGTTATTCTACCTTACAGCAATATAAAGCATTCCTGGAACACCTGCCATGACTGTTTCTTCATATGGCCTACCTGGAAGGGTGGGTACCTGTGTTTGATCTGATCTGGATATAGGGATTGACTGGAAATGAGTTGGTTGCAAACTAAACTGGAAGCTACCCACATTAATTTTCCAACACTCACTGTCAATAATGGGGTACTTTTTACTAATTATCTTAACGAAATAAATGAATGTAAACCACTTCTCTTGTTGCATCTTGGAAAGTATAGAAAAGAGACAATGACTTCCAATAGAAGAGCATATCTGTAGCTCAGGGCTGAACTATGGAGTCCTTGGTGCTGAGCTTGGCTGTTTGCTTGCAGACGTTTCATTACCCAGCTAGGTAACATCATCAGTGCGAGGGAGTGTGGGGTTCACTGGGTGTTTATATACAGTAGCTTGCCCTGCCAGTGTTGGGGTGTGTGTGGTTTTCTCCTTCGCGGTTCCTTGATTAGGGTATTGTTTTCTGCTTGATTGTTTGTCTGCTGGAGAGGATGTGTTCTGATCTTTTTGTTTCCTTCTTAGCTTTTTTGTTGTCTCTTCAATATAAACTGGCAGCAAATCAAAAATTGGTTTTCTGGAAAGCCATTAAAACCTGGCTCTTCCAGAGAGCCTTGGAATAGATCAGTGATGAGGAACCCTCATGATATGGACTAGATGTTGTGGCCGTTCCTTGGAGCGCTGCTTTTTTGGTTAAGTTGGTTTCTATGTTAAAGTTCTGTGGTTTGTATTGCTTTGAACCTAGGTGGACTGACTGACTGACTGACTGACTGACTGACTGACTGACTGACTGATTGATTGATTATATGCCATCAAGTCATTTTCAACTCCTAACGGCCACATAGATAGATTTTCTCCCAGATGATCTATCCCTAGCCCATTCTTTCATGTCTCCCAACAGTTCACTCATCACCTCTATAACTGAGTCCATCCACCTTGCTGCTGGTCATCCTCTTCTCTTTCCTTTCCCAGCATTAGAGACTTCTCCAGAGAGCTGGGTCTTCACATAATGTGTCTGAAGTAGGATAATTTGAGCCAGGTCATTTATGCCTTGAGTGAAAACTCTGGGTTGATTTGTTCAATGATCCTTCAGTTTGTTTTCTTGGCTGTCCGTGATATTCTCAGGAGTCTTCTCCAACATTAAAGTTCAAAAGTGTCAATACTCTTCCTATCCTGCTTCTTTAAAGTCCAGCTTTAGCTTCCATAGAATGTCACAGGGAATGCCATGGCTTGCCTGATTCCAACCTTTGTAGGTACAGACACGTCACAGCATTTGAATATCTTTTCCAAAGCCTTCATGGCTGCTCTACCGAGTGCTATTCTGTGGCATATTTCTTGACTGCTTGTTCCTTTACTGTTGATGGTTGATCCTAAAAGGCAGAAGCCATCCACCATTTCAATATCTTCATTGTCATTTCTAAGGCTGGTTGTTCTACCTGTTGTCAGTAGTTTAGTCTTCTTTATATTTAATTTTAGTCCCATTTTTTCACTGTGCTCTTTGACTTTTAGTACCAGGCCTTGCGGATCCTTTGCATTTTCAGCTATCTGGGTAGTGTCATCAGCATAGCTCAGGTTACTGATGTTTCTTCGTCCAGTTTTAAAACCATGCTCATCTTCTTCCAATCCAGCTTCCCTTAATATATATTCCGCATATAGATTGAATAAATAAGAGGAGAATATGCAGCCTTGTCACACTCCTTTGCCAACCTGGAGCCAGTCTGCTTCACCTTGTTCTATCCAGACTGTGGCTTCCTGACCTGTATATAAGTTTCTCACGGGATTCCCATTTTTCTGAGCACATTCCACAACTTGACATGGTCAGTACAATCAAAGGCTTTCCTATAATCGATGAAGCACATACTGAGCGGCATATAAACTGTAGTTAGTTGAGTTAGTTAGTAAATAAATAAAGAGTTGCAGTCAGTGGCTACATGTGAACCCCAGCCCCTTTTTGCCTTCGAATCTAAAGCAGGAATCTTCCTCCAAAGCGTCAAAAACGGTAAATCTAATGTGGTGCAGAGAACTGCCTCTCCCCACCCAGAATGTAAAAAAGAGATCACTATAGATTCTGTTTGATGCAGAGATGGGTGGATTTCGCAATCAGATGTACGATAGCTTCAGATGAAACCTTTTACTATTCAACTTTCTCCAGTTAAAAACTTGCAAAAAGGCGTGCATGAAAAAGATACGACATTAAACACTGTACCCAGATAGCAGTTTAAGGACCGAGCTTATCTTGGCAGCATTTGTATTTTAAAATGGGCCTCAGGAAATTGATGGTTGAAAGAACAAAATCCATGCAACACACAATTTTAAAAAAAGCTTCTTGGACAGTTATGCACATTAGCAAAAAATACATAGAAGTTTCTGTCAGGAAACTGTGTGAATATACAGTACAACATCTCCTGACATTGTAATCCAGGGCTACAAACCTTTTTGAACCAAGGGCACAATTTAACCAGCACACTTGCAAAATGTGTGTCACTGTGGGCCTGTGCAGTCATAAAAACTGAGAAGATGCCCTCTTACTCTCAGATCCCAGTGGAATTTTACTGGTTCCAAGTAAGCTTTACACTATGCCTGCTGCAGGTGAGGCATGGAGCTTGGTGAGCATCTAAAGAGATGTCTATGGGCATAATGGTGCCTAGTAGTACCCTGTTGCCTGCTTCTGTTGTAAACATTTCATTTCATTTCATTTCATTTGTTGGGTGCCTTCCAGTCAGTTTTTGACTCCTGGAGATTGCCTGGACAAGTCCTTGCAGTTTTCTTGGCAAGATGTTTTGGAAGTAGTTCACCACTGCCTTCTCCTTCCTGGGGCTGAGAGAGAGGGACTGGCCCAAGATCACCCAGCTGGCTGTGTGCCTAAACTAGGACTAGAACTCATGGTCTCCCCATTTCTAGCCTTGTACCTTAACCACTGGGCCAAACTGACTCTCTGTTGTTAACATACAAATGTTTATATTTTTCATACATTTTCTAAGGTCAGTCTGAAAGATCTGCCTTACTAACAGACAATAAATTGGAGAGCAGTTGTAGAAATTTAATCCCACTCTTCATACATAACTACTTCAAATCTTCTTCTCTAACAGGCCCAATGAATGGAGACCAGTGGACGGCGGTAGGTTGCTCTGCTTTTCCATAATGGCCTGGCACCAAATTTGGAATGGCCTTTTTAAATTTCCCACACGCCCACCACTCTTTTCTTCCTTCTCTCTTAGTCTTTTAAGGCACTTTTTAAACTCCCCAGTTTTCTGCTTTTGTGCTTTATTTATGTTTTTGTTCCATTTGTGGTCCTCAAACGTTAGCCTGCTTCATTCGTTTCTCCTTCTGAACTACTCTGAGAACCTTCAGCGGAAGTAAGTTTCTGTTTCATATGATGAAAATCAAAATGGCATTTATGTCAATTCCTTATTTCTCCATTCCCAGGAGAAGAGCGAAGACTCAAACAGTCACCTACACCACTTCATCCCCCTTACTTGGCAGACCAAAAACTAGGAAGAAATGCCAGTATTTACATCTGTACCCAAACAGATTTGACATAAACTTAACTTTATATCTAGATTCTATGGAAACATGCATTTTCTTTCCCAGAACCCAGCAGCTGTCTACTTTTTGGATGGATGGACATTTTTTGAACTTGTTTCCAAAGTCAAGCTAGCGCTGAGTATCTCAGAGTTTGAAAATATGTCTCCTCTCTCTCTGCCTCTCTCTTTGTGCAAACCTTTCTTTCTCCATCCAGAAAAGCACCAGTTTTCTTAAAGCTGTATGCCAATTCTTTCTGCATCACCCTTTGAATGCTATGATTTAGAGCGGGGAAAAGGACTTTCTAATCTATAAAGAGGAAACAAAAAGAAGAGTTTTTATTTTATCATTCAATAAAATTTCAAGGACAGTTGCTTGTTACTTGGGATGAGAGACAGTGGTGAAAAATGACATCATCTTGTTCTAACTATTTATTTACAAATTTACAACATGTGGGAGCAGGAAGCACCCAGACAGAGCTAAGATGGTTTTCTAGGAAAAGAGAAGGATTCTTACCATTCTTACTAAGGCAAACATTGTGCCCTTGGAAAGAATCCTTCTCTTTTCCCAGTTGTGTCCCAGCTATTTTTCTAGCTCCTACTTAAAGCTGCGGAGAATATACTGATGCACTGCTCACCAGCCATAAATCATCATTTGAAAAGAAGAACCCTGAAAAGAAATAGTTTACAGTCATCAAAAACCAAGAAATATAATCTTCAGCTAGGTCTATACGTACCAGCTAACCATCATTGCCGATAAACTAAGAAGGACTTTTCAGTAGTGTTCTTTTAGCAGTAAAATCAATGCATGCAAGATTCCGAAACTTGCCATAAGTTGTTTTTAAAAAACGAATCAGCAAAAATAACAAAAATGGCACTTCATGGTGTGATTGCATTTTGCCATTGCCCATCTGCACAAGGTCAAGAATGTGACAGTATTTATCAAATGGAACAGTCTGTTTGCCAGATAAAGTATAAAGATGCCCTCAAGGCAAGCTTGACTCCTGATGATTTCATCCATACGGTTTTCTTCGCCATCTTATGGAAATTGCCTTCTTCCGAGAGGTTTATTTTGACTTTCCAGTCCAGGAGGGCGATCCTCCCATCTGAGTAAGAACTAGGGCTGACCATGCTTAACTTTGAGAACATCCAGATTCAGATGGGTGCTGCTTAAGCTGAGACATACACCTATTAATTATATGAATTAGCCAGCACACTTGTGAGTAGATAAATGGGTACTCTCACTCCAGTGAGAGGAAAAATGCTGGCGACACCTCGCAAAAAGGAGTCAGGAGCAGTTGCCAGTAGCGCGGAAGTCGCACACGCCCGAAAAAGGCGTGAAGCAACAGAAACCCCGCCTCCTGCACTCGCCAGCTGGGAAACTCCACTTAATGATCTTATGCAAGCTTTTTTTTGACGGTCAAGTACAATGCATCATTTATTTCCAGAAACAAGAAGTTAGTTCTGCATACGAACTCTCCTCGGAGAGAGAGGTTAGACTTTTGGCCCAAAGGTTTTCCAACTGAGCTTTGCAGATTTTTGTACAGAGTGCTATGCGATCATTGTGGTTTGGAATTTGGAATTTCACTGCACATTATTCATTAACCAAGTGCTATTTGATTCCAGAACATTGATAACAAATGCCTTGAGGCCCAAAAAACAACATGCCATCACAGGTCTTAATTGACTTAAAACTTTAGATTATATCTGTTTTGCTTTGCATTCCATTTCATTGCCTGGTTCATTTTCTCATGATGATGAGTGATCAGCCCTGTAAAACACAATAGTTTCTGTTTGGCCTCTTGAGATAACTAGCTTTTGTATGTCCTATATGTATTTGTTATTTTCTTGTCATCTGGTGGTTGGCCACTGACCCTGAGTTGATCACTCATTCATTTCTTTGGCAGAGGTTTATAAAATATGTCACATCAGTGGCTATTTCTTTTGACTTTAAAAACTGATCTGATTATTAGATTATAGTACTAACATAAATCAAATCAGATCAGATCTTTATTATGGTCATAGACCAGCATAGTCCTAACACAGGTACCATATAAAGTAGAAAAGACTGCCCATATTACCAAGATTAATAAGCAAAAAACTCACCCATCCACTGACTTCTTTAACTCTGACCTATATTTTCTTAGTCAGGAGCTCTACTAACCAATGGCTTTTGCCACAGCTACATAAAATTGGGGGTGGGGGGATGTCTTCAGGTACTCTAGTCCAAGATTACAAAACTATTCTACCTGGCTTGCTGGGGAGATCTGAAAGCAAGCAAGCTGCCTCACCCAAACCTTTCCCAGATCCATCTCCCTTCCTGATTGTTTAGCGTGGTTCATTTTTCTTCCACTGATTTCAATGGGAAGGAAATTATGCATGTCAGCTCCTGCACTGGCATACATTTACTCTCATAGCGAGTAGAAGAGGGTGCCAAAAGGGATAACTCAAAGCAGCTCCTGATCATAACACAGTTTCCATCTCTTCTCCTTTTTAGAGGGATTGGGAGAAGGCATCTGAGAACAGATCTCTTTCTTCTTCTAAGGATGGAATTTTTTCTCCGCCTTTGGAGGGGGAACGTTGACATATCATCTGCCTCCCTAAGATTGCAATCTTAGGATTTTAAAAGAATGGATGTTTTAATTGAACCTGGAACTCACTTGATAAACTGTGCAGCAGTTTTCGGATAAGTCTTATATAGTCCCAATAGAAGACATAAATTGAGAGCCTAGTGATCAAGCAGTGATGCATTTTGGACCATCTGCTGCTCTTGAATCCTTTTCAAAGGGAATCCCATGTTGAATACAATTTCCAGGTCACCAGGGTCAAATCCTTGTCCATCTAGGAATGCTGCAGCCGATAAACTAGGAAAATTGGCAAAAAGTTGCAACTAAGTGCCAGTACTATTCTAAAGCAAAGGAAGGTTGCCTTTTTCACTCTCTAAAGTTTCCAGACATTTTGCAAGAGCAGCCTGAAATAATATAAACAGGAGGCAATATGAAGGGACGGATCAGAGAATGACAGTCATCCATATGAGACACTTATATGATAAATACATGTGCAAGGCTAAAGAGTGTACACAGAGGGCTTTAAATATATACCCCAGTTAACATACCATATGGATGTGTTGTTTTGGAAAAAATATTTATAAAATGGTTTTTCCAAATGTTTAATCTACAGCAGATGCGTTTTGCATTCATCTGTTTGGGTTGGCATTGACTGCAGGAGATTTGATTAATCATACAGACCTCCTGTAGCAGAGGAAACAAAGGCTATTATAGGATTCATCTGTTTATGACTAAACAGTAAAAAGATTCCTGACTTCATCAAATCAGCATGCCCTCTCCAAAAGGTCTCTGAAATGGAGAGGGTTATGAGTAAGCTGCTTTCCAGGTTTCATCTTCCTGTCTTGTTCTGGAGATTTGCCCTTCTATCTTTGTTTCAGTGAGAGAACAGATTATTCTGTGTATGTTGCCCAGAAACACACATTCATACACAAGGCCACCACATATCTGATTTTGGGGTTAACCACAGATGTAGCAGCTGACTTCCCTTTGCCTTCCTGAGTGCTCAGAAGAAATTGTGTTTTTTTCATGTATTTTTTAATCCAAAACATTTCTTCCATTCCATTAAACAACTTGTTCCATGTGGAATTGTCATGATGTAAAAAAGGAGGCTCCGTCTATAAAACTGCCTTATGCAGAGGGCCCAAGCATTCCAGATATTGTTGGGTGGCCATCAATTCAGCCAATATGGTTTGTAGCTAATGGAAATCTGAGTCTAGTGGAAAACAGAGTCATTCTCTTGCTATTATTTTTAACTAGGTCTCAATTATTTTAGTAGTGCAAGAACATTTTGAGAAATTTTCATGGGTGAAGTGTAGTAATCAATTTATTTAGTTTATGAGGTGGCTAAGAGGTGAGCATGACAGGAATGTCCTATGTCTCACTGAAAACATTTTCAGCAGTCTACAGACACCTTGACTTTTCACACCTCCATTAAATCCAAAGGAAATATATTGTTGCCATCTTCTCTGTCAAAATCTCTTAGGATAGTAAATAGTAAATAGTTTTAAATGTGTACTTCCATATTACAAATCAGTTTGCAGTAATTATTCCTTTCTTACTCTTATGGAGTTGGATGGCCTCTAAGTCAAATACACAAACAAAGGCTATTATTGCTGTATAACTATAATTATTACTGTTATTCTCACCTGAAACACAAACAGCCAGGCTCAAATTATCATATTTTGGACATATTATGTGAAGATCTAGCTCTCTTGAGAAGTCTATAATACTGGGTATAAGGTATAAGGAAAGAGAAAAAGAAGATGACCAGCAGCAAGGGGGATAAATTTAATTACAGCAACAGTGGGTACACCACTGGAAGATCTGAAGGGCCAGGTTGGGGGACAAAGCATTCTAGAGAAGGTCTAGCTATGAGGTTTCTAAGAGTATACACCAACTTGTTGGCATATAATCAATCAATTATCAAACACTGCTATTATATTTATCATGTTTATTGAGTTTACCTTATATTAATTGTGAACCACTTAGAACCAGTGGATTGAAATAGAACAGAAATCTAACCCTAACCCTAAAATGACTAAGCTTTTGCCTTAACCACAATTTACTCCACAGAATGCCACACACACACACACACCATGGAAAAAGCAGAAATTGCTAGTGATGCTTTTGCAATGGCAGGATCTGCAAAAGATGCCACCCTGAGGACTTAAACGTGTGAGGTAGATTTTACGTGGTTTTGTCTTGTTTTGGTGATCTCATGTTCCCTTTTAGGTAATGCTAATTGCCCTCTGTGGTACCCTTCCAAACTATAGACACCTTCTGATGTCAACTCTTTCTTTTTCTCTGACATTGTGCTCTGAGGTACTTACCTAGTGATTAGGTAAGATTAGAGCAGAGTTATAAGCAGCTGATAGATGAGGACAGTTTGGAAACACCATTCTAATACATTCCAGCTGAAAGCTGCAGCTGTTTGTGGTGAAATAAGGGCCATACTTAGTGTTTGGGTGATGTGCTCAGGGTCCAAACAAAGAAGCAGGTGGATCTGCATTCGATATGGGGATATGCTGAATTATTATTTCTGCTCGCTTCCAAGTTGACTAATAATCTTCTATCTTTTGACTGTTGTATTGGTAAAGAGAAATGGTGAAAACAGAATCAGACAGTCAATCAAATCTTTATTTCAGATTTGATTTTCTCCAGCTTTTCTCTAATTCTTAAACTGTATATTCTCTCTCTCTTTCTTGTTTTTAGTTTTCCAAATTTCATGTCTGTCAAAATATTTTTTTTCTTTCTTTTTTCTTGGCCTACAAAAGTGTAGGTGTGTGCATGTGAATTTTGGTCTGGCAAAATGCCTTTCTTAGTTCTGTGGAACATATCTAGAGGATAGGTTAAGTAAACATAAATTCAAATCCTAGTGGAAGTATAGTAATTTTGGTTAATAAGTAGTTGAAATGCATGATGGAACAATAATTAATTCATCCAAAAGGATATTTTTTAATATTAGTGGTTATCGGGTATTATGGTTCTACAAAGGATTTTCCAGATATAGTACAAAAATGTTGAATATGTTTCTTTTCATTGGTAGAACTGATAACTATGGTGATTTTAATAAAATTTTAGATAATTTATTATATTGTATTATATATTTATTATACCATTCCACTTAAATCTAATTCTTGTGCATGGAAAGTATAGCAAGCTGATATGTTGGAGTTTAATTTGGTGAATATCTGGTGCCTCTTAATCCTATTTGGAAGAAGAAATTTACATTTTTTTTTCAGAACTACATCAGAGTTGTTCTTGAATAAATTATTTTTGGTATCTTGATTCTTGAGAGACAGTTTGGTGTAGTGGTTAAGGCACTGGGCTAGAAACTGGGAAACTGAGAGTTCTAATCCCACCTTAGGCACAAAGCCAGTTGGATAACCTTGGGCCAGTCACTCTCTCTCAGCCCTAAGAAGAAGAAGACAAGGGAAAACAGCTTCCAAAAATGTTCCAAGAAAACTGCAGGGACTAGTCCAGAGTCACCAGGAGTCAAAACTGACTCAAAGGCATTAAAAAAAAAAAAAAACCTTGATCCTTAGTGGAATGGATTAAGAAATGTGATATCAATGCTATACTTACATCAGAACACATCCCAATAAATTCATCAGTTACTACAAGAAATAATCATCCCTTTTTTTGTGGACAGTAGTTACATATATCTTAATAAAGAACATGCATTTTATCAAACAAATGTAACAGTGGCTGAAGACTTTTTTCTTATAAATTCATATTCCACAAATGTATTGGTCGTTTAAGCAGCTTAACCATATATACATGGTAGTATGATTGCTTATGCTTCATGGAAAAATAAAAATAAAAATGGGGGGGGGGAAGGTTATGCAAATTTTAAGCACATATGCAAGATGCCAGAATAATTTAATATTTTCGTGGGGGCTAAACAGGAATTTAATTTCTTTACGCACTTGAAACTGAAAAGTCATTGAAACATATAAAGCAAAAATGTTGGAAGCAAGGTGACAGATCTTGCAGATTATTACCCTGTCATCTGAAACATTTGCAACAGTCTAATATTGTATCTAATATTAAGACTGCCTGGGGAAAAGATATAGTAATTCTGACTCAATAAATAAGAAACTTATCGATTTTTTATATAATATAGCTTTTCCTGCATTTACACACAAAGTATTTAGTTGCCCTTTTATCTCTCCATTAAATAATAGCTACCATTCTATGAATATAAGAAAAGCTCCTGATCTGCATGGTTATCTTATTGAATGGTATAAGACATATACCATATTGTGGTTATCGCTATGATCTACTGAAGGTTTGAATTATATGCCTTTTGAATTTTTTTTTTTTTTCTGGTCTCTTTTAGTGAGATCTGAATAATTATGACTGAAACATGGTAAAGTCTCTACAATGGAGCAACCTTAATGGCCAGTTTTCTTGCAGACCCAGATATATTGACAGTGATCCTGGCATGAAGACAACACATAATATTAATAATTTCAACTATCCATCTGCTCAGTTTGGTTTTATAAAAGGTCCTCTAGAAAAAAGAACTCTGATATCGTTCAGTTCTGAAACCAGTCTTGCTTAACTGTGTATTCTATTTTTTTTTCCAGTTGGCTAATATATAGTACTCTGATCTCTTTGTTAGAGTCATTACTGAATATAAACTGCTATTATATTCCAATGATCTCTTATGACCTGATAATTATGTGTTTCCTATGTTGTCCAACAATTTGATAATTTATAAGATTATTTAATCAACTGGAGTAAAGTTCAATATATTTTCTATAGAGTGTCATGTTTCTATGGAAATTTGTAATGAAACAATGTGGTTCTATTGTTGCTTGAATTCTTTTATATGTTTGGGAGTAGCTGTTCTAATGAGTCACCCTTGTGACAGTAAATACAGTGGTACCTCTAGTTACGAACACCCCTCCTTACGAATTTTTCAAGATAAGACCAGCTCCGGCCCCAAAAATTTACCTCAACATGCGAACTCCGCCTCTACTTACGAACCAGATCCGCGGCCATTTTCCCTGCTGCCACGCGGTCGCGGCTTCCTGTGGGCGAGATCGCGGTAGCAAGGAGACGTTCGGTGAGGCTTGTGGTGTGTTTTGTGGCGTTTGGAAGGTTTTTGTGGCATTTGGAAGGTTTTTGAGGTTTAAAAATAAAATGCATATGTTTCAGAACTGTTTAGCCGTATTTACATTGAACCTTATGAGGGAAATTTGCCTCGTGGTGCGACCAAATTCGGAGGGCGGAACGGATTAACCGTATTTACATTGAGCCTTACGGGAAACTTTACCTCGACTTGAGACCAACTCAAGTTGCAACCAGAATCATGGAACAGATTAAGTTCGTAACTAGAGGTACCACTGTATATCAATATTTTAAATCTCAGTATTCTTGTGCTAATGGCTTTAATTTATTTCAAGTAGATTGATATTAGGAATTTTTTGTGTGAAAAAAAATCTAAATTTTCTTTATCTAAATCATGGCTGTCCTATATAATGATGGGGATTTAAACTTTCTTTTTTTCTTATTTTTTTTAGTATATTTTTATTGAACATTTTAAAGAAAGAATAAATGAAACAACAAAGCATACTCCCACAACAATTAGCCATTCTTCACAGAGGGGATCAAATGCCCTTCCCAGTAAGAAGCATTGGGTACCCTCACAGCAGTTAATAACTGCAGGTTGAAATGGAAATTCAACTTTTAAAATTTGTTTCTTTCTGGAATAAATCATTTTCCAGAATTGTTGAGCCTTACAGCATTGCCACCAAATATGAGAAAATGATCTGGCCTAAATTATTACATTACAATTTTGAGAGAATGAACTATCCAATTTATGAATCAGAACTAGAGTAATATACCAAGGATAAAATATTTTATACTAGTTTTCTATAAGTATGGCTTTTGGTATAAATGTAATCTTTCGTTGAAATTCCCATTGTTGCATATCTATTACTACATTGAAATTCTGCATCCATTTAAACATACAGTCTTTAACTTTTTGGTTTCTGAGTCATTTCACTAATAATAAATAAGGGCTAGCAAATATTTCGAGTTATAAGATTTTAAAAATCAGTCAAATCTCTAAGTCTTCCTCCTTGCTTTTGCAATTGTTTTAACACAGTTTTAACTATTCAAAGATATTGGCACCAATCAGTGGACTAGGTTTTCAACTTTATCATTGGACATATATTTTGGCTTCAATTTCCTTAGGAATTGTTTTCTCATGATTAAAAGGAGAACAAAAATACTTCCCTGCAAATAGAAAGCTAAGAATACAATAGCAGCCCTGCTAATTCAGTGAAGGCACCTCTGAGTTTAGCATTTTGTTTCTCACAGTGGCCAACCATGGAGGTCACGTGCAGTGGATAGAAAAATACCCCTCTCATCCATTGCTCCTCTGCACCTGGTATTTGGAAGCCTGCACCCCCACACACCCCCAGCCCAGGAATAACATTACGACTTTAAGACCAATAAGCCTTGATAAGCCTTTTCTCCATTAATTTATCCAATCTCTTTTTAAATCCCCCTGATCCAAGTTAGTGGCCACCACCATGTCTTATGATAATTAATTCCAAAGGTTAATTATGCACTGTGCTTCCTTTTGTCTATTTTAATCTCCTTCCAGTCAGCTTTATTGGATGGCTCCTATTCCTTGTCTTTTAAGAGAGGGAGAAAATTTTGTCCCTGGCAACTTTCCCCATACTATGATTTCATATAACACAGTCATGCCCCCACTGCCACCCCAAATCACCTTTTTTTCCAGACTAAAGGATCCCAAACATTCTAGCCTTTTCAAGTTTTCAATCATACTGCTTATACTCTTCTGCACCTTTTCAGCTCTGTCCTTATTAAGTGTGGTGACTAGAATGTACTTAGATGCAGAGATAACATAAAGTTTGTTTTATTGCATTCCCTGTCATTTGTCACTTTGTTTTGACATTGTCAGTGTATACTATTATGAATTCAAGACCTTTACCTGATTAAAGATGAATCAACCCTTCTCAACATGTTTGTGAAATTGGAGGGGGGGGGGTTGCCCCAATGTGCATTATGCTCAGTTTTGCTAATCCCATGGCCAGTACATTTAATCAAGAGCCTCTGATGAAGACATTTGTGAAATGCTTTTTGAAAATCCAAGTACACAGTGTCAAGGGCCTATTGACACTTCCCAAAAGTTTGGTAAGGCAGGATTCATCTTTGTTGAATCCATGCTGATTTTCCTTCAGCAAGGTTATTCCTCTATATGCCTAATTATGTTCTTTGATTGTTTGATTCTACCAATTTGACTGGAACAGACATTAAGCTGACTGGCCTATAAATTCCCAGATCTCCCAGGAATTTCCCTGAGTCTCTTTTTAAAAATTGGCTAGCAATGAGCTTGATCTGAGTCACAAGCTCCTCAGAAGCTGGGGCGCAAGAATTGGACTAAGTTAGAATGTGTAAAGTATTATTATTGTTGGTCACACAGTCAGCCAGATGTTTAGACTGGATTTGGCATTTTTATCCACCTATTGAGTCCTTCCCAAGGACCTGGGATAGGCAAATGTTGTTTGATGGTGTTAAAGGTATCATCTCAGGATGTAAGCTGTTTCAAGTAAAGCTGCCTTTTGCAATTGACTGATGGTGATTTTGTCAATGCCAATGGTGTTCAAGTGGTGCTCCAGATGTTTTGGGATTGCACCCAAGGCGTCTATTATTCTTGGTACTATCTTTGCTTTCTTTTGCCACAGTTGTTCTATTTCTATTTTCAGGTCTTTGTATTTTGTGATTTTCTCCAATTTTCTCTCTTCTGTTCTGCTGTCTCCAGGTATTGCAATGTCCACTACCCAGACTTTTTTGTCTTCCGTATCAACAATTGTTAAGTCTGGGGTGTTACATGGCAGGTGCTTGTCTGTTTGAATTCTAACATCCCGGAGCACTTTAGCTTCTTCATTTTCTATTATTTTGTCTGTTTTACGGTCCCATCAGTTCTTGCTTGCCAGAAAATGATATTTCTTGCAGATATTCCAATGCACCATTGTTGCTACTTTGTTTCCAGTCAGTCTGTATGATCTTCTTGTAGCTGCTAAGTTGGTGGTCCACTGTTTCTTCAGCTTCTTTGCAAAGGAGGCGTTTGCTGTCTGTTCCTGTCTTCTCAATTCTGGCTTTGTATGCATTTGTTCTCAAGGCTTGGTCTTGTGCAGCCAGAATTACCCCTCTGTCTCTTTCTTCAACTTTCCTGCTCTTAGCCATTGCCAGGTCTTGTTGTTACTTGCTTTGCCTGCTAGTTTTTTTGTGTACTGGCCATGTAAAACTTTGCCTTGCCATGTCTTTTTTCTGTTCTTCATTTGGTCTTTCTTAAATGCCAGTTTGGTCTCTTCAGTATTCAGTAAGCCTTCATGGTGTACTAGCTTCAGTGCATCTTCTTCACTGTCCTTCAGATATTCTTCTAATGCCCTTTTTTCTTCTTCAACCATCTGGTGTACTTGCAACATTCCACACCCACCTATGCTATGTAAGTAGAATCTGTCAACAATGCTGCGTGGATGAAGGGCATGATTCATTGTCATTATTTTTCTGGTCTTCCTACCCAGGGCTTCTAATTCTGCTTGGGTCCAGTCCACTATTCCAGCTGTGTATCTAATGACTGGAATTGCCCAGGTGTTCATTGCCTCAATGATATTTCCTCCACTGAGTTTGGACTTTAAGATCTTATTCAGTCTCATGATGTATTCACTACTAACCTTCTTCTTTACTTCAATGTGCCTGATGTTGTCAGCTTGAAGGATGCCCAGGTATTTGTAGTGATCTTCATCCAGACTCTTGATGTGATTTCCACTGGGCATCTTGATTCCTTCAGTTTTCACTGTTTTTCCCCTGTTGATGGTAAAGGTGGCACACTCCTCACAAGCTAGGATACAAGAATTGGACTAAGCTAGAATCTTGATGTGTGAAGTATTACTACTACTACTACTACTACTACTACTATTATTATTATTATTATTGTTGTTGTTGTTGTTGTTGTTGTTGAGTTATTTCCTGGATTCTGTCAATTCATGTTCCTGCATGAATAGATGAAACCAAAAAAATCTAGAGTCTTTCTTCACTATTCCTGCAACAGTCAAAAGTACTGGGAAAAAAAAAATCCTCATGAATTTAAAGTACCCTCAATAGCTTGATACTTGATTGACAGTTTTATTCTGCTGCCAAATTGGAGCGGTGGGGGGTGGGGGTGGGAATCAGCCCATGGTTTGTAACAATTTCCACTTGTTTTTCTTATTTTTATTAGAACTTTTTTCCTCTATTGGCCATTACAGCTGAGTAAATATTTGGTGATGAACCATTCATTCTGTGGCTTTTCCTCTTTCTTTTGATGGGACAAACTTGGCAATATTAATCGGTGTCTTCAACAATATAAACATTTCCACAAAGCTATGTTTATAATTTCTGATTTATTTTGTGGCTTTATGGCTGGAATGGATGATTGTTTAGAATGAGATTGGCCATCTAAGTCATTTGTTGCTATGTTTGTTTCTCAGTATTACTTGTGAAAGATCTTGGAACTTCAAAAACATGACAAAAATTGTTCCCTTTCAAGTGTCTGGGCAGATGCTTCTATTTCACTGAAGTGGTATAGTGAAGGTTATATATTGGCAAACTTGGAGGCAATTGAGGCAATTGAGGTGCTTAGAAGAAGCTTGCATCTTTCTTCTCTCTAGTCCAGCTTTCTGTTCCCATAGTGACCAACCAGATGTGAGGAGTAATGAACAAGCAGGAAATGAACTCAGTGGCCATCTCCAGTTTGTTTCAATGTTTGTGTGTGTGTGTGTGTGTGTGTGTGTATGTCTATACTTATGTGTCTCCATGTAACAAAGTAGTTTGAATGTGAGCAAGTGAATGGGGATGTGTTATTTCTGTAAATGGGGTACCTTAGTGGATAAGCAGTTAATTTTTATAAGCAGTTATTAACGTCATCTGATACACATTTTTACAAGCATGCCATATACATACATTTATTAGATGCAAATCTCCAGGATTAGTTTCAGCTGAAGTTAGCAACTCTAGGTTAACAAGGTGAGGAAGCAGGACCCTACACAGTATTTTTGTGTGTGTTTGTACTATACACACAGACATGCAGACACACTTTCTTTGGGGGGAGGCACATTAAATTCAGAGTCGTCTTTGTTTTAGGTTGAATATAGTGTATTCTCACATATATGAGAAAAGCAGAAGTAATTGTGAAGACAGCTGAAACTTCTGAAGCGGTCTCCTTACTCTCCTTTTTATGGTCATCTGGAACTGTGGTGGAAAGCTTCCATGATGGAAGGATCTAACCCTAAATAGGTTCAGCCTTCTTTGTATATGATCAATAAGAAAAGGGACAGTGGGCAACTGTATTTACCACCAGTGTTGTGTGTCTCCCCAGCCACCACTGCTATGCGTGGATTGCATTTGCTCAAATAGCTTTACTCACGTGGTGACTGGACCCATTTTCTTGATTCATAAACCAATGAAAAGGCTGGGATTGCACATCAGGCAGGTTTGACTGTATTCAGGTCCTGGTTTTTTTTAACAAATGACTTGTAGTCTAGCATAATAAAGAAAACTATATCAATAGTTTAAATTAAGACACTGATCCCTGCCTGTTTCATTATGGCAGCCAGAGTGTCCAGTTCAGGATTCCCATAGAAGGAGATATTCATGTGCTACTCAAAGAGACATGCCTAGGCTCTGAAATGCTTTTCCATGGCTACTTGGCCTGGCATTACCTTAGATTCAGTCTTGCCTGCCTGGTACAGCCAGTGTAGAACTACATCTCCCATCATCCCTATTCACCACAGAATGTGTTGGCTGAGAATGATGGGAGCTGTGATCCTTTCCTTCTGAAAGAGTGCTGAAGGTCCAAGGATTATTCATTTCCTTCAGCTTCTGATGCATAGTCTGATTAATTTGACTTATTATTATGTTATATCTGAATGTTAATCATTGCTATATACTACTTGCCTCTTGGTGTGACTGGTTTCTTAAATTTATTTTAGAGGTGCTACAATAGTTTGATATGTTTTTGCTCTGAGTAACTATAAATCACCTGGAAGATCCCTGGGGTTGTTTGGCAAGACCTTCTCTAAGAATCAATATGATCGGAACAATACGATCAGTGTTCTGTGGCTTGTGGTTTCACGATCGTTGCCAATAACTGATAATGACTGTTTTATTTGATTCCTATCATCACTGATACAACAGAAAACCCAAACCGAAATAGCTGGTAAGAAGTCAAATCCATTAGTAGAAAAGCATATTGTAGTAAGATAGTAATGAATCCAATCTTTACTCATTCAGAAGACGTGTGTGTCTGTGTGTTTGTATGCATAGACACAAACATTATTCCCAGCCATTCTGCCCAGTCCTCACAATGCCTGTTTTTCAGCTGGCTCCTCACAGATCCTGATGCTTATCTGGGCTGAGAAGGAGTGACCAGCCCAAAGTCACCCAGCTGGCCTCTGTGCCTACGCGAAGACTAGAACTTGGGTCACATTGCTTTAGTTTAGCACCTTAAGCCGTATACCACGCTGGCTCTCAAACTATTAATAATATAATAATAATACATAATCTATATACATTAATTCATTAAACATGATAGTAAACTAATATGGCTCCTCTGTCATTCATTTAGGCTTTCTTGAAAAGCTATGAAAGCTTGAAAGGCTATGAGAGCAGCAGGCTGTTTCATAGGAGAGGCACTTCTACATTAATATGGCTAAGTGACCATCGTCTTTTATTTGTTTGTTTGTTTGTTTGTTTGCCGTTTTAGCTGTAGCCAGTGGCAAGTCATAGCTCTCAGCAGTTTCTTTAAGAATAGCACCAATAATGTTATGATATAATAGCAGGGTTTCCAGTGATGTTATGTGCAGGAAAAGTTGGTGGCCCCATGAGGAGTGAAACATCCTGAACATGCACACACTTTGACTTACCAGGACTTAACATTCACCCAAGGTCTCCTGGTCTTTGGTTAGGTTTCCATCCTTTCTAAACTGCTGCGACTTCTGAGTGAGGCGAGGGCAAATTAAGACATCTCTGAAGGAGTGGAGATGAAACTGTCGCCAAAGACTGAAGGACAGGTGATGAGACTGGTCTAACAGAATCTCTCTGGATAAGGAAGGAATGCAAGATCACCCACTTGTGCTCCAGACAGCTGCTCTTTGCGAGGAGACCCAATGGTTGACCTGTGGGTCTGAGCATTAGGAGAAAAGGGAAGCCATCAAACACTCAACCACAGCAGAGGGTTTGTCAACATCACTTTCTAAACACATTTGAATTTACATTTATTTCAAAGTTAAAAGAGATCTTCCAAGCTACAAGTTTGAAAAGCTATCTGGTGAGTAAAATTTCATCCCCAAATAGAAGATCAATTAAATAATATGGCTGGTGTGGGTCTTTCAGGCTGTGTGGCCGTGTTCTGGAAGTTTTGTTTCCTAACGTTTCGCCAGCATCTGTGACCGGCATCTTCAGAGAGCAGGAGCACAGACAGGAGCAGGAGAACTCAGCAGGAGAACACACAGATGCTGGCAAAACGTTAGGAAACAAAACTTCCAGAACACGGCCACACAGCCCGGAAGACCCACACCAGCCATTGTATTCCGGCTGTGAAAGCCTTCGACCATATAATTAAATAACAGTTTAAAGAATGTAAAGAATATAAAATAAAGGGCAAAAAGCTAAGTAAGAATTTAATTCAAGAAAGTTTTAAACAATTTAAGGGGCCAGAAGACTTTGGAATATTGGAACTTTTCCAAAGATTTTTTAAATAACTTTTGTTAAGATTTTTGAAATAATAATATATATAAAACAATATCTTCATGGGACCCTAAATTGTTTAGTCTACTAGGAAAGAGATGATTACTGAGATTCTATAGAAATTGGACACTAGACGGGACTGAAGTTCCAGGCAGGAAAAAGACAAAAAGAAAAAGACAAACCTGTTTTTCTATTTTTACTTTGGATTTGAAAGGAAAGTAGTGAAACTCACAAAATGACAAACAAAGGCATGATACTTGAGACATTTCAAAGGATCTTTGAAGAACTGGGAGAGAAACTTATGGTTAAACTGACAGCAATAATTGCATTTCTTGAAGAAGATCCTAATGAGGAAATGAAAGATGAAAAAGGGAATAATATGGAATAATTTACAGACCAACAGAATGAAATAAATTCTAGTTGATATAGAAACATTGGAAAATACAGAAATTGTGGATTATAAAACAGAGATGATGGTTAAAGTAGAAATACAAATGATAAGCCAAGAGATAAAAAATGATCTGGATAAAGATTTATTAATGGTTTTACAAAAGAGGGTTTCTAAAATTTTGAAGAAATTTTTGAGACGGAAGGAAAAAAGTTTGAATGGAGATTCTAGCCCATATCAGCAACTTGAATTAAAGATCAAGATTGTTAAAACAAAAAAAACAAAAAAAGGAATATAAAGTTGACTTGTTTGATCAAGGGTAAAATAAAAAATACTGTCATAAAATGCTGGGAACCTCTATGGACTTTTTGCCGATATCTGGAGAAAAATGACAATGATTTTTGGATTTTTGAATGGAAAGGGGGAGATTATGGGAAGAAGTAGATTATGCTTATAATTTTATAGGGGGTAGGGAAATATTAAATTTGCTAGTACTTGTTGTGAAGAAGATTGGGAGTCACTTCCTTAAATCTTCTTTTTTCTATTTCTTTTCTTTTTTCTTTCTCTATTTCCTTTCTCCTTTTTGCACTTTGTATTTCTTTTCTTTCTACTTTCTTTTTTCTTTTTGATATTAGTTTGTATTATCTTTTAATATGGTTAAAATCATTAATAAAAAGTATTTTAAAAAATAAACTGCTAAGAGTCATTTGATTGTGGCAGTATGTAAATTTAATTCATTAATTAATTAACTACCTAAAGAAATTCTGCAAGGGCAGAATTCTCTGATTCTGCATGAATAAAGACAATCTTTCCATACTGTTAGATAATGCCATCGTTATGACAGATCTAAACATACAGATGTCGGAGTATGCAAATAAGCAGAATTCAAATACTAGAGAAAACTATGGGGGATCGAATGGCCCTCATGAATATATAAGCTGCCCATTCCATTTTCGAGTTCATCAGGCACAATTTCAGAAGAAAAAGAGAAATGATCTGCAAGCTTTGTGGTGCAATATTTTCATCATTCAAAGTAAAAGATATCTAGCCATACAAATTGAATAATGATAATGATAACAGTTTTGATTAAAGGTACGGAGAATATTCATCAAATTTGCAAATCAGGGAGGAAATTTGAAATGAACTTTATATGATAAGATTAAAAGATGGGTTAAAATTAACCCTGAATTTTTAATAAAGTTAAATGCAAAATTCTTTGATTAGAACTTGGTCTGGTACAGTATGTAATAAGAATTTTGGAATTGTTATTGCTCTAGATATGAATTGGCAGTATGATATGGCTGCTGAAAAAGCAAATGAATTTTTTTTTTTGCTACATCAATAGAAGCATAATTTCAAAATCATGGGAAACAAGGGTTTTATTGCACCGGTCAGACCTCACCTTGAAAAATGTGTTTTTTCTAGGCACCATATTTTAAGGAAGATTCATAGAAAATGGAACAAGTAGAAATTAAGAAAAATAAGGACAATTAGCAGACCTGAGAATTAGTCTGAGTATGTTTGGCCTTAACAAAATCTGAGGTGGGATATGATCGTTCTTTTCAGATACATTCAATGGCTGTCCCTCAGAAGATGACCGAGACAGAATAAAGGTCTCAAGTTACAGGGAAGCAATTTCCATTTGCTCAGTAGAAAGAAAAGTTCACAGTAGAACCAATTATGTAGTGAGGTATATTCAATCTGGATTCCTGCATTGAGGACCAGCTTGTTATTTAAGAGCTAAATGACCCCTTTCAGCTCTATGATTTTATTCTAAAAATGGTTCTCTCCTATATTAGCTCTCTTCAATCAAGAATGTTATTTGCCAAGGCCACCAGTTGAGGACTACTTTATACATTCACGGGAATCAAATTATAAAACGTTGTCAAGTATCACTTTAATCTAGATTTTACTTGTTGAAATGTTCCACAACCTATGAATACTTGTCCCACATATTCAGAACTAACGTGCTTAGAAAAAGAATTCAATCTTAGAATCCAGTCTATGGATTCAGCATCAGAATTCATTTCAAGCGACTATCAAGCATTTTCCTCCCTTTTCTCCCAAGCACAAGAGCATTCAAACGTGCAATGCACAAAAAATCTGGCAAATTTTCTATATGTGAGAAAACTAAGAAAACCACATGAATGGTAATTGTCACCATTTAAAAGGCCTTTGCCAGCACTCTGATGTAAACACCCCAAATCAGGAAATATGTAATTAAGTTCAATATGTTCACCTGGAACTGTTAACTGAATGTTGGACATTCACTATAAACTCTGTGTATCTGTGTGTATACGTGCATTTGTATGCATAGAGCAAGCATGCTTCCATTTATACTAGAGCCTTTCAAACTGCAAGAAACAGCCCATCATTTTTCACCTCTGCCTTTTTCTTGGTGGAGACATGTCTGAAATATAATGAGAGTTGGGATTTGTCTGCCCTGATTTAATTACTACAATCCAGATAACTCTGTCAATCAATTTTTCTCCTTGTGACTCCTGACAGGGTGAAAAATGCCTGTATTTCCAGAACTGATTGTTAGTAGATGTAAAGTTGGAAAGATGTTGGCAAAGATTAGTTGTTTGCTGTTGTAGACAACTGACCCATTGGTGTCATGAAGTGAACTCCAGTGAACCCGCACACTTTCTCTATGTGTGTGTGTTTGTGTGTATCAATCACTGAATTGCTCGGCAGCAAAGGATTAGATTTGTGTGCATTGTAACACTCTGAAGTTTCCACACATGCAGTTGAGCGTGATTTGATGAATCACTAAGCAATGAGACTGGTGAGAGCTGATTCATGTGGGTTTTTCACAAAGAGAGCAACCTTTACAGTGTCATATTTATCTCCTCTATCAAAAGGTAGGTAGCTTGGTAGGTAGATAGGTGAGAGGGTGGGTAGATGGTTGGAGAGAGAGAGAGAGATGATAGATAGATAGATAGATAGATAGATAGATAGATAGATAGATAGATAGATAGATAGATAGATAGGTAGGTAGGTAGGTAGGTAGGTAGGTAGGTAGGTAGGTAGACAGACAGACAGACAGACAGACAGACAGACAGACGACATTCCATCTCATCTACTATCCTTTTGCTTCAGAATCAACAGAGTTTCCATCAATAGCTCCCAATGACCAAATAATATAGATAACAATCTTTGCCTATCTGTCTCCAAAGGCAAAGGACAAGTGTGAATCACTCAAAGCAGTAGTTTAATTTTGGAGCACATTTCAATCTGTGGTGTTTCTTCTACCCTCCAGGGCTAGCAATGACATGGGCAACAAATTGTTACTAGTGTAGAGTTGCAACCCACTTAGTGATAAATATGTATTATCATCTCAATCATTCTGAGCAAATTAGGCTTTTAATTGCAAAAGGTAATTTTGTTGCAGAGACTAATTAATCTTTAGGAAAAAAATAATAACAGCAGCAATAATAATGACAGCTGTTAGGAAACCAGAGAAAAGCCAGCAAGAATTATTTTCAGAGGAGGAACTGCACAAAAAGAAGAATGGGACTTAAAGCTCTATGAAATACATTGTGGAGAAGGCTGAAGTAAAGGGTACTAATAATGGCACAGTTGCCAGGAGAAAATAAGTAGGCTTGTGTTATATTTAGTATACAGAGAGATGTGATGGCAGTAAAAGAGCAAAATGATACCAGTCCTCCTTGATCTCTCAGTGGCCTTTGAGACCATCGATTATGGTAACTTTCTGAACAGGCTTGGGGCTTGAGAGTGGGAGGCATAGTGTTGCACTGATTCTCCTCCTTTCTCTTGGATAGTCCCAACTGGTGCCGACTGGGGGGAGAGATTTAGCCCAAGGCCCTTGCTTTGCAGGATGCCTTAGGACCCTCTCCCCAATCCTATTTAACATCTACATAAGATCACTGGGAAAGGTTTGAGATGTATGGATGATATCAACCCCAGGCTGATGGATGCATCAGCCTGGAGTTGATATCATCCATACATCTCAAACCTGGGCCTTTCAAGTAATGCCATCAAGGTTCTGTGTCAGTGTCTGGAGGCTGTAGGGACCTGGATGGAGAAGAATAGGCTTAGACTCAACTCTCATAAGACTGAGTGGTTGTGGATTTTGGGACCAACTGGATCTGGAGATTTTCAAACAGATACAGTGCACAACTGGAGGTCCTCCTAGACTTGTAGTTCCTGCTCAAAGAGCTCCATCTTGTGCATCAATTGTGCCTGCTTCTGTGTGGTGTATTTGCTCAGAAATCTCTCTGATAGAAAATAAATTAAGACATAATTTGTATTTCTAAAAAATACTAGGAAGGGAAGTCTATAGAATCACCTGTATAGATACATTTCACCAAAGCTTAACCCTAAAACCTTTTTATTAATTTATTCATACATTCATACAAAGTGAAGGCTGCCCAACTTCAAACAGTTCTGAGTGGCTTACATTTTAAAACCATGAAACAATAAAATTAAGGTACAGGTGATATGCATCTGGAAGAAAACCATCCAAACAAACAAAAATTCCTACTGAGGCTCGAGAACCACCGTACCCCAAGGCTTGGGAGAATAGCTGGATTTAGCTTTTCTAAACATTATCAGTGCAGGAACCACATGGATCTCAGGGAGGAAGCAGGTGCCACAACAGAGAAGGCATGGTTCCTAGGGCCTGATGCAGGAGACCTGGAGCATATCCCCTCTACCCATCTTACCTGACAGGCAGAAACTCTCAGAGATAGGTGGTTAGGGTTAACGCTAACACAAATAATATGTTTAAAACATATGCTTCCTCCCTTGCAGATATACCCTTATGGTAGTCCCTCTGTGAGGTGGCACAGTTCCAGCTCCAGTTCATGTGCTTCAGTGCTGAAAGGCTACCACTCTGTTCTTATCCAGATTTTTGGAATCAGTTTGAATGATTACAAGTTTATCCTAAAATAAGCTGAGGCTTAGACTAATATTCGGTGCAACATATTTTTATTGCTGCTTTGTTGAACAAAGGCATCACCATGCTATTTTTTCTGTGTATTTGTTTTTGCTTGGACGCCCCTGAGAATGGAATATATATCATTTGGACTGGGTGGATGGTGGTGAGTGAAATTAAGCTGATTCACCGCCATGATGAGGTTGACTACAGTGGCTTATAAAATGCTTAGTATGAATCAGCAGAGCTCAAAGTATTGGGCATAATTTCAGCAGGAAATCTGCGGTTCGTCCTCATGCTTATGATTCTTAAAAATGTTTAAAAGAACTTTAATCAGTTTGATGTTTTTAACCACAAAGGCAGTTATCTCACTTTCTGGCATAGCATGGATATGACTTTCTTGCAGCATTCTTTAAAAATGACTCAGTCCTTTGAAGTAAGGCTAATTTCTAGATCATGCCTTTCCAAAGCATTTTTTGTTTTGCCCTGAGCGTTAGTGACTCGCCTTCTGCAATTTCAGTTAGGCAAATTTGAGCTCCAGATTGTAACTTTGTCCAGGATTTTCTGAGCCTGAAAAATATCCAATAACTAACTCTGATATACTGCTGCTTGTCGAAAATGAATTTATTCCTTTTCTTCATTTATAAGACATACCCTCTACTAGCTTTTCTCACAACTATCACTCTGAGGTAAGCTGGGCTGAGAGATAGTGACCAACCTGAGTTTTCCATGAGCTTCCATGGAGGAGGGTAGACTTGAAACTGGGTCTTCCTAATTCTAGTCCAACATCTTAACCACTACATACACTGGATGTCTACATCATTCCACATTCCCTTCCATCTAAACCGTCCAGGCCTGAGCTGGGAAAATAGTTAGATTTAATTGCCTTCCCTTAAGCTTTGAAGGAAACAAACAACAAAAGCTGCTTTGCCCTGTTCTGCCCACTTTGACAAGCTTTTTTCTTCCTTCTTTAAAGGATGAGTGTGGGCTGTGAGTTTGTACATCCAGGAGTTTCCCCAGGGATGTGAGAGTGCTGAGTTCATCCTTGTGCTGAGTTATGAGGACAATAGCTTAGGTGAGAGCTGGGTCCCTCTCTTTGAATTCACATTCACTCCGTTTGGTGAGTGGGTTGGGTTTGTAGATGTCCACAGTGTTCTGTGAGATTTTAACTATTCCTTTTCTGGGTTTGGGGGTAAATGTTGGTGTGTGTGTACAGAAAGCAAGATATTCTTGCAGTGAGGAGAACAGTGGAAGTGCTCCAATTCCTGGGATGACCAGCTGCAGATGGCAAGGATATGGGAAGAAAAGACATTTAAGGACCAAATGATCTAAATGGCTGTGGGCCATGAACCATTCTCATCTCTCTCCCCTTTGTCAGGTATCTAGTGACTTGACTTCTAATTTTTCCTCCATGGTAATTTTGCTGGTAAATGCCAGGTCAGTTCACAATGAGATCTTACTCATCCATGACTTGACCTGGCCTGTATTACTGACATCTGGAGTTATGCCTACCTGTTTTCTCAGTGCAGCCTCAACCATGCAGGTGAGTTGGGAACAGGAGCTGCATGGTACTACTTTGCAGCTAGCAATATCTGCAGGGAGAGGACAAAAAAAAAGCCACCACCTTAACCTTTAGACTCCCTCTCCTTCTGCAATGGGCAGAAAGATCAGCTAAGCAAGAAAATGTAACAAATGCCATTCCCCTGGAGATAGGCGGCCCACAATAATATATTCATAATAATTTATTGCCTGCTTGAACCCATTTGCTCCCTGTCTACTATGTAATGCCAGGGCTGGCAATGCTTCACCTGGGTTTAACACAGACTGGAAGCAGAGAGGCACTTTGTGAAAATTCAAAGGGGTAATGGAACAGGTTGGATCTGAAAGAAATATTTGATGGACATAACAATAATAGTGATACACAATAAGTGATTTATAATAGGGGGCTATTATATCAGGATTTATGCCTCCAGTTCTGCCCAAGCCTACAGCCAGAATCAAAGTTCAATTAATATGCATTGCTTCACCTGCAGACGCAGGATCATTTTGTGTGAGCAAGTTTGTGTATCTCCAAATGGAAAAATAAATGCACTGCTTCAGTCTGAATGCTGAAAGGGTAGATTTGGAAAACTCGCAAATTGAACAAAGAGAATTACTCTGGCTAGACACACACGTCAGTAAGAATTACGGACACAGGGGTCCCTGCAAAACTGAATGCCTGAATGAGAGGTTTTTCAAGCTTAACAGAGATGAATTTAAAAGCCTTCAAAATAAACTAAATGGATCTGCCATTTGCTTTATTCAGCTATGCTGTGTGCAATGGAAAGCTTAATATATACACAATAAAAGAGACATAAATGAAACTGACTTCCTAGAAGGGTTGAAGCTGGTGGCTTGATCACATTTCCAAGGAAGCTCTTGAATAACAAAGCAGTGAAATGGCACAAGGCTGTACAACCAAGTGCTCTTCTTAGAAAAGATGAAGCACAAAGGCTCAGCTTGCCAGGTATCCTAATTTTGTCACTAGCCCACTGAAAATTACTTGCATCTTCGGAATCTGCCTGAAATCTGCTTAAATTTGGTGTCCATTTCTCCCCAGAGCAGCTCTGGGATAAAATCTCTCTCTTGCAGCAGGAACTAGTTGATCATTTAGAACAGGAATCGGTAACATCAGAGGGGACTCCTCTGCTGGGGACTCCTCAACATCTGGTGTCAGTGATATCACAAGAAAGGTGGGGCTGAAACCTTTCAGCCCAGTGTTTCTAGGTTTGAGGGACTTTTAAGGGTAGGTATGGAAATAGGAGGCCCTTGGCAAAGCCCACCCATTCCCACCTTTCAGCCTGTCCCAGCCCCCTGAAAATGCTTCCAACTGCATTGGGAAGGGGGAAATTGAGGGAGATTTAAAGGAGATGGGAGAACTTTGCCTCCTAGAAGCCTCTGATTCTCATGCCCACCTTTAAAATTCTGCATTTGCTAAATATTATAAAAATCAGTCTGAAAATGGCAATGTGGGGGCAATTTGGGCCATATTGCCACTGTAACTTCCAGGGCTCAGAGACTCAGGTGTGGGGTACATGTGGCCCATTGCCAGAGGTTGCCTGCTGCTGATTTAGAAAAAAATAAGGGGGAAAATGCTTAAGAATGCACCTGAGTTTTTTCTGGGTATGAAGACTATATCCCACCATTGAACTACCAGGATTATTCCTGTATTCTAAAGTAACAGGGACACTCACAAAAACATATTAGCAGTTATGGCTTCTCTCCAATGAAAATATATAAAACTGTTGTTGGTGGGTCTAAAGGATTGTGCCTATCCCAAATCAGGGAGATGTTCTGTGGGTGGCCTCCAAACTATTGAGAAGTTATGGGACCCACCCCGATAAGACACATTGTTTGTATGTTCTGCTCCTATCTATTTACAGTACAACAGCAAGTTCTATTTTGTTTGTTCTCTCGAGACCTTATGTCCATTTGGGGGGTTTAAGCACCTCCCCTAATGTTCCTCAATCCACTTCCTTATTCCAATACACCTCACTTTCACTAGGCTTCTGTGTAGTCATTGGATAATAGTCATTAGAAGAATTTGCCCTCTGCTTTTGACTTAGTCCTCTGTTCCTTCTTATTGTCAGACATCTTCCAACTGCCATCAGTCAAGAAACATAGCTGACAGCTTTGCTAAAACTCCTTATTGAGATAAAATATATTCTGTCAAAAACGCTCAGGACAAAATGCACATTGTCAAGAGCTGTGATTTATTCAATACATAATATTAATCCTGCCAAGAATCTTAAACTATTTTGCTGACAGACTTCCACCTTTCCAATAGCACTGCAATGCATTGGATGGTCGCGACTAAAAATAACTTTCTAAGGAACCTTAGAAAGTTATTCGATCTACAATAAAAATACAACCCTTTGTAACTCTGAGCTTCCTGGGCTAAACAAACTATTGTCTAGCACTGGTCGATTCATGCTAATGTTTCAGATAGGCAAGGCAGGAAGGCAGAGTGTTTCTGTTTTGGGATAAGCTAAGAGAGAAGAGAGAAAAAGCAAAAAACAGAATTCCAATAAGGCAGGCAAGGCAACAAAGGGACAATTGAAATCTAGTTCTGGTGAGAAGAGATGGAACCTGTAAGAAGAAGACAGACAGGTAGAAAGAACAACTATAATGGAGAGAGGAACATGGCCAGAGGGAACCACAGAAACAGCCGTAAATTCTGCTTCAATTATAACACTGCCATAATGCAATTTTTGAGCCTCCTCTATTATCACCCAAGTACAGAAGTGAGAAACACTTCTGGGTATTAATTTGTGTATTTTTTTTTTTTTAAAAAGAGTCATGTCTTGGACAGAAGCATAGTCTGGACAGTATTCAGTGTTCTAATATTTTGTGTATTCCAGTCTAAGCATTTCCTGTTTAAATTACTGCAAACTCTGCTGTCTGCAGTTCAGCTTGTAATGAAGTTGACCACAGTGTACTCATTGAAAATATTACACAGCCATTCTGTTCTAGCACACAAACCCCCAAAATAAATATTCCTGATGTTTTCCATACTGTCATTCTTCTCTTTTAAAATATTTTGAAAGACATCTGATTATAGTTGAATTGAATTTAATGGTGGTTGTGTTTGGAGGGTGTAAAATGGCCATGTTTTTAGATTTGTTCCGACTATGGTATTAACAAAGGAGTTACAGTATCTTTCTTTAATAAAGAGCCACAACATTTTGGGGGAAAAAAAGCATATTGTGCCAGATGTATTTTCTAATGAGGTGTGAATCAGCTAAGATCCATTTCAAGATCTGAGATTCAATACTGAAAGACAAGGTTTGATTTGAACCAATTAGACATTTGACTATTGCCTATAATATGGAAGTTTAAGGAAGTTTAAAGATGCAGCTACTTTACTTTTAGGCAATATAAGATTGAAAAAAACAGATAGCCGTTAGTTTTATCAAAATTTGAAATTATTGTAACTACTTGCATTCTCTTCCTTTAGAGATGTTTTGCTGTTATGGACTGGAAGCAAGCTTTTTATCACATTTTACATCCTATTGTTGGCTAACTTTCCAAAGCAGCAAAATACTATAATATACTATCTGGTAGTAAATAACAGATTTCCATTCCTAGAAAAGGACATTTTTCAGAATCAGTTTTATCAGCTGAGGATCTGACTTCATCCTAAATTGTCCAACATCGACTGGTTTAGACTACATTTCAAAGATAGACATAGTCTTGTGCAGACATTTGGTGCACGTCCCCATTTCTATATTTTAAATTTTACTGTGTTTTACCTGGGGGATTGATCACATGATCTTGGCAATAGACTGGTTTGTAAAATGTCCTCTTGTTTTTCTCCACTCATAAGGACTTTTATTGAAAAGTGAGGACATTAGAATACTGAATTCTGAACCTTATTCCATAGCATTTCCTACACTAGTGTAACATCACAGAATATGGTTTGCAAGACAGTCAAGCAAATGGAGGATTGAGTTTTTTTATTCCCTGGATGAACACATGCGGACATTCCTTTTGTTGAGAACAAAATATTTCTTGCAACTTTTTAAACAAGCAAATAACACAGCAGTGAAGGTATGAGGAGTGTTGCCATTTCTGAGACACTGCGCATTGTATTTGACTTCAAATCTAAAGCAGAGAAATAAAAACAAACCTGTTCTGGGAAAAATATTTCACATATTTAAAATGATTGCAATGTGAATTCTTGGGACTTTCCACCTCATTTTTTTTAATGATGCAGCTGAAATAATAAGGCCAGCCTTTTTTCTTTAAACTGTTCATGCTCCTTTTCCCATAATGAAAACAAATTGGCAGAAGGAACAATATGGAAAAGATTATGGCTTTGATCTTGAGAGGACGTTTCCAGTCCCCTGCTAGATGCAATGGAATATCCCTACAGAGGAGAGCAGGAATATTTGTCCGTGATTGTAGCTTATCTAGTACGTTCCTCAGAGAGATTAAGGAATTCCCTGGACATTCAAAATACAAAGATATAAGAGACTCCTTAATAATGCTTAGAATTATATTCTGGATGTATTGATCTTATAGAGAGGAAAGGCATTTTTGGATGGTAATGGATAATACTTCACTTTCTTCAAAATGTTGCAAATCTATATATCAAGATGTCATTGCTGAACGATGCAACTTTGCTAATGCATGCCTTATTTTCTCAGAGATGTCATGAGAAGCATTGCATCACGTGCCCCATCAGCAGACCCCAGTGCTACCATTGGCATTGATGAGAGGAGTTGCAAATATTTACCCAAAATGATACCATTGGCACATACTTAAACACATCTGGTATTCAGTCTTAATGAAACACTAGTATTAGACAATTAATCAACTAATGAACAGATTAAACTTGCATTTTAATCCCTTCCCCAAAATATAAAGCACCATCTTAAAGAGGCCCTCTCTTTCATGCATGAAATTTGTATTGCACATTTTTTTATAAGTGCTAGCATTGAAAAATAATACATTTCTATTTTTAAAAATGCTTCCCAGTTAATCAAAGCACTTTTCTTATTCAATCATAAGTTTTGAACCATTATGGAACTTGGTTTGTTTGGAACCTTTGTAGGCCACCTGTTCCTTTAACAGCCCAAGGCAACTGAAAGATATTCACCTAAAACCAGGAAACCTTGTTCCTGTCAAGGACTGTATTCCTTTCAGAGTAATTTGCAGGCATATCCTGGATGGGTCTGAAACTGGTGATGGGTGGAGTGGAGTTAGAAATGACTCAGGACATAACCTTTTCTCTCCTTATGTTCTTTTCTCCCTCTCTCCCTCTCTTAGTTTCTGATATTTCTTTCTTTCATTCTCTCTCCTTTGGGACTCTTGCTAGCTATCTCACCTGACAGTTTGCAGAGGATTTTTCACCTTCAGCTAAGATCTGCAGCATGCCCATTTTTAAAATTAAAAATTATAGCCTATATAAGCATAGGAGTCTTTCTCGCTTCTGGAGTTAATTCATCTACATTTTCACTGTAATTTGCATATCGTCCCTGTACAATAACCCACTATTTTTATTACTAATAATACCAATTGGAAGATGGCTGAGGCTAAGCAAATAGATCTTATAATTCATCCAAAGGTTTCTTGCTTCACATCAAGTTCCCCTCCTGCTGTCCCAAAAGTTTTGCTTTGAGGATTTCTTTAAAAGCTCCATTACTGAACCATCAGGTATAGAATATGTTCATTTTGTTTCCAAGACTGACCTTGAAGGCAAGGAAAATGCTACTTCCAGAATTCAGAAAATGTGTGCCATTCACTCAAAACACTATGACTATTAGAAATTACAATATGTATATATTATATGTATTTTTAGTGTTACTGTTAGCATCACTGAATGAAAGGACAATTCAGTTTTGCTGGTCACCTCCATATTTTTTTTTCCTTTGGCTTTTTTCAGGTAATCAATGGAAACCATTTGTCAAGACAATAATCTTTAAAGCACTGAGTAGAGACTTTGATTTCTCTGCTATATACATAATGAGCAGTTGCCAAATCTTGTCAAACCATTCTTTGATAAACTGCATAGAATGACATTTTCAAAAAGATGGTAACAAAAAGGTTTTGAAGCATTTCAAGTAGAAATTTTTGTTATACTTTCTATTCTCACCCTACCCCCAAATGGAGGATTTTCCATAACAGTCTTTATGTTGATACTATGTGATAATAGCATTTTGGAAAGTCCCTTTAATTTGGTTCCCCCCACTTAAATGATAAAGAATAAAAACTCTGGCACTATAATGTTACACTTAGTGTAAATACCAATAAGTAGCAGGCCCATGATTTCAACCTCTTTATTCAGACCTTTTTTCCAACCCTGGTTTGTGATAGCTTTCATTTTACTGAGTTCATTGAAACTTCATCTACATAACCATGCAAAGAAATGGAGTTTAAGCCACCTATTGCCTTTGATTCCTTTGGATATGGAAAATAAAGCACAAATTGCTTTTCAAAACATTCCAGTGGGCCAATCTCTTGCTAAACAAACACATACACCTTCATTATGCAGTTCATTTAATATTATAGTATATTTGAAAGGGAAGAAGTGTTTCTGTATAAAAATATTTAGACAGAGAAATAGAGGATAATGATGATGATGATGATGATGATGATGATGATGATGATGATGATGATGATTGATGATGATAGAAGATAGAAGACAGGATAGATATAGACAGACAGACAGACAGACAGATAAGGGAGAGAGAAAGAGAGATGAGCTCCAGCTCTTTGGAGTTAAATAACCAAAGAACAGACTGTAAGAGATGAAATTCACTGCTCATCTTCCTAATATAGCTCCATGCAATTCAGCAATATGCACTTCTAATGGATGTATTTTTGTATATACTTTTCCTAGTGTGTACACTTTTTGCAAGCAATTTTCCCATAGGAAAATGTCATTTTGCACATGCTCCATACACTGTACTTTTTCCATAATTTATATTTTTGGGGGTGTCCTTTCTGAGTTTCAGAAGGACACTGAAAGATCTAAAAAGTAGCCATTGTTCTGAATCTTCCCATAAATGCAGTGAACAGCAAGCTTATCTAAACATTCAGAATTTCCAATCCAACTCCAACTGACACATTACATTTTCCAAACACTACAGTACAATTCAGAAAAGACAGACAACCAAATGGAAACTCTGGCCCAATATTTACATGACATGTTTTCTCATTATTCAGTTATTGCTGAATTCCATCCTGTGGCTAATACCATATCTTGAAGAGGTCATCTTTCAAAATGATGAAGCATTTCTAATGTTTACTAAGGATTTGTTAATATTTATGTTATCACACCATAACATTAATGACAACAGCAGGGAAAAAACAGATTTGGCATAAACACTTCAAAAACAGTTCGGAAGAAATGTTTGGACTTCACAGAAGCTCAAGCTCTCTCCTATTCATGAAAACAGCCCATGATTTTCCATGCTTATGCACAAGCCTAAACAAAGATGCTGCTGCTTAAAGAATCCAAGTTAATTAAGGAGTCCATCATAGTTAATGCAACTTTATTCTGAATATGATCTTTCTGGATCTTTTTCTAAGAATGCCCAACCCATAATAAGACCTGGACAAGAAGAAGATTGATTATCACAAACTGTCCAAACACTGTGCCCAAAATAATGCTGCTTCTTTGAAAAAGTGATCTCAATAAATGTGAACTTTGCCTGCAGCCACCTAATAAGATTAACCTGACTATTGATTTAACATGTACATTAAATCATAAACTGATGAAATGGGAAGGATTCACACAACAGGTGAACCCACCAAAAAAAAAAACCCTAGTTAAGATTTAATATATCCAAGATTAACCAAGTTGTATAATTGTATTTTTAACTATTCTAGTTAATATCTTATATGAGCTCAAGTGAAAGAGGAATCAGTAATAGGTGCCCACCATAGCTTGCTGTGCTGAAAGTGCATTATCTGATGAAGACTTAAGATATTTTCTGCCCTTAGAGATTCTTTCTTGAATGAATTTCAAGCCTCCCTGGTTGGATGAAATTGGCACTCCAAATGAATTATCATTCCCAGCTGGTAAGATGTTTATAACTTATTCGTTTTAGATATTGTGAGAGATTGTGGGGAGTTTGGTAAAGGAATGAAGAGAGCAGCCAGTCCTTTGACAGCTTATCTCATAAACAGCTACTCAGCCCAGGTTGGGAGGAATCTGGGAAGAAGCACATCAACATATTCAGAGAGACTTTAATTAACTCATTATAAATGAGGTTGGGAAATAAGATTTCCAAGATTCCATATTTACCTCAGACTAGCATTAAAGATCTCTTACTGAAATCTTGCTTCCTTGGTCATGCCCAGCTGCACAGATATTCCTGTCTAACCATTTATGTGAAGGCAAATGTATTCTTGATTTTCACCAGTATTACTTCTCTGCAACAGCTGTGGCTTCCATAAATAATGGAATGGTTTCTTTTCTTTTCCCCTCTTGCAGAAGATGTGAATTCCTGAATCCTTCTTCAGCATTTAGTCATTCCAATCCTTCAGAGATTTTACCACGTTTATCAAAAGAGAGAATTCTGTTTTTCTACATTGCTTTTTGCTGAAACAAGACCCTTTTACTCATTATTGCCTCTCAAGCCAACATGTAGTGTCCCCCCCCTTATATATATAATGTGCTGATCTCAGCTTTATAAATAAAAACTAATACACTTGAACTCCATTACCTCCCCACCTATCAACCATCCAACATGTTTTTGAGATATGCATTATTTGTTCTTAAAATGAGAATCCATGAGTATTGCACAAATGTTAGCATTCCCTTCAATTCTACTGTACAAAATGCAGCTAATTTAACTTTTCACATGGACCTAATCCTAGCCTTGGACATTGGTATCATTTGCAAGAGTCATAATTTCCCAGTGATGGTTGAAGTTATCCTAAGACAGTGTTTCCTAAACTTTTTTCTCTCAGGACCCCTTCCCACTTTTAAAAATTACGGAGGACCCCAAAACAGCTTTTATTTTTATGGTTTATATTTATCAATATTTACTGTATTAAATCTTAAAATTGACGCATTCTCTCCCACTACTGCTTCTCACAATTGTTTGATGGGATTTTAATATTGCATTATTTTTCAACATAAGCTAGCAAATAATTTTGATTTCACAGACCCCTGAGATGGTCTTGTGAGACCCCCAGGGGTCCCAGGGCCATGCTTTAAGAAACACTGTCCTAAGAGGTTCAACTCTTTGCTGAAAAGAGGAAAAAAGAAAGGACCATAACTCTGAATCTCTCCTGACCAACAATCTCTCCTCTTTCAACCAAGCCAAGCTCGCTGGCACCCTGACTTAAAATGCCTGTGCTTTTTGGCACACTGAGTATATTTGTGTAACCACCTTAATTCTTCTCTTCTGCAAAGGTTATTTTATTTTATTCAATTTGACTTTATTTGGCACAGTATGGATGTTAGCAATAGCTGGCCTTCTTTTCAAAAAGAAAGACAGCTGGAACTCTTTCTTGTCTTCAGTGCATATCATGAGGTATGTTAAAAATAGCAGTTAAACTATATAAATCACTATGAATGAACTTAACAATAAATGAGGCATGCTTAGTAACTGAAAGAATGGTCTCTGAATCACAGAGTTCTAGAAAAAGGGAGAGGGAGAAGGCTCCGGCCCTATTTGTCACAACGAATAATATAATCAGCATGCTTAGAGAAGACTGGAGGAAAATGGCTGTGGGCAAGTTAGAGGGAATCAAAAACGATCTAGCCAGACCAATTATCTTTTGCAATACTTGGTTTAGCTACTGGTTTTAGAAACTTATAGTAGGAGGATTCATAATTTGATTGCACTTGAAGTGAGTTTAGAGGCTTCGTGTTTCAGTTGTCCTACATTTTCTCTTATAATTCAAGCATAGATAATGTGAGTGCAGGATCAGTCAGCTGGTGTCAGTCCTTTGAGGTAGTCCAGACAAGAGGCACAAGCTATGAGTACTAACACTACCTCTATTGTAAGGTTATAGTAAAAGAACCTTCCAAGTCTGAAAGCACTTCTCCCTTTCTTGCTTTTACTTTCCAGAAAACTAGGGAGGGTCCCTTCTGAGATGCTTCCCACTCCCCCTTTCCTTCTGTGGGTTGAGATATCTTTTGCATGATGGTTGTTGAGGCTGTGGCTCTTCCTCTTGTCTCCCAAGGTCATTCTCACATCCCATTACACCTGGGAAGTAGACCAAATGGTCAGAAGCCACCAAATGACTGCTATGGTTATTGTTTCTCTTGGTTGCTGCAGTAAGGTTGGTGTTTTGAGAAGGTGGATGAAAAAGGAAGCAATGAAGCTGCAAGAGGATTGGAAGGAGCCTTTTTGCAAATAGCTACAGCAGCTGTCAGAACTGACAGATGCTACAGCCATCTAACCACATGGGGCAGTTGTCCCTGGTCTGGCACATTCCAAATACAGTGGGATTACAGATCCCAGCTAGTCCATGTGGGATATCCAGTACCTCTTCAAGACCCAAGTTGTAGAAGTCTGATTCCATCTCCCCCGACATGTTTCCTTTTGTATATCATAAGGTTATCCTGCCGGGAGAGTCTTAATGAACTATAAATATATGGTTTTGTTCCTTTTCAGTTGCTTGACCAAGTGATCTTGGACAAGCGAAGTCTGGCCTATTTATATGTGAAATTAATGAGACCCGCAGAAATGACAGAATAGATTTAATAAGGCAGCAACCTATGAAAACTGTATGCAATGCTATTTCTTACTTCATAAAAACCTGGTAATCATTGCTCTCTGGATAGATCTCTTGTCTTGAATTGATGCGTAATGCTGAAGGACTTTGCATCCATATGAGCAAGTAAGAAAAACTTTGTGGAATAATCATGTCCCCCAAAGGATTGCTGACAGAAATACCAAGCACAACACATTTTATCTATTAGGAACATCCTGCACTTTTAAGACACTCCAAAAGGAGAGAGAATTCAATTAAGCTGCTCTTAGTAATGGATGATTTGAGAGAAGTTGTACTTTATGGGCCTACTGTAAAATATATTCTGGTTAGAACATCTGGAACATGGTGAGGAAAAAATTGCTCATATGGGTGAAGGCTTTGCACTCATTGCTCAGTTTAAAAGTTTGGTACAGGAAAATGTTTCAGTTGTAAGAAGAGAAAGATTTGTGGACTGAAACTGTTAATCTTCTAATGAGCAAGGAGTGAGATAATCTTGTTTGAATCTGTAATTGGTTTTATGGTAATCTGGTTGTACAATCAGATTTGTTGTTGTCCTGCCTTTCAAACTTTCTTCAGTGGTGTTAACATTTTTCTGAATAAATATGCTAGACTCTAAAGTCCATTGATACAGTTTTAACAAAAGATCCACTACCTTAATATATACTAAGCATTTATTCACATAATGTTTTTACGTGGTGCTTTTTTTGTAAGTTAGAGAAGGTGCAGACTAGTTACCAGATTTAGTGGTACCCATGTCACATGAAGCACTCACTGCTAACAGTAAGGACTGTACTGGGCACATTTTGTCCATTATACCTCAAATAAAACCAAACCCCAGATTTTACTCCAAGCCTGCTCATAGTAGTCTAGGCAAGCTAGGATTCTAATCTAGAGACCACCTTGCAGCCAACATACTGTTGCCTGCATCCCACTTGCTAAGGTACATGCAGTTACTGACATACACTTAAATGCTGTGAGGATGTAGAAAAATGGTAAGGCTGCAAGTGCGAATGTGTAGCTGATGAAATATTAAAATATGGATGTGGTTTGTTGATGGAATAACTGTGTGGCATGTTTAACATGTGTGAAGACCGCATCTCTGTCTGACATTTGGAAGAATGCTGCTATTGTTCCCTTATACAAGAGAAAAGTAGCAGGAGTGAATCAAAACATACAGGGAGGAATTCTGACTGAAAGGATACAAGAAGTAAAAAAAAGACAGCAAAATTCAGGAAGTGCAGGATGGCTTTATGCCAGGCAGGTAGTTTCCAGATTTTTGTTCTTGGCAAGTCACTGAGAAATATATGAATATGAGAAAGTTTATCAAATGTTGGTTAAGAAAACATGTGATAAAGTGAGTAGGCTTGAATTACAGGTTGATTGCTGAATATGATAAGAGACTAAATGGAATGCTTGATGAATGGTTGACTGAGCAGGGCATAAGACAAAGATGTATGATATCCCTTTAAATGATTAATATAATGTGAATAAATGTATAAAGAATGCCGGTGGCAATTTTAGAGGTATGTTGGTTAGAGACAGCAATGTACATCCACTTTTGTACTCAGATCATGTTATGTTGTTGGCAGACAACCTGAATTATTTGTAAATGTTAAATAGATTGGCTGATGCAACATGTATACAGCTGAAAATAATATATCGAAGTCCAAGATAGTTTTGACAGGGAAAATGGACTGAATGATTGCAAATTACACATAAATAGCAAACTACTAGCACAAGTAGATGAAATTAGGTACCTTGGGAAGAAAGTTTACTAAAGATGGGGAAATTGTTGGAAATTTTGAAGACATGCACATGGTGGTAGAGGAAGGAGTGCTTTTCAAAAGAAGCAATAATGGTGTGTATAAGAGGGGAATGTCTGTCTACTTTGTTACATGACAATGGGAGTTGGCAATATCGGGAGAAACATAACAGGAGTTTGAATACTAGGGCAATGAGGTACTGAAGAAATGAGTGTGGTAAAAGAAGAAATAAGGTTAAGAATGCATTGTGCTGAAAGAACATGCATTGAATATAAAAATGGACAACCAGCATGAAAAAAATATGTTGGGGAGATTTGGTCTTACAGAGAGAATTAATGGGGATCAGATCACAAAACAAATATATGAAGGGAGAGTTAAAAGATGGAGAAGAAGGGAAAGACCAAGAAATCATGGTTGGATAAAGTTGATGGGTACCATAGCTGTAAAATAATTGCTGTAATTGCCATAGACCAGCTTATTTGTCTCCCTCAAGTACAAAACAATCACAATACACACAATACTCTCTTTTCTCTTTCCAGAAGAAACAGCAAAACAAAACAGATCAACAACAAATTGCAAAAAGAAACTCAGGGAAGGGATGCAGCGGGGAAGGGAAGGGAAGGGAAGGGAAGGGAAGGGAAGGGAAGGGAAGGGAAGGGAAGGGAAGGGAAGGGAAGGGAAGGGAAGGGAAGGGAACCAGAAAACAAAAATGAATAAAGATGACCTTCCCAATTCACAGGCAATAGTTGGGGAAGAGAATGGTCTTCAATACAAGCTATGTCAAGTTCCCAGGTGAAAATGTGAAGTGTAAATGTAATGAATGTTGTTGTTTAGTCGTTAAGTCGTGTCTTCGTGACCCCATGAACCATATTGCGCCAGGCCTTCCTGTCCTTCACTGCCTCCCTGAGTTTGCTCAGTTTCATGCTCATTGCTTCAGTGATGCTATCTAACCATCTCATCCTCTGCCGTCCTCTTCTCCTTTTGCCTTCAATCTTTCCCAGCATCAGGGTCTTCTCCAAAGAGATCTCTCTTCGCATTAGGTGACCAAAATATCTGAGCTTGAGCTTCATTATCGATCCTTCCAATGAGCAATCAGGGTTGATTTCCTTTAAGATTGACTGGTTTGACCTCCTAGCAGTCCAGGGGACTCTCAAGAGTCTTCTCCAGCACCACAGTTCAAAGGCATCAATTCTTCGGCGCTCGGCCTTTTTTATGGTCCAGCTCTCACAGCCATACATTACTACTGGAAAAACCATAGCTTTGACTATGCGGATCTTTGTCGGCAAGGTGACGTCTCTGCTTTTTAATATGCTGTCTAGGTTTGCCATAGCTTTCCTCCCAAGGAGCAAGCGTCTTTTAATTTCATGGCTGCTGTCTCCGTCTGCGGTGATCTTGGAGCCCAAATAAATGAAGTCTGTTACTGCTTCCATTTCTACCCCTTCTATTTGCCAGGAATTGATGGGTCCAGATGCCATGATCTTAGTTTTTTTAATGTTGAGTTTCAAGCCAGCTTTTGCACTCTCCTCTTTCACCCTCATCAAGAGGCTCTTTAGTTCTTCTTCACTTTCTGCCATTAGGGTGGTATCGTCCGCATATCTGAGGTTGTTGATGATTCTCCCTGCAATCTTAATTCCGGCTTGTGATTCTTCCAGCCTGGCATTTCTCATGATGTACTCTGCATATAGGTTAAATAAGCAGGGTGACAGTATACAGCCTTGTCGTACACCTTTCCCTATTTTGAACCAATCGGTTGTTCCATGACCGGTTCTGACTGTTGCTTCTTGGCCCGCATACAGATTTCTCAGGAGCCAGGTAAGGTGGTCTGGTACTCCCATCTCTTTAAGAATTTGCCACAGTTTGTTGTGATCCACACAATCAAAGGCTTTTGCATAGTCAATGAAGCAGAAGTAGATATTTTTCTGGAACTCTCGTGCTTTCTCCATGATCCAGCGAATGTTGGCGATTTGATCTCTAGTTCCTCTGCCTCTTCGAAACCCAGCTTGTACATCCGGTAGTTCTCGGTTCATGTATAGTTTCTTGTATAGTTCTTCTGTGTATTCTTGCCACCGCTTCTTAATCTCTTCTGCTTCTGTTAGGTCCCTGCCTTTTTTGTCCTTTATCATGCCCATCTTTGCACTAAACGTTCCTTTCATATCTCCAATTTTCTTGTAGAGATCTCTAGTCTTCCCCATTCTATTGTTTTCCTCGATTTCTTTGCATTGTTCATTTAAGAAGGCCTTCTTATCTCTCCTGGCTATTCTCTGGAAATCTGCATTCAGTTGCTTATATCTTTCCCTTTCACCCTTGCTTTTCGCATTCCTTCTTTCCACAGCTATTTGTAAAGCCTCATCAGACAGCCATTTTGCTTTCTTGCATTTCTTTTTCTTTGGGATGGTTTTAGTTGCTGCCTCCTGTACAATGTTACGGACCTCCGTCCATAGTTCTTCAGGCACTCTGTCTACCAAATCTAATCCTCTAAATCTATTCATCACCTTCACTGTGTACTCACAAGGAATATGATCTAAGTCATACCTGAGTGGTCTAGTGGTTTTCCCTACATTCTTCAATTTAAGCCTAAATTTTGCAGTAAGAAGCTCATGATCTGAGCCACAGTCAGCTCCTGGCCTTGTTTTTGCTGTCTGTATAGAGCTTCTCCATCTTTGGCTGCAAAGTATATAATCAATCTGGTTTCGGTATTGACCATCTGGTGATGTCCATGTGTAGAGTCGTCTCTTGTGTTGTTGGAAAAGAGTGTTTGCTATGACTAGCTTGTTCTCTTGACAGAACTCTATTAGCCTTTGCCCTGCTTCATTTTGTACTCCAAGCCAATCTTGCCTGTTATTCCGATTACTCCTTGACTTCCTACTTTAGCATTCCAATCCCCTATGATGAAAAGGACATCTTTTTTTGGTGCTAGTTCTAGAAGGTGTTGTAGGTCTTCATAGAAGCGGTCAACTTCAGCTTCTTCAGCATCAGTGGTTGGGGCATAGACTTGGATGACTGTGATATTGAATGGTTTGCCTTGGATACGCACTGAGATCATTCTGTCGTTTTTGAGGTTGTACCCCATTACTGCCTTTCCCACTCTCTTATTGACTATGAGTGCAACTCCATTTCTTCTAAGGGTTTCTTGCCCACAGTAGTAGATATAATGGTCACCCGAATTAAATTCACCCATTCCCGTCCATTTCAGTTCGCTGATTCCCAAGATGTTGATGTTCAATCTTGTCATCTCATGTTTGACCACATCCAGCTTGCCTTGGTTCATAGATCTTACATTCCAGGTACCTATACAATATTGTTCTTTACAGCATCGGACCTTCTTTTCGCTTCCAGATACATCCACAGCTGAACGTCCTTTCGGCTTTGGCCCAGCCGCTTCACTCTTTCTGGAGCTACTTGGAATTGCCCTCCGCTCTTCCCCAGTAGCATATTGGACACCTTCCGACCTGAGGGGCTCATCTTCCGGCATCATATCTTTTAGCCTTTTAACATTGTCCATGGGGTTTTCTTGGCAAGGATACTGGAGTGGGTTGCCATTTCCTTCTCCAGTGGACCACATTTTGTCAGAACTCTCTGTCATGACCTGTCCGTCTTGGGTGGCCCTGCACGGTATAGCTCATGGCTTCACTGAGTTACGCAAGCCCCTTCGCCACGACAAGGCAGTGATCCACAAAGGGGAAATGTAATGAATGGTGAATAACAAATTGTAGAAGGGGACATCCAAGAAGATCAGGGAGCTTGAACACTCTGTTTATGAGAGAAGCCTAAAATGGGGGAGATGAGCAGCACACAAATTTAATAAATAAATAAACAAACAAACTCTAGCTTGCGGGGAAAAAGGGCATCTGAAGGAGAACATTATCAAGGTGCATGATCATGATATGACTTATGATATGCATGATATGAAGAAAGACAGAGAAAGTTTCTCTTTCACCCTCAACACATGAGGACCAAAAATCATCCAAGGAAGGTGACTGGAAGAGGATTTAAAACAAACAAAAGAAAATACTTCTTCATCTAACATATAATTAACCTCTGGAATTTGTTATGACAGGATATGGTGATTACCACTACCTTACATGGATTTAAAAAGTGGTTTGATAACTTCATGGAGAAGGTGCCTCTTGAAGGCTATCAGTCTTGGGGAATCATTATTAGGGGCAGCATGGCTCCAAATGCCAACGGCAGGGGAACAGCACAGGGAGATGTCTCTAGCTTCCACTTGCAACCCTCAACAGCATCTAAATACACGCTGATGTGCATTCAACTATTTCTTGTGAAACTTATTCTTTTAAAAAAATGGGAACAGGGGATTGGCAGTGAACTGGAGAACTGTCCATACATAGGTATGGCTCAAACTGCATGAACCAGGAAGAACCAACCTCAGAGCTTTCCTCATGATGGTATTAGTCCAGCTGCTCCTTCAGTCTCCATCCACCAAGTGCTCTACAGACACTTGACAAGGCTTCATAAAGGATGACTACCCGTGTAGTGCTTTGACAGGTATGCTAGGATCACTCCATCCCAGTAAAGCCACTCCATATCCAGAATTCCTCACAGCTACTAGGGTAGGAGGCAGAAAGATCTTTTACTTTTCTGCCCCCTCCCCTGGCATTTAAAGGAAGAAAACTAACTGTCCTGGCAGCCAAGGTTTTAGAGACATTTTGAGAGGTTGTGGGAATCAAGAGGGATAGGCTAAGATCATATAGATCTACCCCACCCCCAGGATGTTCCACCAAATGTTCTCTAAATGTTCTGTTCCTGGTCATGCCATGCCTAGCCTACTTCAAACATGCGAGGAAAACCTCAAATGACAGACCACCTTCTTGGATGGCAGAGAGCATATCCACTGCAGCATATACTGTAGCTTGTGAACTACCAGCCCAAGAAGTGTAAGATTTTGCTCAAAGCATTTTATAAAAGACAGATAATGCTAATGGTCAGAAAGCTCTGAATGCCAAATCAAACTCTCCCAACAAACCTAAGAGAGGTTCCCTGAGAGCAGCTGAAGAAAAAAGGTTAGGAAGGAAACAAATTCTGAGGTCACTTCATCACTTCTTACCATTTGGTTGTGAGCTCCCCATTCTAAAAATTAAGAAACCATTTTTGTTGTTCAGTCATTAAGTCGTGTCCGACTCTTTGTGACCCCATGAATCATATTGCGCCAGGCCTTCCTGTCTTTCACTGCCTCCCTGAGTTTGCTCAGTTTCATGCTCATTGCTTCAGTGATGCTATCTAACCATCTCATCCTCTGCCATCCTCTTCTCCTTTTGCCTTCAATCTTTCCCAGCATCAGGGTCTTTTCCAAAGAGTCCTCTCTTCGCATTAGGTGACCGAAGTATCTGAGCTTGAGCTTCATTATCAATCCTTCCAATGAGCAGTCAGGATTGATTTCCTTTAAGATTGACTGGTTTGACCTCCTAGCAGTCCAGGGGACTCTTAAGAGTCCTCTCCAGCACCACAATTCAAAGGCATCAATTCTTCGGCACTCAGCCTTCTTTATGATCCAGCTCTCACAGCCGTACATTACTACTGGAAAAACCATAGCTTTGACTATGCGGATCTTTGTCGGCAAAGTGACGTCTCTGCTTTTTAATATGCTATCTAGGTTTGCCATAGCTTTCCTCCCAAGGAGCAAGCATTTTTTAATTTTATGGCTGCAGTCTCCGTCTGCGGTGATCTTGGAGCCCAAATAAATGAAGTCTGTTACTGCTTCCATTTCTACCCCTTCTATTTGCCAGGAATTGATGGGTCCAGATGCCATGATCTTAGTTTTTTTAATGTTGAGTTTCAAGCCAGTTTTCGCACTCTCCTCTTTCACCCTCATCAAGAGGCTCTTTAGTTCTTCACTTTCTGCCATGAGGGTGGTATCATCTTCATATCTGAGGTTATTGATGTTTCTCCCTACTGCCTTATTGTATGTACGTGATATCCTTTAGCTTCTCAGAAGTCTTTTCTTAAGCCACATTTAATCTTCTGAGTCTCTTCCTGTTTTCTCCTTAACCTGTTTTTGATCAGTCTTTGCTTTGGGAATTGTTTGAACTGAAGACATCTGGCAGAAAGAAAGGTCAAATATAGAGAGGCCCCTCCCCCACCCCCCACCCCAAATCCTCCTGGATATTGTCAAGACATATTGTCACAGGAATGATCCATCATGTGCACTTGTGAACCCATAGTTTACTTTCCTCTAATTAATTTGACAAAGGGCATAATTGAAAGCAAAACAACAGGAGAACCAAAACAGAAGACACCTTTATTTGAAATTTCTATGTCAAATTAGGGAGGCTTAAATCTAGAACGTTTTACTCTTTTCAGCATCACTAAATATTTTTAGACTTGCTTGTTTTTTAAAAGCAGAGTTCTTATAAGACCCATCCAACTAACAAAGCAACTCCTGTCACCGATGATGCCACCCCAAATTCCTATCCTATTCCAGCACCCTTGTACTCATCAAAAACCATTAATTAAGGTGCTTCCATGCTTAAGAACAGTCTCTTCTCTGAACATTTCAGATGGGTGGATGGTAGATCTAACAAGACAAATGTCAGTCCTTTGTCCTGTTTACAAATTGTTCTCCTTGACTGATGCAATGGCTGTCAAGCTACACGATCAAGACACAAGTGGAAACAAAATTGTGATCTGAGCCTCACAGAAAAAAATATTCGTGCAGTTTAAGGTTATGAACTTTGGCTGAAATATAAACTTTCTCATCTCCTTCAACTCAGCTTAAATACAAAGTGAGCATTTGGCTTCCCTAGTTCTTCTCTACTTTAGATGTTAATCCATGCTGGAGAAGAACTGTTCCCTTGCTTGTTAGAGCAGATATCTGTATACTTCCTACCCATATTGTTTAGCTCCTATCTCCATCTCCAGTGACAGGAATGCAGGATTCAAGGAAGAAAAAGAAGTGCGGGGAGAGAGAGAGAAGGGGAGATTTTGTTACAACAGTTGCATTTGCCAACAGATAAAGGAATGTGGAGACAGATTGAGGACTCATAGGAAGATTGAAATTGAAGAGTTTGACTCGATTGTGCTCCCAATATGTCACTGAGAGTTTAGTCTAAACTGAGCTCCAAGTGAAGTGGATTTGGTTTTGGAATATAAATGCTTGGGTCCCAGTTGTATGTCAAACATCAAGGTGGATAAATTTGCCTGTTACTAAAGCAAACTATGAATTCACTCACTTGCTTGGCATCTAGCTGGCTACTCTGAATCAGAATATACTCTAAATAGGCTGTTGACCTTATCCAGCAGGGCTATTTTTAATGTCCTTTTAATATTCTTTTCATAGAAGCCAAATTAGTGAATCTGAGAGACAAGAATGTGATTTGCCCCATGCTATATTGTGAATAATGGACTGTCTCTCTCACACACATGCTCTCTCTCTCTCTCTCTCTCTCTCTCTCTCTCACACACACACACACACACACAATATAGATTTCCCCAGATCAATTCCTCACAGCCTTACTTCTAGAGGCGTCCAACCAGCCACTTAAAATAATTGTCTCCTAGGTTATCACTCCTATGAGCCAGTTTCCCACACAAAACTCTCTATAACGTTTATATCTTGTATAGACACTTGATGTTCATTGCACAAAATACTCATTTTCCTGTAAGCAAAATCCCAATTTTTCCTCTTCTATGTTATTACTTTTCCTCAGTCTTTGAGGTCCATGCCTAGAACTGCAAATAATCTTTCTGGTGACTTGCCTGATTCACTATGCTCAATTTATATATTTATAAAGATGCATTACAGATGCATTTATAAGTCTCCAGACTTTTTCCTTCTTGTGGGAATAGAGTCCATGGCAGGCTATCCTTTGAACTTCTTCATATTGGGGAAGGTAATGAACCATGCACCAAACATTTGATTTTCTTCTCTCAAGTTGATTTGTGAGTTAACATGGAAAGGATCCAAAATGCATATGTCATTTCTTGTTGGTAAGAATATTCAGTCATGATCTCCCACCTGCAGTCTGAAGTAATGCAGCTGAAGGATATATTTTGAGTTACCCAAATGATGATTGGAGGTGCCAGTGTGCTTTTGGTGACCGCCAGGCTCCAGGCTTCCATTTTTTCAATTCTTGCTATTAAACAAGAATAAAATGGCAATGTCACATGCTGCAAAAGAACACACCTGCTTCAAAGATCATATTAATTTTCAGAAATGGTTTTGGTCCCATGTAGTCCTTAGAGGCATTCTTAGAAAATAAAAATAGTGGGTGACTATGGCCCAAGGCTTTGTTACAAAGTGTGTCTATCTAAGCAGGAAAAAAAAAAATGAAGAAACAAGCTGGAGCAGTAGACAGTACCCTGGAGGGCTACTCAGTTGATAGTAGGGAGCCCCTTCATCCATTTGCCATGTCCTCCATGTCAACTACTCTATCAAAGACTGCCTGTCACCTGTTCTCAAATTTCAAAGGTACTTGAAATGTTACCAAATGGTTGGGGATTCTGAGCTAAACTTCATGGCTTTTGTGTGACCAGGTCACTGCTTTCTATCTTGAAAATTGGGGTGATGCTAATATCATATGAGGTTCATATGAGCTTCTGGTGCCTGATCAGCACAGTTTTGAGGGGTTAGTTTCAGTGACTGCAGTGAAGGTTGAGGACATGGTTCTTCTAGTTGTCTCTCCTACCACTCTACCGAGGATCTTATATTAATACAATCTGGATTTTAGTTATCATTTTATTAGTTTCTTTTTTTTTTATGTTCATATTATTTTAATCACTATAATATGTGCAGGTTTTTTTTAAAAAAGGTACAACCCTTTTGTTGCTGTTTGTTATATTTCACAACAAACATTGTTAAAAGTAGGTACTGTATTAGCGAATATACTGAGGCCTGTTCAATTCTCATAATACAATGTCAAACCCTATTTTGGCTTTAGGGATTGTGATAAGCATTGAGCCAGCTTAGCCCTGTGCCCTCCTCCAGGAGTTCAGCAGGTCAAGCAAGGTTCTTATCTCAATAACACAAGAATCATAATCAAATATTGATCATGGTAAGAATACTAATTCTTCTATTGAAATATAAATAAAAATACAGATTACAATGAAAAATACCTGGTGGAGCAAGGTAAGGTTTCTGCCTGTCAGGCCAACTTTGTTCTGCCCACCTCATTCCTCCAGGTCTGGGAGTCGTGAATTATCCTTTGACTTGGTTCTTGCTTGATTTAGATGACACCCCTAGGTGACTCACTACTACAAGGACATGAAAGTAACTGAAACAAATTTGCTGACAGGGCCCATCAACTTATGAAGTGTGTTGTTTCCCAGGAGCCAGGGAAGTGAGACAACAACTTCCTAGACTTACCAGGTCCATCAACAATTATCTCTTCCTGCCAATCCATGGAAGGACAAATGATACTTCAAACAGCCACTACAGCTAAATCACCATGGAATTGAAGGGGACAAAGTGATGTTCTTATCCATCTTTCCAGATGATGAAGTAGGACCAGAAAGGGAAACAAAAAATACTACAGGTAAATGCTGTAGTGGCTACAGCAAATAATATCAACATAGAAATAGTTGATTGCTGGTATCACAACTTGAATTCTCAGCTACCAAGTATCTATTTGTTTATTTTTCCAGCTTAATAAGCTGTTTCAATCAAAAACTGACTCTAATAAAAAATTACAATATAATAGTATTGTATACCACAAAATCTATTAACAAGGTAATAAACAACAATCATTCAATCAATCATATCATGCTGAGGAAAATTCATCCAACAATACTAACTACCATTACTACAAGGGGGGAACTCAACTCTTAGTCACACCCCAAAGGCTCCTTAGAAAAACCAGCTCTTAATGGCAGTTCTAAAGATCAACACAGTTGACACTGATCCTGGGGAATATGTTGTTCCATAGATAGAAGACAGCAGTGGAAAAGCTGACTTTACGGCCCCTGGTGATACCTATTGATGATACCTATGATACTTCATGCTGATAGATTACTTCCCCCAGTAGATTCATGTACTTATTAAATAGGAGGGGAGAGAGAGTTGAGTTCAGTGGTACCCCACCATGGACAGCCTTAATCTTTAACCTTTTCTTCCATTATAACAGACTGGAACCAACCCTAGAGGAAGCAAAAGGATTGTGCTAAACAATTCCCTCCACTCCCAACACTCAGAGATGATCCAGAAGGATACCATAATTAATGGTATCAAAGGTCACTAAGACATCAAGTTAGACCAGAATGGTGTAGAGGGCATAGAGAGTGGCCTTGAAGGACAGGAGGAACAGCCACTACCAAGTCTGTGGCCAGATAAGCGGGGTTTGAGTCCATTCCAAGAGACTAGTTTGAGTAAACATCTCAGACCCTTCCCTAGTTCACACCAAAATAAAATGAGGAAAGGGGGAAGCACATCCAGACTTGCAGGTTTCTGTTGTTACAGCTGTTACAATAAAAGTAGTTGTGACCTATATGACATTGATTTCTTAGTCTGGTTTAACTTATAGGGCTGACAGATGGTCACACTCCCTTATCCTGGTCCTGTCATTGGTCATCTACAGGAATGATCAATTTGGTCTCAGTACCATTACCTCACCTGAAACCAGACTCAAAATGATGCAGAAAATAATTCATTTCATCCAAATAGCTCTGCATCTGGATGAGCCATCATTAGCCATAGAGAACATTCCCTCAAAAGGGGAAATAGGAGACTGGTCAACAGGTGTCCAAAAGAACTGTTTCTTGAGGAGGAGTATACCATACCTATTTCAAGGCTGGAGGTACCACCCACTCCCTGAGAATATATTCAGCCTCCTGGAAGTTCCCTGGAAGTTTCTACCATCTATGAAGGGCAGGGATCTAACCCACAAGTGATGCACCTGATGTCACAAAGAACCCTGTCCACTTCCACTTCCTAGGACCAACAGGCTCAAACTTGTCCCAGACAACCTCATAAGATGAGCCCTTCATCACTTCTACTGATAGCTGGTATCTACCTCTGAGCACATCCAAGGATGCAATGGATTTCAGTTCATAACGATGAGCAGAATATGTTTGGCTGAAATTTTAACAGGAAGACTCTAAACTAAAACCTGCGGAAGCAATAGACAAAGAACTTGAAGCAAGGACCTCAAATAAAGTTGTGTGCACTCTAGAAAGAAGTGGGGGTACAGTTGCAATGGAACCTATTAAGCCATTTAATGAAAAATTAGCAAGAACTTTGGCTTATAAAGTTCATGGTCTTTTTTGCTTATACACTAATGTTCTGAAGTATGGGAAATAAAGATGAGCTAAAACTCTTAATAGAGAAAAGCAAATATGATATAATGGAAATAGTGACCCGATGGGATGACCTCCAGGATTGGAATATAGAAACTGAAGGATACAATTTGTTCAAAAGGAACAAAAGAAATAGAAAGGGCAAGAGGAATGAATAAACATTGTTGATGTTTACTACTGCCACCCAGTGAAAGAAAGGTAGATGAAGCTTTCCAAAAGCAAATTGTGGATTTTTCAAAGAAGTGTGAAATAATTGTGATATATACTTTGTCTTGAAATCTATTGAAAGACAAACTCTGCCAAGCATGGTCTTTATCCACCATTTTCAACCCCACTTCTCTAGATGGTAATCTGCCTCCTCTCCTCAATTTCTACATGTCCTGATTCTCCATTTCTGTTTGTCCTGCAAAATAATAAAATACTAACAAAATTAAGGCAAATAAAACAACCATGTAACCAATCTGTTAACTCCTCCTACTTTTTCCCTTCCTACCTTCTCCATTTGTATCATATTTTCAAAACATAAATTAGGGCTTAGAACAAAAGCCCATGAAGATTACCAAACTGGACCAGTTTCCATTAATCGTTTACATGTGTTCCTCCCTTTTCCCGTCCATTTTATGTGACATCCCCTTTCATTACTCTATTAGATTAGCCACATTGTGGGGCAATTTATGATAGTCATATGTTATGTATCAGCCTTAATTGTTCCTTCTGCCTTTCATCATGTCATCATATTTCAATCGCAGCCCATGATTAATAGTTATTCTTTGGAGGCACACAGCTTGTCTTCTGTTGTTGCGTCGCCTCAAACACCCATATGTCTTGGCTTAGTTTTTACAATTCTCTGTCATTTTTCTGCTTGAATTAATGTGACAGACTCTACTATTGTGGTGGATGGTAAGGGTGTGTCTTCTTCACTATGAAACGAAAGCTTATGGGAATTTTGTATCGGACCACAACATGCATTCCAGAACATTTGGCTCTGCAGTCGGAACAGCATGATTCTATGATAAACCAAGGCTAAAGCTGACATTTTACATCATTATAGAATTGCTTTTTAACATATCAGCATTACTCTTTTATCAACCATTTGAGTACATTTTTTTATACAACTGCCAGACATAAGTATACAGAAATATTGGCACAAGGATAATCTTGTTGCTGATTTGCAGACCTCTCCCATTTGGAATGCTGCAATAAAAATCAAGTCACCCTTTTCGAGACCCATGACTTTGAAAAACTGATGTATCACATTTCAGAAACTCTCTCTGGATGTTTTTGTACATGAGCTTTTTTTTTCCAGCTGTTATTGAGTCCTTGAAATCCATACCTCTTTTCATTCTCAGGAAACAACTGGCAAAGGCGGACAACTTTACAAAGCCTATGATACAATGAAGACGTAGCTTGTGAATTTCTCTAGCAGTTAATTCTTCGTTTTTCCTTTAAGCCATTGTTTCGGGGTTAAAAATTCACATGTGTTTATTACAAGCATATCTTCTGTGATAGAAACAGTGGCGTTTTTTTTATTATTTAGAAATGCATTTAGGATTGCTACACTAAGTCTGTAGCAAACTATTTAGAACTAGCGCTTACATACAGCTACTGGTGCCTGGATGTGGACAACAATAGGCCAGTGGGACTCAGTTATGCTTTTCCTCAAGGAGGTGTTTTATGCTGCAGACACAATCTGATATGCTTTGTCAGGACTTACCCAACTTGCTTCAGCAAGAAACTTTATATTGCTTTGGGGGAGTCCCCTAGCATTCCCCTTATGTGCAGAAGCCTCTTCCAGCTGTTAGAAGTACATTTGGAGGCCACAAAGCAATACAGAACAGTATGGCAGCCGAGGCATCTGCAGGATCGTAGGACAAACCCTACCCATTTTCCTCCTGTGAGAAACATCACAATGTGTGTACAGAAGGGCTGGAGCCTACATAGATATGGAGCTTGTGTGACAAGAGAGCAATAGTGGGGTTGACCCACCACCGTCCCATGGATGCCTCTGATGGCAGCTTCACTTTGCTCTTTCAAAGTGGAAGAGAGATGGTTCTGATTCACAAAGCGGCTTTAGAAGAGTTGAAGCAAAAAGTCCCTTCAAAGCTTTTCACAGCCCTAATATACAGCTACATTTTTAATATATTACATTAAAGACTCTTCTTGCATACGTAAGTGATGGCTGTGTAACATGGGAATAATATCTGATTCCAACTTAACAGTGCTGCTTTTCATCCATCCCCATCGTGTTTACAATGAACAGCAGTTGCCAAAGAACATTTGTGTAAAAAAAAAAAAAAATGAAGAGTTAATAACAATGACAGCTAATCATGCAATGGTTTAACCATGAAACTGCATGATGTATACAGTAACAGGTTAGAGAAAGTATGCACCCAGCACTGGGTAGTGTAAGATCAAGTTAGACTCTAGGCAAAGTTATCAGGACTCTTAGGAAAGTTTAGAAACTCTTAACACTATTTCTGACCTTAGGATTGCTACATTATGGTCTGTAGCAAACCATGGTAATACCAAAGTGATAACGCATGTCAGCCCTTCAAGGTAGTCCAGACAGGAAACCAAAACCATGAGTACTAATACTACCTTTATTGTAAAATTACAGTAAAAGAATCTTGTGAGTATGAAAGCACTTCCCCCTCCCCACCTGTACTTTCAGAGAACTAGGGAGGTCCCTTCTGAGACTCTTTCTCCACCCTCATTCCTTCTGTGTGCTGAGATTTATCTTATTAGACCATTGTCTAGGCTGTGGCTCTTGCTGATGTCTCTCAAGAGTATTCTCACAGCCCATTGCACCCATGCACAGACTTCATCACCCCACTCCCACTGTTAAATCTGATGCAAGTGCATAGTTGTGGCACTTGGATGCCAACACTGTTGGAAAGGTTTTGTCATTCGCCCTCACTTGGTCCTGCCTGTAGACACCCAGTATGACCTAAACATTGATGAAGAAGGATAACCTACCATTTGCAACCACTATCCTTTAATGTGGCATTTACCCAGTTAATCAGCTTAGATGGTTGGTTTTAAGTGATTAAAAATGACTTCAATTAATTTGGCAACAGATTTTTGTTTTAATGTAAATTATTTTTAAGGCAAACATTGCAATCACTTGAAATTGTCTTGGAAGGATTCTTCCTTCCTCGCAGAGAAATGGGATGCTTCTCCTGTAAAAGGATACATTATATCATGTATATGCACAGTCTGAAAATAAATAATGTGCTTCCTTCAAAACTATTTCTTCATTTATATTCATAGAATCACATAAATATGAATGTTGGCATCATATAAAAGTTGGAAGAGGCACTTAGACCATTGACTCAAACTCCCTGCTCAGTGCAGAAATCCAAATTAAAGCATCCCTAACAGATGACTATCTAACCTCAGCTTGAACACATCTTTTGATGGGGAGACCTTTTTATTTTTCCCAGACACAGGAAGATTACATTGGCTTCTTTTTTGCAGACAAGAATGAAGCCATTTATATATTTCCCACCATTTCGAGCCAATAAATATTAGGCTGTTCTGTTGCTGCACTGAGAGGCACCTGTTCTATGTTGACATAATTGTCCTCTCCAGCCTAGGAACCACTGGCCAGCTTCATTCTTAAACTGGCTATCTGTCATCCTGTGCTCTGTGGTCCTCAGAACCTTCTCCGATCCCAGTTGCTGAAAATCAGTGGCAATTTCCTGCCATTTTGAAATGGGAAGCACACAAATGTATAGCCCAAACCTAAACAACACAATATCAAGCTCCTATCCCCAACCCCAAAATAGGAAAAAAAATCAAAAAATCCTAGTCCAGCCTTGCATCTGGCATGGTTCTGTCATTTTGTATCATCACTTCAGTGATTGCTACCCATGTACCCACCCAGAAATATTAACTAAGTTCCTCCTCCACCAAAAAGCTTGATGATCCCTGCATGAAATGGACAGATCTAAAGTAAGCAATCCCCAGGGACCATCCATCTATCTGATATGCTTTTAACCACCCTCAGCCTGGTTACAAGCCACAATAGAGATAATTATTCTGCATCAAGTGAGTTAGAGAGCACTTCATTACACATTAAGGTGTTAGGGCCAGATACATTTACACCTGAGGAAGTTTTCTCTTGGCTGCCTGGAAAATTAAAAAGAACTTTTTTGTAGCAACTATGGATTTGAAGCCCCAAATTAACATTCCCATTAGTATACTCATACATGTATATGAATATTGAAGAACATGTCACAAGGACTTAATCCCACAGTACGCTTTAAGAACCAAGGCTTATGAGTGATCTAAATATAGCCATTGCTTCTAGCCAAAGTCTAGCTATGCTTCAAAACACTCTATTCCCATTTCATTTAAACTAAAGCCACTTATTGTAGCAGAAGCTCTCCCTCTCTTACACACACATGCACATTTACATAAATTTCTTTCTAAAATCTTTATGCAATAAATTATTCTTTTAAGATCCAGCTTAATTTCTTTTTCTGAATCCAAATGCAGCATTTTTTTTTAAAAAAAACATCCTCTCTCTTTCCATTTCTTTCATAAATCTTGCATTGGAGGTAAAGATGATGAAAGATATCCATGTCAATCAAATGACCTACATTTTCACTGAAAGGAGTATGGGGGAAATCTGTCCTTGGGGAGATAGAGTACCCATGTTTAATGAGCAGATGTGTATATACTATAACTGTATTTCAGGAGGCTTCTGGATGGCAGCAGGGACTAAGAAGAGTGTGTGTATGCTCCTTGTCTAGACAGCAAGTCTGAACATTTTCTGAATGGCTGCTTCACAGCAGCCTCAGTTCACCAACATCTCCAGATGAAGAGTGGGCTCTGGTCTCTTCCTGATTATCCTTCTTCCCTCCCCAGCTGATGTTAGAAAAAAGACATGTGCCCCAGACAATCCATGAGAGGCATTGTGGGGGGAAAGTGAGCTTCAAGCTAAAACTGTCACTTTCTTTTGTTCATAGCAGCAGCTGCTGCAAAGAAGAGGAAGAAGAAGAGAAAGAGGAAGAGGGAGGAGGAGGAGGAGGAGGCGGAGGGAAAGAAAGAAAGAAAGAAAGAAAGAAAGAAAGAAAGAAAGAAAGAAAGAAAGAAAGAAAGAAAGGAAGGAAGGAAGGAAGGAAGGAAGGAAGGAAGGAAGGAAGGAAGGAAGGAAGGAAGGAAGGAAGGAAGGAAGGAAGGAAAAGATCATAATAAGAAATAAGAGACACTAAAATCTGAAACAAATACTCCTCCACACACTTTTATTCACTTATTTGGAGGCCATTAACATTGTATCCTGCCACAGTTCATTAGTCTTGGGGACAGTAGGGAAATGTCAAATGTTTTTCATACGCTTGTCTGAAAAAAGGCAGATACATTCCTCCCATGGGCCTAAACAAAGTCAACAACTGACACGTATTTGCACCATATAGTTTTTTCAGAAGGACCCACTAATGTGCCCCACATCAGGATTAATGACTAAATTCCATAGTCTCTACTCTTGCATGGGTATATTATTAACTCCTAGTGAAATGCTCCATAATGGAAAAACATGTTGAACACAGCTTTTGTTAAGGGGCTCCAAGGTTCGGCTTATGGTCCCTCACTCACATACTCACACCCTGTTGAGGCACACAGATCTTGTAAGTCCCCCTTGCTTTCTACCTTGGGTATGCCAGCTTCAACCTAGTCTCACACTTTCCCAACCTTGCTGTAATGCAAATGTCTTGGAATTGCTACTCCCAGAATTTCCAGTTTTTATGGTCAGAATTCTGGGAATTGTACTCCCAATACACCTGATGGATGCCAGGTTGGGGAAGAATTATTTTATGATTTTAAAATAGGTTTATTTAATGGAGTGCAGCAACGCAAGTCCCATGTTTTAGACAATTCTCTGTCAGCAGGACCACATACTTAGGCCCACTGGCAGCAGCAATTCCTGGTCACTTTAATTTCCCACAATTCTCTTGATGTAGTATTTCTCTGGAGCAGACCTTAAGTTCACCTGCCTGGCACACAGGGCCCAAGACAAATGTCAGTGCTGGTAGGCTAATCAGATAATATACATAGATACCAGTCCTGATGGTCTAAGAACATGGGGTGGGGGTGGGATTTACTGGACAAGAGCAAAGTCAGTCTAACTGAACACGTTGTGGGTGAGAAGAGAACTTTATTACGGGAACCAAGAACAGGAGAATAATATATTGGATGTATCTGCATTGTGCATTAAACCAAAAAATTCTACCCCTCCAAGGCATCTTGCATTGAATTGAATATATGGATTATCAAGTCATTTGAACCTGAAATGTCCAACCATGTTATGCTCCTGTAAACTAGTTTCTCTAACCTAGAATCAGACTCAGTTAAAGGCTAGCTTGTGCAACCCAGAATAGAATGGGAAGACACAATAAGTGTAATGAAGCATCACCGTTCTCTTGCTCACTAAGCTTAGCATGTCATACAGAAACAGACATCAATTTTCTTCAGTGCCTTGGATTGCAAGGTTGAAAGAAAAAATAGAAAAAGAATCCTCTATTCCATTTGTTGAATGAAGACCTTTGCACAACTCCATCTGGTGTGCCAGTTGCACCCTTTTCTAGATTAAGGAGTTCTTCAGAGAGTTACTTATGCCCTAGTGATCTCATGGCTTGACTACTGCAATGCTGTCTACATGGAGCTTCCCTTGAAGACCACGTGGAAGCTTCAACTGGTCCAGAATGCGGCAGCATGAGCAGTAATGGGCATACCTTGGTATGCCCATGTAACACTTCCGCTTTGCACTGGTTGCCAATTTGCTTCTGGGTGCAATTCAAGGAACTGGTTATTACTTATAAAGCCCTACATGGCACAGGGCCTGGTTACTTGAGGGACTGCCTGTCTCCCATAAGATCTGTTCAACTGATTTAATCCTGCAGGGTTGGTATATTCTGGGTTCCTTTAGTTAAACTATGTCATTTCTCAGGATCCTGGAAGTGCAGGATGGGTCAGATCTGTTTTATGTTTGATAGACCAAGAAAATACTAGGATTGTAGGCTGGTCTGGGAAGTTGCAGAGATATCTCAGAAATAGGTCACAGCAAACTACTTCCTCACTGTTGCCAAGAAAACTACATGCCCACATCCACCAGGGATCAATCCTTCTCTGTTGCAGCCCCTGCCCTCTGGAACAAGGTTCTCCCTGAGATCTGGATGGCCCCCACGCTGACTCCATTCATTAATGTGATACAAGCCTACCAGAGAAACAGCAACTTTTCTGTTTACCAAAAGGAATGCTGAGATAAGGCTAACTGTTGATCATTTTTCCAGCATGTGAAGACTGCATTCCCCACCTCAGAGAATAATCTGGCAGACTTAAAAACAAGATGGATAGTGAACTGCCCTCTAGTTTATTGACAAAGAATATAATATAATATAATATAATATAATATAATATAATAACTGAGTGTAGGCTAGGATGACCACTAGATGGCTTAAGTTATCATTACCTCTTTGCTGCCACCTCGTGGCCTTGTGAAATCTTGCAGTCCAGGTTTGATAGCCCTAACAGTAGCTAGACTGAACTTCCTCCTGTATGACTTATTTTAAAACAAATTCCTTAAAGGTTCCTCCAAATGTTTCTACCAAACTGTGACAACTGGAAAAGTATTAAATTCCTGAGGTGCAATAATTATCTCTTACAGCAGATAGCAGCATCTAGTCAACCCTAAGTGGTCTCAAAAAGCTAAGGTGGGTCAGATCTGTTTTATGTTTGATAGACCAAGAAAATACTAGGATTGTAGGCTGGTCTGGGAAGTTGCAGAGATATCTCAGAAAAAGGCCACAGCAAACTACTTCTTCACTGTTGCCAAGAAAACTACATGCCCACATCCACCAGGGATCAAGCTTAAGGGAATCTTTACCTTTAATCATGAAGCTGTTTTAATTTAATCTGAAGTATATTTCAGTTAAATCATGTGGATTTTTTTTTTTCCTCCTGGACCCATCTACATTTGGAAGTCTGGCTCCCACAAAGACAAACTGTGACCCTAGAACCTCCCCAAATTATACACACCTACCTTACCACAACAGTGATGGGCTGGTAAGGCTAGATATCATTCTATTTAGGACTCAGAATCCCATGTAGAGAGAATGGATTTAGGAGAAGCATTTTGTTAATTGGCTAGAAACATTCACAGAAGGTGAAAGTGACTAGTTTAATCCTTGAGTGCATGTAGATGTTGAGGTTTTTTTCCCCATTTCCTCCACCCCCCTTTTTTTCCTTGGACTTGTATGGGAAATATGGGGGCTTGTTTGACTCCTGCCTGTGAAGGACACAAAGGAAGGCATCAGCAACTTATCAGTTTTATAGACTAAAGATGCTGAAGAAGAAAAAAATCCAGCCAATGAAAGTATGTTGAGGATCTTATGATTACTTATAATTTTTATTTAAACCTTTGGAAAACAGCCCAGAATGCTAGACATGTGTTTTTTAGATTATATTAAGTCCAGGTCTGTCTTCTAAAAATTCCTTTGAAAAGCAAGTCTAATTTAGAAGGGAGGGGAAAATGCCACTTGAGAATATTGATTTTACAAGTGAGTACTATAGAATAGAAAGTGGAAAAAATGAGCTGGGAAAAGATGTGGAATTTAAATGAACCCAATAAATAATCTGTACAGCCCACACATCTGTGGAGAAGTAGAACAGGATATAAAGAGAAATATCATTTTAATTAATTCTGCTTATCATGATATGATTCAATACAGCTATCGTTCAGCTGAAATGTATAGTCTTGTAGGAGTCTCTTTACAATAGATCAGATGCTTTTCAAACCCTTACAAGCACAGCATCCCTCAGTTCAGTAAATCTTGGAAATTATTAAATGGTAAGGAAGATGAAACTCTGAACATACATACATTCAGTCTTCATCACAGATCAATCTACCTTTGTATCCTCATTTTTTTTTTCAGCCTGACAACTAGAACTTAGAAGTTTTCCCTTTAGCAGTTAGAATTCCAACCATTTTTTTCTTCAAGCATAAATCAAATTTCCCCACAGGGTGACTGCAGAAGGAGTCAAAAAAGTCAAGATGAGCAATGCACAACAAATGAGCAGAGTCAAGATGAGTGATGCATGTAAAAAAGGAGAGGGGCTTCAATCACACCACTGTAGCTGCTATCCTGACTTTTGACTTCTGAGGAGCTCACCGTATTGACAGATATACCTAGTGTGGCCTTCAGAGACTGAAAAAAGTATTTTCAAATAAAATGCAGCCTAAGTTAGAGCTGTCGTATCTGGGCTGCAAAGCCCCCAACAAACAATAGATGGCAGTAGACAAGTAGAGCCCTGAGGGACTCCACAAAGTGGATGCCTTGAGCTAGATTTCTCCTCCCCCATCAACACTCACTGGAAACAGGCCTGGAGGAAGAAGGAGAATCATCACAACACTATACCTCTCACTCCTAAATTTCAAAACCAGTTCACAAGGGTATCATGATGAAGGCAATAAAGGCCACTGAGAGATCAAGGAGGGCTAGGATGTATGCTTTGCCTCCATTTCAGCCAGAGATCAACCATAAGCACAATCAATACCATCTCAGTACTCTATCCCAGTTTGAAACCCAATCCAAAGGGGTTCAGATAATCCATTTCATCCTAGACCCTCCAGAGCTATGAGCCACTTTCTCAATAATCTGCACTAAAAATGATCCTATGATAAAAATGCAAACCTTGCAAACCTAAAAAGAGAGGATTGGAAATTGGATAAAAATTGTCTAGTGTCATTGGATCCAAGAAAGCTTTTTGAGGAAGGGACAGACCACAGCCTCTTTAATTGCTGGAGGTACCATCTTCTCCCTCAAGGAAGCATTTTGGTCCTGCTTGGATTTAATTACACATCATCACCTAGAAGCCATTAACCAACCAGGATGGACATGGATCTAATACACAAGTAGCTGCACTCACTGCATTGAGGATCCTGTCCACTTCCTCAGGACCAAGAGGCTCAAATTCTTCCCAAGTAACCTTGCTAGACCATGCCCTAGTCATCTCCAAGGAATCTGCCCAGCTGGAGTCCAATTCAGAGTAAGTCCAAGTGATTTCATCTGACAGATTCTTAGAATAGTTTTCAGAGTGCCTTTGTAGATGTTTCTCCAGTCCTCCCTTCCCCAGAAGAGATCAGGTTACCCTGAACAAGGTCACTACATGACTGTCTGCAGATGTGATAAGAGAAGAAAAATAGTTACATTTTACCACAAGGTAATCCTTAAGAAAGGACTTTTTTTATCCATGATCAATCTCATTCACTCGTCAACGTCCTCCAGCACCTTCCCAGATGTCCCAGGGAACTCTTCTGCCATTTCATCTTTTGGTGTTCCTCAAAGAACCAAGAAGCTCTCTGGCATCTACAGACAGAGAGAGGCCATACAATTTAATCCAGGGCCATGGCCAGTTCTTCATTCTAGGCACCAATGAGGGTCTCAGTTGAACAATGCATCACAGCCTCAGGAACAATCTCATATTTCCTCTGAAAACCAACAGGGTCCATCAGATTTCAGTGGTGGACCAATCTATAAATCCTCCCTCACTGCAGTGAGACATGACTGCAGAGAAGTTTAGGTCTAATGGCAGGAGATTAATAATGATTGCTCCCAGTTCCAGATCATGCCACCACTGCCCTGAGATAAAAGACCAGTTCTAATCTGTAACCACTACTGTGATTTGCATTGATAACCACCTGGAGCACATCCATGGTTACTCCTGAGCTGCCTCCAAATCCATGCCTAGAAAGAGCAAATTCAAGTCTGCTAATACCATTAGTCTGAGGAACTCCACTGCGAAGAATTGAAAGCTAACCAACTGAAAGCTAATCATCACTGAAAACATTATTTCTACCCAGGAGCTATTCTTAAACAAAGAGCCCCATCCTTATTTAGCTGGTGGTCATTAAACCTGATCTGACTTAAGATCATCCAGGCCTGCTGGGCTGTTCTCAAGTAGCCCTTCATTGCCAGTGCGTTCTCCTTGAGAAAAAGAACTTCTCTCCCTGGTGGGACTGCCGTTCATGTGATTGTACAGATGAAGGTAGATCATCCAGGATAGAGATTCCAAGGCTAGTAGATAGATTCTGGCCCAAATCATGTACAAGGGTAAGATTATAATGAGATCTAGGCAGCAGAAATTTTAATGACCAATGAGTACTAGATGACACTTAGAATGTTCTATATCTCTTTGCTGCCATCTTGTGATTGTTCAAATTGTAGTGGCCCAAATCTGGTAGCTATAGCTAGGGCTTAGTCCAAATGGTATGGAGGACACCTGACCCATCTTCTAGCTCTGAGGAATTGTCCTCAGATGAGGTCTTGATATTCAGGATAAAATTGTATGTATTCAGATAATATGCTTAATTTGGTTCCTAATTATGCAATTTTCTGGACTCATGCAGTATGCTGAACAATATGCTAATTATGCTTAACACTCATCCAAGGAGTAATAACGTTTCTCCTTTGCTGCTGTCCTTCTGCACTATTAAGAACACCACTCAGTAACCCTCATATCCCACTAGAAAGAGAAAATAAAAGGGAGGCAGGGAGGCCACCTGCTGATACTGAGGACTTTACTAGTCAGCTCAATATTTTAAAGTTTTTCAGACTTAGAGTCAGTGTTGATTGATCTTTAACTTCACTCTATTACAGGGGAGTGTTTGGGGGGAGTGGAGGGAGAGAGCACCGTACGGGACCAGCAAGCCACCACCTACCACAAGTCTGCTGATTGAAGCCTTGCTCTGTCCTCTAATCCAATGCAAAGAAATTGAATCGCATGATCACAGATCTCTTGTCTGTTCCTACTAAATTGGAAACTACGAATTCTCACTAATATTGTGTTAGCTGAACTATGTGCTCAAATGCATTTGATTCTTACTGTCAGAACAAAGATGTGTAAATCTTAGTTCTGGTCTTGAAGAAAAGAAATTTCAGTGACTAAAGACAGAAGATAGATACATGTGTATTTGGGCAAGAAAAGATGGGCATATCAAGATGTGCAAGATTGGAATCATGCTAAACCAGATCTTACATAAAAAAAAAATGTGATTCTATATATCTAGAGTTCCTTCACCAGCTTCAACATATATGTCTGAAAATTGACAGCTGAATACATGCATTAAACTAAGGGTTGCATTGAACACGAATTGCATTTTACAGGTACCATTTAATGTCATGTATTTATAGCCTCATAGATCAGATTAAAACTGATTTGTTATCCTCAAAATACAGAACAAGCAATGGGATGGAGTGAACAGGTTTCATTTGGAGTCCTACTGAAAATCAACATTTAAAAATGTGTGTGCATATTAGATTTATTTATTTATTTATTTATTTATTTATTTATTTATTCTTCAAATTTAGATACCGCCCATCTCATGAAAAAGTGGCTCTGGTCCCTTTAGTGTTACGTTTCTTGCATCTCTTGTATTTTGTGGAAACCCTCACCTAGCAGTTGATGATCTCTCTGACAGTTAGTTACTGTCAATATCCTATTATTATGAATTGATCATTTTTGGTTTGTCTCTGTTTTTCATTTCTTCAAAGATTAAGATTTCCACGCAAGCGTGAGGAAAAAAAAATAAAAGGTTTGCCATTCTGAAAACAACTCCCCTTAATCAAATATATTTTGTATATTGTTTTCAGTAATGCATGCAGTCTTGTGCAGACTTTTCCCTCATCACTTTTTAATGGTGAACTCACTGCAGAATCTGGAAAAGTGAGAATATTTAAGGATAATTTAGCTTCATCTAGTGGATGTCCAAAAATTAATATGTCCAAATAAAATAAGATCACACTAATATATGAACCTAGCAATTTCTCACCTGCCCTTAACTTTACCCACCATCAACTTATGTTTGATGTTTTTGTGTTAGGGATGGATATTTTGTAAAAAGCAGGTTTCAGATTTCTCAGCATCATTTCACATCACAAAGTGAGTGTGCATTCTTCTTTGAAGTTTGATTTCTCATCTGGCTTCAGGCAATTTTTGCATGAAATCAAAATTTAAAAATCTTCCTATAATTTGCAGATATAATAAGCACCTTTGAAAGGAAGGTTCACATCATTCTTACATCTGAGATGTCACCTAGCAATGGCTCAGAGCTCTTGTTCTCAACTCAGCTGAAGTCATATTTCCAATTTCTTTATAAAGAAACATCAATAACAGAAGTCTACAATAGTTAAATATTTGCAGGCTTTCTAGATTTTCCTTCCCCTGTGAAGACACAATTCGTTTACCTAAACCTCTTCTGACTGTTATCATAAGTACAGTATTTCTTATCACATGGTGGGAATATTTTGCAAATTCAGTCAGATGTCTTAAACAAAAGCATTCTTCTTTGTTGTGGAATCTTTGGGTGTTTAGTAAAATAGAAAAATAATAATTTCTGACTCAAAGGAGTTATCAGATTCTTTTTTTTATGAAAGGGCATTTTTCACATGAGGTCTCTGTACCAGTTGAGGATTAGGTCTAAATCTGTTCAACCTCAAAATATCATCTGTATCTAGGAGCTGGCTCAGCTCTGATGTATCTGAAATCTCAGAAAACTTTTTCCCCAGAGGTTATGAATGGCCTATTCCCCCATTAGCAAGTATTGCCTCCCCATTCCTTCTTCCCTCTTCTTCAGTCACTGTAGCATGGTTCTCAGTGTTTCAAGATTGGCAGAAGTGAAGGTTATTTTCACTTCAGTTGCTTTTGAAGAATTGAGAAATGGAAAGATGGTATTGTGGAAATGTCTTCAGTTTCCTGAGATTATCTTCAGGATGGATGCATCCTGAGTGATGAAGAGAAAGCTTCATGAGGATCTAATTTGCTAGTCTCTTTTTAAAACCATTTACCAAAAGTCAGACCATTTAACAAAAGAGAGATGTTATTTACATTGGTCTTACTGACAGGAAAAGGATAGAACTGGAAGAGACTAATTCTTTCCTTCTCTCCAGACTCTGGATATATATCTAGCCTAGAGGATCTTCCAGACCAGACTAATCACTTTAGAAAGTTATTACTTTCTCCCATCCAATAACAGCATTCCTATAATGCACTTAATCTGTTTATCCAGTTGCAGTTATCCTTTGTCTGGGTTCACACAACATATTTAACTGTAAACCAACCAAATAAGTTGGGTTTACACAACATAATGAGCCATAAAAAGTAACCAAACCTAGTAGTGTATGTTATATCACTGTAGTTACTAGATCTTTAACTGACACGATTACAGTATTGCATGAACACAGCCATTATAATACAGACTTGCCCATTATCTTAGGATTCTGAGAATCAGCCTATGAGAAATTACCTAACGTTCAAGTCCTTTGCCCATCTTATGGCCAAGCATCAATAACATTGGCTTTTCTTCTGTGAAGAGGCAATCATCAAAGTCCTTTCAGTGTATGATTAAATTACAGAGTTTCAGAAACATATTTTGCCTTCTTTAGAATTGATGGCATTACATCCTAGAGGTGAATGGGTCATGTGATATAAGCAACCATTCAAGATAGTTAAGCTGTATGGAGCCAGCAAGAATGGTAAGAACTTCAGATGCAGTGATATATACTATGTCAAAATTGGTCTTCCATTTTCACCAAATTTCCAACCACTCCTAAAAGAGGCTTCTACTTTTCTCCCTCATTCTCAAAGTGTTTTTGCATAACCATCATCTTCATCATTGCCATTTCTTTTGACTTTTTAAAGATTATTTTATCTTGCTAGCTGATGGAGGAACCACTGTTCCTATTTTGGGAGGACACTTTCCTCCATTGCTCTACAGCAGTGTTTCTCAACCTTGGCAACTCTAACATGTGTGGATTTCAACTCCTAGAATTCCCCAGCCAGCTATGCTGGCTGGAGAATTCTGGGAGTTGTAGTCCACACATTTTAGAGTTGCTAAGATTGAGAAACACTGCTCTACAGCTTCTCTTGTTCTCTCTCTTCCTGAACGGAAGGCATGTCATGGGAGATGTTCCCTGAAAACATTTTGATGGAGATTGAACTAAAGCATGAGAAACTGTAGATGGCTGGAGAGACAATGCAAAATAGGATACTTAGCTACCCTCTAACTAAGGATCCCACATGGCATTTGTGCAAATTGCAACCTAAACTTTCAAAAGAAAATTAAAAGCAATTTATTTTCCTTCAGATAGGATGAGAAAGAGAAACAATGCAGAAGAACATTTTGATGCAGTACTAAAATAACATCAATGGCATTTTGTTACCTCTGTAGAGTTGTAATAGATATTCTGGGTTTAAAATGATCTGATTTGATGGCATGGACCACATTTACCCTGAAAATCTCCCTCACTGCTTCAGTTGAATATTATCTCTGTGCAGGAATGATCGGTCTTTCTCAAGGGAAGGGTAAAACTATGTAAATGAAGTGACTTAAAAGACATTCATTTCCATTTATTTTAATGCCAGAGAAACATTGCTAACAGCCATTATGAATGAAAGTGACAGAGCTGGCAGGGGGTTCTTTTAGCTTTTTAAGTTCTTGGCCAGTATAACAAGAATTGGATTTGATCTGCAAATCAATTTCAAACAGCAGCTGTAAAATTCAGATCCTCAAACATCCACACCTGGGTGCCAATAATGAGGGCTGAATAGGTGGCACTTAAATCTGACCTACAGAGCACACATTACTAAGACATTCTCTTGCATGTTTCTCATGGAAATAATGAGCAAATGAACAAATCTAGCAATTGGGCATCCCTTATTTTTTTCCATGAAGCTTCCTATGAATTAATTAACGAGAAACAGTTACTATTTGTATTCTGCCTTGGACTTCAAAACAAGACAAGACAAGACAACTCTGCTAAAATTATATAGTTTTAAAATAATGATGATAATGATGATAATCATAATATTACAACAACAGTGGTGCAACAACCTACTAAAAAGAAGCAAAAAAAAATGGATGCGTATCAAGCATGAATATGGGACCAGCTAAAGACAATATTAGATCTGATTAAATGTGTTTGCTGAGATGTGGTTTGGCAGAGTTCTGCAAGTAACCCAACACTTTTGTTAGTAAGTGGAATCTGTGGGGATTGCTCAACTTCAGGTTGAGCACAATATGAAAAATGGAGCACTTGGCCCATATTCAGAAGGTTTAACATTTCATGGATTTGGTTCAATCATAATACACTGCTCAATTAAAAAAGAAAGAAAGAAAGAAATGCTTGCTGGAAAGAAAATGTATATGTGAAGTTGAACAGTGAAGGTGAACAGCCTGCTTTTGTGCACATTCCTCATGTCCAAAGAGTCCATGAAGGGGGAAGTGGGCATATTACTAATACCTGTCTATGTATGTTTGGGTGTAGGTATTCTAGTGGAGAAAATAAATCTAGCAATGGAGGCTGCACCCTCTTTTCCTCCCTGTGTTTTAGACATGGCCAGGGTCAAACCCAGTTCATCTCTTTGCCTAATCCTATCAGTCCCAAATTGACCCTCCCTCCCAGACCCAAATTGACCCTCCCTGCCCCAGACAAAGCCTCCCTGCAGTCCCATCAAACCAAAGGATAGAAGCCTCCTCACCAGCTCACAATACAGCCCAAGGGCCGCCCTTACAAGGAAATTGCAACCTAGAGAAACCCCAACTCTCCTTCCTCCATCAGCGGATGACCTCAACACTCCACCTCCTTCACAATGGACTTCCCCAGCTCTGCTGCCCTCCGAAAGGCCCATTTTGCCTAACAATAGAACTAACCCCAGGTACCCTGACATGGGCCTGCCTAGCTTCCCCAAACTGGCCAGCAAATCAGAGGCCTAGGATTTCCCATCTTGTAGCCCTCAACTTCTATAAAAATCTTTGCTTTTCCATTGTTCAGGCCCCCTTTTTCTTGTACAGCATGCACCCTACAACTGTTTCAATAAACATAGTTCTTCTCCTCAGTGTTGTACTTCTTTAGACTGAATCCACGACAGTGTGTGTGTGTGTGTGTATTCACACATACATCCATATCCCTAAGAAACTTCATAGAATATGAATAGAATATTAGAAGAAGAAGATGTGCTTTCTTCCAACAATACCCACCTATCTTGTCAATATGTTCCAAGAAACATGCCTCTTGTATTATTTCTAATTTAGACATGGTCACAAAGCACTCAAAGATTGTCACTTGAAATCTCTTGTCCAACATTATGCAAGTAGTGACTCCTGCTCCTGCTGTTTAAGTAACTAGTACAAGGAGGGGAAGCACCACCAAAAGGCTTTTCTTACTGAACTTGCTGTTCCCTCCATCATCCAAGACGCATGGCAGATAGAAGCCTCATTCAGGCATCATCCAACTGAGAAGGCTCAACATATGACCTTTCCAAATACTTTCCTCCCCACATTTGTGACCCTGCCCCTTCACAATGTTGATCTTACAAGGTTGGCTTCCTGCAGGCATAACACATTCAGCATAATGGACTGAAAGAAAAAGGTCTGCATGCATTCAGTTGGACAAAAACAAGCTTCCAGGCAAGCCAAGGTCCTGCAGGAAGCTGGCATCATTTGAGTGATGTTGGCAGGGGGTGGGACTTAACTGGAACACTCACAGGATTAAATTCACACTTTCAACATCCTGCACCATCAGTGCTCTAGTTCCTTAATACAATATGTGCCAGTAAACCTACTGTTGAGGAACACTCCTTAGTAAGGAGATTGTCTCATATGAGGAAGCATGGAGACTTTTTTTAACTAATCCATCCACAGACAACTTGCCACTTACCATGCTCCCTGACCCATATATAAAATAATTTATATTTTTCTTAAATAATAATAATAATAATAATAATAATAATAATAATATCACCATCAGTCAATTGCAAAAGGCAGCTTTACTTGGAACAGCTTATATCCTGTGATGATACCTTTAACACCATCAAACAACATCTGCCTACCGCAGGTCCTTGGGAAGGACTCGATAGGTAGACAAAAATGTCAAATCCAGTATAAACATCTGGCTGACTGTGCGACCAACCATAATAATAAATAGATGCTATCCTTCTCCTCCAGGAATAACTATGTTTAGAAGAATGACTAGGAGCTCTGCAAAGCCTCATAGAAACATGACATTTGTATATTTGTAGAAAATATAAATGTTGAGTGTCTACTGCTCAGAATTCTATTTGAAAATGTGGTCAGGTACTGAGCAAAAAGACAGAACAAATGGCAGGGAACAATCTTCACTACTTTTCCTTTTGGTAGAATGATGGTGCACCATGCCTACCATTTTGTGAATAGTCAAACTCCCTTCATGACAGCCATTTTGTGGTGCCAATGATATGCACTCCAAACTCCAGATGTGCCCATAGATCTAAAAAGATTGCCTAGTCCTGATTTACATTCTGCTTTATCTTCTCAGGTATTTTTAAAAAATGTTAGTAACACAGGTATAGTCTTCATACAGTCTACAGAGGTAACTGCCCTTCAAAAATTGCCCCATGTGGTTCTCCTACTCTTGTGGCTGTGCTCTGAACCTCTCACCTTGGCTCCACTGTTACATATAATGGGAAACTCTGTACAGTTTAAAATTCAGAGCAACCATGTCACAGAAAGCTCATGGAGGGAAAAAATGCACTTATTAAAACCCACATGCAGAAGAAGTCAAGCATGGTGTACTTTTCCTTCCTTTCAATAATACTTCATCACGACCCTCAGGATATTATCTCACTCAGGGGCCCAAGGAGCAGGACAAAAGAATATCCACATCACAAATCTCTTCAAAGTTCACATTTGGCGGGGAGTAATCGCCAACATTAATTTGTGCTCAGGGTGTGGGCTTTCAAAGATAAGCCAAGCTTTAAGCCAAAGCAAATGCCTTCATGTTGCAAGAATTTAACTGAGCAGAGGAACCCTCAGCAGAGAAATTTAAAGAGAGAAGCACGCACTGAGTTTGGAGGCCAAACTCCTTTCTTAGTGCCAAGAGGCAAAGTCCTGGGAGAATTCTGTGCTAAATTTCTAGCTGTTTGAAGAGCTGTAGTTAGGGCTAAATACATGGATAGCCTTCTGTGAAATTCTTGTACTTTCACACACCTGTTAGGATTCCATTTTGCTTTCTTTTCCATAAGCTTCTTCTCTCTTATATGTCGATATTTGAATTCTCAAAATCCTGATATACAGAGCTGCCCAAGAGTGATCGGGAAGAGGAAGGAAGGAAGGAAGGAAGGAAGGAAGGAAGGAAGGAAGGAAGGAAGGAAGGAAGGAAGGAAGGAAGGAAGGAAGGAAGGAAGGAAGGAAGGCAGGCAGGCAGGCAGGCAGGCAGGCAGGCAGGGTCTTTGAATTCCAGGAAAACCCTGGAAATATGGTTGCAATATTTCTTTTTAAGTGTGCTTCCAAAAATAATACAGTGTCCTCAGAATGAGTGGGGCAACTTATTTGGATTCAAGTCAAGATGCTACTGATCCTGAAGACTGCTCCTGCAAAGTGGCAGGAGGTTATGATGAGAAATGCTTAAGCGTTGAATAATAACATGTTGAAAACAGCCTGGGAGATGAAGCTGAATGACTTTTCTACCCCAACTTTCCCTGCTCTGCTTGGTTCTACTAATGAAACTACAATATCCAAGTCCCCATCTGTAACAGAGGCAACTACAGCACTAACAAGCTCTTTGCCACCGCTTCATCCAAATGCTTCAACAACTACAGCAGCTCTCATCTATTTATCAACCAAACCAGGATATGATTCTGGTACAGCATACGCTGCAAATTTCACCACTATTGAAACTATTGAATAGTTATCTCAGATGTTCTAGCATCAGTTTCATACCACCTAGAGAGACAGCAAGTCAGCCAACATGTATAGTGAGTAACATAATAAGATATTTCCACTGCACATAGCTATTATACCACATCTGATATAGAACAAATCCACTTTCTTAAGGCAGGTCCTGTTCCCTGTCCTCACAGAGTGGATAGTGATCAGATCTGGTGTTCAAAGGCCTTCCAAAGACTATTGTGCTACCCCTACATAGACCTTCCTGCCATCTTGTGGCCACATACAGACTGTATGATGATTGTGTTACCAAGGTGTAGGCCTCAAAAGCTTCCAAGGCCCACATTATTAGCAGCCATTACTTTTCACACAAGTTTCAGAGGGGCTGACACACTGAACTTTTAAAAATATCACCTTAAACTCTCTTTTCTCTATCTTCTTTAGTGTTACTAACTTCACTCATGTTAATGATATTTTGCTGTTCCATGAAGATACATTGGATATCATCAACTTCTTATGTTGCTGATATCCAGTTTATCTTCATGGAACACCAAAATATCATCAACCTTTTGGTTTTCCATGAAGTTAAACTAGAGATCATTAACATAAGAAGTACAATGCTTCCAGTTTCAGGGTTTACTCATTTAACATTTGGATCACATGTTGGTGACAAATGGCTGGGGTCATCTTCAATTTAGGATTAGAGTTAATCTGTAAAACCACATTGCAGTGGCAGTAATAGTGGTGGCAGTCCTTCTGCTGCACTTCCTTCTTTTCTCCAAATAATCATGTGTCTATTGGACCAAGGTTTTAGTGTGGTTTCTATCATTCACTGGGCTTAATAGGAATGTTCACCTCCCACCCTTATTTTTATGCTTCTGGAGTACAAAATTAATAGAAGGGATCACAGGTTCCAGAGATAGGAGATAGGCATCACCATTAACTAATAATACATTTATACTATATTTCCATATCTGAGTTCAGTGTTTCTTAAGCCCTGGCAACTTCATGATATGCGGACTTCAACTCCCAGAATTCCCCAGCCAGCATGTTGCCAAGATTGAGAAACACTGTGTGGGAGTCTAAATAAAAGCAAAGCAGAGGCAAACACAAGGAGGTTAAAACAAGAAACTGAACAAGCTAACAGATAACCATCAATCCTCCAATTTTCTATGAGACCCAGAAAAATCATCTTTCGGTAACTGTAGCTGTTGTATCAGTCTGAGAGAGGAAAAAAACCAAGCAGCAAATGATGCTCTCTTCTGGTTTGTCCTAAGGGATCTTTCCAAAAGAAGCAGAGACTGCATTTTCTTTTGCAGGGATCTAAAACAGGGGGGAAAAAACTCCTGTCATAACTTTGAATTGAAAGAAGTCCTATTACTTACCCGTTTGTCATGTACCTGCTGATGTGAGCCTATTTCTATCAACATACTGTAGATGAGAGAATTGGGTTCATGGTGTCAGATTTTCTTCCCTGCACTCCAGGCTGAAAACAGCTAACCCAAGGAAGGATTAATTATATTTACTAGAAAAATGGTTATCCATACTAGGTGGTTTCCACATTATCAGAAAAGTCAACAACCATTTTTGGAAGGCAGACATGGACAATGGCACTCTGCATTCACCACCCTCCCATTGTAAATGTGATCTATGGGTATGTTTTCCTGCTGCAGTTCATAATCACAGTCATCTCTCGTTATTTAAATCAGCCATGGGAACCCTGGTTTTTCAGAGAGCTCTCCATTCAATCAACAAGATTCTTCCCATATTTCTTCTACTGCCTGGAAAATTGAGATATGACCCTCTTCCATCTACCTACACTCTTAGATCATCAACAGGGCACCTTTTGTGAGTTCTACCATGAATACACATGCTATCTACGATTAATTAGGAGCTTTTCCCTTGGGACATGGCAAAGGACACAAGTATAAATCCACAGTTTGTGTTGGGGTGTCTTACCATAAACCAATTTAAGACCTCTATCCCCAGAAGGCAACTACTGAAGGCAACAGAACATATTTTAACAACAGTGGCATAATTCCATTTCCAGTACAATTAGGCCTTTAGGACTTCTCAGTTCTAGAATAAACTGCTCAGAGACATCCACACTTGAACCCACTGCATTCTCAGTGAGGGAAACCAGAAGGCATCTATTTCCTAATTAGGACTAGTAGGAATGAGTTTTATCGCTCTCCTCTTCTAAGGAAGGTGAGTGTAGATCAGTACAGGAGAGGGTGAACACAGAAAGTCTACTCAGAATAACAAATGGAACAGTATTCTTTTACTTTATGTCACTCATCAATCTTTATCCATTCACACCTTCCCTCCTCATAGTGTTCTTATTGCCATGGTGCTAGAGTGTACACAATTTTCCACTGGAGGAATAGGCCACGAGTTTACTCCTGCCCTTGGACCATTACACTGTAGAGCTGGAGTGGGCAAGCCTCCACTGATATCTGGGCAGGACTTCAATAGGTCCTTTAGGTCCAATAGAACCTAGAATCCTAATACACAGAATTTACAGTTCACTTGCCCTTATAAGGCGGTATCTATCCCCTTCTTATTATTCATAAATCATATGTATCCCTCACACAACTATTACATCCCTACGTAATAGTTACTTACATTTTTAAAATATTTTTAGTCCCACCTTTATTATTTTTTTTATAAATAACTCAAGGCAGCAAACATACCTAATATTCTTTCTTCCCATTTTCCCCACAACAACAACCCTGTGAGGTGAGTTGGGCTGAGAGAGAGGGACTGGCCCAAAGTCACCAAGCCAGTTTTCATGCCTGAGGTGGGACCAGAACTCACCATCTCCTGCTTTCTAGCCTGGTGCCTTCACCACTAGGCCAAACTGGCTCTCTTAATCTCTCTCGCTCTTTCATTCTCTCTCTGTCCAGTTACAGATTACATACAAAAAGAAAAATCAAACTGACCATCCTTTAATCAAGAATGATTAAAAGAACATAGTCTATATGGTTATTTACCCTAGGACAGATGTAAGACGAATTGATAGACAGTCAGACTTCCTACCTCATGAAATGAAAGCTGATAGGAAGATGATTGGAACTAGGGTATGCTGTTGTAGAGAAAGGTGAATAAGTAGCTGAATGAAGAACTGAATTAACTAACCTCTTTTCCTCCCTCTTCTTACGCTACCCAGCAGAACAATGTGCTGAATTCTGACCAATTAATGCCAACCTGAACCTTATTGTAATGTTACTTGCTGTTCTGAACATAGATTGGAACAAATTATTCTCTTTTTATCTTCAGATAACAACCTTCCATAATAACTTCATACAGCAAAATGAGGGTTTTTACTTTCGATCACTTGGTCTCATTTCTCATGTCTCCCCAGTCCATCTTTGAGACAAAAGGTCTGGTTTAGAACTGAAGGTCTTCCTGTTTATTCTGGAATGACTCCTTCCATTAGCCATGTTTGCAAACAAATGGATCATTCTAGCATTACTTTAATAAGTAATAAAAAAATAGTAGTAGAATTCAGAAGGGGAGTTCAAAGAGGAGGTCCCTTACAAATCTTCAAGTGGATAATGCAAGGAACAAAAGCTTGATCTGCAAAGCTTCTGGAATATTTCTGTTGGTTGGTTGGCAGCACTGCTTCTTAAAAAGGCAAATTCGATGTTACGCTGCAGCAATAGAAGTATCATTTCCAGATGGTGTGAAGCAATAGTCATGTTATGCTGGCATTGGTCGGACCACACCTCAGCTGTTATGTCCAGCATACTTTAATAAAGAATCAGGAAAACTGAAACAGATGCCGAAAAGGACAACAAAGCGGGAACTTGGAATATTTAGATTTTACATGCAGAAATTGAGGGAACATGAGGTCTGAGGAAGAGAAACCTGTGGACATATATCATAGCATTTTCCAATGCCTGAAGAGGTGCCTTGATCAACATCTCTTGTGTATCATCCCAGAGTGCAGGGCACAGAATAATGGTCCTAAATTAAGACAGACCATATTGAGTTAGGAGAAACTTCTTAATGGTAAGTCTGGTTTGACAACGACACCAAGTATCAAAGGAGGCAGTGAGGTCCCCTTTCCTGGATGAATTCAAGCAGCAGCTGGACAATTTATTACAGATGCCTTAAACTGGATTCTTCCACTGAGCAGAGAGTTGGATTCAATTTCCAGATGGCCCCTTCCAACTCAGTTTTTTTTAATTACTAACAACCACAAAGGATGGCCAGAAAAGAAAGGGAGGAAAAAAGACTTGGGTTCAAATGTAACAGCTACAAATGGAGGAGAAATTCATTTGATTTCCATTATAATACGAACCAACCTAACTTCATTCTACCTATTAATGCACCCATTGGAATGCATTAATTTTCCAGTCCAAAAATCCATACAAAAATGTATGAATTGGGGAAAGCTGCATATAAAAATACATACTGCAGGGAAAATGGCACATCAAAAGCTACGCGTTAGTAGAAATGTCTTCTAAAAATCTTTATATTGGACAAAATCATACCATTTGTGTAGTGGATATTTTAATCCATGTACTCAAATTCACCAATGATGCAAAATGGGATAAAATAAACTCTTCCTTCATAGAAATTAAAATAGATTTGTCTACTTCTATTTATTAATATATTTCTGGTAGCAGACCAGGCTTAATGGATTGCAACATTAACAGTTGGTCTAACAGCATTATATTAGGTCTCTGTTTCCAAAGTTCTTTCCACAGGAAACAAGAGAACAGATCTGCATAATATTTGCATGTGCTAATTTGTATATGTAAGCCAATACATTTTATCCTTGTGGGAAAAACTAATTTGTCACCTATATGCCTGCTCTTTAATTTGTTCTTTGACAGTCAACAACCAGCTAGTCTCCATTGTTTCTTTTTATATAAGACATGGACCAGACCGATGCCTTCTAAAGAGATGTTCTTCTACCATGCTTTACACAGTGAATTCTTCTCTTTAAAAAGAACCTAGGACTACGCAGTTTTCAAAGCACAAACCTTTGATTCAATCTCCTAAGTCACCACAGAAGCTTCGCTAGATCTCATAAACATTACTGGGCTAGATTTCTTTCTCTGTCTTTCCCTTGGGGTACGAACCCTCTAATCTAGGATGACACAGATCACTTTAGAAACAAAGGAGCTGAAAAATGTAAAGAACTCCAAGGTAAGTGAGACCCTTGATAGAGCACTTGCTTTAAGCTAGGCTCAGTTACTGTTCTCTTTATTTAAAGTAAATCTTGGGTATTTTTTGTGGTCATGGGTAAGATGTTGTTGTTATTATTGTTGGTCGCACAATCAGCCAGATGTTTAGACTGGATTTGGCATTTTTATCCACCTATCAAGTCCTTCCCAAGGACCTGGGATAGGCAGGTGTTGTTTGATGGTGTTAAAGGTATCATCGCAGGATGGAAGCTGTTCCAAGTAAAGCTGCCTTTTGCAATTGACTGATGGTGATTTTGTCAATGCTGATGGTGTTCAAGTGGTACTCCAGATGTTTTGGGATTGCACCCAAAGCACCTATTATTATTGGTAGTATCTTTGCTTTCTTTTACCAAAGTCATTCTACTTCTATTTGCAGGTCTTTATATTTTGTGATTTTCTCCAGTTCTTTCATCATCATCATCATCATCATCATCATCATCATCATCATCCCTGATGACTATAGAAAGCATGGCTGGTGATGTCATGATTTCAGTAGAATTGCTGGAGCTAAATCTTAGCCTATATGCATGTGTTCTACCTTAACCCCCTACCTGAGCATTTAAGCCATGGAAACTTGCAGAGCTTCCAAGCCCTAGCAGGATTTTTTAGTGAAGAAAAACTGGCCATAAATTATTCCAAAACAAAAGTGGTCCTATTCACCAAAAAGTGTGCTAATTGCCTTCACAGTTGGAAAATAAATGGCATCCACACTGAATAGCTCAAAGGCTTTAAATATCTCTGTTTCCTTCCAATCATCCACTACTTCGAAGGAACAAACAAAAGAAATCAGTGCTTAAGCGCACAGGGTTTCCAATGCCATAATTCAATTTGCTAGCTGCAGCGGCAACAATTTTGTCTTGGCTGCAGTTAAGTTACTCAGGGCCAAGGTGCTGTGTCTTCTGCTTTATCAAGCTTAGTTTTGTGATTGTACAGACAAGCGTTGGAAGCAACACAACCTAAGCTCTTATGAGTGATGTTGCAGACCTTTCCTCATTGTGTGGCTAATGCTTTCCCCCCACCCCCATTATGGCACCAAGGTGGTTGTGACTGTTGAGAGACAGACCTCAGGAGATTGGAATTAGGTATGTTGCAGCAGGTTGGCAAATGTGGTGGTAGATGGAGAAGGATTTGGAGGAGCCTCAGTTGCCATTTGAGCTGCAAGCTAGTGTTGGGGGATTCTGCAGCAACAGCTGAAGATGAGCCACAGAGTGTTATCTCCTGGGTCCAAAGCACCAGGGAGGAGGGGGACGAAGGACAACCTAGGCTTCTTGACCCCAAGGCCATCTAGAGTTTTGGTGCTGGAGCCACATCAGTACTGCCAACCAGCTGATCAGCAGTGCTTAGTGCTGGGCTGGAGATGCTCCCACTTAGCCGCTGAAGATCAGGCAGTGTGGCCACACTAGTACAGCCAGCAACAACTTTTGGCTGGATAGTGGTGCTGACTGTTTCCAGCAGAGGCCTTATTTTTGCCAGCAGCATCCCCAGCTCAATAGAGACAGTGGTGTCCATCAGGTGATACCTGAATCCAGTGTGTTGGAGCATCCAGAAACTTGGATGTTGATCATAAGTGGCAGTGGGAGCAGGTCAGCAGATGTACTGGAGGACTGGATTAAATCCAGAACTATTATGGGATCCATTATGCAGAGTGTCTCCATCGTGTGGAAGTAGGACTCAGTGTCTTAACAGTAGATACCATCTGCTCCTTTTCTGGTGCTTCAGTTTTGCCATATTTCATCTGTGGCTTCTGGAGGACTTGGCTGAGGAAGGGAAAGTGATTTCCATCTGTAAATATTAACAGTGGTTGGTGGGATCTGGAGATGCCTGTTCCTTTCCGGGTGAGATGGAGGGGAGCAACAGCATTCTTCTCTCTCCCTTGATTTGAATGTTAAATGTGTTTTTACATGAGAGAGTGAGAATCAGAGTGGGAGTATGTGTGTTAGGGGGCTGACAAACTGGGTGGGTGGGGGTCACTGAGTGCTTTGCAGAAGTGGTCCTGAGAACCAACTTGACCATCTATTAGTTGCCGTATTTTGTATTGACGGCTGTTAAATACTTGTGTCCTTGTTTCATTCTGATTAGGTTTTAAGCACTTCTCAAGTCTAGTCTTGTAAAGATGTGTGCCTTTTGTAGCCGATCTAGTAGACCAGAGATAGGTAGGAGTGGATAATGGTCTCTGTCACTCTGTTCAGGTCTTTGTAGTCATGAATGTTCCCTCCTTTCCCTTCAGAGTGGCTGCTGCTTTTCCTTCTTGTTTTGGGGGGACAAAGAATGCAGGTGCTGACGCTGGTGAGTTGGAAGGGCAAATGAAACCTTTTTTGACATTGACATCCAAATATTCCTTGAGAATGGCCAACTCATGAATAGACATGGGATACTGTTTCTTTGCTGGGATTTGGGCTCCTGGCTTCAAATTGATGGTGCAATTGCCTGATGGGGGCTAACATGGCTGCCTCTTCCTCCCCAGGCACACCTCCAAAGTCTGCATATTTTTCTACAAGTGACAGTTGCGTTGGAGTCAGGGAGTAGGTTTGCACTGCTTGTAAGTGATGCTGCTGGCATTTAGGGGAGGGGAATAAGAGTGGTGAATGTCCGGAATTGATCCTGGTCCCCTCCAAACTTCTCTGACAAGCTCCCATGGAGCATTGGCTGAGCCACCATTTGCTGTGCTGCCGTGGATTGGGGCAAATTCTGCCCCAGCTGTTGTGTTAGTGCTATCATGTTCATCTGTGCATCCACTTGCTGCTGGTATTGCAACAGTGCTGCAGCCAGATGCTCGGCAGATAGTGGAGTTTCTTGAGGATCGGAGGCTATTCCCGAAATTCGTCTCTTTGGAAGAGAGTAGGAGACTTGCAAGATTGATTCAGCCTTACTAGGTAGACTAGACAGGAAACATGACCAGATGACCTAATTCTACTTTATCGTAAGGCTACATTAACAGAATCTCGCAAGTTGAAAGTACCATTCTCCCCCGTCTCCTTTACAGCCCAAGGAATTAGGGAGGGTCCTTTCTGAGCCTCTTGCCCCACCCACTATCCAGTTGCAGGCTATGCTGTCTCTTATCTGATCATTCCCTAGACAGCAACTCTAGGCCCATTTTCCAAAGCTCTTTCCCACATACCATTACAGATGTGGAGGCCATTCAGTTACTATATCCTTGATGTGTCTGGTCTTCACAAGCCTTTCTCACAGATCAAGGAATGAGGCCCCAGAAACCACCTAGTTATGTGATTTACTACAATAGAATTAGACCTTCTCATTTGTTACATAGAGCTAAACTAATGCTTTAATAGGAGCTAGCTATAGCCCTGAGCATATAGCATATTAATGTAACTTTATTTATTTATTTATTTATTTATTTATTTATTTCAATTTATATGATTCCCCATCTCAAAGTCATGACTCTGGGCAGCTAACAATATTAAAATCAAAATGACATTAAAAACAGAAAGACTAGAAAAACAACACACATAAAAACAGCAGCTGGGGTAAAAACAAACTCATCAATCACGAATCAATGTATGGGTTCTGGCGTACCTCCTGACCCCCAGGCCCTGTGAGATCGTTTTGCCTGTTTCTAAAAGAATGGAGTTGCTTAAGTGATAATGTACTCCACATTAGTTACCCACAAAACATTCAGTAATAGAAGAGATAAAAATATAGAGCTACTAAAATGCAAAAAGCAGCTTAAAAGAATCTCTCACAGAAAAACTGGAAAGGACAAGATAAAGCCCAGGGGCTCTTAATTTTTTGGGCCAAGGACCACCTTGAGAGTTTGGTGAAACCTACTGGCCTCTTCTCAGAAAAAAAAAAGATATTTCAATGCATAAAATAAAATATATAGATATATTATATTATATTATATTATATTATATTATTATATTATATTATATTATATTATATTATATTATATTATATTATATTATATTATATTATATTATATTATATTACATTATATTATATTACATTATATTATATTATATTACATTATAAAGGAAACCAATTATGCTCCAATACAGTTATCAAAATATTTTAAAAATAACAAATATAGTAATATATGTGCTCCTTTATTAATCCATTCAATCAATAACCAGGCAAGCTAAATTTCACTTATAGGTTAGTGAAAACAAAGTTGTAAATTTTTGTTCCATCCAAGTCCATGGACATCCTTAAATTTATCCACAGATGCCTAAGAGTGGATAGATATTGTAGGCCCCAAGTTAAGAACCTCTGTTCTAAGTAGATCACAGGATGATAGATCTCTACTAATGTAGACTTATTCTGATGTAAAGAGGTACCAAGTGGTAAAAAAACTCATGATTTACATGTACAGAGAACACAATTTCAGATACAATAAAGCATTAGCTAACAAGACATAGAAAATAAATTAAACTTAACACAGTTCTTAGCTATCCTTCTATAGAGAATAGTGGATCCTTCAAACAGATGTTACTTCTGGGCCAATTTTGTTACCTGGAAATTCCTTCTTTCTACAAATTCCAGCTTCAACGTGATGCTGAAGGGACATGTTACTTGTTTCCAGCCCTTCGTCTAACAACGTCTGCTTGATTATTATTACAGTTAAAACTTTTTTCTAATTAGTAGAAAGAGAGAGGTTTGGGCATAATTTCTCTGCCTACATGATCTCCAGCCATGCCTCCATCAGGAAGATCCTGCCTGAGACAGAGGGATACATATTTCCTGTCTGGAAAGCAACTGTCAATCTTGTGAATGCCAGGTGGTCTCTCAACTATCTGGCTGCTTTATAATATGTTTGCTATTTGGGCTTTGACCATCAATTCACTTTACCTAATTAACAACACCCATCCCTGCCCCCCCAAATGTGTGTGTGTGTGTGTGTGTGTGTGTGTGTGTGCGCACACACAAAGTACCATCTGCCCTTGAACTTGGAGAGCCATTGATCAGAGATGACAGCTAGGTGGACCAGTTCTTTGACTGTATAAATCCATTTTATTCCTTTAGGTTATTGGGCACAGCAACAATTGAGCATCAAATTAATGGAACTTATCCCTCTTCAGAAATGTGAGTTGGAATGCAAAAATTTAAATATATTAAAAGATAAAATTGAACTGTTCCATGTATGGGGATTTGTTTCTATGCTTCCCCATGTAGCCCAGGAGAATTAGCCACCATATTTCTACAGAACTCATCATCGATGGGTTGCCCCATGCTGATGCATCTTCATTAATCACCATTGTCCTGCTGCTATATCTCCGAGGAAGCCCCATGGTTTCATAAATAAATTAGTTCATATGTGTTTGTTTCTCAAAAAACAAATGTCAGCAAATGCAGAGGACAAAAATGGTAAGATATAAAAACATAACTAGGATTTAGGGCTGCTCAGTGATGAACTACTCTGAGGAAGGCAATTAATCATCTACTCTTGTCCAATGGATAGAAGAACGACATTTGCCTAATGTGAAAAAAAATTAAGTGGAGGTGTTTGATTTTTTTAAAGATATTGGAAGAAGTGTAGGGAAGCAGCAAAACTCCATACAAATTGCCATAGCATTCATTTTGTGCTTATTAGAACTCATAGAGTACGCTAAGTTGTACATTTGAAACTTGTCCTAGATCATCACGTGGGCTTGTTACTTTTCTGCCTCAGTTCTTCCAAATGCAAAATAGAAATGTCAAAGACCTGCTTGATGGTGGAAGTGTTAGACTGTTTGCTTGCAGGTGGAAACATAACTGAGAAGGAATTATTCTGTCCTCCTTTTGGCCAAACATTCCACTGAGAGCAGCTATTGAGTAAATCTCTGTGATGTATATACCAGACATAGAAGAAGAAACGTTGGAAGAGGCCATTTAAGCATTGGATCCAACCTCTGCTCAATCCACAAATCAACATTAAAGCATCCCTGACAATTGGTTGACCATCCTCTGCTTGAACACATTCAATGAAAGGAAGTTCATCATCTCCCCTGAAAATTGTTCCACCATCTTCCTTCAAATTCATCTACCATCTCCCTTCCTGTAACTTAATTGTTCCATTTATCCCATGCCCTGTGTTCTGCAGTCCACATATGACAGCCCTAATGAAGAATGGGTCATGGCTTATATCTGTGAATGATAGCACTGTACTTAATGACTATCTTCATATCGGCCCCCTACTCAAAGCTTCTCAAGTCTAAACATACCCAGCATCCCCAACCTGTAACAAAGGCAGGAACTGAGAAAAGCTTCCTCCAAAAATCCCAAAGCCTCTTAAAGCTTCTTTCAAAGATATAGAATCTTTGAAACGATATGGATCCCAAATGATAATAGAGTAATAGAGTTGTTTTAACAAGGCAGTTACATGGTCCCTATAATAACTCCAAATGCCTATATCTTAACTTAGATTTTATACACCTCAATTTTTAAATACTTTTACAGTGCATCTCATTCTCTAAATGCTAAAACAGTCAAGCTTCAGCACACACACACGCACACACACAAATGCACACACAGTAATGAAGCTGCAAGATACAGTTCCCAAGTAACTGCATGGCAGACAGTATTGTGCCAGCCAAAATAGGTAAAATTGGCAAGTAAATTCAGTACAGATCAGCAGCCTGCTCACAGATGGAAAAAGTATGTACAGTTATCTGCTAAATAGATGGATTTGGGGGTATGCAGAAACAGGAGCTCACAACCAAGTGTTAGATCTGCAGAGAAAAAGAGAGAAAGAGAAAAAATACTCTTTTTGGATTTGGGCGGGGGGGGGGGGCTTTATTTTTGCTTTCCCGGTTTAGTTGGGAAAAATAAATGGAGCAGTTCTCCCAAGAGTTACTTGGCTTGCAAGATTACTAGTGTGTAAACAGAGAAAATCACTATACCTAACTATAACCTTTTATAGTTTTAGCTAGGGAGAGTGGGAAGCATTGCCTTCAGTGACAGAACAGCATTCAAACAATAAAACAATAAATAAAGTCAGAGGGCAGGCCGCTCTCAGGGAAGACAACCCCGGTGTTTGTCGCCAGTGGCGTGTCCTGGCCCTCTGGACTCAGACACAGGCCCTGGACAGCAGACCCATGGAGGCCCTGGCTTTCGGCTGCTGCTTCTTAACACCAGGTCAGTTAACAACGAGCCCCCCCCCCCGCCTCTTTATATGTGATTTGATCACTGAGGAGTGGGCCGACCTGGTGTGTATCGCTGAGTTCTGGCTGGGCCCCGAAGGGAGGGGGTACATTCCAGAAATGTATCCAGCTGGGTTCATGGTTTGGCACCAGGCGAAACCCCAGAGCAGGGGAGGAGGGGTAGTGGTTGTCATCCGGGAGTCTCTACTACCTTCAGGGGTGCTGCTCCACAAGTGGCCAGTTGTGAGACCCTGTTCCTGATGTTGGGCTCACGAGAACAGCTGGGACTATTGTTGCTGTACCAGCCTCCCTGCTGCATAGCAACCTCCCTGCCTGAGCTGCTGGAGTCCATTGCAGGGCTGGTGGTGGAGTTCCCCAGATTTATGGTCCTAGGGGACTTCAACCTGCCATCCCTAGAGTGTGTCTCAGAGGCAGCTTGGGAGTTCATGGCCACCATGGCAGCCATGGGCCTGTCCCAGATTATTCAGGACCCGACTCAGGACAGTGGCTTCACACTGGACTTGGTTTTCTTGTCAAGGCAGTGGCAATGTGATCTGAAGGAGGCCATGGTCAGATCATGCCCTGGTGGCCTTGAGGTTCTCCTATACTACTCCCCTCCTCAGGGAGGTGGGACCTATTCAACTGGTCTACCCACAGTGACTGATGTACCCAACTGGGTTCCAAAGGGAGCTGGGGGTTATACCTGAGGGTCTGCTGCATGGTCCGGTGGAGGCCTTGGCTGCTGCCTGGAATAGGAAAGTGGCCAAGGCCTTGGACAAGATCACGCCCATGAGACCTCTCCTAACCCATCGAGCCTGACATTCCCTGTGGTTCATGGAGGACTTGAGGGTCTTGAAAAGGGTTAAGAGACATCTAGAGTGCCGCTGGAGGAAAACAAGGACCGAACATGATTGAACATAAGCTGAAGCTGTGATTATGGCCTACCTTGTGGTGGTAAGAGCAGCGAAATGGCAACATTTCTTTGCTCTTATTGCATCTGCAGAATGCCACCCAGCAGTGCTGTTTAAGATCACCCAATCCCTTTTGGGAAAGGGGGGCCCAGTGGCCCATTTACAGGGCCATGCAGAGGAGTTTTCTGGGCATCTGGAGGATACAATCACTCACATCTGGTCCCAGTTAGATAGCAAGCATCCAGCATGGTCTATAGAGATGCCCAGGTACAGACTTACCCTGTTATCTGGGAATAGTTTGATCCTGCTGAACCTGAGGAAGTGGACAGGGTCCTCTGAACAGTCAATGCCATCACTTGCCAACTAGATCCATGTCCTTCCTGGCTGGTTAAGGCTGCTTGGGAGGTGACGTGTGGGTGGGTCCAGGCGATGGTGAATTCATCCTTGAGGGAGGGAGTGTTTCCAGCTGCCTTTAAAGAGGCATTGGCGCATCCGCTCCTCAAGAAGCCATCACTGGATCCCACTTTTGTCCAGTCTCCCACCTCCCTTTTCTAGGGAAGTTGGTTGAGAAGGTGGTGGTGTTGCAGCTCCAGAGGATCCTGGAGGAAACAGATTATCTGGACCCCTTCCAGTCAGGTTTCACGCCTGGATTTGTGACAAAAACGGCATTGGTCACATTCATGATGATCTCTGGGAGAAGCGGAATGGAGCTAGTGCATCCATCCTTGCTCTTCTTGACCTCTCAGTGGCTTTCGATACCATCGACCATGGTATCCTTTTGGTAGTGGGTGGCACAGTTTTGCGCTGGTTCTCTTCCTTCCTCCAGGGTTGATCCCAATCAGTGTTGATTGGGAGCAAGAGATCCAGCCTGTGGCCTCTCCTTTGTGGGGTGCCACAGGGTTCAGTTCTCTCTCCGCTCCTTTTTAACATCTACATGAAACCACTGGGTGAGATCATCCGCCATCATGGGATGAGGTATCATCAATATGCCGATGATACCCAGTTATACATCTCCATCCCGGGTGACTTGAGTGATGCCATGACCGCCCTTTCATGGTGCCTGAAGGCTGTGGGGGTTTGGATGGGGAACAACAGGCTTCAGCTGAACCGTGGTAAGATGGAGTGGCTGTGGATTGGAGGCATCTCTGTATCCGAGAATTTACCATCTTTGGTTTTAGACGGGGTGGCACTGCCCCAGACAGACAGGTGTATAATCTGGGGTTCCTCCTGGACTCACAACTCCTGCTTGAGGAGCAGATGGCAGTCATGGCCAGGGGGGCCTTTGTCCACCTTCGTGTGGTGCACCAGTTATGCCCCTTTTTGGATCAGGAGGATTCTTGCTAGAGGTTGTAGCTAATAGACATAACTGGACTGAATTAGCATTGTCTCTTGGAGTTCCTTTGGCTAGGCCTGACATCAATCTTCCCAGACTAAAACCCCAGTTCCCAAAGTTCTCCAGCCACAACAGTGTGAATTCCTCAGGGAGGTGCGAGTCTCATCCTCTTGTTCCTCCCATGTGGTTCTGGTGAGCTAAGAAAATGTTTATCTCCCTGAGCTTGGCCTTCATAATTCCATTCCATCACAGTGCCCTTGAATTATCTGCCAACTCTCCATCTTTCTTGGAAGCTATTTGTTTATTATTAGGACTGTTTTATATTGCATTTTAATGAATTTTATCTTTGCTGTAAACCTCCCAGGGTCGTTTCAATGAGATGGGCGGTGACACACTTGATAAATAAATAAAAAATAAATAAATAAACCCAAGATAACATGTTTCTGAGCATGGCATCTCTGTTGTGTATGTGTTGTGTGTAGAAGGTACAACTTAGCACAAGAAGCATTCTTTCTGTATATGAATAATAATATAAGATTTTATCAGGTTTATTCTCATAAACTCATTAAGGTTAAGGCACTAATGGAAATTAGCTATGGTGATTCTGTATCAGAAGTCATAGGGCTCTCATTACTTAGATTCTGGAATAGGTAAGTGCTGCTTCCAGAACAGAATGTAGGACTAAATATGATGTGATCCATTCTTAGGATCCCAGATTAAGCTAAAATGTACTTCAGTGAGTAAATTGTGATCAAGGAAAAGTATGCAGGCAGGAGGATTTATACTTCTGTGATGGTCCAAATGCCCCAAAAGAAAAAGAGGGAGAGGAAAGGTTTTGAAAACTAGAACAGTGGGGAGATTATGCCAGATCCCAGGAGATAATAGAAGCCCAGTATGGTTAGGAGGGAATGTAGCTCAGTTTGAAACTCATTTTAAAACAAATGATATTCAATGACCTATTAGTCATCCAGCCCTGCCTTCCCTAAAAGTGGAGATCTCTCTTTTCTGCAAATAGTTGCCCTTTGTATAGCTCCAAGTAAACTGATATGTTTATTTGTTTTAGCATGTTAGAAATAAAGTAGAACAATAAAATATCATTCATTTTAAAATGGTTTCTTTGGCTGTAAATTCAGACCCTCTCTTGTGCTGAATGTTGGTCTTATCTCATTTTAGACATAGATGTTTTTACAGGAATAAAACTGTGTAAGCTGGCTATGTGGTTTTGTTTTGTAGTGCCCTTGAGAAAGGAATCTTTCTGAAATGTGATGGGCCTTTGTACAATAAAAGATATTTTGTACTTGAGATATTCTTCTCCTTTTTCTGGTCCAAATGCCCCAGTCTGAATAACCAAATCATCAGAGAATACCGTGCTGTGAACTGCCATTTACATTTCCCATAATGCCCCAGTAACTTGATAGAAACTGTGGGAAATGTAAATGGCAGCTTAAATAGCTGGTGCCAGATTCACTCAGAGGATGGGCGGCCGAAGTGGGAAGGGATACACAGGGGACATGTTACCAAGGCCCTCTCCAATCGAAAGCTTGATCTAAGAAAATCCGAATGGTCTCCAAAATAAGTGCACATGTACTTTCCTTCATAAAAATGCCGACTGGGGCTTCCTTTGCCTCTCTCCATGTTAGGGTCCTTTTGAATTATGCCATCACATTATAAGCCTGCAGGCAGACTCCTGAAATAATAATTAAAACATTAAAAAGAAAAAAAATATCCCTCAAAATCTGGCTCCCATTCCTCTGGTAACATCTTTGCATCATCTCCCACAGAACCTGGTCACCTAAACAAATAAATAAGTGATCCCCGAGCTACTGAAAAGTTGCCCTCCTTTTTATGGATAACACTAAATCAGTTGCTATATGGTGGCAACCAGCCATTCATTTTAAAGTTTAAACTTTAAGCCATGATGTTCTATTGCCTCTGCCCAGCCCTTCAAACCAATACTGCGGATCTGGCTTGGTGAGCAAGAATAAATTCTAGTTTTGTAACTTTGAATGAGATGCTCCAGTGTGGTTTGAGTGAAAAAGAAAAGCTGTTCTGAAATCTGAGTGGGAAAATCCCCAGCGCTTTCCCACAAAATAAGGAAACGGGAGATACTGTAAATGAAGGAGGAACAAAAGAAAAACATCATGACTGAATCAGGTCCTGGGAAGATGGTGTGAATTACAAAAATCAGAGGGGATGAGGTAATGAGAAACAAATAGCTTGAAGTTAAAAAAAAAAAAAAAGCAGATTTTATAAGGTGGGTGGGGATTCATTTGATTCTCCTTCCTTCACTTTCTCCTCACTGAAATCTATGTCCGTTTTTTCACCATTATTTTTTATCTGTTGATGTCAGTGGCCCCGTAAAAGAGAATGCGTGAAGAAACCAAAGTACTAGCATATTGCTTGAGATTATATTTTAACTTATTAGTTTTACTGCCTCAAATGAAAAATATCGACTCATACTGAACGAGTGCAAGCAATGCCTAAGCTGAGTTGTACAAAAGCTTGTGGAACAAGGTTTTCTGGAAAACTGTAGCTTGTAAAACACCCTGAGGAAATGGAATCCAAGTATTGCATTGGACATATGTGTAAGATAAATCATGGTTATCACAAGGAGCAAAATTCTTATGTTAGCTTAACAACTCTATAGGAAACAGATGCTTTAGTTTGGAAGTAGGAGGTCACTGGCATCTACAGGGGATGGGTCAAAAAAGGCAAGATGTTAATTGTGGAGGTATGATGACAGCTCCACCCTCTGTGTGTGTGTGTACGCGCACAAAAGGGCAAGGCTTTCATCATGCTGCCATAGCCATCTAACCTGTTTTGACTGCCCCTGGATGCCACTGTGGGGAGTTTTCTGAATACAGCCTACAATGGAAACATATGTCAAGCCAAGGAGACTCCTAATCCATACAGAAAGGAATTGTTCTCCAAGTACAGCGAACACTTAATAGAAAGTTTCTTCATTCAGGCCCTTACTTCCTCAGTGAATGCCCCTGGGGCCCAGAAATAGATACCCCACTTCAATAAAGCAGCAAATAGTAATAAATATCTTCACTTTCCATATTGTTTTGTACATTATGGTCTTCTGCTTTTTCTGACCCATATCAGTGTGGTGGACTGTGCCTAAGCAGCCACTGATGAATGAATGGATGGTAAAAACAGTGCATGAAGACTGTTTATTGAAGCTTTGTCGTGAGATCAGTGAGGCCTTTGAAACCAGTCTTAGACGCTAATATGCAAACGCCCATGTATATCAACCTACATTTGTGCACAGAACAGCAGCCCCTCTGAGCTCAGCAGGGCTACTCTTTTATACAAAGTTAAACCACTGGGAAAGTCTGGGGAAAGGAGACCAAATCAATAACAATGGAAAGTACTTATGATAACAAGCAAATGTTTCTATCCTTTATTCCTTCAACTCAGTGATGTGGTCTGGAGAAGCAGAGAGGCTAGAACATTAAACAGTATTCCCTTAAGTTTCAAAATAATTACTGTAAGAGATTAGAAAATTAAAGCAGTTAGTGAGCTTTTCTCGACGTTCTTTTAGTTTAATCCCCCTTTTTAAAAAATGAATGGCAAAACTAGCTCAGGGTGAAATATGTACACATGACACAATGTTTGGTACAGATTCCAGTGCCTTTATATTGAAAAGAAATTTGAAAAGTTGTATGATGCCATTACACTGTTTCCCCATCTCTCCTACACTTTCGCATTTTCTTCAACAACCACAACAGCAACAACAACCAAATGCTTAAATCCAAAAAGTACATGGAAGCTATCCAAAAGTGTACATATAATATGTAAAAATGAAGGCAAAGAAATAAAAAGCCATCTGGATTTTAATAAGTTCATTTGAAGTTTGTGTACAACTCTAGGTGGCCACCAAAGACAGAAATATCTCATATACAGCACTCATGCCTTCTACTTTATAGAGGCCAGTCCTCAAGTAGAAGAGTTATCCATCTTTGATTTGTCCTACTTCCTCAATGGGGAGAACGTTGTAGCCATTTGTAGCTTTCCCCCATGTGATGCTCTCCAACTGTATTGGAATTAACTCCCAGAATCTCTAGACAGCATGGCTAATTATGAATGCTGGCATAGCACCCCATACATACTACCATCATAATTCCTGGCAATAACTGGAATGGCTTTAATTACAGTCAGCTTTTCATAACCACTTCTGTAGGCAATAAGACCACATTTCCTCCTGCGTCACACTAATGTGAGATTAATGTAGGTCTCACCTCCTTTCTTGCCTGCTCAGGATTGACCAATATGAATGGCTCTTCCATTCCAACAATTAGAGGCGTTTTCATAACCAGACACAACATACTCAACTGCAGCAACTCATTTTTCACAGTAGCACCAACAACGCATATTGGAAATGAATGAGGTCAGCGGAAATCTTTGGAAGACTGGGATAACAGGAGACCTGGTGCCAGTGTGGTGATATCACTCATAGGGACAAAGCCAATGTTTTGGTTTTTTTCCTATTTCTTAAAAAGGAACATAGACTGCATTTGGCACATTTTCCTTGACTTAAGGGGGAAATGAATTTCTACACTTTGGCAGCACAATTTGGGGGTGGTGGGAATAGAGGTAAAATATTGAAGGCTTCCAGAATGATGCTAAGGGGCTTTACATAGCTTCGTAGGTGGTCCATTCTTGATTTATGTTATATTCAGTGCCTATAGAAATATACTGCCTAGCTATCAGACAAAATCTGATTGCTAATATGCAGGCACCTATACTATATATCATACTGTACGTTGCTGAAGGACAGTTTCCACCTTATTGGTACCATTGGAGGTGCCCATCTTCCATTTCATGCATACAGCTAGGACCATGACTTTGAAATAATACAAAAGCTCTGTAGATGAAATTTTTCATTCAAGTGTTGCATCGCTTGATCTTATCAAACAAGGACACATTTTTGTGATGTATCGATGCTGCACAGGACTTTCTTTCAAAGATCAGATGCCCTTTCTGTACTCAGCTGACCCAGAGAAAATAAATATGTATCTAGACTAAGACGCTGGAGTTCCCCAAGTCAGTTACAGGTGGGGGCGACAGCAAAAACCAAATGTTTCCCTTGTTGGTGCTACATTAATTTTCTCAGGCTTTCTTATCTTACATATGTGATTGTCATCGTTTTCCAAAATTAGAGCAGAACAAGGCCAATTTTGCAGTTTCCTTTTAACACTCAATATGTGGGTTAATTTCATTTTTAAAAACTTCAACAGATAAATACATAACATAAATAAGGTACCTTTATCCAGAATGATCGGGTAGGGCATTTGTTAAGCAAGGTAACCTGCAAAATATAATTTTCTGGCTTGGCATGTAAAAAAGGATGTTATGAAATGCCATGTACATGTTTTGTTTGTTGTTGTTTAGTCGTTAAGTCGTGTCCGACTCTTCGTGACCCCATGAACCATATTGCGCCAGGCCTTCCTGTCCTTCACTGCCTCCCTGAGTTTGCTCAGTTTCATGCTCATTGCTTCAGTGATGCTATCTAACCATCTCATCCTCTGCCGTCCTCTTCTCCTTTTGCCTTCAATCTTTCCCAGCATCAGGGTCTTCTCCAAAGAGATCTCTCTTCGCATTAGGTGACCAAAATATCTGAGCTTGAGCTTCATTATCGATCCTTCCAATGAGCAATCAGGGTTGATTTCCTTTAAGATTGACTGGTTTGACCTCCTAGCAGTCCAGGGGACTCTCAAGAGTCTTCTCCAGCACCACAGTTCAAAGGCATCAATTCTTCGGCGCTCGGCCTTTTTTATGGTCCAGCTCTCACAGCCATACATTACTACTGGAAAAACCATAGCTTTGACTATGCGGATCTTTGTCGGCAAGGTGACGTCTCTGCTTTTTAATATGCTGTCTAGGTTTGCCATAGCTTTCCTCCCAAGGAGCAAGCGTCTTTTAATTTCATGGCTGCTGTCTCCGTCTGCGGTGATCTTGGAGCCCAAATAAATGAAGTCTGTTACTGCTTCCATTTCTACCCCTTCTATTTGCCAGGAATTGATGGGTCCAGATGCCATGATCTTAGTTTTTTTAATGTTGAGTTTCAAGCCAGCTTTTGCACTCTCCTCTTTCACCCTCATCAAGAGGCTCTTTAGTTCTTCTTCACTTTCTGCCATTAGGGTGGTATCGTCCGCATATCTGAGGTTGTTGATGATTCTCCCTGCAATCTTAATTCCGGCTTGTGATTCTTCCAGCCTGGCATTTCTCATGATGTACTCTGCATATAGGTTAAATAAGCAGGGTGACAGTATACAGCCTTGTCGTACACCTTTCCCTATTTTGAACCAATCGGTTGTTCCATGACCGGTTCTGACTGTTGCTTCTTGGCCCGCATACAGATTTCTCAGGAGACAGGTAAGGTGGTCTGGTACTCCCATCTCTTTAAGAATTTGCCACAGTTTGTTGTGATCCACACAATCAAAGGCTTTTGCATAGTCAATGAAGCAGAAGTAGATATTTTTCTGGAACTCTCGTGCTTTCTCCATGATCCAGCGAATGTTGGCGATTTGATCTCTAGTTCCTCTGCCTCTTCGAAACCCAGCTTGTACATCCGGTAGTTCTCGGTTCATGTATAGTTTCTTGTATAGTTCTTCTGTGTATTCTTGCCACCGCTTCTTAATCTCTTCTGCTTCTGTTAGGTCCCTGCCTTTTTTGTCCTTTATCATGCCCATCTTTGCACTAAACGTTCCTTTCATATCTCCAATTTTCTTGTAGAGATCTCTAGTCTTCCCCATTCTATTGTTTTCCTCGATTTCTTTGCATTGTTCATTTAAGAAGGCCTTCTTATCTCTCCTGGCTATTCTCTGGAAATCTGCATTCAGTTGCTTATATCTTTCCCTTTCACCCTTGCTTTTCGCATTCCTTCTTTCCACAGCTATTTGTAAAGCCTCATCAGACAGCCATTTTGCTTTCTTGCATTTCTTTTTCTTTGGGATGGTTTTAGTTGCTGCCTCCTGTACAATGTTACGGACCTCCGTCCATAGTTCTTCAGGCACTCTGTCTACCAAATCTAATCCTCTAAATCTATTCATCACCTTCACTGTGTACTCACAAGGAATATGATCTAAGTCATACCTGAGTGGTCTAGTGGTTTTCCCTACATTCTTCAATTTAAGCCTAAATTTTGCAGTAAGAAGCTCATGATCTGAGCCACAGTCAGCTCCTGGTCTTGTTTTTGCTGTCTGTATAGAGCTTCTCCATCTTTGGCTGCAAAGTATATAATCAATCTGGTTTCGGTATTGACCATCTGGTGATGTCCATGTGTAGAGTCGTCTCTTGTGTTGTTGGAAAAGAGTGTTTGCTATGACTAGCTTGTTCTCTTGACAGAACTCTATTAGCCTTTGCCCTGCTTCATTTTGTACTCCAAGGCCAATCTTGCCTGTTATTCCGATTACTCCTTGACTTCCTACTTTAGCATTCCAATCCCCTATGATGAAAAGGACATCTTTTTTTGGTGCTAGTTCTAGAAGGTGTTGTAGGTCTTCATAGAAGCGGTCAACTTCAGCTTCTTCAGCATCAGTGGTTGGGGCATAGACTTGGATGACTGTGATATTGAATGGTTTGCCTTGGATACGCACTGAGATCATTCTGTCGTTTTTGAGGTTGTACCCCATTACTGCCTTTCCCACTCTCTTATTGACTATGAGTGCAACTCCATTTCTTCTAAGGGTTTCTTGCCCACAGTAGTAGATATAATGGTCACCCGAATTAAATTCACCCATTCCCGTCCATTTCAGTTCGCTGATTCCCAAGATGTCGACGTTCAATCTTGTCATCTCATGTTTGACCACATCCAGCTTGCCTTGGTTCATAGATCTTACATTCCAGGTACCTATACAATATTGTTCTTTACAGCATCGGACCTTCTTTTCGCTTCCAGATACATCCACAGCTGAACGTCCTTTCGGCTTTGGCCCAGCCGCTTCACTCTTTCTGGAGCTACTTGGAAATGTCCTCCGCTCTTCCCCAGTAGCATATTGGACACCTTCCGACCTGAGGGGCTCATCTTCCGGCGTCATATCTTTTAGCCTTTTAACATTGTCCATGGGGTTTTCTTGGCAAGGATACTGGAGTGGGTTGCCATTTCCTTCTCCAGTGGACCACATTTTGTCAGAACTCTCTGTCATGACCTGTCCGTCTTGGGTGGCCCTGCACGGTATAGCTCATGGCTTCACTGAGTTACGCAAGCCCCTTCGCCACGACAAGGCAGTGATCCATGAAGGGGATGTACATGTTTAGGTTTATCTTTTCCATACCTCCCTACATTTTTTTTCCTGCTTTGCAGGACATTTTCTTCACCACCATTTTTCCCCTTTTGGGGTTCTTTTTCCTTAAAACACAGTAGCAGCCAGTAAAAAAATTGTGTTGTGAATGTCATGGCAGCTGTCAGCCCTTCAGGACAGGACAGGTCAGGAAACAGACTTCACGTATTTGACTGGGACTACAGTTTGTTGATATAGGTTATAGCAGAGAATCTTGAAAGCCTTCCCTCCCTCTCATGCCCCAAAGAATTAGTGTGGAGTCTTTCTCACACTTTCTCTGTTTCCCAGGCTTAAAGCATACTTTTGTCTTTGTAATAATTTCTGCATAGTTTGCCAAGGTTGTCTCCCTGGCTATCTACAGCATCAGATGCTCAATAGTTAGTCCAAGTTGGTACTGTGGCAGGATCACTCATGACAAATATAGCCAGTTCAGAGTGAGGGTAATACTTTTTATGTCACATTGCCCTCACTCTTGTTGAATAGAAGGAGGGTATGCAGCAAATGCAGCCGCTGCTATTCCTGTTGTTCTCCAAATGCTATTGATCACCTCCACAAATATGAAGAGAACATACAGTGCAAATGAAGCTACTGCTGGTGCTTTTCAAATAAGTGGGTGAAATTTCATCCCTGCTGATTACACCCATCCCCCACCCCAAAAAGTGGTTTTCAACCCCTGTTAGCAAGAGTATAAACTTGGAGGAATTTCACTGAGTCTTACATACAACAAATCCAAATAAGTAACATCTGGAAAAAGGGGACCAGATCAACCAAACCAGAAAAATTATAGGAGAGACCTTTCTAAAGGCAGAAATCCTTTATCTCCTCCTTTCTCTCTAGTAATGACTGGGGGGGGGGGGAGGGAAAACATAATTACCTTGAGATTTCTCTTACCCCTATAAAGTGACAGTAAATGAAATGAGCAGAAGAACACGCAACATATATTTTATTGTACTATCCTTTGAGGGGAAAACTGGAATAGGAGAAGATGTGGGGTTACGACATTGAGAAACAGCTCAATAGCCTGTGATGTCTAGCTAAATCTTAAAAGACAAATGGCACAGGCGTCTCTAGTTCTTACTGACTCAACACAGGAGTTGGTATCAGACGTTTTCCCTCATTCACACATACAAATCACTTGATGCTATAGTCAAAGAGCAATTAATACAAATGGGGTAACAATCCAATACTGCTATAGCTAAGAGCCTTGATTGGATTGGTTTCCACTCCATTACTATCCCTAAAATATTGTCAGGATCTTAAGATAGATTAGAATGATAGATAGATAGATAGATAGATAGATAGATAGATAGATAGATAGATAGAAAATAGATGATAAATAGATAGTAGATAGTAAATAGATAGATGATTGATAGATAGAAGATAGATTAGATAGATCAGTGTTGTCCAAACTTGGCCACTTTAAGATGAGTGGACTTCAACTCCCATGCATGGCTGGCTGGGGAATTCTGGGAGTTGAAGTCCACTCATCTTAAAGTGGCCAAGTTTGGACAACACTGAGATAGATGATCGATAGATTAGATAGATGGTAGGTAGGTAGGTAGGTAGGTAGGTAGGTAGGTAGAGGGATGGAAGGATGGAGGGATGGGATGGGGTGGGATATAAGAAAGTTGCACACATGCATACACGTATCACACAAATCCATTTTGGCTAGAAACTTGCTATAATTTTATAATTTTGTGTCTGTCAATATATTTAAAGTACTTGTGATTAACAGTTTGTTATTCCCCCAGAATTTCTGTTTATATCATTGATAAAAAGCATCCAGATGTCACTTGAAATATCATCCCTGTTCTCCAGTCTGAACTGTGCATCTCCTTCATATGCCACTAAGCCAGACATTGACTCAACCATTCAGCAGCAGACGGCCCAGATTTACTTTCTTCCTTGTTAACGTGATTCCATCAGTTGATGGCAAGGCTGGTACATTGCTGCCTTTTATTCAAGCTACAGGCAGTTTTAATTCCAATGTTTTTGCTTAAAATACAAAAGTGTAGAGAGAGATCAGTGCTTTGATCTTTAAAAAAAGCAGGGGGGGGTTGCCCTAACCTGTAGTTCACCCACCCACCCAGAAACATGACATAATTCCATACCAAATAATATCTTCCGTGAATGGATGTCATACAGAATATACAGCAATCTTAACGTCGTGTTCAAAGAAAATAAAATGGCATGAAAAAGAATGACTAAACAGTACATTGTAGTATAGGCCAACTCTAGCTTTGTATGGACACACTGAGGAGCAGATGTAACTTACTGGATCTGGAAAAGCATTTAAGACAGATATCCAGCCTTTATCTGTAGAGTTCCAATGAAGAAGAACCTATCACTTCACAAGGCTATCTATTCCACAAGTCTTACCATTAGGAAATTCTTCCTAATATCTAACCTGAATCTATTTCTCTGTAGGAGCAATATACTGGTTCTGGTCCTGCCCTCCAGAGGAACAAAGAATCTTTACTTCCTCCTGTATATGACAATCCCTTAGATATATGGAGACTGCTATCATAATTCCACTCAGGGAAACACAACCATTCCTTTCACTGTTCCTCATTGGATTTGGTTCCCAGTCCCCTCCCCATCTTAGTAGCCCTCCTCTGACTTCACTCCAGCTGGGGCCTACTCAAGACACAATAGGGTATCACAGTTACTTCCTGTGATCTAGACTGTATGCTGCCATGAATACATTCCAAAAGAGCATTTGCTTCTCTAGCTGCTGCATTACACTGTTGGCTCATGCTCAATGTGTTCTACTAGAATACCAAGACCCTTTTCATATATACTATTGCCAAGCCAACTCTCCTGCATCCTCTACTTGTGCCTTTCATTTCCCCCCACCCCAAGCAGGAACTTGCGGGGGGGGGGAGTGAGTCAGTATTGACTCCTGGGGACATATTAATCATCTGACTTTGTATCTGAGGCAGGATTAGAACTCATGGTTCCTTTAACCACTATACCAGACTGGCAGATAGCTAGATAGCTAGATAGCTAGATAGCTAGATAGCTAGATAGCTAGATAGCTAGCTAGATAGATAGATAGATAGATAGATAGATAGATAGATAGATAGATAGATAGATAGATAGATAGATAGATAGATAGATAGATAGATGATGGAATGGATTTTCATATTTCTGCAAAACTTGTTCTTCCATATGTGGTGTTACTTCCCTTTGTTTGTCAGTAGCCTCTTTTTGATGATATTCTTTAAACACTTAGCAGCTGAATTTGCTATTAAAGGGAACTATTATTCTTAATAATAATATTGGATTTTTCTGTGTATGAGATATGAACAGCCTGGTAATTTTCTATCAAAAAGGCCTCCGTACATTCTGCTTGCTGATTTCCTGCTGCAATTGCCAAAACTCTACGATGTGGCTCTTTCTGTTCCAATTTGAAGGAAGAGACAAATCTGTTGTTTTTTTTTAAAAAAAAAATCAGAACTTCATCCCACAGAATCTTTCTCATCCTGTTTGCACAGTTTAGCTTTTAATCAATGTACTAATTAAAGAACATACCCAAATGTGTGAGCCAGATTTATGCTGTTGTTAAGCTGACAAGTTGAAACAGTGGGAGTGCAATGAAGGCAACCCAAAATTTGAGTCAAGGAATGCAAACCCACACACCCTTTAATCTGCAACACTGAAGCCTGCAGGGATGAACAAGATACTTTGGAATGGGAGTAAATAGGGGCTTAGTGCCAAATTGCTCTCCTGGCATAACTTTGCTTAAGTCAGCCGGGACTGTGTGGTGTTTGTATTACCCTTGTATTGGAGTGCAAAAAAAATGGCTTTAAATCCAGTAATGCCAAAGATTACTGTTGTAAAACCCTTTGCTTAACTGCTACTGCTGCAACAGATGTTTGGATGATCCTTCTGTCTTGCATTCACAGAGGGTTAGAGTAAGAAGTTGGTTTCAGTTCTGAGAAGTTTTGCTGAATTATTAGTTAATCATTAGAAGTCTGGTTTCTAAGTAAGTATTTTTAACGGAAGGTTCTTGTTTTTTTCATCTTCACTGAATGGTATACCTGCTTTGAGATTGTTAAAAAAAAACAGGAACATGTATGACATAAGAACATATTTCAAACTCTTGCTTTTGCTGAAAGGGGCAGGGGAGGCTGACCATCAAAACCTCCAATATGAATGTAAACGAATTCCATAAATCCCTTTCAAAAGAGATCCTGATAATCAAGCACCACTTTAGGCACCTGCCCTACAAAGAAGGCCATGAACTCAGTTGACTTTTGAAGAGTCTCTTGCCAATCATCTCCAGTGCTAGTTTGGGTGGGACCTGATGGCTAGAAAGTGCTTTAGTCGATTTGTACTGTAATACTACAAGATAAGTGCATGATCCAACATGGAAGAGAGGATCACCAAGGGGCTAGAGACACACCTTCATTACTCCTGCCCTATGTTCTACTTTTTTTTTTTTTTTTTTTTGCACTTTCAAGCCCTGGTGGCTGCCTGGACAAGTCCCTGCAGTATTCTTGGCCAGGTTTTTCAGAAGTGGTTTGCCCTTGCCTTCTTCCTTCTGAGAGAGAGGGACTGGCTGAGGGTCACCCAGCTGGCTTTGTGCCTAGGGCGGGACTAGAACTCACAGTCTCCTGGTTCCTAGCCTAATGCCTTAACCACTACGCCAGATTAGCTCTGTTCCACTAACAGAGCCAGAAAAAAACAGACACAATTATTTTAAAAAGGAAGAACAGAGGTTGCAAAGTGAGAGGAAGCAAAGATACCAACCAAGCAGTGCTGATATTACCTTGGTGCAGAATTCCTTTTTTAAAAACACCTGCACAGACACACATGGATATAGATAGTGTATATGAGAAAGAGAGAGACCGAAAGAGAGAGAGAGAGAGAGGCCTTGAAAGTTTTCTGTATGTATTTCATACTGGGGCACTACTGGGTTGGGATCCCTAAGGTTATGGTTTCCTTAGAATTTTCCCAACCTCCCCTGGTAAAACTGACCACCCACTAAAAAAGCTGAAATTCAGCTAGGCCAGATGTTCAACAGGTCAATACATTTGCTGTGTGATTACTTTAAGTTAGATACGATTCAATCATGCAAAAGGAAGCAAACGGAGGGTCTTTCCCCACCGCTGGGTTAGAGTGCTACCCATTCAACCTGGAGGTGGTCCAGAGCAATGCTGCCATCATATTGGCTATCTCTCTTGCCAGTCCCTGTCCTGCCTCTGTTGTGCTGGGAGACAACTGGCGGTAGTGGAGGCTGATGATTAACCAAATCTCTGCCTCTCCCAGCATTCCCCAAAACATATCCAAACGTGCCCTCAGTAGCATAGCTGACTTTGTCTTCTAGGTAATGGGTGGCCAGTATACCAAATTTTACACACTTTGAGATTGTAATTGATGGTATCAGAATAAGGGGGGGGGAATTATTTTATACTGGTACAGCCCATACAATATAAGTGTATCTCACTTATGGGCTGGGAACAAGATAATTAATGGAGGGGGGAACAAGGGGAGAAATTAGTATTGTCATGGCATGGAGATAGCATGATTAAATACAAGCAGGGAGAGGACCTAACGCTCTTAAACCCAAACAGATCTCCCCTGATCCTTAGTTCTATTACTTTAGAAACGACACAAGTCACGGTCAACTGTTGATGACAACTGCTCTGACACATGTCAACTCTTGCTTTTTCCCAGTGAAACCCTGACTTGTAGCCACTGGTAGCCAAATAATCCATGAATTTAGAATATTTTTAAAGTCCTCTTAGTTGATGGTTTTCTCTATGTCCAGTAATAGTGAATGTTTCCATTCTATGGGATTACCTTTTATTAGCATCAACTAGAGTCATGGCAATAGATAATTTCAACTAGAATGTCAAGTGCTAATTCAACCATTTCTGAACAATCCAGATCAAATTACAAAATGTTAAACTTAATGCTGCCGTGGATTTTTGCCATGTATAAGAAATTAAATTCTTGCCTGGGTGATCCTGTTAGGTTTTTTTGTTTTTTTAAGATTATTTTGAATAACAATAAGCCATTTCTACCATGAGCCATTTTGCTTGGATATAAATAATTGCACAAAGAGGTTTCAAATGGAAAACATTGATTATATAAAAATCAATAAACAGGAATGAAAGAAATGAACAAGAATGAAGATCATTCATGTTTAGAATACAGATTCTTCAGTGTCCTATAAATGAGAACGGAAATGTCAAGATGCCATCTCTATAGCTATGAGAGTTACTTGGTACCAGAAATAGAAACAGCTCAGAGAGATAAGCCGGTTCGGGAAAACCAACATCTACTTTCTCAAGTGGCAACCTTGCTCTTCCTAATATTAGACCCAGTCTGGGGCATCTGCAGGGGGATCAAAAAAGTCAAGATGCCATCTGTGTCTGTGCAATCAAAACTTTGCCCTTTTTTTATATACACTGCTTGTGTGAAGCATATAAACAAAGAATGGGACTTGCATGGTTGTAGACACCGCCTTGAATTTGTTCACCCTTCCCACATGTCCTTGAACACTCTACTAGCAAGTCTCTGCTGTTCTCCTTAAACTTTATCCACTCAAGAAATTTATTTAGTTTATTGTTTCCTGGGTGAAACCTCTGCTGTATTATCTTTTTTCCAATATATTTTAAATTTATCTTCTTCCTAGCCTGCCATGCAACTGGTTGTGTCCCTGGATTGTCTTTCAAACTTCACAGCCTGCCGAAACCAGAACAACTGATTCTGAAGTTTATATGTCTGAGTGCAACCTAGTGACTGGGCAGATGTACTTAGCCTACAAGCATCATAATTCCCAACCATTGCCAGTTCCAACACTTCTAAGGATATCTAACTGAAAAGGGCTGCTCTAGAAAATGGTTGCTTTTGTGAGGTCTGATTTGTAGGGTCCCATCAGAGCTCTCTTCTATTTTTGGCATAAGCTGGCTAATTGATTTTTACTAATCATAAACATACCTGGAATTCAGCATAGGACCCAGAAATCATATCTTTGGCTCAGCACATAACATTTGTAATTTTACAGAAGTCTTCTCCCAGTTGGTGTCTTCTGGACTAGAACTCCCATAATTCCCACCAAGAAGGGGAATGGCTGGCTGGGAGTCCTGCCTTAAGGTCATCAAATCAGGTCAAGATTGCCCTACAATTATATGATTCAGTAAAACACATTTGGAGAACATCAGATTGGGAAAGGCTGTTTCATAGGGATTTCTAGGATTTACAATCATGATTTAGCCATGTGTGCTGGCATTAAGCCATCTTTATGTTGCCTTTACAGGTAGTCCTCAAGTTACAATGGTAATTGGGACCGGAATTTCCATTGCTAAGCAATGCAATTGTAAAGCGCAACGTCATGTGACCACATCACTTAGCAACAGAAATCCTGGCACTCCCCATTGCTGTTGTTAACTGAATTTCACTGGTCATTAGCTGAAGACCCACCCCAATCCAAACCATTCCAGGCTTGGTCCCTCCCAGCCCCAAGCCTTGGTTCTTCCAAGGTAAGGGACTGCCTCCCTTTCACCTGCCCCCAACTGCCTATTATCCCCCCATCTCTGCCCTTTTGGCTGCCCTGCACCTTGCCTTGTGGGATGGCAAGCAGCCCCAGAACTGCACAGCTCTGGGACTGCTTGCCACGCTGCAACTTAGGGGCTTCTCGGCTCGCCACAGTTCTGGGGCTGCAAGAAGCCCCTGAGCCTCAGTGCAGCATGAAGCCACAGCCCCAGGTGCTCCTGGAAGCCTCAGCCAGCCCAGCCCAGCGGTGTGTGTGGTGTGAAGCCACAGCCACCCCAGGAAGCCCCAGCTGCCCCAGCACTGAGGCACAGACACCCAGGGAAGCCTCAGCCGCCTGAGCCCAGTGCCAGCTGCAGTTGACCTTCACCATCTTCTTGCTCCGTCTGCTGACAAGGCATGCCTGCCTTGGCCTTTGTGAGGCAGCTGCTGGCCACATGAGGCCATCTTCCCCAGGTCTTGTGAGGAAACTGCCATGTGCGACCTGGGGAAGAAAGCCTCAGGCAGCCAGCAGCTGTCTCGCAAAGGGCCAGGCCAGATGTTCGGTCAGCAGCAGGAGCAAGAAGATGGTGAAGGTCAGCTGGGGCAGCAGGGGCCGTGGAGTGCAGGGGGCCAAATAGGCATAGATGGGGGGAGATAGGTGGGTGGGGGGAGTTGAAGCATCCCTGTGGTCATAAGTCTGGATGGGCTGCCAAGTGCCCTAATTTTGATCATGTGACTGTGGGGGCACTACAAGTATAACTTCGAGGAATGGTCATGTCCCTTTGTTCAGGGCCACCGTAACTTCAAACGGTTGCTGAACAAATGGTCATTAAGTGAGGACTACCTTTATTTTTCTGGGAAGTGGTCTCTTTCTGGTTCTGTATGTGCAGAGTTGAAATGGAAGAGGAAAAAAAAGTAGCAGCAAGAAAAAAATGCTAGCTAATTAAGTCACAATTTGTAGAGAAGGCAAAGTATCTTGTGAGTAATGGTATAATGGGAATACACTTGAAAGCTCTATAAAAGAACGGCAGAGGAATTCATTGAAAGACATTTGACCTCAAGTCTGCCAATTTCACAAGTAAAGTCTTAATTATAGGACTGCCATGACACTTAGCTAAGCATTTTTTCCTAGATGCAAGGCAGGCTTTGAGCACCCGAAGAAGTGAGTTATTCTTTCAGCCTCTAGGATGGCTGTGGGGTTGCTTAAATTTTTGTCAGGAGCAGGGTGGTGAATCTTTCTGAAGCTGACCTCAAATATCAAAAGCCTGTAGAAAAAAAAAGTCTAGATGAATGTGCAAATAATGAATATGGTGGCTGAGCCATTCATTGCAAACAGCATTTCTTCAAGATGTAATAATAATAATAATAATAATAATAATAATAATAATAATAATAATAAGAAGAAGAAGAAGAAGAAGAAGAAGAAGAAGAAGAAGAAGAAGAAGAAGAAGAAGAAGAAGAAGAAGAAGAAGAAGAAGAAGTGAATACATCAGAACAGTGAAGAGGATCTTAAAGTCCAAACTCAGTGGAAGAAATACCATCAAGGCAATTAATACCTGGGCAATTCCAGTCATTAGATATAGAGCTGGAATAGTGAACTGGACTCAAGCGGAATTAGAAGCCCTGGATAGGAAGACCAGAAAAATAATGACAATAAATCATGCCCTTCATCCACACAGCAATGTTGATAGACTCTATTTACCAAGGAACATAGGTGGGTATGGAATGTTGCAAGTACACCAGACAGTTGAAGAAGAAAAAAGGGCATTAGAAGAATATCTGAAGGACAGTGAAGAAGATGCACTGAACCTAGGACACCATGAGGGCTTCCTGAATACCAAAGAAACCAAACTGGCCTATAAAAAAGATCAAATGAAGAATAGAAAAGAGACATGGCAAGGTGAAGTATTACATGCCCAGTACACAAAAAAACTAGCAGGCAAAGTAGACAACAACAAGACCTGGCAATGGCTAAGAGCAGGAGAGTTGAAGAAAGAGACAGAGGGGCTAATTCTGGCTGCACAAAACCAAGCCTTAAGAACAAATGCATACAAAGCCAGAATTGAGAAGATAGGAACAGACAGCAAATGCCTCCTCTGCAAAGAAGCTGAAGAACAGTGGACCACATAGTTAGCTACTGCAAGAAGATAGCATAGACTGACTACAAACAACGGCATGACAAAGAAGCAACAATTGTGCATTGGAATATCTGCAAGAAATACCATCTGCCTGCAGGCAAGAACTGGTGGGACCACAAAACAGACAAAGTAATAGAAAATGAAGAAGCTAAGGTGCTCTGGGACTTTAGAATTCAAACAGACAAGCACCTGCCACACAACACCCCAGATTTAACAACTGTTGATAAGAAAGACAAAAAAGTCTGGATAGTGGACACTGCAATACCTAGAGACAGCAAAAGAGAAGAGAACGAACTCGAGAAAATCACAAAATACAAAGGCCTGCAAATAGAAATAGAATGACTGTGGCAAAAGAAAGCAAAGATAGTACCAATAGTTACAGGCACCTTAGGTGCAATCCCAAAACATCTGGAGCACCACTTGAACACCATCGGCATTGACAAAATCACCATCAGTCAATTGTAAAAGGCAGCTTTACTTGGAACAGCTTATATCCTGCAATGATACCTTTAACAACATCAACCAACAACATCTGCCTATCCCAGGCCCTTGGGAAGGACTTGATAGGTGGATAAAAATGCCAAATCCGGTCTAAGCATCTGGCTGACTGTGTGACCAACTATAATAGTAATAATAACTTCCTTCGTTTAGGAGGTCTCACAAGACCCGGTTGTGTCATCAGGCCTGGGGGCCTTTGGGAACCGGAGACATTCTTAAGTGGCTCCACTGTAATCGATATTCTGCTCTCTCCATGGGGTTTGTATATTTTAAAATCTATTTTTTTAAATGTGTGATAATGTTTTTATTCTAATAATATTTTTTATCTTTTTATAATGCCTCTTTTTATTCACTTGTTATTTTATTTTAATTGTTGTGCACCGCCCAGAGTCACTTTGCGTGAGATGGGCGGCTATATAAATGTGATGTATAAATAAATAAATAAATGATAATAATACAGCTTTACATGGAACAGCTTACATCCTGCAACAATACCTTTCGCACCATCAAACAACATCTGCCTATTCCAGGTCCTTAGGAAAGACTTGATAGGTGGATAAAAATGCCAAATCCAGTCTAAACATCTGGTTGACTGTATGGATGATGATGATGATGATGATGATGATGATGATGATGATGATGATGATGATGATGACACCTTAATGTCCATAACAAAATCACCATTGCAAAGTGCAACTCTGTATACGTGCGTGGGGGGGGGGGAGTGTGTGTATTTTTCCTACATCAGCTGAGCAGCCTACACCCTCAAGTCTTCCTTTTACAGCCCCTTTGACCATGATTGCTGAAAACCGCATTATTTCCTGACATTTTGAGGTGAGGAGCAGATTAAAACTATACTAGAAACCTTATGATTATCATCTAAAAATAAGGAAAATTCCCTTTCCCCCCCAAACTTATGCCGTTAAGTGAGAGCCAGTTTGGTATAGTGGTTAAGGCATCAGACTTGAAAGCATCAGACTAGTCCCACCTTAGGCCCAAAGCCAGCTGGGTGGCTTTGGGCCAGTCACTCTCTCTCAGCCCTAGGAAGAAGACAATGGCAAACCACTTCTGGAAACACCTTGTCAAGAAAACTGCAGGGACTAGTCCAGGCAGTCACCAGGAGTCAACACTGACTTGAAGGCACACACACTGTGATGGAATGGCATGGGACTGGAAGGGGGGTAAAGAACGTGAGCAACGCACTGGAGATAAGAGGCGAAAGCTGATGCACCCCTAACATTCCAGGAGATAGTGAATTCCTGTTCCTGGGAACTGCTGGCCAGTCTGAGAAGATTCTGTAAACAAGCACTAGCTAATAAACCTTGCTGATTGAACCTGCACGGTCTCCAGGAGTTCCTTGGGCTAGGCCTGACACACACACACATACACACACAAACAAAATGATGTTAAGTGTGTCTCTTGGCACACTTTCCCTATAGGGAAAGACTGAAACCTTTAGGGCTCTGAAGTTTAGGAGAGAGTTCAGGAGTAAAAACTAGGGAGGCCGTAAAATTATGCTTAGCATCAAGAAAGTGGACAGAGAAAAGTTCTTTTCTCCTATCTCACCATATCACAGGTGGTGGAGTGGGGAGTTGTCAACAACAGCACAACAGTGTGACAAAGCCAACGGATGCCTCACCCTGAGATGTGGCCACACTTTTTGCAATTAGAGAGAAAGAATACTGTCCTTATATTGCTGTGTCAGTGACTCAGATGGGCAGAAGTACCTGGACAAACTATTGTAGGAGGCGAACCATATTAGTTAAAGGTAGCCAAAAATCAGCAGGGATCTGGTATCACCTTTTCCAAATTATTCAAAGGCGTACGTTTCCACGAGCTCACTTTATCAGATGCTTAGCCCCTCTATGCGTGTGATGAAGTGAGCACTCACAAGAGTTTCGGCCTTTTAATTAAATCTGTTAATTGAAAAGGTGCTACCAGACTCCTTCTGATTTCTGGACAAACTATGGCTTAGATGCCCAGGTAACAACAGAGACCTGGCTGACCTCAGGAGCCAAAAAGTGACATGACCACCTCTCCCTATGTCAGCAGAGAAGGAGGTGAGACAAACCAAAGGACACCCCAGCTGCCTCTGAGCGCAAATAAACAGGAGTCTGACAGCACCTTCTCAGGCAAACAAATTTTATTAAAAGACATAAGCGTCTGTAAGCTATAACTCACTTCATCTAATGCATTGGGATGAGACGTTACTTGCAATCTTTTTCACATGTTATCTGCATCTGCCTAACTATCTTGTCTTGCCTTCTCTTTTCCCCCACCTCATCCCTATTTAAATCCTACATCAGTTTAACATACTGGTCTCATTTCTGAGTTGTTCATTCAGTCTACAAAACCTGCCTTTATTGAGGATCCTTGACATTTTGCTCCTGCCAGAAACTCAGAAGGAGAAGAAACCATATAAAACATCATCATAAAGACTATGCAGAAGAATGCATAAGGCTTTCAAAAAAAAAAAAAAAACCTCAGACAATACGTGCAATAATATTATGTCTTTTTCATTTGCTTGCTTGCTTTCCTTTTATATGATCATTTTTAGCAGCATACAATGAATATAATATATAGCATGGGAGGAAAACACATAAGGATGGGCATTAGCTGGGAATTCACTGTTTCAAAATGATACAAATGTTATCAAATGTTCTAAATAGATGCATTTGCTTGATCTGTGTTCTAGAATAGTACTTTTGAACTAATTCTTTTGAAATTCTTTTGAACCAATCAGACACAGAGGATGGTATGTATATTTTAATCATTCTAAGTAGAGGCGATAGTCAGCTGGATATATTCCACAGATGATTTCCAATAATAGAAAAATGGCCATAGATCAAACAGTATTATATATTCCTTCTCCTCATTAATTAATTTAAAGTGAGACCATTAATAAAATATTGCATTGCCTGCTTAGCAGAAATGCTTTGGTTCATACTTTATACTAGCCAGCTCTGTCCTCTTCCAGGTTATTATAAGCTATGAGTGGGCAGCAAGGTAGAAATTTTCTTCCCTTGAATCACATTCATTCAGAATTTTGAACTATTTCTCCCAAAACTCATTTGTGTTTTCTCTATTGACATTATACCCTGTAGCATAATGCAAGTAACCAACCTATGGATTGTGACAAATCCACAACAGCCAATATGATATCAATTCATACTTTTTGACACCCATTGTAGTCCTCTTATACATAATTAAACTAATACCTTCACTTCTCTGAATATATTTATCATCTCCACTCCATAAGATCAGACCACCTTCATTCAGGTCTATTACATCATTCCCTTAGTTTTATAGATACACAATATTTCTAATTGTCTTTCTTTTCATTAGTGAACTCATGCTCTTGACTGTTTACTCCTCTTACATTCCACATCACAATCCCCCTTAGGCCATGGTCATTACAAATGAACCCATAGATAATGACCACTCATGATTGCTTTGGTCAATCAAGACTTTCACATAATGGTTTTAGTGACCAAAAGAAGGAGTATACTAAGTAACCAGGAGAGACAGCTGCAGCCATGATACCAAAATGATGAAATATGTTTCTCCCCTTTGTACTTGCATCATGACACTACATGCATATATATAAAGAAGGGAGTTTATGTCACACAACAGCATAATTCACATTTCCTTGCTTGTCCATCTTCCCTCCTGTAGATGCCCATGGTCACCAGCCTTAGTCATGCTAATGCCATCTGCAGCACTCCTTGTTAATGATAAGGCCAGTACCAGTCAGTTTTGGAGCTTTTTGGCCAGAATGTGATAAGCATAACTAAAGTCCATGTTTACCCCAACTATGATCACATGTACAAGCTATAATCTCTCATTCAGGGGCTATCTTGCAAACCAGTGTATTGCTACCCTCATCCCACCAGTCAAGAGGTATATCCAATGTTCTGATACATACTCAGGTTACAAAGGAGTTATATTCATATCCCAAAAAAGTTTACATTAGAAACTATCAAAATATATGAATAGGAACAGCATGTTCAGACAAATATTTTTAAAAAGCACTTGCTTGTCCATCTGTGATGGTATCCTGTCCAAACTGTGGTCTACTGGTTAAGTAGAAAGGGGAAATAGAGATCATGGTTGGCCTCATGTTTGAGGGACATCTGGATAATTTACCTTCTAGTAAGATTAAAAGTAAGGGTCTGGCCCCAAATCATACAGTGAGTTTCCATGGCTAAAGGTGCACTTGAAACTAGTTCTCCCAGATGCAATCCAACATTTTAACTGTTACAACATAGTAGCTAGCCAGACACAGCCACTTATACTATCCAGAACACCAGGCCAGTGTGTTCTGGATAGTAAAGTCCAAAGGAAAAATCAGTGCAGAGTCCTACCCAAGATGCTGGAGAAGATGTGGAAGGCGTCTAGGTGTTGACAGTAGTCAAGTCATGCCCACTTTGGACTGCACATACTGAAGTTCAGAAATACTTCTGTCTTGAGCTTCAGTACTGACAGTGTAGTCATCAGAAGGTATACATACAGTATGTGGCTCTATTCTGAAGCAAAGATAGAATGCTGGATCTCTCTGCTGAAATATATGTCAACAATTCCTGTCATTATTCCACTGGCTTATTTTTGCAATTACTTAGAATCCCCAGTTGTTACCAAGCAACTTGGAATCATGATGCCACTGAAAGGTTGTTTTGTTTTTCCTTCCTCCTTCTCTCATTTTAGGATTCACATGCCCTGCTTGTCAACGGACAGAAGAGACAGCTAGGGTTATTTTGAGGTAGAAAGTTGGCCAGATTACTGATAGTGTAAATAAGCTCTCACCCACCAGGAGGGCCACCCAATATTTGTTTATTTACAATATTTTCATCCCACTCTTTCACGGCAGAAGAATGCTCAGGGTATCTCTCACACCATATTAAAACAATCCAGAAAGCATGTCATAAGAACAAGACAAAATCAATACAGGCGCAGCACATTAAAAAACAAGCCTAAAACAAAAGGTCTGTCATTCAAACTTTTGAGCCAAATCCTTGCCAGAAAAAAGAACGTTTTAGCCAAATGATTGAAGTTGCATCCAAGCAAATTTACCAAGCTAACATCTGAGTGTAGCCACCACAGAGAAGGTCTTCTAAACAATTTCCTATCAGTTCTCCTTCAATTTGTCAAAAAGAACTCACTTTTAAAGGAGAGGGGAATTTGAACAAAATCCTTATGGAGTGTCATGATTGCATTTATTTCATGACAAGGTGGTTCAGGGATGTGTATGCATAGCCTCTCTATCAATTCTCTCTCTAGTGGCCTGAAAATTCGTTGGCTTCCCATCCTTCTGTTTAAGGTAATAGTAGCATCCTTCATTACTTCTAACAGCAAACTAAGCTCAAAAACACCAAGAGACATTGGGAGGGCAAAAAATCTCAGGCACCCTGAGTATAAGGTAGAAAAATGGACACCTCTTTTGTATAGGAAGGAAACTCAAAAATTGGAAAACAGATTTTGGCACAGCATGTCCTCTCACATGATGCCAGAAAGTCAAACAGTTAATATTATAATGAGAATGACATTACCTAACCTCACACATTCAAACTAATATAGAAACCAAAACTCAGTGGTCCTTGGAAATTCACACTTCCTCCAATGTGCAAAAATCAAACAATTTTGGAAAGGATTATTTAGTGAAGACAATCCATATCCTTGTCTTTTCTATTAGAAACACATCATGCATTTCTGTAAATGTTCTCGCTAGTTTTTGCACTCTTTTTGTCTTTTATTTCTTCCTCACTTTTTATTCAATATGTATTTATTTATTTATATATCTGTGATATATATATACTGCGCCTCACTTTTCGCAAGAGCTTACAGGAGAACCTGACTTCATTTTATCCTCCCAACAACAGCAATCTTATGAGCTACATGGGGCTGAGAGAGAGAGTGATTGACCCAAAATCACTCAATGAGTTTTCAGTTAGGGTAAACTTAAACTTCACTCTCCCCAGTCCAAATCAGATGCTTGTATCTCTCCCATTAAAAAAATAATAATAAAGAAAACAACCAATCCCAAAATCTATGTATTAAGGGCAACATATGTGCAAGAAATAATCATGAACAAAATGTACACAACTGCTTTATGTAATAAAGAATTGTTTGGAAAAATGAATATATTTTTGGATTTGGAACGGTATGATTTGGAAGAAACGCACACAAAATGAGAACAACATAAAAAACAAAACTGAAAGATAAAAAGGATAAAGAACTGTAAGAAAAATGAGACGCTGGGAGAAAAGAGTGTTCCTAGATTTGCCTTTCTGCAATTACAGGGAATGATATAATCCTTCCATGTTTTTAGTCTACCTGAAGGTTCCCTAAATATAGACTTTTGCTGTTTGGTTATAAAAAGTCTGTTCTGCATCATGGTAGTATCACTTTGCACGCACACACACAGTATATGTGTGTGTGCACGCAAATGCTCGTGCACATGCCACCCCAGTCCAGACTGACTCCAGGCAGCTTCCAATATAGTAAACAGTAAAGACATAATGCAAAACAAATACACACAATGGGATCTTCATACAAATAACTTATATGAAAAGACCTCCTACAAGGGAGTCCATCTACCCTAACCCAAGGCCTGGAAAAACAACCAGGTCTTCAGGGCCTTCCAGAACACCAGCAGGGTGGGAGACCCATGGATTTCAGCGGGGGAATCTTATTCTGGAGGGCAGTTATATGTAGGACAACTGCAAGAGTCAACAAATTCTGGTTCCATCCTAAGTGTTTCTACAACCAATTCTTTCAAGATCTTGTCAAATACAAGGTACTTAATCGGTCTCCTATTGAGAGCAACCCTACTCTGATCCTACCCCTGCTAGCTTAACTTTATAATTTGCATTCATAGCCATGCAACCTTCAATAGATTATACATAGTATCCTGGTTGCATATCCATGCAGCACAAACAAAACAAAGAGTCCATTCTGCTCAGCCTTGGCGCACTTTGTGTTTCATAATGAATCCATAAATCACCTGCCAGCCAAAAATCTTTCCATCCTCATTATGAGTACATGAAGTATCCAAAGGGGGTGGGTGGGTAAAGAGAAGAACATTTGCAGGCCAAGTACATAGGCATCTGCTACAGCTTTTTTTCCCCCTTAGATACCATTAAAAAAAGAGAGAAACCCTCACCAGCCTCTATTTCCAGTCCGTTGCGCCATGCAAACAATGTGTTGTGAGAAGTTTGTACTAGTTCCATAGAAAATAGAAGATTTTGCTCATAGTCACTTCTTCAGCCTTTCAGTCAGGATTCTGCCAAGCATTTTCCCAGGCATATTTAACAACTCAATTCCCCTGTTTTTGCATTCATTCTTGTTACGTTTCCCTTTGTATAAGAATGTTTTTCCAATTGTTAAGCAGAGAGGCAGCCTTCGCACAGGTTAAAGCTGCTTCATAAGCAAATGACATTCATATTTTAACATTTCTCTAGCAACATCATCTATCCCTGAAATTTCATCATTTTTCAAAATTCTCATAGCATTTATTTCTTCCATGTTTTTATTCAATGCTATCATATTTGGTATTCATTTCAGTTCCACTCTCCAATGTATTACTATCATTCCTGTATGTGTATCAATATATGGATTCCTACTTATAGCTTAGTCCTATTGTTCATAATTAAAGTTATATCTTCACTTCTCTGCAAGTATTCATCAACTTCCATCTACAAACACAGGCTAGCTTTATTCAGTTCTATCACATCTTTCTCATTTCTTTGGTTTCGCAGTCATGCAACACTTCCTTCCTTCCTTCCTTCCTTCCTTCCTTCCTTCCTTCCTTCCTTCCTTCCTTCCTTCCTTCCTTCCTTCCTTCCTTCCTTCCTTCCTCCCTCCCTTCTTTCCTCCCTTCTTTCCTCCCTTCCTTCCTTCCTTCCTTCCTTCCTCCCTCCCTCCCTCCCTCCCTCCCTCCCTCCCTCCCTTCCTTCCTCCCTCCCTCCCTCCCTCCCGTCCTCCCTCCCTCCCTCCCTCCCTCCCTCCCTTCCTTCCTTCCTTCCTTCCTTCCTTCCTTCCTTCCTTCCTTCCTTCCTTCCTTCCTTCCTTCCTGCATTGCATGCTCTTTATCATTTAGTCCTGTAATGTTCTAAGTCACAATCACCAAATGGACTCTTAAATATAGACCTCTGCTCCCCATTTTGTCTTTCATCAAGTGAGGTTTTTACATAACGCCTTTGGTAAGATAGAGAAGGTGCAGACTAGATTACCAACCTTGGCTTCACTTGCATTAGGTGGAGCGTTCTTTGCTAACAGTCAGGAAAGTATTAGCCAGTTTGCAGACGTCTGGCCCAGTATGCCACAGCTGCAAGCAATACATTTTGCTCCAAGCATGCTTACACTTTTCTATGCGTAGTAGTATTACAAGCATGCAAGCCGATCCACCGTTGCTCACATTCCATGAACTAGGAAATATTTGCAGTGTGCCAACACACACTCAGGATAATAAATTCAAGAGGCAATATTTGGAAAATAAAAAGAAAACTCCTATCCAGGAGTGGTGAACCTTCCACGTAGGCTGTGTCTGCATTTCCATTTAACCATGGCACAATCATGTGCTCACAAGAGCTATTCCCTTCCTTGTCCTTATGATGTGGTTATCGTATCATCAACTCATAAACAAGACATTTTTTACTTCGTTGTATTAATGTAGTCTTTTCTCCTTATTCAGACACTGTCCAAGGGGGGCTTAGTGTGTGTGGTCTCTTAGGTTTTATCCTCCATTACCTTAGAGAACTGGCAGGTGAAAGGTGAAAATTGGAAACAACTCCAAGAGAGGCAGGATAGAGATCAGCAATAGCAACAACCAATTTCATACTGTTGTGTTCTTCTTATTTCAGGATTGGTGCATAAGCCATTAGCTCAATATTGGGGAAGGCTCTTATGCTGTATCCTGATAACATCACTTAAATGGCACAAGCTCCCTGCAAGAAAGACGTTTTTGCACATACCACCGTATGCGTGTTGGCGTCTGCCTAAGCCAGAAACCTACGATATTAAGGTGAGTACTTCAGTTTTCAGCATGCCTGAGCTGTCACATTTATCAGATTTACCAAAGATATGACTGCAAATCTCAGTTTTTCAGAGTATACTCCCTTGTTCAAGAAATGGCTTAATCAACAAAAGGCTGACAGACACAACTCTGCTAGAGAATAAAGCCGTATACTCACAGAGGATTTTGCCTATTGCAGTATACATAAGTTAAAGTTTTATATCAGTGTTTCTCAACCTTGGAAACCTGAAGATGTGTGGGCTTCAACTCCCAGAATTCACCAGCAAGCCATGTTGCTTTATAAAGCCATGGTGCTATATACAGATTTATGATACGTTCCTCTTAGGTTTAAATTCTAAGCCACTTATCTTGCATTTCTGAGTCAACACAAATTGGCCAGTCTCTTGATGGGAACTGCTTAGGTGGGAAAGGAGTTCTTCAGACACTGAGATCACAAGCTGTTTAGAGCTTGTGATTTAAAAAATAGCAGATAACTAATGCATATTCATAGAATTGGAATTTGGAATAACATGAAAAGGATACAATTTTCTGCTATTCAACTACTTAGCTGTTTGTCTTATCTAGCTGCCCCATACTACAATATCATGTCATGATCTCTGAGAATTGGGGAGGGGGCAACAGAGAAGTAGCAGTGATTTAATCCAGTTACACTGTTTAAACCCCTTCACTTGTTATGTTATTCACTTCCAAAAATGCAAAATCCAAGTAGAAGTAGGTTGAGGAAAAGACGAGTTTTTGAGACTTGATCATTCTGATGAACTTTTGCTCCAGTAGTAAGTAGAGTTAGTTCCAAACTCCTACGCATTAATAGTGATGTGTCTCAGTGGATTCATACTCTGTAAGCATTTGCTTTTCAATACTATAGAAAAAAGACACACTCTTTCCCCAGTTTTTGATGTTCCTATTTTATTGGCTTTGAAGAAGTAACAAAGGGGCTGGGAGAGAAATTAGAACCATATTCATGCATTTGCAGACTATATTTGTAAACACAGTGCAATAACAGTGCTCTGAAGCACATTAGTTACACTGGATGTGAAGTGGGAACTATGAAAATGAAGTACCCCTCACAACATGAGAACCTCAACTGTAGCTTCAACCCATCTGCAGCTAAGAATAGAGATGCAACCATAGAAATGCACCCCTCCTTTGCATGCCAGAGAAAATGTGAAGCCAGGATTGCTCCCTATCAGATGGAACAAAAGAAAGGGGGACAGAACAGCGGAAGGAAAATGTCCTCCTTTATTTAGAAGATTAGATGGGATTTCCTAAAGTATTTCTGCTACCTTAGAAGACAGAGTGTACTTAAAAGGCAGATTAAGCTTTGTAGCAGGAGACACTAGATCAGTGTTGTTCAAACTTGGCCACTTTAAGATGAGTGGACTTCAACTCCCAGAATTCCCCAGCCAGCCATGCATGGGAATTGAAGTCCACTCATCTTAAAGTGGCCAAGTTTGGACAACACTGCACTAGATATTCAATCTCTAGCATCCTCAGGTATGTCACAGAAGGACTTGGAATGTCTGAGAACCTGCTGCCATACTGAATTAGATAGAGCCACTATCTAATTAATTATAAGATCATGGTGGTAAAATAGAGGTTATCATCATCATCCTCATCACCACCATCATCAACATCTGCAAGTGTTCTTGAAACATTACAGTTTTCAGCATTGAGACAATTCATAAATATTATTAGGATTTGCTTCTTTTAAACTGAAGCCCAAAGCCTCATGGCTTAGAAAAGTACTTAGATGTGTTTAGGCAGAAGCAACTATTAACTTTTATTTTTAAATATAAATTACCTTCCCAAGTTGAATAATAGAATGAACAAAATGTCAGAGGAATGAAACACAAGCAAAAGCTTCAAGACAAAAAGAAGGTTAAGACCATTAATAATAGTAGTAATAATAATTAATAATAATAACCAGCAGCTTCTGAAAAGTACTATAAAGGAGACATTATAGAAAGAGCAGGATCTCAAGGTCTAACAAAATTATGGAAGAAAAACATTGAAAACACCATTGTTCTCAGCTCTGATTTAAATAAAACTGTTCCCACTTGTTTGATCAATGTTTAGATGTATTTTATAAGCCCCCGGAGGGCTATGCTGAAAGAATTGTCTCTTTACCTTGCCCCATAGGTTCAAATGGACACGTGTGGTCCTTTCATCGTGGAAGGCAAATGTAAACAGTGCAGATCGGTAATAATACTGAAGATTGTGTAAGCCCAGTGGAAGGGAGGAAGTGGGAGCTGCTGCCTCTGGAAGAACAAAGAGAACCATCAGAAATGATGGAAGATTGGCCTTTAGTGGAAAATAATTCTGAGAAACTCTTTGTGCTGTGTAATGAATTGACAATTTGGCAATGGCAAAAAGAAAAGGAAGGTAATTGCAAATGACTTTCTCCTTGCCACCTTCATATCCTGGTTATATCTTCTGGTTGACCTTACGACAGCAAAAAAGAAATACATAATAAAGACTAAAATGCTTGATGATGAATCATGTGGTTTAGCAACCAGAATTCAGCCAAGGAAAAATGACGGCATATTTGTCACAGAATTGCTGCCTCAATCTCTTAAAGTTTGAGAAGGCTGCTGAAAGCATACATAAAGAATCTTGGAGTTTTGGGGTCTATTGCTCATCCTTATGCGTTCTCATCACTCCCTCTTACCGGTTTATATTCCCCATCAGTGAGCTTCCTCATCACTTCATGCATTCCTTACACAAGAAGAAATATTAGAAAGGAAGGGGTAGCTAAGCATTTCTTCACTCCATGCTCTTCCATGTCCACTTTACAGAGGACACATTTTAAGTTCTCCTTTACTTGAAGAGCTGTCCAGTCTATCCCCGATTGAAAAGCAAAGGGCCCCATAAGTTAAGAAACGTTGATGACATTGCCCATCAGTCATCTGCTCATAACATTTTCCTTATGCAGTGAGATTTATTTCTATTTAAATTATAACATTTCTTTCTCAAGTTATGCGTATGCACATTTTATGCAAATTGGAGACCTCTCTTATGTTCTTTTTGGGTTGGTGTTTCATTTTTTTTTTTTTTTTTAGCAACGCTTACCTGGCTACCATGCCGTCTCTTATTTTCCATGGCAACTGCCCCACTTCACAGAGATATTTTAACCCACGGAGTTCTAGATACTATCCTCCTGTATAGCTATTTCATATGGGGCAAAATGGCTTATGCGCAAGTTACAGTAGGAAAGGAAGTATGATTTTCCCCCATATTCTATTTCTTATTATTTCTATTCCTCTTTTCTGCAAAACACCACCAAGATGGTACATAAGAAATCAAAGCAAACACTAAATCCATAAAACCATGAAAACAAAAACAAAACCTTCTTTAGTTCTTTAATATTCTTTAAAATATTAAAACAAGATTATACTGAAAGTCATTTTTAAAAACTCCTGAGTCCAAATCCATCAAAGACCACATAATATGATTCTTCCCACTTTATTTTCTCCCTCTAAATCAGCTGTTACACAAATGAACTATCATATGCCAAGCCAATAATGTGTATAGGAATTCTCTGCTCTAGATTCAGTCATTTTATTTATCTGATTGGTTGGTGATTACTTAAATGTATTATATTACTGACAGCCAAGCTCTCTTGGCATCAACTACAAAATTAAAATTAACAGCTGAAATTTTAACAACAATTTAAAACAATGATTAAAATCAACAGTCAATGTCTTTTAAAAGGTGTAGTGTTAGGGACTTTTAAAAAGTCAACAAAGACCTTACACTGTTCAGCTCAGCAGGAAGCACACTCCAACAAATTGGAGTTGCCAGGAAAATAAATCTATGTTTAAGAACCCCAGGTCTGAGAATTAAGAAGGCTGCTTAAAGGGAGAATAGCCCCTACACTTCTAAATTCCCTTCCCCCACTATATACCAGTATCAAGACTCCCACTATTGTAATTGCTGCCCAAAATTAAATATGTCTATTCCCCACCACACTGTAATTGCCATCTGAGGTTCAATAAACAGAGCATCTGCCTTCCCATTGCTGAATAGATAAAATGCATATTTAATCAGGAAATCAAGTATTAACAAAAATCCCTTTTAAAGTATTAGGGATTCCTCAATTCAGAATGGCGACCAGGACTATGGAGAAAAGCCAACAGGACTGTGTATTTCATTACTACCCACCCATCAGAATTGGGTGTCCCCCTTAAACTGGCAACCAAGACTTTACCATGGCTACAACTTCTCAGCATGCCACCCTTCAAGAAGATAGAGGTTGGGCTTAGAATCTTCTATTCTTGTCCAATCTCTCTACATGTACACACTTTCATACTCACATACTTGCAGGTATCACCTACTAATTTCTAAATATTTCCTTTCCCAAAATAATAAAATATCTCTTCTATTTCCTGTGGAATTAATGTAAACTTTCAACCACACATTGTGCTTTGCACAGCACATCTGATTAGAAATAGAGGCTGCTTGAAGTGTTTCAACACTATTTAAGGTTTGAGAAGGCTGCTGAAAGCATACATTAAGAATCTTGGAGTTGTGCGGTCTATTGCTCATCCGTATGCATTCTCGTCACTCCATTTTATTGGTTTGTATTCCCCATCAGTGAGCTTCCTCATCACTTCATGCATTCCTTACACAAAAAGTGCATAATTGGAGCCTGGGGCTTGATTGATGTGGTCCCCAGTGCCACTCCAAAATTTTACACCAAATGGTAATTATTAAAATATATGGAGAGTTCAGTGAAATCTCAATTTAATGAACCTCCATTTAACAGGCTTCAGATGCAACCATCCAAACTTGCATTCAGACTTCATCTCCAAAATAATGGATAAGTCCTTTATTTCTGGTCTGTCTGGACAAGTGATATAATTTGGGTTTTTGTGTAATGATACAATTGACATTTTACATAATTTGTATTAATTTACATGGCTTGAGTAATTATATTACTGATGTTTCATGTGATCTGTGCCAATTTACCGTAACTATGTAAATGGTCATAAATGATGGAAAAATATCAACTATGTCTTTACCCATATGTGGCACTTTATATCAATTACATTTGGATTTAATGGACACCCTTCCTCTTTGAAAGGTCTGTTACATCAAGATTTTACTATACTAACATATTTTTGCAACAGCAGATAGCAATGTGTGGTTGACCTTGGCTAGCTTCCAGAGCTAAGCAGGGTTGAGTTTAGTTAATACTTGGATGGGAGACTATCAATGAAGCCTAGGGTTCTAAGGCCCATAGAGAAGTTGATAAATGTCCCACAGAAAGGCAAACTGCATATGTACAGTTGCAAAGAAAATTTCATGGCTATGTTGCTGTAGTTCCCAGAACTCACACTCAATCTGAAGGAGAAAAGAAAGGTACAGGTGGTCCTTGGTTAACGACTACTCATTCAGCAACCATTCAAACTTACAATGGCACTGAATGAGTGGTAATTACAAATGGTCTTCAAAGTTCTCGCCATTGCAGCCCCCCTGCTGTCATAGGATCATGATGCGGGTGCTTGGCAACCAGTCCAGATTTCCAGCCGTCACAGCATCCCGTGGTCATGTGATCACAATTTGCAGTCTTCCCTGCCAGCTTCCCACAAGCAAAGTCAATGGGGAAGCTGGCAGGAAGTTGCAAGTCACTTAACAACCAGCAGTGATTTGCTTAACAACAGTAACTGGGGACTGCCAGAACTGCTGTCTCTAAGCAGTGCAGTCACGTGACTTCACGCTTTACTACCACATCGCTTAGCAATGGAAATTCCACTCCCAATTACCGTAATTAAGTGAGGATTACCTGTATTTAACTTCTTCATTTTAAGAATTGGAATTACTTCTGAATTTAATGTAAAGTAAGTCAAATGTAGTTTAGGCCCTGAATTTAAAAAAGGTTGCTCGTTTAACTCCAAGCCAACTCAAAATGCCTCATGGTAGATGAAAACTTGTGAACCAGTTTATGGGTAGATGAAACTCCAGGAATGTAATGAGCATAGTATCCTTTTCATCATAATTTTTTTCCGTAAAGATGCTGTATATGATCCACTTCAGAGTATAATGGAAATCTCAGAAATAAATTACACAATTGCATTTTCAAGTCTGCTAGCATTGATGCACCTTACATGATGTTATTTCACAACTGTTGCTTGTTTTATTGTTTGTCTTGTGATACATAATTTCACAAAAAACATCTAGTTCTTTTATTTTATTGTAGAAGAAAAAAGTATAAACTACTCTGAGAGGCATTTTCAGTTGAATAGCAGGGGGGAAATGTGTCAAATAAATAATTAACAGAAAGATAGAATATAAATGCCCCAATAACAATGAATGGGTATGAAACTGCCAAATTTCTAGGAAGGAAACTCAAGATATTGGGGGTCACAGATGGGTTCTTAGGGTTGGGTTAGAAAAAGTATAATACAGCAACTGATGAGTTTGGTTCAGATGAGTTCAGATGGTTTTGAGGAGAGAATTGATGTCTGGGACCCTACTCATCCATTTGGATGATGGAATACTGGAATAGAGAGAGTTCTACCTCACAAGAAGTGGTAAAAATGTCTTTGACCAAAACATAGTGAGTTTGATCAGAAGGTCTTCAAATGGTTTCTATAGACATGGAGAAAAAAAACAATGAAATTAGGACCTCAGACAAAGACTTCTGCACTATAGAAATATATAGCATATGGCTGGGCATATTTAGCCCTGGAAAGAGCAAAATTGAGGTTTGTTCAAGCAGGGATGAGACAGTCATCTCTTTAGGATGTTTTAATTTGGAGTCCTCTACTGCAGGGTTCCTCAACCTTGGCGACTTGAAGATGGGTGGACTTCAACTCTATGGCTGGCTGGGGAATTCTGGGAGTTGAAGTCCACCCATCTTCAAGTCGCCAAAGTTGAGGAACCCTGCTCTACTGAATAGGATTGGACTAAGTGGCCTCAGCGGTCCTTGCAATTTTGTGAAATCTGTCTTTCCCAGTCTGGTTCCCTTAAGTTGTATTTTATTCAAAGTCCCATAAACCCCAGCCAACAGCCCTAGGATCAAGCTGGTTAGGTATTATGAACTTGGCCCAGCACACCTGCAGTTTACCAAGGTGGAGATAGATAAATAAATGGCTGGGTTGTAATACTGCCATTGTTACCTAGTATCTTGCGTAGTTCAAGGGCACGAAATCCAAGCTTTTCTGTGTTTCCCTTTTTTGCATTTGAACTCCAGTTTAAAAGCACAAATTCTTTGTGTAACATTCAGCCTACATGCTGCTGGGAGGCATTTCAACATCTTTTCTAGTGGGTCTAAAAGCAATTGAGGAGGAGCAACTTTCAGCAAGAAAACAGCATAAGGCCAAAGGTCAAAAGGCCATTATCTTCACACTTAGTTTTTCCACTTTAAAGTGCAGCCACATGGGGTGTATAAATTAAAAAAAATATTAAAAGAATCACAAAATTGAATGTATAATGCAATTCTGTCCTCGTAGAGCTCTTGTTAAACCAGTTTTTCAAGCAAAGCTATGTAACACTGTGCAATGTTTTGGAATAGATCTCAGAGTGAATTGTAGTAGAAACAACAAAGTGCCTTGTGGCATTTAAAGGATGACTTTTATTTTATTAAAACATAGACTTTCATAGATCATAGTCCACATTATCAGAGTGTGGAATGTAGTTCTGAGATAGGTATATCATATGTATTTGAAGTTGTTGTGGGTAGTGAAAGAAGAGGTGATGAGACACTACAGTGTAGTGGGGCACTAATGAGAGATGGTGACATAGAATCACCGAATCATAGGGTTGGAAGAGACCTTGGAGGTATATCACATTAGAGAATGAACCATTGTTTCCTCCACTCCTGAGACAGTTCATTTGTTTGTTCACCATGCTTTCTAGAGTGATGACCTTATCAATCACCTTATCTCAAACAGAGGCAAACAATTCACTCCTGAACTTCTCCCTATGGACTTATTCACCAATAGTTTTGTTCACTGCTGTACTTTGTTCACACATGGCTACTGTTAAATACATCGCAACCATCCATTCCTGAGGACTCCACTTTTCCCAGCAACTGCAAATTACACAGCATCTCCTCAAGTAACAAGTAGACTATGCCAAGACCTCCTACAAATGCTTTGCTGATCATCATCACGGGGAAGGATCCTCCTGCTATTGGAGACTATATTTGGTTTTCAATCCCATTTCTTCCCTCCACATGCCAAGTTAATTAGCCTGTTTCTAGTGCTTGCACAGATTGGTCCCATCATTTTTTTGTCTGTAATTTTCACTATGTACAAAAAGTACATATAGCTTTCCACCATGTCTTCCTGGTCCTAGAATGCTCCCCTTGCCTCTTTCTGACATATCACCTCTCCCCGTTGGGGAGGGGGAGGAAGAATTTGAAGTGGAATATATTTTGAACTGTCACTACAGATGGGACAGACTGAAACATCTGATTCATTGGAAGGGCTATCTAGTCTCAGAAGGATTGTGAGAAGCAGCCTGCCATGCTTCCTCTCTTCCCCAACAGTTCCATTACAATACTCGGTCAAAACCCAAGCCTCTGGACTAGCTTCCATTTCAGTGCTAACTAACAGTACTGCTCTAAAGTGGAGGAGCACTGGTTGGGGGAGAAAAAGAAGGAATTTGTATGACTACTAAACCACCCCATACAGAGTTGATGGAGGAAGTTCTAGTCAGGAGGGGATTGTCTGACAATTTTTTTTGAAGATTTAGATTCCCTCCCTCTTCCTGCTGTTTGAGGAGAGGGAGGGATAGAAACACCAGAAAGAGGAGAAAGCTGCCTGACTACAGCTGAAAAAGAAATGAACATTCCTCCCAAATCCAGATATCCCTGGCCAGGAAGAGGGATGAGTAGAGATGAGCAAAGGAGATGGAACCTTGTCAACTTCAACAAATCAACAAATCTTTCCAATTTCCTAGGACTAGATGGAGGGCCAAGGAGAGGTTGTTGGCCCCTCTGGGTCCAGGGAGAAAGGGAGATGGTTTGAGGATTATACAGTTGGCAAGATGGAAGGTAAGAGCCTTTCCAAAGTGCAACCATTTTGTGAGAATATCTGTGAGAAGCTAAGCATCAGTGTTCAACGGATGCCACAAATATATCAAAATGATGCAACTGATGTCACAATGTCATCACGCACATGACATAATTATATAATTTGCATAAGTTGGATTATGATGCACTATGTAGTTCTTCCATGGACAACCATGAACCCAAGGTCTGGCCATCCACATGTGTTAAACATTGAAATGGAAATATGAGAATGCCCATTGATGTGGGTACTCTTTATGCTTAATTCAAGTATCTATTTTTTTTCCAGCTGATTGAAGGCAGGCAGGCATGGCTCTATTAGAAGCTACAATGACATCACTGTGCATACGGTATGATTATTAATTGGGTTATGATGCAAGTATATAGGTCACATCATTTATGCAAAATGTATGTGTCATCATTTGCCTTCTGGTAGACATCTATGAGCAGGCAGTTAACCAGTTGCCTTGCTTTTGTCATACTAGCATCTGAAAGCAGTGTGTGTGTGTGTGTGTGTGTGTGTGTGCATATGAGTGGACTGCATGGGAGAACCTCACTAAAAGCACTCACTGGTGGTAATGGGGGAAAGACTTACTTTGAGATTATGGAAGGAAAACCAGCTGTTTTGTTGCACTGATGCAAAGCCAACCCATATGACTCAACTTACTTCAACAAACCACATGCCAATCAACCTTTATTCTGATGTTTCAACAGTTAAACATATTCCACCAAAAGGATCTCATTTTTTTTTAGATTTTTTTATCTGCCTTTATTATTTTTTTTATAAATAACTCAAGGCAGTGACCATACCTAATACTTCTTCCTCCTTCTATTTCAGTCTTTGAATTCATCACCCAGCACCATTCCTAGCTGTTAGTTCTTCTGCAGACTGCAAGCAAGAAGTTGGATTGTGTCAGTGGTAATCAAGCAATCCACTCACATAATTACTGTAACTGCCTGGTATGTTTTCATCTGATCACCTCTGATCATGAAGCTAATATCGATGTTTTGCTTTTTCTTCCTAGCCACTGGACACCTCTGAAACAGAGTCAAAAACAGAATATATTTTTTTCATAGCTGACCTCAAGCCACCTTTCCTAAAATGAAAGAGCTCTTTCTGTCAATGTCCAATAAAAAAATAAAAAAACCACCACCAATCAATATTAATAGTTACTTAAAAGAAGTTAAGCAAAGTCAATTAAACTAAGCAAGCAGCTTGCTTGTTCCTGCAAACCATCTTTATCAATTAACTCAATTTAAAAGCCGGATGCTGCTTTTCCTTCTGTAAAGGTATTGATCTAAATGTCAGTCCAGAAAACATTATTAGTACAACCTTACATAGAAGTAAGGGTGCTTTCGATTAACCTTACTTCTAGGTAAATGCATATAGGACTACAGGTTGGAACCCTACAGTTTAAGTATTGTTACACATGCTTATTTAGTTTTCCATTGTTAAGAATGGAATGATCCTGCTGTCTCTTCTCTGAAAAATTAGGGGGAGGAGAAGCAGATAATAACCTCCCCAGCCATTTCCTAGATCCATTCAAAATATCATATATTAAAGTTCATAATAAAGCATGCATGCTTATATTTATAATTCTGAACCCACATAGAAATGAGGAAGGTGAGAGTTCCAGGTAATTCCTACAGGAAAACCTTACAAATGGAGAATGCATCAGATTTATGGCATTTTATGCATTTCTTTTATTTTGGCGGGGGGCAAGGTTTTGTGTGTGTGTGTGTGTGTGTGTGTGTTTGGGGGGTTGAGAGACACAGAGAGAACTACATTGTCCCAGTAAACTTAAGAAGCAAATCTTTGAAGCCCACAATTCACTTGTTATAAAATTTCAGATTCATCTCTCAGGTAAAAACAGGTAGGTCCCAACTGAGTTTAACAGTTGATCTCTGTTTCTTTAACTCAGAGGTATCAACTATCAAAGACAAACAATTTTAGTTAGCCCTAGAATTATCCCTTAACCATCAGTGTAAGCAATGATATTTGATGCCAAATACCAGTATTCCCTTTACAAATAAAAATATGGAAGTTAGGACTTACAATTGTTTATATCATACATTCCTTTGTAAAGAACTCAGTTTCTCCCTTGGCCCATTTTGACATCTTTTCTTCAATAAGAAAAAGAGAGAGAGAGAGAGAGAGAGAAAAGGAAAAAGGGGGGAGGAATTTTAAATGGCATCCATGCCATGGATTCTCTTTTAAATCTATTCATTATAATAGTGTTTAAGAATAAACTATCACTACATAACTATTGATAACCATCTATTGTTTTATTACAGGATCAAACCCAGAGGAGCAGTTCACTTTTACATTCCAGAAGATACATATATCTTGTGTCATCAGGCTACATGTTTAGTTTACCATATTTTGCAGTAATTTGCATCATCATCTCCAGACACACAAACACACACAAAATCACAAATTAAAAAGACATACGTGTACTAAAGGTACATTATGCACTGCAGTTGTTGAAGTGAAGCTGATCATCTAGTGATGAGGAATTCTCAAGAATGCTATGCATTCTGCTTTTAGCTCCATGGAAAAAAGGTGGGATACAAATAAATCAAAACAAAAGTTTCTTCACATCATGGAACAGAAACTGACATCAGAGCAATTTAAAGAAGATATCCAAAGGATAATTGAAAGGCTGTTTATTATTCATTCCTCCAATTAAAGAATCAGGACATGAAAACATGAAACCTTTAATTAAATTGGAAGAGGACTTTGATGAACGGGACTTGCTATTAACTAGGGCAAACAATATAGAAGAATTTTAGCCAAGAAAAATATGAATAAAGCCATAAGTGTTGTATAGGATCTGTGGTTTAATTCCACTTCCATTAATTGTAGGCCAAACAATGTCTTAGCACTGCTTAATTGTGTTAGGAATAGAGAAGTTTTGTCATCAGTACTTCTTCCTAATAAATTTACCATATTGTCAGTTTGTCCTGTCAAGAGCCAGTAGGGTTTTGAAATTGTCTGAACATCTGGAACATTCAAGAACATTGTACAACATCTTAACAGCTGAGTTAATGGCTGAGGGCCAACATCATTTATCTGAAGCCATTCCTCTTCCAAGAAATATCCGAGAATGTTTTAAAGAAGAGTCTGAGTAGTGTCATTTTCTGATGTCAAGCTTCTCTGCTTATTTGGGAAATAAAAATGACCAAGCCATTACTTGTTCAGCTCTTTCATCTGATAATCCATTAGACTGTCTATTACCAATGAAACTATCCAAAGTTGGTCTGGACCATATAATTTCCTTGTGGTTTTCACCCTTTTTGACCACCCACATTCTCTCTCTGCTCTTTTAGAGCAAAAGGTCTTCAAAATATGCTAGATTTATGGAAAGAAACTAATTAGCTATAGAAAATACAGAAATTTGTAGAGGTGAAGGCCACAAGGAAATCAGTTAATTTATTCATTATTATTTTTTCCCCAAGAAAAATTATTCAGTGCACCAAATGTATTTAGAAAGTAAAGAAACATTATCCCTGCTGCATCTGCCATCACTGACTGGATCTGCTTGCTTTACAAATATCCACCCAGGGAAGTAAATTCTTGGTTTCTTATTAACCACAAAACCTGTATTTATTGTATGCCTTGCACAGGAGAGCAAGGGGTTGCTATAGTCTAATCAGATGCTAAATACATTTACCTCTTGGAATGTAGCCACAATGCGGTAGCACCTAGCCAACCTTGGCAGTGTCTCAAAGTACCTAAGGAGGGTCATACCTGGTTAATACCTAGGTAGGCAACCATCAAGAAAACTCAAGAGGGTCATGTGGTCACCAGGAGTTGAGCTCAGCTTGGGAACAGACTTTACCTTGTACCCTTTCTTAGAAGGCTGCCTCATAAGGCTTGCATATCTGCAAGATATGAAGATGCTGAGACTGGCTGAGTGAGTGAGTGAGTGAGTAAGTGAGTGAGTGAGTGAGTGCCATCAAGACATTGTCAGCTCCTAGCAACCATGTAGGTAGATTATCTCCATGACAATGTGTTCCAAACCTGATCTTTCAGGTCTTCCAATGGTGCACTCATCGCCAGTGTAACTGAGTCCATCCACCTTACTGCTGGTCATCTCTTCTTCTATTTTCCTTCCATCTTTCCCAGCATTAGAGTTAGAGTTAGGTCTTCCAGAGAGTTAGGACTTCACATAATGTGTGCAGAGTAGGATCATTTGAGCCTGATCATTTGTGCCTTGAGTGAGATCTCTGGGCTGATTTGTTCAAACAATGCCTTATCACTGCTTGATTGTATTAGGAATAGAAAGGGTTTTTTCTATCAGCACCTCCTCCTAATAAATCTTTCTGTCTTGGAACAAGTATTATTCAACATTTCTATTAATTACCTGGATGATGGGATTGATGGGCTGCTCATCGAATTTGCAAATAACACAAAACTGTGAGGTCTGGCCAAGACCCAGCAGGACAGATTGCAGTCTAATCTAGACAGGTTGGAAGACTGGCTGAGAAGAACAAGTTGTCCTTTAACAGAAAGAAATGTAAGATATTACATTTAGGGAGGAAAAAATGTCCAACACACATGTAAGATCATGGATTCATGGTTTGGAGGCACTACATCTGAGAAAGCCATGGTCATTGACAACAAGATCAACATGAGTTAGCAGTGGAAGACAGTTGCTAGAAAAGCTAATGCAGTTCTGGGCTGCATTAGAAGAAACGCTGTATCTTGTAACACATGAAGTCACTATTCCTCTCTATTCAGCTCTGGTAAGACCACATCTACAGTACTATAGAAGATCTGGGACACCACATTTCCATTTTACTGAAAGCTTTAAAAATAATAAAAGATAATACAAACCAAACACAGAAGAAAAAGAGAAAAAGAAAAAGAAAAAAAAAAGAATAGAAAGTGCAAGGAAAGAAAGAAAAGGGAGAAAGAGAAAGATTAAAGGAAAAGAGAGAGAAATAGTTAAAGAAGTGATTTCTGATCTTCATCACAACAAGTACAGGCAAAATTGATATTTCTTCCCCCCTTATAAGGTTGCATGCATATATCTCTTCTTCCCATAGATCCCTTATCCATTCACAAATCCACAAATCATTAATGTTTCAGTCCAGTTGTCACCAAAATGTCCATGAAGGGGTTCCATTACTTTATCAAAGAAAAAGTTTGTTTCAGCTTTAAATTCTTTGCTTTTGCTTCTAATGGAGTCTTTGATCCATTCAAATGCTGTCATAGGTTTTGATCTTCCTTCCTTTCTTTCTCCCATCTCTAAAGTTGCTTCAAGGCTTTAGCAACCCTCTTTCATAAATCCATCATGAAGTTGTTATCCAGGTGGCTTCCCCCCTCATCATGGTCACTTCCAGGGAAGAAATGGCAGACTGAAGATGGCTCCATCAAAAGGAGAGCCGATGACCATGGTGGAATGAAGAGCCAGTGAGTAGACCACCACTTCGATAATTCCTCTCTGGACAAGGATAGGACTTGAGATCACCCACAAATGCTCCAGACAGTTGCTCTTTGGGAGGAGACTGCAAGACAGCAGTCTCCAGTGGGTCTAGCACTCTGGGAGACAAGGAAATAGCCATCTTGCTCAAACCATGGTTGGCACCTTTAAAAGGACACTAAGTTTGCATACTTCGTTTTCTAATCACTTTTGGAAATTGTGTGTTAACTGCTTTTCTGATATTAGGAACCTTTGGATTGACACGTTTTACAGCACCAGGTAGTTTCCTTCAATCCTTAGTGAAAGACGTTTTAAATATAAATTTAAGGACTTTAAAAATTTGTTTTTGAATAAGCAGCAAAGGGTGATTAAAACTTTGATTTTAGAAAGTTACAAATGGACTAAATGACCAGATAAATTTGAAATAAGATATTGGAATTAATTATAAAGAATCCTTCCCATGGAAAAATGCTGTTGTTTTGAATTCTTTAAAAAAAAACAACAACATAAGACTTCAAAAAGTGGGCACTAGAGGGAACTAGAAGGAACTAAAGATTATAATTAAAGGAGAGGAACATTCAAATTCAATTTACAAATACACAATGAACCAAAATATTTTAATATTGGACATTTTGAAGGATATTTTTGAACAATGGACCCAGAAGTTAATTTTAAGAATGTCTGCCATTCTAGATACTATATTTAAAAGATGTTATGGAAGAGGAACAAGTTTTACCTGACAAAATTGAGACTGATTTGAAAGTGGATTTAAAAATGACAGGCTACAAGAATAACATAGAAAAAGATGTTACACTGGACATGCGAAAGAAACTGGCTAATGTCTTAAGAATTAAAAGGGATATACAAACAACAAAACAAGAGAGTGACTTGGATAATTTTCCTACATTGGATTTATGAATGAGTCCTGTTAAAGCTTTAAAGAATTTTGTAAGAAGGGACAAAGAAAAGAATGAAAAGAAATCAAGTTCTAGGACATTATTTGAAGGGATTAAAGATCAAGATTGTTAAAAGTAAAAGGAAGGAATATAAAGTTGGTTATTTGATCAAGATTAAAATAGAGACGTTATTATCTCTGGTAACCCTTAATGGATTTTTGCTGATATCAGGATTGAAATGACAAGGTTTTAGGGATTTGTTTATAGATAAGAGATGGGATATGGGAAGGAGATCATTTGTTGTATTTTAAGAGAAGGGATAAGTTACTAACATTGTTTATACTTATGATGAAGGTTGAGAGTCACTTCTTTATATATTTTTTCTTTTTCTTTACTATATTCTTATTTTATCTTTCTTTTCTATTTTTCTCTTCTTCTTTTTTTTTTTCCTTTTCTTTTCTGCCCTCTTGGCTTGCACCAGCGTGATTGCCCTCTGGATGTTTTTCACCACATGCTGCAGACCCCTGCCTTGGACTCATCAATGAGCATTTCCTATGCTGCTACAGCCATCTGAAAACCAAGCAGTGGTCCATGAGTAGCTATGGTTCCTTCAAATCAGTGACCCACTGGTTGCCTGGAAACATTTCTGTGAGCATCGTAGTGTTTGGTTGCAGGCAGCCACACAAAGCCTTTCTGGAAAATGCCCGAGACTTGGTAGCCTTGTTTCTTCCCCCTTTAGGAGTGTTCAAGTCTTGCTGTTCCTGACAGCTTCAAGCATTGTTTTGAAGAGGTAACGAAAATAGACAGATTCCCAGCATGTAACAGACCATCTGCCTTCCCGGCTTGCATTTGCTGCTCTGAAAAACTCTCAAAGTTCTAGCAGTGGTTTTCTTTGCTTTGGTTCCAGAGGGTAGAAGAAAGCACTGTTTTGGTCACATGCTTTGATGACCCTGACCAGTCTCCAGCTTTCTCTCTCTTTCCAAATATTGGAGCACTTTCAGTCTTGTCAGCTAATCTAATGAGGGCGGAAGCCAGGAAAGAGATGGTGGCAGGGGGGATAAATTCTTCTTGGATTCTTGCAGTGCAAGGAAATATGGTTTCTCTCTGCTCTCCCCTGCTATGATTTTTTTTTTTTAAGCAATGCCTCCCTGCATTGTTCAACTCTTGCTGACATTTCAAATCTTGTTTGACAGATTTGAATCAGCAGCCAGATTCACTCCTGGCTAAAATGGAAAAAAAGCTTGTTGTGGAGGGCCTGGAAAGACATCGTGAATTTTGTAGGCTTGAATGCTGCTTTTCACTGTCTCTTCTTTAATGTGAATTTAGCACAGGGCTTGCTTCTCTGTTTGTTCTAAACAGCAACTTCCCTTTCATTCCCTCAAATCCTAAGGTGGGAGGCATTCAATTCTTATTTTTTCAAAAACCACAGTAAAATGGTAATAAAGGTATTGTTCACAAAATAAAATGGCACTCAACTTGCAAATGAGTACTACCAACTGTTGCCAGTTGCTAATTTCTGAATGGTCCTTTGTGTGTTAGGGGAGGAAGTACCCATCCTTTTGCTCCTAAATCCAGCCTAAGCTTTATTATAGCAAAAATTTTCCTTTCTGAAAATCTGTAATGTATTTTTGATGATACCTCAAGAAGAGCCTATTCAGAAGATTTAAACACTTGGGCAGTTCAGATTGCCTAAAGCTGATGGTAAGTCTGGAATTGTTGAATCATCTGTGAAAGTCTATGAATTCCAAATGATGGTAAATGAAAGAGTCACAGGGCGAATTCAAAAGTACAATGGGGCTGCTGCTATCCTAGCTTATCCAGTGTATCTCTATTTCTACCTGCCTAGAGCAAGTACAGGGCTACGGAACAGAGTATTCAATTCCTCAAGTTTTTGAACTTTTCAGAAAGAGCCTTACTTCTGATGATGTTCCAAAAGAGCCCTACTTTTGAATGTTCTAATAAGAATGCTCAGATTGGGGAAAATGAAAGATTCCCCAAAAGACATCTTTCAAAAGACATTATTGGGAGACACCTTGCTGTCCAAATCTCACTCATCAGTGACAGTTGAGGAGCAAAAGAAAATAAAGGATAGGCTGCATGTATGATCTGCATGCCCTTATCTGCATGTCCAGAAGAACCTGCTCCATGCAGTCTCTAAGACCCAGGTTGACTCATTGCCACTTACCACCTAATTACTTAAAGCATAGTTCCTGGAGTATAGCCAAGTAGGTCTGTCTGAATCAGCTACAACCTGCTGCAATGAGGCCCTTGCAAAGGCAAGTTACTCCAATCTCAATGTGGCATTTCGTCTTGCAGAAACAGAACAGCTCAACGAGACCCTTCAATTCAATTATTTGTATTGCATTGTGTGTGTATGGTAGCCCTTGTTGTTACGCAGCATGAACCAGGATGTCAAGCTCTGATGTTTAGAAGGCATTGCCATCTGCACAACGGTTCACAGCAAAATGTGACCTATTGTACATGTGGCAATAATTTGCAGACTGGAAAACATTTTTATCATCAGTAGTTGATTTGGAAATAATGTATTATTAGAGTTCAGGCACAAGACTGAGAGTCTCGAGTTTGAATTCTCACTTAGGTGACTTTGGGTCAGTTGCAACATAGCAGTTAAAGTAGTTTGTGAGAATAAAGCTGTATTAATATTTTAAACTTGTATTGGCTTTTGAATTTGGATATGATTTTCCTGGCTTGTTTTATTGTATCCTATTTGGGAGTTTGAATAAAAATTGGATTAAGATATTTATGAAGGAAGGAATCAAGAAATACAGTAGGAAGAGGGAGAACCACACTTATTGCTTTAGGTTTCCTGGCAGAAAGGTGAAATGTAAGTGTAATGTTTAAAGAACTAAGCACATCAGCTGCTTTTGCACAATATGCTTAACCATCTCAGTTAAAGACCTAACATTCAAACAAGATGCTAAACTCGTGTGTGTGTGTGTGAAAGAGAGAGAGAGAGAGAGATTGGTTACTTTACTTTCGTTAGTTAGGGGCCATTGAGTCAGGCCCACACCTTGGCAAACTCTATGAACAAATGCCCACTATCTCAGTTGTCCCTTGTGATAATCTGTAGTTCTTCCATCTTCCAAGACATTCCAATGATACCCCTGATCTCACTGATCTACTGTACCTCATCCATTATCCCCCACTTCTACTTCCCCCAACCTTGTCAAGCATAGCCATTTTTTTCTTATTCACTCTCTATTTTTGTCACATGCAAATTAGATGAGCTTCTGGTTGCAGATTATCAGCTCAAGCAGGCCATCAGCCTTTATTTGGTGCAGGATTGACTGACAGCCTTCTTGAAATCTGTGGTACTCTAGTAACTATCTTCAAATCCATAATGCACCTGCTTTCTCTGACTGTTCCTCCCTGTCCACCATTTACAGCCATACATTATTCCTGGAAAAAAAAACATTACAGTGGTACCTCTACTTACGAACTTAATCCGTTCCATGACTCTGATCCCAAGTCGAGTTGGTCGCAAGTCGAAGTAAATTTTTCCATAAGGTTCAATGTAATTACCATTGATCCGTTCCGGTGTCCGCGGACCACGTGTCAGGGGCGGAAAAATGGCCGCTGACCACGCGGCAGGGCAGAAAAATGACCGCTGACCACGCGGCAGGACGGAAAAATGGCCGCGGACCACGTGGCACGGGCGGAAAAACAGCCGCGGACCATGTGGAACAGGCGGAAAATGGCCGCGGACCACATGGCACGGGTGGAAAAATGGCCGCGGACCACGTGGAACGGGCGGAAAATGGCCGCGGACCACATGGCATGGGTGGAAAAATGGCTCGTAAGTTGAGTTCATAAGTAGAGGTAAATTTTTGGGTCCGGAGCTGATCGTATCTCGAAAATTTCGTAAGTAGAGGCATTCGTAAGTAGAGGTACCACTGTATCTGTCTGTTTCATCATAGATATATGTTTATCAGCTACGATTTTCAGAGGTATCCGCAGAATCCAGAGCTTTCAACAACATGACGAAGCCAGCCTTGCACTGTCTCAACACAAGCTCTGCCCCTTTTGTATGTGCATGTGAAGTCATGATATGTGTATAAAAGGGGCAAAGCTTGCAACAATGCAACACTGCTTTCATATCTGCCCCTCGTGGACCACGGCCCCACCCTCAAGTTATCTTTGATGATGTTATTGAATTTAATCATTGCCTTCTTCCATAAGATTAATCTCCTCTTCATTATTACAATTCACCAGCCATCTTCATCTATTCTTGGACTTAGGAAAACAACTATCTCCCAGTTTCACTTCTTTGCCAACTACAGCTTTACTAAGGATACAGGTTAACAGCAACTTTATCCTCTCAATATTTAACATTAATCTGGGTTTTCAGATTTCATCTTTACTTTTCTTCAGTGAGCTCTTCAATGTCTCCTTTACTTTCAGCAAACAAAATGGTATTGCCTGCGCATCTGAAATTGTTAACATTTTCATCCTCACCAGCATGATCTACACCATCAACAGCCTTGCTCTAGTTAATAAAATAAAGGCAATACCTTATATGTTCTTGCTGCCTCCGTTATCTGTCTTATGTTAAATATCTGATCTTGTGCTCTTCTGCCTTTTTTGAAAGCTGCCTGTTCAGTTAGCATTTCCATGTATGGCTCTATTATTCTTTGAAGCAGCTTCAGAAAACTTTGTGTGTGAGAGCACAGAGTACAATGTTGTGAACATTTCCATTATCTCTTGCATCTCCCTTTTTCTATATACGTATATAAACTAACCTTTTCCCGTCTCTAGGACACACAGTCCTGTTCCGTGTTTGTTGACTCAGAGCTGTTAGTCCTTAGACTGTCTCTTGTCTTGCAGCTTTAAGCAGTTCAGTGGGTACTTCATCTGTGCCTGGTGCTTTTCTATTTGACAGTTGGTTTATTGCCTTTCATACCTCGCTTTCTAGCAGATCTTCAATATTTCTCTGTAAATGTTTCTGTCATTCTTTAATCTCATTTATAAAGAGTTTCAGGTTAGTTTTTCCATCTTCCTTTAATTTCTTTTGCCTTTATTAGAACTCTATGAGTATGATTACTCTGAAGTAGTCCTACTTAGCTGTGATTTCTCTGATCATCTTAAGAACATCTCTCATTTTCTGTTTCTTGTTGTTCTCTTGTATTTGCTGATATTCTTGACTGAGATAGATTTCCTTGTGCTTTCTTCTTGTATGCTCTCCCTGGTGCCCATGACTTTCACTGTTCATCTTTTCCTGGCTATATGGTAGCTCATTCTGAATGCCACTAGAACATTTTTCCCTTTAAAATTCTGGGAAAATGTATATTTTTCTTCTTCGGTTTCATAATGTTTCTTAGCTCTTCCCATAGTTCCTCAAGTTCTCTTTTGTGTAAGTTAAAGGCACTGCATCTGTTCCTTACATGGATTTTATATTCCAACTGTATGACCTCCAGATCTAATCTAGCTGGCACATACCCTCTTTAATTTTCTATGTTTAACCTGTATATTGGACTCCAAAGTTTCATTCATGGTCTGTTCCAGAATCTGCACTAGGAAATATTTTGCTAACTGAATTGTACTTCTCCAACTTCTGTTTCCTCTTATGTAGTAAATTTGATTCCAGTATTGTCCATCTTCTGACATCCATATGTAGAGTCTATGCTTACATCGTAGGTATTAGAAATGAACAAAGAATTCTCTTTGTCAAACTCTATTAACCTCAGTCTCCCACTTACTCAATCCAAATCCTTCTGTAATTTCAGATTCCTCCTGTCTCCAGCTTCTGTATTCCAGCCATGAATAGGGGAAAAGAATCTGCCTTGTTTAGTTGCTATAATGAAATGCTACCTAAATTGCTTTACAAGCCTGAAAACAAAAATAAGAGCTTGACTCACTTTGCTAATTAAAAAAAAAAAAATCACACAAAACTACTGTGTCCTGTCCATTGGATAAATTCCCATGAACCCGTGAAACCCTTGTGATAGGCATCCAGACTTGTCTAAATCTTTCATCCATATCCATATAGTTTTGTTAGTGACAATATAGATATAATTTGCTATTGACTTCTTCAAGGTTCAGTTTTGGAGTTCCTTCTCCTAGATAGTTGACCTACCTCATGCCTGCAGAGCCCTATCTGCTCTCACCTCCACTGTGGATTACTTCAGCTCATTCCTCTACTTTCAACCTTACCAGCAAGAACATTTTCCTGAAGCTCACACTCTTCCCAGCATCAAAGCTACTGAGCTGCATACCACGTCAAAGCGGGAATCCCCCAGCAGAATGTAAGTTAATTCAGTAATCAGGATAAGTGTGTAGTATAAAGGAGTATATCCAATTCAAATTGCTTTCTTACTAAAAATCCCCAAGGGGCTTTGATCAGTCTTCTAACTTCTAATACATTTTTAATGTATTAGAATTTGGAGTTCAGCAACACATGTAGTAAATGTATATAAGTAGGCTTCAAACTTTGTTCACGAAGCCTGCTAAGTAAGCAAGTATATTGCAGAATCAGCCCAAAAGCTCTCTTATGGATACACAACTGTTTAAACAGCAGGAAGCAAGGGGCAAGTTACATTTAACTTACTACATAGATCTATATTTGGACCAGTTGTAATTAACTTGTCCACAAATGATCTACACTCAGGGATAACTAGTGAACAAAGAATGACATCAAATTCTTCAGAGGATAAAAATTAAGCAATCTCTGTAAAGCTCCAGAAAGAATGCTCTCAAGAGTAAGTGCATAAGAAGCAAAGGTCAAATTATAGTCAATAAGTGATGCACATATTGAGCAAACTATGGCAACTTTAGTTCACGTACACTAACCACTGATGGGATCTCAACAGTCTGTGACTTTCTGTAAAGACATCTTGGGGTCACAGTGATAATTCATTGAAAATGTCAGTCCAGGGTGTAGTGGTAATGAAAAGGGCAAATGCCATGTTAGGAATTATTAGAAAAGGGGGTTGAAAATGAAATAGGCAACATCACAGTGTCATTCTATAAATGAATGATGTAGCCCCATTTAGAAGATTAGCAGCACGCAGCTTTTAGTATCACTTTCTCAGAAAATGACCAGGAAAACGCCCTGAAAATTTATTCAGATTGATGTAGGTGTTATGGTATATTCCCTACTAGCAAAATGAAGCACATTGGACTTCAAAAAATTAGGGGGAAAAAACATTACATAGATCGGCGGGGCAGAGTGCTTGATAGAAATTGATTGGATAGTAAATGATAGACAAGTGGATAGAGGCAGTGTACAGTTATGTGTGCTATCTATATTTATTTCAATTAGGTTTCTTTTTAGAGTTTTCTGAGTAGCATTTGACACCAAACTATGATCAGAAGTAGAATGCCCATGTTTGGACTGATACAGTAAAGAGCCAGGTTTCTGTACCTAGCAAGAAAGGGAGAAGTGTAGGATACCTCTGTTGATCATTCTACCTAAAGATGACTGCATTATAACTCTCTCAAGAATATTCCCCTGCATTTGGCAAGCAAAAAATAAATTACTTCCAAGAGAAGGGTACAGCCAGCTAATAACTGCTAATTAAAGCAAATTCCTCTGCTATCTCACCTAGCGTCCTTTTCCCCTAGCTTAGTCGTTTTTTTGCATTTCTTCTTCTTTCTGCAAATCTGTTTTAAAAGTGAGAGTTCAGCATTTCTGGCCAGGTGGACACTCTTGGAGCATACATGCTATTGTTCTATCCAACTTCTCTGAACAAAGCCTACACAGAAATCCAAAAATGATAGATCAGACAGATACACACACAATTGCAAAAAAAAATAATTAATTAATTAAAAGCTGTTTAAAAAGAGCAACTTTTAACCTGAAGGAAGAGGAAAATGATTAAATTAACTGATTCAACTGAGTTGAGGAGTATAGCAGAGTAACACAGGTTTTCAATTTATCTCTGTAAATGATATCAGAACAATGGGCCAGTACATTTTTATTCACAAAAAAATAGAATATTGCAGTTCTCTCAAAGGGAAGAAACCCACATGCTACTCCCACTAATCTATCCAAGAAATATACAAAACTACATGTCTTAGATTGAATCAAATTGTTGGGCTGTCTGGTTGGGAGATGTGGTTGAAACCCCAACACATTTGGAGAGTACTAGGATGAGTAAGACTGCTTTCGCTCAGCTTCTTCTTTGACACGTAAAAGCTCTTTGTGGAGTTATATACAGATTATTCTTAGGTTCTTTAGGTGGTGATTTGGGGATTAATTTTAGGATCTCTGGTCTAAATATAAGTATATAGTCTTGGGGTTCTCATGGACCATTAGATTAAACACTCTGGATTAAACTAGTTGGGCAGTTTGTGGCTTAATGTGTTGTGAGAATCCAGCCATCATTTTGGCATGTTGTGAGAATCATCATGTTGTGAGAAGCATCCTGCAACATGTTAGGTCATGGTACAGTCATGATATGGTTTATTGGTGGTGACGGCGGGGTGATTTGTATGAACTCAGCAATTGTGTGTTTTGAGTTAACTATATTTTGTTAACCTGGATTAGACAGCAGGGCAAATTGCCATAGTTTAGTTACCCTCTATCTACATAAAAGAATCTCGGTCTGTAAATCTACCTTTGCCAATTTAGATACCAATAGTTTATTCATTATACAAGTCTGCTACACTACCTTCAACATTTTCACTGATGTTTTGGAGATTCATGGTCTCTACTTCTGGACCATCACCAGAATAATGGCATGGGTAATCATATTAGCAGCCAAGTTCATTACATTACAGATGGCAGCTTTCCCTACAGGCTAATCAATCTTCTTCTGCCAGAAAGCCATTCTTCACATGCAAATCACTTGCAATTGTTTAAGAGCTCCATTGTAAAATTCTTGTGCTGAGTACAACTGGATCCTTTCCAGTTTGTCAGCATTAAATGTGCAGCCTGGAGCTGGACACATCACTTTGAACATTAGATGCTGTGCTGCCATCAGCAAGAGAACAATCAGGAAAACTTTAAGAGCAGAAAATGAAATCCACATGGGAATATTTATATGGCACTTTTCCACATTCTTCTTCCTCTTTCTCTTTCTTTCTTTCTTTCTTTCTTTCTTTCTTTCTTTCTTTCTTTCTTTCTTTCTCTCTCTCTCTCTCTCTCTCTCTCTCTCTCTCTCTCTCTCTTTCTTTCTTTCTTTCTTTCTTTCTTTCTTTCTTTCTTTCTTTCTTTCTTTCTCCAAGGTAACTCCTGATCAACCCCTATTCCAATATAATTAAGAAGGTGTTAAGGAAGTAATGACAAACTGCTATGAAGAGTTAGGAATGCATGATCCAAGAAGCTTATATCTTTGGGAATATACAGGCATGATAATCTTTGAATAGCTCTGTCAATAAAGTAAAACAAAGAGTCAGTTACCATAAGTTAAATAGAGGAGATCATACTTTATTCTGTTGCACTGATTCATTAGGACGCCAGGCAAAATAGCTTTAGGCAACTTCTCCTTGTAATTGGTACTTTAGCTGTTTCTGTACTACAGCCCATCAATTCCCATGCACAGGAATGACAAGAATTGTTATCCAACTATCTCTGGAAGCTCCAGGTTAAGGAAGGCTGTGTTATAGAAAAGAATCATTCTGTTATACAACTGTAGTAATATTTTATTTCATAGAAAAAAGATTCTGGGTCTTTTCCTCAATCAGGACACTGAAAAACTAGAAGAAAGCCCAAAACTGTTCTTGCTTTAAGTTTCAGAAAGCAAATTCTGGTTGAATGGTAGAAATAATTTGTTTTATGAGCACTGGGAAAGGCATATTATATTTAACAGGGGCTGGCATGGGTTACTCCCAGAAATATCATTCTAGGCTAGTCTTATCTCTTTCTTTGATAGAGTTGCTAGTTTACAGGATCAAAGAAATGTTGTAGACACAGTGTTTCTGGACCTCAGCAAAGACTGACAGAGATTCTCATGATACCCTCCTTCATCAAATGGTAAAATATGGGCTAGATGTTAGATGGGCTGTTAGATGGGCTCACAATACCTGAATGACTCCACCCCAAAAATGTTCATTAATGCTCAGCTTCAGCTTGGAGGAAAATGTTGAGCTTTTGGCTCTGTCCTGGGCCTTGTGACCTTTTTATCCATTGCCTGAGCAATGGGCTGAAAAGAACAAGATGGAATTTAACAGGGAGAAATGTAAAATTCTGCATCTAGGTATGAAAAATGAAAAGCACAAGTATAGAAGGGAGAGACTTGTCTTGGCACTGGAACTAATGGGTGTGCTTCCTACTGGAGATCGGTATCATGCTCCAAACTGTGACAAACAGGAACTAACTGTTCTACTCTACTCTGCCCTGGTCACACCCTACCTGGAATCCTGTGTCCAGTTTTGGTCACCACAATTCAAAAAGGACAGTGACAAAACTGAGATGCCTTAATTTGAATTCCTGGGCTGAGCGGGGGGTTGGACTCAACCTCAGTGCCCCCCTTCAAGTGTATGAGGCTATGATTCTACATAGATACTTGTCAAGAGGTGATAAGGATTTTTCATGGACAGTGTTTTGAATTGACAGATAATATACTAGCAACTTTCTCTGAGTAACCGATTTATCACTAGCATTTCTGCTACATTCGCCAGGCTTTCAGTAAATGGAAGAGCGACTTAGCCACTCACACAATAGCTTCTGCATTCTAAACAACTGGGCAGTGGAAAATTTATTTATTTTTATTTATATTTCAAATTTAGATACTGCCCATCTCACGAAAAAGTGACTCTGGGTGGTGCACAATAAAACAACAATAAATATTAGTTAAAATACAATAAAAACAATATAAAAATACAGTAAAAATCAAATAAAACCAAACACATATGCAAATATTACTCTAAACATGAAGAGACACCTTCCTCAACACTCACAGAGAATGAGATCCATAATATCCTATGGGCCCTGGGACAATCTTCCAAGGATCATTGGATTTCCCCCTTAATGAACATCCGAGGTGGATTTTACTCTCCTATATTTATCTAATGCCTTTTTAAAACCATGTAAGGCAGTGGCGATCATTGGATATTTTCAGTTGCCAAATTCTAATTCGAACAAAGTGCCATCAGTTGTTTAAATGCAGGTTATATGAATATGCATATGTATGAATATGTACATGTCATCCAGTTTGCCTGCAACCCAAATCCAGACAACTCCCTCTTTTCCATAGAAGCTTTTTATTTCTCTGTCAGCAATGGAACGGGACAACCAAGGGGGAGAGAGATGCACCAGTGAGAAACCCAAAGAAATGTTTACAAGAGCAACCCACCAGGATGTAGGACTGCCAAGTGCCAAGCAAGGCAATTCAGGAATGTGCTGAGAAACACAGAATATTAATGGCATCATCACAAGTCTTTTATATATTTCAGCCCAGGAACCAGCCTCCCACTGCTGATGTTTATATTTGATTTGTGAAAAGTAAGAGCCGGCTACACAGATGTTGAGTTTTTCTGCAGCTCTGATTTGGCTTGGAAAGCCAGCAGGCAAACTGATAGATGAGCCCTTCTGAGAGTGATTGTCCCAGAGAGACACATTTTCATCTTTTAAGACTGATCACTTCATTGCATTGCATCATATAGCATAACAATACTATGCAGCTGAATAACAAACCAGCTCCCTGCCGAATCTGTAAAGAAATAATAAATTGAAGCAATGCTTGCTTACTCTCTCTTCCCTTTTCTCTCAGGTATGAAATATTTTCTGAGGGAAGGGAAGGGAAGGGAAGGGAAGGGAAGGGAAGGGAAGGGAAGGGAAGGGAAGGGAAGGGAAGGGAAGGGAAGGAAAGGAAAGGAAAGGAAAGGAAAGGAAAGGAAAGGAAAGGAAAGGAAAGGAAAGGAAAGGAAAGGAAAGGAAAGGAAAGGAAAGGAAAGGAAAGGAAAGGAAAGGAAAGGAAAGGAAAGGAAAGGAAAATTACAATGCCTTCAGACTGGAGGCTTGGCAGATAAAAGCTGCAATACATAAAACACACTAAACTTAGAAACTGAATTATTCCATTTTCTGGGACTGTACCATGCATTGGACCATAAATTAACCCAGCAGGGCTGGGTTCACACTTTACAGCAATCCAGCAGAAAAAAAGGCCTAATCAAAAATAATACTAGCCAAGCTTAGCCTGTTGTACAAATGCAGTTGCTAAGTCTTTGTTTGTATGAAATAAACAGTAGAAATAAAACAAATGCTGAGTTTCAAATGACTAAAGTTACCAATATTTTACGTTTCACTCTATTCCAAGAAAATGGGAGAGAGAAATACCATTCCTTCCTTCCTTCCTTCCTTCCTTCCTTCCTTCCTTCCTTCCTTCCTTCCTTCCTTCCTTCCTTCCTTCCTTCCTTCCTTCCTTTTGCAAGGAATAGTCTGTTTTCCATCTAGTTCACATAAATGTTCATTGTCAGTAGAAAACCAACCTAGAGAGGCTGAAGCAGTGGGCATCTTACAAATATAAAGCCACCAGGTACTCCATACTTGGTTCAATTGCAGGGACAAATAAAGGCTCTTCTCCATGATCTCCAAACAGGCAGGTGGCATACAAGGAAACCAAGTTAACAAATTAGTCTGAGTATCTCAGCCTTGTAAGCTAGTCCAGACAAGGAGCACCACCAGGAGTACTAGCTCTGTCTTTATTGTAAGGTTGCTGTAACAGAATTTTGCAAGTCTGAAAGTACCCCTCCCTTCCTTCACTTTTACTTTCCCGAAAACTAGGGCAGGTCTCTTCTGAGATGCTTTCGCTAGCCCTTCTTCTTCAGACTCCAATTTCATTTAGCAGACAACTGTCTAGGCTGCAGCTCTTCCTCCTGTCTCCCAAGGCCATTCCTGCATACCATTACAGCATGTCAGTGCATTCTAGGATGGGGAAGTGACCAATTGGCATTTTAAAAGATTATATAAGGAAAAAGTCCCTTTGTATATGCAAAAATGTAAAGCTTAACCATATAAGGCAGAAGCATACATTAACCCAATGAGAAATAGGCACACTGTGCTATGCAGGTTTATAAGTCCTATAACCATCCTGAAGCAGATATATGCTGCTATGAGACAGATCCTACAATCTTTGCTGAATAAACTTTCCTCTTTACCTGTTAGCCCCATCTGCTCCTTTGATACCAAACTGTTATTCCACAACAAAATATTCACCACCCTGCACAACTGGCAGCCAGCCAACTCCTAGGACAACTCAAATCATGCAATAGTAAGGAAGCCAAAATGCATCTGTGTCAAAAGGTCAAAGGCAAACTACTTCCAACAAGGAGAAAACAAATACAAAATGAAAATTAACAATGCAGCAGACACTAAAACTACAGTAGATCAAAGCCAAACCTTCCGTCCATGTATTTATCCTCTTTATTTAATTCAAAAGGAAAAGAAAAAAAAGAAATATCAAGAGATTCAAGTATCCATTCCAACCCAATCTCCTGGTCCTTTTCACTTTAGATCTCCAAAAGATATCCCTGGGACTTTCTGCTCTCAAAAGTGTTTGATCTGCCACAGAACTCTGGTTCCTCCCAGGGCTGGGTATGGTTAACTAAGCCCCCTTCTAGATGGTAGCCTCTAGTCAACCTTGGCTGATCTTGAAAAATTAAGCATGGTTGGAACTTTTTTTTTTTTATCCCGCCTTTCTTATTTTTATAAATAACTCAAGGTGGCGAACATACCTAATATTCCTCCCTCCTCCTATTTTCCCCACCACAACCACCCTGTGGAGCTGAGCTGGGCTGAGACAGAGGGACTGGCCCAAAGTCACCCGGCGGCTTTCATGCCTAAGGTGGGACTAGAACTTTCAATCTCCTGCTCTCTAGCCTGGGGCCTTCACCACTAGACCAAACTGGCTCTCCTCAAGAATAGGAAGGCTGTAGGCTAGATTGCAAAGTAAAAAGAAAAAAAAACATCTGGGAAATACAATAATAAACCACTTGCATATTGTTGCCACGCAAACTGCATGGACAAGTCCATCCATCAACCAGGAATCTCCAAGCAACTTTGGTTGAGCTTGAAAAAAGTTAAGCACAATTGGACCAGGTTAGCACTTGATTAGGAAATTACCAGGAAATCCCAGGGCCATAGGCTAAATGGGGATCAACACACTGTCTAAGGGAAGGTAATGGAAAAGTACAATCATATCATTGCAAGGAAAACTGCATGGATACACAGTCACCAGAAGCCAAGTTTAACTTTATTCTTAAGAAAAAAGGCTCAGTGGAAGTGCTCAAATGTGGTGTAAAAAACTTCTCCAGAAAGTTCAGTTGTTGCTCTTTTCCATTTTGAATAAAAGTCAAGCTTGCTGTTCGTAACGGTTCAGTATTCATTGCTTTTGGTTGCACTTCTTCTGAAGGACACAAGCAACCTTTAAAAACACTGGTAAATCTGACCGTGGTTTCTTTTTAATGTACTAAGTGTAGCTTTAAGGTCATGATTCAGTGGAGTTACATTTTGTAGGTTTGAAAATTATTTTCTTTCCTGGCAGCTGATGGTGAAAAGAAAACTCTATGCCTGATCATTTAACATCTGTGGACTCAGTTCCTACTGTTGCTGCTCTTCTGTAATAAAAGGCAAACTAAGCTATAAAAAGAGGGATAGATGCCAGAGGCCATAAAAGGATTCTTTTTAGGAACTCTCTGGTCTGGAAAAGTGTATTAACAGTTGGGAATTTGCTGCCAGCTTGTCTCTAGTGACACTTTCCTAGTCTTATGACCATCATTAAAAAGTATCCTAAAGTATTTTAAATTATCAAATGATTTTAGTGTTCTGCAGTCCTTTTTGGCATTTGATCATATGTTGTAGAGCAAAGAACATCTTTGATACCTCTGTGGTTATGACAGAGGGAGCCTAACCTGGCATTTACCTTCCTCAAATGCCCTCTGTTTCAAGGCTATAACGTTGCTTTGTCTTTGGGACCTAGAGTCCTAGTTTCCAATCTGAAAAGAAAACTAATGTCAAGCTTTACCCTTTTCCTTCCCCGGATAATAGGAAAAAGATATGGCAAGCAATGTGCCTAATTGCTTAAAAAAGAAGTAAATCTCTCCTCCATTTGGTTCTGTTGGAAAGAGGAATCTCTTGAAAAGGAGCTATATTGTGTCTGGTTCTAGGTGACACATTTTACGTCAGGGAATTGGAAACTAAGTCTTTGGAAGAGAGGTTAAAGGAATTGGGTATGCTTAGTCTTAAGAAAAGATAACAGAAAGGAGATAGGATAGCAGTCTTCAAGTATCTGGAAAAAAAATTCCATTGAAGAGAAAGTCAGAACCAGTTCTCTGTCATTCTAGAATCATTGGAATTAAGTTACAGGAAAATAGATTCTGACTGCAGGTCAGAAAAGCCTTCTAAACAGTGGGATCAGTTATTCAGAGAGATGATGGGTTATGTTCAGCTAGAGGTTAGATAGTCATTCACAGGAATATTTTAATTTGGATTCCTACAGCAGGGGGTTAGATTCAATGGCCTAATGGCCCCTTCCAACTCCATCATCCTATGGAATACTATTTCATCAGAATGTCAATATTTTCAGTATTATGTAGTGGTATCCATAATCATTTGCAGTTATTTTCTCCGCAAATTTCCTCTGATGTATTTAACTACCTACCAACTGTCACAAGTTTCTTAGGACAACTCTGTTTTTCCAAGGATGCTCCCACCACAAACCCCAGACTTGCTTTGAAGAGCTTTACCCAGTTCAAATTGCCAATTATACTCCCCCAGACCAACCCCACCCAACTCTTGTTCCCATGGGCTTCTCCTGACTATGCTCATTTAATGTCCATTTCAGTAATAGAGGATTGATCTTCCTGAAGTTGCCAAGATGCGTGATCTTTTTACACTCAGTCAAGGACCATGACAATGTGTAATTGTAAAAAGAATAAATGAACTACCTCAGCCAATTGCCTTCTAACCGCAATCTAGAACTGGGTATTCCAGTTGTATCTAAGATCTTATTATTTGCTTGAGCAACAGCTTGGAACAGAGCTGAAAGATTTATGAATGAGCCATGCTATGTTTGGCCAAGTTCTAAGACATGCAACGTGAGGCACCAATTATAAATATGTTCTTCCTGATGTTATTTTGTTCATAAATTATAAACCAATGTTACAATTTGGGGAGGTGGAGGTAAAGGAATGTTTGACTTTTTTTCTGAAGTTTCTGCAAAGTTGTACATTAAGTCAGTGCTGTCTGATTCTGTTTGGGTTATTCAATTCTGTCTAGATGGAAGAGAGAGAAATATGGAATATGTATACTATATTCCGGTATCTAGGACTCAATGCATTTTGAGGGACAACATCTTCAGAGGATTGTTGCAATACATCCACTAAAGTTATAAGTACTGGTAAAACACATTAACCAACATGAAACAGTGAAGACTATGTATGGATCAACCAAATATCCAAGAAATATGGAATGAGACGATATGTTAGGGTTTTGGAAATTGATGAAAATGAGGAAGAAAAACACAATTAACTGGTCAAAACAAACATAAAAATATATCAGTAAGCAGAGCCCAAATGAATGAGACAATAATTTATCCAAATATTCTACAGAAAATAGTGCCTCCATAGATGATTTTGGAACGGCCAGGGGAAAAAAAAGTGAGCGTTCCTTTCTAAACATGTGTTTTGTAACTGGCACTGAATCCTATAGTGGTCATTTGGTGATCATACAATTTCCCACAACAGCCATTTTGTAGCAGTGCCCATAACCTTTTGTACCCAGGGCCCCACTCAGTATGTACGTATGTATATACAAACATACACATACAGAGAGAGAGAGAATGAAAGAGAGAGAGAATTTCACAGACTTTAGGTCAAGGTTTCTCAAGCTTGGGAACTCTAAGAGGTATGGACTTCAACTCCCAGAATTGAGAGTTGGCTGGGGAATTCTGGATGTTGAAGTCCACACCTCTTAAAGTTCCCAAGCTTGAGAAACCCTGCTTTAGGTGATTCAAGTTTTTTCTAAAAGTACCTGGCCAACCTTCTATGTCGAGTTGGAAAAAAATAATTACTGAGAGGGAAAAAAAGGGATCAAGTGAAGTACAGCCTTACACTGGGCATTCTTTACTCTCCATTTATTAGCTAGATTTTGTCAAATGCTGCACAAGCAGAAGTTTGATTTGGTTGCCGAAATAACGGCATGTTAGAGGTTTGTAAAATAACAAAAGCTGGGTCTTCAATTTCCCATTGGCCCACAATCTGTTTGTGCACACTGTTAACTGAATAACCTTTTCTTCTTCTTTCCCTACTTTGGCACAAACAGTACAAATTGTTCTCTTCAGATGAGAAACTGTAACCAACAGTCTATTTAAAAAACAATAATAATAATCTCACAAGCTGGGTCATGCAGTCTCCTGAGTCCTGTTTGTGCAACCATCTGGGCCTGCATGGAGGCTGCATGGAAAAACTTGGCAGTTTCAGCCAGAAGCAAAGCAAATATTGTTTTTTGGCAAATTGAAATACTAGTAGGGTTAGCACAGTCTTTTAAAGGGCCCTGAGCCAAATTCAACTTCAGGCCAATTACCTGCTTACCAACAACTTTCAAATTGCTAACTAGTGTGGTAGCTGATGCAGTCCAACAGCATCTAGTTGAAAACAAGCTCTTTCCATCTGAGCAGAAAGGAACCACCCAAACAGCAGAGGGATAAAAGATTAGCTCCTAATTGACAAGATAATTTTGAAAAACTGCAAGATTGATTACAAGAAGGCATTGGACTCCCTGCCACATGACTGGATAATCAAGTGCCTAGAAATAACAGAAGTCAACAGAAACATCAGAAGCATTGTACAAAGGTCAATGGCACAATGGAGGACACAGTTGCTGGTCATTGATGATAGACTGGGGGAGGTTAATATCAAGAGAGGAATCTTTCAAGGAGACTCACTATCACCACTACTGTTTGTCATTGCATTGATTCCTCTGTCACCAGTACTGAACAGGTCAGGCCATGGCTATCAAACATCAAAAATATCTGCCAGGTTATCCACCTCCTTTACATGGATGATCTGAAGCTGTATGGGAAAACACCATCTGAAATGGAATCGTTGCTCAACACTGTTCAAATGTACAGCCAAGATATTGCAATGAAGTTTGGACTGGACAAATGTGCCACCTTTACCATCAACAAGGGAAAATAGTGAAAACTGAAGGAATCAAGATGCCCTATGGAGATAACGTCAAGAGTCTGGATGAAGAAGATCACTATAAATATCTGGACATTCTTCAAGCTGACAACATAAAGCACATTGAAGTCAAGAAGGTTAGTAGTGAATACATCATGGTAGTGAAGAAGTTCTTAAAGTCCAAACTCAGTGGAGGAAATACCATCAAGGCAATTAACACCTGGACAATTCCAATCATTAGATACACAGCTGGAATAGTGGACTGGACACAAGCAGAACTAGAAGCCCTGGGTAGGAAGACAAGAAAAATAATGACAATGAATCATGCCCTTCATCCACACAGCAATGTTGATAGACTCTATTTACCAAGGAACATAGGTGGGTATGGAATGTTGCAAGTACACCAGACAGTTGAAGAAGAAAAAAGGGCATTAGAAGAATATCTGAAGGACAGTGAAGAAGATGCACTGAACCTAGTATAGCATGAAGGCTTACTGAATACTGTAGAGACCAAACTGGCCTATTAGAAAGACCAAACGAAGAACAGAAAAGAGACATGACAAGGTGAAGTATTACATGGCCAATACACAAAAAAAAAACTAGTAGGCAAAGCAGATAACAACAAGACCTGGCAATGGCTAAGAACAGGAAAGTTGAAGAAAGAGACAGAGGGGCTAATACTGGCTGCACAAGACCAAGCCTTAAGAACAAATGTATATAAAGCCAGAATTGAGAAGACAGGAACAGACAGCAAATGCCTCCTCTGCAAAGAAGCTGAAGAAACGGTGGACCACCTAGTGAACTGCTGCAAGAAGATCGCACAGACTGACTACAAACAACAGTATGACAAAGTAGCAACAATTGTGCATTGGAATATCTGCAAGAAATACCATTTGCCTGAAAGGAAGAACTGGTGGGACCACAAAACAGATAAAGTAATAGAAAATGAAGCAGCTAAGGTGCTCTGGGACTTTAGAATTCAAACAGACAAGCACCTGCCATACAACACCCCAGATTTAACAATTGTTAATAAGAAAGACAAAAAGTCTGGATAGTGGACATTGCAATACCTGGAGATAGCAGAAGAGAAGAGAACGAATTGGAGAAAATCACAAAATACGAAGGCCTGCAAATAGAAATAGAACAACTGTGGCAAAAGAAAGCAAAGATAGTACCAAGAGTATTAGGTGCCTTGGATTCAATCCCAAAACATCTGGAGCACCGCTTGAACACCATTGGCATTGACAAAATCACCATCAGTCAATTGGAAAAGGCAGCTTTACTTGGAACAGCTTACCTTTAACACCATCAGACAACATCTGCCTATCCCAGGTCCTTGGGAAAGACTTGATAGGTGGATAAACATGCAAAATCCAGTCATAACATCTGGCTGTGTGACCAACAACAACAATAATGGAGGTGGTGGTGGAGGTGGAGGAGGAGGAGGAGGAGGAAGAAGAAGAAGAAGAAGAAGAAGAAGAAGAAGAAGAAGAAGAAGAAGAAGAAGAAGAAGAAGAAGAAGAAGAAGAAGAAGAAGAAGAAGAAGAAGAAGAAGAAGAAGAAGAGGAGCAGGAGCAGGAGCAGGAGCAGGAGCAGGAGCAGGAGCAGGAGCAGGAGCAGGAGCAGGAGCAGGAGGAGACTTTAAGGGGTTTTTTTAACTGTTGATTTAATTTTATTTACAATATAAGGAAGAGAATATAAAAGCAAAATACTACATATATTAGTGAATAGTGAATTAAATTATCTAGGAACCTGGAACTGAATAGTAAACAATTGTTATGTCTTTGTTGTGCACAATTAATAAGTAGAAGCCAGATGGGATTAAAATAATCTTCTGTCTTATCATCAGGCTGATGTCTTTTTCTGGTTGGCTTCTCCATTAGTATAGTCTATATGGAAATCCTAAAATCTTTCCCTATTTTCCAAGATCTTGCCACACCTGTCTGGCTGCAATCAACAACAACAAAAAAAATCTCAATTCTTTTAATGGTATATGAAGTATCATTTGGATTATCAAAAAACCATATCAGGTCCATTTAGGGTCAAAAATAATAGTTCAAGTGTTTAAGGAGAATATTAAAGTGGATATTGATGTTCCTCAGATAAACAGTATGAATCTTTAGAAAGGAAGTCTCCAAAGTTTCAAGAACACTTGTGTCCAAAACCACACAAAAAAAGGCCCTGATGGATCAAATAACCTCATCCATGGACTGCTGCAAAGGCTTCCTGTTGCCCACCCATCTCACCAGCAATGTTCTCTCCAAAGGGCCTCCCAGCCTTCCACACTGTCCTCCTAATGGAACAGATTACCCATCTCCTCTCTTTCGCCATTTTTTTTTCCCCCACAGTGATCCCCAGGAAGTTCTAAAGTGGAACAGTGAAGGTTATAATCACCTAAACTTTTGCTTCCAGGCACTGATTCCTGAAGGCAGGGCACACTGCATCAATAATGACGCTGGTCAATATTCATTGATTACCTAGTCTACTATATATTTGTTTAGTGCCCTTTTTTAGTGATCTAGTCTATTCTTCACTACCACATCCTGCAATAATAAATTCCAGACCTCAGTTATAAGTGAGTAATTGCGTGCAGACACCATATTAATAAAGGGCATATCTATCCATTAAGAAAGGCATATTGTATGACTTTTTATATTTTGGCATGACACGGACTTAACCTTTATCTTGGAAACCACCCAGATATCTTTGGCAATAAAGCACCATAGAAATGCAGTCAACCAATCAGCATTGTCAGCATAATAAAAGGCAGGGTGTTATTATTTCAAAGAATGTAAATAATAAGTTTCATAAATAAATGAAACAGATTGTCAGTACATTCAGGACAAAAGAAGATAGTTTACTTATTATTATTATTATTATTATTATTATTATTATTATTATTATTTAAAATAGTTGTGTTTACCAACAGTAGGTTTCAGTGATATCTATCTATCTATCTATCTATCTATCTATCTATCTATCTATCTATCTATCTATCTATCTATCTATCTATCTATCTATCTATCTATCTATCTATCTACCTATCTTCAATCTATCTCTGTCCAGCTATCCATCCATCCATCTTGGCTGCCCTAAAATCTGATGCTCATTCCAATAAGAACAGCAAAACAGTAAAATCTTTAAAAACTCTGAAGTACAGGCATAAATACAAGTAAAAGACATAAAAACCATGTCAACTATTAAATTTATATTATTATTTCAAATGTTTGGGTTGATATTGGTATCAGATATATCTCCCAGGGAAGGCTATTCCAGAGTTGAGGGTAGCCCCAGATAAAATGTTGTCTCTTTTGTAAATATTACATACTGTATATTCCTCTTGTCCCCCAGATTTTGCCAGAAATGGATTTGTACAATCCACCCAGAACAGACTTTCCAGCAACTCAAATATTAGCATAAAGTGGAGTCTGCTATTATTCATCTTACTCCAAAGTCTAGAAAAAAAGGAAATTGAAAAAAAGAATGTATGGCATTAAAAGCTGTGTACAGATAACATCAGTTATATTTAAAAAAAAAAAAAAGAGCTTGCAATGGGGAAAATTAGTACTGATTTCCTCTTTGGCTACTATGAAGAGATTCTACAACACAATTTGTGCAGAAGCCAAACACTTCTAAAAATTTCAAGCTTGCCTTGGATTGGTGTCACACAGAAGTAGCTTTGCTGGTTCATGTTTTTTTAATCAGTTCCTAATTTGGGTTCTCACATTCTCTTTCCATCTCAACTCAGGCAGTAAAAGACAAAACAGCGCAAATAAATCCTTCATTCTCTGTCTACTTCTCACTGTCCCTTGTGGTTTGTAGGATGGAGGTGCTGAATAGCTAGTGCTACTGAAATTGCACTTTTAGGACACTATCTATCACCCATACAATTTCTATATTCAGCTCTCTTGCTTGCATAAGTTTCATAAGTTTTTTTTTTTCAGAATCAGAAAAATGTCAAGGATATATTTAATATCTAGATCAGTGTTTCTCAACCTTGCCCTTGAAGATGTGTGGACTTCAACTCCCAGAATTCCCCAGCCAGGGGAATTCTTTGGGCTGCCAAGGTTAAGAAACCCTGATCTAGATGACAGTTGTTTTCTTTTAGCACTAGTGTTATGTTCTGCATTTAGATTGTTGAATGTGGGGGAATATTGCAAAAATTAGTGTTTTGCACCATTTATTATATTGAATATTGCCCCTTTAATATGTAAGCCATAAGGCATCTTTAGGGCATAAAGCAAATGACGGATGCCTTCACCTTGGATTCTGGAAACAAAGCTAAACTGCGTACATGGAGGAGGGAGGTTCTCACTTTCCACTAAGAACAAGATGTGGTTGTTTTCAAGGCAAACCATGCAACTTCAATGTCCTTAAAAAAGATTAGTCAAAAAATATTCATTGTCTTATGATCTGGACAAACCTGGTGCCTATAAAAGCTATCAATTATTTATCTACACTCTTACTTTTCAGTCCTTCACTTAAAAAAAAAAAAATTAACTGAAAATGAAGCAAAGATGAGAAATTGTGATGTCTCCAACACCAAGGCGTGTTTGGAGATACCTTTACAATTCCAATCTATATCTTGTATCATTGTATCTGAAGGATAATACTGATCCTCAAGCACGTATCTTAGCTACCAGACTTCACGTTGAAGCCCCTCCAAGCAACTATGTGCCCCTCCAAGCAACTATGTGCCATACATGTCCCTTACATATGATTATGTCTCCCTCTGCACAGATGGTGGCCTCTACCCAGGATAAATTTAACTGACCAGTAAGAGCCCAAGCAAATTTTAATAAATATATTATAACATTGGCTACATTTCTGCAGATAAGAAAAATCATGTTAGGAGCCAAAAATGCTAAAATGTCATTCAGCATTTGGAATGCTCTGGATCTTTCTAGGGCATTCTTAGTGGAAGATGGGGAAATAATTTCTGTTACATATTTTTAATGTATTTATTGACTGTTTTTAGCTTTGTTGTAGGCTATCTAGAGTTGCCTGTGGTGAGACGGGTGGCTATCTAAATTGTTTTAATAAATAAAAAATAAACAACAGCATGATAGTCAAAAAATGATCATCATCAGTGAAGTCTCCCAACTTTAATCTTATGGCTAATTTTTCCATCCAGGAAGTCTCACCAGTGGCATATTCAGACAAAGACATTGGTGTTCATCAGAGAGACTTGCCAAAAGGAAAAGCAGTGACAAACACAGCTTTTAAAACCACCCATCATTTCTTCATTTACATTTTGTATAAAACATTTGTAAGCTACCTTCCCTCAAGAATGAGAATAAAACTAACTTAGCAAGACCTCAGAGAAGGAATAACAAAATAAAGGAGACTTGTTCAGCAGTGTTAGAATGCAGGGTGCGGGGAAAAGGAGAAGGGGTTGCAAATTAAAGACTGAGCAATACTGGTCATCACTTGATAGATTATGGCTAATGTGAGGCTTTGGTGCAGCATAGGGACCTAAATATTTGCAGTCCCAGCCTCTCTGCTGGCTACATAACCGTTGCCAGCTGGCTTGGGAATAGCCAGAGGTGGCAGATTTGGAAGCACGTCTCCATTTAAGTTGATCATTCAATGCAGGGCAGACATAAAATAGGCTCTTGGCCTGGTTTTGCTTACAGTAGACTCCTTGAAATAAATGGAATTTAAATTAGTCCTGGATAATCTGTATCACTGATTTTATTGGACCTATTCTAAGCACAGCAACATCTAAAGCCAATTCTCTGGCTCTGTAACAAAACTAAGGAAGATGGATCAGCTTGCTCACTCAGAAAGACTGAAAAGAAAGTTTTCTCTTTATTCCTGTTTCTGAAATTGTGGCCATGAAAACTGCTCAGACACGTATCAAGAAGACAGCTGAAACAATGTAAGAGAAAGCAACTTATACATTTTAAAGAGCTGAATAAAATAATTCCTAATTCCCTCACCCTGTAAAATTGTAGATGTCATTAAAGAGAATAAAATTGCCCTAAAATTGTGCCCTGTTGCATCCTAATTACATGATCCTATCTTGGACTGCAAGCTCTACAGCATATTTGGATGACATTTAGATGCAAAAATCTGCAATAGAACACACCCAATTGGATCGTGCATATCCCAAAAATATTTCAGCACAAATGAAAAAGAGTCACATACAGAATTTTATAGGACTGATGATCATTTAAACAGCTATTTTCAGGGAGCATTTAAATCTTTGTCCCCTGTATTACTATACACTAAGCTCAATTAGTGACTCAGGATGAAGGTATAAAATATGAACGTTCAAATTATTGGCACATAATAATTAAAAACAGAGAAGTCCTTGTACTTCACAGGTGAGATGTTACTGTGTGGAAAGTTAATATTTAACAGCAACAAAGAACTTGTGCAATTTCTAAATTTACTTGCTTTCCACATGCAGCCCTAAGGTAGCAATAAAGAGATTTCCACAGACTTTGACAGTCATTTATCCATTTTGATATCTAAGACCTGGTGACAGAGGAGATCAGGGCAAAAACAGGAAAAAAAAACTCATGAGTATTCCTGCCTAGTAAAAGAGCTACTAGCATAATGTCTGTGTTTTCAGATGCAGTATTTTGTTGGCATTAGAAGACAGAAACTAGTGTGCTAAGAATGGTGGAGCAAAGTGGCAAGAAAGTCTGATTGTTACTTTACTCCTGGATATGTGGATGAGGATTCTCAGTCATCCAGGTGGAATTATCTGGTGGTTGAGTCGTGGCAACTGGACTTCTCTTCTTTTGGTTTGATACGTTTCACTACTTGTCCAAGCAGCTTCTTCAGAAGGAGCCTGAAGTTCTTGGATTCTTTCGCAGAACTAACTCTTGACTTTGTCTAGAACAAACAGAAGGCAGACTAAGCATAGCCAAGGGGTTGGATTCTGTAGCTCAGAAGTTCAGAGCCTGAAGTCTCCAGAAAGACAGAGACCCCAAAGGTCTCTCTAAGTTTTAGATATGAACCTCCATAAGTGTCACTACAACCTGCCTGTGAAGTATGTTTAATGGAACGAAGGGGAAATATGATTAAACAAATAAGCAGTGATTGTATTTTTCAGTGATTCATGTTGCTGGGTGTTGCAATATTTTGTTTCAGTATTTTATTGGCCAGTTTTGACCTGGTGACTACATGGACAAGGTCAGGCAGTTTTCCTGGCAACATTTTCTAAAGTGGTTTGCCATTGCCTTCTTCCTAGGGCTGAAAGAATGTGATTAAGTCAGGTTTTCCTACTCTTGGTCCAGTGCTTTAAGTTAATGATGTTTATTTCATCAAAACATTTGTACACTGTTTTGAGAGGTCCTTGTCATAAGAAATTGTTTATTTATTTTATTAATCAAATTTGTAGGCTGCCCAACTCCCAATGACTCTGTTAGATTAAGTAAATGTAATATTAAATAATATTTAACATTTAATCCAATTTAGTTTGAGGCTTGGCCCCATCCTTTTTTTTTTTATCCTGATTCTGAACCTTTTGGAGTATGACTCCTGATATACCACTCCAAAGAAAAGTCCAACCCAGCACACGCTTGTTTTAAGTGACATTCCAAAGGTAAGTGACTCCAGGAGGCAAGCTGTTCCACTCTTTAATAGTTCTCACTCTTAGCAAATTGCTCCTAGTTTAGACCTCTCTGTGGAAAACTTCCACCCATTGGTTCCTGTCGTATTTTGAGGCACTATGGAGAATAAATCCACACCATCTTCCCTGTAAGAGGGACCCTATTATCAACCTATGAATTTCTACTTTCATATGCAGCCACAACACTCTACAGCAGGGTTCCTCAACCTCAGCAACTTTAAGATGGGTGGACTTCAACTCCCAGAATTCCCCAGCCAGCATGGCTGGCTGGGGAATTCTGGGAGTTAAAGTCTACCCATCTTAAAGTTGCTGAGGTTGAGGAACCCTGCTCTAGATGACACTAGTTCAATGCCTTCTAATATACACTCTAGGCCTTTCACACAATATCAGAACATATACCTTCACTTCCTTGCATGCATTCATCATCTCCCTTCTATAAGACATACATTGTCTGTCACATCCTTCTCCTGTCTTGATTTTCACAGGTACACAACATATCTATTTTCCTTGCTTTGCTTTCCTTCATTAAGTTATATGCTCTTTCCCTTGTATTCCTTTTACATTCCAAAGCTCAATTTTCCATGTGCCATGGTCACCACCCGATGGGACCACAGAAAACTGACCCAGCCGCTCATCACGACTTTGGTCAATCAAGGCTTTCACATAATTTTTTACTAAGAGAAAGAAGGTATAGACTAGGTTACCATCCTTAGTCACACCCATGGCATAAAGGAAACATTCCCTCTAATCGTAAGGGCAATATCAGTTCATTTTAGCACATTTTGCCCAGTATGCAACAATGCAGCTATGCCAAGTTTTACTCCAAGCATGTTCACGCTATTCTATGCAAGAAGGATATCTACTTTAGGGCCTGCTTTGCACACCAACATATTGTTGTCTGTATCCCAATAAGGAAGTATTCCTGAGGGTCTTTGAGCATAATGAAGTGCAAATGCCTACTTACTCGTTTGGATGCTTTAGCCTGAAATGCATTTTCTGTGAAATTGACAAAGAAATTCTATAATAATGATAATTTTACCATTGGATTCAGAATTATTTAAGGGACAGCCTTGCAGACTATGGTTCAAAAGGGCAGATGTCTGGAAGGAACAGTTTATTATTATAGAAAGAGGCTATGTATTAAAATGTCAGCACCAGCCAATGGATTATTAATGTGAGATCATAGTAACAAAGGTAAGTTGCCAGATCCAAATGTTAAAGAGAGGTGGGTGAGCAATTTCCACCTTTACCTTGCACAATAAAAAAGCACAGGGTAAAAACTGGTGTGGCATGATTGGTTCTATAGGCCGTAATGCACAGGTTCTTCAAGAAGAAAAGAGTTGGCATCTTTGCAGCTCCAATGCCATAGCCTGGCAGAGAAGCAATGTTTTTTGCCACCTAGCAAACCCTGAGACTGGAAACCACAGTGTAATAGAGACTCCTGCCAAGTGGTAGGAATAACATGGAAAATATACTAAAACTGAAGTTTGTGTCCCTACAGTCAGGTGATGCCCAATTTGACCTTCAGCTTCAACACTATGCTACTTTTGTGTAAGATGCTACAGTTGCATTGTGGGAAAAACAGAGAGCAGAAACATAATGTTGCTTAACTCATGTCAGGTCATTTGTTGTAAATACAGGGCAAAAACTGAAGTGATGCACTATACAGTATCTGAGGAATTACTTTCTTTTTTCAGTTTATCTTGTGAGGCTTGCTTACTCTAGATGATGTGGAAAATTGCTCCTGGTCTTCACAACTGGAAAACACAATTTTGCAGTCCAGTGTATACTCTAGTCCACTCTTCCAATGCTATTTTCCATCAGATTTTTTTTTTTTATCTGACTGCTTTGCTTGACTTTCTTTTGGGTAATTTAGCTTTCCTGCTGAGTATCATGTGTTTCAGAGTTGTGCAAGCTATCTATTTCACTTATGGAATACTTTTTGGAGAAAGTACACCCTTCTTATATAAATAGGAAAAACCTTTATAGCCACTGAGACACCAGCTAGAAGGAAATGAAATTGACCAGGGGGATTAAGATCAAATATATTTATAAATTGTGAAATCCATCAGAGAACAAGCAACTGGCCAAGGTGAGTTCAAGAGCGATGTGACTCCTGAGTTCTGCTTTTACCAAAGATTGATGGTCATGAAATGATCCATTTCTTTAAAAACAAAAAGCCCTACACAGGAATGAAAGAATGATGGTTGAAACATGTGCATATTTGCAGACAGCACATGGCAAGAAGCAGAGCAAGAGCAATGCTTTTGATTGCCAAAAGTGTATGGAGTTTCTAGCAACCAGTGGTGTGTGGAGGTGTGGTCAAAAAAGTCAAGCTAGCAGCCATCATGGTGCAATTGACCTACATAAAAAGAGGAGCTTCAATCATACCATCACAACCATCATCTTGACTTTTTGACCACACCTTGTGGACAACCCTGCTAGCAATCTCTGCTTCTCCATCTGTTACAACCTGCACGTCTTGTGTCCATGTGATACAGGCAGCATGCATTAAGTCATACTGTTTTTCATGTGCCTGCTAAGCAGAAACTGTACTTTGGGAAACTGAGCCATCACAGTGCATTCTATAACAGAAGGGCCCCATGCAGGTCTTATCCAAGAAATCTCCTTTGTAAGTAGAAGTAAGGGGAGCAATGAGCTGCTTGCTTATTCCCAGATATGATGTGCTTTGCTGAGCATCCACCTTACATTTCTATCCAAACTTCAACTGGGAAGATGCCACTGATGTCGATAAGGCCCAGAGATTTCTCGCAGCCCGCACTCCTGGAAATAAAACTCCTTTTCCATTGTTTGTTGATCCAAGAACTTGCCATGAGTGCAACAGGAATAAATAACAACTTTCCAACAAAGTCCATAAGGGATGATATCCTACTAAATTTTCATTCCACATACTTATGGCTGATAAAATATAAGCCCAGTGATATTTCTGCAAGTCTGATAAATTAAAGCCACCCTCATAAAATGGTAATCTCAGTTTAGCTAATGAAATCCTTGGTGGGCTATTATCCAAATAAATATCCTAAACAACCTATCAATCTGAAGAAAATATTTATTTGGAATTACCACTGGGATGCCACAGAGGGCATAAATCAAACAAGGGACAATGTTCATTTTAATAGCATTAATTTTGCCCCGCAGACTTAATGGAATTTTAATCCATCTATTTGCATCCAGATAAATCTTTTCTAAAAGTTTCAACATATTTATTTCCATATATTTAGAAATATTTGGGGGGGGGGATATAAAGTTCCAAATATTTAATATCTTTGGTAGAAATCACAACATCCAACTCTTTACATAACTATGTTGATCTATTAGAGCCTAAAGGAAATAAACAGGATTTATTCCAGTTAATCTTAGAGGCAGAAGACTTTCCAAAATCCATGCTACCTGTATAAAATTAGGCAGAGAAGGAGAATACTTATCCAAAATTGCTAAAATATTATCAGCATATAAAAATAACGTGTATTCAATCCCACCAAAACAATACCCATAATGTCTGAAGATTGCCTTACAGTAATAGCTAAAGCTACAAGAATTAAATTAAAAACCAAGGCTGATGGTGGGCAACCCTGCTGAGTATCACAGAGTAACTCTGTATATATATATATATATATATATATATATATATATATATATACATATACACACACACATACATACATACATACATACACAAAATCCTTAATAATATATATATATATATATATATATATATATATATATATTATTAAGGATTTTGATTATAATAGTAAAAACTAATACAAACTAAACAAAGAAAAGAGAATAGAAAAAAGGAAGAAAAAGTAGAAGAAAAAAAGAGAAGAAAGAAGAAAGAGAAAAGGAAAAGGAAAAATATAATAAAAAGAAAAGAAATATATAAAGTGACTTCCAACCTTCATTACAACAAGTATAGATAAATTTAGTAACTCTTCACCCCCTATAAGGTTACAAACAGATTTCTCTTCATCCCATATCCTATTCCTTATCTATAAGCAAATCCATAAAACATCAACTTTTCAATCCTGGTGTCAGCAAAAAGTCCACAAAGGGTTGCCAGAACATTGCAAATATATGTATTAATTTGACCTTGATCAAATAAACCAACTTTATATTCCTTCCTTTTACTTCTAACAGTCTTAATCTTTACTTCATTCAAATAATGTCGTAGGATATGATTTCTCTTCAATCTTTCTTTATCCCATTGCACAGACTTTTTCAAGGGTTTAACAAACCTCTTTTGTAGATCCAATAAGAAAACATTTCCCAGGTCATTCTCTTAGTTTGTCATTTGTATTTCTCCTTTAATTTTTAAAACTAGTTTCTTTTGTATATGCAATAAAGCATCTTTTTCCAAATCATTCTCTTGGCCCGTCATTTGTAGTTCCACTTCTGGTACTTTCTCTGTCTTGTCAGACAAAATTTGCTCCACATCTGTCATTCCCTGATTAAGAACATTTGGACATAGTCTATCCATAGATTCAGACATCATTACTGATCCTGTTGATAATATAGCTACTAATTTCTGGCTCCATTCTCCAAACATCTCCTTTAATATTTCCAATGTTATGACATTTTGTTATTTTGTAAATCCCAGTACTAACACCAAAAGCAGGCTTGTATTTTTTTTCTCTTTCTACTTAGAATCTTCAGGCCCCTTTAGTGTCCAATTTCAAAAATCATAAAGTCACTTATCTTTATTATGACTTACAATAACCTAAGATAGCCAAAATAAATCTGGTTCCCATGAGAACCAGATTTATTTTTTATAATTAATTCCAAAATCTCATAGTAAAAGTCAATATTCCAAATTTAACAGGACCCTTAATCCATTTATAACTTTCTTAGATCAAAATCTTATTTATTTAGCTTTTTTTTGTTGTTTATTTCAAATTCTTTAAGTTCTTAAGCTAATAATTAATTTTTCTTTTGTTCAGAGTTAAAGATAAATGCACCTGAAGAAGACTTCAAACTTGTTCTGAAGGTCTCTAATAAGTTTAAGATGATTAATAGGCAATTTCTGGAAGTTGTTAGGAGGTGAGGCTTGCGAACTTAGTGTCCTTTAAAAGGCTCCCTGCAATTGAGAGCAAGGTGGCTAATCCCTTCATCTCCCAGTGTTTGTCTGGAGAGGTTCCGAAGGACCGGTCTACTCACCGGTTCTTCTGTCTTTGCCATAGTCATCAGCTCGGCTTTCGTGGAGACACCTTCAGTTCGCCATGCCTTCCCTTCAAGACAGAGACTGAGTTGAAAGTTGACTTACAAATGACAGGCTACAAGAATGACATGAAAAAAGATGTGACACTGGACATACAAAAGAAACTGGCTGATGTTTTAATAATTAAAAAGGGCATACAAACAATAACCAAAAGAGTGATCTGGATAATTTTTCTAAATTGGATTTACAAAAGAGTCTTGTTAAAGTTTTGAAGAATCTTGTGCGAAGGGACAAAGAAGAAATAAAAAGAAATCAAGTTCTATGACATTATTTGAAGGGACTAAAGATTAAAATTGTTAGAAGTAAAAGGAAGGAATATAGAAATGGTTATTTGATCAAGGTTAAAATAGATATGTTGTTATTTCTGGTAACCCTTAATGAACTTGCTGACACTAGGACTGAAATAACAATGCTTTATGGATTTGCTTATATATAACAGATGAGATATGGAAAGAAGAGATCATTTGTTGTAATTTAAGCAGAGGTGAAGTTACTAAAATTGTTTATACTTGCGATGAAGGTTGGGAGTCTCTTCTTTATATATTTCTTTTCTTTTTCTTTACTATATTCTTTTTCTTTTTTTCTTTCTACACTTTATGTCTTTCCTACTTTTTTCCTTTTGCACCTTTTATTACGTCTTTCTATTTTTCTATCTTCCTTTTAGTTCATATTAGTTTTTACTATTGTAATTATAATCTTTAATAAAATTACTTGAAAAAAAGAAAGTCAGAAAGAAATTCCACCCAATTTTTTAAAAAAATATTTTTTTGCTAACAAATTTGGAGAAGACATTGGCACCCTGTTCTCATCTATCTCAGATAATATAGAGCAAACAGGCAAATAAACCATTGTTGCTAGTCATCAGAGATAAAAAAAGATAGCCTCTTCACAAGCTTAGTGTACAACAAACCACATGAGCTATACACTTAGTTGTGTTTATGATCTCTGATCTTTTTCCTAGTCATGTTATTTTGCATTATTGCTCTGTTATCATCTAAATGTAGTAAAGGTGGTTCTTGGGTTCTCATGATTGTTGAGCAAGCATTTGACTTGCATAATATGCACTATTTCTCCTCCTTATCTTCATCTTCTCCCCTCCTTTAGCACTGCCTTCATCCTGGCAAATTTTCAATTTTGAAATTGTTTAGAATACAGGGGATGGGGGAGAGTTATAAGTGGGGGGGCATTTAGTCTTCCTCTTTAGAGTGAAAACAAATGTGTTTTTCTCCCAAATCTGCCAAGCCCGTGTTTTAATGATTTAACAGATGGAGTTGGCACATGTAAACCTGGGAGATGCATCTGTCTGATTTTTTTTCCAGTCTAAAGATTTTTTTATCTGCATTAATAGCACAGATGATGGTAAAATATCACCTCCCCAGGCTGCTTTGCTCTCCTACCATATAATGACTTTTAAGAGGAAGTGGGGAGAAGTGAGAGCAACTAGAATGAGGGAAAGGCCAGAGAAACGCAACTGTAAAAACTTTAATAATTTCTGTCTGAACCAATTAGGCTCTCATGTTACTGAATTCTTAGTGTCTGTGCTCATAGACATCCAAGATCCTTGCCAGCTAAACTTATCTGTTCTGATCTCTCAGTTCTACTAATTATTTACTTATATATAAACAAACAATATGGCCAAGAAGAACTGATGTTTCTTTTTTTAGTTATTGTGGCTTGCAATGTTGGATGAGTTCTACTTTTTACACAAAGCAGGTTTCAAAAGTCTTGCTATTTGTTCATAGCACTTTTCCATGAACAAACCTAGAATAGGGAACCCAAAAATGCTCACAAACATTTTAGTTTTGGAAGTAGAGCACTCTGTTCAAGAGTAATTAGTTGAGTTATTCATTTGATTGATTTTGTACCATCAATTCAATGTCAACTCTTAGCAACCATATAGACAGGTTTTCTCCAGGAGGATCTGCCCCAACCTGGGCCTTCAGGTCTTCAAATAGTGCATCTGTTACTGCTGTAATTGAATCCATCCATCTTGCTGCTGGTCACCCATTTTTCTCTCTTTTCTTCCATGTTTCCTAACATTACAGACTTCTTCAGAGAGTAGGTCTTTGCATGTGTCTGAAGTATGACTGCTTGAGTCTGGTCATTTGTGCCTCAAGTGAGAACTCTGGATTGATTTGTTTGATCATCCATTTGTTTGAGAGTTTCTTGGCTACCCAACACCAAAATTTGAAAGGGTCAATAATCGTTCTATCCTTCTTCTTCAAAGCCCAAGATTTACTTACACAGAGCGCCACAGGGAAAACTATTGCCTGCACAGTTCTGATCTTTGCAGGTATAGACACATCACAGCATCTGAATATTTTTCCCAAGGTCTTCATGGCACCCCTACCAAGTGCTAGTCTCTGATGTATTTCTTGACTGCTTGTTCCTTTACTGTTGATAATTGAACCTAAAGGGCAGAAGCTATCCACACCACTTCAATACCTTCTTTGTCAATTTTAAAACTGGTTGCTGTACCTACGGTCATTACTTTTCTCTTCTTTATATTTAATCTTAGCCCCATTTTTTCACTGAGCTCCTTGACTTTTATTACTAGAGCATGCAGATTGTTTGTGTATTTAGTTATCAGAGTAGGATCATCAGCATAATACAGGTTATTTATGTTTCTTCTTCCAATTTTAAAACCACAGACATCTTCCAATCCAGCTTCCCCCAATATACATTATATTCTGCATCTAGATTGAATAAATAAGGGGAGAGTATATATCCTTCTCTCACTCCTTTGACAACCTGAAGGTAGTCTGTTTCACCATGTTCTGTCCGTACTATGCCTTCCTAACTGGTGTATAGGTTTCACACAAGGACAATGAAATGTTCTGGGATTCCTGTTTTTCTAAGCATGTTCCACAGCTTAACATGGTCAACACAGTCAAAGGGCTTTCTGTAATCACATACTGCTTTTTTTCAATATGTTTTTTTTTAATTATCCAGCATGCATCCATAATAATGACATGTGTTTCTTGACCTTTCTAAAGCCAGCTTGAACATCTGGCATGTCCATTTCCATGCAGGGCTCTAATCTGTACTGGATGTTCCAAAACATTATTCTGCTAGCATGTGAAACTAGGTACGAAATTGCACACTCAGTTAAGTCTCCTTCCTTTGATACTGGCAAGTAGAATGACCTCTTCCAAACTGTTGGCCACTGCATTATTCTCTAGATTTGCTGGCATACCTTGATTAGAACCTTTAACTGCTCCTTCTTCTGTTGTTTGCCATATTTCTGTAGACATTCCATCGATTCTTATAGTCTTCCAACCTGATAATGACCAGAGTGCTAATCTAACTTCACCTTCTAGTACTAGAGGTTCTTGTAAGTAGGGAATATAGGTATCTTGGATGTTGACTTTTCCACCGTACAGAATTTTAATATACTCCCTCCATCTTTGTTTGATCTTCTTTGAATCAGTTACTCTCTGTCCATTGGCATCCTTTAGCATACCAATCCCCTTCATGGATCACTGCCTTGTCATGGTGAAGGGGCTTGCGGAACTCAGTGAAGCCATGAGCTATACCGTGCAGGGCCACCCGAGACGGACAGGTCATGACAGAGAGTTCTGACAAAATGTGGTCCACTGGAGAAGGAAATGGCAACCCACTCCAGTATCCTTGCCAAGAAAACCCCATGGACAATATCAAAAGGCTAAAAGATATGACGCCAGAAGATGAGCCCCTCAGGTCGGAAGGTGTCCAATATGCTACTGGGGAAGAGCAGAAGGCAATTCCAACTAGCTCCAGAAAGAGTGAAGCGGCTGGGCCAAAGCCGAAAGGACGTTCAGCTGTGGATGTATCTGGAAGCGAAAAGAAGGTCCGATGCTGTAAAGAACAATATTGTATAGGTACCTGGAATGTAAGATCTATGAACCAAGGCACGCTGGATGTGGTCAAACATGAGATGACAAGATTGAACATCGACATCTTGGGAATCAGTGAATTGAAATGGACAGGAATGGGTGAATTTAATTCAGGTGACCATTATATCTACTACTGTGGGCAAGAAACCCTTAGAAGAAATGGAGTAGCACTCATAGTCAATAAGAGAGTGGGAAAGGCAGTAATGGGGTACAACCGCAAAAACGACAGAATGATCTCAGTGCGAATCCAAGGCAAACCATTCAACATCACAGTAATCCAAGTCTATCCCCCAACCACTGATGCCGAAAAAACTGAAGTTGACCGGTTCTTTGAAGACCTACAACACCTTCTAGAACTAGCACCAAAAAAAGATCTCCTTTTCATCATAGGGGATTGGAATGCTAAAGTAGGAAGTCAAGGAGTAATCGGAATAACAGGCAAGTTTGGCCTTGGAGTACAAAATGAAGCAGGGCAAAGGCTAATAGAGATCTATCAAGAGAACAAGCTGGTCATAGCAAACATTCTTTTCCAACAACACAAGAGACAACTCTACACATGGACATCACCAGATGGTCAGTACCGAAACCAGATTGATTATATACTTTGCAGCCAAAGATGGAGAAGCTCTATACAGACAGCAAAAACAAGACCAGGAGCTGACTGACTCAGATCATGAGCTTCTTACTGCAAAATTTAGGCTTAAATTGAAGAACATAGGGAAAACCACTAGACCACTCAGGTATGACTTAGATCATATTCCTTGTGAGTACACAGTGAAGGTGATGAATAGATTTAGAGGATTAGATTTGGTAGACAGAGTGCCTGAAGAACTATGGACGGAGGTCCATAACATTGTACAGGAGGCAGCAACTAAAACCATCCCAAAGAAAAAGAAATGCAAGAAAGCAAAATGGCTGTCTGATGAGGCTTTACAAATAGCTGTGGAAAGAAGGAATGCGAAAAGCAAGGGTGAAAGGGAAAGATATAAGCAACTGAATGCAGATTTCCAGAGAATAGCAAGGAGAGATAAGAAGGCCTTCTTAAATGAACAATGCAAAGAAATTGAGGAAAACAAGAGAATGGGGAAGACTAGAGATCTCTTCAAGAAAATTGGAGATATCAAAGGAACGTTTAGTGCAAAGATGGGCATGATAAAGGACAAAAAAGGCAGGGACCTAACAGAAGCAGAAGAGATTAAGAAGAGGTGGCAAGAATACACAGAACAACTATACAAGAAAGATCTTAATGTCCCTGATGTCCATGCTGGTGTGGTCACTGACCTTGAGCCAGACATCCTAGGGAGTGAAGTCAAGTGGGCCTTAGGAAGCATTACTAACAACAAAGCTAGTGGAGATGACAGTATTCCAGCTGAGTTATTTAAAATACTAAAAGATGATGCTGTTAAAGTGCTGCACTCAATATGCCAGCAAGTTTGGAAAGCGCAACAGTGGCCACGGGATTGGAAAAGGTCAGTTTACATTCCAATTCCAAAGAAGGGCAATGCCAAAGAATGCTCAAACTATCGCACAATTGCACTCATTTCACATGCTAGCAAGGTTATGCTCAAAATCCTACAAGCTAGGCTTCAGCAGTACGTGAACCGAGAACTACCGGATGTACAAGCTGGGTTTCGAAGAGGCAGAGGAACTAGAGATCAAATTGCCAACATTCACTGAATCATGGAGAAAACACGAGAGTTCCAGAAAAACATCTACTTCTGCTTCATTGACTATGCAAAAGCCTTCGATTGTGTGGATCACAACAAACTGTGGCAAATTCTTAAAGAGATGGGGGTACCAGACCATCTTACCTGTCTCCTGAGAAATCTGTATGCGGGTCAAGAAGCAACAGTTAGAACCGGTCATGGAACAACCGATTGGTTCAAAATAGGGAAAGGAGTACGACAAGGCTGTATACTGTCACCCTGCTTATTTAACCTATATGCAGAGTACATCATGAGAAATGCCAGGCTGGAAGAATCACAAGCCAGAATTAAGATTGCAGGGAGAAACATCAACAACCTCAGATATGCAGATGGTACCACCCTAATGGCAGAAAGCGAAGAAGAACTAAAGAGCCTCTTGATGAGGGTGAAAGAGGAGAGTGCGAAAGCTGGCTTGAAACTCAACATTAAAAAAACTAAGATCATGGCATCTGGACCCATCAATTCCTGGCAAATAGAAGGGGTAGAAATGGAAGCAGTAACAGACTTCATTTATTTGGGCTCCAAGATCACCGCAGACGGAGACTGCAGCCATGAAATTAAAAGACGCTTGCTCCTTGGGAGGAAAGCTATGGCAAACCTAGACAGCATATTAAAAAGCAGAGACGTCACCTTGCCGACAAAGATCCGCATAGTCAAAGCTATGGTTTTTCCAGTAGTAACGTATGGCTGTGAGAGCTGGACCATAAAGAAGGCTGAGCACCAAAGAACTGATGCCTTTGAACTGTGGTGCTGGAGAGGACTCTTAAGAGTCCCCTGGACTGCTAGGAGGTCAAACCAGTCAATCTTAAAGGAAATCAACCCTGATTGCTCATTGGAAGGATTGATAATGAAGCTCAAGCTCAGATACTTTGGTCACGTAATGCAAAGAGAGGACTCCTTGGAAAAGACCCTGATGGTGGGAAAGATGGAAGGCAAAAGGAGAAGGGGACAGCAGAGGATGAGATGGTTAGATAGCATCACTGAAGCAATGAGCATGAAACTGAGCAAACTCAGGGAGGCAGTGAAGGACAGGAAGGCCTGGCGCGATATGGTTCATGGGGTCACGAAGAGTCGGACACAACTTAACGACTGAACAACAACAACAACAAAAGCATACCAATTCAAGGTTGGAACCTCCTTCTGAGTTCAGAGATGTTTTGGAAGATGTTCCTTACTTTTCTCTTTTCAGTGTCTTTGCAAATGTTGTTGTAATGCTGCTTCTTGTCTGAAATTCTTTGCTAAGTTCCTTCCTGAGATTTTTGTCTTTCTTGGCTTTGGCTTCTCTTTTCTTCTTGGCAATTTCCATGGTTTGTTCTAACATCTAGTTTGCTTTTTCTGTTTCTTCATCTTTGCCAGACTTTTCCCACATTCTTTCTTAATAACTTCTTTAAGTTCTTCTGGTTCTCTATCAATGAGGTTTGAGACTTCAAAGCAATTCATGACCTTGTGTTCTCCTTGAAAATGATGGGTATACACTTGGGTTCATATTGCAGAAACGAATTGGCTTTCTTCTTCCACTTTAGCTTAACTTGGAACTTGCTCATGAGCAGTTTGTGATCTGTTCCACAGTCAGCACCTGGCCATGTCTGTGATGCTATAACTGAGCTCCTCCACCTCCTTTTAGCCATAACATAGTCAATTTGATTTCCGTATACTCCATCTGGTGATGTCCATGTATATAGGCATCATTTTGGTTGTCTGAAAACCGTGTTAGCAACAAAGAAATCTTTGGTGGCAGAAAATAATTCATTATTCTGCTACATTTTGGTTTCCTAGGCCATACAGTCCAACTACATTTTCCTCCTTAATATTTCCAACATTGGCATTTCAGTCTCTAACCACAAGCAGTACATCTTGCTTGCATGTTCTGTTGATTTCAAATGGAACAATCATAAAACTCATCAACCTCTTCTTCTTCTGCATAGCTGGAGCATAAACCTGGATAACTGTCATATTAAAGAGTTGTCCACAAAGTCTAATTGATATTATTTGATCATTGAATGCATTGTAGTTAATACAGTTCTTGCCATATCCTTCCTAACTATGAAACCAATGCCATTCTGTCTTTCTTTTTCATGTTCTGAGCAGTACATGCGATATTCTGTCTGAAAATGTCCAAATCCAGTCCATCTCAATTCACTGATGCCTTAGATGTCAACGTGTAGTCAATTCATTTCAATTTTCACTGAGCTTCCTGTGTTCATGCTTCTTATGTGCTACATTCCTGTCTTTGTAGCTTTGGGTTTTCTTTTCCTGCATGGCAACTTCAGCAACTAGATGTCTCGAAGGCTTTGGGCTTTAACCTAGCCACATAATAAACATCATTCGTATTCTGAGAAATCCTCAGCTTCCTCAACAGCATACTGAGTGCCCTTCTACCTGAGGTGCCCATCATCCAGCACTATATAGTCAATCATTTTATATTTTCTATCCATGTGGTTCACTTGGTGAAAATACCAGAGTAGTTTACCATTGCCTTTTCCTGCTCAGGATGAATTGGTGCCTTTACTGTTGTACTGTACTTAAGGGATCATCCATCTCCAGCACATTCTTACATTGCTGCTGCCCAATTTAGATACCTGCTTGGTTTAGCTGGGCAGGTAAGAGATCTTGATGACCTGGGTGAACCCCGCTGGAGTTATATATTCTTGGCATGCACTCCTGGTACTCTTCACTTATCCCTCCCAGGAATACACACACACTCTCTCTCTCACACACACACCATGATGAGGCACCACAGTGGGATGTGGGTCAGGGGGGAACTACTCTTTATGTCTGTGCAAAGGATCTGAAGAGATACAACCCACAGCAGAAACAGACAGAAACAATTTCTGGAGCCACTGTGAAAGCTTTGCTGAAGACACAGTTGCCTTTACGATTCAAAAAGAGATAGTACACACACACACACACACACACACACACACACTGCAGAGCACCTCCTTTGAATGCTTTAGTTGTCGATATTTACATATAACCTATATGTGGTTTCATCTGGACCAAGGAAGACAAAATAAAGGAGAAAAAGTCCCTTGGTGAACTTCATTCCTTACAGTGAGAGAGGCAAAATAAGTATCGCCCAGGGAATTCTGCAAAATTGAACGTCTCCTATCAAAACCAAGTGCCTGCATGTAACATCAGCTAATTTCATCTCAAGCACCTGTTTCACGGTGTAAAAGCAATGAACTCTCACAATTGCTCTTATATGGTTCTTACTTCCTTCTTTGCCCAGTTATTATTAATGAGTCAAATGTTTGCCTTTGACACATACTGTCTGCAGAAGAATCACTCTAGTTCATATTTAAACCATTCTTTAGCAGAATGTGATTGCTGTCTAATCTAGAATGTTTTAGACTCTCCAAAATAAAAGATATGAATAATCAAATTCAGGCTTTCTAATTCAATTTTTAAAACAATAGAATAATCTTCTATTTTAAAATATTTTAAAAATTACCTGCCAAAGTTGCAGATACTTGCAACATTATTTCTAAAACTGAGCAAAACGCTGCCACCTTTATTCAAAAGTTTTTTCCCCCCTCTCTGAGAGTCTTTTTTCACACTTTTTTTTCAGAAAGTTAAGGCATCTTGCCAGAAATGTCAGGGAGGAGGCCTGAGGAGGGCAGGGCCACCTTACCATCTTACCAATTAGGAATTTTTCCCCCCATTTCCTGAAAGTCCCCACATATGCTTATTTGGTTGCAACATTATAGATGCTGGCCATCCACCTGGCCCAGGTAATACTGTCCAATCCCCTGAAAATTTTATTTTTACCAACAGAAGAGAATATATGTAGCTCAGAGTTGAACGGTGGAGTTCTTGGTGTTCTCTGAAGGTTGGTTGTTTTCTTGCAGATGTTTTGTTACCCGGCTAGGTAACATTTTCAGATGTTACCTATGTCAGGTTCAGCTGGCACTGCACACCTAGGAACTTGCCCAGCCGTGCTTTAGTCAATTTCACCGCTCGAGCGCTAGCGCAGAAAGAGGAAAGGCGAAACCGCAAGCTAATGAATGGGCCCCCTGGCGCCACTTCACTAATCTGGAGTGGATGCTTTGTGTTAAGCCAGAGGGCCGCGGGCGCTATGGACAAAGGAGAGAGCCGCGGAATTGAGGAAGAGATCAGCGCGCGAGGGGATGCTCCTGGCTGGGCGCGCGACAGAAGCCCCAACGAAGGCAACGACCATGCAACAATCAAAGAAACCAGAGAACTGGACTGAACCTGCCATTCCAGTAGAAGCGGGGGATTACAGGGGGCAATCTGCAATCTAATTTGTAATATGTAACCTAGCAACGGGGCCGCGGGGGGATTGAGACAACTATAAAGGAGTAATGTAAATGTACACAAGCCAGTTGCTTGTGACTGCTACGTTACGCATGAGTAAACCTCTTTTGTGAACCACACGTGGAGAGTTTCTCTGCCGAACGGGGCAAACCTTACATAAAGCCAGGATTCCCATTGAGTGCTACCCGGTACACACCGAGGAGCGCTCACCTTTTTTCCCTGCAGCCAAGACCAGAGAGGAATCGATTAACGGCACCAGGAGATGGCAAGCGATGGGGAAACCGCTTGCCAGCTGGGCAACCAGGAGCCCAGATCCGAAGGCGTGATGGCGGGACCAGTCCGGGGCAAATGGCGCATGGACACAGCCAAGAGGGCGCCAGAGGACGGGTGGTCGTTCGCCGGGGGCAGGAGCCCCAACGGGTCGCCAGCATGGGGGGTCGCGAGGAGTCGTGACTCGGAACCCGAGGCCCGGGAGCGTGAGGAACGATTCACCCGACTGGAGGCCAAGATCGAGCAGTGGATGGACGCTGTCCAAGTGATGTTGCAGACCATCTTCCGGCGGGGCAAGGCCTCAGGGGCAGAGTCGCAGGCGAAGAAGGAATCGGGCGATGCCGGCAGCAGTGAGGGTACAAACTCAAGAAGCTGCACGGAGCCTAGACCAGAGGTTGCGCAGATGGCTCCAGTCCCTAGCGTGAGGAAGAGGGGACCCACAACCACGGCCAGTTCCAGTTCGCGGAGCGCCAAGCGGGCGCTCAGCAGTGGGATGGAGCCAGAGGGCTTGACGGGACGTGAGGTTCCCGGGAGCAGCGGTGCAGGGTCCAGGAGCCAGGAGCCGGAGGAGAGGCTGGACCGGCTGGAGGGCAACCTCCAGCAGCAGACGACAGCTGTACCGGGCATGCGGGAGGCATGGCGTGGCGGACCCAGGGCCCCAGCTGGGGCAGCCGCAGAGGGCGGCGTGGAGACCAGGCTAGCAGAAGTGGTCAGCCTGACGGGGAGCGCGAAGGGGGGTCTGCGGCCAGCAGAGGCGCCCCGATTCAGGAGCTCAAGGAGCGAGCTCTTGGGGGCCCGAGCCACTAACCTATCCCCGTACGCAGGACAGGCTCCACTCAGAGATCCAGGGGGGAGCACCCAGTAGGGACAACCTGGAGGCTCTAGTTAAGTGGAGCTGGCTGGCGGAGACGGCGGGGGATGCCGGAGACCGGGGGAAGCGAGAGGCGCAAGCCCCGATATCAGCCACAGCGGACCAAAGTGAGGCGGCACCGGAGGCGAGGCTCAGGAGCCGATGGAGGATCGAGGTTGGAAACGCCCGGCAGACTGCAGGGACCTGCTACCGGTGTGGAGGCAAGGGGCATCGGATGGTGCAGTACCCGTCGAGCCAGGGGGTCTTGGCGAGTTGCACAAAGGACGGGGGCCGGCGATTCCCGGCTACAAGGAACCCCGACCGATCCTGGGAGGAGACAGCAGCTAGTGGAGCGGTGTGCAGCGGAGCCGGCTGGCTCACGAGGAAGCCCGGCTCTGCGAGGAGGGGAGAGCGAACCAGCGGGAGGCAACGGCTGGTGACGCTGAGGCGCACCCCGGAGCAGCCAACAGAGTGGCAGCATGAGGAAGGGCGGGACAGAAGAAACTACTCGCCCATGAGGATCAGGGTCCACCTCAAGGGGGTGAGATCAGAAGCAGAGGCGAAAGTCGACGCCTTGCTGGATTCGGGATGTACCCACTGCCTGATCCACCCGGTACTGGCATCCGCGCTGGGGCTCAGAGTGAGGAGACTCAGGGAGCCCCTCGCACTCAGCCAGTTGGATGGATCAACGGCAGGGGGGGACCCAGCACAGTATCGCACTGAGTCGGTCGGTTTGACAGTGGGGACAAGCCGGGAGGAGCTAGGCTTAGTAGTTGCCCCGGTGGCCGACCATGCACTAGTGCTGGGGCTGGCATGGCTTACACGCCAGAACCCGCACATCGATTGGGTGGCCAAGACAGTGCAGTTCGGCGGCACCACCAAGCAGACAGGGTCGAGCCGCAGAGGTGGCATGGGAACAGGGGGCCCCACAGAACTCGGTGAGGTGGCGGCTGCGCGAGGAGCCGAGGGCCGGCGAGCTGCAGCAGCGACGGCAATGGGGCCCGGGCAACCAACCGCACACGAGGTGAGGGCGGCGCCGAGGGAGACCGGCAGAGGAGCCGGGGCGGCAAGCGCACGAGAGAGGGTGGCAGCAGAGACGGTGCGATTCGACAGCACCACCGGGCAGGCCAGGTCGAGCCGTGGAGGCGGCGCGGGAGCTGAGGACCCCACGGAGCTGGGCGAGGTGGCGACTGCGCGACGGAGAGCCGAGGGCCGGCAGGCCGCAGCAGCGACAGCAGCCCCAACGAAGGCAACGACCATGCAACAGTCAAAGAAACCAGAGAACTGGGCTGAACCTGCCATTCCAGTAGAAGCGGGGGATTACAGGGGGCAATCTGCAATCTAATTTGTAATATGTAACCTAGCAACGCGGGGCCCGCAGGGGGGATTGAGACAACTATAAACGAGTGATGCAATTGTACCAAGCCAGTCCTGGCTTTGCTTGTGACTGCTACATTACGCATGAGTAAACCTCTTTTGTGAACCACACGTGTCACGAGAGTTTCTCTGTCGAACGGGGCAAACCTTACAACCTAGTCAGGTAACAAAACGTCTGCAAGAAAACAACCAAGGACTCCACAATTTTATTTTATTTTTTTTCCAAAATTGCTTCTGTTCCCCAAATGGAATCGCCCAGAATGTTTCCATAGTGATTCTATGCATGTCTACTTAGGAGTAGGTTCCACTGAATGCCATTTGATTTACACCTGGATAATAGAAGTGCAGTCTTAGTATGTTACCCCAGAGGTTAAGATGCCACAATGTACCAAATGTTAGCTTATTTAATATTTCTTCCACATCAAACACTCATATCCCTAGATCCATGATGATTCTGAAATCTTAAGCATGCTTCCTCAGTCTGACCAATTTGGCAGTGATACAGGTTAAGGTCCTGCCCATTCATTCTCTTCTCCCTCTGGAATGCAACCCTGCAATTGGTTTTGGACCTAGAATACATTTCTGTTAGTTTTTCTTCTTAAAATGTGGGTCTTCATTGAATACTGTATAACTCATTTCTTGATTTAAACAGCATTTTATTAGCATATTAAACTTTATGATGCTCAGTCAAAGCATACATACATACATAATAGTTTGGGAGGATTTTAATCAGATTTGATGCTTTTGAATGAAAAGCACACTGAGTTGATGTCCCCCAAAGAGGGGCACATAATCCTGGTGTTATTAAAACTCTAATCTGGGTTTAATTGGTGCTAATGACAGGATGTCCATTTATTTCCTTGTTCCAAGATCAGAGTCCAGATATTCCCCTAAATTATATATGTTAACATTCTGGCTTCTGCATAAGTAGGAGGAAATGAGAGAAAAACAATAGAGCCTCACACAAAACAAATTGAGCGGCTCAAATGAGTTGCTAAAAACAATCTTCTTGTTTATTTGCAAAGATATTTCTGTAAGACAATAAAGATCAATCACTTGCTTTTGATTGCCTAATAGCATGCTAATACATTTCATCTTTAACATTTTAAATTTTTTCCCATAGAGCTCCTTAGTCACCGCAGCTGAATTTTGTAAGCAGCTCGTAATGATGAAATCTATGTTGGGAGCAATATACTGTATGAAACAACCTAAAATGAAGACATTTTGGAAAGATAGGTCCCCTTGATCAAAACTTAATTTATGGCATATTGACTTATCTACAGTAAACATTATTTATTTGTTTGTTTGCTTGCGGTATTTGTGCCCCACCAATTCCCAAAGCTCTGGACAACTAACAATCAAGATCAGCATAAACTAAAAAGCAGCATGCTCAAAAACCATAAATAAACCACCTGTAATGTAAACAAAATTGAAACCATCAAAGTAATAAACAGAAAGTAAACCAAGTCATGGGGCCATTAGATTCCAACCTTCACTCACAGTATAGCTTCCTCTTATGCCAGATGGAAGAACTGGATCTTAACTGCTCTCCTGAAACCTAGGAGGGAAGGAGCAGACCTCACTCTGTGGGGAGGGAATTCCAAGATATGAATTGAAATGATTGAAAATGCCCACTTCTGAGGCCCTGCCAAATAACACTCTTGTATAGACAGGGTGTGGAGGGAGTTAACCCTCTTTGGTCTGATTGGATGGGCAGATGATTATGACCTTCAAATAGCCTGGTCCAGAGCCACATATTGAATTGCACCCAGAAGCCAACAGGCAAGCAATGGAATGGGGTCTCCTGTGAATACTGGGATGCACTATCACTGCCCAAGCTGCCTCATTTTGTGCCAGCAATATTGTAGCTTTGGAAAGCTTTTTCAGGGCATTCTGAATGAATTACAACAATGTTTTTTAAGCTTGGCAACATGAAGATGTGTGGATTTCAGGTGGACTTCATGCTGGCTGGGGAATTCTGGGAGTTGAAGTCCACACCTCTTCAAGTTGCCAAGGTTGAAGAATACTTTATTACACTAATCCAAGTGGGAGGTGAGTAATGCATGAATAACCAGGGACCTTCCAAACTAGGAATGGGCACCGTTGGCACAGAAGATGTAATTATTTGAAATCCCTCTTGACTCCCACATGGTAAAGACAGAAGTGTATATTATCATATGAAAGCACTTTCAGATTTTCTCTCAAGAGGACCTTTTCCACTTCCCTTTTCTATGAGAGTTATTGTTATTTAGGTTTAATACAGTATATCTCTTGCTGTCAATACCCAGGAAATCGTTTGTCTTATTGCTTATTCCCTGTGGCCACCAGTACCACTTGGGCCACTCTTCCCGATTTTCATGCAGAAGTAGATGGAAGCTGGTTTGCTTGTCAGTGAAGCAGAAAGAAAGTGTAATGGGCTGTGAGAATAACCCTGGGAGACAGGAGGAAGAGCCGCAGCCAGAGCAATGGTCAGACAAGAGGTATCTCAGCCCAGAGAAGGAATGGGGATGGAGAAAGCGTCTCAGAAGGGACCCTCCCTAGTGCTGTGGAAAGTAAAGGCAGGGAGGGGGGAAGTGCTGTCAAATTTGCAAGATTCTGTTACTGTAACCTTACAATAAAGGTCATATTACTACTCACAGTTTGGTTTCCTAACTGGACTATCTCAGAGGGCTGACACAAAAACTCCCACAAGTCAAAGTGAACATGGACATGTCCACCTGCATGACAACAATACAGAAGTGGGTGGCCATTGCTTTCTTTCAGGATCTCATTTCAGCTTCTCAATCTAACCTCAGCCACGATATATCCCCTGATGGTCTCCCATCCTAGCATTCAACAGGTCCAACACTGTTTAGCTTTTTTAACATACTCCCTCCCCGCAAAGTCTGTGTGATTGGAGCAATCTATAAATACAGTTACCCAAGCAGACAAACAGATGCTGCACACCTGCTGGGATCCTCCTTGCCAGTACCTTTGTTTTGCAGCACAGGATGTTCCTCTCAGTCTGATGGTGCAATCTTCTTTGCTGAAGCTCATTTTTCTTTCTTCCAAGTTTCTTTTAAAAGATGCATCCTTTTAAAAGACTGTCTTGCCATTTGGCCTTTGTGATTTGCTTAGATTTTAATATTCATGCGACACTTTCCTTGATGGTGCGCCAGAAGAAAGAAGACCAAGCCTTCTTTAAAGCCTTCTTTAAAAAGACTATGGAAATCCACAGCTCCTTCTCTCCTGAAATTTTCCTTTTTCACCACACTGCACGGTTAAAAAGAGAAGCAGCAGGGCCGATGAAGGGGTGTGTGCAGGGGGGTGGGTAACCAAGAATCAATTATGCAGATGATCTGTCATCTTGACTTTTCTGCAATTCTCCCTGTTGCAGGCACTCTGCATCTTTGAGTTTACAGCACAGCAGTTTGAGAGAAAGGACCAGACAGAAAAACAGGGAATGAAACAGAGGTAAATTTTCAGTTCTATAAACCAGCATTTCTGGGAGTTGGAGTCCACACATCTTAAAGTCACTAAGCTTGAGAAGCATTGCTATAAAACGATACCCCCCAGGAAAGCAGAAATGTCTCTCACTTATTCTGATACCCGCTGGATTCTTAAGCTGCACTTGCAAATGTCACTTGTTTTCAACATATATATTTGTAAATGAACTCGGATATGACAGAAGGGCCCTCAATGATCCCTCCTTCCAAACAAATCCAAATGTAGGGAAATGTCAGCTCCTGGAGTTTTTTTAATCTCCTCGGTACAACAGGGAAAGAATAGCTTTGATGCTACCAAAGATCCAATCATTCGCTTTAACGGACAACTTCCCCAAACACATGCTTCTCTACGCAGGCTGGACTTGTAAACACCACTCCACTGAGAACTGGCATGTCTTCCTAGTTATACCAGCCAATGTCAGAGTATAAATCTCTTGAGTCAGCTCTGAAGGACTCTTCTATCTTTGTATAATGTCATGGCTGTGCTGGTACAAGCCCATCTAACGCTTCCTACCCCGTGGCTCATACTCATTCTGCTGGTATACCTACAGCCTTCTGATTCTCCTCATTATCCTATTTCCCTTATGTTTAGAAGGTTGCCACATTGTTTTTCTCCCACTTGTTTTTCTTGCGGTATTCCATACATGTATAATATTGGAAGCAGAGGCATCTTTGGGGGGAGGGGGTCAAAACTGTCAAGAGAGTGGCTGCAACTGAGCAATCAAAGCTGCCATCTTGACTACTTTGACCACCCTTCCAGATGCCCCAATTCAAAAAAAAAAGCTCACTCCCAGCCTTTTGTAACTGTCTACTAATGTTTAGGATTCCACAATTCCAATTAAGATTGCACAAAGCTGAGAGCTGAACCCCAAAATCTGAAATGCAATTGCAGCTGTCTGCACATAACAAACTCTCTTCAAAAAAAAATGAAGCGTGTTATGGCTTGATCAAGAGGTCCCCAACCTTTTAGGGCAGTGGAAACATTCAACATGTTTTGAAAGTATTGCTGGCATTCTTGCAAACAGCTCTTGGGGTGGGAGAATTTGGGGCAGTGGCCCATTCATAAAATGGCTGCCATGGAGGCTATAACCAGGTGCAAATTCCTGGCTTACCAGAATTCTCTTGGCCACCTCATTTTGCTGCCTTCTCCCAAATCCTCCTTCTGGCTTCAGGATGTTCATTATTACTCAGGATTACCTTTGCTCTTCTTCCAGACGGGTGGCAAACTTCAGACCGAAGCACCCCATAAATTGACCATCAGTTTACCAGATGGTCAGAAGCAGGAAAAAAGTAAGAGTAAGCAAAAGAAAATTAAGACCATGAAATAAGAAAAAAGAAAGAAAATATAGCTAAACCTGTTCACACTAACACTATAGCTCTCCATACAAATTTTTATCCTTGAAAACCACTGCATTGTGATTTACTCATATGCTGCCTTTTCTTCTTTAGTTATAGTTTTATCAGCACTGATATCTCCAGCATCATTACAATGCATGGTAGATGTTCTTAAAACTTGCCTTTAAATGAAAGTTATATAGCACTGCAAAAACAATCTGAAGAAGGATTAGATGGAGTTAAAATGCCATTGTGTTCCAGTGGCATTGCTGACGTTGTTCCTGTTGGATGTAGATCCTAAAGCCAGGTGTGTTGGGACAGCCTTGGACCTATACAAACTTAAATCTCCTGTTCCTTTAATATGCCCATAAAAAAGCCTCCAAACTCTTGATTGTGATATTCTTATCTCTCCTGTTGGTACAAATGGGAAATTAAAAAAAGGACAGCAGAAATTAGAATTATTTTTCTGGGTTGCTTGTTCTTAGATTTCTATCCCATTCAGGAGCTCAAGGTGGTCGGCAAAATTTGAAATGTTTTCCTCATATAACAACCCTGTGAGATATGTTGGGCTGAAAAAGTGTCACTGGCTCAAAATCAATCAGTGACCTTCCATACCTAAAGGTGGACTTGTCTCTGGGTCTCCCCAGTGCCAATCTAATGCCTTAATCCAAATCAAAATATGGATTCTTCTGGCATGAAAAGTATTTCTCTGTAATCTTGAATGTATCTATGAGGGGGGCCTTCATCTGTGCTAAAAAATTATCCCAGAAAGAGAGAAAGAGAATGAAACAGACCTAACACTTGGTGTTCCTCAATCATGAAATTCTAAAATGATGCTCTTTGACTAAACCAAAGCAGCAGCATTGGATCTCATGGAATAATCTTATCAGCCATTTTGCTTATGGGAGCTGAGACTGGCATGAAACACACTCATACAATTTAAGCTGAAAAATGACGACAGTCAGTATGTGTAAAGGTCAAGATGTTGGTCTAGATCTGATGAGATCAAGATTCAGATCTAACTTCAAACATGGAAGTTCACTGCATGACTTGAAATCAGACGTTTTCATAGGTTGTGAGGAAGAAATTAGAAGACAGAGGGCTACCACTATCACTAGACCAGCTTTCCCAAATCCAGTGCCCTCCTGATGTTTGGAACATCAACTTCCATCATTTCCACCAAATGGGTGAACTGGTGGAGAAAGATGGGAGTCACAATCCAATATATCTGGAAAGTACCAAATTTGAGAAAATTAAATTGAACCACTAATTGACTCAGTGCCAATGTCTGTGCTGGCTAGGAATAATAGGATTTGCAGTCCTGTAAATATAGTGGGCATCAGCTGAGGAAGACTACGTCACTAAGAATTGCTATACAAGAAAAATAATATTACTTCCCATATTATAGTCCTCATCTTGATTAACCCATTGTAATGTAGGTATATTTGTTATATGTCAGCAAAAAATTCAGTTTTCATTCCTCATGCTATTTCAGGAGTTACAAATCTTTCAGACAGCACGTTTTAAATATATTGAACAAACAAGGTTGGAAAATACAAGAAGTAATACCTTACAAGCTCTGTAATAACTTGGAAGGTTCTTAAATTGCCTGTCTATCCTCATAGTCAATAGCAGAGTCTTAAAAAAACCATCACACGTGCAGCCTTTGCAAATTATTATACATTTCCCCCCTTTTAAAATGCAAATTAATATTTTATATTTGAGTATCTAGAACAAATTTCTTTAAATATTTAATGGCAAGTCAAAATATTACATTTACAAGTTCAAATAATAAAAAATTTATCAGAGTTTTGAAAAATTCAGTGGCTGGATTATACAAATTTGAACAGCGCTCAGAGACATACCTTAATGGTAAAGAAATGTATTCTATTCAGAGCTACTGTTTGCATCTGGATAGCTTCAGTTGAGCCATTTTGTGTATATGTGTTGCTAAAATTAAAAAAAAATGTACACATACACAGGGACTTTAGCACATAGAAGAATAAACAGAATTAGGACCAGATGCTGATAAACAATACAAGTATTTCAGCCAAATCAGACGGCTGGTACCCGGTTCTTATATAGTACTGTGATATGTGATATATAGGGAATATATATAACACACACAAATGCATACACACACACACAACACACATACACACACATTTATGTATTGTGATATGTTTAAGCCAGGACTGTCGGCCTTTCTGGGCTGGGAGGCACATTTGGACTTGGGAGCAACAAGCTGCCGCTGGAGGGGGCTTGGGAAACATGATCTAAGAAATTATTGATTCATCAGTTCCTCTCCAGAGGCTTCCTACTACCCCTGCTTGCCTTTTTGGGGGGCTGGGGGGCTCAATTCCAAATAAAGCACACTGGGCTGTAGGCTTCCATCCTTTGTAGTTTTCAATCAAGATTATGGGTCTTATTGTGGGCCTAGAGTAAATAAAGATGATGGGAAATACAGATGATGCTGGAGACTTGCAGTTTGCATGGTAACTCCCCATTTTTCAATTTATTATTATTATTTAGGTTTATATTTAGGGAGGGTGGAGAGGCTGGTGGATACCAAGGACTTGGGTTGTAGGCCTTGGCAAAGATGGCTGACAATACATAAAAGGGGAGTTGGAACTGGATCCTTCAACCAGCATGAGGAATTGAATTATATCCTTGCAGGTCGCTGGGCTAGGAAAAAAATCTCTGACTTTTTTGCAGTGTCTCTCTAGGTGGAGTATGCGTGCTCACAGAGATGAACTAATGGCCTCATCTGCCAGGAAATAGTTTAATCCTGTAGAGTAAAATCATAGTTCACCACCAATTAAGGGTTTCTACCATGCCTGTTCATTATCTTTAAAAGAATATTTAGTTTGCTGTCACCCAACTATGAATTAATGGCACTTGTTTTTTGTTTTACTGTCAAATAATTTTTCACGGAAGTATTAGTATCTACGTAGAGTAATGACATCAACTTCACGATTTTAGAATGCCTTTCTGCTTTAATTTTTACTGAACACATTTATTCTCCACCCTTCATCCAGAAAAGGTCCCAGAGTTATTTCTCCAATTAATAAAACATTATTTAATGCTTATATGTATTCAATGAGAATGTAATATTTGGAAATAGGCCATGGCACCCACAGAGTGGAGTAAAAAAAAAAACAAGATGGAGATGCAGTGTTGTGATGCAAATCTGACCCTTTTTTGTATGTGTGTCAATAGTGCACACATGTACAAAAGGGGTGGGCTTTGTATCATGACTATAGATCCACCATCTAATTTTTTTTGACCCCACAGAAACTATGGAAATAGGAAGTGAAGTTTCTTACTCTAATTCAGAACAACTACCTAGAAATGGCCTAGTTCAATCCAATTCTTTGTCCAGATCTGGAGCAAGATTTGGAAGAATGAAGAGAAAACAAACAATCTAAAACCTAACTTGTTTATTTTTAGCAGAAATTTGCAGGGAGCAAATGTTCCAAATTTCATGGAAATCAGCACAGGGCTTTTGAACTATGTTTCTAATAAAATTCTTGTGATTGTTTTTTATTTTGCTTTGGGGACAAAACATGATGAAATTTGCAACAGTGGTAGGTCTTAAGGTTGGGAAATCTGGGTTAAGTTTCAAATAGATATCAGAACTGTTGTGCACAAGGGAGGAGTGTTTAAAAGAAATGATGACATCTCATCTTAAGAGTGGTGAAGCTGATTTTCCTCAGGAATTTTGCCAGAAAGAACTTAGTGATCTTATTCTTTCCATTATCCAATCTCACTGAACATGATGCTGTGAAAGTCACCAGAATTTCTGAATTAAACATCACGGAATTAAAAAATAAATAACCAGCTGCTCTATCCAATCAGCTAGCTATTGGCATTTAGAAAATCATCACTCAACCATTCAGATGAGCGGCTAGGGTTATTCAGTTTTATGGGGGAAATGGCAAAAAAGGAGCATGTTTCAACCCCATGATTTCTCTGTCTTGACACAATATATAGTGTGACCAATAATGACCTAAACATGAAGATCAGCGTTGTTGCTCACTGAAACCTAATACCCCATCTTCCTCTTGGTGTTTATCCAAAACTGAAGGAAAAAAATACGGCCTGCACATTACACAGAGGCCAAGAATTGGAATGAAGAATATTAGCCCGTCCGTAACATCACTAGGGAATCATAATCTGGTACAAATTACTCTGCGCAACTTCTGGATCTATGATTCAGCCAAATTGGATGCACATGTCTTTAGGGAATCAATAAAATATAATTCATTGTAAAGAATATGGAAGCTCAGATTAGCACCAGAATAGGCAATGCCATTCTTACAGAAAATATTGAGATAGCATTCTGGAGTCAAACTAAAATTTCAGTAATACAGTAATATGTTTTCTGACATCTTTGAAGGAAAAAAAACATTGCTCCTTTTGGTCCAAAAGGATTGAGATGGAACAACATCTGTGTTGAGATTATTGTGAATATGTACACTGACAGCAAGCCTCTAAGGACCCCCGCTCATTAATGTTTCACACATAAAATTATGTTTGTCTGTCTGTCTGTCTGTCTATCGATTTATCTATCCATCCATTCTGAATCATTTAAACAATTCTCATGCAAAAAAACTGTTCAACTGCAATAATATATTTAGAAAGTAAAACATGAAAGTAATTAAAATGTCTTTGACTTCCTGCTTTTCATCAAAAAGAATGGAAGGAAATCAGCTGATTTGAAAGGCAGGCTGAATGAGACACAAAAAAACCCACTTTAGAACGGCATTAAGAGAGAGACCAATCCATGAAGCCCAGAAAACTGCAGGTAAGTTTTCCAAAATTATATTTAATTCATGCTGTTTTGCTGAGATGTGGAAACATATGCTGATTAATAGAAACTCTCTCAGATGCACCCAACCAGAGGATAATGGGACTATGTATTTCTCTTTCAAATATTTGTAAAAAAAAAAATAAAAATCTTAACTTTGTCTCTGTTGTATCCATGGCCTCTTTTACAGGATAATAGTGATGAAATATCTTAGAACTGGAAAATCCCCCAGCACTCTAACACACTACAAAATAAGCTGTTCTTTTCATAAATTCTTCTTTCTAAAACATACTTGAATGCTGCATTTCCTAGTTGAATATTGTGAATGGCAGCAACGTTCACAGGTTCATGGTCTCACTATCAGACACTGACAGTCTCAGACAGATGACTGTCCACAATTATTGAAGTATCTTTTAAGATCATATTCTCAAGAGCCAGATGTGGTGGTTGACTTTCACTGTGGTGGTTAACATGATCAAATTCCAAATATTCACAGTTGTAGCCATTGCAACATACTTGAAAGTATAGGAGCAGACTCCCAGAGTTTTCAGCAGCATGGCTTGGCTAGAAATCTGGGAGTTGTCGTCCAGACATATCTAGAGGACACGAAGGTATTGCTGTGAAATAATGCATCTGCTGTTCTGTGTTCAGAAGTCACTTTCTTTTGAGTATAGTTCCTCCACAATAGGGGAATAATATTTATAACCTAAGTGCTATGGTTCCTATGTTAATACATGGGATGTGTTCACTCTAAAAGTACCCTATGAAAGTCAATTATTTTAATTATGACATTTGGGCTTCAAAATGTCCACTAGATGTCAGCAAAGAGTTAAGGTGTTCTGCCTCTCTTTCCTGCCCTCTATTGGTGCAGTTCAAATCTGGTAGCTCTAATTATATTACGATTCAGTCTTACATCCTCTGACTATAAAATGGCATTATTTGATTCAGAAGTGTGGTTAGCAGTGCTGATAAATTCCTCCTGCACCTCACTCCAGTTGAGGTCCTTACGCTTCTACAGTTATTCCTTCTCCTCTCCTTTGAGAAAGGCTTAGGAGAGTGATTGACAGCAGGTATATTTGCATTTTGAACACATGTAATAGGTTCTCTCATAAAATGGCTAGAATAGACATCTACAGTATTCACAAAATGGCTGCTACAGTCCCTGTGAAGGGTCACAAAACACCCATTTACCAGCAGTAAACTGGTGAGGCTGATCTCCTCTAGATCTCTTAGCAAATAAGAATGATAGGAATGGTTTTCGATAGCAACAGTTAACAACTATGGCATGGATATAATACAATGATAGCAAGAAATTAATATTTAATTGTTGCATAACCTAATTCCTACAGTTAACTCCTCAAAGACTTGTATTTGACATTCCTGCAACCAAAAGCTGGATGTGTCAATTGAGTGTATACTAATTTTTAAACCCATTGTTTTTCTATTCTAATGATAGGTATAAAAGAATGCATGTATGTTTTATCACTCCACTATCCCCAAAAGCTAAACTCATGTATTATTTCTCTGGTTTCACAACCCTGCATAGTCCTACATATTCCTACATATTCTTCAGTAGTGATTAATGGCTTGCTCCTAGGATGTGCAAATTATTCTGTGCATGGAATAATGCTAAGGGGGGAGAAGGACAGAAAGGTAGGTGGGAAATGCTGTGCTGAGACATTGTGGCAATGGTGGCTGAGGAAAGGGACAGAAAGGAAGGGGCTGGGAAAACAGAGCACAGCGAAGCTGTGTAATGGGAAGTAGGAATAACCTTGAGGAACAGGAAGAACTGCAATCAAGACAATGGTCAGAGAAAAGAAATCTGAGTCCGGGGCAGAAATGCAATTTTAGAAAGCGTCTCAGAGTTGACACTCCCTAGTTCCCATGAAGATAAAGGGAGGGAAGGGGGAAGCACATTCAGACTTGCAAGATTCTGTTACTATAATAATAATAATAATAATACAGAAGGCGGGACTTCTCTGCTGTAGCCCCCGCCCTTTGGAATATTTTGCCCCCAGAGGTAAGATTGGCCCCTTCACTCCTGGCCTTCTGGAGAGATCTGAAGACCTGGCTCTGCCTCTTGGTCTGGGGTGGGGAGAGAAGACACCAAGCATGGGATGGCTAGCCCCTTAGAGGCCTGTCATCTGCAGCTCTGGAAACCATCAGCTTCTTGGACTTTTTCTTTTCTTTTGGTAATGCTTTGTATAGTTTTCATGTTTTATGTAATTTTGTATATATTTATTGTTTTAATGGATCTTGTGAGCCGCCCAGAGTCCCCCATTAGGGGGAGATGGGGCAGAGATAAATCAAATAAATAAACAAATAAATAAATAAATAACTTTATAATAAAAGTAGTATTAGCTTGCATGTATTTGGTTTTCAAGTTTGGTCTACCTTGGAGGGATAAGAGGGATATTCCACTCTGGAAGGTGGCTCGTGGCTGTCCAAAGCGCTGCAAGCGCTGCTGCCAGCCTGACCTCTCTTGCCCCCAGATGCCACCATCTACGTGGGCAGCCTGGACGAGAAGGTCAGCGAGCCGCTCCTGTGGGAGCTCTTCCTCCAGGCGGGCCCCATCATCAACACCCACATGCCCAAAGACAGGGTCACCGGCCAGCACTCTGGAAAGTGTTGCACATAAGTGAAAGAGGCAATGCCCACCAGCCTTGTCCTACTCACTCCTCTGTATTGGATTGGACTGGGTTGGGTTGGGTTGGGTTGGATTTTCAAAACCCAGAACCGCCCAAACTTTTGAGGGCCCCTTCTGCCAAATTTCTGGAATGGGATTCTTTTCTGGGTTCAGAATGAAACATCCTGTCCATTTTCTGCCCTCTTTGTTCCGTTTCTTACATATTTATTTATTGGGTATTATGTTTGTACCCTGATTTTTTGTTGATCGCAGCAGCTTACGTATATAAAACATGACAGTAAAATCAATGCAATTAAAACCAATATAATTCCGTCTTTCTATCGCCACCAGAATGGGGAAAGCTGAGCTAAGTTCCTCCAAATCCTGACTTAATGATGAAGCTTTGTGGACAGTCAGAGGCACACATAACTGTTTCTTGCAGTCCCACTAATGCCAATACCATACAGTTAATCTCCTCAACAACGAGTCAGTATGTAGCAAACAGCGAACCAAGTTATTTGGGAGAAATGGATTGTGTGTTATTCACTGATTTTAGATGGTTGAGAAGAGAATGGCTGAACATACTTCCTGGCTATATTTGAAAGTCTGAGAAAATATTTACAGCTTGCAAAAAGTTCACTATGTTCTAATGTATTAATATTTTTGGCTTTCTGTCAACTTTCCAGAACATTTTTTTCCCCATCTTGCTGTGGCAGTATAAAACATTTCAACAACAACAAATGAAGCCAACTGTCTTTTTCACTTAAATAGTCCACCATCCACCTTCTTCTTAAAAGCAGTTTTCTATTGTGAACACAGCAATGAACTGATTTATACTGTGAGGCAACTTTTACACATTGTATAAGAAGAAGTAAATCCAGCATGAAATGTAAGCAGGATACATAATAAACAATAACAGTTCTCACTCATTATTTAATCCTATGTTAATCTTTTTTAAGTTGAGCTACTCTTTCTTTATAACATCTGCTTATTTGATATAAACAGGAATTTAATAAAATCTATAATTCAGCTGAGCATAGAAAGATAAGGAGCGAATGATGGAACAAAAAAGTTTTGCAAGCCATAGAAATCTAATCTGCATGACAGAAAGAAGTATTTATGAGCTTTAAGGTTAAATGCTAGAATATACCTTAAATTATTATTTTGAATTTACCATATCATTTCTATATGGCAGAAAATATGATAATTCTGCAGAGCTAAATAAGCAATAAAAATGTTAATCTGCAGTGCTAAAATGCTTTAAACCATTAAAAAATGTAAGAGAATGTTCTGAAACAGTTGATCATAAACAGAGTCTTATCTGTTCTGCTGTGATTCTAATCATATTTATAAAATCTCTCTTTAGGAAAACACAATACAAAATAAAACCAGCAAGATAACACATTAAAACAAAATAAAAGCAGTAATTAAAAAGTTAAGAATCAAAGGAGGACTAATACATTATTAAAAATTCTGGGAACATGTCACAGTGAGCAAGCAAAGTTTTTATATGATTTCTACCAGGGGCAGATTCTGAAAGGCCACACATGACATGGAAAAGCTCTGCAGGGTAATATAAAATGCAATGATAGAAGAGAACAATGTTGCTTTTACCATTATTACCACAAAATAAATTCACTGATTATCTCTTACTGGTGGTCAGATGCAGGATGAGTTTCCCTCTGCCCATGTTCTACTTATCTCCGACTTGCATCCTTGCCACATGTATGAACTTCAACAAGGAAGCAGATGCAAAATGGCCAGCCTCAGCCACCACTCTCCTGTCCAGTAGATAAGCCAAATGCAAAATGTCACCTGCCATGTTTGCTGGGCCAATACAAATTTAGTTACAACCGTGGTTGTCAAGGCCACCAAAAGATCCTGAGCAGCCAGGCTGACCCTTCAATCCCACCATGAACATTGAAGTTTCCCAGAATGAACTTCCCTGGAGTCTTCAATATCCATCCCAACTCTGTCAGCAAAGGCAGGGACACAATTGGTAGCAAGGTGGATGGCAGTCCAGCAGAAATCCCCATCTGTTCCAAGTGCCCCACACAAAATAGAAACATTTGAGACTGACACTGGTATGGAGAGGAAGCTTGGAGAACTCCTAGAGATGACAACTCACTCCCCCCACCCCAGCCACTGACCTGTTCTGGTGCTGCTTCAGTGTCCAGGAAGATCCCATCAGGAGAGACTAACCACCCTGAGTCTCTGACCCAGGTCTCAATTACCCATGCCAGGTTGGCCCTCCAATCTGCAATCATGTAATGAATGAGACAGATCGTACAATAGACTAACTTGGTGCCTGGCAGTAGCAAAGTCAGAGGTAAGCCAAGTCAATCTGGGTGAGAGAATAACCAGAAGAGGGAATAGACACAGGATGTCTCAGTTCTCTTCTGATCTGTCATGTTATTCCCTCAGCACCAAGCCTCACTCAATCCACTCATCCCTCCATAAAATAGGCAAGTAAAAGAAAACTTTCATCCTCATTCTTCCCCCAAAGTGACTCCACCCAAAGGAGCAACCCCTTTCAGGCTCAACTTTCCAGGTGTCAGCCTAACCACTGCTCCACACTGAGGCTGAATTCCCCAACAAGTCCTTCAAACAGCTCTAGAGCCAAGTAGAAGTAATCTTGGGGGGGGGGGGCATTGGGGAGCTCTGCATATCCAGGTGTAAGGGTCAGTTCTCACCTGATAAGGAGGCGGATTTGAAAACAGATATCTATAAGCTCATGCATTATTAGTGAAAAGACCCCCCTTCTCGCCCATTCATAGAAAAACCATTGGACAAGACTTATCAAAGGCTCCATCCAATGTCATAAGTCATAAATACTTGAAAGTATTCAGCTGCAGAAATTGTTGTACCCATATCCCTTCCACTTCAATATTTTTTTTCCCTCTTTGGTCTCCTTAAAACGCCTAGCAACATCATTTGAGAGGGGCAGAAATGTTTTCTACAGGGAGCATTCAACTAGTTGAGAAGACTGGTTGGTTTCCTAGAACAACTTTCTCCCACTGAATGCTCTGCCTGCCAAGTTGTTGTGGTCCCCAAATTTCCAGCCACCTGTTAATCATATTGGGAACTGCAGCCCAACCCACCAAAGGTCACCAAATTAAATCATCACACTAAAGAAATCCTTTTTGCTGTATCTTTGACCCACAGAATCCCTTTCCATTTCAGCCATAGGACTTTCCTTTGGTGTTAGAAGCAAAAAACTGTGACTGTTAAAGGAAGGTTCTGGGTTAAATGACCTCAGAAAAGCTAAGCATGGTGAGATATCCTTGAACGTGGATAAGAGACCACCTAGAAATCCCTTGGGTGAAGTCTAGGCTTGGAAGTTGAAAAAACATCCCAGGAGAGGGCATTTGCAAGGAAAACTAACCAAAAAACGCCATGCCTTAGTTCTCATCTTGCTCTAGGTCAGTGTTTTCCAAACTTGGGAACTTTGAAGTGTGTGGGCTTCAGCTCCACGACCAGATGGGAGACGGGCAGCCCAGGACAAAGGCTGGCTTCCTCACCACCCCCTGCTCGCACCCTGATCTCATGCGTGAAGCTGGCAGCCAGGGCTGTGCCCTCCCCTGCGCAACTTCCATCCATCCAGCCATCCTTGGCAGAAGCGCCCGGTCTCCACCTTCCCTCCCGTCGCGTTGCTCAGCCGTCGCTTGGCAACGGAAGCCGCCGCAGCAAGCCGGGGAGCGCCTCTCGGAGCTGGCCGTGGCTGGCCGGCTTGTGGCTGGACCAGACCCCAACTGCGCGGAGCGTCTTTCTTCCCCCCGTCCGGGGGCGTCAGCTAGCCCGAGAAAGCGTCCGGGATGTCCCAGAAAAGCAAGCTCAACTTCGTGGCAGAAGCTCAGATCTGGTAAAGTCGGCGCTGGACCACCTCCTCCCCGCCGTCTCCTCTTTTAATTCCCGCGTTGTTCTGCTCTGGGGGTGGCAATAGGAAGCCTGCCCCAAACATCCAGCTTGACCTGTCCTAAATCCTTCCCGGCGCCCTCCCCACCTCCCCACCCCGCCTCCCAAGTGCTCAGATACAGGGAATATCAATCGCCTTTCCCCAACCAAAGTAGTCTTCCTATGTGTGGACTTCAACTCCCAGAATTCCCTAGACAGCATGGCCATTGCTAAAATTCAGGGAGTTGAAGTCTTTACATCTAGGGCGGTGCTTGTCAACCTTGGCAGCTTGAAGATGTGTGGACTTCAACCCCCAGAATTCTAGGAGTTGAATTCCACACATCTTCAAGCTGCCAAGGTTGAGAAACACTGCTCTAAAGGGTACTAAGGCTGGGGAAAACTATTCTGATGTAGCAAGTGACCTCCAGATGTGTTGACTAGGGATTCTGAGTGTTGAAGTCCAATGTATCTGGGGACATCAGCACCTTGAAAGCCATCTCCCACCAGCAGTAGAAATCCCCAAGCTATAGTTGTTTATTCAGGCACCCTAATGACTCCAGTGCATTTTTCTCCCAAGTACATTTTTTATTCTAACTCCTATGTACCTAATTTGTACTTGGACTGTGAAATGTGAAAAGATACCACATGTCTACAAAAGAGAGAATGGTGAAAGAGAATAATAAGGTTTGCATGCAGACAGAGGAATATTCAGTACTTCAGTATCTCCAGATGGGACTTACACTTCCCAGAAAGTTGATGCCACAAATATAAATACTAACCTTCTCCAAACAGGTACCTTTCAGAGGTGCTGGCTGTGGATTAGGGAAATCCAAGTTTAGTTACATTCCATACCAAAACTGAACTTCTAACAATCAAAGAATTTCTCAAAGCCACAGAAATTTGATATGTATAGACCCCAGTCCATACCCTCGTGTCCTTTCCCACAAAAATCTGGGTGGCTTTCTTTTCAAGGAAAATTAGAAAGCTCTTGAATACTATACAGTTTGTAGTATTGCTTCTAGCAGTGTCTGTTTTGTGGCACAAAAGTACAGTTATCACAAGAGGCATCGAACTCTTAAAAACTGACAGTATTTCACAGCGACAGCAAAATTCAAAAGCTCACTCTTGGTTATAGTCAAGATTCAAGCCTCCATGTGTTAAGAGCTCTTGTCATAGTTTCTTTCTTTTTTTTAATCTCAGAAAATAACAGGATAAAAGCTTCAAATCCTAGCCAGAATGCCACCCAATTTGGACTTTTTTTTTCTCTTTTGAACGATAGTACTGAAGAGAAATAAATTAAAAAGTCTGGGATATTAGCAGCTGTTCTTTCCTCACTTTTTAGATGATCCACAAGTTGTTCTCTACTATTATATAGATATGTTTGCTCAAGATTGCACTTCTATTCAAAAGGTACCATAAAAATAGGATGAATATAGCTCGTACCTGAGAAAATGTGGTATTTCTCTCCATTGCCTCTATCTGGAGCAGCGTTTCTGAATCTGGAATCCTCCATGTGTATGACTCCCAATAGAGTTTTTTAATGGTGCTTACAGTTATTGTAAAAGTACAATTCACAAAATTATTTTTTCTTTTGGCTGCTTAATACTTTTATTGAAGATTGAAGATGCCTTCTTTTCTTTTTTTTGGTATATTGCTTTGGAAGAACTGATAATCACTGTCATTTTTCTGAGTATTCTCGTATCCTACTGTATGCTGCACGTGGTATGGGTATGTTTGAGACAGGTAGCCTAGCTGTTGTTAACGAGCAAATTAACAAAGGAAATGAAACAGAGGAAATAGAAATATAATGTATCTGTGAAACTAAGAGAAAGAAAAGGGAAGGGATAAATGTGAATGAAGATGGTCTGATCTTGTGGGATCCAGCTAAACAATAATGTGAACCGTAGTGAAGCTGTAAGTTTAATTATGAATGAAACAACTAAATGGTGTCAGAAAGTATGAATTGGTATCATCTACACTGTTGTGAGTGTGAATGAAAGTAGGAGTTTATAGGTGGGTAAATGGTAATTTTTTATTTTTTTTTAAATCTGCGCTCAGTCGTTACCGACTCTGCAGTGACTGCTTGGAGGAGTCCTTGCAGTTTTCAAGGCAATTGTTTCAGAAGTGGTTTGCCGGAGCCTCCTTCCTAGAGCAGAGCCCAGCTGGCACGTGCAGGAGGCGGGGTTTCCATTGCTTCGCGCCCTTTTCGGGCGCGTGCGGTTTTTCGCGCTTACCGGCAACTGCTCCCGACTCCTTTTTGCAAGGCGCCGCCAGCATTTTTCCTCCCACCGGAGTGAGAGTACCCATTTATCTACTCATGTGAGTTTTCGAACTGTTAGGTTGACAGGAACTGGGGAGGAAACAGGAGCTCACCCTGTTAACGCGAAGGCTGGACTCGAACCGCTGAAGCGTCGACCATTTCTGGCCAGCATAGTGTAATGAAAAAAACAGGCAACGGTTTGGGGGAAAAATATGCAACATTCTGAATTAATGGGGTCAAGGGGAAAAAGTATTTTTGATGGATTGGTGGAACAAGATGAGAAAGTACAGAAAAAGTCATTGGTGAGTATCTACTTAGAAAAAGTAGGACCAAGATCTCCACACCAAGGACTCCATGCTTAGAAAAAGGTCTTACGTGGTTTAAGCAAATTTGGTTCATGTGTACACTTGGCAAAGGAAGGAGTCTAAATCTAAAAGCATGATTGTTTTGAACTTTTATGATGAAAGGCTAAGAGAATTAATAAAGGATACAAGGATGGTGAAAGGTTCTAAATGTGGGACAAACTATTATTTGGTAGTGTTCAAGAATATATCCTGGGAGGGAATGGACATGTGAGAAAAAAAAGGAAGTGAAAGAAATGAGAAAAAAAAAAAAGAATGATTGTGGGAAGAGAAAATATGGGTCCTGTTTGAAAAACTATTAGAAGATAAATATATGGATTGACTGGGATAGATGACTTTTCCAGCTGAACAAATGGAAAGTGGCTATAAAGAAAGTTGATCCGGAAGCTACCAGAGAACTGTATGGAATGAGCCTAATGGGAAGTATGAAAAAGAATAGTTGCAATGATGAAGTGGAAGAGGCTGTAAGAGAGGAAAAAATGTGTATAAGAGAATGATTGTTGTGAAAAAATTAGGGTGACTAGAAAATATTATACGAGTATATAGAAAAGAAGAGTTTTTGTTTATTAGATTTATATAATTTATCCAATTTGCAACAGCAGCTCCAGGCAATTAACAATAAAATCATGAAAACAAGGAATTAAAAATAAAATAAAATGTAAACAAAAAAACAACAGAATTTATTTATTATAACAGAATAAGAGAAATAATAATAACAGAAGCATCTGAGGCCCATCAACATATATCTCATTCAAGGGTCTTACACTCTACACAGTCTCATCCCACATTCTGGCCCAGTGTTTCTCAACCTCAGCAATTTTAAGATGAGTGGACCCATGGCTGGCTGGGGAATTCTGGGAGTTGAAGTCCATTCATCTTAAAGTTGCTAAAGTTGAAAAACACTATTCTGGCCCAATGCTTGAGGGAATATTCTTTAGGGCCTTCCAGAAAGACAGAAGAGTTGGGGTTCTCTGAATCTTGAGGGGAATGATGTTCCATAGGGCAGGCATGGTAACAAAAAAGGCGCACCCCTGGGTCTCACTAAGTGACATTGTTTCATGGAAGGGACCTGAAGCAGGGTTGCTCTGCTGGATTTCATGTGACAAGCAGAGACAGCTAGTCCCACAAGTAACCCAGCCCTGTGCCATGAAGAGCTTTATAGTGATAACCAAACCCTTAAATTGTACCTGGAAGCTTATAGGGAGCCAGTAGGTGTTAAATAAGAGCAGAAAGAGACTAAGCAGGACCCTCAGGCCAGATTTCTCACTCCCAACAATACCAACTGGGAACAGCCATGGAGGAAGAAGGAAAGTCAATGTAACACTATATTCCAACTTCTAAATCTTGAAGCTGGTCCAGAAGGATAGATTTGCATAGAACAGAGTCAAAGAGAACAAGCAAAATTTAAAAGAGGCAAAGAAAATGCAGAGCGATGGAAATATAACATAGTTTTGGAAGTTTTCAAAGTGAGTGTAAAGGACCCTCCAACAGAGTAAAGGTAACTGAGTATAAAAATGATGAAATGACTTGGGATGAAACTAAAGTGAAGGAGTTCTGGAAGTATTTGGGGGATCATCTTCACATCCCCCTAATTCAGCACAAATGTGCCCCAGTAACTTTTTTTTCCCCTTATGCCTTGCCCTTATGACATTACTTTCATCTCATCCCTGGCCCATAAATTTAGTTAGATTTCCTTTTCTTTTCTCTTATCTCCTGCCATTAACTTATTTTATCCACTACTTCTCACTCTTCTGTGCTTTGCTTAATGCTGCTTACCCTAAAAAGGAATCATGTGATAGGTACCTAGACATAAATGTATTATCATCATCATCATACCATGTGCCCAGCTATGCCATTTAATCACCTTTTATTTTTAATACTCTTGAGAAGTAAGTTCTGGAGCCTTCCTCCTGTGCTTGGTCACCACAGCAAACCAAGATTAGGTCAAAATGACAACATGTACATGGCAATGTCATGATGCAAATTCCACCATTATGTACTTACATCTTGACATCTGACATAAGTACATAAGCTGCAGTATTTGTATCATGATATTCCATGATACAAGATAGATGTAATCATGTATTTTTTGTCGGGTTGCTTAATTTTTAAAAGCAGTACTCCTTCTCCATCACCATTTGTTACTTCAAGAGCAACTTCCTATCAGCTGAGCAAATACTTTCCGTCCTGTCCGTGAAAAAAATATAGGCTAGGAAAACAGCAATTCTTTCTCTCATACATCCTACACAAACCCATCTACTTAATCCATTATCTGGATGCTAAGTCAGAACTATCTTGAGTGTAGCTTTAAGCATAAAAACATGCTTTCTTACATCTGGAAACCTTCCTTTATCAGGAGCAGATGGGAAAGAGACTGTTAGCCGTGAAATAAATGAAAGAATTTCTACAACAAATTAGGTGATGAGTGGTAACCATTAAGTAATAATTATTAGTTACTTATTTTGTCAGTGTCCTTCATGTTCTCTCATATGTGAAAGAGAGAAGGAAATACTCTGCTGACTGGGGGATTCTGGGAGTTGAAGTCCGCACAACTTAAAGCTGCCAGGTTTGAGAAACACCGCTGTAAGTGAATCAAGAGAAAGAGAAGCGAAATAACACATGCCTCTGATACAAGATTTCCTAAAATACACTTCAAACTGCAGTCCAAGCTACTTTTGCAGCATCACTCAAGCAAGGTGAAGTCAGTGTAAATTAAAGCCAAAAATGTAGCTCCAAATTCTTCATCCAAACTGGATTGTAGGTCAGGAAGTTAATCACTTCATATGAAAAGGTTACAATCTGCTAATCACTTACTTCAAAATGTTGTTTAATGTAATTGCTTTAAAGTTAATAAGCTACGAATTGCTGTACCGAGACACACATGCTCAGAGGGAAAGTATTTTTTATAAAACTTGCAGGACTTCGTCTCTATGTGTGCTTGTCTCTCCACCCATCAGAATGATGTATTTTGATGGCAGAAAGAATAATGAATAAGTTGACTTAATCTACTAAGTCCTTCTCAAGGACTTGGGGAAAAAAGTTTCAACCTTGCAGCGATTCACAGCTTGCGAGAGGAGAGAACAAACTTGAAATTTGCCTGCCTGCTGCAATTTGCACACTAATTATTATAGTTGTACAATTATTTCCATAAATGATCCTTCTACCTAGATACCTACAGTATGCCATGCAAGTTGAGCCTCAATGTTATGAACCAATAAATTTTGAGGCTGTACTTGTGGTGTCCAAGTTGAAGGGAAACAAACTAAAGGGTTTTGTTAGATGATTCTACCAAGTTTTACAAATGCTTCTTCTGCTTGGAACAGGAAGGATCACCTTGAAACAGAGCGTGAAGCTGCCCGAAAATGGCCCAAGCGCTGGGGATTTCTGTTGACCTCAGTTGAAGAGGTAACATTTATTTCTGTGTAATATTCATACATGAAGAATGAATATATTTCATGGCCTATCTTGAACAACAATTGGGTTGCATATGCTAGAAGAAATGAGATGGTAGGTTATTATATTTTTCAAAAGAATTGTCTCTCTCAGCCTTAGAAAGTGGCCTTGAAGTAGTTGAGGCAATTAATTAGCAATTAGAATAACTGTCCTCCAAGAGAGTGAAAGGGAGGTGTAAACCTGTAGGATTTAACTGCATGACAGAATTTGAGTGATAGAATAGTTGCTTTATATGCCAATCCTAACTATATCTTTGAATTACTTGAACGTCAAAAGGAGCCTGATAGCACCATTTCAGACTAATAAATGTTGTTAATAAACTAATAATAAATTTTAATAACATCTGTTACCTGAAAAGGCACTACCAGACTCCTTCTGAATTTTGGCTACCTTCAATTAACATGGCTGTCCTCCTACAATGCCAGGTACTACTTGGAGGATATTTGTCTAAAGCTAGAAAAAGTGCTGCTCAGCAGAGGATATGATCCTTCCTCAATCTGGTGCCTCCCAGCAATGGTGATTTCAGCTTCCAGAATTCTCCCGGGCCTAAATTTTTTGCTTTGTCTAAGTATTGCATCTAAACTCTATATGAAACATTTGGGTCATGCAACTGTATAGTAACAGTAGTAATATTTTGAAGTGGAGCTTATGTACTTACATCTAAGAATATTACAAGACTTATTCTGGAGGTGTTAAGTATCTAAATATTTAAGTATATAATAATATCTAAGTATGTAAGATATTTACTGATGAGGCTTGCATTTTGTACCAGCTTATCCATATTTTATGGAATAATCCAAAATTCATGGATTGATACAACACACACTATCATAAACCTTGGTCTACCAACCATTATTGCTAGGTTCAGGGCCATTCACAAGGAGAGGGTCAACAGTGGGTCAAAATGGTGAGGGCAACCAGGCAATCAATGCCCTACTCCTTTTTAACATGCATTGACCAAACTAAAAAGAAGTGGGCTTTGATTATTCTGGCTACTTCTGCCATTCTGATGCTGTTGACCCCCTGTGGACACCAGTTGCCATAACATTTTACATGAAACCAATCATATTTCTCAGTCTGCTAGCTGTGATCTTATACTCATTTACCTAGGAGAAAATCCCACTGAAATCTGAATAAAGATGTACAGTGTAATTTACATTATCTTAAGCTATGTTACATTACTTAAATCTGTCCTCCAGATTCTCTTGTTAGCCTTAAAATGAGAACCCATTTTCCATATGAAAAATGAATTTCAACAACATCCAAAGGTGTATAATAAATAGCCTTGTATTAGATGCCAAGTACAAGGTCTTCAGGTACTGCTCAGATGGGAACAGCATAAATATCTAGATGGATATGAACTATTACAATGTTATTGCAATGCATGGCTCAGCCTGAAGTGCCAATTTATTTTATTACATTTTTCTATTTTTAGTTGGTAAAAGATGAAAAGAAACAACCTGCTAAGCCTAAGATCCTGCTTCCAGAACACTTACAGATCCGACCTGTGACACCAGTGGAAAAATATATTAAGGTTAGACATTTGTGAAGTAGTTTCAAGTGACAGCGCATTTGTAAAAAATACCAACAGGACATACTTTTTTCAGAAGCCATCAAAAGATTGAAGTAAAGGTTGAGATCCTAAGAGCAAGTTTAAAAGACTCAACGCAGGAAACTGCCTTTGGATGTTCTGATGATTGGAGATATCACTGTGCAACTTTAGATCATGCAAATAAGTGATTGTACTCTAAGACATAAAGATTTATGTATCACAGGTTAGTGACCTAATAGTGTTAGAAAAAAGATCAGAGTTGGGAGCCATTATATGTTTCAGTTGCTTTTTTCAGATCTATTTAAGTCAGGGGTCCCCAAACTCTTCAGCTCATCAACCCGTTCATGAAGTTTCAGATTGTTCATTGACCCCAAAACATTTATTATATGAAAATAATTTAATAAATACTACTTTAACTAATAGTACTACAAATAATAATAATGATAACTCAAGGCTGTTTTCACTGGTGGCTGACCATCCAACCCTGGGTAACCCTGTCTCACCACTTCAGGACTAGAGACTAGTGTGGACCTCTACAGAGAGCCCAAAATATTAATTGACTCCAGTCAACCTTCCATCATTTATCGACCACCTATTGACCCCCAGACATTTACTGACCCCTTTTGACCCCAGCCATTTATCAACCTCTTGGATAGTCCTATCAACCCTTGGGGATTGGATACTGACCACTTTGGGGAACCTGATGTAAATGTTGAATGTTCCATTTCTTCAGAAAGATATCATACTAACCAGCATTAGGCTTGTAGTCTTGGAAGAAGAGCAGAAAAATCCAGATGGAAGTAATTGGTCAGAAGCTGTAAAGTCTGGAATGATCCATTGGGCAAATCTGCTTAGTCCCCTTAAAAATCCTAACCAATTTTATTAATTTATAAGAACAATTTTTTTTCAAACCTCTGTGCAAGGATTCCTCACTTTAATGTTGTATTATGTAGAGCAGTGTTTCCAACACCTTCCATATGTGTTGGATTCTGACTTCCAGAATTCCTAGTTAGTATGGTTTTAGATACAGTGGGAATGGTTTTTGAATATAGTATCTCAAAATTCTAGGAGCTGCACACTGGGAGAGCACCAGTTTGGGAAAGACTGATCTTGATCTACTACATTTTAGGCTCAGGAACAACACTGAAACAGCCTTAGTCATCTTGATTGATGACTTGTAAAGTAAAAAGATAGAAGAAGTGCTATCCTGTTGGCTCTCCTGGATCTCTCAGCAACATTGGCCACTGTTGAGCATGGTATCTTATTGAATTGGCTTTGTGGGCTAGAACTTGGAGGCATTGTCCCGTTCCTACCTGTAGGGTCATCACCAGAGACCAGCAAATGATCACATCTGTTCATTGCATTCCCCCTGCTGTTCAATATCTATATGATGTCACTGGGGGTCATCATCTAGAGATTTCAGACACAGGCCCACTCTCTCCCCCCTCCCCCATTCCATCTGAATCTACTAAAGGAGGTGTGGAGATGCACAACAGTTGCCTGAAGGCAGAGGTGGGCTGCATGAGGGTCAATAAACTGAAACTAATTCCTGATAAAATGGAAGCATCTTGGATAAGTAGTTCTCATATGCAAGAATTAGGAAGATAAATGATGTTGCACTCTCCCTGAAGGAAAGGATATATGTAGCTTGGGGTCCTCTTGCATTCAAAGCTCTCAATAGAGATAAAAATTATTTTTGTGGTGAGCACTGCTTAATACCCAGCACTGATTGGTGTACCAGTTATGAACCTCTGTAGATTATGAGAGCATTGCTTCAGCGATCTGTCTTAATGTCAAAACTGAATTACCACAATGAACTTGGTGTGGGTTTCTCCTTGAAGATAATCCAGAGTTTGTAACAAGTATAGATCCTAGGCTAAGATGTAAGACAGTTAAGTGAAATCATGTAACATTAACAAATCCTTAAATCACTACATTGGCTATCTGTGAGTTACTTAGGTCAATCTGAGGTATTCATGTTATTTGCCAGGCCATCACAACCTAAGACCCAGAACTTAACATAGAGCCTCTCCCCTCATAAATCAGTACATATGTTAAGACCAACCAATTTAGCTATGCTTGTAAATCTACCTGGGTATGGCCCATAGTTGTTTTCTGTAATAGTATCCTGACTTTGCAAATCCCTGCCTATTTAGTTAATGTTACAGCCAATTCTTGTAAGCTTTCTTCTCCAGCTGAAGATTGAGTCAGATCACTCAGGCATTTAGCTGAACCTGTGCTATTATGTCTTGCTTTGCTGTTCTACTTCTGTTTGTTTTTAATGCAACCCAGAGGTTGCAGGAAAATTTGGTGCACAGAAGGAAAGATTAAAGTTGTAAATTAATCCTACCTAGACTGCAGGATAGTAAGTAAATGGAAATTTGGGGAAAAGTTAGAAAGCTTTTTGTCCTATATCTTTTGACTTCAAGTAATAATTTAACTAGCCTCAGCTCTAAAGGTCATGCGAAGGAAGGGGGAAAGAAAGGAAAATAGTTTGGGAAGACAGAGAGAGCTGGCTCAGAAACATACAAGACCCCAATTTTTGGTGTGGCAAGATAGACAAGGGAAAAAGAAAGAAGAAAGGAAGGGTGCAGTGGAATCTGGTGGGAGTGGCCAATATTTCAAGATGGTGGTTGCAACATGTAGTTGAAGCCCCACACCTTTCTACATGCACACATACAAAAGAGGAGGGGCTTTGATCATGCAGTTGTGACCCCTGTCTTGACTTTTTTACTCCCCTCCCCCCAGAAGCTCCTAGAAAGGTGCTTGAAACTAGCAGGGCTGGAAGTCCCCTCTACTATCAGAAAGACATCTCTTGAGCAAGAACTGAAGAAGAGAAGGCACAAGGCTTTATGTAAGGATTCATAGCTGAATCACTGGGCAGGGTGGGTGGAAAGTTGGAAGCTTCACCCATGAAAAGAAACTGAGAAGCATTCTAGAGATCTAACCCAAGAAGAGAAAGGTGCTAGGATGAAAATGAAAGGAGAAAAACTGATCAAAGACCTGATCCATGAAAGCAGGCGTCACCAGCCAACTACAGGAGACATTTCAGAGCCAGATAGAATGAACCCATTTTGGAAGGGTGGGGAAAGAAAGTTGTCTGGTTCCTGGATTGTTCACTCAGTACCTTAGTACAGTGTTTCTTAACCTTGAAAATGTGTGGAATTTAACTCCCAGAATTCTGGGAGTTGAAGTCCTCACATCTTCAAGCTGCCAAGGTTGAGAAACAGTGATTTAGCATAAAGTTCCTATTGTAGCAGTGTATAGGCCCTTCATGTGTCTCTATGCTGTTCCTAATTATATGAGTAAATGCTGCAGAAGAGTTTAAAAAAGGGAGATTCTTTTTCCTAATGGAGGCCTCTACTGGGAGTGAGGTCATCCTTAGAGATACCCCTGCTCCCAGAGGGCTTGGCAACAGGCTCAGTGACAATCAATTCTATAGGAGTAGACAAGATCCTGCTTGGAAAATCTCTGTGGGCAAGAAGCTTTTGAACTCAGTTATAACTCCTGGGGCTACATGATTTTGTCTTGTAGTTTGTCTTGTGCTTATACTTCCAGTGTAAGAGTATTTAATGAAAAGAGATCACATATTTTATAAATAAATTAATGCAATATGATTAGGTTTTGTAAGAACAATTTGCTCAGGATCAAGCAAAAATGCTCTCTGTTAAGATTCACCCTGTTTTATTGCACCACCATGTTTACAGCTAGAACATTCCAGAGACCAGATAACATGCATGCAGGCAAATTCATGTTTTCCAAAAGCACAGGAAACATGCATGCATTCTTTGCCCCTCATTCCATCTGCAGTTTGCTTTTTGGCACGACATGTGCACTGGCATTCTGTAAATATGGGGATCTGGACCTCAGCTTTTCTGTGTATCGTTTACAAGAAACGGCTTGCTCATCAAAAAACAAAACAAAACAAAAAAACCAAATGGATTTGGGAATTATGTGGAGGACAATACTATGCGTTTAAACAGCTGTGGCTTGCAAATGTAATTTATTTTCTCTTATGGGAATGAAAAGCTACATATATCCCTTCCCTTGGATGGTCTAGGCAAAAAAGCCTTCAGCCCCTTTGTGCTCCCTCTGATGTAGAGCAGCATGGAGGCACGAGGACATAATTGCCTCCATTGTTCCACTCTGTGGGTGGCGTGTATGGCCATGAGAAGGAAAAGAAAGAAGAGGCAATCGTTTCAAAGGAAATACTCCACCTTGATATCACAGACATTTCCCAACTTGGCTCAGGAACAAAGCAAAAAGGGCTTTGGCAACAGAACAGAACAGAAACATTGCTTTCTTTCACGGTGTATTTCTGTGTAAGTCCCCAGATGTTAAAGTGTTATGGAAGAGAGGATTGTGGAAGTAATTCAGCCCAAGCAAGCACAGCAGCTAGGGCAGAGATGAAGAAGGAGCTTCAGTCTTTATACCATGCCTCCTCCTCCTTCCACTCCCTCCTCTAGATTATTCATTAACCAGTTTCATTTCTACTAAAATTGAGATTTTGACACATATTTCCCCAACTGATGCACTCCAGTTGTGTTTCACTTATGAATCACAAAATTCCCAGACTCTGCCCAAGCTGCTGAGGTAGAACCTTTCCTCACTGGCAGCTCAACATGGCACAAACATGGCCTGACAACATCATTTTTCTGCTGTGCGCAGGGCACCATCTCATCCCCAGCCCATCCCCAGACAGGCTAAAGTCACCCTTAGCTGGATCCTAGGAAAAGTAGTGTTTCCCCCATTAAACTGACAGCATCCAGCAACAGCTACTAAGTATGTAAAATCTTTTGTGCTTTCTCAGTCTTTATTTTGGAGCATGGTCTGATGGCCAGTAATGGGTGGGAACAAAGTAGTACTTACTGGCAAGGTGGCCAATTGTGGTCATGCTCCCTCCCTTTCAGTCGCTGATCAGCCTTTGCTGCCACTCTGTTCATATTTCTAAAGAGTTGGACCCGGTAGCATTTTGTCAATGGTCTGTCTGAATTGCATAAATAGTGCTAGACCCCTCAGACAATGGTTCTGTAAGTGCTTTAACTCAGTGGCCCTAGCCAAGTTAGTGCAAGGCTGGAATAATATAAAAGAAGAATTTTGTAACAGTGAAACAGTAGAAAGGTATAATGGTTAACTTGTTAGAAAATAACTATGGGTTGCTTTGCATTCAGCAGACACCCAATCAATCCCTACATCCAGATTAAAGCAAGCACACACACCACTCAGTTCAGCCAGCAAAATATAGCATGATGTTTATCTATTAAACATCAGCAAACATCCAAAAGAGTTTGCTGACAAAATGGGTCAAATGGAAAGCAGGCAAAAGCAGGGAGAGAAATAGACATGTACAACAGTCAAGAATTTACATTATCTGTACATCACCATATTTTGCACATATTATGCAAAGACCTAACTTCTGAGAAGTCCATAGTACCAGGAAAGATGGAAGTAAAATTGTTGTTCAGTTGTTGTGTCTGACTCTTCGTGACCCCATGAACCATATCGCGCCAGGCCTTCCTGTCCTTCACTGCCTCCCTGAATTGGCTCAGTTTCATGCTCATTGCTTCAGTGATGCTATCTAACCATCTCATCCTCTGCCATCCCCTTCTCCTTTTGCCTTCCATCTTTCCCAGCATCAGGGTCTTTTCCAAACAGTCCTCTCTTCTCATTAGGTAGCCAAAGTATCTGAGCTTGAGCTTCAGTATCAATCCTTCCAATGAGTAATCAGGGTTGATTTCCTTTAGGATTGAGTGGTTTGACCTCCTAGCAGTCCAAGGGACTCTTAAGAGTCTTCTTAAGAAAAGAGAAGAGGATAAAAAGCAGCAAGGTGGATGGACTGAATTACCGCCATGATGGGTACAACAGTGATGGGAGCACTGTTCAAAGACTTGAAGGGCCAGGGTTCTAGCCCAGAACCTTAGCCACTATCCCAAACTGGTTGGTTATTCCAGCTTTAACCCTGTTAAGTACATAACAGTAGCAGAACAGAGATAGAGAATAGGACATTAGGTGATCCCGCCTCTATTCTGTACCGTTAAAGAAACAATTTGGTGGAAACTGAGGATGTATCCAACAGAAATAGCACTGAGATGGTCAGAATGCTTACTCCCCATTGCCTCTAAACAGAAAATGGAAGAATCTGGAAATCAGAATTTGTTGTCAGGATAGGATAGGATAGGACAGGATGGGCAGGGCAGGGCATAAATAACAGTGCTGCTTGTGACATGGGTCCCTTAGTTACTCTTATCTCTCAGGTTTTTTTTTAAACTTATTCAACTTGGATTATAACAGCACGTGACATTGGAGTAAGGGCACCTAAAAATGATGGACAGAGTACTGCAGGCAGATGAACCCCATCTCTGCTGGAACAGTACAATTGGCAGATGTTTTCCTGCCAGCTGGTGAAGTGCAGAAGAGGGAGGGGCAGCAAAGCTGGAGGAAATCAAACAATTGCTTTCCTTATCATGCACTGCACACAGAATCAGGACAGCTCCATTAGCAGTGGGTCACAATAGACACACCAGAAGCAGGATAAGGATCAGCAATCAGGATAGCCAATTTCATGGCCATATAGTTTTCTGCCAATTCAAGGATGGGTGGATAGCTCTTTAACACAGCAGTTGAGAAAGGCCTTTAGGCTGCATTAATTATTCTTCATGCTGAAGTCATCTTAATTAATAATCTTTCTTGTTTTTGTTCTTAGGACTCATTAATTTTCTCCTGCCCCAAAAGAAATAAACTTTTGTTTTGCAGACCAGCTTTAATGTTTCTTATCAACAAAGAAGCCAATTCTCAAACAGCACTTGCTTCCATATCAGTGATACTAACCGTCCTGACATGTTGAAGGAAGATTTTACTACCTGTGGAAAGTAGATTATGAGCTATTTAAACATTCATTTAAATGGGAAATATTTATTCATTTACAAAAAACTGGGAGTTAAGATATAAAGAAGAACAAAGTAATGACAACAGGTGTAGCAATCAGCCTTAGAATTGACAATGAATATATTAAATGGAAAGAGTCCCTAACCTGGTCCTTCAGGCCTTTCAATGGTGCACCTATTGTCAGTGATATCAAGTCCATCCCCTTTGATACTGGTCAACCTCTTCTCTTTCCCCACTTTTTCCAGCACTATAGACTTCTACAGAGAGCTACTAAGTCTTTGCACAATATGTCCAAAATTGTCAGGCCCAGCCCAAGAAACAACAGGGAAACAATCCAGCTAAGCTTAGCCATATAGACAGAATCTTGCCAGACTAAATCTGTATTATGTTAACCTAATAAATATACACTGGGAGAAACTAGGGAGTGGCTATCTTAAGTCTCTTCTTCTTCCCACACTCCTGCTCTGGACTATGTTGCCTTTTGTCTCCCCCCTGGAATGCGCTTCCTCCTTCCTGAGAACCTGGATCCCTACTGCATTCCATCACACCAATATTATAATTCCTTGTTTTAATAATAAAATGTTAAAACATATACACTAGTGTTTCTCAGCCTTGGCAGCTTGAAGAGGTGTGAACTTCAACTCTCTTGCTGGCTGGGGAATTCTGGGAGTTGAAGTCCACACCTCTTCAAGCTGCCAAGGCTGAGAAACACTGGTATATACAATTGGAGTTCTCAAACTTTGCGTGCAATTGTCCTCTGTGGGCTCATGCAGGCAAAATGGGGAGCAAAGCCTGGAGATTTGATAGTGCTACTGCTTTGCCTGTACAACCTGTTTAGAGTTTAAAACAATTTGCAAAGGCCCTCTAAGTGGCCTATGAACCCTTGGGGGGAGGGGTCCCAACCCACAGTTTGAGAAACACTGGGATATGGGATGTTAGGGGCTCTTTGCAGAAAGTGAGCAGGTAAACATCAGTGCATGGGGTTGGGGGAGTTTGCTTGATGTTTATATAGGACAGCTTGTCCTACCATCCTTGATTGAGGTATTGTTTCTTCATTGATTGCTGCTGTTTATCTGGTGCCGGTTCCTATTTATCTGGTTGTTAATTAATAGGCATGTGTTGAGGAAGGGTGTGCTTAGGGCTGTTTGCCCCTTTCTTTGACCTTTGGCTGATTCCTTATTTAAATGGTTTGCAGATGGAGCTTATCTCCGTGTGCCTGCTAATGGCTGATTTGTCAGAGTGCCAGGGAATTCTCTTGCATTTTTGGATCTGGCTTGGTCTAAAATGTCTGCAGTTTCCCAGCTGAAATTTGTCAATCTGTTAGGAAGTTAAACAGCTTTCATATCATGACTTCTGACTATTCATGGATATGTTCTTGACAATCTTCTACCTATATTTGGCTGGGTTAGTGGCTGACTGGGCTAAGCATGTTATGGAAAGGAGGCTTGTGTGGGGGAATAATGCTTAATGCTTCCACTGCCTTTCATTTTACATCTGTTGAGACTTGAAGAGAGCATTCCATTTTTCTTGCATGTGTTGACTTCCACTGCTGCTCTTGAGTTTAAATTTTGACTGTGTAAGTCAGTTGTGAGTCATCACTCAGATATAACTGCTAAACAAGCTGATGGATACCAGCTAATGATCTAAGTGTACTATCACCAGGTGGCATTAAGGATGTCCTTATGCTTCTCACATGGAGGAGAAAAAGGGGATGACTGAATTTAAGATTATGCCTAATGGATTAATAGAATCTATTTTGCCTAATAGAACATGAAACTATTGTTTTTAATTCTGATGGATATCTCGAGAATGGTTAGCTCCTAAATTGGAATCATCTGGATACAGCTTTTCCTGTTCCCAAATCCAGCCTTTCTTCATGTGATAAAACAGCCTTTCCCAATCTGATGTTTTCCAGATGTGTTGGACTTCCCCACATTGGGGAAGTTGACATAAAACACAGCTGGACTGGTGGGACATAAATATGGGGAAATCCAGAGGAGAATATGTTTTGCTTAAGGATATTTAGGAACACTCATGTATTGAGGCATTAAAATATGAATAAGGTCGACACAGGATATTCAGGTCTTGGTTTTACAGAACAGTCCTGCTGCCTTTTCAGAGCATTTTGATAAATTCAGCACTCTCCTGTTATTTGACTGGCAGGATAAAATTGAGGGTGGAATAATCTGCATTGCCTTTCCTCCATTATTATTTTTAATTCTCTCCTAGTGCTCAGGAATTAATTCAGTTTGCTGCAATCCATGACCTACATTTCCCCCCAACTTGTTAACGTGATGAAAGGCTGATATGGCTTAGCTCTCTTTCAGATTCAGAAGCTACCTCCAGTCCTCAAGTCCCTTCTGGATCCTCCCCAACATTGACATTTTCATGTTGGATTTCCCTTTTGCCCGCTGGAGCATTTTCCTCTCCACTTTTGGCATCCTATGATAGTATCCTAGGGCCATATGATTGCTATCATACTGAGAATATGCAGAAGAAAATCTTGAGGATTCCACAGGGTCTACTCCAACCAGAGAGGAACTGAGATTGCAACTTTACTGTTTCTGGAGAAAGTGGTAGTAAACTAAAAAAAAAACCCTCCTCCTCTTTCTTTTTAGAATGGGCTCCTGTGGTTGTCCGAAATATTTTCGGCTCTTTTTAGAGAGAAATATGTAACCTTCAGGGAATGTCAGCATTTTATCTTCCTGTTACAAAAATGGGAGCTGTCTCCTTCTTGGGAAACTCTTTCTTTCAAAGTCCTGTATGGGAGGGATCTGAGTACTATAGCAGGATGGCCAATGCAGAAAGTCCCAGCTCTTTGCTATTGTCTACTGGCCATCTGCATTTTTGCAGCCCAGCTATGATAGTTCAGTGCAAAATAAACCCTTACAATGTCTTTATTCTGAATATAAATCCGTGGGGCTAGAAACAATTATTACAAATATTACAAATTGCAAATATTATAAATATTACAAATATTACCATGCAGAGTGCCCTATGCAGGGCTCCGTCCTAGGAATCATTGCCATCTTCCAAAATACTCTGTTTGCCTTCTCTCCATGCCCTCTCTCCATTTTTTTCTTTTCAACAGCCACATCTGCCTTCCTTTGCGATTAAGTATATTCAGATCTCATTTGCCTATCAACTGAGAGGTTCTGGTGCTATTTTGTACTTTTGCAGAATGACATTGAAAAGAAAATCTGCATTTTTTTTTCTGTGCACCTAATGAAAAGGTGCTGTTCTTTTAAGAATCACATTATCTACAGCAGCATTTCTTTTTTCCAGGTTCATGTAGAAGTCAAGAAAAGAATGGCAGAGAGGTCTGAAGAACTTGTTCCTAATATTTTTTTAAGCAAACACAGCCCTAATATATATTCTATCACCATTCAATTTCTTTTGGAGGAAAGGAAATAGATCCAAGCAGAGACCCAAGAGCATATACAGAGGGGTTTTTAGCTATATATTTTGGTGGGTCTGACAAAATGCTGCTGACCTACTTAATTGAATGTGGTCTTGAATGCTGACAACCGACTAAGATTTATAAAAATCACTTAGACCTTTATTGAAAAATCCATTTTTTCTAACATGCAAGCAAAACAAAAATATATGAATAAATAAATACACCAAAGAGCAATGCTTGGTAAACTGAGCATAATCAATATGGTTAAAAATACAGCCCGCAACATTTTGAACATTCCACCAACATTTTCATCTTTGATTCCTGTAGCGAGATTCAGTCCTCTGCTCCTAAAGTTACAGAGCTGGATCTTTTATTATTTTATTACTTAAAACTTTTCAGCTGGCAAGTGCCATGACCAGTCCTATCAGGATAACTCAGTACAGGTCTTGAACAAATGCAAAATAAAATAATCATAATCAAAGGTGGTTTTTTTAAAAAAGTAACTTGTTCTTAATACAATATATTCAATAGTAACATGGGCACTTCTTGCAAAAATACAGTATAAGACCTAATGAAAAAGTAAGTAAGGGCATATTCAGTCTTTCTATCCCTAGAGTTTAAGATCCATGGCCGGCTTATTCTCTCTGATGTTTCCCTTCTGCAACAGAAGTGAAGTTGGTGCCGACATGAAAAAGATGTGAGTTGTCTTCCTTCAAGCAAGACATTGCACGCTAGCAGAAATTTTCATTGCTACCTTCAATGATAGAGCATAGTATGGGTGTTGCAGATCCACTGTTTTTCAGTGGTACCTTTTTCATTATTATATTTGCTCCCTTTAATTTATGTTTGGATACTTATATTGTATCAATTGGCTGTCTTGAGTTTGGATTGATTATAGAAAGACAGGGTGCGGAAGCTAAATAAATAATTCAAACAAGCACTCCTCACTTCCAGATCTATCCATCCCCGCCTGTTCCTGCAACGACCCAAGGGTTTGTCGGCTGGAGGTCTTCAGTTCCAGGCTTAGGACTTGAGCGTTATTCTCAGATCAGAAGCTGCAAAGGTGCCTTTTACAAGGACTTGAAATGGCCAAATGAACCAACTGACTGACTTCAACCAGTACGTAGGCAGACCTTGATTTCTTTTACTTCCTTTCCTAAGCTTCTTTCAGCCATTTCTGCTAGGTAGTCACTTGGTATTAGTACAAGTAGTCCTTGACTTATAACAACAATAGGGACCAGAACATTCTTTGTTAAGTGGTGCAGTCATTACATGAGGCATCACATGACCGCACCCAATTTTACATTTTTTGAGGCAGTCATTAAATGAATCACACCGATCCCTGTTGATTTTGCTTATCGGAAGCCAGCTGGAAAGGTCACAAATGGCGATCATGTGCCCTGGGATACTGCAACTGTCATAAATACATGCTGGTTGCCAAGGGCTTGAATTTTGAACACATGACCATGGGGACACTGTGACGGTTGTAAATGTGAGGACCGGTCATAAGTCACTTTTTTCAACACTGTCATAACTTACAGTTGCTAAACAAATGGTCGTAAGGCAAGGTCTACCTGTAACCTGTTTGTGTATCACCTTTGCAACGTTTGAGGTTAAAATTATGATACAGTAAGCATAGCTTAGTACGGCAGTATTAAACACCAGCCATTTGCAATGCGTCATGTTATTTTATTATTTTGTAATCTGAGTGGTCCTCTTGTTTCATAACAATTTGGGAACCCAAAGCCATGATTTTAAAAAAGCATAGCATCTTGCTTGCAACAAGATTTTTAGCAAATGGAGCAAAGGAAATGATGCCTAGGATGCTCAGGACAACCTGAGACCTATATGACCTTCAAACCTACCCCACCCCCAAATTCTCTTTAACTATAATGGTCGAAAACTAGTGGCATGACTTCCTGCCATTCTGAGGTGGGACACATACCAAGCTAGTAGTACAAGCTCCAAAATAAACTGAATGTAGTTTTAAAAATAAACCCCAACCCCAAAATAAGGAGAAATCCTAGGCCTCTCATACATGTAATATGGTTCCATCTACTTTACAGCATTCCTTCATTCTCTGAGGTCATTGACACCTCCCAAAATGCTAAGAGAAGCCATCAGAAAGTTGCCTATTTCTACTCTAAAATATAGTGCAGTTTGCTGGGTTGTGCCATACAGCATTACGTGAACCAAGTCACTGTACTCTATAAATGATGGTTTAGTGTGTTAACCCAGTCAGTTGTAGTTTGTTCAAGAAGCAGAGTTTCATAAACCTCCCACCAGAGAATATGGTGAAAAAAGGGATAAGGCTATCAGATCTGGGCTACAAAACTCCAGGAAGCTACTCGACAGAAGCAAAAAGATACAGAAAACTAACACTAGTTTACTAATCATTTATTTTCATGGACCATTTATATTTCTTATGGAAAATGTATAGTTTCTGATCTTGTTCATGGTTGTGTTCACACAACCTGTTTAACCTGACTTTGTATTAACCCACTTTCTGTGTACAAACAATAAACTGAATCATAATCATATTGGTCAGAGGTGGGTTTGCACAACATGGAAAACCATAAAACTCTAACCAAGGTTAACACTAAGCAAGCTTGGGAGGTAATGTTAATGCAGCCACTAGATCTCTAACTGAGCTGGTTAAGCATGTTGGGTGAACCCATCTAGTATCTTATGGGGCTACATTTGATTGCAATACCTATGCTGCGAAATGGTACTACAAATGTTCTCTGTGTGTATTGCTTAGTATATCGTTTTGAAACCTTTTGCTTGATGATGCTGGTCCTACTGCTCCTTCCCACTGCTCCTGCCTTTTTAAGCAAGTGAACCGTGACAAGCGTGGAGAGATGAGACAGCATGCTGAGTTTGCCTTGCCCACTGTTCCTGGATAGCTGAATGGATTCTAAGACAAAAGTCCTTTTTGAATCTGGCTTGACTCCTGATTGGTACATGGCCATGGCCATGTGGTTTTCTTGGCATCAAGACAGATATGGTTTGTGTTTGTCTTCTTTAGGGACGTTTAGCCTGAAGCCATGGGATTTGCTGGTGATCTTCTATCTGAGTCCTAACTAGATTCAGCTTTGCTTAGCTTCTTGAGATCTGCTAAGGTTGGCTAGTTTTTGCCACCTAATGTGCATGTGAACTGCACCGAAAATAGAAAAGAGAATGGACAGCAGTTAATAGAAGTGAGAAAGAAGTGGACCCACTATAGATAGGGTCAACCAAGAGCAACTTGTTCAAAGGTTCCCCAAAACATAGAGCAAATAACTGGCAAAGAATTTAAATTGCAATATACCAAAATTCAGCAGAGGATTAAATACCCAAGTTGTCTAAATTGGTGATCTCAATCAGTGACATGCATACCACAGGTGGGACTCAGCAGTAATCTAAGTGGGACACAAGATAAGTCAATGAAAGTTTAATTAAAACTTACTTAAATGAAAAATGTTGAGATAGATGATAGCACTAGTTAGGCTTGCCAATCCTAAAAGTTTACTAGGTTAGGTTAATCAAAGAGTACAAGGAAATTCCACAGCTATAGGCTAGGTTGAGAAGTTGAAAAAGAGCCCAGAAGACATCAGTGACATCACTTCCGTATTGGTACAAGGATGTGTCCATGAAGTCACCATGGAGTCATCACCAAAAGGGTTCTTCAAAGGATAAATATAAGGCCTATAAACATATAAATGACCTTTAAAGGGAAAGTGAGTTTTTGTTTTCATCATGGAGAACCAAGATTCTTTGACAGAGTTATTGGTGGGACTGAAAATACAAAAGGTTGAGAAATATGAGTCAAAATTGCTCCAAATAGTGCAGGTCAAAATTTCTTTTTTGTTCAAAGAGAAATGTGTGGTTTTTGCATTTGTAGTAGGAAATATTTCCCTCAAGGAGATCATTTAAACCAGAGACCAGGAGCCATTACACTGGAGCACAAATTGGTTTATTTGCAGCACTGGAGGCAAAAACAGGTCTAAAGAAGGGAGGGATTACAGTCCCTTTTTATAGACTTACACAAATTAGAATATACATGGGATTGGACAACGCAACCAGGTATTTCATTGGATTTAACACATCATGTGGCCAGTGAGGCAAATGGGGCATAACTATGAGGGAATGGGGCAGGACCACAAAGACAATGGGGTTTTGAAAGAAGAAAGAGGCAATTATTCCATGAACATAGTTTCTTTCCCAGGAGTTACTTTCTTTCACTTTCTCAGATCCTCTTACCTCCCGAGATCTTTTTCCCAGCTTGTTGGCATTCCTTGGCCTTCTAAATGTTCTATAACCAAGCTGACAGTGTAGTTTTCCTGGGAAAATGTGTTTGGGTAGAGGAGGGTAGTTGCGCAGTTTGATACCTAGCTGAGCCTGTGCTTTGATTTTCTCCAGGAAGATGTATTTGAGTTAGGGGCTTTTAGCTTAGCCCCTGCAATTCTTTGTCAGAGTGATTGGTGGGACTTAAAATACAAAAGGTTGAGAAACATGAATCTGAATGCCTCCAAATAGTGCAAATCATTTTTTTTCCTTGTTCAAAGAGGAAGAATGCAGTTCTTACATTCAACGTGATATAATCCTCCATTCAAATGTTCCTGTGGTTCCTCTGAACACTTCTGTTATTTGGTATCGGCCACTTTGATCAAGCGTACAGGCAGGAGGGCATAATTATGCAATAAATAATGCAAATCAACTAATATCAGCAATATACAGACTGAGTCACTGTTTCCTTATAATTTAATCATGCACCTCTCTCAGTCCAGTTTGCTTCATTCAAGATTCAAGTGTCCATAATTGTTATACAATTATACAACAAACATCATCGCAGCAGAAACTCATCAACTTTTTTCTTCCAAGTTTCTTATGTAGTGTCTCCATCCAACAGTACTAAACCAAGCAGTTGAGGGGAATAACACTAACGTTGTTATATAACAGTGTTAGTAACCAGATTCCACTTTTGCTCTCTTGATTTACCATGATTAAAAATGAAATAGTCAATACAATCCAATGCATATAGCTGCCACAATTAAAGCAAAAATAAAATAGCCAGGAGGTTTATTTCCTGAACCACATTAGGTTTCGACTTCAGGTTACACAAATTTTCTATTTATCTTTTAAAGGTTTCTCACCTTGGCTGGAGTCTAAGACATACCAAATCTCAAGCTAGCTGAGAATATCATATGAATTTAGCCAATGTATTTAGTTTATGGTTGAGTTTGTCATCCAAACTCAGAAAATTGGATTAATTCTATAAAAGTTGGATAAATTTGTCATATGTGTAGTCTGTGTTGAAACAAGTCTTGGATACAGTACAGAAATCTCAGCTTGATTTCATGATGCTCTATTCTCTGAACTAATTCACCAACAGTGAATAAAGAGCTCCTCAACTTCTACAAATTGTCTAAGTAGCTGCTAAATATATGAGTGTATATGTCCACTTAATGAGAGGCAGTTTGGTGTAAGCTAGAAAGCAGGAGACCGTGTGTTCTAGTCCCACCTTAGGTGCAAAGCCAGCTGGGTGATCATGGGCCAGTCAGGCAAGCTAACATTCTTCTATGGTGAAGATTATTTCCTTGTGGTAAGATAAAACATCCCCCATCCAGGTTAGTATGAAAAACCTCTGTCATATCCTGTAGATGATTTGGACTAAGGGTAAATGAAGGGGAATTCTTCTTAGTTATTTAGCAACAGGTCCTGTTTTGAAAGAGAGCCAGTTTGGTGTGGTGGTTCAGGCACCAGGCTAGAACATGGAAGACCATAACTTCTAGTCCTGCCTTAGGCACAAAGCCAGGTAGGTGATTTTGGGCCAGTCACTCTCAGCCCTAGAAAGAAAGCAAGGACAAACTGTCTGAAATCTTGAAAAAAAAATTGCAGGGACTAGTCCAGGCAGTCTCCAGGAGTCAAGACTGATTCAAATGCCCCCCCAAAAGAGAAAAATCTACTTAATGCAGGAGACAGTGATCCAGGGACGTTTGCCACAGTTATCAGTGAATTGCTGCCCAAAGTGTACTTTTTCTTCTTAAAAACAGAACTCTTTTTCCCCAAATAACAGGTGATCTATATTTTTCCTAAAGCAAACTTTGGTTCTACAATAACCTCCCATTGATTTTGTGGTTTAGAATGACCGCTGATGGCAGCAAAACAATACAGGACATCTTTTTGCTTAGTGGTCAACTGGATTTTCACAACCCAGTCATAGCAGCCCTGCAATTTCTGAATCAGCAGCTAGTCTCCAGCACATTGGCAACTGTAGGGTAGTGTTGGGTCAGCTATTTGTGATTCTGCTTTTCCTCTGACTCAGATGAGCCACCTCATTTCTTTGGCCCACAAATACTTCCTTTTGGAGGTGATGCTCCTTCTCCCTCAAACAACCCTGACTTTCCCTGCCTATCTTCTAAATAACTGATTAATGCTTCAGAGCTTTTGGAGACATTCCTTAAATCAGTCAGCATGCTGGCTGGGGAATTCTGGGAGTTGAAGTGCCCACATCTTAAAGCTGCCAAGGTTGAGAAACACTGCCTTAAAAAATAAGAATGCTCACTGAACATTGCCTTTTCCAGAGAAAACTCTATTTTAGGGGGAAAAAAGATATATTAAGTTTTTATCCAATGTTCATTGGTTGCAACAGAAGACTTGTGTGGTAAAACCTTGACCAGACCCCCACATTCCTGAGGTTAAATGTTGCTTGACAAAGCTTTAGGAATTACCATTAATTGAGGAAAATAACTCTAAGTTTAATTGAGAAGCAAAAAATAAGATTTTGCTGAATTAAAGTTTTTTTTTTATGTAACCTTTTGAATACCTTTCCCAAGAACATTTTTTTTTCCAGATTCAGATCTGGAAATGAATAGTCTTTGACTAAGACTGAAAATATTGTATGTATATGTTCACATGTGGGATTTTTTTTAAATATCAGACTTTGGACAATAACGTAGTAAGATTTGCTGCTATGTAGTATGCACTACAAACTGTTAACCGGAGCCCCAACATCTGTATAATTGTGTCTCTTAATGATAATATGAGTTTTGCATAATATTGTTTTTCCCCAAGATGCTACCAACTTCTGCGATAACATATTAATATATTGCACACTACTTCCTTCCATACATCAGTGGCATGCATGCATGCATTCAGTATAAAACTAATTGGGTTTCCCCTAAAAGATCATTAAAACATTGCTAGTTGCAGGTTAGACAAGGAATTTCAAGCAGACTAGGAACGTCACCATTTGAGTGCCACAACCGTAAAGGCCTCATCTCTGATACCTATCTCCCTAAGTCTAGAAGGTGTGAGCACCCAAACATTCACAGCTGATCGTTATATTTATAAGGGAAAAGGTGAGCCTATTAGAGCTGCAAACTTAGACAAGTTTGTAGGAACTCAGACTTTCTCTTAAATAGATCCAGTGTGCTTAAGATTAGGCTGCAAATAATTAGCTGGTGGAGGTTTTTCTGGGGTTTTAAAAACTTTTTTTTTTTTTTAGTCTGTGTCCATTGCCTGCTTTCCCCACTTGGTCATTTTAATAAGTCAATAATTTTCCAATATATTTCTTCATTAACCAGAGCTCTCTAACATGGTCTTCCTGAATGGATGTTCTTTTAAAAAAATGGAACAACAGCAATAACCACCACCTTCAAATGCAGTTACAAATTAGTGATAAAAAGGTCTGGCTAGTGAATTGCAAACAGGCAGCATCCAAGTATTAAATCACTCCAACTATGAAACCTGGCATTTAATCTATGGAAATTAACCTCCTTATTGGAATCCAACTGGGTACATAAATGTCACCAGTGCTTTAAAAGGCCACACAATTGCCAAGGTCACAACAGTGTAAGTAAAGCTGATGTATTATCTTAGGCATAAGCATCAAGACCAATTCCCATGGGATTCTTGTTCTTTAAGGATCATATTTAGGATTTGGAACAAAGACTTCTGCTTTAATTTTATAAGCACCCATTTTTATTTCTTGTTATTCGTTAAATTTTTTAATCATAGCAAGATTCTCTTCATGCTTTAAAATGAACTGTAACATAAAACAACAATAGTACTCATACATATACCACAGAATAAGAATAAATAGGTATGGGGAATTTAAAAAAAACACTTTGAATTTTTTTTTTTTAATCCAATTTGCTGAAGTCAGTAGGCAAGCTTGCAGTTGAACCTCACTGTATAAATTTATTTTTTATTTCCATTTGCTTATTTATTGTGTTATAAACCAGTGGATTCAACAAAAATGATTCCTGACCATCATTTATCCCATTCTTTACTATGAATACTATCCCAGATTGCTATCAGAATTCATAGGGTCACAGGATCACAGAGTTGAAAGGGGGGATTTAAATCACGGTATCCAACCTCTTACTCAGACCTTAACTTCTGCTTAAACACACTCAATGAAGAAGAGCCCGTTACTTCATGGGTAAGTAGGTCCACTGCTATTACTGTTAGGAATTTTTTTTCTGAAGTTCAACTGGAAGCTACCATCCTAGAAATTAAAACCGTTATTATTCTGTGTCTTGCATTCTAGAATGAAAGGAAAGGGGTCTTGATATTATATTATTTTAATAAATAGTAAAATACTCAAATCATGGCAAAAGCCATTTTGACCATTCTGCTATGATATATAGGCTTAATTATTAATCATCAACAGTTCAGAGGAAAGAATGGACTTGCTTGATTCTACGTATGAATGTACAGTAATACCTCGGTTCACGAACGCTTCTGTTCATGAACAATTCGGTTCGCGAACAGCGTTTGCAAAATTTTGCTTCCGTTCGCGAACTCCGCATCGGGTGACGAACACGACCCACGGCCATCTTCCCTGCTCTGACACGTGGTCGTGGCTTCCTCTAGGCGAGATCACGGTCACAGACAGACACTTGCTGTGAAGCTTTTTGGTGTCGCCTCAAGCAAGGTTAGTGTTCTCTCTCCTCATACTGTACTGTACTGTACTTTGTTTCATATTTTTGTGGTTAAAAAAAAATACACATGGTTCAGAATGGATTAACCTTATTTACATTGAACCTTATGGGGAAATTTGATTCAGTTTGCGACCAATTCGGTTCGCGACCAGAATTGTGGAACGAATTAAGTTCGTGAACTGAGGTACCACTGTATGTCCCTGCCAGTCCTCCAGAAAATTATATTCCATGCCCATGAAACCCATGAAGAATTTCGGAGAAAGGAGGCCTTTTGTGCCCCAGCAGATTTCAAATTGTGGTCAGGATGATATCGGGAGATGGTCTCCAGCTGTTTCCTTCTTTACAGTATACTAGAAAGCCACCCAGATTAGTGGAATTGTCTTCCCCATACACAGGAAATGCAGTGAGCCACAACGCTACCAAAATGACAAAACAAATGCAAGGCCCTCCCCTTCATACTTGCACCCTGCACACAAGTACACAAGGGGCGGAGTTTGCATGGTAACATCACAAAGGGGGTTTCATCATTTGTTGCTCCTTGTGCTTTTGTAGATGCCGTAGCCATATAGTGCTCCAGCAAGTAGAAAAATATGTCCATGCTTGGAGGGTTTCTCTGTATGCTTTGTCTCCTTTCTCTTAACTGCCTGACAGTTTTGGCTTTTTGTCTTCCTTTATTAAATTTGCTGTACTGTAAATGTGACACTCCACTGTAGTTAGGAACAGCACTATAGCTGAATAGTAATATCTGCTCCAGATTCTTCTTCATTCATTCTGCCAAAGAGCTGCACAATAAGCGGAGAGAATGCAGAAAGATAACTATATTATAAATAAAACTAGAAAGATTTCTGCAGGAACAAAGGAAACAGCCAAAAATCAGTCCTGCTTACAGCTGAAAAGAAAACCCTGTGAAAGATGGGAGGCAAAGTTTGGGTCCTATGAAGCAAAGCTAGTTTTGACATTCAGACTAGTCACCCAGGACTAGATGCTTCATCTCTAGTAGGCAGAAGAGATTATGTAACCCTTTACTTGCCTGATCATGGTAAAATTGATTGACCCACATGGGCAGGAGGATATTTCTCCCAGGACCACTAATCTGAGGTTCCTCATCAGATGGGAAGGGTCTCCATACTTTGCTCACTTGAGCAATCTGGACTCATTTTGCAGGTTCTGCTGCTGGAATCTGCCAGTGCAAATATTCTACTTCTTCCTCCCATGCCTTGAGAAATAAACATAAGATCATGTATACCTACCCATAAAGTGGTTCGTTTGGTTTTGGCTTTCCAGGTTGTGCAAATCCATCTAATTATCCAGTTGTTCCTTATTAAACAAACTATGGTTTGATAAATCTTGACTTAGCATGAAGTGAAACCAACCACAGACAAGGTGCTTGCTCTCGCTCTCTCATCCCATCCAAGTCAACATATGATTCAAGGTAGCATATACAAATCAAACAGCACATAACCAACCAACCCCCATTAAAAGCAATAAAACACATCTCAACCAAGGCAACTTCATCCAGATGCAAGCAGTCAAAAGTAATTAAGATTGGCACAGAACCTCCCAATCTAATGTCTGGGGGAAAAGCCAGGTCTTCAGAGCCTTTCCAAAGGCAGGTAGGGTCATGTCCATGGGGATCTCAGGGACAATGCTGTTCCATAGGGCAGGTGTAGTGACAGAGAAGGCACATCTCCAGGGTCCTGCCAGATAACACTGCTTAAGTGATGGGTCCTGCTCCCAACCCATTAGTTCTTATCAGACACTTATCATATTAAGCTATAACATATTTTGGTTATTTGTTTAGTGGGAACTAGGCATTATGGCTTGTAAACCATGGTTTATGGCTTAAATATGTATGAACTAGACCTTTATGACACAATCCCTAGTTACAACAGTCCATGACGTACTGCAATATGTGACCTAGGCCAGTATGACATGCTCAGACACATGACAAATCATGGTTTGGTGCAATGGGTGATCACCCAACTGGGGAGAAGATGATAGAAGCAGTGGCAAATTAGTTCAGCATTAGTGCCTCCACTAGATGTGCCAGGTCAAACAAATGTGATGCTGATGTTGCCCAGCACGGCATCCTTTCTTCTTTTTGTTTCTCAGAATATACATAATAATATATATTATATATACTATATATTGCTCACAGTCACTCACGCCTTGGTCATCTCCCAGTTGGATTGCTGCAATGTGCTTTACATGGGGCTGACCTTGAAGATGACCTGGAATTTACAACTGGTCCAGCATGAAATGTTTGGCACCCCTCAGTTTGCCCATGTTACACCTCTGTTGCATGAGCTGCACTGGCTCCCAGCTTTTTTATGAGTGCGATTCAAGGTGCTGGTCATTACCTTTAAATCCCTAGATGGCATAGGGCCAGGTTACTTGTGGGACCGTCTCTCCCTGAGGCTATCTTCCCATTCCACCAGATCGAATAGAGTAGGCATGCTCTAGATCCCTTCCCTTCAGTGCTACCTTCTAGTGAGACCTAGGAAGCGTGCCTTTTTTGTAGCAGCCCCTGCCCAGTGCAACACTCTTCCCCTTGAAATCCAGCAGGCCCCCACCTTCTTAGGCTTCTGGAAGCTTGTAAAGAGCTGGCTCTTCCCAGAAGTGCTGGGATAGGGTGAGGTTGCAGCCTGAAGATGGTGGCATTGGCTGCATCAGAGAGAATGGTTGTGGTGCCATTTTTGTTTGTTTTGTTTTTATGGTGTTTTGGTTTTGTCCTGCTGTTGTGAGCCACCCAGAGTTGTCTCTCTTAAGATGGGGGGCCATATAAGTCAAATAAATAAATAAGGCCAATCTGGACTATGTTGTTGCAGCACTGCCATGGCTAAGAGTGGCATCCCTGGGGCGAGAGAATGGAAAGGTGACCCTCTTGAATGATCCTGGAGAGAATGGGGTCTCTGCAGAAGATAGAAGCCAGAGTGGGTAAGGCAAGAAGAAACAGAGGAGGCAGGTGGAGGGTGAGAGTGAAAGGAAGTTAAAGAGAAGTTGGGATGATCAGTGAGAATGGCACTGCCATACTGGCTGGAGAATTCTGGAAGCTGAAGTCCACACATCTTAAAGTTGCAGAAATTGAGAAACATTGATTCATCATGTTGCTATGGAGTGGCCACTAAGGGAGAAGCTGGCTTGAGAAGATGCGGTTGGGGTCAACAAGCTGCTCAGCTCCCATTGCTCTAGCAGGTCAGCTGTGAGCCCACCCCCCCTTTCTGTGTAATCTCTGGCCTCTCTATCCAAACTTTCATTTGTAAGAGCTCTAGACATCTGACTACCACTAAAGCTGTCCATGTTTTTTTCCCTTGATTATACAGAACACACATAAATACTTTCCATAAAAGCTGAGTCAGCAGTACAAAAATAAATCAAAAACAAAATGAAGAATATTGGGAAAAGTGAGCAACCCACCATTGAATACCCGTAGAATTCTTTTGAAAAACAAAACAGTTTGCGACTTTTGTAGGAAGCCTCCAGAGACAAAGACTTTTCAGCTGGGTATTTACATCTTGAACATAAGGACAACAAAATCTAGGGTCACTATTACTGTCTCAGTTGTAAGTGGTGGCAGGAGAGCTAATAGGGCTTGCTGTCTTGACCACATTAATTAATTAATTAATTAATCCACACTATTTATAGCCCATCCCATTTCTAGCAGACCCTTGGGGTGGTACAACAAATCTAAGCAAACAACAAAAACATGGTTATCATCATCATAAAAACTAAGGTCAATGGTGAGCGTCATAGGCACCCATAAAACTAGAACAACTAAACTAAAGGTTGCATGGAAGCTAGAATAAAATTACTTTGATCTGCTTATGAAATGCCAGCAAGGTCAAGGCCATTCATACCTCCAGGTAGTAGGTATTCCAGAAAGTGGGAAGGCCTGTTGCTTGTTCTGTGTCCCATGAACTCACGAGGAAGAGGAGCCTGTGACAGGCACTCCCTTGATGACGGGACCAGACAGGCAGATACTATTCTGGCAAGCCCTGATATAACCCAGGACTGTGCCCTAAAGTGTTTTAAGGGTAAGAAACAGCACTTTGAACTGAGCTTGGAAGCTGATCACCAACCAATGCAGACTTCAAAATAGGTGTTATTCTAAACTGATAGGTGGTCCTTTCAGAAGTCAAGCTGTTGTATTTTATATCAGCTACTGCTTCTGACTTGCTTCCAACCAAGTGGTGATCAGGCCATGGGTTACCATCAACAAGTCCTCTTGGTCCAAGTATGTTGCCTTTGGCAAGTAGGCCTTTATATACTGAACTGAACATATAGAAATATGAAATCCAGGCCATATGGGTTTAAAAACAACACCTTGACTTAATCCCTGAAGAAAAGACAGAATGTGGGTTAGCTGATACAAAAGAAGTTAAAGGTATTCCTGTTTATCTATCCATGCTTATCCATGAGTTGCAGCTTAATTTGTCACCAGCCATTTTAAATGCCAGTTCCATGCAAAGTCCATCACAATAACCAGAATCAAGAATGCATTGCCCACTTCTAAGAAGTGTAGCTTTCTTAAAGTAAGAAAGTACTCTAAAAAAGTAGTTTTTAATTATCAATGGAATCACCTCAGATCTTGCTCAAGAACCATAAAATCTCAAGTGAGATTAGGTAAGATCTTGCGATCTATTTTTTTATGGCACCCACAGCTGAAAGAGAGTGGCCAATCATTGCTGTAGCCACCCCTGAGAACACAAATCATGTCACTGAACATGTTCTAATATTTTTCAAGAGTTTTCCTCCCAACATGGCAGAGTCTACGAAGCAGATACTTTCTGTCAGAAAGAACCAAGATCAGCAAATGATATTCTACAACAGAGGGAGCGAGAATTCTGTGTACAGTGAGGTCAAAATATGAAGACATTGATTATACAGTATGTGGTCAGGGTTGGAATGGCTGGAATTTGATCTATAAAAATCAAGGAGCATAAACCTCATGCTAAAAGTACTAGAAACCCTGCATAGCAACACAAACATGATGATGACTGTAGCTACAAGAGAGGCAATGCTTTTCAAAAGAGGCATCTTGAATTAATGGAAGAAAAACTATAGCATGGAAGGAGATTATCCGAGATTAGCTGCATTCTTACTGAGTTCAGTGCAATTTAGTTTAAGGAAGAAAAATCTCTGATTTTTATTATTCTTGCACATTTCCCCTAGCTCATTTGTGCTTGATTTGGATGAGCAATGATAAGTGGGTTGCTCTTCTTTTAAAAGAAACATATTTGGGTTCTTAAAGGGACTTCTGATAACTGTACCACTGGAGAAGCTATGTAGGAGCTCTTGAATTCTGCATATTGGGATAATTTCATTGTCTTAACACAGACTTGGTTCTCTTATGCATTATTATTTGTGAAAATTCATTTAACAGCACAAAGCTGGGAACACGCACACATATACCCAGATTGAAAATGTTTTTACAGAATCTGATGAGGATAAGGGCCTTAGTTCAAAGATGGAACTTATCTAACTTCCTCTTTGATCCAGCAACAAATGGGACATTTTCAAAAAGTCAAGAAATATGCTTTCAAGCCAAATCCTTTTCTCCTCGGTTCTTCCCCAATAGCTGGTACTCAGTGGTTGTCTCCCAATGTGGGGGGTTCTAATCCCCATTGATAGGCCTATCACCCGTGGGTTGTCTAACCCCCTTTTAGGGGTTTTTTAAAGCCCACTGAGCTTAGAGGGCAGGGAGGAGAAGTTTTTATGAATAAATATACCAACATGCAATGGTTTCATTCATTCTTATAGAACTCATCATGCTATTCCTTTTTGGGGTAAGTGACATTATGCCAAGGGCAGAAAAGGAATAAGAACTAGTAAACCAAAGAAACTGAAGGCACAAGATGAGAAAAAGTAGAGGAAAGGTAGCTAAAACTAGCTTACACCATTTTCTATTCTCCATACCTTTCTATTTTTTCAAACCATGTGAGTTCATACCATATCTGTACACAACTTCATACACTGCCTTTGGTTCTTTAAACTTCTCACTTGTCTTCCTGAGGATCTCATCACCTCTGTCCCATCATAAGACCTAGCACTGAATCCATTCCAATCCAAGCACCAAAAGAGCTTTGTCAAATACATCTGCCACTTGCTTTTGTCAGCTGAGAGACCATCCTCTTCTAGCTTGCTGATGAAACATGGTTTCTATACAGTTTTCTGTAGGCACATTCCCATTTCCATTTATATACTCCAGAGGCAAATCAAGTAGAAATTGCTACATCTTAAATGACAAATATTGGATGCCAGTCTATTTGATTAACATAATTTGTTTCTATGAATTTTTTTAACCTCCAGTTCACTTACTTTTTTTTTTCTTCTGTTTTGAGAGGGCATGGGGGTTGAGAAAGGGGTGGGCAAATCTCTTTTGACATGAAACACTAATGTGTCCTTTGCTGTGACCTTCTAGCGGCGCTTTGCATCCTCACCTGTCTCTCCCTGCTCTTCAGCAAATAAAAATCAGTTCCAGTTGCAGTGATTGGTCAGTGGCAGATCTCCCTTGGCGCACTGCCAAACCCCTGGGGTTTCTGAGCAAATAGAAAGGTCCTTTCTTATGACACACATTTAAATTTAGCACTAAGCAAAGTGGAAGATGGGGGTGGGAGATGGAGGAAAATATGTAAAATGTCAGCGTCTGACAGGCAGAAAATTAGAATTCATTCCCCTGGGAATTAAATGGACTTTTCTGCTTCTAGTCACTAACAGTGACAAGGTTAACATTTTTCAGCTTAATGACTAAGGACATTAACTGTGCATGAGAATAAGGAATAAAATTATGAGGGGGTATTTGGTTAAGTGTTCAGTGACAAAGGTGACAACAGAACCAGGCTAATTTCAGGCAACTGGGACCATCTCTCAGAGAGGAACTAAGGTTAGAATGGAATTTGGAGGACACCAATGATGTAATGATCACTGGTAGCTAAGAGTCACTCAACTCCAAGAACCAAGCTACACATTACACAAAACAACTCAATTCTTCCTGCTCAGTCCTTGCTGGTCCTTACCTATACACAAGATTTGCCCTGCTCAGATTTGATGGGGAAGAAGAGCAAGTTGGTATCTTTAATTAAATCTCTAGTAGCTAATTTCGCCTTCCAACCGCTTGGAAACATTAGCTGTCAGAGCCAGAACCAACCTAGTCAGCTTAATCTATCTCCCAATCGCAGTAATGTACAATTGGGGTTGTCTTTATAAAAATGAAAGTGAAAGAAAAACCCAGGGGCTATTTTGTGACTGCCAGAAAAGCAACCATTGCTAGAATAAACCAGGCTTGTTTCCCCAAATGTTTGATTATTTAGCTGCTTCTCCCAGAATGAAAAAGCAGGAAATTTACTTTGGTACCTGTTGCACCCAGGAAAGCAGAAGGCAAGGAAGTGTCTGAGCACTACAATGGCAAATTATTATTTTCATCATGTTTCTTTGCAGCTGAAGCTCAAAGAAATAAATAAAACCTGGGGGCAAAATAAGACCAGGAGGCAAGAAAACCAATGGAGCTTGTCAATGGATGTTGCAGCAGAACAATCTATACAATGCCCAGAGTCCTTTTTTGGGGTGTATTTTGGGGGGAGGGAATCTAGCACAGGACCATTTTACAGAAAGGCAGATTGAGGCAGAGGCCACTAGTTGATTAAGATCCTGATCACAAAGCAGAGAAGGAGGGAGGGTTGATTTAGTTCCTTCATAAAACCACACTATAAAAGTTGGCATCAACTTTTCTGCTCCAATGAGAGTACGCTTCAGGTTTGCAGCAAAAAACCCAAACAGGTTTGCCCTTGTGTCAAACATGGAGTTGTAGTCTTCACTGCTTGGAACAGGAATCTATCCAGCACAGATTGGCTGACCCTAGTATCAGTCACAAAGCTTCCTCCCTGCAGCAGTGTTAAAAGTTAACAATAAATAAACAAATAGAAATAAAGCAATGAACAGACCATTTGAACACTAAAAGATGCAAACTGCAAAAAGAAAAAAGAAAATACTATCTGCACTGGAGGAGAAACAAAAAGGATCATGTTCAATAAAGAGGTCGCATGTATCTGCTTTGAGGTGCAAAGGACAAGCAAAGTAGGGTGGTCCATCAATCAGCAAAGATCTCCTTCTTTTGTGATACTATGTGGTGCCTGTCTCAGATATGACTTGCTGTCTGAATCTAGACACAGGTTATTAAAGCTGATGATAATATAAAACGCTCATCCTCATGTTAGCTTTTCCTTGACATGCTAACTTTCTCCTATGGCAGAACACTGAACATTTTGAACTGTGTATAGCTCTCAAGCGGTCCCACAGAGATGGACTGCATGGTACTGCTGTTACTCGGTCATCGTCCTGAGGCAGAGCTGGTGGGTCATCTCATATCATGTATGTGCCAGGGTGTCTATAGGATATCTATCTATCTATCTATCTATCTATCTATCTATCTATCTATCTATCTATCTATCTATCTATCTATCTATCTAATTTATATAGCCGCCCATCTCACTTTTACAAGCAACTCTGGGCAGCTTACAACAAATTTAAAACAGCAATAAATACCTAAAAACCACTCTAATTATTAACAATTTAAACATCAAAAACTATAAAAACTGAGCTAAAACAAAAATAGACGAAGGGATATTAATAATGGGGCCATTTCACTAGCTCACCCGTTCCCTGGGGTCCCCAGGCCTGCTGATATAACCAAGTCTTGAGGGATCTTTGGAAGCGCAACACTGATGGGGCCAACCTCACCCCAGGGGAAGAAGATTCCACAATGTGGGTGGCATTGCAGAAAAGGCCCAGCACCTGGGACCTGCTAAATGTAGCTCCCTAGGCGACGGAACCCGTAACATGCCCTCTCTGGTGGGATGGGCAAATGAAATCAGGGAGAGGCAGTCCCTCAAGTAACGCAGCCCCATGCCATGAAGGGCTTTAAAGGTCAACACCAGCACCTTGGATTGGACCCGGAAACAAACTGGTCACCAATGCAGCTCTCAAAGCAGAGGTGTCACGTGTGTTCTACGAGAAACACACATAACTGCTCACGACACTGCATACTGCACCAGCTGAAGTTTCTGAATATTCTTCAAGGGCAGCCTGTGCAGAGCGCCTTGCAGCAGTCCAACCAGGTGATCAGGGCATGAGTGACTGTGAGTAGGGCCCCTCGCTCCAGGAACAGGTGCAACTGGCGCACAATACAAAGTTGTGCAAAGGCCCTCCTAGCCATGGCTGCCACCTGCTCATTGAGCAGGAGTTGTGAGTCCAGGACGACCCCCAGACTGCGCACAGCGTCTGTTTGGGGCAGTGCAACCCCATTCCGTACCAAAGATGGTATAGTTCTAGAACTCTATGGTCAGAAAAGTCAAGATAGAAACATTTTTTTATGTGCACCACCATCTTGATGTTTTTGACCATACCCTAGAGCCATTCCTGGCATGAGCTAATATGTAATTCAAACACTCAATTTTGGAGCTCATTAGATTAACTCTCCGAATCAAACGTTTCTGAACTGAATCCATGATTCGAATTGGAATCTCTGAATCAATCCAGACATGCACAAGCGTGCTTTTCTAGTTTGCACTGATTTGAACTGAATTAGTCCCATTCAAACTATTTGATCCAAATAAATGCAACAATTTGATTTGAATGAAATTGACCCTCTGAACTGAACTGACAATTTGCAACGGGTCAAGGTTGATTCATCCTACTCTATTTCATACAGTTAGCTATATTTCTTTGTGGCGGCATGATCTACAACCCGTGTACTTCTCACTCAAATGACTTCTGTAGCTTTGCATCTCTAGCCTTGTTACCTCATTTTGCTTCACTGTTATAGCCCATATAAATCACTCACCAGACCCTAATTCCAATATAGTCAAATTATTTCAGTATGTTTGCTCTTTCCCATAGCTGCCTTCTTTCCAACCCAGCCTTGCAATTCTGTTTTGTACCCTCAGCACATTTCAGTCACTTTTGAAGCTGCATCTTGTTCAAGGTCACAGTGCCACTTTTAAATGCCCTCCAGTCCAGTCCATCATCCTAGCACCTGAATTAATACACAATTGATTTATTTATCCTGTTTATTACTTACAAATAAAGTCAATGCAAGCTGGAATTCAAATATACAATTCCTCCTCTTTCTCCCCCCTCCCCCCCATCCTTCTGAACGAGACATAAAATGCTGATCAGAAATTGCAAAAAGCAGCAGAAGCAGCAGCCCCAAAAAGTATAATTTTAAACATTACCCACTTTGGGATGGTCCTACAGAAGACATGAATGGGGCAGGGGGGAAAGAGAACACTGCAACGATCAGCCAGTTTAGATTTTTGAATGCTAAGAGTGTGTGCCACAACATAGAAATTATGAAATTTCTATACTGTGCAAAAAGACCTATCAGCTCACAAGATTTCAGCCATGCAAGATTACACAATTGTGCTTGTGGGGAAAACAAGGCTGCTGATCTTTAAGGTATCACCTTTCATTTGACACCATTCCACTACTGCTCCCTCTGCTTCCCACCCGGCACCTTACTGCAAAGCTATTTGCAGGGAAGGCTTATTTTTTCATCATAGGTGCTAAGAGCTTGGAAGCACCCATGGAATGTATAAAGAACCCTGTTCCCGCCATGCTTTTTTTTCCCCCTGCCATTTCTTCCCATTTTTTCCTTATCTGCTGCCAAAAACACCTATCTTCAGAAGAGAATGACAGGATAGCTTCAGATGTAGTTTGACTGATAGCCCAAGGAACAGTTGCTGACTTCTCCACACTGTATCAGCTTGGCTTTATCCCAAGTCTTGATTCAGAGCTAGGGTAGTTCTAAATTGTTCTACAACATAACGTGAAAGAACAATAATAGACACAGGCTACCTTCCAAGGACAACAGTGCTCTATTTGATGCCATAGAGAAGTTGACCGAGCTGCAATGCAGTTGAATGTACTGAACGTACATCTGGTGATATCCTGAAGGATCTGGAAACCCTTCTGGTATGCCAGGCATCCAGTATGTTTTGGTCATGCATCTGGTAAGTATTGATAATACAGCTTTTATAGGCTGTTTATAGTACACAGCTCTTGTAGACTGTGTCTTTGGCTGAATACGGATAAGGCAAGGGGAAAAGTGGGTAATGTCAAAGGAGAAAACAGGCATGTCTGGAACATGGACACCTGCTTTTAACCCTATTTTCTTCATAGATTGATTTCTTGCACTCACCTTTTTTACTCTTAGCAAGTTTAGTTTGAATGAAATTATTTACAAGAAACGAGTAACAGATGAGTGGCTGGGGCTGGGGCACTGATTTGGTTCCCCAAACAATCCAAAGATCAGGTTCACACATCACACTGAACCTAGATTTAAACAGACCCACAGATAATTCTTGTGTTCATACCCATGCCTGAACAAATCAAAGAGAATACGACCCAATTTGTTTTCACACTACCTGCTAAAACAAGGGGTAGATTCTACAAACCGGGAAGGAAGGAAGTTTGAAATGCTTTGCCACAAAACTCACTCTGGTAATTTCAGCAGTAAAACTGAGAAGGGAATAGAACATCTATCAGTCAGTGAGGCCAGTCCAGAGAGGTAATCTAGCAAACTGGGGCCAAACCCTCATCAGTTGTCCCCAGACCTTTTTCTGCTCCTCCACTTCATAACAACCCATCATGAAGTGTCCATCTAGGGACACTTTGCAATGTGTCATTCTCAGGAGGAACCTGCCCCCCCCCAAGATGTCTTGAAATCAGCGTGCTAGAAAATGACTGGTGGGGGTGCTGATGGTGGCAAAGGTCTGCATGTACTAGAGACAGAGAGAGAGAGAGACGGGAAGGGACAGATTTTCTTCCCTCCTTAAAAAGTGGGTCTCAGGCAGTTAAGTCAGAGATGTTGCTGCCCTACTGGCAAAATGCATAAAGTTCAAACTGCAGATAGATGTACTTCCATCCTTACTGCTACCTCCACCCCCACCTTGCCCAAGCCAAGAAGTCCAGAAAGAACAGTATCTAGAAGATCAGTGGGCTCTTTAGAAGAGCAAGGTGCTGGAATAGAAAGGATACCGAAATCTGGACAGTCTCTTCTCAGGAATTTAGGAAACAACAAATGTAACACCAAAGAACAGCTTAAAAAGAGAATACAAAAATTATACATTAATTTACTTCATATAAAAAACCCCTGAGCATTTGCATGCAATTTGTATTGTGACAGTAAATGACAGTTACAAGTGTGATTGTATAGTTTTAAGATCAATTTGCAGATTTAAATTGGTCATAGGCAGGCAGAAAAGCAGTAAATATATATTCTAGGCATGTCCCTAATTTCAGTTGCTCATATTAATTCCTTGCTTTTCCTTTTCCCTTCCTTCTTAAATACGTATTTGTCTAACCTGATCAAAATTAATATTTTGCTCTTTTTCAGTGTCGTGAACTTTACTGTAATGATGATGATATCCTTCAAAATTCACACTTGAAAGTAATTTTGTTGGACCTAAACGGCAGTCAAAAAGCAGCATGTACCTTTGAGTTCTTCAAATGATGAACAAAAGCTTAAGGGATGGGGAAAAGTGACGGATTCTCAAGTAACAGATTTTGCACTTAAAGATGTCTGTACGAGACAAAGCAAGACTAGGCTAAAACCATTCAAATGCAGCATCTAAGATGCTGAGACAGTAGCCCCTTGCAACAGGTTGTCCCAAGGATGTACAGATGAGATTCCCCACTTTTTGGAAAGATAAAATTCAGGACCTCTGCTTATCCCTAGATAAAACTTTTTTCTTGGTAAATGAAAAACTCAAGTAGAAGAAACTAAGCTGCTACACAAAGCCAAGCTGACAGTCATAGAGATAGGAAGCCACAGTCTTTGAGGCAAACTTGTGTTTTCATTCTCAGTGGCCTGCTTTATTCTCCTCCAACATGACAAGTGAATGTGCCCCTGGAAGATAGCGGCCTGTGCTATGTCTGAAAGGAGACACAAATCCTTCACCTTGTTTTACGCCCCCCCAACAGTCTAGACAATTTAAAAAAAAGCGACTTCCTTTTTCCTCAATCTGTAAAATATTCAATAAGCAATAGAATCTTTTGATAATAACTCCGACATCTGTCAGGAACATGTTGCAAACTACCACAATTAGAAAGCAGTATTTTTGGGTGGGTGGGTGTGTGTTTTTTTTTTAAGGAAGAAAACAGGCTGTACAAATCACAGAAGGCATATGGACATTTTTACAGTTGGGACTTACAAAATAGTACATATATAGAAGATATACCTGGATATTTTACAAAGTTAGAAAAAAGATCATGGTAGCCAAAGAGCCCTTCCTTATTTCTTGCCTTGCCCTGTAGTTACAACAATACATTGCTAGTTAAACCCAGAACACAACCTGGATTCATTTATTTCAGTGCAATTGTCATTTCTTCAGCCAAACCTGGTTCCACAGCCTGGTCTATGAAGGTATTTCTGCCCTCAAGAGTATTCCAAAAGCCCATAGTTGATGTCCAGTCTTCGGGTGCCCTCTGGTGGGCACTGGTAGAATGATACTCCAATTGCTCAAGCAGGAAGAGATATTCAAAAAAGGAACTAGAAATTTGTCTTTGGTAGTGATACAGTTTAAAATTAGGAGTGGAAGGCCTTCTGATTTAGTGGTTAGTTGAGGCCATAAAGAACCGGGCTGAACAATTCAGTAATAATTCAAGACACAATATGGATGGTTTAGAATGTAATAACTTTGTTGAAATGAAGCTGGCCTGGCAGAGCCTGGATGGGGGATATTTACAGAACCTTTACCTGCCTTTTGCTCCATAGAAGAATGGATATATAGGTTAATGAATAAAAATTATAGATACTTATTCAGTTGCAGTTTTATGCCAAGAAAGTTGAAAATTTTTCCTTTCCACTCCCCTCTACTATTAGGGAATGGAGGTAAGGAAATAGTTATTTACTTATTTACTGGATTTATAAGGCTGCTCAACTCAAACAACGGCCAGCATACAATGGACTTCAGACAGCATACAATAAAAACAAACAAAAAAAATAAACCAGAAAAAAAATAGCCATACAAAATTTTTAAAATCCTAGTAAATAAAATGTAAAATGGCAAGTAAACCTGAATTAAACAACCAAAAGGGGACTCCACTCAACTGGATCCAAACATCTGGAGAAGAAGCCAGGTCTTAATTGCGTTTCTAAAGACAAGCAAAGTTGGAGCCTGTTGTATATTTCCTTCAATGCTGTTAATATTGTAATCTATAACAAACTACTGCAAATAAGAGAGAAAATATGAATTTTTACCAGAAAGTAAGCTACTAAATGCTTCATGCGGGTGGCAAATGTACAGTTAGAGTGTTTCAGTTTCAATGAACTCAAAATTTACAGCATATGCACTTTTTTTTTTCTTCCTAGCCATTTCCCGCATCTGCAGGATCTGCTTTTTTCAGATCAACCAAATGTTGATCCGTTGGTTGCTAGAGGAATCAACTGACCAGCTTGTTGCCTGAGCCTGACATCATGGGCTGAGAGTGACTGGCCCAAAGTCACCCAGACTACAGGTGAAACTCGAAAAATTAGAATATTGTGCAAATGTTCATTTATGTCAGTATGGCAACTCAAAAGGTGAAACCAATATATGAGATAGACACATTACATGCAAAGCGAGATATGTCAAGCCTTACTTTGGTATAATTGTGATGATTATGGCGTACAGCTTATGAAAACCCCAAATTCACAATCTCAGAAAATTAGAATATTACATGACATCAATAACACAAGGATTGGAAATAGAACAATATCGGACCTCTGCAAAGTATAAGCATGCATATGTACTCAGTACTTGGTTTGGGCCCCTTTTGCAGCAATGACTGCCGCAATGCAGCGTGGCATGGATGCTATCAGCCTGTGGCACTGCTGAGGTGTTATGGAAGACCAGGATGCTTCAATAGCGGCCTTCAGCTCCCCTGCATTGTTCGGTCTCATGCCCCTCATCTTTCTCTTGGCAATGCCCCATAGATTCTCTATGGGGTTCAGGTCAGGCGAGTTTGCTGGCCAATCAAGCACAGTAATCCCATGGTCACTGAACCAGGTTTTGGTACTTTTGGCAGTGTGGGCAGGTACCAAGTCCTGCTGGAAAATGAAGGCAGCATCCCCATAAAGCTCGTCTGCGGAAGGAAGCATGAAGTGTTCCAAAATCTCCTGGTAGACGGCTGCATTGACCCTGGACTTAATGAAGCACAGTGGACCAACACCAGCAAATGACATGGCTCCCCAAATCAACACAGACTGTGGAAACTTCACACTGGACTTCAAGCATCGTGCATTGTGTGCCTCTCCATTCTTCCTCCAGACTCTGGGTCCTTGGTTCCCAAATGAAATGCAAAAGTTGCTCTCATCAGAAAAGAGGACTTTGGACCACTGGGCAAAAGACCAGTTCTTTTTTTCTGTAGCCCAGGTAAGACGCTTCTGACGTTGTTGTTCAGGAGCAGCTTGACAAGAGGAATACGACATTGGAAGCCCATGTCCAGGATCCGTCTGTGTGTGGTGGCTCTTGATGCACTAACTCCAGCCTCAGTCCACTCCTTGTGAAAGTCCCCAACACTTTTGAATGGCCTTTTCCTGACAATCCTCTCCAGGCTGTGGTCATCCCTGCTGCTTGTGCACCTTTTTCTACCACACTTTTCCCTTCCACATAACCTTCTATTGATGTGCTTTGATACAGCACTTTGGGAACATCCAACTTCTTTGGCAATTAGCTTTTGGGGCTTTCCCTCCTTATGGAGGGTGTCAATGATGGTTTTCTGCACAACTGTCAGGTCAGCAGTCTTTCTCATGCTTATGATTCCTACTGAACCAGCCTGAGAGACCATTTAAAGGCTCAGGAACCCTTTGCAGGTGTTATGGATTCATTAGCTGATTAGAGTGGGACACTTTGAGCCTAGAATATTGAACCTTTTCACACTATTCTAATTTTCTGAGATTGTGAATTTGGGGTTTTCATAAGCTGTACGCCATAATCATCACAATTATACCAAAGTAAGGCTTGACATATCTCGCTTTGCATATAATGCGTCTATCTCATATATTGGTTTCACCTTTTGAGTTGCCATACTGACATAAATGAACATTTGCACGATATTCTAATTTTTTGAGTTTCACCTGTATATACTTAAAGTTACAGCATATACACTCACTCAGAAAAATGTATCCCAACTCAGTTATATAGGTTTACTTTACACATGGGTTGATATACAAGTGTAATCACTTATTGTGAGACTAGCCATGGTTTTCCACACAAGAGGAAAATTCATACTCTTAGTATTGAACACTCAGTAGTCCTAGATCTAGTACCCTGATTTTAAAAACATAAGTCCCTGTTGCAGGAAACGGAGCTTCAGACATCTGAAATTGAAATGTTGGGACTGAATCATGAATTTCCACATGCAAATCCTGACATTTGAAAATGTCCTTTCCAAATTAATCTGTAATTGCAACACAGATTGTTTGTAACAGCCAGGGGAAAAGAGAAAGGTGATGGCAAAAAGAGATGAAGATTCACTTTCTCAAGATAATTTTTAACATACCTAAATATCTACTATGGAACAATAAACTGTTGGACCATTGAATTCAGACTTCTTCAATCCAGTGACCCATAATGCAGTGTTTCTCAACCTTGACAACTTGAAGATGCGTGGACTTCAACTCCCAGAATTCCCCAGCCAGCAAGGCTGGCTGGGGAATTCTGGGAGTTGAAATCCACGCATCTTCAAGTTGCCAAGGTTGAGAAACACTACCATAATGTATACTTAGAATTAGACCTCTGTAGGAATTCTGGGGGTTGTAATTTTAATTGTGAGGCACCCAGAGTTGCCCTCTGGGGAAGATGGGTGGCATATAAATTTAATAAATAAATTAAATAAATAAACTCAGTGATCTGAGCACGAAGTTGGTAAGACTGACCCAACACATTATTTGCTACACAGCTTAGCATAGCTTTTCCAATCAGGTTCCTTCTAGATATACTGAAACTACATTGGGAAAGATAAGAAAACCAGTATGGTATAGAGGTTAAGGGATTGGCCTAGAATGGTGGAAACCTTAGTTCCAGCTCACCTCAATCATGAAAGCTCACTGGGTGACTTTGGGCTATTCTCTCTCTCAGCCTGACCTACCCCATGGGGCGGGGGGGGGGGGGTTGGGATAACAGGATAGGAGCAGCGAGTTTTCCCCAAAACACTGTTGTTCAGCCTTCCATCCGAGGTGCACGCACCTGACACCAGTAACCATGAAGGAATTATAAAGCTTTATATCACTGATACAACCATCTCATTTACAGCTGTGTAGCTCCTTTGTGGAGAAATAAAGTAACATATTTCAATATAGTACAGTATACATTTCTGAAGAAAAGGGTTACATGGAAAGTGTTCTTAATCCCACCATCATCCCAATTGTACAATTAAATTTCTGCTTTGACTTCTGTCTTCGATTTGATGCTTTGGCGTTGGCCAGTTCTACCTGTTCGTGCCATCCACTGATGCCGGAAGAGCTTCCTTTCACTCTCTCTCTGTTTCCACAGGCGGGCCAGCTGAACAGTGTTGTATCCTTCATTATCCTCATCACTGACCTTGGCCCCATGGTCAAGGAGAAGACTGATACATTCAATCTGGCCCGAAGTGACAGCAACATGGAGAGCTGTCCTACCCAGAGGGGTTCTACGTTTAAGATCAGCACCTAGAAGGGAGAAAAAGAGATATCCTGGGATTCAGTAAGACTGTGTTTAACTTTTTTTAAAAATAAAAAGTGCAATCAGAGACAGCAATCTCTTTTATCCTCCACTGAGAAATTTCTCATGAGGAACAGCCTGAGCTGGAGTTTCTTTCCTCTTAAGCAGAGGTTTAAATTGCCCATTTCATCCTTAAATTCCCACAAAAATGGGTCTTAGTTCCATCAGCATGACCCTCATCATTTTGTACACAGTTTGATACAGCCCTCAAGCTGTTGGGAGTTGGACCGTCCTGGGCTCAGGGCAGAGAGGCTGGATCAGCTACAGATAGAACTGATTTGCCATATGGCCCATAGGGAGGAAGAGCTGGTTTGGGAAAGGAAAAGGCCCAAACCCCTTTTGGACACAATAATTTTTGAAGGTGCCGCTCTTGGAAGCCCCAAGCTTGAAAACAGAAGAATGAAAACCAGTGAGAGAGAGACATTCTTCCCCCCTCAGCCGAGTTTTGAATAGAAAGGACCGCTTTGGGCATGAGCTGTCTTAAGCCAACTTTGACAGCAGAATTCCTGCAGTAGGGAAAATATAATCATGGACCGCTATGGGAGTTCTTTCAGAACTTAGTATACTACCATTTTGGAGCAGAAATTCCACTGCCTTCGTGTGGCCTCTGTGGGCAGTAATAAATAAAGCCACAAATGCTCGATGCGCTAACCAGTCAATCCTCTCTTCTTCTGTCATTAGATCTGAGTTTGCAGTGCTGAATGAGGAGGTCTGTGTAGCTCCTAAAGATTGCAACTGGCAATGAAGATGCAAATGTTAATGGCTCAGTATTGAAACGCAGGCAGAGGAAACCTAATGCTGTAAATTAGTCTCATGCTAATTTTATTTACAATTGTAGGGTTTTCTGTGATCTCCTATTTAAGTACGCACCAAATCTAATCCTGGTTTATTTTCTGAGGTCAACCAAAATATTCAGATCACCTTTCTTGGTTTTGGTGCCTTTTGTTTCTATTTCTAGGGGTCTCAAAACTTTGAAATAGTCAGGGCACTCTGGATCTCTGAGAGGGCCCAGCCTGGTAGAATTCCACTTAACACCTCAGAGTTGTGAATCCTGCGACTATTTTTAAACTGTGTCTGTTGCATAGGTGTGAGCATTCAGATCTACAATTAACCAAGATTTTGAATGCAAGTTTTCTAAGAAGAAGAAAAAAAATAAAGTTTACTGTGGCACCCTAAATTATTCTGCTGAAATAAAGCTTGTGAAAAGCACAACTGGAGTTTTGCGTGGAGGACTGGAAGACTTGGTATTCAAAACAAATTACCTGGCTCAGAATTCATTCATTCATTTTCTCTCAGACTACAGTTCCAGTTTTTTTTTTACAATAAAAGCTAAACACGCACTCAAGTTGAGCTCTCAACTCCTGGTGACTACATGGAATTCATCGAGTTTTCTTGGCAACAGCACAGAAGTGATTTGCCATTGCCTCCTTTGGGTAATTGCCAATCCAACTACCAACCCATTCCACCAATCCTTCTTAGCGTCTGAATCCAGGCAAGATCAACTAGGTCTGCCTAAGTTAATGGATTCTAGCATTCCACTAAAAGAACAAAGAAGTAGATTGTACAAGATTGAAGTCTACCCCTATGTAAGTGGGTAAATGTCCTCTTTTTATGACATAGTTCAACATTTGTGCAAAACATATGTAAGAGAACAAAGATAGCGGGAGCCCTAGTATATCATTCAGGAGGCTACTGAACCTGTGCCCACATTAGCTGCTTCTCTCTTTTTACCATTGGAACATTCCTTGCCTCAAAGCAAGCCCTTCAAAAATCAGTCATTGCAGTTTCTATACAGAATAGTATCTGATGCTTAAAAAACAGTCAAACCAACCTTTCTGATCCTTCCACTTGTAGCTGCAGCCACCAAACCTCCCCAAGAATCTTCTGACCAGATTCGCATAGTGAGAGTTCCTCCGGGGACAATTTCATTTCTTCTCAGAGTAGAATCATCATCGAGATCCACTGTAGAAGCAAACTGAAAACAGTAGGCTTGGAGAAAGAGGATGTCCAAGACAGAAAGAAGACCATGAGATCTTTTCTTGGCCATTTGCAAGATCACTGTGATTCTAAAAAGTTATTTTTAATTTTGGAATTCTTGAACAGTGTGTGATTTGCATCTGCCCTTACATGTAGAAGTAATTTACTGCAGTGTATTAATGCGTGCACAACGTATCAACTAATTACATCAAATTCAGCCAAAACCTGAATGTTAAAGTGCGGGGATTCAGAACAGATTTCTTTTCACTCATGTGGAATGTGGGTGAGACAACATTCTTCCCCAAATCTGAGCTTCCCTGCCACCTCCAGGGGATTCGTAATCCAGCAAAGCAAATGAGAAGGAAACAAAGAACTACAGTGGTACCTCTACTTACGAACTTAATACATTCCATGACTCTGATCGCAAGTCGAGTTGGTCGCAAGTCGAAGTAAATTTTCCCATAAGGTTCAATGTAGTTACCGTTAATCCATTCCGGCGTCCGCGGACCACGCGGCAGGGGCGGAAAAACGGCTGCTGACCACGCGGCAGGGCGGAAAAAATGGCCGCGGACCTCGTGTCAGGGGCGGAAAAACAGCCGCGGACCACGTGGAATGGGTGGAAAAATGGCCGTGGACCATGTGGAACGGGCGGAAAATGGCCGCGGACCACGTGGAACGGGCGGAAAATGGCCGCGGACCACGTGGAACAGGTGGAAAAATGGCCGATCACGTGGAACGGGTGGAAAATGGCTCATAAGTCGAGGCGAATTCGTAAGTAGAGGTAAATTTTTGGGGCCGGAGCTGATTGTATCTCGAAAATTTCGTAAGTAGGGGCGTTCGTAAGTAGAGGTACCACTGTATATGCATAATTTCAGTAAGAAAATTTGAGAAGTGTCTAAAAGGAAGGCGAATTTGTAAAAGAACCCAGTTCCATAAGCAAAGGGCATCCTAGTCCAAAGGTCAGGAATAGAAAGTGGTGAGGTGGCCGGAATAGTCAAGTCTGCTCCCCCCCACATCTGACAGTAATTAATGTAGCTTTTTCTAGATAAATAAATACAATTAAAAACAATCATGAAGTTGGAAAGTTGGCAGGAGGTTACAACCTATCGGAGAGGCAGAGTGTTACACTTAAGACTACTGGCCTGCTGGACAGAAGTCATATTTATTATCTTGGTGCAATTCCTGAATCTTAGAAAACAGCTGATTTTAAGAACTCAAAAGAAGGATTAATAAAAGCAGCACCCAACTGTCAGGGTGATGTTTTCCCATATATTAGGGGAAACAGAGAATCTTAGGGAGGAGGACATCATTCTAAAATAGAAGCAACTCTTAAAAGGGAGCTAATCCTCCAAAAGCGAATAGTTATCATTTTACACAGAGGATATATCTTGTTGAAGCTTAATTTTACCTTTACACAGCTGGGTTTGCAACAAGCATACATGCTGATGAACCATTGGTCTGGTGCAAATGTTGTAGGTGTTGTGCATTCTCTAGGTGGCCTGCACACAATGCTGGATCAAGCCAGCAGCCATGATGTTCATCCATACTGTGAGGTTCAGCAAATCAGTGTTAGGTAGAAAACTGAGCACTAGGCAATCAAGGCAGCATTGTTTGATATATTGCCTGTTCCACACAGAAGACAAGTTGGGCAGGCAAATTGAGGAAACTCAGTGCATAAATGAGAAAGCAATGTAGGAAGCATTCATTAAACATTAAGTGGAGGCACCAGGACAAGCCAACCTGCATAAAAAGATTCAGGTGCCACTTGAAACAGAACAGAGCCAGATTGCGGTTTAACATTAAGAAAATGGTGGGAGCAGCATTTAATATAGAACCATGGGAGGATGCTGACAGGAAATTGAGAGCATTTGGTTCAGGTTAAATCATCCTTAGGACAAGAATGGGCCACCTATTGTCTTCCAAGAGTTGCTGAACAATTCATTGATCATATTGACCGCAACTCTAGTAGGTGAAGTTCAGCAAACTCTGCAGGGCAACAGTTTGCCCATCCTTGACCTTAGAGAATGGATAAGCATGTTCTGAATTGTCCAAATATTCGTTGTTCAGTCGTTAAGTTGTGTCCGACTCTTCGTGACCCCATGAACCATATCGTGCCAGGCCTTCCTGTCCTTCACTGCCTCCCTGAGTTTGCTCAGTTTCATGCTCATTGCTTCAGTGATGCTATCTAACCATCTCATCCTCTGCCGTCCCCTTCTCCTTTTGCCTTCAATCTTTCCAAGCATCAGGGTCTTTTCCAAAGAGTCCTCTCTTCGCATTAGGTGACCAAAGTATCTGAGCTTGAGCTTCATTATCAATCCTTCCAATGAGCTGTCCAAATATGGATGGTAAAAAATAGGCCGCAATATTGTGGAATCCCTCAAGGTATACAATTTACATAGAAGTGTACTAATTACATTTAATTTTTCTAAGGACATTTTAACACAAATCACATTTGACCAAGAATAAACACCAGAAAAAAAGAATTCTGAAAAGGAAGTTGAAAAGAAAAATCAAAACTAAAATAACAGAAACTAATTGGAATGCATACCAGAGGTAAAATCAAGACCAATATAGCGAATGAGCAATTTCAGTCAAAGCATTAAAGAAAAAAAAAGTCTTCCATCAGAAAACTGAAGTCTGATCCAAATAAGAGCAAAGGTTACTTTTTCTCACTGAAAAGAAGCCTGAGGATTTAGAAAATGAGGACATTTCTAAAGACTGGCAATAAAAAGTTGTTTTGAAAGATTAAACCTAGAAACTGAATAGGAAGGGAGGACAGACGCAAAACGATATAAGGACTAGTGAAGGGGAATAAAGGACAGTGGTGGGGATTTGCCATTGCCTTTTAAATAAGTTGTAGCACATTTTTAAAAAAGATCTTTCCGTCTGTGAGATTCTTTTTTTCCCTCCACTACTTGTAGGGTAGTCCTCCAGAAAGCCCACCCTGAAAGATGGTGGGCAGCCTTTGGACACTAAAAGAATTAGGAGCATTGCTGATAGACAGTGAATAAATTCTCCCTTGAAGCTTTTTGCCCCTTAAACGTTTTTATTTTGGATTTACAGAAATACTGATTGATGAAATAGACAATCAAAGTGATGCCGATTACATTTTGGAGCAGATTGGAAACAAGTCTGACCCCTGGTCTGCCTTGGGATTGTTTTTAGGTATTTATTTTAATGCAAAGGACACTTTTTAAAAAATGGCAGAGTTTTGCATTATTTGATCCACATTTCTCATGCCAGTGCAGATTGGCATGACAATCCTGTAAAATAGATTGGATTCAAAGATAGTAACTGGTCCTAGATTATTCAATGAAGGATATTGTCAAGGCTTGGTCTCCTAGTCCTGTGTTTAAAAATACAATTGCTGTGAGCTGCAGAATCCTTGGTGCTCTCAGAGCTTGGTTGTTTGCTTGCAGATGTTTCATTATCCAACAAGGTAATAAACTGCCTTGAGTAATTAACTAGATTAACACAGGTTAACTAGATGAGGTACATATTTCTGTCTAAATAAAATGACCTGATTGACTTAACACTGAACCCAAATTTCATTAGCACAGAATTTGGACTACCTTTGTACAGGTTTTTTATTTAAGTATATCCAAACCTAGCCTTCTGTGATGTAATATAGCTACATATTATAGTCATATATTTTTATCATATGAATCAACACTGGATCACTCTTTTGAATAATCACCCTTGAAACTGATCATATTCAGAAGCAAACTCCCAACTCAGCTAGCTGGATAACACAAGGAGGATTATGACATTTTGGTAAGTAGGACATAGCTGCCACATAGAAAAGAGGGTTCACCTTCATCCAGATACTGGATTCGCTGGAAATTCACTGGGATCCCAACAAAAAGCTCAAGTCGACTCTTCAGGCTCCTGACAGTTAAGTCCCGATGACATTCAGGTAATGCAAAGACTTCTTCAGACTCAATTATTTGTAACTTGACATTGAAAAGCCGTGATTGTGGGGATACAAGCTCCCCTATACGCAATGGTCGCTGCCATAATATACGTGAATTTGTTCCTGTTCTGGGGTAGGGATTTGTGCTGGATGGCTGTTTTCTTTTGCTTTGCATTCTGTGAACAAGGTTGTGCACTAGATTCTTTCTATTTGAACACCTGAGACCAATGATGTCATGACAGAAGAACAATGGCTGGCAGGCAAGTCACTAGGATATACCGAGTGTGATGTCATGTTGCAGCTAGGACACACCTTTGGAAACTTCCAGCTGAGCCATCAAACTTCTTACAGCAATCATAGGTAAAAAAAAATGTATGACTCAAACCCCAGTAAGCTGATAGAATCTCAAGAGAATCAAGCTTGTCAGATTTTCTCACGGATGCAGCATCTTGTAGGAATAAATGAAATGCTAATGTGCTGTTCACATGTTATTAGATGGTTGAAAAGAATTTGCAGGTTAAAAAAAGAGTTTGATAAAACAGTGATGGAATTTATTGATATAAATAAGAATAGAAAGTTACATAGATTCTTACAAAATCAGTGGCACATCCAGACTCTCTCCAGCTATTTGGATTCTAAACACCATTCTTTACAGATTTAACTACTACAGAAGAATTGCAACTAAAGTTGTAACTATATTGCAGCAGATAACACCAGGTTTGATTTCAAAATGAAATCTATGCAGCTTCTGTAAGAAGAGGTGACTATTTATCAGCTTTAATCAGCTTTATCACTGTGAGGTTTAATTATGTTTACATAATTTGAAAAAGACTTGTGACCAGCCTACTCGAGTCTCCATTGAGTGTTTTTTCACCTAGAGAGTGATCTGTAAGGTGCCATCACCCAGTCATGCACCTTTCATTACAAGGAAAGTTTAAGACTACTGCACACATCTCAATGGTGATTTTGCAGTGGTCCTAACAGCTATTGTGAAATAAATGGTGTTGGTGCAGTCCTTTGTAACTTAAACCCAGTACTAATAAACTGAATGCAAAAACATGGATATAGATATGGGGAACCAGAGCAAATTGAACTGTCCCAAATTTTCCTTCCTTTAGTGCATGCAACCACAGAGTTTGAAAACATTTTACAAAATTTTTAACAAAAAAAAATTGTTTAAAAGTAAAAAAAACAACCTTCTATTTAGGAAAAGGTTCTAATTATTAATGAAAAGTTTGATTTGTCATTTCAGTAAAATTATTCGGCAATTTACTCATGCATAAATAATGCTAATTAAACAATACAACTTCCTCAGACACAGAATATTTTGACATTTAGTTGGATAGTGTGGGAAATACTAATCTAAAATTAACATGGCCATCAAACTGAATCATTTTAATGTCTAAACAGGAGACTATATACAGTTCTTTTAAGACATTTCTATATGCACTCAAAAAATGGTGATGAAAAAATTAACTTTTTACAGAAGCAAAAATTGAACAATTTTAGAAAAATCTTAACTATTAAAATATTTGTATGCTACTAGCATTAGAAAAAGATAATAAAACTACAAAAGAACTGTCTCTGCAGAGTAACTGCAGTAACTGTAGTCATAAAAATTCATTTGCATTGAAGAGGCATTTTGTTTAAAACTTATTCAAACACTTAAATATAGAATTAGCTTGCAGAATTTAGTCTACGCATTTTTATACTGAAATAGCAAGGACATATTTTTAGACTTTCAAAAAACATTTTAGAAACTTGCAAAGTAAATAAGATCATTATAAAATCTAGACACTGTTTTGCAACCTGGAGCACAATCTTTCATAGCATTATGTCCAAAATGTGTTAGGCAATTCTAATAAATTACACCATTTTTAAAATTTAAAAAAAGGATACAAACTGACAATTCAGACAGGACAATGCTTATTGCAACAAGGACATTTAAGATACTAACTAAATAACCAGGCTTGCAACAAATAAGCTCTGTTTCTTTAAAGCATGTTTTATAGATTTTTTTTAAAGAGATTCCACTATGTTTATCCAAAAATTAAGCCTTCCTTACAATGTTTTCTGCATTTAAAAACCTTATGTCTGTACCAATACAAAATTTACGAAAATTTTGAATATTGTTCTATAACTAAAAAAACCATTAACTCAAGCAATGATCATTTATTTCTGTGAATGATTCCTAGGGGGTGACTATCTCATATATATTTTTGTTCTGCCCAACAAATCATGCAGTAAGAGGCTTTTTTTTGGGTTAGTTCTTACAATGGTGCATAATATCCATTTTATAGGTTAAATTTCATATCTATCTAGAGCTAGGGGACTCACTGGTATAATCTTTGAACTGGGAATGTTATGTCCAGCAGCTCTCACTAGACTAAGTTTCATTGTTTTCCCAATTCTTGTGTGTATTATTGTATCTTAACAATGTAAAATCAAGGTAACATTGATCTACCTCTCCCTTTCCTATTTTTTTCTATTTATATATTTTTTTATTTTTATCTTGTCCAAAGCAGTAAAAAAAACTATATTATTTTATTCTATTTATAACCTTCAGCAAGACAGTGAAAAATCAGGGATCAAGTTTGGTCTAAGTAGTATGACTCCATATGCACATAGGGAGACCAGGAGATTTGCCCTCTTAGTGGAGATCCTCTGCACTAAGTGGAAAGCTGTTTCAGAAGGTCTCCCAATCTTCACAAACAGCTGCTTATGGAATATGCAGTTAGGGGGGCTACGTGAAATCCAAAGACCATAGAGATGGCTAGAAAGAACACTTCATACTGAATTTTCCATTGGTCTGTAGAAAAAGAACAATTCTCATTACCTCCAGTACAGTCAATCCTCAGAACTACAAACTTTGGCTAACTCATATCCCTAGCTTCTTTCTCCTAAGGGAAACTTCTAATTTCTTTCTCCTCAGAGTATGGCAAATGTTGAGAAAATCCCAAAAACATTTCAGCCCTGTTCCTGCACTGAAGGCTAACAGTTTATGGACCCAAGCCTCAAACCATTTACTATGAAATATAACCAACAAATATGTAAAATTCCTTCAAATGTACCCATTTGGAAAGAGCCATTTCTATCAGTAGACATACCAGCCCCAGCCAAACATAGAGGTGAATAGCATGGACAAAGAATAATTCATTTAATTTCTCACACTCTGCTAACATTCATAAAACTATCTGCCATCACCATCTACCTTAGAGGAAACAAAATTAATCTGTATATTTGCTTTAGCTTTTTTCAAGTTACAGGTTTGTTTTCTGAATTCTTTACCAACTCTCAGGAGCACATTTTTATACTTTAAATAATTTAATACAATAAAATGGGATGCCTATGGTTCAGTTAACAATGAAATAAGCAAGAGGCTCACATATTTTATGTTCACCAACAATGCTCTGAATTTTAACCAAGCCAAGCATTGTCTTCTTTGTAATTGAGTCAGTGTGTTTAGAAAGGCATATTCTTATTTTCTGGAATGATGTTTAAGCTGCAAATATCCACAAGCTCACACAACCCACATGAACATACAGTTTTGTAGAGATAAACATTACTCCTCACATTCATGAAAGAACATATGTATACAAAAAGTATAATAAACAAGTATTCCATATCAAGATAGTCTGTAAATAAAAGGACAACAAGTTTCTCACTTCAATACCAGAATTAAGAACAAGCCCTTTTCTCGTGCATTGCATGATTTCCCTGGTACAGTCCTCTTCTATCAAGTTTGTTAGTAGTCATAGCAGGAACCTGTTAGCCGAATAATAATTCCATAGACTACATACACAAAAATATGTTAATTTTGTTTTTCAAGTAAAGTGATATGCATATTACTGAGTTTTGGTTTGATGGTAGCAAAAAAGGAAACATCTTGGTCCCTGTCTCCTTGAAGAACCAGAACAGTCTCTTCAGCTGCTTCCAGATGAGGATTCCCAACACTTCTAAAATATGCTAAGAAATTAGTATGAATTAGACTATTATTTGGTACCAAACTATTCGTTTATCCTATTTTTAAAAATTCAGATGGGGTCTCAAGATGATTTAAGACCATGAAAAACAATAAAATGCAAAATGCAAATACAGCAAACAAAAGGAGTGGAAAATTAAAATACCAATAATGATCCTAATGAGCAAATCTGTATATACACAGATTCAACAGATCAATGACAGAGTACATTCTTGCATTCAGAAGATCCTAGATAAAATTCCGGATGATGACTGGGCTTTTTCAGATTTGATTGACTGTTTGCTGAGATTGTGGGCTGGGGGGGTTATATGAGGGGAGATCATTTTTATATGGGATCTTTTGCTTATTGTAAAGAGCCTAGATTCTTTGAAATAGGAGGTATACAAATTTTTGCATAAACAAAAAATAAATCTTGAGGCAAAGCTAGAAAAATTCCTCTCTGAAATTCCAACAAGTCATTGCTAATCAGGGTCAACAATACTGGGTTAAATGAACCAACACTTTGACTCAGGTTAAGGCAGCTTCCTATGTTGCTATTAATCTTAAAGATAAACCATTTTCAAAAAGAATTAGTCCGATTTATGAATGACAATTCTCTCAGTGGCTATTAGCCACTTCAGCCGCACTGAGCTACCACATTTCAAGGAGACATGTCAGTGACACCAGTTTTACGGGGACAGTAAGAGAGCTGGCATACAAAATGCGCAGGCATCTAGCTGGCCAGTTAGGAAACAGGAAACAAGCCACATGAGTCTAACTGGCTCATTTAACCATCCATTTTTAACAGGAGGAGAGCACAAGGCAGCCATGTTATGGTACCTGCAACTTGTGCAATCCTTTTAAAATAAGTTTTGTTCTTAATTTTTGCACTGCCTTATATAATTTTAAACAGAACCAACCCGTGCAGATTAGCACTATTACATTATGACAGAACTTACTACATTTGAAATCCATCTGCCTGTAAAAGGACTAAACGTACCTTTCTCCAATAATGTCTGCCTCAATGCCTTGGCAAGCAAAACCCTTACATTTGGCACAGGATCAGAAGCCAGGCTTAGAAGGCTGGGCAAGAGGTGTTCAACAAACTGGTCCACAGGCATACATTCTTCTTCAACTACTGCCTTTAATCAGAAAACAGGGAAAAGCAATGTTTAGAGGGGATGGATGGAACTGATATGGATTGCTGCAATTTTATATGAATTTTGCTAAAACCTATGGTTGCAAATAAATGTATTACTATGACTACAGCTAAAAGGAAAAAGATCATTTTTATGAGACACTGCCTTTAAGGAAAATAAAATATGTCAGTATTTTAATCTCTGACCAAGCTAACGTTCACAGATATAAAAGTCATGATATCCTATGTACATATGAGTGTGTGTCTATCTCTGTGTGCTTCTAGCATGTCAGACAGATTCTAGATATGGGTAAATACATGGATTTTACATGGGATTCTAACAATGGCTTACTTGTTGAGACATGCTAACAGGTCTTTTTAGATGTGCTAAGGATGCAAAACAGCAAGATGCTTGCTTAGCAGTTAAGTCCAAAATAGCTAATTTCTTGCTGATCTCTGCAGAGAACTTTTGTTGAGCTATGCACTCTAATATGTGCACACTGCAAGTCAAATTCTCTTGCATCCTCAAACTTCCAAAAATAGCCTAAAAAGCAGAACTTAGTCCATTCCATTCACAGATGGCACAACATGGTAGTTGTACTGAACGTTCAGTAACATTAGTATTACACAGGCAAGATGGAGGAAATCGATTACAACTGAAATGCTTAATAGTACAATCAAATAAAAATAATTACATACAGAACAAAGAACCAAAGACTTCCTTACATATGCTCAGCATTATGCAAGGTATAAAAGATAGCATACATCACGACAGACAGGTTAGCTTTTGATCTGTTTGACACTCAGAAGGGAGTTTCATCTTTTCTGCAAACAGTTTTGATATTCACATGATCCTATATCAAATCCAGTTCCCATGATATTAATGCAAAAGAGCTTAGGTTGAGAAACTATAAGCATCAGTTATCTGGTTTTATTTAAAAAGTTATGTGGGATTTGTTTAATGAAATATAGTTTTAGTTTAGTTTGTGATTCTACTGTTTATGTCAAGGGCATGTGGAACATACAGACCTAACTTCAATACATTGTAACTTGTACAATAGTAGCTGTGGGAAGCTGTTCTGACTCCACTTTTCTTTTCCTAAATCTCTTTCCTGCAGCATTCACAGTGCCCACAAAAGCTATGAAATGGAGAGCTGATTAGACTACTGGCTGACAGATTAACATTACGAAGCCAGAAAATAAATCACTTGGTACCAGGTGAATTTCCTTCAATCTTTAGCGAAAGAAGTTTTAACTACAAGTTTAAGAACTTAAAAAATATATATATATTTTGAATAAACAGCAAAAGGGTAATTAAAATTTTGATTTTAGAAAGTTACAAATGGACTAAGGGTCCAGATAAATTTGAAACAAGATTTTGGAATTATTTACAAAGAATCCTTTCCATGGGAAAATGCTTTCGTTTTCAATTTTTTTAAAAAAATAAGACTTTAAAAATTGGACACCAGAGGGATCTAAAGATCTATATACTACTAAAATTCTCATGTCTATTTGATTGTTTGTAACCTTCAATTGGGCAAGGCAGTGCATCATAGAGCAACAATTTTTTAACCAAGGTACCTCAAATGGGCTAACTTACAGAATACATCCAAAATCTGGGACCCATTACTTCCTGGGATTGAAATTTGGCAAGCCATTTCCAGCTCTCCCTGCCAGCTTCCCACAAGGAAAGTCAATGGGGAAGCTGGCAGCGAAGGTCGCAGCTCCTTCCCTGGGTCTTCCTGCACTCGCACACACACATGTACCCCACGCCCTCCTTCCTGGGCCTCCCTGCACTTGCAAACATGCTCACTCCCAAACACGCACATATCTACCAACACCCTCTTTTCTGAACCTCTCTGCACTCACAGGCACCCTATGCCCTCTTTCCCCGGCCTCCTGCACTCCCCCCCACACAAGCATTTGCACATGTGCACGCATCCTGCGTGCTCATTCCCTGGCATTCACACACACGTACACACTCACCAGTGGTCTCCTTCCTGGGCCTCCTTGCGCTTGCACACACCCAGTCGCACACACCCCACACCCTCTTTCCCCGCATGCACTGTAGCACTCCCCTCTGCCAACTCGCGTATGGCCTGCCAGGGCCTCCCCCCCTGCGGCACTCCTGTGCTCCTTACCTGGGACTTCCTCTGCTTCCCCCCCTTCGGCACCCCCACAGAAGAGGTATCTGTATATCACACCAAGCCAAACTCAAAGGCAGAATACAAATATGATTTACAACACAAGTGGGTGTGTGTGTCAGAGAAAAAGGGAATGGCATTTAATGGCATATACTACATATTTATGACAATGATTAAGAAAACAGAAATATTAGAACTAGAAAATTAATGTTTTAGCCTTCATGATTTTCAATTGCTCTACTGTAAACAGTAACTGTTTTTTCAGTCAGAGGAGCTGAAAAAGAAATCAAAGCATTTTTCTCTAAAAAGGTGTGTTTGTGGATGAAGCCATTCCAGGAATTCTGTAAAGATTAGCATGAATGATAAAAATGTTTTCAATAAGCAAGATAAATAAAAATTCAACAGTGAATTTCACTGAATTTGATGGAATTTATGGAAAAGTGGTTACAGGTTTATTAGATCATATAGACAGCATTTGTAGGAACAGTTTGTATGAACACTAGCAATTTATTTCTGCTATTCAGGATTTAAAGTGTAATGAACATAGTTTTCAAATATGTCACTAATACTATGCCCAAAATCCTACATTCCAATTTGCAAATTTAGTGTATTTTTTCCTTTATTGAACTGGTTATTATATAGGGTTCTAATATTTTATAAGTCACTCAAAAACTCTCTTTTGGAGGGATAAAGCAGGATATTTTTTTAAAGTTTCAATTCTACAATAGAATTTAAAAAAGAAACATTAAACAAATTACTACCTTCAGCTTTCTGGGGCTTTTTTTTAATGTACACATTTAATTTTAAAGCAAATGAATAAAACAAGTAACATTTGAAAAATAATTTAACTTGCATATATCTGTGTGTGGGTCCACATTTGCTATCTCAGTCTCATTTCAGTATGATATTTAAAGTTTTTGCCTGACCAAATATTCTGGATTGTGAGGCCTTGATGAATTCAGATCATATACCCATTCCACTCTGTCCCTTTATATGTACAGTAAAAGAGAAAATCAGATGTGCCAAAAAGATAAGTCAAAAGCTGGATGGGAAATATTTTGGATATAATCCATGAAGCAGGAGAGGGGATAGTTATAATCAAAGCTGCAATCAAGTTTAAAATAGAACTATCATTTAGTTTACAAAAGTCAAATCCATTTTTCCATTAAAAAAAATCCAAAGTACAAAAAAAATTCTAATAATTTAAACAACTCTTTATAATGATAAACGAGCAATTAAAAGCATTAGGGCTCCTAATTTTCATGATAGGTTTGGGTAGGGAAATATCTCTAAAATGATGACCCAACAGGCTGCACGGTCAGCCGCAATTATGTGATCATCATTTGCAAGGAAAGTCAATAGGGAAGCTGGCAGGAAGGCAGAAGTCACTCCCACTCCCACTGCTTTTTTGACCTTGGTCATTCTGTTTCCCTGTTTTGTAAGGAAATATCTCTGAAACAATGACCCAATGGGTCACAGGTTGTCTAGTTACAATTAAAGGAGAAGAACACTCAAACTCGACTTACAATTACAGAACAAAGCAAAATATTTTAACGTTGGACATACTGAAGCATATTTTTGAACAAAGGACCAAGAAGTTAATTTTAAGAGTGTCTGCCTCTATATGTAGTAAAATGTGTTTCAAAGATGTTATGAAAGAGGAACAACTACCCGACAAGATCGAGATTGACTTGAAAGTGGATTTAAAAATGGCAGGCTACAAGAACAGGTAAAAAGATGCTACACTGGTGAAACCACCAAAAAAAAAAAAAAAATAAGGCTGATATCTTAATAATTAAAGGGGATATATCCTTGTTAAAGTTTTGAAGAATTTTGGGAGTAGGGACGAAGAAAAAATGAAATGAAATCAAGTTCTAGGACATTATTTGAAAGGATTAAAGATCAAGATTGTTAGAAGTAAAAGGAAGGAATATAAAGTTGGTTTATTTGATCAAGGTTAAAATAGATATGCTATTATCTCTGGTAATCTTTAATAGACTTTTGCTGATATCAAGACTGAAATGACAAGGTTTTAGGGATTTGTTTATACATAAGAGATGGGATATGGGAAGAAGAGATCATTTGTTTTATTTTAGGAGAAGGTGATTAGTTACTAAAATTGTTTATACTTGTTGTGATGAAGGTGGGAAGTCACTTCTTTATATATTTTTCTTTTTCTTTACTTTTTTTCCCATTTCTCTATTTTTCCCTTTTTTCTTTCTTTTCTGCACCTTCTACTTTTTATTTAGTCTGTATTAATTTTTACTGTTGAAATTATAATCTTTAATAAAATTACTATATAAAAAAGAAATCACTTGGTGACCACAGACAAGTTAAATGTCATCTTTTTCAGATAGTGATGATAGTGATAACCAGCCTTATAAGACTGTAAGGATTATGAATGAGATAATGTATGTGAAGAACTTGCAATGCTTTAAAGAAAGGAAATCATCAAATTTCCTTTCAATTCACTTTTAAGCAGTAAGGCAGCCAGCTATTGTCTGTGTCCAATGTCAACATGGTAGCTAAGAAAATGAAATACCCTTCCATGAAGTGCCTGGCCACTGGAGAGAAACTGTATGTAAATTTTGTTCCAAATAATAAATACAAGATAATCCTCTCAAAATAAGCTACTGAGAACAGAAATATAGTGAAAAAAAATCCACTCTCTTCATCACAATGTGTCCCTGTTTATATTCATATGCTCAAAATAACCTCAGAAGTATATGAAAATGATACTGTGCCAATAATATAATCTCACTGTTGTAATGTATTACATAATGCACATCCATGATGAAATTTTGTCAACACAGCCTTAAGTTTAGCACAGCATCAGCTTTTGATCATAGTAAAATATCTATACAAACAGTTCAGGATTTGTTCTAATACTTCATCAGAAGAAAATTATTCCTCACTATGCTCTCATCTTGGTTACACACCTGGGCCTAGATAGCCAGAGCAAGTTCTTTCTTGAGATACTTTTTAAATTTTAAGCTTACAGATTCTCTCCTCAAATTTCAAGTCAAATTTCTCACCCAGGGGATTTATGGCCTGATTAGCTTCAATATCAAAACTGCATCAGGTCGCTCTGTTCTTCGCTTACATCACAGACACCAAAAGATTAAAAAGAATAAAGACTCACCTGGCAGATGAAAGCAAATGCTTGTCTCCCAACCCACTTGGAACAATGGCGGAATCTCATGATCAACTCGTTAATGAAATTTAATCCCAGAGAGTTTGCATTGTTTGTATAAAACTTCTGTAGTATTGCTACAGCCTGCAAAATATCAGAGAAAGAATCAAGCAGTGGCAGTGACAACAATGGCATAAAATACCATCCCCACAGCAAGTATCACTCTTTACGCTTTTGCTTTCCATGAATCACTATAAATATATTTGTCATCAAATTCAGAGAAGATAAAAAGTACAGAAATAGTTTTCTAAAATTTAAAACTAGACTTGCTAAACTAAATAAATATATCATGTAGAACGAATGAAGACAAAGGCTGGTGATTTACCAGTTTGAAGGAGATCCACCTGACTTCAGAAACTTTGTCTGAACAGAGTGTTAGCGCAATATGCCTTAAGTGGTCGTACACGTCATTGGGATTATAAAGTTCAAGTATCAAAATGAGCTGCCTAAAAAAAAAAGAAGAGGAATAATTACGTATAATACTGCTTAATTGTTCTAGCTTCTTGCTGAAAATACAGACAAGTCAGGAAAATAACACTTTTAGGGAATATCATTAAGAACTCAGCACTTTGGAAGTGACTTTGTATTCTCTGCATAAGGAATCAGTTTTAGGTTCTCGCACTATTTTTTCCTTACTGCTGGTTGTATTTTTTTTTATTTTCACTACATGCTGGTGGTGGTTTTATTTTGCTTTTATAAGAGCTGTTTTACTTTCATGCTCCCTATTTCTGGTTTTAATATATAAATTACCAAGAAATAGCCATCCCTGAACTGAACAGTCTAAAACTATAATTAAAAGAATTCACTTTTAATGAAACATAAAGCATATGCATTATTGCAGTTCTCGCAGCTTGATAGGGGGGTTGTGAATGTTTCATTATCCTACTAGGTACCATCATCAGTACAGGAGTTTTGGAAAAACGATGTTTGTTAGTTGGCAGAAGTTATATATCCTTCTGTCTTGACTACTTGTCTGCAAACCAAAAAATTTCATTTCTCCAAAATTCCTGCACTGGTGTTTTCTAATGAAATATCTGCAACTCAAAAACCAAGCTCGGACAACTTTTAACAATGCAACATGCCAATGCTGAGCTACATATATATGTTGCCATTGCAAGAAATATAAGGGAATGCATGTGCCACATGGCTACCTACTGATAAATAAATTTACCAGGAAACAGACTACAGTAATTTGAGAAACCAATAGATGTGATAGTGCAATGCTGACATTAAAAAAAAAAGTTACAAGGTTCTGCCACTAGATGTCAGGGATGTTACACCAAAATATTTTGCTGCATTAAAATAGTAATATTCACATGCAGTCAACAGAAAATTGGTTAAACACAAACAGCAGCACCCAACTTATGGAAACATAACAAAGATACTTGTTTCAATTACAAAATCCAAATTTGTTTAGCTTCACACAACTGAATTAAATCATTTTTTATTTCTTTGATTTCTGCTTACATTACAACAGATAAGGGTTTGCAGAACATTTGAGGAAATCAAGTTCTGGGTTTTTTGTTGTTATTTATTATACTGCCGCAACTTGTGACTCTTGGCAGTTAACAATAATAAAGTGCAACAATTTAAATGTTCAGAGTAAAATACAAATAACTCAATGAAGGGGGATGCGGTGGCGCAGCGGCTTAATGACACTGAAAGTTGCTGGCCAGAAATGGTCGACGCTTCAGCGGTTCAAGTCCAGCCTTCGCGTTAGCAGGGTGAGCTCGTTTCCTCCCCAGTTCCTGTCAACCCAACAGGTCGAAAACTCACGTGAGTAGATAAATGGGGACTCTCACTCCGGTGGGAGGAAAAATGCTGGCGGCGCCTTGCAAAAAGGAGTTGGGAGCAGTTGCCAGTAAGTGCGAAAAACTGCGCGCGCCCGAAAAGGGCGCGAAGCAACGGAAACCCCGCCTCCTGCGCTCGCCAGCTGGGCTCTGCCCTAGGAAGGAGGCTCTGGCAAACCACTTCCGAAACAATTGCCTTGAAAACTGCAAGGACTCGTCCAAGCAGTCACTGCAGGGTCAGCAATGACTGAGCGCAGACAAAAAAAAAACAACTCAATGAACTAAAATAACTCAATGAACTAAAACAACACACCCCTAGAGACATCTTGTTAACATCCAAATGCCTCTGGAATAATTCAGTGTTGACTTATCAATGGACCCAATTTTGCCTTTGTGGGGACGCTATTCCAGAAGGCTGGGGCCATCATGAGAACAGAACATCCCACCTCACCCCAGACTGGAAATGTGGCATTACCAGCAACATCTGAAAAACACACCTTGGGGGGGAGGGGTAGAATCTGGTTGGTGGGACTGTCCTGAAGGTAAAGCCAGCACTTTTAATTGCTTCTAGAAAACTACTGACAACAACCAGTGCAGGGCCTGAAAATTAGAGTAATATAACCATACTGCTGAGCGCATGCTAACATGCAAGCTATTGCATTCTAGAGCAATTGCAGTTTCTGAGTGGTCACCAAGGGCAGCCCAGTGTCAAGTGCATTGCAGCAGTCCAGGCAAGTAGTGAGGAGAGCACAAGTCACTGTAGCAAGGTCCTCCTACTCTACGCAGAGGTGAACTGGCAAGTGAGCCAAAGCTGGGCAAACAGCCTCCTGGGCATAGCCTGCACCTACCTCCAGCAATAGCTATGAGTCCAAGAGGACCCCCAAGTCACACACTTGCTCCCACAGGGGCAGTGCTACTCCTTTGAGAGACACCACTGGAGCTGACTGAGGGCCACAATGAACAAACAGCAACTTCATCTTGCTTGGGTTCAGCTGAAGCCTGTTTTCTCCCATCCAGACCCTAAGAGTCTCTAGGCACTGGAACAAGATCTCCACGGCATCTTCAGCTGAGCCTGGGGTAGTGATATATAATTGAGTATCATCAGCATATTGATGATTCCTCACCCCAACCTGTTGGATGACCTCACCCAGCAGCTTCATGTACGCGTTAAATATCTTGAGGGGGAAAACCAAACCTTACAGCAGCAGCAACTAGGCCAATTTTTTTTCTCTTTCTCTCCCCCACCAGCCACAACAGCTGACTAGAGTCATCCATTCAGGAAGAAGCAAAACCACTCAAATTAGTGCCTCCGATCCCCAATCCTCATAGGTTGTCCAGTCCCTGGCTGATAGTATCAAAGGCTGCTGAGAGATTTAGTAGGACCAGGAGAGATGTTCTACCCCATCCAGGTCCTGACAAAGGCCTGAACACTGAAAAGGGTCCAAATAATCTGCTTCCCCTAGGATACTCTGTTTTAATTATACCTTCTAGAATTCAAAGTAGTGCCACACCCATTAAACAATAAACACACAGAAAAATCAAAGAAGTCTAACTTACTCTGCAAGTTCATAACGAAATCGCCAATTTCTGCTATTATCGGTTACCACAAATTCTTGAAGCTGATAAAGGTATTCACGTCTTTTTTCAGCATGAAGCAACTAAAATAAAAATAAAAACAATTTGTCTGACAACTGATTTTTTTTTTTTGTCTGAAGACAAACATGATGTTTGGTGTTAATCTAACAACTGTGAAACATTACAGATTTAATAGAAACACTTAATTCACAATACTGTCACAGATAGAATGCTGAATTTGGAACAAAGAATCTAGGTTCAAATCCCAACTCAATCATGGAGGTAATTTGGAGGTAAGTGTTATCGTAGTCATAACCTCTGAAGTCAAATTCAGACATTGCATAAATGAATCAAAGTTAGCCTCAGATTTCTGTAGTCCTACAATTTATTTGAAGTTTGATCTCACTAAAATTTAAATAAGGTACATTTCCCTGAATTCTGTTGTTTTATGTTGTTCTATGTTTTCTGTGACTTCTTCCAAACAGAAGGTGGAAGCTTTTAATCTTATCTGAGTTAGAGAGGGGATAAGGAAATGTGCAAACAAGGCTCAGCTAAACCTATTTCACCACCAACTATGAGAATAAAATTAGAGAGGGGGAAGAGGGAGAGAAGAACTAAATCAGTGTTTTTTAAACTTGGCAATTCTAAGATGAATACTGATTACACTGAAGTAGATGCACTGGCATGATCTCCTTAGGTGCAAGGCAGAAAAAAAATATATAGACTTAATTTCAGTACTATCTTTTTTTTATCGAGAGAAGCACTAACCAAAAAAAAGTTTTCTATTTCTCAGAACTTTCAGTGTTTCAAAGTTGAATGTTTAAAGACGTAATATTCATGAAATGCATTCTAATAATTTTGAATGGAAATTATTGCTATTTATAACTTCTACTTTCTTATGCAACATATTAATGTTTAGGGTCAATTGAAACATACTCCTTGTATACTGTAGCTGTTGAGTCAAATATTACACATAAGGTATATTATTAGAAGGCAAAGACTTCCTCAATTTGAGCTGGTACACAGATTTTACACACTGAAAATAATAAAAGCATAATCTCTTTTCAGGTAAGTGCATGCTTTTGAGTATATGGAAAGGAGGTTAATACCTATAAATCAGTGAATTATTTTTTTAAAAAAATAAAAACAAAAGAATTTAATTTCAACTGCCATATTTATTTTAGTACTTTCCCATAAGTATGTGAAATATAGAACAAGACAGATACCAATGGTTTATCTTGTGCCATCAATTTTTATAGCACTGTAAAGAATATCCTAAATGTATATATGTATCTAAAGCAAGCAAGCAAGAAGCAATTTTTGTACCGTGATTCAAAGCTTCAGTTAAAAATCTGAGCACACAATAAGAGTCAAAATCAGTTTCTGAAGCAGAATAAAATTGCATTAAAAAATTCATAGATACATTGATTACACTACTAGATTTCCACACTTTTAATTAATTTGACTGATTGATATTAAATTTTTTAAACTGTCCAACAGCCAAAGCTCTTAGGGCAGTTTATAATAAAACACACTAAAAATACAATTTGAATAAAACATATATTGTACAATAAAATCAAAACGAAAACATCATGTAAACTAGGTAGCAGCAAGGTGATCATTCAAAAACTAAAGCAATATGAATTAAAATACAATTTTAAAACACAGTTAAAATCCAATTAAAAAGCCTGGAAAAATAAAAAGGACTTTGCTTTGCACAAAATGATGTTAATGTAGGTGCCAGTTGAGTCCCTCTGGGGAGGTAATTCCATAATAGGGTGGCTACAGAAAAACCTGTGTGTCCAGGAGGGAGGAGGGGAGCTCATTAAACATGCATAAGGTCTGGGTAGATAAATATGGGAGAAGGTGTTTTAAAGTTTAAGAGCTTTAAGGATCAAAACCAGCACTTTAAAATTGGTTTGGAAATGGACCAGCAAAGAACTGATATTACAGGTTGTCCTCAGGTTATGACCATTTGTTCAGCGACCATTCCCAGTTATGATAGCGCTGAACAAATGGTACTTAACAATGGGTCCTCGTAGTTCCAGCCATCGCAGCATCCCTGCGATCACGTGATCATGATTTCCAACGCTCCTTGCCATCTTCCCACAAGCAGTCAATGGGGAAGTCAGCAGGAAGTTGGAAGTCCTGGTCATGTGAGGTCCATGTTTAACAACCCACACAGTCCTCATTTAACAGCAGCAACTGGGACTGCCAGAATTGCTGTCGCTAAGTGACATTGAGCTTTATGACTGCGTTGCTTAGCGATGGCAATTCTGGTCCCAATGGCTATTATAAGCTGAGGACTACCTGTATGTTTGTACTACCTGGCCAATCCCAGTGAACGGTATAGCTGCTCTATTATAAACTGAGGTTTCCAACCCATTTTCAGAGGCAACCCCATGTACAGCCACTGCAATAATTCAACCAGGAAATTGCCAGAGCATGAATGACTCTGGGCCTTTTCACAAGAGAGGTAGCTAAAACAGAACAAATGTGAATAATGGTAGTTGGAACTACCCCTACCTTTAGGAAATCATAAAGATGTTTGAGGATTCCAATGCGCACTTCATCTAGATCTTTTAAGAAACCATTGAAAATAGGTACCAGATCTGCTGCTGTTAGCTGATCTCCAAGAATTACAGCCAGCTCGTGAATGGAAAAAGCAAGTGTGCGACGGACTTTCCACTGAAAATAGTTAACGTAAATGGGCAACAATACAGAACACTACTGAGTAAATACAGTAAGATTAAAATAATATTTAAACAAGGAAAACCTAACTTATGCAAATTTATAGTGCAACCAAATTGCCAATAAAGTGTACAATTCTGGTCATGGATTCTTAAAAATATAATGTTGAAAAAGATGCAAAAAAGAGCAATAGTATCAAAGTGCTGGAAGAATTCCTCAATGCAGAAAAGGTACAATGTTTGGGTTACTTTAGCTAGGAAATAAATTGTGCAAGGGGCTATAACAGAAGTAAGGTAAAGTTCATCAATGTCAAGTTTCAACTGCTTTGCAATTTTGTGCTATCATCCCCTATTCTTGAATTAAAATCATCCACTACGATAATAGTATCTAGTGGGAATTTGTCTGAGAGACACTTACAAGACTACAGTTTCAGCAAATGGCATCAGCAACTAGAGAGGGCCGATTTCTCAATATCCCATATTATATGTGCTTCTGCCCTTGCTCCAAGGAAATTATGGAAAATTTTACCCATTATTTATTGTACTATGCTATTTCTGCTTCAGCACATGGAAAATTTCTGGAGCCCCTCTTAATAAGAAAATCATTTTGGCCTGATTCATATAACACTGAATATCTAATGAATTTAGACAAGGAGACTCTGCTATGGAAATTAGCAAGCTTTACATGGACTGCTGCTAAAAAGAATATTTTATTAAAAGTTCCTAATGTTTTCTAATATTTTACTTGCTGTAATAAGACTGTTTTAATGTTTTTACTGATTTTTGTACATCTTAATTTTATTAATGTTTGGCCACTTCTGGGCAAGTTTTATCTTATTTGTTACGACTGGTGGTCAAAAGAATAAATGCATTCATTCATAATAGAAGTAGAAACAAGGTGTGAAGATAATGTAGAATACGGTTATTTTTCTCTTAATACTAGAACCAAAGATAATTCAATGATACTGAAGAGTGAACAATTTCAGACTAATAAGAGGAAGAACTTTTCCACACAGATGTACTGAAATTCTGACAACTAGATGAAATTGCAAAATGAAATCTGAATATTAAATAAAAACCATGGGAAAAATAGAAAGTGTCTACCAGCATTATTTTGCCTGCCTCATCAGGAAACAGACCTCTTTGCTAGCTGTCATTGTTCAGTATTAATATTTCTGATAGGATTAATGTACCCAACATTTTGGGGACGGGGGTTGACTCATGTAGAATTCTGGAAGTATAACATGGACACTCTGACACAACGGCTGTTCATGATGAGTCCAAAAACACCCATTTACTGGAAAGCAAACCGTTAAGACTACTTCCATCGTTATATGTAACCCCCATCCACCCCGAATGTTGTTATGTTATTTTAGTCTTTGTTCTTGACAAATGTGATTTTTTCCCATGATATTCTCTTCACAGAGGTTTTGGTCCAAAAATTAACTATTTCCATGAAAATTGGGAAAATGTGGACTTGGTTCATTTTTTACTATATAAACTGTATCATTCCAAGTGGGCTAGGCAATATAATATTTTCCTCTCATTACTGTAGCTGAATTGGCTAAGCTCAGATGATAGACCAGTGACAAAAGTAAGCAATTTATAGACATTATAACTCTACAACTCAGTGGCATTTAAATACACGAACTGTTGGATTGGACCCCTAGCCCATCTAGTTTAACAATCTGTTCTCACAATGGCCAACCCACTGCACAAGATGCCCACTAGTCTCCCAACAGATGGCCTTCAGAAGCAGTCACGCTGCCATCAAGGCTAGTATGAATACAACAAACAAGCATACATACAAACAAGGTTTCAATTTTCTGAAACATCTCCTTCCCGATAAACTTACTTAGTAAGGGATTTCAAGATTAACAAACCAGTACATATTAATAATAAATATTACATGCTTCTCACTCATTTATATGTATAGCATAAAGAATACACAGCAGTACTGACTGCTTTGTATTTTACCTGTACATCTGATGCTAAAGTCTCATATGTGTCCTTCAAACAATGCCAATTTTGCCTGCCCAGTGTTAAGGCTACACCAGGAAGACTGTATGCACAATGTTTTGCAATTTCAGTATCAACTGTCTGGGCCCGAGCAGGGTCTGTCATAGATAAATACTGCTCCAACAAAGGCTGAGGTATAATATCCTGGAGATAGAAAAGAAAGAATACTAAAGTATTGATAACGATAAATTAAACAAGAGTAAGAATATATCAGTACTAAAAGGCATCTGTTGTAGCATAGCATTCTATCTCTTCCTCCAGATGGCAACTACACAATGGACCAAACACCATCAGTTCTGTGATGGGGAACAGTCAGCTTCTTCATTGCTCAGCCACCTATGCCAAATGTCACACCAGTCTGCCAAGGCCAATGAACTAGATAAATGGAGCTGGCAATAAGTTACAAACCAGAAATAGACACATTTTATGTATACAGTATTATAAAATTATACATGTTTACAACAGTGATGGCAAAGGAAAACCTCTGATATCTCAACATTTGGTCTGCATATTTCAACATTACACAATATAGTTGTTACATTCTGAAATTGGTACAAGAAAACAATGCATTTCACAAGTAATAAATAACTTTGTCCAAGCCAAACTATGTTTATTTTTTTTATGATAAAATCCCAAACGGAAGAAAATTCCAGATAAGATAAGTGAAATATTCATCTGGGTAAGTCTAGATTAGGTATAATATTTTTTGTAATAGGAGGAGGCAAGAAGTGTGAGTTGGGCGCAGTTTCAAGAATAATGCATGCAGCCAGTTTTAGAAAATAATGTTTTATCAGGTTTAAATCTCTCTACATAATAATCAAAACATGCTTTAGATTCAGTCAGCACTGAAGTACAAAAGCTGGTTTAAGTACATGTTTAAAATAAATTTCAATTATGCCATGAATATCAGAAAAATTTGGAACAACCTGTAATTTTGATTTATCTTCTTCAAGATATGGATCATTCTCCTGTGCCTCTAAAGCTTTGTTGACATCATTGTGTTGTTCTTCTGAATTCTGTAAAAGTGTATAATAATAAAATATATGGCAGTGTTAAAATGCAATGCAACTGAACTGCAACAAAAAGCCTATTTGTAAGAATTGAATTACTATGATAAAAAACAAAACCAAAGTACTGCTATATTATAATGATTCTATATTCCAATTTAAACAGAACATTGGGCCAAGTATTGAGAAAACCAATCATCAACATTTGCTTTATTTGGCCTGGCACAAAAGTCAGAAAATTTCAAGCTTAATATTTATTCTTCTTCCCATGTCAGCACTGTGATACAATTTTTAAACATTTTTCCAATAATTCACTGACGGTGCCTTTCTGAGTGGCCTATCTGCAGGTCCTTAAGCTTCCTTTACATAGGGCTTTGCCAATCTAAGTATTTATTGGGAGAACTTCCAAGCCTCAGTAATTAGATCACTTTTAGGGCTTGAGTTAAAGCTAGTATTAGGTTATCTTTAACATATGTCTAATTGAGCGAACCTTTCAACTAACATTTGGTTTCTAATGTAACTTTAGATCCAGTACCCTAAAGGGTACCAGGCTAAAATTCAAAGAAACCAAAATTATGAAAAATGATTGATGAGCAGTTGACCATTGCCTGTCCTTTCCCACAATACATATTTACCGCATTTTTTATTATAGTTGGACTAGGTGGATTAATCACATCACTGAGACTTGGCAATGAAGATAAGATGCTCTCATCTGCTGTACTGGAAGTAAAGTCCAAATTGGGTGTGTCTTCTTGGTGGCTATCATTAACTTCCACATCCTGCTTGCTGCCACAGCCACTGACAGAATCAAGATGGGCAGCTCTGAGTGCAGCAGACAGTACTTGAACCTGAGCTAATTGAATGGAATAAATCCCATTAAGTTTTCAAATAACTAATTTTCCAAAATATTAAAAGCATGCATCATAAAGAATTTCATTAAAAGAACTGTGATGAAGAATGAAAATGTATTACATACTAGTCCTTAAATTCAGAGAAGATGGGTCTATTTATGGCTATATGGAATGTTCAGATTCAGAGATGTTTGCAAAGACCTTGGAAGTCACGTAAAAACATTTCATCCAGGTTCTACACAAGAAAGCCTTTACATATGTTGAGACTCTCTTGAACTCAACAGTCTACGAAGGGAGTCATAGACTAAGAATGAAATTCTAAGCACTCTTACTAGACATAAAGAGTCTAAATACAGTGAGATTTCCTTCTAAGTAAAAATACTTAGGATTGGTATTTAAAAATAGTTTTTATTTCACAGAGTGATTACTTGATCTTGTTTTGCTTAATTAAATGAACTATGCTAAAATGATTTTGTTGATGAAGTACGAATATTATTGGTAAGTGACTGGGGAAAAGAAAGAAGAATTGATGCTCACTTCACAAAACATATGAGTCATACTATATCATAATAATTACACTTAGGCAACAGATCAAGAATCCCAATGGTTTCTTTCCATCTAGTCAGATCGGGCAGAATGGGGATGCTATGGGTCCCATCAATGAAGAAGTGTCATTGATGGGTCCTAGGAAATGTGACTTCTCTGTCATGTAGGACAGCCCCCTTCAAAGACATTGACAGTCACAATCCTATTGGCCTTCTGGAAAGTCATGAAGACCTGGCTATTTACCCAAGCTCTGGAGCTAGGGTGTTAATGGGACACCAATATGGGTGTGGGTGGGCTCATTAGAATTTTATTTAGATTTTTTAGGGGCTTTGACTTGTTTTTTCTTTAATGGACTATAGATTTGGTTCTGTTTTTATCTTTGTCCACCTCCCTGCATTTGATAGATGGGAGGCCATATAAATGTGCTAAATAAATAAGTGTACCTGAGAACTGGGAAGTTAGTATGTTAGAGTGGCTGGTTATGTCTGGGAAGAATGGGACTAAGGTCCTCGTAGACCTGACCCTGTCTTTTGGAAACCTTAAAGGTCTGGCTGTTCCTACAGGCACTGGAATGATGATGGTGACAGGTGAAACCACTAGAGTGTGGTACACTTTGGATCTGCCTTTCCCTGGAGTGGTTGCTTTAGTATTGTAAATTACTGTTGTAAAATGTTTTCCACCTTGATGTTTTAACCATTTTGTAAGCTGCCAAGATGTACTTGGCAAGTGGGCAGCTTCAGAAACTAAATTAAAAACAAAACAAAACACTGCCAAAGCACCTGCTTATCCTCACTACCTGCTTATCCCCAGCATCTGCTTCCCTGACCACTTCTGGAATGAAAAAGGATTGAAGATTGTGCTCTAATTCAAAAAGAACCTACCAAGATAATAAAGATAGCAGTTCGCTACCATGCAGCAAATCATATTTCATTCAGCAAACCAGCTGAAGTAACATAGAAAGGAATGTGTGATGGATGCTCCTGACAAAGGATAAAAGGACAAGCTATACGGGTCTCTGTTGGAAGACACCGGTTTGTGCATGCAGGAATCACCTATGAAGTACTCCTGTCCTCCCCAAACTCCGTGTATCTCCCAGCTAGGGTGCAGCAGGGCATGTAAGAGAAAGCATGAGAAAGCATGTGCATGTGCTTCTACAAACAGGTACAAGCCCAGTAAGGGGACCTGAGCCTCATGAGACCTTACTGTCAACAAGCATGAAAAGCCACTTTGATGCTATTGCTGTTATTTTAAGCTAGCTCAACCTACAATTTCTCTTGTGGCCAAAATTTCCTGACATCCTACAAATAGGACCTTTGGTGAACAAAAACAAGCCTCCTGGATTTTTTCCCTTTTATTTTTGTGAATGTGTATTGTTATAGGTTTTAATTGTATATTTATTTATTGTTTTAACGTGTTGTGAGCCGCCCAGAGTCCCCCATTGGGGGGAGATGGGCAGGGGACAAATTTAATTAATTAATTAATTAATTAATAAACAAACAAGCTATCTGCCAAAGGGAAAAATAGCAGAAAGAAGCACCTCACCAGGCAGAAATGCTTGAGGGAGAAATATCACTGTCTCTGATGAGCCCAAGCTGTAATTCAGAAATGGGTTCCCCTTACCATGCTCTATCCTCTTTCCTACACTTTTACTATCTCCTTTGTGAAAAAGAACAGGATGCAGAATCTTCTCTCTCAGTCTAGCTGAAGCTAAGAAGAAAAAAAAGCTATTCTTAACTAGAAGACAAAGCTAAGCCTGAGCTGGGAAGGGTGTTCTCCACCAGATGCAAAAATTTTAGCCCTGCCTTCTGACACTTTCCTGACAGTTCCATCTTTGATGACTCAGAATGTAAGTTTTTATGACTGTCAGAGGGAACTATTTGGAGTTCTAAAAATGCTTTTTCTTTATAAAGAGGCACTTGGGAAGAACATGGCAACCAGAGCAGAACATTTCAAGCAGGCAAAAACACCAGAGTGGCTACTAGTAGAACTTACCTTGAACATCTGGGTCATCCATGTGCTCCTGCAAACTTTGCAGAACTTTTTTAATTTCAGTGCTGGCAACGCAGTTATTATACAGTACCTCCGAAGCTGAGGAGCTCTCATGTATCTCTGTCTTGCACTGAAGAAGCTCTATATCTTGGCTTATGTCAGGAAGAGGAGGTCGCCAGTATAAGAAAGTATTAAACACATCCTGTCCAGACTGAACTCTTGAACTAATTTCCTGATAATTGTTGATTTGACAGTCTTTAATATCATTAGTCAAAAAAGTCTCATCACTCTGAGACAATATAGTCTGATCTACTCCAAAATTGACATGTATGGCTGAACATTTATTCTGCGCATCCAAATGTGTAATTTCAGAACAAACCACATGGGTAAAAGAGGATTCCACTGCCAAAGATTCCAATTTATTTTCCACTGATTCCTCAGATCTGAGAAGAGAAATACTGTCAAAACAAAACTGAAAGAATAAACTTACATAAACTATGCTCACCTAAATGTAGTAACTTAAATACAATTTCAGCCATGATAGTCATAGATTTTCTTTCAAAATTAATCCTGGTTTTAAAAATATTGGTGCCTCATAAGATCAGGCAAACTTAGATTTAACTTAAGTAACTTCAGTTATTTACTAATTACTTGGCCCTCCAGGTATTTATTTGCTGTGAGGTCAAGAACTAACCCTGAATTCTAACTTACTTGATCAAGGGGATCCCAAAATCAAATAAAAGCTTTGTCTCACCACTGATACTTCTTCCCACATTCAGAAGAGACAGGAAGTGATTAAAAAAAAGTCCAATACCCTCTGAAATTCTGGATTAAATTCTGAAATTATTCTTTTCAAAATTTGCAACCATGGGTAATTATTTTGAAACTGTCTTGTTGCAAAAATGCTTCTTAGAAAGACTTACAATCACTACGTTACCCCTAATCTGCAATTTGTTTCCCCTACGTTTTCACACCCATAATTCTATGTAAGACATGGAGAGATGAAACAATTGGAGAAATTAAAAAATAATTTTTCTCTATCCAAGTAAATTTGAGATAAAGATTTTTAGCATGAAGCAAATTAATAGCTGCATCACTGCAGTATCATATAGTAAGAACTTTGCATTTGATTTCACATTTCTTTATGAAGCATTCAGTCATCTACCTTTCTATTACATTTACTGCTGTTTTAAAGAACAGTTCCTCCAGTTGTCTTATATTTTAAAGTCCAGTTTTTAAAGTTATATCCTTCTTTCAATTCAACAGTAAAGAACCTCTAAAAAACTGGCACATCACATATTTGCTCTATTTAACAAACTTGTTAAGACAAGGTAACAGCCTATCCACCATTACTTACTTGGATTTTATGAAGTTCAAATATGAACTTTGAAATTTCTAGCTGTATCACTAGTTACACTAAATCACTGTATACTTTGAAGGCTATTATAATTATAAACCTGGTGTAAATTCTATTACATGATAATACTTTTTGAAATGAATACTGAAATTAGAACTGAAATCCTTAATCTAGAAAAATACCACACGAACCCCATTATTGCTTTCTTAGTTGGATCAAAAACAGAGTTCCAGTTTCAAGCTACCCAGTTACCATTAATGACAAATCAGTATACCTAGACAGCATTGAGTTTGCACTGTTGTCTGGGCATGGACTAGAAGGCCGGATGCTGAGTGTCCCATCCTCTCGAATGTAAAGACCAGCACTGGAAGGGTTTGCAAAAGTAGAAATAAAAGGACCAAGTGACTGGAAAGCAGCTTGACGAACCTAGAATATTGGAAAAATAAAACAATACAATGGCATTAATATTAATTCCTACTGAGGTTAAATTTTCATGAATTACATGCTTAATATGATTCAAAAGCGAAACCATCAATTCAGAGTTGGCACCTTTAATGCCACTTATTTGGACTCATAACAAAATCCATAAACTCTAGGGGAAAGATGCTCAGTTTCTGCAAAAGAAGAAATATCATTTCACTGTATTAGTGTGCTAGAAGGAAAGAGAAGAGGACAACCAGCAGCAACGTGGGCTCAATTACAGCAGTGGTACACCATTGGAAGATCTGAAGGACCAGACTGGGGAGAGATCCTCCTGGAGGAAATTTGTTTTGTGATTGCTAAGAGCTGACATCAACTTGATGGTACATAATAATCAATCAATATTAGTGAAAACAGTGTAATTGCTTCAAATATGTACATTTTATTATTCTGGCTAAATGCCATGACAAAAAAAATGGACAGAAATTCATATAAAATCTACGAAAAGCTAGCCATACATACATACATACATACATAACATACAGCTTTGACTGAAGTTAATTTTGTCTAACATTGATGGAAATGTTAGTACTATCTGCACAGCATTTTTCCAAATTTATTAATGACGAGTGGAAAAATTATTGAGTGATCAATTATTACAATCTAAAAGATCAGAATATGTCCCAAAATCTACAATATTACTTGCAACGAACAATTGGTTCAAGCTCAACTGTTTAACATTTAAGAAGACAAGCACGTATTCAAAATTAAATAGAAAATACCTATTTGCACAAACAGTGAGTTTTAATATATGGAAACTACTTCTGAGTCTAATTTATTTTACAGAAATAGGAGATGTTGACAGGAGCTAACAATATTGCTATTAAATGAAACCATGATCATGCATGGCATTTTTCAAAGTATTCATTTGCTTTTATCAAACAAAGATTCTCTGCTATTATGGAATCACTGCAATTTAAGATGAACAAATCCATATTCTATTTACCCATCTGCAAGGATCACTGATGAGACCGATGAAGAGGGGAGACAGCTTGGTCCTCCGAACCTCAGGTGAAATGGTACAGGAGACAGCCATGAAGCATTCAGCACAAGCTTTCCGCATACCCCAAATGCTATCAGAGCAGAGCTCAAAAAACTTTGGAATCTGCCAAAATAAAGATACAGCAGAACAAACAATTGATTTGCACAGTATACTTTATCTTGTTTTCTTGGAAAATGTTTACTTTCAAATACTTATCAGATTAGCAGGAAAAACAAACATTTGTTTAGCAGCTTGTAGCAAAGAGTAAATAATTATCAAATGATTTAATCACAAATAAATTAAAACATGCACGATCAACTTAGAATTACTTAAAGACACTATATTCATGTACTTCACACTTCTAAGTAAATAACGCCATAATGGAAAGCTCAGTTGTCTGAGAATGTCAGTCTAATTTGAGTCTCTGATGAGAAGCTGACAGCAGGATAACCTTAAAAATATTCAAGTCCTTTCAGCAAGGCTTAGGAAAGGAATGTTAACATTGAAGGATTACCCTTGTAAAATGAAGTTATCAATAGCATCATCATACCTAACTAGAGATCAAGTATGACTGCAGTTTTAGCCTGAGGGAGAAATCTGACACTTGATGAATTTCTGGAAGAAGTGAGAGACAGAAAAAAGTGTATGGAGCAAAACCATAAGTTTGATACTATCTTCCTACAGAGACCACACATTATTTCAAAATATAATTGTTGTGATCTCCAGTTACTCATATGTACTTTTGATCTAATATTCTATGTGCTGTGATGTGATATGTATTTCTTCCAAAATGAGAAGGCAAGGAAAGTGAAAACACCTAATGTTCTATCAAAAGAAAGCATATATTACTGAATTTGTTCCTCCTTTCTACAAGTGTGTTGTTCCTTCAACATGATACTCTCAAAGACATGTTCAAACTCCCAATACAATACAGCATTCCAGGGTGAAAGTCACTTAAATGGCTTGCTTTAACCCAGTTCTGTGTAATCATATACAGAAGTTACCCCAAGTGACAGTGAGATGGAGTTCATTCCTTTGGCAACAGTCATGAATTATTCAGGTAATAGACTAAACTAGCAAAGTACTTCCTTAGTGGCTTAATTCCATTGCATAAAGCAACATTTTTTTTGAAAGTGTGGCACACAATGCCAGAGAGCTCACAAGACAATGGATGGAAGATCGCCAGCAAGTACCTTTCTACTTTCTGAGCAGACTTATCCGTTTGATGCAAAAGTAAGGAACTAATGGTTCCAGAGACCTGTAACATGCCTGTTTTTTTTTTTACCATGTTTGCCTTTCAAAGTAGGAATAATCATGGACACAAGGGAATTGCAAGAATGTGAGCAGGGAAAGGGGTGTGTGTTGAAATTTACAAGCACCAGGAAGGGAAAGAAATTGGTTTCCTTAGTATGGATCCACTGGGACCAGAGTGAGTCAAAAGCAACATATGGCCTATCAGTGTTTTGCAAGTTGCAGCAATTTAAGAAAAGCTGATTAAAGGAAATGCACTTTTCTTTTCTGAATTGGTGAATGAAAGTGGTGGTCTACAAAATGAAACTGCTTTTTTTGGACAGTAATTTTGTTTGCCAATCCAAAAAAGTTCTGCCAAGGCTGAAACTCAAGAACAAAATTTTAAAATGAAGACTTTTTTTTAGTAGCAATGGATACTTATTACTTTATAGTAGAGAAAATAAATATTTGTTCACCTACATTAAGCAAGTTCTAGTAACTTTGCATTCTACAATCAAGGTCCAGCAATTACTGGAAGAGGGAGGGGTCTCCAGTAAAGGTTTTCCCTTAATCCAAGCATTTCAGAGGAGACTGTTTTGTATACATACAGAAATCATTACTTTAATATTCTTATGTGACATGGACTGCTAACATCCTGTAATTCTTTGGAAGAATGAAACTCCAAGACGTGTAACTTGACTCTCAGATTTTAACATACCAAATTCTTTTCAGTGGCTTCTTGCCCAACTGCACTGCATATATCACCAAAGCTTGCTGCACAAACCTAAAGCAAGAGAAACAAAAATATTGCTTCTTTGTTGATACCATAATTTTAATCTACTCTGTGTTTCTTTATACATACATCCTAACTTAATTATGGTTCTTCATAAACAAAAGCTGAATTCTGCACTACAAGCACGCACAGGAGGAGGGGGCAAATGACAAAATGTGTCTCACGACAGAAGAAATACAATAATTTCTCTACTTGCTTCAGAGGTCAAAATGGAAGCACAGAGGAGTGGGATTTGTATCATAAAGTCGCCTTGTGCACATCATCATTTGGATATAATAATGTTCTGTACTTTTATCAGCCAGATCTTGTATGTATGTATGTATGTATGTATGTATGTATGTAATCTCTGTAGGCCCCATTACAATATTTATAACAATAAGCCCTTAAATGCCCTTCAAGTGTGCATCAATTGATTTGTATTGGCTATGGTTGGTTTTAGATGGTGCCAGATGTCAATTATACTTCATAACAGCTACCTTAATAGCACAGGTTGGCAGCTCAAAATGTAAAACAAGATTTACTTGTTTGGGCACTTATATAAAAAGTAAAAAATAGGGGGGGGGGTGTTCAGTAGTACTTACAGGTTAAGTTAATTTAATTCCAAAATTTTATTAGGTATGTTCCAATGCAGATGATTAAATTAGTATAAAATCAACAAATGTTAACCTTCCGGACTTGAAAGAGTTTTCCATCACTGCAAAGCTCACAGAATCGAGGAAGCATCAAGCGTTCAAAAGTAGATTTGTTCACCACAGAAGCCATTTTGCAGATTATCTATTGAGAAGAGATTTTTTTCTTTATTTTGCTATTTTTCCTAGATTTTTAGCATTTCTGTTAAAAATCATATTAAAAAATGCAACTTGCTTGAAAAAACTTATTACAGTTCAAGAATAAAATTCACCAGATGCACAGGTGTTAGGGTCTTTTAGTCTTGAAATAAAATAAGATCTCCTCAAAAGAAGATCCCTATGTGTATCCCAACTAAGAAAATGGAAAGTGAGGATAACTGAAAGGAAACTTAAACATCAGTGTAGGATGATATTCCATCACCCAAGAAAACTACAGATGGAAGAGACTTAATATAGCTGATCTCACAGTCTGTGGATTTTTTCAAATGAGCATCTATCATCTTTCTTCCATTACAGTTTTAAAATTTCACCAGGCTTTCACCTTAGCCAGGCTGGACACACTTATGTGTAAGCCAATCAGAGTCATCAAGGAATCAGGTGGCCTTGAAACTGAATAAAAAGTACAGTTCCCTTAAAGAAATGAGCGACTATATCAGATTATTTGACAAAGTTAGGTGTTCTCATACTGGAAGTGCTATAAACAGAATAAACAATCAAAGAATTCCACCAATAACAGATTGTATCCAGCAAAATAACAGCTGCTTTTACAGACTGACATTTTTACATTAGCCATGACTGCATCTGTTTGTGGCTTTCCCTTTTGGAGGGAAGAAGTCTGGATTACATCACTGACGGGAACCAGAAAACTAAAAGTGATTGCCACAAGCACAGAGCAACACATCCCTAATCATATTATATCTTTATATGGCTTTCAACTGTAAGCAGTTTGTGGCAACATTTTTGCTGAAAAGTAAGATATAAATGGGAGACTACCAGACAGTATCAGGCTGGAAATAGACCAAAAAAAAGCAAATCACTTTTGTACTGTTGTCTATCCTTGAAGTCACCAGGAGCAGAACATGATTGGAGAGTGACTATCTTTTTAAAGTACAGGAAACAAATTAACAGTGGTTCATGGAGGAACTGAGGGTGCTGAAGAGGGCCAAGAGATGTCTAGAGCACCGCTGGAGGAAGACACGGACCGAATCCGACCGAACACATTAGAGCCGCCATTAAGGCCTATATTGTGGCGATAAGAGCGGCGAAGTGCCAATACTTCTCAGCCCTTATCGCGTCCACAGAGTGCCTCCCAGCAGCCCTGTTTGGGATCACTAGATCCCTCCTCGGTAAGGGGGATCTGGAGATTCATTTGCAGGGCCACATGGAGGAATTCTCAGAGCACCTGCAGGACAAAATCGCTCGGATTCGTTCCAAGTTAGACTCCGAGCGTGGTGCACGGTCTGGGGAGATAACAGAGGATCGTTTTTGCCCAGTTATCTGGGAATGGTTTGATCCTGTTGTTCCTGAGGAAGTGGACAGGATCCTCCAGACTGTGAGGGCCACCACTTGTCATGTGGACACCCATGCCCCTCCTGGTGAAAGCAGCTCGGGAGGTAACATGCAGTTGGATCCAGTCGATAGTTAATACATCCTTGCAGGAGGGAGTGTTTCCAGCGCCTTTTTAAGAGGCGTTGGTGCACCCCCTCCTCAAGAAGCCCTCCCTGGATCCTACCATACTGGACAATTTCCGTCCAGTCTCCCACCTCCCCTTTTTGGGGAAGGTGGTTGAGAAAGTGGTGGCATCACAGCTCCAAAGGGTTCTGGAGGAAAGGGATTATCTGGACCCTTATCAGTCAGGTTTCAGGCCCGGTTTAGGAATGAAAACGGCATTGGTCGCACTTATGGATGATCTCTGGCGGGAGTGGGATGGTGGAAGTGTGACCATCCTTGCTCTCCTTGATCTCTCAGCGGCTTTCGATACTGTTGACCACAGTATCCTATTGGGACGGCTCAGGGACTTGGGGGTGGGCGGCACAGTCTTGTGCTGGTTCACCTCCTTTCTTTGGGGTCGATCCCAATCGGTGGTGATAGGGAGCGAGAGGTCCCATCCTCGGCCCCTCCTCTGTGGGGTGCCACAGGGCTCGGTTCTCTCTCCACTCCTTTTCAACATCTACATGAAACTGCTGGGTGAGATCATCCGTCATCATGGGATGAGGTATCATCAGTATGCTGATAATACTCAATTATATATCTCCATCCCTGGTGAGGTAAGTGATGCCGTGACCGCCCTCTCACGGTGCCTGGAGGCTGTAAGGGTCTGGATGGGGAACAACAGGCTCCAGCTGAACCCTGGTAAGACGGAGTGGCTGTGGGTTAATGGCTCCTCTGTATCTGGGACGTTGTCATAGTTGGTGCTGGATGGGGTGGCACTACCCCAGACAGACCCAGTGTGTAATTTGGGGGTCCTCCTGGACTCACGGCTCCTGCTCAAAGAGCAGGTGGCAGCCCTGGCCAGGAGGGCTTTTGCACAGCTCCAGGTTGTGCACCAGTTACGCCCTTTCCTGGATTGGGATGCCCTTCAAACGGTCACTCATGCCCTTGTTATCTCCCAGACTACTGTAATGCACTCTACATGGGGCTACCCTTGAAGAGTATCCAGAAGCTTCAGCTGGTCCAGAATGCAGCCGCGCGAGCTATTTTGGGGGTCCAAAGGACCCATATAACACCATTGCTCCGTGAGCTGCATTGGGTACCGGTTTGCTTCTGGGTCCAATTCAAGGTGTTGGTTATCACCTTTAAAGCCCTACATGGCATGGGGCCAGGTTACCTGAGGGACCGCCTCTCCCCCACGATTTCAACCCATCCCACCCGATCTCACAGAGAGGGCATGCTCCGGACCCCCTCGGCAAAAGAACTCCGACTAGCGGGGTCCAGAAGGTGGGCCTTCTCTGCTGTAGCCCCCGCCCTTTGGAACATTTTGCCCCCGGAGGTGAGACAGGCCCCCTCACTCCCGGCCTTTTGGAGGGACTTGAAGACCTGGCTCTGCCATCTGGCCTGGGGTGGGGAGGAAGGTCATCAGATATGGGGTTGGCTAGCCCCCTAGAGGCCTGGTGTTGTTTCTATCGGCCTCCTGGATTTTTCCTTTTCCTTTTATTCTTTGTAAATGTGTCCTCTTATAAATTTTAACTGTATATTTATTAATTGTTTTAATATGTTGTAAGCCACCCAGAGTCCCCATTGGGGGGAGATGGGCGGGGAAAAGTTAATAAATAAATAAATAAACAGTTGTAAACATTCCTTCTACTTGTTTACCCACAAAAGGTTCCATTCCCTGAAACTTCAGCATATAAAAGTTTATGTGCATGTTTGTCTTTTTAACATTTTCACATGATCTAGAACAGTGTTTTTCAACCTTGGCAACTTTAAGATGAGTGGACTTCAACTCCCAGAATTCTCCAGCCAGCACCTCCCTACTATCAATTCAGCAAAGAATCACAAAAAAATAAATCAGCTACTTACACTGACTGCCTCCACCTTGTATTCATCATCACTATCCGAAGCAGAAAGCTCCAAGAGAATTGGACACACTTTATTTTCAATATCATGTTGAGCAATAAGATGTTGATCCAGTAATATTAGCAGTGAATCCTGGCTTGCTTTTCTAACCTAACAATGTGCAAAGGAGAAATAATAACATATTATTAGTGAATGATATTCAGACTGTGACTAACATATATGAAACTGACTGATTAAATTTCTTGTGGGGCAGTAAGTTCCACTGGTTTATCACAAGACTACACATAATGGCATTGCTTTTAAGAGAGAAAAGTGATGGCTTATGTACAGACATGCTTTATCCATATCCTGGATATCTGAGAGAAAGGAAGCACATATTAATTTGGTTAGATTAAGTTGGCAATTCTCGGAAAGCAATTCAAGTGCTGGTTTTGACTATAAAGCCATTTATGGTTTGGCACCAAGATACTTACAGGTTTACCTTCTCTGCACAGATCTGGTCCACCCAACTCATTCAGAGTGGACCTCCTGCCAACATCTTTCAATGGCTCCCCATGTATGAGAGGTGGAAAGGTCTGGAGCTCACAAGAAATTATTCTCTACTGCAGTTCCCATGTGTAATGGTATGTGGGAAAGACCTTGGGAGATGGGGTGAAGAGATGCTGCCTAGGAAACAGTCAGATAAGAGAGGGCATAGCCCGCAGCTGCATAGTTGGCAGAGCAAGAGGCTCAGAAGGGACCCTAGCTTCTCGGGCTGTAAAGGAGATGGCAGGAGATTTGTACTTTCAGACTTGCAAGACTGATGTCAGCCTTCCCAGGAAGACCAGACAGAAAACAGGAACATATGAGCTAATTCTACTTTATTGTAAGGCTACATTCCTTACTTACAGCTTCCCAGGGTATAAAGGAGACGGTGGGAGATTTATACTTTCAGACTTGCAGAACCTTGCAAGTCTGAAAGTACAAATCTCCCATTATCCCCTTTACAGCCTGAGGAGCTACGAAGGGTCCCTCCTGAGCCTCTTGCTCCTCCCACTATGCAGCTGCAGGCTATGCTCTCTCTTATCTGACCATTCCCTAGGCAGCATCTCTTCACCTTGTCTCCAAGGTCTTTCCCACATACCATTTCACCATGCCACAAAACACTCTCCCTCACAAGGCAAGATTGGCAACCATTAAAGACAGAACTATTCTGGGTGGCCTTCTGGAAATAAATGGTCACCATGTTTATGTTTTAATTGGCTTTATGTTTTTACCTTGTTTTTATGTTCTTACTGTATGTTGGAAGCTGTTGATTCCTTCCAACAAAACATAATTAAGATTAAACACAGTTCATACAGATTTAGCTGTTATAAGGTGTGGTTATTCTAGAACAGAAACAAAAGCTTCTAAATGTCTCCTCACAGCTATGCCATAGGAGGATAAGGGAACATGTAAGCACAAAACTCGCTGTATATTATGCTAAATCAAGGTATCTAATTGAATATTACAAGAAAAAATTACAACAATAGAGTGAACAATAAATTCCATTCCAAAAGTGATACCTGATTATTTGGATCTGTGAGGTATCTCACCACTATAGGCATAAGGTATTCAGAAAATGCTGCAGGGAAGTTTGGCCTACTCTCCTGTAGAAAAATGGCAATGGGTGGTATCTGTTCCATTAGTTCTGTCCGTACAGTAGGTTCTGGAAATTAAAATGTAAAAAATATTTAAGAAGAGACTTCTTGGATCATGCTGGCATTTTGTGTCCCATTAGCAGCTGACGAGATGCATCTAGGAAGCTCACAAATAAGACAGAAGAATAGTAGCCTTCTTCCACTATTTCTCCCTAACACTGACTTTAAGTATGATGCCTGCAATTAGAAGACAGCATACAGTCATCAAACTATTAGAAACATAGTCCAATCTTCCATTAATTTTTCTAGTCACTTTTTAAAGCCATTTAGTAAATTGATGGACATTGCTGGCTGCAATTTCCAGAGTTAACTAATAATTATGTAAAAATAATTTCTTTTATTGGTTCAGAATTTTCATTAGTTTCAATGGCTGATTCTTAATGCTAATACTGAGAGGGAGAAAATTGTCTCTGTGTCAATGTTTTTCACACCATGCATGATTATACCTCTACCCTATTCCCCCCTTACAAAACTTATTTTTAAGCTAAACAGCTCCAAACACCACAGTCTTTATTTACAGAGGAGCTATTCCTTCCAATACTCAATGGGGTTGACTTTTCCTATACTTTCTCCAGCAATCTAATATCCTATTCGAAGGGCAGTGGAACTGAAAATACTTTAAATGCAATTTATATTGCATTATAAATTGATGTAAGAGCATTTTGAAGTTGGCAAAGTATTTTTTCTCCTAATGATATGTAACATTAGGGATCTTTTTTTAAACAGTAACTGCACACTAAGTTCACATTTTCACCGTGCTATCCAAAAGGATCCCTTTTTGAACAGTAACTGCCAGATCAAGCCAACTATATAAAGCTCAGATTTTTTTCCCTTCCAAATGTACCACACTGAACTTCAATACACTGAAGTACATTTCTTATTTTAAAGCCCATTCGCCCTATGTGGAGATAGATTTTTATACTTTTTTAAATAGCAATTTTATTAAAAATTACAACTGCAAAGATAAAAACTAATACAAACTAAAAAGAAAAGAAAAAAAGAAAAAAATAGAAGCTGCAGAAAAGGAAAAAATAGAAAAAGTAACAATATAGTAAAGAAAAAGAAAAGAAATATATACAGAAATGACTTCCCCCTTCATCATGTATAAACAATTTTAGTAACTTATTGCTTCTCTTAAAAAACAACAAATGATCTTTTCTTTCCATATCCCATCACTTATCTATAAACAAATCCTTAAAGCCTCGTTGTTTCAGTCCTGATCAGCAAAAGTCCATTAAGAGTTATTAGAGATAACAACATATCTATTTTAATCTTGTTCAAATAAACAAACTTTATATTCCTTCCTTTTACTTCTAACAATTTTGATCTTTAGTCCCTTCAAGTAATGTCCTAGAACTTGATTTCATTTTTTCTTTGGCCCTTCTCACAAAATTCTTCAAAGCGTTAACAACCCTCTTTTGTAAATCCAATATAGGAAAATTATCTAGGTCACTCTCTTTGTTTGTTGTTTGTGTATCCTTTTTAATTCTTAAGACATCAGCCGGTTTCTTTTGTATGCCCAGTGTAACATCTTTTTCCATGTTATTCTTATAGCCTATCATTTTTAAATCCACTTTCAAATCAGTTTTAACCTTGTCAGGTAGAACTTGTTCCTTATCCATAACTTCTTTTAAACACAGTCTATCTGTAAAGGCAGACACTATTAAAATTAACTTCTGGGTCCACTGTTCAATAATATCCTTCAATGCGTCCAATGTTAAAATATTTTACTTCATTCTGTATTTGTAAGTCGAGTTTAAGTGTTTTTCTCCTTTAATTGTAATCTTTAGGTACTTCTAGTTCCCTTTAGTGTCCAATTTTTAAAGTCTTTTCTTATTATGTTTTTTTTTAATTCGAAACAAAAGCATTTTCCCACGGGAAAGATTCTTTATAATTAATTCCAAAATTTTATTACAAATTTATCTGGACCTTTAGTCCATTTGTAATTTTCTAAAATCAAAGTTTTAATCACCCTTTTGCTGTTTATTCAAAAAAAAAAATTTTTTTTTAAGTACTTAAACTTGTATTTAAAACTTCTTTTGCTAAGGATTGAAGGAAACTCACCCAGTGCAATAAAACTTGTCGATCTAAATGTTTCCTAATAGCAGAAAAGCAGTTAACAAGCAATTTCCAAAAGTGATTAGAAAAGGAAATTTGCGAACCCAGCGTCCTTTCAAAGGCGCTGACCGCGATTTGAGCAAGATGGTTATTCCCTCGTCTCCCAGAGCGCTAAACCTGCTGGAGACCTCTGTCTTGAGGTCTCCTCATGAGAAGCAACCGTCTGGAGCACTTGTGGGCAATCTCAAGTTCTCTGCTTGTCCAGAGAGGAATTATTGAAGAGCTAGTCTACTTTCCGGCTCTTCATTCCACCACAGTTGTCGTCTCCAGTCCGCCATTTCTTCCCTTGAAGTTTGGAGACAGGCTTTTTAGAGTTCCTTACAATCTCCTTTTGATTTCATCACCCTGAATAATTTGGTATCACCAACAAATCTGGCTTCCTTATTTTCAATTCCAAGAAGGCTGAAAAGCATCTGTCCCTGCATAGCTGCTTGGGCAATAGATATTTGCACTTGTATCATTGGCGGAAAAAAGTCCATTCACTCTTATTCCCTGCATCCAATTGCCAATTCATGAGAAGAGTTATTTTCTTATCCCATGTCTGCTAAGGTTGCTCAGGTAACTTTGCTGAAAACTTTAAAGGTTTTTTTTGAAAGGGCAAACATGCAGTATCTGTTGGATCATCCAATCAGATGCTTTTTGATACCCTTGAGATACTTTAGAACATTAAACTAAAATGATAATTACAGACACTGTGTTGATCTTCTTGAGCATGACATTCCTCTGTTGTTGTTGTTGTTTTTTAATTAGAATTGCCTCCAATTTACCAATATCACATAATAAGCTAACTGCCTTATATTTCACAGATACCATCTTCAATTTATTTCCAAAAATGGGAGGTATCTTGTCCATTTCCCAGTCCCTCAGAGATAAAAGCCAATTTTAGGGACAATGTCCATATTTTGTTAGAAGACCAGCAAATTCACAATTTAGTTCCTTAAGAATCTATGGGTGGATACTATCTGGACTCAATATTGTATTATTTATTTGATTTTGATGCCATCCAATTCTGGCAGCTAGATGTTTCCGGAACAGTTTTTTTTTTTTTTTTATCTGCACTCAGTCGTTACCGACTCTGCAGTGACTGCTTGGACGAGTCCTTTTGCAGTTTTCAAGGCAAGGTGTTTTGGAAGTGGTTTGCCAGTGCCTCCTTCCTAGAGCAGAGCTCAGCTGGCGAGCGCAGGAGGCGGGGTTTCCGTTGCTTCACGCCCTTTTTGGGCACGCGTGGTTTTTCGCGCTTACCAGCAACTGCTCCCAACTCCTTTTTTGCAAGGCGCCGCCAGCATTTTTCCTCCCACCAGAGTGAGAGTACCCATTTATCTACTCATGTGAGTTTTTGAACTGTTGGGTTTACAGGAACTGGGGAGGAAACAGGAGCTCACCCTGCTAACGTGAAGGCTGGACTCGAACCGCTGAAGCGTCGACCATTTCTGGCCGGCAACTTTCAGTGTCATTAAGCCGCTGTGCCACTGCGTCCCCCTCCGGAACAGTAGTTAGTGATTAATAACTAATATAACATCTAAAATTGTATCAGCCACCTTAAAGGGAGGTGGTCTTGAGGTCACTAGACCAATAAAAATCACAAAACTATCTGGTATGAGAGCATATATAACAAAAACCAAGGCATACCTGCATAGCTTTTAATGTGTTTATTTTTAGTGTGTCGAGAAGGCCCAAAATTCTTTCTCTTGTCTAAAATCTTTGGAGATAAGAAGCAAGAACAACAACAAAATCTCTTGAGACTTCAAGGAGAAATGCCAAAATCTTACACCCAGAAATCTCAGGAGTTTGGGGATACATTTTAAATTTTATTTTGGCATAATACCTTTACAGCCTACAGATTGGAAATCAATGATACAAATTATAATTGGGAATTTATTTGCAAGATCTTTTAGAGATGTTGATAATCAAAGTCACTGCAAATCAGGCAAAATACTGAATTCATAAATTTCTGCATTCAGTGCCAACTATCATATAGGCAAGACTGAAAAAGACTGCTGTCTCAAAATCTATGGAACCTTGCCAGTCATTATAGACAGTCATAAACTAGATTTACTATGTACAAGCTTATACTCAAATACACTATTACAGAGAATACATTTTTAATGAATGAAAGTATAAAGACTGGAGGTATCACCTGTATCTTCAGATAGCCGTACCACTATTGCCATAACTGTCAAGAAGTCTTCTTCATTATGATTGAAATCTCGAAAGATATCAAGTAGACCCCTGGCAATTATTTGCCTGCATGAGCAACAAATACACACACATATATATATATATATTTATTGTTCTGAAATATTAATTCATAACTACAGCATTGTGAGCAAAATAACAACAGTATGGTCTGATTCAACTGCAGGTGTGTTTTATTGTCAGATTACATATTATGTTCAACACAGGTGGGCAACATTTGTCTGCTGTCCTTTAGGCCCCATCCACTTTTTCAAATTACTCAGATAATAGCTGGCAGAGAATAAAATACAAAGTTATACTGATTAGGATTTTTTAAAAGGGGGCTTCGATCCCCAAAGCAATTCTAAACTGATAAACAGGTAGGGGCAGTATCTAAAAGTTAAGTCATTGGTGAATTACAGCTTTCAAGGAGTATTTTTCTCTCTGCTTTCAGCATGCAGGGGAAGGTAAAATTTCCTCATTTCAACACAGTGATATGTACATATAAATCACTGAGTATGCATGTATGTGGGAAGGGACAAAGAATCAGGGAAAAACACTTGAACACATATATGTAAGTCTTGACTCACTGCTACCTTTGGATCTCAAGCATCAATATATTGTCCACCGCATGTGTACTTTGTAATACAATGTAACATAATATAGGTTCATGAATATAACAGTATAAGATCTAGACAAAAAAGATTAAAAATGGAAGCAATTCAATGACTATGTTACAAGCAGAATTTTTAAATGATGTTATTAATTATCCTCATAGCAATACTGCTATAAAGTCAAAGCAATCTTTCCCATTTTGTTCTGGTCCTGCTTATTACTGGAAAAAAGAGAATGTACCATGACAGGTAGTCCTCGCTTACCAACTGCCTCGCTTAGCAACTGTTTGAAGTTACGATGGTGTAAAAAAAAAAAAAAGCTTTGTGACCAATCCTCGGATTTACAACCGTCACAGTGTCCTGCGGTCAAGTGATTGCCATTTGCATGCTTCGCAACTGGCTTGTGACAAGCAGAGTTAATAGAGAAGGTAGAAGTAAAATCATTAAGTCACAGACACATGATGTTTCACTTAATGACCACGATGATTTACTTAATGAATGAAGGGGAAGTGAGGCCGTAAACCTGTCGCGGTTATGTGATTTTCTGCTTAGCAACGGTGGGGATTAGTGATGGAGCTGCCTGTCCCAATTGTGGTCGCTAAGCGAGGACTACCTGTATACAATTCCCTTCTCTATTTCTATGTTCCTTATCCTTCCACACAGCCAAAAACCTCTGAACCCATGGATTCTGCAATATCAAAACTATCTCTAATACTTTATCTGAAACAATGCATAATATAGTCTAAAACTTAGTTTGCCCGTGAGAGAGAAAAATACCCTGTATCCTTCAAATATTTGGACCAACTTTCAACAGCTCCAGGTAGCATAGTCAAAAGGTCTAAACAAAGAGTTATTCAAATAACCAAAGAGCATTAATTGCCTATCCCAGTTCCATGAAAACAAAAGGAAAGATTACAACAAAATAGTAATAGAATAATTATTTTCTATGTTACCTGTTAAATATATTATCACTAAAAGCATATTTTTCTAAACGTCCAAGTGGAGTCAAGTTATCCTGCCCTGGAATGTCCAGGAATGCAGTTATCCTCATGCTCTCACAATCTGGTCCATAGTCTTCAAACCCAACTTAAAAAAAAGAAAAATGACATGTCAGCATGAAGGGAGAAGGGGAAAAACCCAACACCAATTCCAATTACACATGTACCCGTTGTTGCATTTCCTTGATCAGACAGCAAATCTTGCTTCTGTATGTGTATGCTCCCTTCCACAGCACAAAGCCATCCATCAATAGAAAGGGTTAAAAAGAAAATAAATTTGTCAGTTAATATGTAAAGCCAGCAACTGGTTGCAAAAGGGTGGCTTTGAGCGACTTGTTTAAATATATGCCCAGAACAGTTTTAAAAACACAGGTTTAGAAAAATAAAAAACAGTTCACATGGCTACCTCACGATTAACTGACTACCCCAATTGCCACCCTAAACCTAAACTAAAATAACAATCATTTTGACCAAAATCTATACCTTGTCATAAGTAATCATAAAAAAGATAAACCAGATAATTCAGAGACTGAAATCCAGATGCAGATGTATGCAGGGAAACTCAACATAATATGTGAAAGCAGCACAACACAACTACTAGATTAGCGGTCACTCTTTTGGTTGCAGACACAAAGTGGAAAGTTTCGTTATTAGTAAAATAGCATTAAAAAGTAATATTAAGAAAAATCTTTCAAGACAATCCATAACTTCAATTCAGTAACAATCCTGTAACATTGCTGAAAAGGTACCTTAGACACTACTTTTCCTTAAAAAAAAAAAAAGAGAAGACCATATGAATTATACAGCCTTATATAGGTAATCCTTGCTTAACAACCCGAAACTACTGGAATCGTCGCTTAGCAAAGCGGTCATTAGGCAAAATATCAGATAACTGCACCACTTAGCAAAAGCAGTTCCGGTAGTCCTGGCTGTGGTTGTCAGGCAAGGATTGTGCCGTTGTCAGGCAAGGACCTCACACTTCTCCTTGCCCTGCTGTGCTCATCTCTGCTTCAATTCCCCTCACCCTGCCTATCTGCCCTATCTACTCCGCCACTATTGCCTACCCCCACTGACCTTCGCCGTCTTCTTCCTCCTGCTGCTGACAAGGGGAAGGTCAGCTGGGGTCAGCAGGGGTAGGCAGTGGTGGCAGAGTGCAGGGTGGCCAAAAGGGAAGAGATGTGGGGGAGACAGGTGGGTGGGGATGCTGAAGCACATGCTGTAGTCGTAAATGCAGGCAGGCTCCCAAGCGCCTGAATTCTGATCATGTGACTGCGGGGGCACTGCAACAGCTGTTAACTTCAAAGACCAGTTGTAAGTACCATTTGTTCAGCGCTGCTGTAACTTTGAATGGTTGTTAAGTGAGGACTACCTGTATAACCCCTGAGATTTCATTTCCTGTTCCCCTTTCCCAAGTACTTAAGCCTTATCAATACTGCTTCTGAATAAGACAGACAGTTTTTTTGCAGACTGAAGATAAACATAGTCAGCCAAGCAATTTTTTTGAAATGTGGAAATATGGTCATTTTCTGGCTGAATACCCCAATTGTTAACTTTGCAGTCAGTCAATTTATGCAAAACCTACCATTCTGGGAATCAAACATTCTACAAAACTTTGGAACACATTTCATGCCTCTTCCAAACACCCAGCTGGTCAGACGGTTCTTTTGAAGTTAATCCTCCAAATCAGAAGGTTATAACGATACACACACACACACACACACTTATACATTTATATATTTATATATCAAATTTGTCACCACCCATCTCGTTAAAAAGCTACTCTGGGCGGTTTACAGAAAAGATAAATATGAGTTAAAAATACAATATAACAATAGTCCTAAATAAATAATAAATATCTTCCAAGAATTGATGGAAGCTAGAAATTATTAGGCTCGGGGAGCGTCATCAGGGCACCAGCCACCCCCAGGTTTGATTAAAACTCTTCTTGCCCACACAAGCTGGTAGAACCAAGTCTTTAGTTCTTTTCGGACAGCTGGAAGGGTACAGGCCTGCTGCACCTCTAGGGGGAGAATACTGCAGAGGGCGGGGGCAACAGCAGACAAGGCTCTCCTCCTGGGCCCCACCAGCCGACATTATCTCACTGATGGGGTCTGTTACATGCCTTCTCTACCTCACCAGGTGAGACAGGTTGATGTGATGGGGGTGAGACAGTCCCTCAGGTAACCTGGACCCATGCCATGTAGGTCTTTAAAGGTAATAACCAACAACTTGAATTGGACCCAGAAACAAACTGGAACCCAAGGTAACTCCCACAGCAAAGGTGTTATATGTGCCATCCTTGGGGCACCCAAGATTGTCTACACGGCCACATTTTGAACCAGCTGCAGCTTCCAGATATTCTTCAAGGGTAGCCCCATGTATAGTGCATTGCAACAATCTAAACGAGAGATGATCAGGGCACGAGTGACTGAACAGAGGGCCTCCTGATCCAGGAAAAGGCATAACTGGAGCACCACATGAAGTTGGGCAAAGGGCCTCCTGGCCATGACTGCCACCTGCTCCTCAAGCAGGAGTCGGAGTCCAGGAGGACCCCCAGATTATGCACCGGGTCTGTCTGGGGTAGTGCAACCCCATCCAGAACCAAAGATGGTAAACTTCTGGATACAGAAGAGCCCCCAACCCAGAGCCACTCCATCTTACCAGAGTTCAGCTGAAGCCTGTTGCACCCCATCCAGACCTCCACAGCCTCCAGGCACTGTGAAAGGGTAGTCACAATGCAGATGTATAAATGGGTATCATCTGCATATTGATCATCTCATCCCATGGTGGCAGATGGTACTCAGTGATTTCATGTAGATGTCAAAAAGGAGCAGAGAGAGTACTGAACCCAGCAGCACCCCACAATGGGATCAACCCTGTAGGAAGGAAGAAAACCAGCGCAAAACTGTGCCACCCACTCCCAACTCAAGTCAACCCAAAAGGATACCATGGTCGATGGTATTGAAAGCCACTGAGAGGTCAAGAAGAGCAAGGATGGATGCACTACCCCCATCCCGCTCCCACTAGAGATCATCCATGAGTGCAACCGATGCTGTTTCTGTCCCATATCCAGGCCTGAAACCTGATTGAAAAGGGTCCAGATAATCCATTTCCTCCAAGATCCTCTGGAGCTGCAGCGCCACCACCTTCTCAACCACTTCCCTAAAAAGGGGAGGTGGGAGACTGGACGAAAATGGGCCAATACGGTGGGATCCAGTGATGGTTCTTGAGGAGGGAATACACCAGCGCCTTTTTAAAGGCAGCTGGGGACACTCCCTCCCTCATGGATGAATTCACCATCGCCTGGACCCACCCACGTCACCTCCTCAGTAGCCTTAACCAGCCAGGAGGGGCATGGATCTAGTCGACAAGTGGTAGCACTGACCATCCAGAGGACCCTATCCATTTCTTCGGGTTCAACAGGATCAAACTTTTCCCAGATAACAGGGTAAGTTCATACCCGAGCATCTACAGACCATGCCCCACACTTGATATAATGATTAAGCACCTACTCACTTATTCAAACCCATGACTCCATGACGAAGTTTCTGGATGAGTACCATTTTTTAAAAAGTTAATTAACAAATTAAACAATACATCATTTATGTATAATGAACATTAGCAATACAGTATAATATTGACATTTACTAAAAAAGGTATTGTCAGGTTCAGCCCAAGAACAACAAAACAGTACAGTGTAGTTCCTTTATTGCTTACACACTATAGACAGAATCTCACCAAACTAAACCTATCCTAAAGCTACTAGCGGATATATCCTGTGAGAGTCTAGGGAGGAGCTAGTTAGCCTCAGCCTCTTCTTCTCACGGTCCTGCTGCGGACTGAGAAAGTGCTTGCCTTGCTCCTTCCTTTGGAATGCACCCCCTCCCTCCTGATAGCCTTGATCTCTCATACCAGTCTCCTCCTCGCCTACGCCTTCCATTACAGGTATGGAAATTTATCTGGATGAAACAACTCCAAATTTGAGTAGATTACTTGAAAGTCGACTTCCTTGCTCCTTAATTGGGGAAAAAAGAAACCAGTTCAGATATTGACAATCCACACATATCAGCAATCCATTGCTACAAGCCAGTTGTAGATTTGTCCTTCCAATGTTGTGTAATGATTCTTTTAGCCATTCTTCCATGCACAAAAAATTCACACTTCCTTCTTGTTGTGATAGAATCCAGATGTACAACATACAGGTAGTCTTCGATTTAGCGATGGCAATTGGGACCGGAATTTCCGTTGCTAAGCAATGTGGCCATAAAGCACGACCGCACCACTTAGATACGGTAATCCCTGCTCTCCCAGTTGCTATCATTAACTGAATCTACATGGTTAGGCAAGGCAACTTCCTGCTGGCTTCCCACAACCAAAGTCAGTGGGGAAGCTGGCAGGAAGTTGCAAGTCCTAGGCCTGCAGGCAGGTAAGTGGCTGTTTGGGTGGGGGAGGGAGCAAGGGGGCAAGCAGGGGAGAGTCAGGGAGGGAGCAAAGGAGCATGCAGGGGAGAATCACAAGAGGTGCCATGTGGGTCAGGGAGTGTGCACGTGGGTGGTGCTGCATGGTTCAGGGAGTGTGCACAAGGGCGTAAGGAGTGCGCAAGAGGCGCCACGCTGGTCAAGTGCACTGGGGTGTGCAAGTGGTTGGTGCAGCACGAGCACAGAGGGGCTGAGGGAGGGCGCGCAGGTGGAGGAGACTTACACCAGCAACTTGCAACCTTCCCTACCAGCTTCCCCATTGACTTTCTGGGAAAGCCAGCACAGAAGTTTGCAAATGGTGATCACATTATCGTGGGGCACTTGGCAGCCTGTCATAAGTGCAAACAGGATGCCAAACATCCAAATTGTGATCACATGACAGTGGGGGTGCTGGGACAGACAGAATTCTGAGGACCAGTTGTAACCACTATTCATTCAGCGCCACTGTAACTTGAAATGCTCACTGACCAAATGGTTGTAGGTCAAGGACTACCTGTTGGCCTCTGCAATGAGCAATGAAAGATCTAAAGTCATCATTCAGCCTCAAATGTGAAAATAGCAGGTCACTTCCATACTATGGGAGCTATTTTTCCAGCTTCTAACTCTTCCATTAATATTCATGTACAGTCAATGCCAATTTCATAAACTTCCTTGAATTTCTTATAAAAGTAGGTTACCAACCTAGAAAGAGTTTAATACAGATACAAATTTTTAATATACATACATCAGAACTGAGCTTACTGAAGTAATAATGCTGTGAAATATATACCTGGGTAAATATACTTACAACCACAACACTTAGCGACAGAGTTCTCAGTCCCAATTACCATTGGACTACCTGTATAGCCTACTAACCTGAGGTCTGCTAAACTAGGGTTTTTAATATATATACCTATCTGAAAATGTTGGGGTAGGAGCCATATGGTGTAAGGATATTTATATGCACATTTACAGACTCTTTCCTTTTTCTATGAAACAATGCAATGAATAGTTTTCTTAATATCTAAAGAGAAAGATGAGTCTGCAAGCTGAATGGTTCAACTCTGACTGACAATTATGTTCTGTGACAGCCTTGGGGTTTCAGCTAAATACAGTTACTTAGCTATGTGGCAGGGTATGGTTATAAACAGAAAACAAAACCCATGGATTTTGAGTTTAGGTTAGCATTTTAACCTGAACCATGTAACAAATTACAGCCTATTTGTTACTACCAAAACAAACAGAATCCAAGATCTTTTATTCTTCAAGTCACAAGATTCTAATTAAATCAGCAAAAGTGGACAGCTTGTTTTGTTGTAAACATGCTGTTACAAATGGAAACATGAAGAATAGCAGAACCATTCTATCCAGCTCCTCATATTTTTTATTTATTTTATTTATTTATTAAACTTGTCCCTGCTCATCTCCCCCCAATGGAGGACTCTGGGCGGCTCACAACATATTAAAACAATAAATAGATATACAATTAAAATTTATAACAGCACGTTTACAGAAATAAAAGGAAAAAAATCCAGGAGGCCAATGGCTCAAGGCAGCAACACCAGGCCTCTAGGGGGCTAGCCAACCCCACATCTGATGACCTCCCTCCCCACCCCAGGCCAGATGGCAGAGCCAGGTCTTCAAGTCCCTCCGAAAGGCCGGGAGTAAGGGGGCCAATCTCACCTCCGGGGGCAAGATGTTCCAAAGGATGGGGGCTACAGCAGAGAAGGCCGCCTTCTGGACCCCGCTAGTCGGAGTTCTTTTGCCGAGGGGGTCTGGAGCATGCCCTCTCTGTGTGATCGGGTGGGATGGGTTGAAGACGTGCGGGAGAGGCAGTCCCTCAGGTAACGTGGCCCCATGCCATGTAGGGCTATTTTAAGACAAAATGGTACTTTGGAGCACAAACATTGCATGTATCCACAACTTCTTAAACTACATGCATCTTTTTCTAAGATCATGCAGCTAACGAGTTGTGAACAACTGTTATGTTTGTGTCACGAGCTTAAAGGCACCTTTTTGCCTTCAAATCTAAAGTACTGCATAGCCTTATCATAGAATCATTTTATAAGGTTCTTCTTTCAAATGAAAGAAAGTTGATAATTTTTTGATAGAAGAGAGAGATTAAGAGAACATGACTTAAAGTACAAGCCAATAAGGAACTACTTAAAAGTAAACCTAATTAACTCAATGGGATTTAGGTTAACAAACACACAGAGAATTGAGCTATGAAACAGTAATACACAGCAGCTGAATATTTGATAATTTATTACTGGAATTAACATTGCAAAGATTCATAGAAGATTGAGACAACAATTATAATGAGATCAAAATATAAAAAAATAAACATTAAATACTTGGGGATATATTTCTCACAGTGTACATATATGAGTTTACATGCATATATGCATGTAGCTATGTGTGTACACATATATGTATACAATGTTCTACTGCTTTAAATTAGGTTAAACTGCTTAAACTGCTTCAGCTTGCAAAATATTGGGAGGCTATAGGTCGCTTTGGGTGCCTTGTCTCCAAGCATAGCTACAATGAGTTAATCACAGTTGACCTCCTTTCCCTTCTCCTCCATTTCATCTGCAAAGTGAGAATCAAATCTGATGGTCAGAGTTTTGCACAGAAACCTCATACCCTCCAGGTATGATTATGCCTTTGAAAGGCAATTACAGTACAGAACTCCATTCCTTTGCATCAAGCTAATACAGTAAGTCTGCTTTGAAAGGAGCACAAAGGCACTCACTGTGACCCCTGCCCCCCCTCGACTGTCTCAAGACCTAGGAGATGCAACCCATGCTTTGAGAAACTGTCTTAAAGGATGCCTAATATATTTTCTCTCATACAGAAAGGAATACCTTTTTTTAAGATGAAGCCTGATCTGAAAGCAAATAAAGTCTAAGTCACTGCTTATAATAGACAAACTTAATTGACAGGTTATATTATATGAATTATATGAATTCTAGTCAAATAATTAATGCTAAGTCCCATTAAAATCAGTGAGATCTACTTCTGGATAGTCATTTTGTAAGTCATTTTGATAGTGCCTATCGCTTTATAAAGATTAACATGGTACTGAGCTTTTAATTTAGAATTTAAAATTTCCTTATTTTACATTACGATGCTATATGTTCACAAAAATCAAGAGTTCATACTGTAAAAATCAGCAAAGGTTTCTAAAGCAAACTCAGTGCAGATCTACCAGGGCTGCATTTTAAGGATAGCATCATCAAATCACAATTACTGTTGCAAGTTTTTCTTTAAACTTAATTGCTGCTGCAGCCACTGTTTTTGCCAATCAACCACAGAAAGCAAAACAGAAACAAGCATGTATCATAAAGAGATAGAGATTATGTTTTGCAGCATATGAGTGTCCAAAATCAATGGTTACTTCTTCCTCTTAGTATTTTTGGGATGATCCAACAATCCCTTTCTGCTACCCCTCCACTGTAAAACTAGATGCTATAGAGACTTACACTGCTTTATACAATTCATTTGTTTCAATGAAATTGCAAAATGAAGAACTATACCAGTACCACAAATTATTTAAAATATATCAATACGTTTACTCAGATCCTTCAAAGCTGCAAAACTGGAAGAGCCTAAGATAGCCTTCCAGATATGTATGATCACAATCCCCATTATTTCCAGAAGGCTAAGATTCATTGGAACTGTAACTCCATATATCTGCTCACCGGGGCCCAGCTTGAAAAAGCTAGGCTGCTCATTAAAAGTAAATAATATTGACAGTACTGCAATGGATTTCAGACTGGAGTACTCAAGCTATAGCAAGTCAAAAAGCCTCCAGTATACTGCAAGGCTACACTTTTAACATACAGGTTTTTCTAAAAATAGCAACTCTCCTAACTAAAGAGGAAGGATCGACATCCCAATCCTTATAATCTTCTTCGACCTCTCTGGGAGGGATTTTAACAGGCAAAGTCAGAGCTCCTTTAGGAAAGCCACCACCACGATTTCACTGGCATTTTCCTTTCCTTGTGTGTGTGTGTGTGTGTTTTTAAAGAAAAATTGAAAACAGTTACTCACAATCATCTAAGTCATCCTGCAAATCCACAAAATACAAAGGGATCCCTACAAACGAAAACAAGAGTAAGAAAGAGAGAGAAGACACGGGGATTGCATTGCTGTTGTTGCTCCACAAGACCGGGGGGGGGAGGGAGGGCAAACGGGGGGAGGCATAAAAACACAAATGAAACCCTCAAGAGCAGCACATGAAAGAGCCCCAGACGCCAAGTGACCGCCATCTCCAAGCAGCCTCTGATCCCAAGCAACAGAAGACCACATTTAAAGCTGGCGGAGGAGAGGAGGGGAGAGACACGGGCACCAGATCGCCACGAGCAGCCCACGAAGACCCCCGCCCCGCCCCGCCGCTTACCAGCCATTTTGAAAGGCGCATGGATGGGGAGGAGACTGGGGCCCGGAGAGGACGGCCGAAAGGAGGAGCTGCCGGCGCTCCTGGTCGCCTCGGCAGCGCCCTGCCTCCGCCGCTCGTCCGAAATCAAACGTCAATGGCGACCTCCCTGAGTTGAACCCCTTCCCCTCGCCCCGGGTCCCTTCCTGAGGCGGGGGATCAAATGGCGCTGCGGCGAGGGCCGCGCGAAGCCCAGGCGCCTCGAGAGCTGGGGGCTGCCCTCGCGCCAAGATGGGCGTTCCTTCCTCCCCTCCCCGCCGGATTAGGTCACTGGACGGGGAGGAGGAGCGCCGTCACATGACGCTCGACGCGGGGCTGTCCAAGATGGCGCCCGGCCTGTGGACTCTGAGGAGAAGGAAGAGGCGCGTTCACCTGTAGCTCAGAGTCGGGGCAGGGCGCGGGCGGCTTCTCTTCGCCCTCCCGAGGAGGCCTCCCCTCTCGAGGAGGCCTCCCCTCTCGGCCGCCTTCTCCGGAGACACCGCTGGGCAGCTGGGGCGGGTTTTCCATGCGGGTCCCGCGAGGGGCAATGGTGTGGCTGGACGGCGCCAGCGGTTCCTAAAAAGCAGCGGCGACCCCTCGTTCTCGAGCGATGGCTCTGCGGGAGCTGAAAGTTTGCCTCCTTGGGGTGAGTGATGGGGGCGGGAGGGCAAGCGCGGCTTCTTTTTTCTTCTTTATTAAAGCTGCGGGCACCGGGCAGCTTTAAAAGTTGGCTTTTTCAGCGGCGCCTTCCTCTGAAAAAGGAAGGGTGTTTGCTCTCCAAGGCGCTCGGCGATGCCTTTCCCTGGTAATCATTTCCTTGGTTGGGGGCGGGGAGGGTCACCACCTTAGAACTGGGATCGTCTGCCTCCCCCCACGAGAACTGAGTTAACAATTTCACCCCAATTCTTGGCAGGTTTCAAAGAGGTGAATTCTAGGTCAGCTTTTTTAGGATTATCGTCTGACAGCCCTTTGACTTCTGGAACTAACGATATGGATCTGGGCTGTGACGCTCCTTTTTTTTGTAAACTTCAAGTAGCTCCTCATAATGCATATGTATTGAGAGTCCAGCCTCAGCTTCCTCTGTAGGATTTATTTCCAAATGTGTGGTCGAGGCTGCAACTTTTAGGAGGGTCTTGTCCTTTCTTGGAAAGGAAATGTATTTTCTTGTTTGTTCTCCAACCTCTTCCAGAATCATTATTCAAAACATTTCTGTTAAAAAAAAAATGAAAAACATATTTTGAGAGAAGCCTGTTGGGAAGTTTTTGAGACTGATTTAAACAGTATGCAACAAAATCTTCTATCTTAAAAGAAAGGGGGTGATGGTTAAGGCTGCAGTCCCATTTAATTGAATGAATCTTATTTCTGAGGAGATAATCATTGGATTTCACTGTAAAATATTAATATCTAAATAATGTAATTTGAATTAAAGTCCAATTCTGAAAGATGTTTATAGGAGAAAAATACACAGTATTCCAGAAAAGCAATATTCTCTGTTTAGTAGAATTGTTCTGCATATGAAGGAGTTAGTGAAACAATAATTTTGTCCATTCACTCTGCCCTAAGATTGGTATAAAATACAAAGGCAGAATATTTCATATACCTTGCATTTAAATGCAGAAGAACATGTATGTTTTTAAGAATGTTGAAAGAAATGGAAAGATACCTTTCTTTTTTCTTTTAAAAATATCAGCATTATTAAATCCCAGGATCTTCAGCTAAAACTGAATAATTAATTTTATATATATATATATATATATATATAAAAACATAAACTGAATAATAATAATAACTTTATTTTGCCTTTTCTACATTTAACTCAAGGCAGCAAACATACTTAATACTCCCTCCTCCTATTTTCCCCACAACAATAACCCTGTGAAGTGGATTGGGCTGAGAGAGAGTGACTGGCCCAAAGTCACCCAGCTGGCTTTCATGCCTAAGGGAGGCCTAGAACTCACAGTCTCCTGGTTTCTAGCCCACCACCTTAACCACTATGCCAAACTGGCTCTTTATTTAAAACTTTATTTAGATTAACGTATGAATTTTGACTACAGGCTCAAACCATTTCCTCCAAAGGCGTGATATTCCTGTTAATGAAGTCATACATGAAGCATGAGCGTTGGATATTCAGTTGTGAAAAAAGATAGTTGTGATGCTTGGAAGCATGGCTTTTTGTCCAATTTAGCTTCATTTGTACAAAAAAAGAAATAATTACAGAAGCATCACTATACTTTCTCAAATACTTACGTAGTCCATACCTGTTTAATGTTTTTTTTCTATTCCTGAATGCATACATAGCCTTTCATTAAATAGGGAGGGGTTGAATGAATAACAAGTATTACTAACACTCTTGAACTACTTAAACACCTTGTTTCCAGTCCAAATTGTTTACTATGCATATTTTTAGGGTGGATCATTATATAGCTGTTGGAAATAAGTCTCTGGAAAGGTATGCTTGCATAGTGTTGCCATTGTAATGTTTATTTGGGAAAGCATAGAAGTACTATGTTATCTAAAAGAACACTACCAACATGCACTGTTGTATGATGACAGTTTAATTCCTTGCTGCTATTATTTGGAGTTTTGCAGCATCAGTCCAATAGCCCTAGTGTGGGCCTACGTGACCCAGAAGGTTGGGTTCAGTGAGTAAAGTTAATCATGGGTACATATATTATGCAAACATAGCCCACATTTTGTTCAGTCTTGGATAGACTACTTAATAAGATATCAATTTAATGCATATTTACTCAGAAAGAAATCCCACTGTGTCAGTGGGATTAACTTTGAAGTGATTACATAGTATAGTAGCTTTGCTCTACCATTACTTTACAATATTTAGATTGATGATTACAGTAGATTCAAATAAGGTAATATCTCTGGCTCAGATATTAAGTTGCTACCCAAGACTTTAAGAATCCCTCTTTATCTCTTTAATAGTTTCAAATGAATTCAGGCATGTTCATTGTTCACTGGATGTTTAAATAAGGATATTTTTTGGAAACTGAAATTGACTTGTCCAAATTCATGGAAGTTGGATGGAAAGTGCTGAGACTAGGGCTGCTCCTAGAAGTACAGGTAGTAGGAAGATTTATGTCTGAATGAGCTTAAAATTACTTGTTTCATTTCTCTTTCAGGACACAGGTGTGGGAAAATCAAGCATTGTATGGCGCTTTGTAGAAGACAGCTTTGATCCGAACATCAATCCAACTATTGGGTAAGTATCTAAAACAATTAATGAGCAAGGAAGCTAAAAATTATATAAAGTGTGAGGTTTTTTTTTTCCATGATTTTTATTAAAGATGTTAGTTATAATAATAAGAGCAAATATAAACTAAACTCAGAAAAAGGAGAAATAGAAGGAATAGAAAGTGCTAAGTAAGAACAAGAAAAAAGAAGAAAGTAAGATAAAGAAATATATAAAGAAGTGACTTCCAATCTTCATCACGAGTAAAAACAAATTTGATAACTCTTCACCCCCACAAGGTTACAAACAAAGATCTCTTCTTCCCATAACCCATTCCTTATCTATATGCAAATTCATAAATCATTGACTTTTCAGTCCTGGTGTCCATAAAGGGTTACCAGAGTTTTATATAAACATGTCTTATTTTAACATTGATCAAACAAACCAACTTTATATTCCTTCTGACAGTCTTGATTTTTGCTTCATTCAGATGTTGTTGTAGGATTTGGTCTCTCTTCAATATTTCTTTTTCCCATCTCAGAGACTTCTTCAAGACTTTAGCAAGCCTCTTTTGTAAAGCCAGTAAAAAGTAATTGTCCAGATCATTCTCTTGGTCTGTCATTTGTATTTCCTCTTTGATTTTCAAAACTGTAACCAACTTCTTTTGTATATCCAATAAAAAGACATTATCAGGGTCATCCTCTTGGCTTGTCATTTGTAATTCCATTTTAAGTCCCTTATCTATTTTGTAATGCACACTTTTTTTTTATTAATCAGTGTTTCTGGTTCTGGTATTTCTGCATCAGATTTAACATCTTTTGGACATAATCTATCCATAGAAGTAGACATCATTGCTGACATTTCTGATATTGCAGCTACTGATGTCTGGCCCCATTCTTCGAAAATCTCCTGAAGTATTTCAAATGTTATAGCATTTTGTGTCATTTATAAATCCCCATACTAACCGAAAACCAAAGCAAGTTTAAACTTTTTTTCCCCTTTTCTGCCTGGAATCTTTAGTCCCCTTTAGTGTCCAATTTCTCAAATAATAAACTCTCATTTTTATTGTGAAAAAGCATATAATTAACTGGAAGATAGAACCAAAAAAACAAAGGGCTCAACCACAATCCTAGACCAAAACACAGGAGAACAACCAGGTCTTTAACAATTTGCAGAAAGTCAACATGGTGGAAACAGTACAGATCTCTGAATGGAGTGGGGATATCATTCCCCGGGGCAGAAGCCATCACCAAGAAGGCATGCTCCTGGGATGCCACAAGGTGACATTGCTTAATTGATGGGACCTGGAGCATGCCCACTCTCACTGATCCCACCAGATGCATGGAAACATATAGATAGGTGGTCCTTCAAGTAGCCAGGCCCTATGGCAATAAGGGCTCTATAGGTGATAACCAGAACCTTGAATGGCACCTAGAAGCCAACTGATAGCCAGTTTACCTTTCAAAGCAGCAGAGACATCATTGCTCATGCCACTGCATTCTTGCACAGATGAACCTGTGCAAAGGCCCTCTCAGCCACAGCTGCCACCTGCTCTTTGTGCAAGAGCTGTGAGTCCAAGAGGATCCTCAGATTCTGCAGTAGTCTCTCATGGGGAATTGCAATATAGTTAAATGGAATGTCCCCAGAACCAGGGGGGAGAGGGGAGGGTGTGTTAAAGTCACTTGATTTGTCAGGATTGAATCTGAGTCTATTCCATCCAGGTCTACACAGACTCCAGGTACTAGATCAGGACAGCATAACCTGGTTGAGCCAGGATTGAATTTTGTAATTGGGTATCATCAGCATATTGACCTCACCCACCGGTTTCATGTAGATGTTAATCAAAAAAGGAGAGAAAGTCAAGCCCTATGGCACCCCACAAGTGAGAGGCTGTGAGTGCAACCTCTCACTCCCTGTCAGCACTGAATGAAACTGGCCAGGTTACACTGGAACCAGCAGTCCTGCAGAACAACCAATCAATTATCTATCTTTAAATAATAATAAAAGGTTTGAATGGTGGCAGTGCAACTTAAATGGAGCTGACCTTTTAGATCTATTCCAATTTGGGCTTGGGACACAAACAGATTATGGTTACCTCAGTAAATGATATGTAACCGAAAGGTATACATTGGTTAATTGGGCTTTCAGTATTAATCCATATTATCTGTTATCACATTCTTCTGGGACATTTTGTTGATATAAGATTTGAGGGCTGCCTTTGAAAAATGTAGAGAATACAAAATAATACAAAATATGTCAGCCAGACTGTTATCTAGTATGTGCTTAGAGATCATGTATCATTGCTCTGCAGAACCCCCATCTTCTATATAAGCCATTTAAAGGTGTTTAATATTTGTACAAGCTAGGTTTCTCAGAATTCAGTAACCACAATTGTCCATAAATTTGATTCCTACAATAGAAATATATTTCTATTTTAAGAATGGTATAGGCAAGTATGCATCTGTTGACATCCTGCCCTACTAATGCATCTACTCAGTGTCTAATTGCTTACCGTCTTATAGAATCCTGCTTATGATTGATCACTTGATCTACAATGATCTTAAGTTTATTCCTAATCTTAAAATATAAGGTTCAAACAGCAAACTTTGTGGGGTTGCCTAATTTTCATAGGTAACTACTAAATACATTAAATAGGGCCAGATTATTTGCTGGACCACCTATCTCCTGTTGTTTCTACCTATCCCATGAGACCCAAGAGAGGTGGACATGGTGCAGGTCCCTTCTATGAAACAATGTCACTTAGTAGAACCCAGAATGCAGGCCTTCTCTGTCATTATGCCTGCCCTTTGGAAGAAAATAGCCCCCCCCCCCCCGCCAAGAGTAAGACGGCTCCAACCTTGTTGGGTTTCCATAAGGCCCTGAAAACCTGGATTATCCTCCAAGCATTGGGACAGAGCATTGAATGACCCCATCCTGAATGTTAATATGATTATGGTTTGGCCTTGGTTGTGTTACATTGTGTTGCACTTCTTGTGGTTTTATGTTTATTGGTTATTTTGTTTTGTGTTTTTAATTCTATGTGAGTCACCCTGTGTTGAAATTCGCTATTTGACCAGCCATAAAAATCATTTCAATAAACCAAACTGAGTATTTATTAAACCATATTTTGAGAGGAGTACAGAAAATTATTTTGGAAAATAGATTGCTGTATGCAAAATAAAAACTTAATGGCTTTTTCCATTACCTTACAAGTATTGCGGGGGAGATCGGCAGCATACAAATTTAATAAATAAAATAAATAAATTGCCATAAAAGGATTTCAGAAAGTTTTAAATTTGGATCCTACATAATGTCAGTTTTATTGTTTAATTTCATTTTGTTTAAAGTAGAATGCTAATTTTAACATAATGTAATAGTTGGAATACTTCTGTTTTTCTTGGAAACATCCTGTACTTTAGTGCCATTGATGTAAGATGGGTTTCCATTTCATAGCTTATATGAAGGCTTAGAGGCTTCCTGTATGGTCAACCACAAATGCCCAATTCTCCAGTACCCACCCCCATCTCATCTCACTTCCACACTTAGTCACAGTACACATAGATACATGAAGAATCTGAATTCTGTAGAATTCAGTATTTATTTTTAACATGCTTTCAAAAATCCATATAGCTAGCTTTTATCATTTTTTTTCAAATGCCTTCTAAACAATAGACAATCCTGCACATTTATTCTCCTTGAGTTGAAGACATCGGAGACTTTGACAACTGAGGTTAGAGATTTTTTCCTTCCAAACTCATATCAGTTCATACATCATGAATTTAGTTCAACATATGAAATTTTGTCACTTAGTAATTCTGCAATTGAAACCAGCTAATGGTACAATTGAAGCTATTATTCCTGACTCTTAGGATGATTGCCCACATTTTAATAATGCAAAGAAACAATCTTTCATTTCACAAAACATATCCAAGAATAACCATATTGTTCTGATTAACGATACGCAAAACTATTTCCATGTTTAGGGTTTTTAATGTTGCTATTTGCTAAAGAACATAAAAAGATAGAAAAGAAACATATGAATATTTATTGCTCATAGACTATTTAAATAGTCTTAACTACATATATTATACTATGGAATTAATTGTTGAGTTAAATCAGTTCATTTAACTCTAAAAGAAAAAAAACAGGTGAACATTTTAACACAGAGAGTAGTAATGACAAAATTATTCAATAGTCCTCCACTCTAGACTCCAAATAATTGAATGCTTGCTCAAATATGCAATGAGAAGCAATTCAAACCATTACATAATTGGTAGAGAGTGGGAGTCCTTCCATTCTTATAATATAAATTGCAAAATTAAAAGTATGCAGTATCAATTTATTTTGCCCTCTTGTTCCAGTTTTAGTTTTGTGTTACTGTAGTTTATTTATTTATTATTTATTTATTATTTATTGAATTTCTCTCCCGCCCATCTCCCCTACAATAGTTGCATGAGTATGACTGTACTGAAGTTTTGATTGGGTAATGTTTGTCTCTTACATAATAAATTGAGATCTTTCTGTTTTACTAAATAAAGCATGTGGACGTATTGTGTCTTTGGCTTAATACGCCCGGTAGGAATTGAAATGGAGTAAATAGAGGGGCTCTTAGGAAAATGAATATGCCTCAGTTCCTTATGCCTAATTTTAGCAAAATCTTGCCCCATATAGCTTTTTGTAGTAATCAATAAAGAAAATAAAGGAGCCAGCCCACCAACTTATTTTGTAATATAAACACTAATGAAGCACCTGGAACTTTGTGTATTTCCTTCCCTATTTATGATCTGTTATGAACACAGAATAGAATGTGATGGCATCAATAAATCTTAGTTGTTCAAAGTATTTTTCTCATCTCGCTACATGCTCTCCTTACTTCTAGATAAAGAAAGCATGAAATATACAAATTTTCCCTCCCATTTTTAAAATTATAAAATTAATCAGAACCCTAATATTTTTTGGGGAAATATGTTGAATTTTAGTTGATGGTTTCCTTTGTTTTATAGTATATTAATGCATAACATTCTTTTCAGAGCATCTTTTATGACCAAGACAGTACAGTATCAGAATGAATTACATAAATTCCTAATATGGGATACAGCAGGACAAGAACGAGTAAGTAGATAAACCATTTTTTAAATTGGGTTTGATGAAATCTTTCTCTGTGACCTACTTATAGATAACTATGTCCTTATCGTAAGGGATTTTTATAAAGCTCTTCTTAATTGGAAGGAGTCACTGAGATGTGGAGATTTTCTTATTAGGGAATTTCAGAATCATTGTCCTTGTTCTGTGAAATGGTACACTGAGATAAAGGATAGATAAGTGCCTTTGTGGATATATTATATCCCAGCTAAATTTACTATACAATACTTTTTAATGAAATTTGAGAAATAGCCTTATTCTAATATGCCCATGAATTAAGAGAAAATGAAATGATGAATCTGAAAACAATCTGAATGCATAGAAGATTCATAGGAAAAAATGATATCCTTACAATTAAATGTATACAATAATAATCATTCTATGGTGAATGGACCCACGCTAGACTTTATGCATTCTGAACCAGTTGCCCTTTGTATTTCAGTAAGTTTAATGAAGCTTTGATGATAAGACAGCTTGGGAGTGGTATAGGATGTGAGTGTAGACTCACGGCAGAAGAATGATTACTTTTCCTCCTAAAACTTCTATTTGTAAAATCATTAGAATTTTCACTTCCCTATTCTTGGAAATGTTAATGATTTCAAGTAAGTTGAATTAACACTTGCCAGTAAAGGACAGGCACAAAATCTCAGCCTTACCCCCTTGGTGATCTAATTATACCTGTCAGAAAAATATTAAAAAATGAAGCTTCCATTTACAGAAAGATTGCTCACTTCTGCCTTAAATGATGCCTTGCTCAAGGCAGCTTTTTTTCTGTGCTTCATTAGTATTTGCCCACTTAGGGCTTTTCCTTCCCATTTATGGATCTAAACCTGTGCCTTTCTTGGAAGCTGCATATAAAGCTATTCAAAGCATTTGAAGAGGCACTTCACAAATCTTGCTGGCTCCTTTTGAATATACAGCTGCTTCAGGGCCTTTCCCTGGTCATCTGCATATGCCTACGTAGACAGTGCTTCCACTGGGGCTGCCAGCAAAGCAACTGTGCACTTTGGGTAACCCCTCACTACAGGCAGATCCAGCCTTCTGGAGGACAGCATCACATCAACATTTTGAGGAAAGATACTTTGCTTGTACCCACACTTTAAGAAGTGTCCCTTTGAGGGTTTTACACAGCCATAGTATATAGTTGTCACTGCTTGGTATGTCCTCCATTTTATTTTTGCGTTTTCTCATGAATCCTTTCCACATAGGGAATTTAATAAACAACTAAATAATCACCTGCCCCTAAAATTTTGGAGTGTCCTTGCCTCTAAGCTTACTAGATGTTTTGTGATTTTGAACTATGAAACACTGGGTAGAAATACAGCTTTCTGCATAAGACTAGTAACTAATTGTCTCAGCATTCTTACTAATCTTCAGGTTTGTTTTTGAATAATAGAATAACTTTTAGAATTCATTTTCTTTAAATCTGTCTGTATGTAGCTGATTTAGCAGTACTTAAAGAAAAGAGGATCTTCTATTTTTACTTCTGAATAAAACTTGCAGTTCTTGCAACAGAAATAGCATGATATATTGTCAGCTTTGTGACTCAGAATTGTGGTCTTCTCCCCTTTTGTAGCAACTATAGAAAGGGTCATTTTAAACAGCAGGCATGGTATGACTAAGGATGAAAAACATCCAGGTTCAGCTCCCCACTCAGCTGTAAAGCTAGTTGCTTTGAGAAATTATTTGCATTGATTTTCTTGGGTAGTATGGCACAATCAGGAACAAAACTATATCCTAACAAGCAACTAATGTACCAGTCAGCTGCTTCAGTTGCTCACTAGATTTAATCAGGATTGAAATTTACATTCAGTTATGATATCTTTTTTCTCTCATTGCATCATCTAGTTAAATAATGCATTCTAGAGCTTATTTGGCTGAAGTTTTAAATTGCTCAGAGCGCAAGTGGAAGCAAACTTTTTTCTATGTCTTATATAGTATGATATGGCATTTTTGTATTTCTGGGTGCTTTATGTATATATCTTCCATCTAGCAATTATATGGATACATCATAAATGGATTCATCATATATCTTCATATTCTACCAAAATGCCTATTAGCATACTGAACACTATATGCAGTCTTGTTTTAGACATGGAAAATAGATTTTGGCAACATTTTTATTGCTTTGTTTAAAAAAGAAACAAAGAACAAAAACATATTCTGTATAACAGAATATTGCAATTGAAACAAAAGTGTAATCTGCACAGTCTCCTTGCACCTTCCTCAGTTTATGAAAGCTGGCTAAAACATCTCCTATAGAGCATCAAGATGTTTTGTATTGGTTAAAGGGTTAGAGTGCTCTAGGAACACATATATGAACTGTGAAGCTTGCTAAGCGATCAGGGCCAATCACTTTCTCTTTGACCAAATTGCTTCTCAGAATTGTTATACCTAGGTTCTCTTTTAGTTGTATTACTAGTTTATTAGGAGGAAATATGAGATAAAACTCTGATAGATGACAAGGGTGTCTTATAATGAATTTTATTTTATCTGTCTTACTCATATTTCATTCCCTTTTTCTTTAATATTTGATATGATTAATATGGCAGAGAAGCCATTTTTATGTGCTCTTTCTCTTTACAGTTCCGTGCTCTGGCTCCAATGTACTATCGCGGGTCCGCAGCAGCTATTATAGTCTATGATATTACAAAAGAGGTAAACTAAATACATTTGCAAAATCTATAGATTGGCTATTTTATTTAATTTACTGATCTTGTTGCTTCCATTTTAGGAAACATTTTCAACATTAAAAAACTGGGTAAAAGAACTTCGCCAGCATGGACCTCCCAATATTGTTGTAGCAATTGCTGGAAATAAGTGTGATCTTAATGATGTAAGGTAAATTAAATAGGATCTTATCCAGCTGTCAATAGCATTTTAATACAAATCTGCCTGTACAATCTTTTTCTGTACTTAGTTTCCAAAAAAACATGGATATTCTAATCCTTCATTAATTTTAATGTATTGAAGAAGAGGCAGGAAATAATTAGACTCTCAAAACAAATTTTATTATGTTTTTAATATTCATGGCAGTAATTTACTTTCATTTTAATTACCATTCACTATTTTAATCAGCCGATTGAATAGAAAGTTGGGTTATGTGTTAAATAACAAAGAATGAAAAGGATGCAGTATAATTTGTGAAAAATAAGTATGGAAAGAATCCTGCATTGGATTGAATCCTGTTGGGAAAGGGAGAGAACAGAGCACAGCTCCTGAGCTCCTAGATAACTAGTTGGGTGGAAGGCAGGATGCCAGGAAACAAAAGTAGGAAGTAATGGAATTGAGCTTCATTTAAATATCTAATTGCCATCCATCCTTTCCTGGACATACATTAGAAAAAAATTACTGTCTTTTAAATAGCAATAAATCATTGTGGAATCAAAACACCCCTTTTGTTGCTTTATTGTACCTATTATATTGAACCACTAATGTTACAGCAGTATAGAGAGATGTCCTCCCACTACACATAGTGTTAAACAAAAACTTTGGTTATGTCTCTCAGATACAATGACTTACAGAGTTTAGATTAGTTGTAGAAATAACTGATAATGCTGCATTGATTTGCAATTCGTTTTATTTGCTAAACTCAAAGTAAATAATTATTGTTTGTTTATACTATGTATTCTCTTCCCTCCCACCCTACAGAGAAGTTATCGAAAAAGATGCTAAAGACTATGCAGATTCCATCCACGCAATATTTGTAGAGACTAGTGCAAAAAATGCAATAAACATAAATGAACTGTTTATAGAAATAAGTAAGTATTAAATGTCAGTAAATCGCCTAATATTTCTCTTCTTGCATTCCTAGCTAATAACAAAAAAATTATATTAGCTTCATGTTCTGCTTCTACCAGCTGAACACTGTCTTTATATTTAGCAACATTTGATTAGGACAGAAGTTAACTTGATCTTCCAAATCATATCCTGGCAGAAGAGTAAGAAAAGTACTGTCATTAAAATTTTTCATCCTGTGAAATGTCTTAAATTTGCTAACAGATATGTAATGGGTTCATTTCATATCATGTGAAGGAGAGCCCGTGGATTATACAGCAAGCATTAGAGTTGTGCAAAATATTCAAAACCAGTACTTCGTTGAAATGTGTTGATGTCAGAGAAACACCACTCCTCAAAGTATTAAGTAACCACATTTGTTCTTGTTCCCAAGGTTCTGTGGTGTTGTGGTAAGAAAACTAATGCCACTTCCCTTCTGGGAACAGTATTTAAACATGGAGGTTTCATTATCAGATTAATTTTTTTATTTACTACATTTTATATGCAACTTTAAATCAAAATGTTCCTATAAATATGTTTAAGCATCATTTTAAATGTCTAAGCTATCCAATATCATATATTTTTGGTGGTATATTTTATGATAGTTTGGTACTGTCCAAATTTTTTTTTTCCCCAGCATATTACCAGTTCATTATATAAGATAACCTTTGGTTCCATGGATATATGTGATAATATTTCCTATCACTACCATTAATGTTACGGAATTAAGCTGATAAGACTCTGGCAATTCTGGGTGGTACTTTTATTTAATTAAATAATCTTGAAGTGCTAATTTTATAGGTGAGTTTTTTCCAAGTAAAAGTGGGATTGTTAATCATTAAACATTCACTTTGTAAGATGAATTCCAAGCAGTTTGAATAATTTATTAGATAATTTACCAGTACTTTTGGTTTAATTCAAGAAACACATAATCCTAGTATTTGGAAGTTTTTAATATTTTTATTATAATTTTACAATACAATAAAAGTATAAAAAATGAAAAGAAAAATAAGAAAAAAGATAGGAAATAAGAAAAAAGTAAAGAAGTGAAAAAAAGAAAACATAGAATTTTGACTTCTGTCCTTCTATCAAGTCATTGCTGTCTTACTCTTTTCCCTCCCTCTTTAACCCTTTCTAATCCCCAAATCATCAGTCTTTTCTTCTTTCACCAAAAAATGCATATAAGGCTTCCAGTCTTTGAAAAAAAGTCTTTATCATTTTTCCCCTGACCTGTAATCCTATTAGTTGAAGAAACGTTAGCTGTACTTCTGAGCCGCTGCAGAATCTTGCTGCAGCATTGGCCATTTTTATCTGTAGGCCTGTGTCTGTTTTAATGGATGCCTTTGAGAAGACCTTTCTGTTTTTATGTATTATCAAAATTACGAATGTCTTGTAATCCAGCTAGACTCTAGGAAGGAGTATTTATTTATTTATTATATTTGTATAGCCAACCATCTTACTTATAGTTCTAATTATTCTAATAATACTCTTTTTCCTCCCTCTGCAGGTCGTAGAATTCCATCAACAGACGCCAACCCTCCATCTAGTGGTAAGGGCTTCAAACTTAGGAGACAGCCTTCTGTGACAAAACGCAGCTGTTGTTGATACTGCGACCACCAAGCTAGCTTTTATAAAGTATTTGGCCTTAGACATTAAGGGTTTATTTTCAGTATCTCTTACTGGTATTGGATTCTGATCTCTCTGATATTCGAAGACCCCAAAATGGACCATTTCTGGCATACTAACATACATTCTGGGAGGGTCTGCATTGATCATACTATCAGACTGTTTCCATGTATGCAGTGTACAGACTATCTCTTACAGTCAAAGGGAATCACCTTTCATTTCTGTTTCAACCTTTGAAGAGGAGAATCCAATGTACAGATTATAAGCCTTGTTATTTCATAGTTTTGTAGAAAAACATTGCCATGCTTTTGTAAAGGGGGGGAGGGAAACTAGCACTTTTTATGGATTTTGGAGGGAGTGGGCAAGCCCTATGGAAAGATAAGTTAGTCCTCATTTTAGTGCCATTCTGCACTCCTTGTTGCTGTTCCTATAAGCCTTACTGTTTTCATTGTTGCTTCTCCAAAGGCAGAAAGAACAGATGATTGATAAATGGCTACCAGAATAATGATGCTGATAAGAGTGACCAAATCAGCCCATTCAGTCCCCAATCTTAAATTGCACTTTTTTATTTTCTGATAATATTATAGAAATACAAATAAGATGTTTGCTTTTAAGCAAAAAAAAAAAGTAGGGAAAGCGTAGCCGTAGACAATCTTAGCTCATTATGTATAATTATTTTATAGTTAAATAGACATAGACTCTTCTTAACAGACTTCCAATTAAGATACTAGTAAGGAGCTTAGATGAAATGGATGAAAATAATTTGACCACAACTGACAGGTATCAGTTGCTGTCAGTAGCCTGTAGAGCAAGCATGTTAGTTAGGTGGGAAATGTTTTTAATTGCTTAGCATAAAGCATTTTTATACTTATTTATGAACCCAGTATCTGAAGTAATATAAATTATGAAAGTACCATTGCTAAAGGTCAGGTTCTTGTTTATCTCCCTCTCTCATCCATGAGGCGGATTGTGAAAGAAAGTCCTACAAACAATTGCTGGGAATCCCAGCCTAAGAGCATGAGGCCTTCAGTCAGTTGGCATCCTCTAGTATAATACTGGAAAACATTTCCTTCACTATCCAGTAGAGGTTGCTGCTAGTGTACTTTGAGGCTTTCTTCTGGAACAAATCACTTTACAGAATAATCCAGAAATGGAATTCAGAGCTGTCTGGGGCAGTGTTGATGGGTGCTTCCATACGGTTGAACTCATCCTGAAGACTAACTCTTTTTAGAGCCTGCTTTTAAACAGACTAGTTCTTAGCTTTGGTTGTGCTTTTCATTTATTTTAAACTATAAAGTAATCTTGCCCCATCATATTATTTCTCATTATTTATTTCTGTTGCAAACTGTCAGAGCAAACATGTACATGTTTTTCCTCTTTAGAATATAAGCAGGTAAACTCACAGTGTGTAAAGGAAGCTATAAGGCTTTGATATTTCCTGTTCACAGAACATGTCAGTGGTGGCTTGCTTTTAATTCACTGCTTAAAAGGGAATTTCAAAGGTTGCATTGGAAATAAAGAGTTTAGGCTTTTACATCCTATACCATATAATTCAGCATTACCCTTAGTACAAGGAAATTATTACAGTTAACCAATGCAATTGGAATTATTGAGTCAGAATAAACTTAAGCCCAGCTCTTCTCTAAAGAGTTCAAAGTTCTAATTTTACAGTATGTTGTCATATGTTACATCAGAAGTCTCTCTGAAAAGAAAAAGCAAATTGTGGAGTATTTGGCACTCCTTCTAGCCAAACTATGAATCTGTGTGTTAATAATGTATTGTGCATTCCATATCTTGGCTAGTTTATGTCATTAGTTTGCTCTAAGTTTTGATTTCAAGAATCAGCTGAAGATATTTATGTAACCTAGTCCAAAAAGCCATATGCTGGCAAAAAGTATTTAGAATTATAGCCTGGAGAGGTTGGCATTACAAGACACCCCAATAGCTTTGATTTTTCAGTGTTTTGTCAAAGATACTATTGTTTGTCCAGCACTGCATATGGAACTGAATGTGTGAAAGAAAGTGTGCCAGGGATGTACTTACTGGGTGTTTTCAAGGCAGTTTGCTCAGCACAGTAAACTGAAGTCAGAATAAGGATCATTTCCAACAGTTTTATTAGGCTTCAGCAAGACCTAGCAGTCGGTTCCTTCTGATGCTAGCATTCTACCATGCCTGAGAAGCTCCCACCAAAATTCTGTGCTGTTTCATAGACCTTTGAAATTTGACTAGGAACTTCCATGGGGTAAGGAAAGCAAAAATCTCTGGTAAACACATATAGGACCTTGAGTGCTTAAAAGGAATTGTTAGATTTAACCTAATATTAGTTAAAAACCCTCTAATGAATTGGAGATGATCAGCAGGCTGCTTCTGTAACTACATATAGATAAATCATTGTCCTCCAGTGCAGCCTTGTATAAATGTAGTATTGGAATGCCAGTGCCTAATACATATGCTTATCCAAACTGATGGTTATTAAAACTTTTTCTTCTTCACATGGCTATTTTCTAATCACTACTCTGTTTCTTGGTGCTACTTTATTTGTTAGTCTAAACAAGTGTTAAAAATAGTAAATGCCATACATAAAGAAAAGAGCGGTCAAGCAGGAAGCTTTTTTTTGGAGAATATCACTCATGTCTGTAGCAGCCAACTTTATCCCTGCACGATAGTAGCACCTTGCCACTATTTATGGCTTTCATAGTTCACTTATGCCATTGTGATATCAGTTAAACTACCTTCTTGCAATTACCTATAATTAGAGAGTTTTTTATTTCACCTTCTCGGCAAACAGAATATTTTAACATACCACCAGTTGCATCTTTTGAAGCTGCTACTATAGTGTTCCCTTGTATTACCATGTGGCTATGCAGAGTGACATTTCAAGTGCAAGCTGTGGCCTTGGCTGTATTTCAAAAACTTCTCTTCCTGTCCTAAGCATCAGGTCCACTGCCAATGTGTTAGTCTGCCTTAGAGTTCATTGGATATACTTAATCAAATATTTGTATTGAGATAATTTAAATCTAAATCCCAGCTGATTACTGGGAAATGGGGGTTGTTTGCAGTACCTCAGTCCTGTCTGCTTATCTCTTCTTGCGCAAATTAATATGAATTTTGAGCTTCAGCATATCTCCTGTAAACATCTGGGAATCTTTAGGTTCCCACTTACTGCAGTTAAATTGTATCACTTGAGTTACTTGTATAGAATAAAACTTCTACCACCCAATCTTGCATTTATCTTAGATCTCCTCCATAGGGTTTTTCCTAGGTGGGGGATATCTGGTGTATATTCTCCTTATGTAGAGTTATAGCATCCACAAAGAAGTCTGGAGTATGTACTCTTGTTTATTGTATGTTGCAATGTATTAGTTTCATGCAGTAGCACAAATCTTGCAAGAATTAATAGAAAGGCATCTGGTAAAATGATCTTGCTCTTGCCACTCAGCATCCAGCTTATTCCAGTATAAACTAAAAGCTGAAGATTAGATTTCAATTAGCTATGGGATACTGAAATGGGGCATATAAATCCATGTGAAACCACATATAATGCAAGCAAATAACTTGCAATAAATAGCCTACTTGACATCTTCTCAAAAGACCAATTAATTTGATGAGACTTATTCCAGGTAAGTGCACATAAGATTGTACATTTGATGTGCATGTACTTTAAATAGTGAGCCCAAAGATTTCTCCCAATATTAATCAAGTATCATTCCACATTTGTAAGAATTATGGTTTGGACACTAAAGTAAAATAACAGTTGGAAATTTATGTGGGGAACTTGCTATTTGGTGATGTATCTAAAATATGCTAGCCACCATACATAAATTTTTAAAAATGTAATGTCTTAATATGTAAAAACCAATGGATGAAGAAAAAATGTAGTTTTTATCTCATTTTAAATAATGATTTAAGAGATAAAGTAGGTATCTCTGCTGAAAATAACCTTTTGGTGGTGTCAGATCTCTATTGCTACAGGCAGGACTAAAAAAGGCAAACAAGCAAGAGAGAGACTGGAGACATTTATTAGAGAAAATAATAAAGGTGACAGTATAAGATTTCTGACCCTTACTTTTGCTTTCAAATGTGAACCCCATATATATACATACATACGTACGTACGTACGTACGTACGTATGTATGTATGCAGTTCAAAGGAGTTAGCTTCTAGCTTTTTCCTGTACCCTCAGTGAAGAGGAAGGAGGCCTCCTGCTTTGGGGAATGTGTACCAGCTGCTGGCCTCCAGACCACTGTGATGATCTACTCTTGCAGGTAGTTAGATTCTAAAGAGCAAAGGCTGAAAGGAACCTCTTTCATAGTTAAACACAGCATTATCTAGTTATTTAAGTATATGGCAGAGTTACTTTTGAAAGTATATCCAAAATGATAAAACACAGCCATAAGAGTGCCAATGGGAGCCTGAGTCTGTCAGAGATATTCCAAACTCCATCTGTCAAGATTTAGCTTTCAGATTATCATACATACACATACCTTTCAGGCTGCAATCCTATACAGTGGTACCTCTAGTTATGAACTTAATCTGTTCTGTGACTCTGGTTGCAAGTCGAGTTGGTCTCAAGTCGAAGTAAAGTTTCCCATAAGGTTCAATGTAAATACGGTTAATCCGTTCTGCCCTCCGAATTTGGTCGCACCACGAGGCAAATTTCCCCCATAAGGTTCAATGTAAATACGGCTAAACAGTTCTGAAACATATGCATTTTATTTTTAAACCTCAAAAACCTTCCAAATGCCACAAAAACCTTCCAAACGCCACAGAACACACCACAAGCCTCACCGAACGTCTCCTTGCTACCGTGATCTCGCCCACAGGAAGCCGCGACCGCGTGGCAGCAGGGAAAATGGCCGCGGATCCGGTTCGTAAGTAGAAGCGGAGTTCGCAAGTAGAAGTAAATTTTTGGGGCCGGAGCTGGTCGTATCTTGAAAAATTCGTAAGGAGGGGCGTTCGTAACTAGAGGTACCACTGTACTTACTAATATGGGAATGAAGCCCAGTGGAATTTAACTGAACTTGCATGTTGTTATTCTATACTCAGAAGTATGAGTTCAAAGGGTTCTTTCAAGTCAAGTAGTACAGCAGTGTAGAGGATTATATGGTTTAAACTTTGCAAACAATATTACCAGTCACTCAGAGAGAAACAACATTTCTGGCAAATTATTTTTGGCTTTCCTCTTAAATATGTGTTTGAATACTAGAAGCTGCTGACAATCCTTAGGCCTCAGCTGATCTTGCTGCGTTGACTCCCCTTATAAAGATTATATCCTTGTTCCAAAATGGAAACAACAGGAAGTATATAAACCTGCAGGAAATTTAAGGTGGGACTTAAATTAAGAGAATTATCTGTTTGGTCAGCCACTGTAAGAATGAAGGTAGGTGAGCCAAATGTGGAAAGTACTCTTAAATTGCTTGGTCTTGCTTTGAGATCAACATCTAATGTAGCTCTTGCTTAGGCCTTTCCATCAGAGGGTGAAGCATGACTCAGAGTTTACTTGTATCTTTATCTTGTTGGCCTTCATTGTTAACACTGATTTCTACTTCTTAAAGGAATTACAGAGCTAGCCTACTATGCCTTTGCTAATGCAAGGGTATTTCCTGCAGTGATTGGAGGAAAGAAAATTCTTGCTATGAATAGCAGAACTATTTAGTTTAGGTCACAATCCAGTGTGCTTTGCCTCAACTGGAATCTAGTGTCTCATATTGATTGCACTGCATTTCAGTGGATGTTTTTGGAATGTCCTTTTTCTGTACCGTGTTTGCTGAAGAGGAGAGGTTTTATTTTTAGTAGCTTGGATCAGCAAATCTTCCTCTGGATGATCTTGGGGGAATTCTAATTTACAGCAGGCATGCAGCCATTTGAACTGCCTAACCCACCACTCCTCATCTATAGTTTCACTTTATTAATAGCAGCAAGCAGGACTAAACAAATTTAGGACATTTCCCAGTGAAATCATATCTGAAAAGTACTCAGCTTTCATGTAGTCACTTTGGAAAAAATGCTTCTTTCTTGAACAGATATTTTTTAAGGAATGTCAAGTTCTTCTTAGAAAATCCAAAAACTTAATCATAATTCATTCTTTCATGAGAGACACACAGGCAAGCACTAAATTGCCTTCAATTGATTTTTCTCCTCCTTTGAAGTCACCAATAGGATATCTTCATTCTATCTCTTACACAAGCCATATATAACTACACTCAATTTCTTGTACACTGAGAAGCTTGCATCCAGAACTAAATCACTTAATAATTCAGCATATTAAAAAAAAATCAGAACAAAACATAATGATACTCTCTTCTCATTCCTTCCTATGTAGTAAGAACGCTATTGTAGACTGTTACCTGAACCTTTATTAGAGTCTTGGATGTTAAACCTGGTACATTTTGCACACACATTAAAGGTTCTGTAACTCAGCCCCTCCCTATGTGTATTCATAAAAAACAACACTAATGTTTGGCAGCCAAAATTGCATCTCAGGGTTCTGGAGAGCCACAGCTAGCCAGAATAAAGGGTACTCAGATCAGTAGATAAATAGCATTAGTACAGAAGGTAGGTGATTTTTCTTGTTACTGTTTTTGTTTTGCTATTGCTAGGCTATTGCTGTTATCTAACCCTAGGATCCCTCCTGTGGTTCCTGAGGGCACCAGTGTGACAGTAGTCACCTCCCGTTCATTTTTAATAAAATTGAAAAGGAAGCTGGCATGCTGCAAAGCGAAGTACCAGTCTCAGGAATCATTATTTCCAAGAACTTCCTTAGATTTCATGTAAGTTCCATAAATAATTTTAGAAAGTAAAAATGGTGGATAGCTGCAGCTGACAACTATGGTTGTAAATATGCCCATTACTCCAGACAAAAAAACAAACTGAGTTTAGCATTATCAGTTTGGTTTCTGGCAAGGTCAGGTTTGAAGACAAATATTTTAAGTGTTTATGCTTGTCTACAACAGCCGTTTTCTTTAAGTGGGCACAATATATCCTCAAAAGTGTTGGATGTCACTGTACTGGCCCAAAAGGTTGCGGTGTGGAGGGAGGACATTGGTTTAATCCAACACTTACCAAAGTAGCAGTTCTACAAAGTATTGAGCTCTTTTCCCTGGTTTTGAGATCTTTCCACAGATTCTTTAGTTAGAAACGCTAGAAAATCAGCTTTGTTCAGATGAGATGTGTTTGAACTATGAACCTCTCCCCATTTTGTATATTGATCACATGCTGTGAAACAACAGTTGCTTGCTGTCCTCCTGCCTCTGTATGTTAAACAGCAAAAAGCCCAAGTATGGGATTAAATTTGATCATTTCAGTGCAAGTTTCATAATATTTGTGCACCCTGAGATCAAGGGATGTTTCATCATGTAAAGTTGCCCTGTTAAAAGCATGCAGTAACACACTTAAGAAACCTTTTTTAAAAAATTGGTTTTCTGCAGAGGAAAACTTTAGAAATGCCTTTCCCAGATTTGCATGCAAAAGATTAACCACATTTCTTTCTGTGCCAACATTCTACTTTCTATTGCACAACATGAAAAAGATAACACAAATTTAAAAGTTGTAAATAGAGGTTGGAAAATATTTCTTTCAGTAGACCCTTATTCTTTCATGCATAATCTCTAAGGGACCAACAATGGGTAGAGATAAAGTCAAATTATGGAAGAGCTACTTTCTGTCTCTTTCTCTCTCTATATATCTTTGTCCAACAAGCCACTATGGAAGAGCTATAGAGGGGCATTTGAAATGTTGCTGAAATCTACATGAGTACCATTCCTTTTCTAATATGAAAACAGAATTAAAGAAATGTAATGCAATCTCTTCTGTCCCTAGAAAGAGTCCTGTAGAAATATAGATCTTGGTTAGAGGGCAGAACATTTTTTTTCTCTCTCCAGATATTTCTTATAGTTCCAGTTTAGCACTTTCTTGCCTTGACATCTCTATGGGAAGCCATAGGTGTCTATAACAGGCCATGATGACATCAAAATAACATGAATGACTCAACTATATAATGATGTCATGCTGTTTTACGCTATGCAAGTTGCATCATTTGTATGATGTATATTTTCTTATATCCCCATTGTCCCAACCCTTCTCTATCCCCTGCAGACAACTATGTGGGAAGTTGCTACCTTGGTGCAGCATTATAAGTATTATCTTTCATTTAATGGAATTAGTAAAAAAGCTAGCCACCTCTCTTCAGAGGCTTTTGATCTAGCAGAAATGTTTTTATAAATAAGATATTTATAAGTGATAGTTTAATCATAGTAGCAGTAACTGAACTCAAAATGTTGCTTTTCTACAGAATGGTTCCAACTCAGAAAAATGCTATCAATGCAGTGTTGTACTTCTTTTGCAAGATTACAGTAAGCAGGTCTTAGGAAGAAGCTAAATTAATTATTCAAGTTAAAAGAGAGGGACTAATATATATTGGGACTACAGTAAGTGAAAAGAAAGGACTCCATCCTCTTTTTTCCCAGAAGCTAGTGTTTGCGCTGGAAATAAATGGTTCATTAAATTTAATAGGGATTACTCACTAAAACAATACTACTGTCATGCATAGCTGCAGCTATTTGCAATATAAAAAGCCCCGTGTATAAGTTCATTGACACATTTAACGACACATCTGGTTTGGCCTTTAGACCATTATATTTAAGTCAACATTGGGTAGGCCATTTAATCAAGATGCCCAGTTGCATCTTGACAATCCCTAAGAATTTCCTGTCTTGGCTCTAAGAATAATCTATATGGAACACAAAGGCAGTCGTCAAACCTTTTCACCACACCAACTCTGTCCAGACCACATGTAGGAATCACTTATATCTTTGGCCTGCTAAATTATTATGTACACGGAATCACTACAGTTACAAACAATTATGGTTGCAAGTCTACACTCCATTTACTGAGATCATATTGAATTCATTTTAGACTTCCAGAGACAGAGCAGCACTATAAATTCAGAAACACCTGTGGTATTAGCATTTGTGCTTATTGTAAAGAAAAAAATATATTAAATGGCATTAAAGAACACTGCTCTTTTTCAATTTATTTACAGGCAGATCTTTAAATCTAATACTCAGAATCTTTGACATTCTTCATGAGAACCATATTGTGCTGTCTGTGTGGAGAACAGAGGCAACAAGGGCCAGGGGGCATATTAGGAAGATATATGCCTTCTTGTATAATAGAGTAAGGGTAGGCTGGTATGTATCCACAAAAGGAGGCGAGTCTCCAAAATGATATCCCAATGGAGACATGGGTAAGCAATATGAAAATGAAATTCTGCAAGGGCAGATGTGTCAGAAGTACAAAATGGTGGATAGGCGTATACAGAAGTCTGTTTTAGAGTGAGATTTTGACCTTTAACATAATTAGGGATGAGATGAGGTAAAAAAAAAAAAGAACTTTGCCTTATAAAATACACTAATGAAGACAGGCTCCAAAGTTTGAGAAGGACTTTGATTTTTTGTTAGATTTGATTTGAGGAGTATGATTCAAAAAGCAGATTGACAAACTGGAAAGGTTGGCTCAAAAGATAAAATCTTGGACATAAAACACAGTGGGAAACTGGTTATGTCTGCTTAGGTAAGAGATGACTAAGGAGAAGGGTATGTTGACAATTGTTAAACTAGAGGAGGAGGGAAGTTTTGCTAAACTGGAAGTGCAAAGGAAGAGATGTCATTCTAAATTATTATTGTTTGACTATCCATATTTTCTGCTACAAAATGGCTACAATAGTCACCTACTTTAAGATATACTTCTAAATTACATATCTGTTCATCAGTAAAATAGATTGTGAAATATAATTTATGGGGAAAGTTTGTGGTTAGGAATTGTTTAGATCAAGGGAGAACAGTTTGTGCCTCTCCAGATATTAGGGTGATTGCAGTGATTCTAAACCATAAGCTAATACAGCTGGAACTCAAGCACACCATTTATTTATTTATTTAGGATTTTATAAACTGCTTCAGCAAAGGAGACTCTACACAGTGTTCAAAAGCAAAAGCCTCAGCCAACGCAGTAATAGCAATAAAATACAATAAAAGAAATACAGTATATAATTATAGTTTAAAAAATACAATACAACTTTAACATTCCTGGAGCTGGCAGTTCTGCACCATTTAAGTCCCAAAGGTCTTCCAGAACAGCCAGGTTTTTATGAGCTTCTACCCATGCCTTGGGAGGCAAGGTATTCCAGAACAGGGAGTCAGCTTTCAGGCCTCCTCCCATTGTCTCTTTTGTAAATCCAAGATAAGAAAGTTATCCAAGTCACTCTTCTGGTCTGTTATTTGTATGTCCCATTTAATTATTAAGACAGCCAGTTTCATTTGTAAATCCACTGTAACATCTTTTTCCATATCAGTCTTGTAACATGTCATTTTTAGATCCACATTCGAAACAGTCTCAGTCTTGTCCTCTTCTATCACCTCTTTTAAATCCATTTTTATGATAGCAGACAATCTTGAAAGTAACTTCTGAGTGCATTGTTCCCAAATATCCTTGAATTCTTCCAAAGTTAGAATATCTTGCTCCATTCTATATTAGTGGCTCTCTTCTCCTTTAATTATCTTTTATTCTTTCTGGTTCCCTCTAGTGTCCAACCTTCAAAGTCCCATCTTATGTTTTTTTCCTAATCAACATCATTTTTTCCATGGGAAACTTAGTTTCAAACAGAAAGGATTCTTGTAATTAATTTCAAAATCTTATTTCAACTCCATCTGGCCCCTTAGTCCATTTATAGCTTTCTAAAACCAACATTCTAATCGCCCTTTTGCTTAAGAATTTTTAAAGTCCTTAAACTTGCATAAAACTTCTTTCAGCAAGGATCGAAGGAAACTCACCCAGTTTAATGAAACTTGCCTTTCAGAAGGTTCTTAATACCCAAAAAGCCATTAACAAGCAATTTCCAGAAGTGATTTTAAAAAGTATGCCCAGTGTCCTTTCGTTTGGCTCCCAGAACTCTAAAATCCACTGGAGACTGCTGTCTTACAGTCTCCTCACAGGAAGCCACTGTATGGAACACTTATGGGCAATCCCAGGTCCCCTCCTTGTCTGGGGAGGAATTCCAAGGAGCCAATCTGTTCGCCGGCTCCTTATTCCACTGTAGTCGTCAGTTCTGCTCCCAGAGGAGCCATCTTCAGTCCGCCATTGTTTCCCCGGAAGTCATCCATTAGCTGCAGCTTCAAGGGCCAACCATATGTCTCCTCATTCAGCACCATCATAACTTTGAACAGTCACTGAACAAGTGGTCACTAAGCAAGGACTACCTGTATTCTATCCAAGAGTTGCCAAGGGCATGAACAACCATCTTCAGTACCCCATGTTCTAAGGGGGGCCCCTATTAGTATACCAGCCTAAGCTAGGCAGGGCTCTCCTGGCCGCAGCCTTAGCTTGCTTTTCAGTAGGAGCCAAGAATACTAAAGGACCCCCAGATTACAGTCCCCTCTTCACAGGGAAGAATAAAAGATGGTATAATCACAGAATCAATGGTCTTATGAATGAATAGCTTCTCTGTCTTGCTTGAGTTGAATCTGAGCTTGCTTCTCCCCATCCAACCTCTATGACAACTTCCAAGAACTGGGCTAGGGCTTCCATTGCTTCTCCCATTCGGCCTGGAATGGAGATGTATAACTGGGTATCATCTGCATAATAATGCTGCCTTACTCCAAACCAGGAGATGACCTCTCCCAGTGATTTCTTACACAGCGAGTTGAGCCCTGAAATACATCCTTAGAGTTACCAAGGGTCTTCCCATGTTCTAAAACCCAGGCCTGTTTTAGAAATTCTCTTGTAGCACAGACTTGAGCTAAATTACTCTAATTTCTGTCTTAATCTTTTGCTGTGCAGAAATTAAATGAATTGCTTCCTCTATCATTAAAAGAAAAAGAAAAAAAGCATTGCTATAGAAGTCTTTTCCATCACCCTAAAATTCAAAGATCACAAATTGCTAGTTGTCTCACTGAAATTAACAAGTTATTAGTCTAAGGGTGCAAACTCTCATCTAAAAGTAAACATCAATAAAGGGGTTGTGAGAAACTGAACCCTCCCAATCGATTTCAGTGAGGCTTGCAGAGGTAACATTGCAGTGGGCTGCACTGGTGGGGTTAGGGGGCTGCTTGTTTTTGCATGAAAAGCAGCTTGATACTGAACTGGTAAAACATTAATCATGATTTGCATATGGAAGTCTGAAGACTTAATTACTTTTTTTGTGTTCTTGGGCTGGTCCTAAGACTATGTGAAAAGTGTACTTCTATTGATTTGTAAAGGATAATGAGGTAGGGTGGAAAATTCCTAACTTCTAATCTCCTGGCATTGGGTGGTTTTTTGTTTTTGTTTTTTTGGTCATTCCTTCTTGTAGTTATAGTTTTGTAAAGAAACTTTGATTTTTAACATATTAAAGAGCCTTGTGTCAGCTTAAAAAATGTACTCTTACAGTATAATAGTACCCTAACTCACAAGCTGGATGTATTGTGCAAAATAAAGTTGTAAATTATTTAATAAAAATGTTTGTAACACGTGCTGCATTGATTTCAATGTATTCTGTAGTTCTTCATGAATTCCAAAATAACTCTCATTCCTGATGCTTATGTGAATATTTATTTGGTGCCTTCAGGTCAGTTTTTGACTCCTGGCGACTGCCTGGACAAGTCCCTGCAGTTTTCTTGGCAAGGTTTTTTGGAAATGGTTCATCATTGCCTCCTTCCTAGGGCTGAGCGTGACCAGCCAAAGGTCACCCAGCTGGCTTTGTGGCTAAGGTGGGTCCAGAACTCACGGTTTCTAGCCTGATGCCTTAACCACTACATCAAACTGGCTCTCTATATGAATCTAGACATCCCCAAATAAACTGGATAAAATAGCTACATATGCTATTATTTTACACTTACCATGACAGTCCTTTATTTTCATATGTGACAGAAATATGTGACAGAAATACTGTTATCGTGAGTTCTGAGAATGCACTCATGCATTTTTTTAGACTCTCTCAACAAATTTAGGCAATCAGTTCACATACTGTACAATTTATAGGACTACACATCATGTCAAGGTATACAGGAATGGACAACATATTGACCATCAAATATTGATGACTATGGACTCACATTTGGTTATGCTAACTACGAGAATCAATATATTTGTCACAATCATATGATGATGGCAGCTGGCATTCAGATTCAGCATCTGCAGAAGGACCTTGCTCTGCACTATAAACCATTGGCCTGCATGTCCACCCCCAAAAGCAGCTTAAAAGAAAGGCAATGTATAAATGCAATAATAATTAGGTAAATCAATAAATACCCATTATTAGCTATTGCATGCTCTCCATTACTTTAAGACTTAACAACTTCTGAATGTGCTGGGACCTGACCTTCAAATGGAATGGCCAACATGGAAGCAGGTATTCTGGACCTTAGTAATATGATGACATGACGACACAGGGATATAAGCTGCTGCTTTGCCATTACAATTACACTATAGACTTAATATGCTTAGCACTATCTGATCAAATTCCTACTAAATTCTGTACCTCCTGCCTTCTTCTAGCTCTGTGTACTAAGTGTGTTATTCACTACAGAAATTGCTTAGAACAGCCACACAAACTATCTTCACTCCATACCCATATCAAGAGGAATGCCAGCCATGATGAATGGGAAAAAATTCTGGAAGTCTTCAGAGTCCATTATATTTCCCCCCACCCCACCTCTTTTTTTTTAATAGGAAACATGCACTCCAGACACATTCAGGTCCAACTATTGCTATTCCCAGGGGGCACACAAGTTATGGATAATGGATATTATAGTCCAACATGCCTAGAGGAGGGCATCAGATTCAGGAAAGATACAATAAATGAGCAGCAGATAACTATCACCCTAATTTTGATATTTCAACTATTGTCATACACAAGCTCATTTATTAAGCTCCCACTCTTCTGTGTTTCTAGCCTTTTCTAACCTTGACTACCCAAATTCTGCTTGTCTATAATTCTTAGCATCCCTGAATGGATTCCTATCACCTATCATCTCTAAAAAATTATAAAAATTGGTTGGAGATTAAATGAGTTGTATATCAATAATATTCAAAGTGGGGAAGACTTCTAGATTCTCCCCCATTGCAATCTGTTGCCTTCTATAACTGCTACCAACATTTTTTTTAAAACTTGCAGGTTCCTTATGCTACAGGCTTTTAAAATATAAGCTTATACTTCTGCACATCTAGGGAATTTGCTTTGAATGTAGAGTTAGAGGGGAGAAGGAGTGTCCATTTTCACTTCCAAACTGATACATACAGTACTTAAATTCCTATGTCTGCTATTACTGTAGGGGGAATGAAGATGGGTCTCTGTAACTAACCACAATAGGAACTGTTTATCCCAAAAAGCAAAGACGACAAATCACTCCAAGAATCTAGTTTTGCAACCACTCCTCTACAAAAGCAGGCAGGAAAATAAATGGATGTGATAAAATTGCCGTAAGCTAGAAAGCAATTTTTTTTTCCTGCTGACTAAAATACAAGCATACTGCCTGACTTTAAACTGAATTTCCCATTTCATTGATTATTCTATGCTTTAAGACTCCAATTTCAAAGATTGTATCAGGCTGTACATGTTATTTCAAGGTGGTTGTGGGGGAGGAGGAGAAGTAGCTAAACAATCATTTGCTGATACATTGCATTGTATTGTAAATGTACTCTTTCACAACCCCATCCATTGGATTTGCTGTAAAGGTGTTATAAAACCAATCCATAATTCCTTCACCCTCCTCTGGAAAGGAATGGCAACTGTCAACACGTTGATCATGGTGGCAGATCATTTTCCAGGCTGAAGTTGTCCAATCTATGGGGGAAAAGTCACCCATGCTGAAAGTCTGGGGCTAATTTTGTTCTGTCTGCAATTAGGTATGTCCTGGTCTTTCCATCTTACCTTGTGGTGCAACCTCCAGCTGAAGGACAGAGGAGCATACATTTCCTCTGCAGCAAAACTTCTTTCTCAAAGGGTGTTGAAGAAGCAGAATATTTAAAGCTTTGCAGCCTACATTGTGCAATGGCCTGAGGCATTTCCAGCTGCACATTTGAGATCCTCACATGGTATACTTTATGTAGAACAGAATTCTACACAGAGTAATATAAAACGAAAGGCCATCATACTATCTACATTCCAACAACAACAAAAGTTGTAAGAGAATGAAAAGTAGTAAGATATGAGAGAGTAAATGAAAATGTGTATATCAAAACGCAAACTTTCACAGTTATAGAACTGGAAGAGGCCATTTAGACTATCAAGTCCAATCTTGATGCTCAGTGCAAGAATCCAAATTAAATAGTCAAATCAAGTCTCTTATTTCGGTCACTGACCAGCAAACAAAACTAAATATATACATATGGCTATCCAACTTCTGCTTGAACACATGCAACAGAGGAGCCCACCATCTCCTAGATAATTTGTAGAGCTTTCAAACTACTCGTAGGTTAGAAAACAGAATCTGCCTTTCTCCAAGTGCTAGCCCTAACCCTGAACTATGAGATGATAATGAACAGGATTTGACTTTCTTCTGTGTGGCACTTCTTCACATAGCTAAAAATTTGCAACCTACACTTCCCATGGTCATTTTTTTCAAGGTTAAACATCCCCCAGTCTCCTAAGGTAGCATCTGACCAGTGCAGAAAAAGAATGAAAGTAGTATCGCCCATGATTTGGAAGCAATTTCCTCCCTAATATTGCATATGCCTTCTTTTTGCAGCCATATCACACTGCTTACTCATACACATCCTATGATAAACTACAACTCCAAAATCATTTTCAAATGTATCATTGACAAGTCAAACGGAAGAATGCTGAATTGCATTTTATTATTTTCCTTCTATTGCTCTAACCGATCAAGATCATATTGTATTTTGTCATCTAGAGTATTAGCTATCCCATCCAATCTGGTGTCATCTGCACATTCAATAATGTGTCAAGCTCAATATTATTTCTGTGCATCAAAAGGCTTCCATGTTTTTCCCCAAACTAGAATTCAGTTCAGCACCAGGCAGTCTGGCCAATAATAAGGGATAATGGGAACAGCATACACAGATCTCTCTCCCTTGCTATAAATGGTTCCTTTTTTCTTCATTTCAGGACAAAAGCCACAGCATAAGAACCTTTTACTGCAATACTGAAAATGTGTGTGTTTTTTTTAAATCATACTGTTGTATTTTTATATTTTAATGTTGTAAAGCACTTTGAAGGGGGCTTTGTATCCAAACTAAAATTGAAAGTGCATTGAAACAAAATATTTGGGCAGATGCAATAATACAGCCGAGAAACAAAGACCACAGGCAGCTAAATGTATGTATTTATTCAATTTATATGGCAGCCCATCTCAAACAAGTGACTCTGGGCGGCTAATAACAATTTTAAAAAACCAGCAAAAACCCAGAAGCACAGTGGCAACCAATGCAGCTTGTGGAGCAGAGGTGCAGCTTGCACAGAATGAGATGCGCTGCACTCTGTACCAACTGCAGATTTCAGATGTTCTTCAAGGGTAGCCCCATGTAGAGAGCTTTGCAATAGTCCAACTGAAAGGGTACTAAGGTGTGGCTGATTGAGAGCAGAGCCTCACAGTCCAGGAAAGTGCATAATTAGTATACAACACAAAGCTGTGCAAGGACTCTTCTGGACACAGCCACTACCTGTTCCTCTAACAGGAGCTGCAAATCAAGGACTCCCAGCAACCACCTCTCTCAAAAAAGAATTGACTACTACCAGAACCCAACCAGATGTCACCTCCCTGAAAACCTTAACCAGCCAGGAGGGACATAGGTCTAATACGCAAGTGGCTGAGCTAACAGTCCTGAAAACCCCGTCTATTTCATCAGAAATAACAGGGTCACGCTCTTCCCAGATAATCAAGCTAGATTGAATTTCAAGGGACCTGCCTCAAGGCCAGAGTCCAACTTGGAATGAATCCAAGCGATTTTATCCTATAGATGCTAAGCATATCCTTCACAGTATCCCTGCAAATAAACTTCTGAATCAATTCTCCCCCAGAGGGTCCAGGTTGCCTTGAACAGGGCAGCTGAGTGACTACTTGTGGATGCAAATTAGGTAGAGAAATCCTGGCATTTTGCCTCCCTTACCATCACAAGTTAGGCCCTAATAGCAGCTCTAGCTCATGCTCGGTTCGATTTATTCCATATTGTCTTTCAGTGGTGCTCTAGGCTTCTTTTCACCATTTCATCTCTCTCAACTCCTCGGTAAGCCAAGGAGAATTTCAGGATCCACAGGGAAAGGGAGACCACATGGAAACAGTCCAATCCAAAGTCTCTACTGTCCTCACATTCCAGGCAGTGGCCAAGGCCTCTACTGGACTGTGCACCAGACCTTCAGGGACAACCCCAAGCTCCCTCTGTAACCTGAGTTCATCAGTCACCTGGGGCAGACCAACCAAACAAGTCCAGCCTCCCTGCAGCATGAGAGTGGAAACATCAGAGAACTTCAGGGCCAACAGAGAATATGTCCATGACAGAGGAGTGATAGTCTCCCTCAACTTCAGAACACATTACCACTGCTCCAACAAGAAAATGAGATCTAGTGTATGACCATTGTCACATGTCAGAACCTTGAAACTTTGGTCAGATCCATGACTGTTATGGTGACCATGAACTCCTGAGCCACCTCTGACTCCATCTCCAAGGAAGGCAAGTTGAAGTCCCCAAGGACCATCAGCTTGGGAAACTCCCCACCAACCTGGCCATAAATAACAGAAAACACTATTTGTAATATCTGAAGACTTCCCTAATGATTAAGGCTCTGGACAGTGAGCGATAAAGCAAGAACAAAACAAAACAAAATAAAAAAAATCAGGCTAATAAAAATGCAATTTCCTCACACACCTCAAAGATAGATGCCCATGGTCAACTAGAGCCAATGGCACAGTTGAATAGTATGGTTTTAACAGACTTGGAAACGGGGAAGCCTGTTCCATACTTATTACTATTAATTATTATTATTATTAGTGTTATTTGTGTTATAATAATATATAATAATACAATGGTATTATTATAAAAACTATTAGTCTTTATTTAAATACAGGTTAAAGTAAAAGTCTCCTTCAAATTGAACTTAACTGCTGGAACCCTTATAAATAAATCTTTAGACTTTTCTTGCAAAAACACAAGGTAGTTTGCCATTACCTTCTTCCATGAATTTTTAACTTTCTACAGCTTCTTGGAGGAATCCCATCGACATAACCAACCAAGTGCAACCCTCCATAGCTTCCAATAAGGTCAATCAACCCATAGATGAAACAATTCAAATTTGGCAACCAATTGAACCCCAATGGTTGGGGGTCCACTTTGTCCTTTCTTTCTGATGCAAACGTCTGATGAGGAAACAAACTGCATTAACTCCAAGTCATTGTCCTGACAGCTAGGGTGACCAACAGTAAATTCAGAGAGACTTCTATGGGATGCCGCCTACACATTTTGAGGTTTGGGGAGAACTGGAATTACAACCCAAGCACTGAACGGGCTCAGAAAAGGTTCTCTCCAGCGATGCCTCAGTCCGGCTCCCTCTTCAGCCGGGCGGGCCTTCCAGCTTTCCACAAGAACAATCCTCACCTCCCCGTTTTCGTTCCGGGGTTCTTGAGGGTTTTACTCCATTCCCCAGGAGAGAGCTTACACGCTTGCACGCCAAGAGTCGAGTTCGCAAACCCGATTTCCCACCAGGCGAGGCATCGTTCCCCTTCGGGAGAGAAAACCCGTCCCCGCGCCCGGACTTGTTCTAACGCTCCCTCGCCGGGACTGCGGCGTTTTACAAGCGCCCTCCTTCCTCCCCCCGCCCCTTCCCCCCCCCGCACGCGCTCCCACTTGCGCGCCACGATGGCTTGGCGCCCCTCAGGCCGGCGCAGCGCCTGCGCGCCTCCTCTTCTGCCTCAAAGCCCCTCGCGCGTTACGCGCAAACTCCCCTTCCCCTGAGGAAAGAGAGGCGGCCTTGCGACCCCTCCCGGGCCAGCGGGAGACGTCAGCTTGCAGCTCCCCTTTTGCCCTTCCCCTCCCCGGCCCGCCCGTGCTGCAGCGTCCTCCCCGCCTCCTCGCGAGGGTGGGAAGCGTCAGCTTGCGTGCTGGGCGCGCGCCGGCTCATTCCCTGGCCGTGCCCAGCCTCCAGCGGGTCCCGCCGTCCCTCGCCGCACCTCTTTTCGCTCGCCCGCCCGCCCGGATTGCCGCCGCGGCTCCCTTCTCTTGAGGCCGTCCCTGGCGCTCGCTCCGCTCTCCCTCCGGCCCCGCTTGGCGCCTCAACCGCCGCCGAGGAGGAGCGGGAGCCAACATGGCGAAAGCTGAGCAGGTCTTGAGCCTGGAGCCGCAGCACGAGCTCAAATTCAAAGGTAAAGGGCGGCCTCCGCCTCGAAAGCCCCGTTCCCGCCGCTTCCTCCCCCGGATGGCAACCACTCCCCGCGGCCGGCGGGTCTGGAGGCGCGCTCTGCTGCAGCCGCTCTGCCTGAAAGGGTTCGGCTCCAGCGGCAGCCATTTTCCGGGGGCCGCTGGGGCAAGGCGCCCTTCGCATGGAAAGCGGGCCGGCGGCCGGGCGGCGTCTTGTGCACTCCCCAGCTCGTCTCCTGCACGGCCTTCCTTTCGCCGGAGCGCCGGCGGGGGGACGGGGGCTGGTCAGCGTCTTCCCCTTCTCGGGCCTGGGTGCTGCTTGGGGCTGGAGGGGGGAAGCTTTCCGGACCCAACCTGTCAGGGCCGCGGCCCAGGTCCCTGGAGGTGGGCGGGGGCGAGTGGATGGGCTTCTGCGCAGGGCTGGGACCCCCCCCCCCCTTCCTTGGAGGCCTCGCTTAACGTGACCTGAAAGAAAGGTTGGTCCCTCTTTGCGAACGGGTAAGAAACGCTGCCGATGTCGCCTTTTTAAGGAGGAGGAAAGAAAACAACAGCCAAAGCGGATTGTGCAACAATTGTGCATACAATCATGTGTCGGCGAGCTAGGCCAATGAGATGTACTCCCAGGCTGGTCGTTAGTTTCCCTTCTGAATGTATTAAAGGATTTTTTTGAGAAAAGACAAGAGCGCAATAAAGAACATTTATCTTTGCCATAGTTGTTTTGTAGCTGCTGGTGAATTGATTAGCTTGATTCTGATCAGGCTTCCTTAGGAGGGAACCATTAAGTTTAGTAAGTCCCTTTCAGATTAGTCTGATTAGAATTGCAGCATTTCAGGTTTCTCAGAGAAGAGATGGAAGTTGCTGGGCTGATGTGTCCCTGAACTGAATTTTTACACTGTATGTTTGTTGCAACACTTATGGGTACTTGGTGCAGTCCTGTGCATATTTGCTCAGAAGTTCCACCAAGGCCAGTGAAGTTAAAGATGGGGGGTCCTGGTAATTGTGGATTTGGGAATGATAAAGGAGGTTTGGCTAAAAGGTATGGACAGTTTTGTTAGATTTTAGTCATGCAGCTGTCTGAAATATTAAGATATACCTATAAAGGTCATAGCGTAGCTCTGGGCATGCAGAGCTGGATTTATTTATGTTGCAGATTTTGCATTCCTCATCCTAATGTATAACATCATACTGCAACTTTTATTTTTTTATTGGATTGTGCTGGATCAAATAAAGATCTGACCTAGTCCAGCTTTCTGTTCCAACAGTGCCAAACATGTGTCTTTGGTTAGCCTACAAGCAAGTTGTACTCATTAACATGCTTCTGCTTGTGTCCCCAAGCAATTGCTACAGTTTGAACCTTACTGTCTCAGATACTGAAGATAATCTAGTAGCCATTGTTAGCCTTATCCTCCATGCACTTGGTTAATTCTCCCATGAAGCTGTCCAGATTAGGGGCCTTGCTGCGCCTTGTGGCTTTGAATTCCATAGTTCAATTATGACTTGTGTTACATAGTGTTTCTTTTTGTCTGTTCTAAACTCCTCCTGATGTCATTTCGCCCTTATGAATTCTTTTTTTTCCCCTGTCCATATTTACCATTTTTTGCATAATTTTATACAGCTCTGTAATGCCTCCCCTTATTTTCCCTTGAACAATTTTATACAGCTCTGTAATGCCTCCCCTTATTTTCCCTTGAACTCAAACCCTCTTAATATTGTAACCTTTTCCGTTAGATATGCTGCTTTGGTTTACTGGGTCATTTTCTTGATCTTTTGATTTAATTGTTTAGCATAGATGCAAGAAAGCAAATACCCTTCTTAGAATTGGAAGAGAGGAGGCTTCAGAGACATTCTCTTAATTTTATGTTGAGATTTTATATTAGTTGTGCCCTTCGGAAATCAAACAAAGTAACCTCTAATCCTGTGATGGAAAGGGCTGCTTGTAAGATTTAAACAGCAACAATTTATAATGACTGCACCCAAAATATTTCTACTTGGGATAATGTTGCAGGTATTTTAATAACAAACTTTAGCTCTGTTTTAAGCTGCATACTTTTTAGAGCAAGCCCAATTGAATTAAATGTCAAATACTTATAATGCTTATTCTTTAAACATGTTCTTAAAAATAGGACTCTGTTTTGGTGAACTCCTTTGTACATTTGCTTACAATACTAGATTTGCTCTATTTTGAATGAAAGAGGTTTCTATTTAATTTCATTGATTTGTGTATTTCAGGTATTCATATATTTATTTATTCATTCGATTTATATAGCTACCCATCTCACTTTTATGAGTTAGCATATCTGAGGAATACTGCTGTTAAGCATAATGTAAGTTAAAAAGTTGACACAGAGTGGAAGGTGCTTCTTCATTCAAACTGTGTTTTCATCAGATGGATAAATATGCATATCCCTGTGCTCAGAGTAAATAGGTAAGGTGAGATTCAAAATTAACATTGAAATTTTAGAATATCTTCTGTATATAATCCAAGAGGCTTTCATCTGAAGTAAACAAGATTCAATCAACTCTCTACCCAGGCACACCCTAAAATCTTAACTTGCATGACAACATCCATGAGATGACAGCCATTGGTATGAATTGCTATTAGGACTTGATGTGATTGAGCAAAATCAGCAGATGAGTTCCAGCCCTATGTAATATCAATCATTTGAGTATTTTTAACTTGCATATATAAAAAACAATTTCTGGGATATTGCAATATTACCATAGTCAACATAGTTGGCTAGGTTTAAGGTTCAGGTTAGGCTATTCATTTTCTTGCGTAGACAGCTCCCCACTCATTGTATATAACTTAAAGAGATTTCCTTTAAAGAGTCAGGGAATCTCAGAAGCATAGTTATGGTCCAAAGTCTATTTTACAAAGGAGTTGCAGTGCAAAGATAAAGTTCAAAGATCAGGCTCCAGGTTATAAAGGGTTTGTACAGTACAGAGGTCTGTCAGGGAATCAGAATACAGGAGGCAGGGGTAACTGACCACATAGTTTTATGATCATGAGTTATCCTCAAGCAGAAAGCTTTATCTGGAGGCTGCAATTACTCTGCCCTGATTCATCTGGTGCTTGTTAAGCCTGATCTGGCTGAAGGCCATCCAGATGTATTATGTTAACAAACCTTAACTCAGCTGGTGCTTGGTAATCCTAACCAGGCTGCAGACTTATACAGGGATTCTGAATTACTGCTGAGTAGAGTTTATTCCCAAAGTATCTTCTTGCAAACAAACAGTTTAGTACGTCTCTGGCTTCTGATATTTGATCCAGTGGCAGAGTGACCATGCTAGTAGGACTAAATCAGTCATAGGGAATACTGAGTCTAACTCAGGTCTTGCCCTGGAGCCTGATTCAACTGGTACAGAAAGTTTGGTAGAATCACGTGGTCCTCCTCCTTTCCCTCTTCCTCCTCCAGACATGTCCTTGCATAAGGACACAACAAATGGCAGTTCAGACAGTCAGTGGCATAAATTACATATGAAGTACTAAAGGTAAAATTAAGAGAGTTTTGGAAATACTGGGGTGAGGAGATATATGACATTATTACCTATGGGCAACTGAACCATAGTTTACCCAATTTTATGGGTTCTCACAACACATTGAACTATAAACAGAAGTATCCAGGCTGAGTTTATACAAGCTAGACTAGAACTTAAGACTAGAATTGGCTTAATTCTTGGTGAAGGGAGGTGATTTTTTGTTTCCTAAATGAGGAACTTTGCTGTTGTTTTTATTAAATTTCATTCTGTTCCTTTTGAAACATTTCTTTAACCTATCAAGATAATTTTGAATTTTATTTCTGTCTTTTAGGATATTATTTATCCTGCTCAATTCTGTGTTATTTGCAAATTTGATAAGTATGTCATTGATCTCTTTATTCAAATAATTAAAATATTAATATTAAAAGCTCTGTTTTTCCTTAGTTGAGATTAACATTTTGTCATCTTCATTGAGTAGCCATTATGCTATCTCTCTTCATTTCTATTTTGAACATATCTAAAGAAACCATTTCCGTTGTTTTTAATGTTTGCTAGCTTCACTTCATTCCAAACTTTGTCTTTCCTGACACTTTACTACAGTTCTAGGCTATCTGTGTATACTTTTCCTTGGTGGCCTGGGCCACTTTCCTATACTGTATATGTTCTTTTTCATTTTCAAATTAAAACACTGTGATGTGATGTAAGTTAAAAATCAAGTCTCTGTCCTCAGAAGTATAATATGCAGACAGGATTTTGCATATGAGACCCCCACACACACACACTTTTATAACATGTTCTTCCTTTTTAACTTAGAAACACACATTTTGGAGATGTTCCTGCAGATCAATGACATTTTCCAGATATTTATGAACTCTGGTGATTTTTGTTCTTATGTATTTTTTTTTCTCTCCCCATACCATTTTTACCTAAATATGTTTTAAAAATTGAAAAGTCCTATTGGCTGTAGTTGTGAGACCACCCCTAATTCTGATGGTTTCTGTAGACCCTTTCACAGACTCATGGGATTAAAAGATCTCTTGGATATCATCTACTTCAGTCCCCTGCCTAGGGCAGGGGAATATTCATACCATGCCAGAAAAGTGGCCGTCCAACCATTGCCTGAAAACCTCCAGTAATGGAGCCTGCATGACTCCAGAGGCAGGGTTTTATCTTTTAAAACTTCTTTTATTTTAAGAAAAGGTGGGCAGCAATTTAGAAATTCCCCTTGGAAATTTCTCTTTCATGTGTTTTAGGTTATTTTAATTAATTCATATTTAAATTTGGTTGTCTTTATTTGCAATAGTATTTCTGAGCCCCATAGATATTTTTTAGAAAATAAAGACATTGGCTAGTTTTCCAAGATACATGCATAGGGAAACATTATGATCAAGGAATAATGTCAGCTTGTTTTGCATTTTCTCTTCCTCTTTTTAACTGGTCTTGGTCCTATGTTTCTGAGTTTCTTAAATACAAAAGAGTAACTGGCCTGCTAGATGGCAGCACCTAACCAGCCTTGGCTGATCTTGAGAAGCTAAGCAGAATCTGATCTGGTTATGAGACCACGAGGAAATCTGAGAACTGTAGAGACTAGAGTGGCAAGTCAAAAAATAACTTGCAAAAAGTGAGTGGTAAACCACTTGTGCATAGTTGCCAAAGAAATAACAGGTCCATGTCCAGGTAGTCGGCAGGAATCAAGCTTGATAGGGGGAGGGAGGACCTGACTTTAATGAAGGAAATGAAGAGTAAAGTGAGGTTTCAGTTCCAGTGGGCCAGGCTGCCTCTATTAAGGGACAGTTAGATCAATAAAGAATCTAGCAGCTTTCCCTGAGTATGTTACAGGGTTCCTAATAGCCATTTATAATGCTTATCTATGGCAGAGGATAATTGCCTTCAGATAGCAGATATATGAAAGTTGGCACACTGGCTTCCTTCCTGTTAATTGCCACAATCCGGGATGCGGCCATTTAGCATACGTCGGCAGCATATAAAATGGTTCATGGGCATAATAGTTCATTTTGGAAAATGCTTGTAAAAGGATTAGTTAGCATCCCTCCTTCCGCTCTGTTTGTGGCAGTAACCAGTATATCTATTCAGGCATTAGCTGGAAAGACTTTATGTTGGAAATACTAGGGCATATAACTCCATCGCAAAATTCTGTCTTTTCCTATTGCTTTAGTGTGCAGTGTTATCTCAAGCAGAATATTGGAGAATAATCCACTAAGTAACATGTATGCTACGGAGATAGAAGGAAAAACTGAGATCATTCTGGGAGAAGCTGAACCTTACTTGTGCTGATTTTGACATGCAGCAATTGCAGCACTACTCAGCCATCTTCCTGTGCTTCAAGACAGAACCTTCCAAAATGGAATCAGAGAGGTAATAAACATAGATCTGTGTTAAAGCTATTTTTAGCCCATTTTCTTTGAGCACAAATGGGTTCGAGCAGGTGCATCCAGAAATACCTGCCATTAGTTGTAGAGAATAACAACATATATAATTTGGTACATTTAGAGGTGATTTCCCTTTAATGGTATGAGCCTATAGGATTTTTCCTCCATAGACAAGCCTATTCAAATGCTTGCTTACGTTAGAGACATTCTGGTGGAATATGCCTGTCATGGTACTTATTTTTCACCATCAACAAACTTGAAGTACTCAGTAATGTCTGTTCTGTTGGTACCTGCTTGGCAACAGCTATACTTGCAGAATGCAGATTCTTACTTGGAGAGATGATGGTTGTTTAGTTTACCACTTGATCTTTGTCACCTTATCATGTGTAGGAAAATTACACTTCTGAATATAGTTTAATTTCGTTTTAAAAAGAGGAGAGGTAATTCTCTCCAGTTTAATCTGTTTTTTAATCTTGGCAACAATCTCTGCTCCCTGTCCCCATCCCAAAAGTCAAGGTGATGATTCAGATATGGCTTGAGGCTTAACAGTTCTAATTTTGAGGTATCACTTGTCACTGAAGCAACAAATTAGGTTTAGAAGTGTCTGCTGCTTACTGGAGACTGACTTTATCTCCTTCCATCCAGTTAAGTCTGTCAATTTCACAGCACCAACAAGTGGTTGGCAACTTTCTTGGCTTTATGAAGATAATTCAAAGTCTTGAAGAGTTAATGTTTTTATCAGCATTGTGAATCATAACATTGTTAAAACCCATCCTAACCTTGAGGATGATTTCCAAAAATGCTGTCATCAGCCTTGAACTGAGGAGACTGGAGGAGAAGTGGAAGGTGAGGAGAAGACACAGCTCAAAGTCTTTGCCATTCTATTCCTTCAGGAAGAATAAGTAGTAAAACTGGATTGCCACTGTCTGCAGGTTGAGGAAATTCACACAAGAAAAGAAAGTCCTCCCTATTCTAGAAAATTATCATCTCATAAATAATAGTCATGTAACCTCCAGTCTAAATTGCTGCAATAAAAAAGGAGCTTTGCCAATTGTTCTTAGAATTATTATTATTTTGAACATATAAACTGCTTCTCAGTTAGTGATTGAAGGTCAGTGACACCGTGTTTATTTAAAGATTAAAATTATCAAGACCAGTTAGTAGAAGTGTGAACAATGTTTGTGAGGCTTAATTATACCATTTATTTAGCAATTTGGTATTTTTTGTATAACACCATCCTTTCAACTGGACAATTTACAAAGAATGGAATGGTCCATGCCTCAAAGATTGAAAACTCACATAAAGTTATTCACAGAGTAATAGGGAAAAATAAAGAGAAGAACAAAATGTGAGGACTATGTGATTAAATTAGATCTTCATGCTTGGATTTTGCTCCAGAAGGAATGAGACACAATTGGATCATGCCACAGGCTTTAAGGAAAAGCAGTATAAATTTTTTATCTCTTTAGTTTTTTATACTTTCTCAGTCACACAATCAAGTGTAGTAATGTTTTCCCAATGTAGCTATGCTCTGAATGCCCTCAAACAAAGAGTAGTACAGGTGTGCGTAAAATGGAAAATGTGTTTCGTTCTGTGCATGAAACAAACACATTGTGGCTCAGGGTTCAGCCATGTCAGTTTGGTCTGGATTAAATGAGATCTAGAACCTCTTGGCTATTTTTGGCTTCAGGCATGAAAAATTCTGGGTGGGACTTTTGGAATATTCACCTGAGCCCCTTCCTTCTGTACTGCTGCTCACCCCCAACTGTCCCTTCCCCATCATCCTAGCACTAATAGAGAAAATGCATCTGCCGAGTAGCATTGGTCTGGCAGGATGTTGAATGCAATCTATGATGACCACTTTCCTCTTCCTCCCATCCCTCAGTCTTCTCTTCAACTCAGCTTATCCAATTATATTGCCATTCACAACCACATCTTTTTGCCATCACAGTTGCTGCTTTTCCCTTTGGCTCGCCTCTCCTATCTATTCTCTGCTGCTTCTGACAGTGTTCCTTTGGCATCCTGAATATTCCTCCATCTCCCTGTATTTCTGTCTGGCTTTTCTGTTTTTTTTCCACCCCAAATATACCTTTCTCCACTCCTGTCTGAGGTTTCCCAACCTATTTGCTTCTCTACCCCTTCAAAAAGAATAATAAGTGCCAGGTATTTTTCTAAAAATAATTTTTAAGAAGGTTGGTAAAGAGGAACTGCAACACTAAGACTCTTTCTAGTCACCTGTATTACTGGAAAGAAAAATCGTTTGTCTTCTCTTTCCCCATGGCCTCAGCCTGGGATAGATAGAAGCATGTGCTTTTTCATATGCTATACAAACCAGCTGCTTTTTTCAATCAGTAGAAGAGGTTAATAATAAAATAATTGCATACAATAAAAAAGTAAAGAAATGGATAAAATATAAATAAATTGGCCTTATCCACATCTCAGATATAGCTGTCAAAATACCATGCAAAGCCCATTGTGGTCCTCAGGCCAATAATAGTTGTGAAACCCTGATCCGTTTAATCTGTGAATCTAACCAAAGTAAGGGGTTAAATTGTTTAGCACCCAGCAGCTGAGAAAGTGAAAAGGAAAATAATTTTCTTCCTCCTGCAGAACTTAAAACTGTTTTTTATGTTATACCCATATAAATACTTCATGAATAACTTATTAATTACTTTACTGAATAACTCATCAGCATACATTTCCTTTTAATTAGTAAGGTGATTGCTGATGAAGTAAGATTATTTAATCACCCCCAAAATATAGTTCCTACTTGTATGTAATATTTGAGGCCAAATATTGTAGTGATGCCAATGCTTCAAGCCCAGTATCATCTCAAACCATGGCTTGAGCTTTTAGATATAATGGCAGCCAGGGATGTATAGCTACTTGAATGTTTTTGTTTTGCATGTACTAATAAGTATTTCCATTTCAAGGTTCAGTGGTCTCTAGGGACAGAGCAATATTGTCACTGTGTTCTCAGGATCAGTTAATCCATCAAACCATGATTAAATGTCATTCACTGTGAACATCATGTTTGCACCGAACCTTATAAAAGCATAACATGATGTGTAACTATTAGAGTTCTGAATAGCTTAGGAAATATGTTGTTACATTTATAATTGTTAAGCCTAGCTTATTATGTAAAAGTGTGGCCTGGGTGATATGACAATGAAGTGGATATATCTGGCTCAAAAATTGTACTCAATGGATTGAGTATAGTTTCTAGATGATGGGAAGTAAGCTTTCCATTTCATTCTCTATTGGTTAGAATCCATATCAAGTGTTGTGTCCATTTCTGGTCAGCACCCCTTAAGAAAATTTTAGAGAAATTGGACTAGTTCAAGAAATGGCACTAAGCATAAACAGGGGACTAAACACTAAGCCATATGAAGAGAGATTGAAGGATCTTGGTATCTTTAGGGAAAAAACAACTGAGGGGGATATGATAACACTGTTCAAATACCATGTAGAAGAAGGCTAAGACCTGATCTCTTGTAAGACATGATATTGGAATCTGCCTTCCTCTAGTTTAAATCAAACCATTTTAAAGCAGGCTCCTGAAAGTAAAAAAAAAGCAATTCAGCACGGTACCAATTATCTAGAGAGGTGGCAGGATCTCCTTTATTAGAAGTTTTCAAGCTGTGGCCACACACCTGCCTCTTAGGGATGCTTTAATTGGGATTGTTGCATTGAAGAGGGAGGAGTGTTAGATTTGATCGCCTAAATGGTACCTTCCAACTTGGTGATTTTGTGACATACTCATTATTACTTGAAATTCATAATTAGGAATCATTAAAGTACTTACCCACGTTTCCCCATTACCTTTGATGCAAGTAAACCAAAGAATGTACAGGTATAAAGTAATGGGACTATCCTGAAATATCTCTGTGATTATCATTTGTAGATTGCCATGCCCTTTCTGTACACCTTGAAGATCCATGAAGAATCAACGTAGTTCATTTTATCACACTCATTTTACTTGAGTAAAATATTTTACTCATTTGTTCTTTCTGAGAATGATTCAGTTTAATATTTCTTGTGCTGCACTTATAAAACTTATATGAACCATTGTTATTATCCAAAGATATTAACAACACTAGATAGGAACACCTAACCAGTCTTGTTTTATCTCAGAAAATTAAGTAAGGTCAAACTTTTTAGTACATGGTAGAGAGACATCAAGAAGTCCCAAGTTTGTTGGCTGGGCTGGGAAGTTGAAAAAATACCTTGAAAGAAGGCAGTGGGAAACCACTCACATATTGTTGCCAAGAAAACAATTTGGATGTGTCCATGAAATTCCCAACAGTTGAGTTTGATTTGATGGAGTTACTGCTTTTATTTTTAGCAAAAACTTTCCTAAAGTCATCTATTCACAAAGAGAAAATTAGTGATTTTGTTTAATGCAAGGCAAAACAGTTTTCTCAGAAAAGTCAAAAGTCTGCCTGATGGAGTTTAGTTGTAGTTGCTTTATTTTATGGTAGTGCCAGTTTGGCAGATGATACTAATCTAATGTGCTATTCCCCATGAGCTGGGGGAAAGTACAAGCCAAGATCACTGGTTCCATCCCAAGGGTGCTCAAATAGATAGGTCGAACCGCTTGAAGTGTTTTTTCTTTCTTTAATGAAAATACAATCTAATTTCTGTCTTAACAACATAATTTTTATATGAGGCTGCAGGCTAGTTCTCATGATTATTTGTCCCTGGAATTTGGTTCAGGAATATTCTATATTTGCCTTTCCCAACCTGGTGGTACATCTCTCATAATTCCTAGGCAACACTTTGATCTGTCTTCCCCATCCCCACCTCCGGTATATATACTTTGCTCTTGCATGAATAACTTCTTTGTATGAAGTTCTATCATCCATTTTATTCATTTTATTTCATTTAATTTTACTTGTTACAATGGTCACTGCTAAAAAAAAAAGGATTCTTCTAAAGCTAGACTATTATTGGAGTCTTTATGATGTTGCAGTGATTGTTCTCCTTTCTCTGTGACCAGTTCCAGTTGTTTTGGCAGAGGAGACATTAAGCTTGTCATTGAATTGGGCAGCCCTATAAATTTTATAAATAAGTATAAAATATGTAAGGAACATTTCTGGAAAGAGTAAACATTGGTACAAGTCAGTATTCATGGCTAATTGTATTGGACTAATTTTGTCTGTGGCTTTGTCTTTTACCACATGCCAGCATCTGTCAGCCAAAAGGCAGAATACATGGAATCCTTTGCATATTGTAGTCTATTGCCTATTGTTTTGATAGGTGCCACACATTGGGATGAATTATATATGCAAGTACAAATCTACAAAGTATCAAATTACTAATTTGATAGGGAAACATGTTTCTCTTGCTTTTATTAAACATATGAACATCAGTAATCTTTGTCCTTCTTCTACCCTCCCTGATTCCTCATGTTTGAATAAAATGGACAGTGAACATAATTTCTTCTGTTGCCAGCTGTGGGCTTCTGGAAGTTCTTTTTCAAAATAAATAGATTTTATAATTGAGTCTCTGCATCAGCTATAGCGTAAGGCCTTAAGTTCCAGGTAGGAAGTACTGTCGGCCGTATTAGGTAGACCAAACCAAGAAATCAACTCCACAGGAAGACTAAAACTATTTTTATTGAGATTGGCTATAATAACAGAATCGTGCAAGTCTGATTGTGCTGCGCCTTCTACCTCTCCTTATACTTCAGTGAGTTAGGGAGATGTTTGAGCTGCTTCCAAATATTATCTGTCTGTTACTGAGTTAAGATGTATTTCACCTCTGTCACGTCATCTTTCTTACTCTCTACAAATATCAAAGCTACCTTTGGATGCTTATATATTATCTGTGGCACTGTGTATGGTTCTAGGAAGAACTGCAGTTTGTTATCTCACCAACTTCTCCCCATTTTTATCCACTGACAACAGCAGTGATATTGGAAACCAGAAATACTTGGAGTCTAAATATGTCCAATTATGGGGTTGTCCTGGTGAGCCTTATGAGCATTCAATCTCATTCTCAATCTTGCAAGTGGAGTGGGTGCATGGGGATTGTCATTTGTCAAACATGAAAAGAAGATCAGGCATAATCAGAATGACGTGTCTTGGCCACATAAAGCCAAAGTGGAACAAACATGCATCTCTCTGCTATTTTTTCCTGTATAGGATTGGAATCTTTTACCAAAATATACCACAGGCAACCTGGTACTATCTCAGATATTTTGGATTGCAAGTTTCATCAGCTCCAACTAGCATTTCCAGTAGCAAAGCACTGAAGACTGAAAAATACCTGGAGGATCACACATTGTTTATTTCAGGTTTAGGCAATTGAACTTGAATACTGCATGCTTCACTCTTGCATCCTGCCTTGACAGCTGCCTAATGTATAAATTTAACTTCCATGTTTGCACAGATTCTACTATGGAAAGGATTTCTTGATTCTAGCAGCAGGTCTGTAATGTGGTTAATAAGAGTAGTTCAGTCCACTCCAGGGTGAGCATGTGTGTCATGTAAAAAGCATTCCTGACAGGGAATAGGACAACCATTTTATAAGATCCCTTGGAACCTTGTATGTGTCCTGCAGTATCTTGGTTGGATAAAAAGAATTTGCTAGATAATTGTAATTGTGCTATCATCACTAAGATTTGCTTTAACAATTACAGCAGAGTCAGTCATAAGTCTTTTTCCTGCAATTTCCTGCTTGCTGATTAGTTTTATTCTGAAAAGCATGGAGGGAGCTTGAGGCTGTGTGTTCAGTGCTGTAAAAACATTCTTTATAATTTCTACTTTCCTCAAGGTTCAAATATGAGAGTACCAGCTTTCTGTAGTCAATTTTTTTTTATAGTAATAGCCTTGCAAAGAGACATTTGTGATGGAAACAAATGTTTTCTTCAATGTAGGCTTTTATTCTTACAGAAGAAAGCAAGACAATCCCTCCATATATTCCTCTTTGTATCATTTGTTTCCTAATTAGACATATACAGTATAAGAAAGTTCTTGATGGTAGACCACACCTGTCAGATTCCCTTCACGGAGCCTGTATCATAATAGGAGTTTGGTATTTGACCTTGTATTTGGTTGCTAGGTTTTTCAAACTAGAACAAAAGTGCAGCCATCAGACCAGAACCTGTTCCTTTCTTTGATCAAATAGCTTTCCAGGCTTTGGTTACTAAGCTTGGTTTAATAATTAGGAACCAGGATATTTTATCTGCAATAAAGCAGCTTACCTAACAGTACAGTATCATCATCTTAAAGTATCTATTGTTATTTAGTTCCCAATAATTAAGTTATATAGCTATGCTTGACTTAAGGTTTGACATATACTGGGCTGAAAACCGTCTTGCAATCTGGTAAAAGATGATACAGAATGTAAATCTGCTGTAGTCAGAAATTGCACATGTTGCTGGGTAAACTCCTTGACAGCACTGCCATTGGTGGGGAAACTGATCTGAATGTGAGCATAATTCATTAATTGTAACAATCTGTTGAGTGTAACTAGTCAGGATCCTTCCAAACTCTAGATCTTGATGAAGAAGTTCTCCCCTGTTACTGCTAGGAAGATTACAAGGGAAGGAGAAATTGTTTCTGATCATGTAATTCTGCGGTAGGAATCATTTGGATCTCAAAGTCTTCATTTTTGCTGTCTGCCCCACAAAGATCTGGAGCAAAATGAACACCTGATCAAAATGTATGCACATTCAAATGTAGGTCCCTTTAATTGTATAGCTAAGTCTTCCTGGTTTTTCTGCTGTGTGGAGTACATGCACATGATAGGATTGGCCAAGTTTGATTTTTCTATCTTTTTCTCTCCCCAGAGCCCTGGGTGATTCTTACTTACCATTCAGTGGGTCCTCCAACCTTATAATGTTGTGATGGGTACATGGTCTCCCTTCCAAATCCTACCTGAAGCCAACTAATATTACTATAGCTGCTTGTTCAAACCGGCATCAAACAGCAACATGTACCAAATGTCTCAATTCTCCTCTTTGGCTTGAGAAATTTGAGTAATACAGAACCTTCATACTTTGGTTCATTCAGTGGTTTCCACTTCCAAGGACAGCTATAGGTGCCAGAAAAACCCTTGCTAATGTTTTCAAAGGATGCCATCTTGTCAGCCATTTCCTTCCAAGCCAGGTAATGGACTCCAGAATGACTACTGGATTGTTGCTTTTCTGTTGAAGAATATAATAACAGAATATTGAAAGCTTGACAAAAGTTTCCTTTTGCCTCTTTTATACCAAACAGAATCAAGCCAGAGTTATCTTGAGTTTCTTTCTTACCACCTCTTCCTTCCCAGGGCTGAGTTGACTTGATGTAATAGTTACTTAATGGTTGTTGCATTCCTTTTTCGGTGTTATCTTCATACCTCTCTATACCCCCTGTTTGGATGGCTCCCATATTTGTGCTAGCAACAGATAATAAGCAGTGAGCAAAACTAACAATTTGCTCAACAGAAACTTCTTTTCTTTGCTTTGTTTTCCCCTTTGCACAGGATCTCTAAGTATTTCTGTCAGATAAAGTTGTAACCATACCAGAACAGGTGGTAAACATTATTCTGAACAATGTCTTTCTTACGTAGAAAGAACAGTACAGTGCATGCCTTTGCTTCTTCCACATACATATACACCCCCCCCAACATAAGCTATTTTGTATAGTTCACAATTGTGTAGGATTTGCACATCATATGAGAATTGCTGATAACAGGACAACTAAAGCTACAAACCTCGGATTTAAGAAAGCAGGTTTTAATAGATGAAGAACAGTAGCAAATAATATTTAATGGCTGTAAAAGCCAATGGAAAAATGAGCCCAGGGTCGGTGGATGTTCCTCAAAAGGGAGATACTAAAAGCACAATTGTAAATAATTCCCACAAGGGAAAAAATACTAGATAGCAGAAGAATCCAGGTAGCTAAACAAAAGTGAGACTTTAAAAAGTCACAAGCCCAGACTACATGCAGGTATCCTAGCATTATAGAAGGGTATCACAAAAGGTACAGCTAAGAATGAGATGAACTGTTTTATTCCTATTTTGATTCAGTCTTCTCAGAGAAAAATATATGCTGTACCAGATAATTGTGAAGAACTGATTGAAGGAGCAGGATTCCAGCTCAAGCTTGATTGAATCATCGGGTCACATTGACTCTGGGAGATATGATAGCACTCTTCAGGAATCTCAAGAGATGTCGCAGAGAAGAAATTCAAGTTCTGTTCTCCGTTATTTCAGAGTGTAGGGCTTTTGAAACAGTAGTTCAAAGTTACAAAAAGGCAGATTCTGATTAAATGTTAAGAAGGTTTTTCTAATGGTAAGATCATTTAGACAACCAAACCAGTTGTACTTCACTGAATGAATTCAAGCAGAGGCTGGGGTTCATCTGTTTGGGATGTTTTAATTTGGATTCCTGCGCTGGATAGGAAGTTGGACTTCTTGCTTGAATGGCTCCTTTCCAGCTCTCTGATTTTATGATTCTAGGTGTAAGTGCATTTCTTGTATATTTCATGGAATATGTTGTTTGGTTCGCAGTTTGAAGAATACCTTTCCTAGTCAGGGATCCATAAAAGATGTCTTGCCTATGTAGTCAGTTCATTCTGGGGATGGATACTTGGCTTCGGAGCCTTAATTGAGACGTGATGTTAAACGATAATTTAGTATTATGAGGAGTCCTAGTGAGTGTTGGGGCTGGACTTCCCAATTTTTTTAACACCGGAAGTTTCCATTTCAGTTTTTTTTGGGGGGGAACTATTTAGTGACAGCCATAAATCTCATTAAACTGGTTTATTTTTTACTAAGCAATGGCTGTTTTCACTAAACCAAAGGCAGTCACAGAATAAAGATAGGGTTTCACCAAAACTGACATTTCCAGAATCTGTCTTGGATACTGCAGTATGGGTAAAGTGTAGTACAGGATATTGCAAGGGGAAAGGACAGTTAACCTTATCAAAACACTAAACCATAACTTGTCCTTACTTCTAGACACAACCATGCAGAAGCAGTGAGGGGCTTTTATTATATGTATGTTTATTAAATGTATGTCCTGCCTTGCCATCAAAAATACTTCTTAATAATGCTTCTTAGTGTCTCCAATTCAAGTTGAAGGACGAGGCTGATTCCAGACAAATATTAGGAGAAACTTCATTAACAGTAATTGACAGTGGTGAGAACTTCTCAGCCACTTCCTGTTTGGTCTGCTTGCTGCTAAACAGCCATTGCCTTCCTGCCTGAAAAGCTGAGAAACTTTCCTTTGAGTGGCTTCAGTTCTTGGAGGAGCAACCAGGCCAGCCTACCGTTCTCTTTGTCCCGGGTCAAGAGAGGGAGGGCTGGTTTGATACTGCACAGCCTTGTACTTTTGGGACAAAGTGCTTGGTAGAGCTTCCAGTTAAAAAAGTGGATCAAGCCTTAACAATTTAGCAGATTATGGCTTTCTTGCTGCAAGAGTTCCTGGTCTGTGGCATCATTTCTACTCTCTACCTCCATATCTAAGAGAAAAGGGGGGGGGGTTGCTGGATGCAATTGGATCTCCCTTGCCTCTGCACCTCATTACTATGTAGTTGTTGCTGAGTTATAATTCCCAGAGGAACATTGCAGTTTGCTACCTGGTAAAAATGGATCATTTTGGCTTCTTCCTCTACCATTGGCTTTTCCCTCATTAGTTACTCCCACAGCCTACTCCATAGCTGGTTAATGAGTGACAACTTGGGGAGAAGCGGCTTTCTACACCTTATTGACACAGTAAATTGCTATTTGGGAATTTGCTTGCTTTGATCTCTGTTTTGGGGTGCCAAGAGGAGCAAATACTTCTTTCCCCTTTTTTCCTGGTTCACTGCAGAAATTAGAACCAATAGGAAGGTTAAGGTTTCCTGTTGTCCTCTAGAAGCAGACCTGAAACTGAAGAGGGTCTCCTGATAGGTACAGGAAGAAATTTTGTTATGGGCTTGCCTTCTCACTGAAGAGAGGAGTTAATCCTTTCTTCTTCAGGCCCATTCCTTTGTGACTAAAAGGACATTTCATAGCTAGTCCATCTGCTTTTCCTCCCTGACATGGATGCAGGAAGCATCTCTCTGTCCAAAAATGAAAGGGCAGGTGATTGCCAGAAAGAGATTTATGGTTACATGACTTTTTGACAGCTTATTAATCTTGTTTATGATGCTTGAGTGGTGCTATGCATTGTTTTGTAGGTTGTACCCGTACCATGTACATGGAAAGAAAAAAAAAGAGACCCCGTAATTAATGTTGCAGTGAGTCTAAACTTTAAATAATGGATCCTGAACTCTGCACTGAGAACCCCTGTCATAGCCCAGCCTTTCCCAATCTGGAATCCTCTAAATTTATCAAGCTGCAACATAGTGGAATTTAATAATAAGATCTTAACATTTTTTATTTTACTGCAGAGCACTGAGCTGCCTTTTAAATGCTTTAACCTTTTTGCTTTTCCTTACACATTTGCCTTCTCTCTCTCTATGACAGCAGGGCTGGGCACTGGACTCTTACCTTTTCTTGTTGAAGCTAAGCTGTGTTTTTTAAAGGGTTGGCTGTTCCAATTTGGGCCAGTGTGGGTGGAAATTATAAGATCACGTCTCCCGATGAGTGCTGTTTCACTGCTCCTTAATATGTTTTTATGCCTCCCATCCTTTCCCATAAATTTTCTTAAGACTTCTTTTGGCTGAAACACTGAATTTCATTCTTTTTCTGCTGTCCTTTCCAAACGGATGCAGGCAATGGAGGGCCGTTCAGAAAATCTGTCTCCTTTTGCTTATATAGAATTCCACGATGGAATTGTAATATGTGTATTTTATGCTCAGGTGGAATCCACTTCTAAAGGTTAATCCTGTCAATAACACACAACAGATGTTTGAAGCCAAGACCTAAAGAAGCAACCACTTTAAATACTCAAGATAAACAATTTATTTTTGTTTGTAGTTCATAACTGTAGCTACCAAATCTCTGTGCAGCTTCTGGAGTCAGATAGTGGACAAATGTGGTGTAGTGAATAAGAGGCTGGGCTGGCCCTGGGGAGATGCAGGTTCCAGTCTACTCTCTGGGTGTTTTGAGACCACTTTCTCTCAGCCCAGTCTTTTCTGTGGTTGAGAAAAAATGGAGGAAGGGGCACTTATGTGTACTGCCTTGAGCTCCTGAAGGAAAGGCAGGATATAAATCTAAAAAAGAAATAAATGTTCTTGGTAGGATTTCCATTTTGCATTGCACATAACCAAGGTTTATTTCAGCCTTTTAATAGGATTTTCTTTCTTTTAAAACCTGAAGGTCATATTACAAGTCGATGTGTTTTATTCTTAATACGTAGGAAAAGGTCTCTTGGTATTTCCATGCTTGAATAGGGAACAGGACAGAAGGGGGAGGGGTTCCTAATAAGCAGAGACCATGCAGCAAACACATTTCAGTGGAACAGGATTAATCCATCCAGAATAAATAAACTGTAGAACAAAGTACAGCATTTTGAGTTTTGGCATCTGCACTTTTTAATCACATTAAGGCCTTTTGGCTTCCCTTTCCGGTTTTAATGCAGAAATTGTTGCTTAAGTTTTTAATTATGGCTCCATCATTGCAGCATACATCCTTGTTAACTGGAAAAAATTCACCTCTCTTCCCCCTCCTCTATTATGATTCATCCTTTGTTTAAAGTACTGCCTTGGCCACACAGTTCTGTTCTAAATCAACGTTCTCCAACCTGGTGCCCTCCAGATGTTCTGGAATTGGGATTTCTTAGGCAACAAGAGTGAAGTAGCTATATCAGTCTATATAACATTTACTCCATGGCTAAAGAAAGGGCAATGTTTCTTTTGCCATTTTTGATGTGTCATTTTAGGGTTGAGATTTTCCCCCCAAATTAGTAACATGTAAATAATTAAGGCACTAGGATTGATAACTTTCTCTCTGGAATGTTAAACTCTTTGTGTTTTAAAGAGCCATTTCCCCTTGCAAGTTTTGGTATCATATTTGAAATGATTTTTTTTTCTTTTCAACAAAGAACTTCTATGATGGTATTTCTATGATGGTTTGATATCAGTGCTTGCTTAATTACTGTTTTCTCCTATGACTAGGTATTATCCTTTAGATGCATTATTTTTATCAAGTTTCCTTGCTGTTATTTCATTTTTATACTGCTGTTCCTCCCAAAGAAGGCCAAAAGTATTCAGTGTGGTTGGTTTTCTCTCCTTCTCCTTTTTTCTGCCTGAACACCAGGAGCCTTAATATGGTTAGATAGATGATTAAAAACGAAGTAAGTTTATTAAATAATACAATATGTTATTTATTTTTTCCTATAAGAAAGAGGAAAGGGCTCTTCCTCATACATTCCTGGGATATCTTCATAAAATCCATAAGTAGATGAATTCAATAAAGAAGCAGATTCTCTAGAAGCATGAGCAGAAGCCTCAAAGGAATTTGGCTTCATTCTCTTATTTATTTATCAATATTTATAAGCCATCCCAATCCATATGATGTGTAACGTGGCATAGGGCAGTACAAAATACAATACAATTAAACAAAAAAACAATTAAAATAATAGGGACACTCAATTAACTATGATGGTTGCCCAAGCAGAACTCCAGACCAACAGTTCACTGCTAAGCAAAGTTTAATTTTGCTTCCTAAAAACATTTGTTTCCTAAATGGCACAAAGGTCATAAACTCTCTTCCAGGCTGACGCCACCCAAGGCATAAAAAATGATGACACTACCTTCCATTCTTGTAAGACCCTTATCTAAAGCTAGCCTACTAATTTACTAAATTCAAGGTACTACAACAGTGAATATCATATTTATCACCTCCAATCATTGCTACTTTTATTGATGTATTTTTTAAATCGAAATAGGTCTGTTGTGAGTAGAAATTATTTAAAGTTAGAACCTCCCAGAAAAGGTTTAGCATGAGCAAGGAAAACCTAGCCTTTTAGAATTCTGAGAACATTCTGAGTCTTATATATTCCTAGTTTGTAGCCATTTCCCCACACCTCCAAAATTAGAACTTTCTAAGCAGAAAGACTCTTGTGCAGGAAGAATCTTGTGCATGACTGCAAGGATTTTATTGTAACATGGAAGGATTTGTAGGTTAAGGAAACCAAATTCAGTGTTGTCAATAAAAGAATAAAAGAGGAAAATTCTCAATTGGTGCTGTCTATGAAATGAGAGCTTGTGTGGATCTATTTGCAAGGCTACTTTAGGTGAAAGTTGCCTAACATGTTAAGAATTTATAGCACCATAAAGTGGTTAAAGTTGTACAAGCTTAAATCTGATTTAATGGATGGATAATACAAAATTACATGCCTCCCATCTCTCCTAATATTTATGTAAACAGATTTCCTTCTCACCAACAGTAGCTTTGAAATTGGTTGTTTGGAAGCTCCCTGCCTTTCCCAGCTATAGTATGGAACTTTACTTACTTATTTAAAGTACCTGGAGCAGGTAGTCATAGAGCATGACCTTTGCTATGGCCACTACCTTCTCCATGAAAGCTGATAGATGAATTAGTTTTAAGCCTGTGAAAGGGCATTACAATATATAAACATAAACTGACTATTCTGGGATTTTTTTCCCCCATCCTTTAGCCATTGGGAGTACACTGCATTCCAGAAATTATATAAATTTCCTTGGTGGACCAAAACTACATTTTTGGACAGTACCACTTGTTTATGTAGACATACTTCTGAATGTACTTGAATCTAAAAATCTGTCTTATATGCATGAAACTGTTTCATGCATAAGAAGTTTAAGCAGTGTTGCTTAAACTTCTCAAGGGCAATGGAGTACCATATATACTAATGAGGAACACTTTTCAGTTTAAAAAAAATGCTGAAGTAAAACAAGTTTTAATCATTTTTTTTATGTTCCCTTAGATTTAATGCATCAATTAAATCTTAATAGCATATGTGAGCTTGCATGTGACAACATATTTCATTAGTTTCTAGAGATTAAGATTTATTTTTTAAAAGCCTTGGAGTTGGCATACCATGTTTCAATATTTAATCTTGACTGTATTGCTTGCTGAAAAGCCAGTTTTCACAAAGATATGATGAAGGAAACCTGAGTGACTTTGTGGCAGTACCTCCCTCTTAGCCCTAAGAAGAAGGCAATGGCAAACTACTTCAGAAAATGATGCCAAGAAAATTGCAGGGACTTGTCTAGGCAGTCACTAGGAGTCAAGACTGACCCACAACATTTTTTTTTGTGTTGCTTTTTCATTTAAAACTCAGAGCTTTGTAATCTTCAGGCAAAAATCTTCTAGCAAACTTCTATTTGTTTTTGACTGTTTCAATTAGAAATCTGTCAACAATGGCCCTTCGTTCATAGGTTGGATACTTGTTAGTCTACTGAAGTGAATGGATCCAAAACCCATCACAAAACACCCCCTTCTCTTAGACCTCTGGATCAGCTCAAAGTGGTTGAAGTGGATTGGGGAATGCTGGCGTTCACTGAAACATGCTTTAAGAAACCTTGGAGTAATATATCCGCCAACTTGGAGGCAGAAGGAGCATTTGCCAGTATAATCCAGCGTGGTAGCATAGTCTAGATTTCTGCATAACAGATTGTAGTCTGATTCTGGTGTTGTAATTATACCAAAACTACCACTGGTAATCTTCAAATAACTAGACCTGTTGTCCCCAGTGTAATGCTCCCTGGATAGGTCAAATTCCAACTCCAGTGATTCCCAGCCACCATATGACTTTTTGCTCCTTTCATAAGAGCCTGTTGGGCACAATATTTTGCACATGCAATTAATTAGTGGGTAGAGTCTTCTTTGAGCCACACTCAATTCTTTGTGACTTCATAGACACATTCATGCAGTTTTTTGGTGCTGATACAGAAGTGGTTTGCCACTGCCATTTTTTGGGATGTTTTTTCAACTTCCCAGTCTTGCCTACAGCAGGGTGGTGGTGGTTCTGGTGGTCTCTCATCCAAATTTTGGCCATGTCCAAACCTGGATACTGTTTTGAGATTGACCTAAATTGTCTAAGTACTACCATCTAACTGGGATTATTATTTGGAGTTCACAAATAAATGCAAATGCGTGAGAGGGAGGATTCCATTGTCATATTTTAGGCATGAGTAAAAGCATTCCACAACCTGAAGAGAATCCACATCCCAGTCTAGAGGACGTTCCCTCTAAATATTGAGGTAGCACCTAATCATGACTTATTGTTATTCATGGACCAGTACACAGCTTTTAAAAGTAACTCTTTTTAAAAGTTCTTTCTTAGCTAGAAGCTGCTTATACAACAAGGGGAAATGGATTGCAGTTCTTTAATTTTATTGGTGCAGCAGATTGATGTGAATTCTCCTCTGGATTTGTGACAAGTGTCATAAGCCCAGTATGCTTGCTTGCTAGCTATTGATTGATTGATTGATTGATTGATTGATTGATTGAGTTATATTTCTCTTTTATAAATTCTAAACTTATGAGAGAATAATGCAGGAGTTCTGTACATCATTCATGATGTTATGACCACAATCACATATCCCCCTGGAGTTTTTTAAGAGGGAAAATGATCTGGCGCTAGGTACATCTGGCTGGAAAAACTGTTTTATGCTTCTTAATGGCCACCTTTGCATAAAACCTAGAATAGTAGGAGGAAACCAAGTTGAATCACAAATGGGTTTGGATAATCAAATTTGATTACCTGCTCTTCATTGGTATTTATATAAAAGGACCATAATTCACCAGCTTCTACTGGAAATCACCCAGAGAAAGGGAGCCCAACACCTCATTCCACTGTTGAACTGATCTTAGTTGCTAGGTTTTCTCCTATCAGGTTGGATTTTAGCCTCCTGTAATTTAAGAACACTGTTCTGTATCCTGCATTCTGGAGTGATAACGAACAGGTCTTGACCTACTGTGTGACATCCTTTCAGTTATTTCAAGAGAATTATATCTTCTCAGTGTTCCTTTCTCAAGGAAAACACCATCTTGACTTCTTCATTGTCTTTTCAAAGGAACTTCTAATCCCCTGATCGTCTTCCTTGCCTTTCTTTGAATTTGTTCCAATTTCTCTGAATCCTGAAAATGTTCAGAATGGAATAGAGTACTCAAGGCAGGATCACAACAGAAATACATTTCTGTTATAAAATTGCATTTATAGCTGTATCACACTGCTGACTCATATTCAGTTTGCAGTCAACTACCATTCCAAAATCTTTTTCTCAAGCTTTATTACCAAACAAGGTATCCCCTTTCCTATGCATTCATTTGATTTTTGTTTCTTAAGTAAATAATTTTGTGTTTGTCTTTGTTACATTTTATTTTGTTATTTTCCATCTAATTCTTCTAACCACTTAGGGTAATTTTTATTTTTATTTCTGACTTCTAGGTATCCCACATATGTAAAATCGTCTTACTTAAGATAGTCTGCTATGATACAAATTCTATGTGTTCTTTTGGTGAAACAACTTTTAAATAAATAATGTATAAATGTGAAGAAAGTAATGTGTAAAAATCTAAACTGAACTCATAGCTTACACATGTAGTTTCCTTCTGCTATTGACCAGAGAAGCTATTAACCTTTGACCTTTCATTCCTGCCCATAATAGCATCAGAAACTTCAGAATTTGCAAGCTGGTATATAATGCAGTTTGCTAAGGGGCTATTTATAAGTGGTGTTAACAAGGCTTTTCATACCCTACTATTTAAAGCGGAAACTTAATATGCCTAACACTATACTAGAAAACATTTGCTAGAGCCCTGGACAAATATAATAGTGTTAGTCTAGCAGAAAGAGCAGTACTCAGGAGATGTAAATAGAGGGCTCTGCAAGGTTTTTTTAATTGGAAATCACTACTTTTTAACATGTTTGTAAAGATTTTAGAAAAAGGTGTGGGCAATGAAATGACCAAGTTTAGTGTTGACGTCATATTGTTTAGGGTGCTTCAAACAAAAGAGATCGTAAAGAACTTTAAAAAGAACTCAAGTTGGGGAATGGGCATTGAAATGGCAAGTGCAGTTCAAAGGAAGTGTAAAAGCATGTGCAGCTGGTCCAAACATGTTAATTTCGCATATGTGGTAATGGAGTCTGAATTTGTTGACTGAGAAGGAAAGGGAGCTTAACAGTCAGATTGAGAGAAACATGTTTCAAGCCTTGTGGTGGAACCCTTTGGAAAAGGAATTGAAAATAGAACTGGTGGTTTTGTAATCCATTAATGCAAATCAATGCTGTCATTATGTTTAAAATACTGTATGCAGTTCTGGTTGCTGCATCTAAAAGGATATTGTAGAATACCCTACAATATTCTATGAAGTGAATTACAATGAAATAAGAAGAATTTGGCCCAAATAACCAAATGGTTGAAACAATTTATCAATGAAAACATTTTTTTTCCCCTGGCTGGTAAAGGTAATAACAGGGGATATAGAGATAGGTAAAATTGTGCAGATAAAATGAAACTTGAGTTCATCCAGTTGAAAGGTCGTAGATTCATAGCAGCTGCAAAAAAGTAATTCTTTCTATAAAATATTGTTAATGAAAGGGATTTGCAACTGAAGAGTGTACCAGTGCATGGATAGCTTTCAGGAGTTAAAAGAACATTGTGAAACTGTCTTATCCCTGCCTTCCTTTCAGGAATAATAGCTTGAGGCCACTTTGGCCGTTAACTTTTTAATTTTTTATCTGACACCTTAGATACCAACTTGTCACAGTGATAATGTAGGATTTGAATGTGTTAAATAGGTTTGTGCATACCTCTGCATCAGTACATGAATTAGCAAACCTCTGCAACACCTGTTTGTAAGTTCTGTAGCAAATTTGCTTCACTGCAGCTTCCTGTTTGAAAGATGCTCTTAAGTGTGGCATTAAGGGATGCCATGCTCTTAGCTCTATCTTGAGTTTTAATATATTCCTTTTTGGTCTCTTCATAGAATTGCAGTACCAGTGCCAGCAATTAAGATGCAGTAGCAATTAAAAGGCCAACTTGAACTATAAACTGATTTTGTACAAACATACTTTTTTTAAATCAAGTTTTATTTATCCAGTTGTACCACTGATAACAATTGAATGCAGTCTTTGTCAATTTCCATCTAAACTATGAAAAACAATAACAATGACAGCAACAATAATTACTTATTAAACTTGCATGCCATCCAACTCTCAGTGACTCTGGGCGGCTCACAACAATCAAACAAAGAAATTACAATAAAAGCAATCAAAGATCAAAGATGGCAAGCAAAATGAAGTGAGGGATCTCACCCTCCCTTGCAAAGGCCTGGGTGAAGAGCTATATGCTAAAAAAAAAAAACCTAATCAACAGAAGGAAAAAATTAGAGGAAAAAAATACCCAAAAAAAGCTGAATACAGTATTGTGATACAGTACGTTAGGGATTTTTCTACTTACCTCATACCAAAACTAATACAATCATATTTATACAAAACATTAGGGTTCATTTTTAAACAAGAAATTAAAGCCAGATCATATTGTCTAATTGTGCCTCTCCATCAATACAAAGCCAATTCAAAGACTAAAAGCTGACAAATTTTGTTTAGCCAGTCTTTAGGGCCTGATGTGTACTCAACCTTCCAACAATACTTGTCCACTTTTTAAAAAAAGATTTTGTATGAATACTGTATACCATGTGACTCTCCTGGGATGTTCACAGCAAAGGCAAGTGTTAACAGTTCTTGTATTACCATTAATGCCACACAACTCAACAGTTTTCAGTAGTGCACAGTGTGCAAGTTAAAAAACAGAGCCAAAGGAAGCCCCCTGTGCATAAGCTGGGCTTTATAAGTGGTCTGTGGATCACAGCAGGCTTTTCTAGTTCTCCAGTTGGGCAACTGCACCTTTTCTCAATTTTTCAAAGATGCACACACTCATACAGATATATTCATTTATTTGTTGATATTCTGCCGTTCCTCCAGAAGCTCATGGTGGTGTACCTTACACTCCTAACTTTTCTTACAACAACTCTGTAGGTTATATTAGGTTGAGGGCAAGTGACTAGCTCAGAGTCACCCAGTGAACTTCCATGGCTGAGGGTGGGCTTTACCCCAGGCTTGGTCCAGTGCCTTAACATTGTATAACCATTCCCTCATGGCCACCTTATTTCTTGGATATATTCTAACCAGTCATTGTTATTTGTTTGTTTCATTACACCAGCATCCTAACAAAATAGAATAGTCCCAGAATGTTAGTGGCCAGTGAAATTAGCCTAATGAATGTTGTTGGGCTAGTTTCAGTAGATAGAAGTGATCTTTTGGTTTATCTAAGTTGGCACTTCTAATTTATATATGCACAAAATATATATAGTTCAAAAAAAAAATCAAGTAACATTTCAGGGACTATGAATTGGGGGAAGTGAACTAAAGCATTAAAATTAAAATATCAGATGGGCACAACCATAAAACTTATTGGAAGATCACTTCCAGGGAAGAAATAGTGAACTGAAGACAGTTCTGCTAAAAGCAGAACTGACAACTGCAGTGGAATGAAGAGCCAGTGAGTAGCCCATAAGTGCTTCAGATAGTTGCTCCTCATAAGGAGACCGCAAGGCAGCGATCTCTGGTGGATTTAGAGGTCTGGGAAACAAGGGAATAGCCATCTTGCTCAAACCACAGTTGGCACCTTTAAAGACACTGGGTTCGCATACTTTTCTAATCACTTTTGGAAATTGCTTGTTAAGTGCTTTTTAGATATTTGAAACCTTTCAATCAACAAGTCTGAAAACACCTCGTGAATTTTTTTCAGTCCTTAGCGAAAAAAGTTTTAAATACAAGTTTAAGGACTTAAAAAAGTCCTTTTTTGGGGGGGGGGAATAAACAGCAAAAGGGTGATTAGAACTTTGATTCTGGAAAGTTAGAAACGGACTAAGGGTCCAGATGGATTTGAAATAAGATTTTGGAATTAATTATAAGAACCCTTCCCATGGAAAAATGCTTTTGTTTTGAATTCTTTAAAAAAAAATGATAGGATAAGACTTTGAAGGTTGGACACTAAAAGAAATGAGAAGGAACTAAAGATTGCAATTAAAGGAGAAGAACTTTTAAATTTGACTTAATAATACAGAATGAAGCAAAATATTTTAACATATTGAAGGTAATTTTTGAACAGTGGATTCAGAAGTTAATTTTGAGAGTGTCTGCCTCTATAGATAGACTGTGTTTAAAAGATGTTATGGGAAAGGAACAAGCTTTACCTGACACGATTGAGACTGATCTGAAAGTGGATTTAAAAATGACAGGCTACAAGAATGTTATGGAAAAAGATGCTACACTTGGACATACAAAAGAAACCAGCTGATGTCTTAATAATTAAAAGAGAAATACAAGTAAACCAAGAGAATGACCTAGATAATTTTCCTATATTTGATTTACAAAAGAGGCTTTGAAGAATTGTGTTTTGAATAAGGGACAAAGAAAAAATGAAAAGAAACCAAGTTCTAGGACATTATTTGGAAGGACTAAAGATCAAGATTGTTGAAAGTAAAAGGAAGGGATATAAAGTTGGTTTATTTGATCAAGGTTGTATTAGGTATGTTGTTATTGCTGGTAATCCTTAATGGACTCTTGCTGAACAGGATTGAAATGACAAGACTTTAAGGTTTTGTTTATGGATAAGAGATGGGTTATGGGAAGAAGTGATCATTTGTTGTATTTTAAGAGAATGTGATAAGTTACTAAAATTATTTATACTTATGATAAAGGGGGGGAGTTATTTCTGTATATATTATCTTTTTCTTTACTATATTCTTATTTTTTCTTTCTATTTTTCTTTTTTTTTCTTTTCTGCGCCTTTTATTCTTTTTCTCTTTTTTTAGTTTGTATTAGTTTTTATCTTTGCAATTGTAATTTTAATTAAATTACTATTAAAAAAAAACTTACTGGAAGATCTTGGGCAGATTACTCACCAAGCCTAATGTAGTTAGCAGGAAGGATAAAATGGAAGAGGTGACCAAAGCAAAACTATAAATGCTGTCTTGAGTCATTAGCAGAAAAGTAGATTGATAATAAGGCATAGCCTAGCCTGGCCTGGCCTTTCCCTAATCTAGGACTCTAGGTATATTGTTCCTTGAATTCTCAGGGTAGGCATTTGGGGAATTGGAGCCCCAACACGTTAGAGTGCTACAGGTTGGATAGAGTCTGGCTTAAGTGGATTGTTCTAATCAGGCTTAAGTATTTTTGCATGTTATGCATACATTTATGTGAGAGGGAATGTGTACATTTATGTGAAGTTTGGAAAAACTTCAAAGTTGTGTTTATTCTGTCCCTTAGGTCCCTTCACAGATGTTGTCACCACAAATCTGAAACTTGGCAACCCTACAGATAAAAATGTCTGCTTCAAAGTGAAGACTACGGCTCCACGCAGGTATTGTGTACGGCCCAACAGTGGAATTATAGATGCTGGAACGTCAATTAATGTCTCTGGTAAGTTTTTCCAATTGTTTTTTGTTTCATCAATACGTCTACTTTCCCCCACTCATAATCTTTTTGGTTCTGAATATATCGGGAAATTAAGAGAATAAATATATGTTAAATGGCATGTGTAAAGCTGATGTTCTGGACAAGCCTATATATTCTGCAAGATTTTTTTTTTTAAATTACAGAATTGTTTCAGTGTCAGCACAGAATTATTTCCCCTGTTTTCAGATGGAGCTATAATTGGAGAGGACTGGGCGAACAGCATAAAACAACCCCTGGTTTAGGCATTTTCTTAGCCAGTTTCACTTGGAAATAGTAGTCTGTTGAAAAGTTGTCATTCTAATCTTATGTAAGACAACCTTCTGCAACTTTGTACCTTCTAATTATGTTGGAAATACAGTTTCCAGAATCTCTGGCTTTGGTCTGTACTGCAGATTGTCTTCTCAGCAAATTGGAAGGCACCGAGCTGGGGAAGGATAGAACTTGCTGAAAAGAATAAGCAAGGCTTCTAGATGGCAAAAGCTGAGGTCTGGTGCTGACAGAGGTTCAGTAACTGCTCAGCCTTTTAAAGTAAAATTTCAGTCTCTTGTTTTTGAAAACAAATAATCTGCTACTTTGAGCTCATTTTGCAAGGAACAGGAGAAGAAGGCATATGGTACATTTCCAGTCCATCCATTGTGTGTAGAATATAGACAGTGGTATAAATTATAGTACTTTTGTATAGGTTTTTTCTTTCTTTTTTTTTTTAAGTCTTGGTCGGATATTTGCATTGATTGGTTGGCTATTAGGCGGTTCATTTTCCAACAGTTTTCAATTACTTTTGCTGGGATTTGTTGAGAAATAAAGCATTCATTGATGGGAAATGGATATAAATGTTTAGTAATTCAGTTGTACAAAACTTGAAACTTAACAGTTTGTAGATCCTTAAAACTCTAATTGATTATAAAGGTGAGAGACCTGTATCCAGATTTTTGGACTGCTAAGCAAGCAAATCTGAGCCTGTGGGGTGGTAGGTTTGAAGTGTCAAACCTCCTCTCCTTGAAACCCTCTAAGTCTTCACAACCTGACCCTACTACTTGTCCTAGAATAGTGGCTTTTGCCCACCACGTAGTTTCCAAGAGGGTGCCTCACCTGGTTTCCTCTGCCCAACCAATGGTATATGAAAGAGATAGTGCTCCTACACCTTTCTACTTTTCTGATAAGTGAAAATATTAAAAAAAATATTGTTAGAGCTCCTCCTCCTGGCCATATAGTATTGAAATGTGTGTCTAAAAATGAATCAACTATTATTCCCCTCCCTTTGGGAGGTATAGCAATCTCATAAGAAATAAAGAAAAACCAAACTTTATTAATATATATCACTTTTTAACTTTAAATCTTAACATTGTAAATATGTAGTGTTGCAGAAACTAGACTACAGAGCTGTCCAATTCACAGTATACAAATCAATTAAACTAAAACAAATCTGCAAAATAGCATTGATGTGTTACAATTCCCTGTATTATCCCAATTCAGAGATAACCTGAATTCTAAAATGAAGACCCCTGATTCTTTTCTCTGGACCAGCCCTGGAAATTCCAAACGTATATCAGAATTCTTAAGGAGATGGTACACCCCAGTTCTTTCCCTGATTCAGGAACAGCTGCTTTGTTCTCCATTTCTCTGGCGTTCTGCCTCTAATTTTAAAAGAACAAAACTTTTTCCTATACAGGTAATCCTCACTTAACAACCACATGTTCAGCGACCATTCAGAGTTATGACGGGGCTGAACAAGTGGTACTTAACAATTGGTCCTCAAAGTTGCACGTGTCACAGCACCCCCACAGTCATGTGATTGTGTTTTGGGTGCTGGGCAAACAGCCCACACTTCTGACTGTTGCAGCATTCTGCAGTCACATGATAGTGATTTGGGACCTTTCCTGCTGGCTTCCAACAAGCAAAGTCAGTGGGGAAGCTGGCAGGAAGTCGGGATCCGTGGTCATGTGAAGTCCTTGCTTAACAGTCTGTGTGGTCTTCGCTTAATGATGGTGACCAGAACTGCTCTTGCTAAGCAGCGCAGACATGTGGTTTTTCAACTTATGACCACATTATTTAACAATGGAGTTTCTGGTCCCAATTAGCATTGTTAGGTGAGAACTACCTGTACAGGAGGGTCTGGACATCTGCCATTTCTTTACATGATTGATGTCATGCCTCGCCCAGTGTTGATTCTATTTGAGACAAGGGAAGGTGTATTCCTGGGAAGTTGGCTGTCGTACTTGTGAATTCATACTGATATCATAATTGTGGCGAATTTGAAAGCATTAATAGCATGCCCTTTTATATGAATTGCAGATGTCATTAAGTTTTGAAACTCTAGGTATGATTCTCCCCCCAATAAGTATCTAAATCCTATTGATTGGAATGAAAAAAATTAAACATGTGTTTCAATATGGCCCATTGATTTCAGTGGATCTAAAAGTGTAACGTAGGCATTAATGTTTCATGTCTTAATTTTAAGGGCAATGTAGCATGTTAAGTAGCAAAAATGATGTTTTTGTAGCACTTCCATTAGTTTCAAATACTTAGTAAGATAATATGAAATCAGCTTAATAATATAGTCGGTTTTGTTAAGATGTTCAAGTATAGAGACTTTAAAATCATGATTACATATTCAGTATACAATACATTTAATATGCATGAGCTATCTGGAAGGAAAATCACATAGAAAAATCAGGGAATAGAATATGCAAATCTTTCCCATTTATTTTTGTAGGTATGTATGGCTGGGAAAAGCTGGGAAACAAACCAGTTTCCTCCATCTAATTTTTTGTTTGGAACCTGACAAAAGGTTCTGGAAGGTGCAAGGCTTCCCCTTCAGAAAGCCACACAAAAGTTTTGGAAGCACCAAGAATCTCCTTTTCCCACCTCTTAGCTAATCAGCTAAATGATAAAAAGAACCCTGACAGGAGGAGAGATGTGAGAGATGACAATGGTGATGGTGTGTATGTGTGTGTGTGGAGGCTACAGCTTTGGTTCTCAGTGGAAGGAAGAATGATGAAAAAAAATCAGACCTATGAGATGATGGCAAGGGGCAGTAAGGATCAGCTTGAACATCAGAGGACTGAGAGGAAAAAAAGAGAAGGCATCTACAGGCAGTCTGGTTAAAGGAAAAACAGCCATTGCAGTGGTAAAGCAAAGAATAGAAAATCAACACCCTGCTAGAGTTGAAGGTTGCCACCAAGTGAATCATCCAGCAGACACAGCCAGTATAAAAATCTGTGGGGAAAGAGACAGATTGGTTGCAATATGCTAGTAGGAGACAAGACTGTGACAGAAAAAGAAAGGCTGAAACTCAAGCTAATAAAGTGAATTCAGCAGTGGTTCTGAAGACCACGTAACAACTTGTTTTGCAGGCAGTTTATTGTGTTCCCAAAGTGAAAACTGGACCAAGAGGAAGAAAAGTAAGAGACTCACAGCTAAAGAAAATGTACTTCAGCACTCTGAATAAATGAGCAAGACAAAAAAAAAAAGCCTGGGAATTAGGAAGTAGGAATAAGATAAGGCATAGACGTAGGATAGAGACTTTATTATTGTAAGAACAAACATTTTACTTTTTTAGCTGTTCATCAGTAAAGTCACCCCAAATAAGTAAAACACAACCCTACTCACTTTCCTGCTTATATTTTGTACCATCCAGAAACAAACCTATGACAAGATACTTTTAAAGGCCTCATTACAATTGGACCCTCATTTTGTACTATTGTACTCAGTTAATGGGGGTAGTTTTCAGTGGGTGCATTGGGATCTTAATTGAAAAAAATGCTGCTGTATGTTTTAGTGTGGTGTTTCTCCAAACCTTGGTTCTAGATGTTCTATAACATGTAAGCATCCGTAATGTCCTTCTTTTCCTCTGGCAAAAAAGATCCCCAGACACACTCAACTCTCCAGATCTCTCACTTATGATGCAATTTATTAAAAGCAAATCAAAAAGTATGTCTTCTGCTGTTTCTTACTTTCCCAAATCATAGTGTAAATATGATAAGGCCTTCTTCTGATCTCCAGATGAGATTGGAAATGGATTGGATATGGAGAAAATAAATAATCACATGGTACATGTTATGTGGTGGTGTCCTGGTACTCACCTATGCCTAGGCAGGATAGTATCCCCAAGATGTTGTAGATCTCGTATCCTATCATCCCCAACCGTAATGGCCACTGTGAAGAAATGCTGGGAGCTGTAGTCCAAAACATATAGAGGCTATAAGGATTCCTTTCTATGCAAAATGACAAATGGTGTAGCATGGATTTTGACAATGCTTCCTCTTGCCTGCTTGCAACCCCCAAGGAGGTTGCAAGCTATAGTGTGGGAACCCCTGCACTAGGAGTGGCATCTGCTGCCAAATCAAGCTGGCCTGGGTGCCAGTTTTATGAGGAAATGTTCTTTTGATCGGTTCCTTCTTATTGAGAGAAATTCTGAATATAGCAGCTGGAAGGACAGCTGTGCAAGCATTTTCATCAGTGTCGCCAGTTTAATTTTGCTTCATAGCATCCATATTTCTCACACATGCAGGATCTTTTTGAGTAGCTGATTTCTAACCACTTCATCAATGTGTGGTCTTAATTTCTTGTACAACTTTCCATAAAATATGCCTTCATTAGCATGTTTCCTTTTATCCTGCATGCTTCAAACTCATAGCTGAGACCATAAAATAAACTTGGAATGACAAAGCATTTAACTAAAAGTAACGAATATCAAATACTGAAGAGCCCCAACTGTTGACTCCCTGCTGGATCACAACCATTACAAGCCAGGCTGGAAGATATTTCTTTCCTTGTCTTAAGAGCACCATAGGAAAGAATGGCCACTGGTGGCCCTTGACAAAATTTCAAGGAGATGGGATTTCATAACTGCAGAGAATTACCAGAAATATCTTGTTACCTTCCTTCAGCCCTAAATCCATCTTCCCTAGATTTAGGACAGAAATCTCCCAGATTATCAGTCTCTTGAGAGCGTGCCATAATAATGCTGAGCATGGTATCCGTTTCATAGATAATAAAAAAGGCCAGCTCCTAAACAACTTCTTCTTCTGTAAAGGAACCATTCCTAAAGATATACCCAGACCACTTGTGCCGTGAATTGCTTTAATTTAAAGTGAGCTCTTTTGTGGATGTACTGCTGCTAGTTGCTTAACCATGGATAAACAGATTGGGGGAGTAATGTGAGACAGTTAATGACTTCAGATTTAGGATTACAGTGGAACTTCTTGTCAGTTTTTCTAACCACAGTTTGCATCATTACGAACATAATTATGTATGAGTTAAGCTTAGCAGGAGAATAATGTTAATAACTCATGGTGAGCATTAAGAAAAGAGCATTAAGGAAAAGAGCACATAATTACAATAATCTGTTCCCTGTTTTTAAGTGTTTTACACAACCTCCTCTACCTGCAGAGGGCTTGGAGTCCATCTGGACTAGATATAGCATTCCGAGTATCCCCAGTCACCACAGACAGGAATTATGTTAGCTTTGAATTTTGGACATGACGGTAAGCTCATCTATTCTTTTTCACTGCAGTGAATTTTTCCTTAATGAAGTGCAGATTGCTAAAGAGAAAATTTATATCTGCAAGCTTCTGAGGTTCCTTCTGTTCCATGGACCTCACTTCTTAAGAAACATCTAGTGGGTCCTGTACAGCCTCATCAGTACTTCCTTGCCTGTTCATGTGATTCATTACAGAACTGCTTAATTCAGCCCTTTTTTCCTTTCACAGTATTTTACTATGCTGTTGTTTCTATAATTGTCTCTTCTCATTTTCCCCTAATGCATTGGCAGTTAAGGGTGGGGTCTTGCAGTCTGAAACATTGACAAAAGCCCAGAGACTGGACAGAAGGTCAGTTTGGCTTAAGCTATAATGGATTTAATAGGATTTCCATCACAGGAGGAGAGGTTAACTGAAGAGAAAGTCAAGTCTAAGAGGAAAAATATGACTAATTCTCAAATACAGCTAGTCCTAATTTAGTGACTGCCTTGTTTAGTGACCATTCGCAGTTACAATGGTGATGAAAAAGTAATTTTGCAACCAATCCTTGCATTTATGACCTTCACAGGTCTGTAAAGCAAAGGAAAGCTGAAGTAAAATCATAAGCACAATCACAGTTTCACTTAGTGACTTCTTTGCTTAATGACCAAGTTGCCACTCCCAATAGTGGTAGCTAAACAAGGACTACCTGTACTTAAAAGAGATGGCTTGATAGGAAGTTTGGAGTGCCAAAGAAAAACAGAGCACAACTGGTATATGTAAGAAAATGTTACAGTATGGAAGAATTCTATTCACAGTGTCAACCAGCCAGGCCCACTTAGATAATAGACAGTTACTCTTGTTCAGTGGTTCCCAATCTTTCCTATGCCCTGCACCTCTAGGAAATGTTTGATTAACGTTCACACCCCCTACAAAAGTAACATCACATTTGAAGATGAAGACGTCTAATTTCTAATGCAGTGAACAAATTGAACTTAAAAAAATAAGCTTTTAACTCAGTGCATAAAATTGTCACACCCCCTGGAGGTGCAGGCACCCCATGTTGGAACCCCTGCTCTTGTTCAACATTCAATGTCTACTGAATATCCTTGATTCTACTGCAGGTGGTTGTTGTTGCTGTTATTATTATATTCACCCAGTCTTGCTGATAACCTACTTTTTGAGTGTAGGTTTTGATGCTGTTTTAGGTACCTAAGCATTTACATTTGGATCAAGAATTCTCTTCTACAATATTGATATAAATCCTATCCTGTCTATAAACTGCAAAAATAATTCATTTATGGCAAGAGTAGACAGACTATTTTGTTTGCATTCCCTGCAATGTTTCAGGCACCCATTTTGAACCTTAGCATTTCCAAACTAGAAGTTTAAAAATTTCAGCTTCGTCAACTATGTGGAATGTAGGTGCTACAAATGGGGTACTGGGAAACCATTTGTATCTGGTCCCTAATCTATACAGTAAGGTTTAACAAGTTTAGTGAACATGTCTACCAAGATTTTATTTTTGACACATTTGTATGCTTCCTTTATTTAGGGTGGGGTTATTATGTCTCATGCTTTGACCAAGACCAAGATTCATCACTGAATAGAGGCAGCTATGGCTTTTACTTGTTCTGCAGTTTTGACATGTTTTATTCTTTTTACTGTTAACCATTTGAATTTCTTCAGAATTTGAGTTTTCCTTTGGTTAAGGGTCAGTTGTTTTGAGATATTTAACAGAAGAACATTTAAAATCTGTTCAAATCTGTTCTTTAATCTAGTATTCATCCTGTACTCGAAGCTAGCAAATTATGACCATTCTTTTTTTCACAAAAAATGTTTCCTATCTGCCAACTTGAGAGCTGTCAAGGGAAATTACAGTATTCACAAGCATTATGATAGATGCCACCACTTGTACTAGCTTTCATGCTACATTCTAGGCCTTGAAGTTTGACTGCAGCATTGCTAAAGGTACCACAGTGCAATTTTCAGAGCATATGCTGCAGCTTAGCCTTGTAGGCTAAGATGTGTCCCTAGGGATTGCTGTAAAATCACAGAAGATCTGAGACACCACTGTTGTTTTCCAAAGCTGTAAAGATGATAGTAGGTCTCAGGTTCATTCAGAGGAGAAGTCTGGGCTCAGGTTGTAATGATAAAAAGCTGAGTTCTGTGTTTTAAGTTGGGTGTGAGTTTATAGAAATATCTGCACTCTTCAAAACTGTGTCTGCCCTGCATAGTTCTTATTTAGTTCAGCTCCCTTCCCTTCTCCCTGTTCTTCCTTTTTGCCACATTCAGTCAGGCCTTTGCACCCTATCTTCCATCCTTAGCAGTTTTTTGAATTTTGCAATTTAAGGTAAGAGCAGAAACTATTAACTTTCTGTCCCCTCATGGGAGGAAAAAAGGAATCTCACCATCAGAGACCCCAAGGATGACCTTTTCTCTCTCCTTTGGAACACTTAAACCCAATGTAGAGAATAAGGAAGATGACTTCGACAGAAATATGCAGGAACTGTTACCTAGGCAAAAAGGACTGAAACTTTTTTTTTTTAATGTCCAGAACAATGAGATAACATTTGGAAGCAGCTCAGACAGATGACTCCTTAATTCACTGAACTGTAAGAAGGAAGAAGAGTTATAGCTGTTCACCCAGACATTCAGTGAGGGAGATTGAGATCCCTCACTTCATCACACTTGCCATCTTTCCTTTATTTTTTTTATGTTTTATTGATTTTATTGTAATTTCTTTGTTTACTAGTTGTGAGCCACCTAGAGTCATTGAGAGTTAGGCAGCATACAAGTTTAATATATTGTTATGGTTGGTTGCACAGTCAGCCAGATATTTAGACTGGATTTGGCATTTTTGTCCACCTATCAAGTTCTTCCCAAGAACCTAGATAGGCAGATGTTGTTTTTCAATAATATTAAAGGTATCGTCGCAGGATGTAAGCTGTTCCAGGTAAAGCTGCCTTTTGCAATTGACTGATGGTGATTTTGTCAATGCCGATGGTGTTCAAGTGGTGCTGCAGTTGTTTTGGGATTGCACCCAGGGAACCTATTACTGTTGGTGCTATCTTTGCTTTCTTTTGCCACAATTATTCTACTTCTATTTGCAGGTCTTTATATTTTGTGATTTTCTCCAGTTCTTTCTCTTCTGTTCTGCTGTCTCAAGGTATTGCGGTGTCCACTATCCAGACTTTTTTGTCTTTTTTATCAACAGTTGTTAAGTCTGGGGTGTTGTGTGGCAGGTGCTTGTCTGTTTGAATTCTAAAGTCCCAGAGCACTTTAGCTTCTTCATTTTCTATTACTCTGTTTTGTGGTTCCACCAGTTCTTGCTTGCAGGCATGTGACATTTCTTGCAGATATTCCAATGCATCATTGTTGCTACATTGTCATGCCGTTGTTTGTAATCAGTCTGCAGAATCTTCTTGCAGCAGCTAACTTGGTGGTCCACTATTTCTTCAGCTTCTTTGTAGAGGTGGCATTTGCTGTCTGTTGCTGTCTTTTCAATTCTGGCTTTATATGCATTTGTTCTTAAGGCTTGGTCTTGTGCACCCAGAATTAGTCCCTCTGTCTCTTTCTTCAACTTTCCTGCTCTTAGCCATTGCCAGGTCTTGTTGTTACCTGCTTTTTCTTGCCATGTCTCTTTTCTGTTCTTCATTTGGTCTTTCTTATAGACCAGTTTCGTCCCTTTATTATTCAGTAAGCCTTCATGGTGTGCTAGCTTCAGTGCATCTTCTTCACTGTCTTTCAGATATTCTTCTAATGCCCTTTTTTCTTCTTCAACTGTCTGATGTACTTGCAGCATTCCACACCCACCTATGCTCCTTGGTAAGTAGATGTCAGTGTTCCTGCATGGATGAAGGGCATGATTCATTGTCATTATTTTTCTGGTCTTCCTACCCAGGGCTTCTAGTTCTGCTTGAGTCCAGTCCACTATTCCAGCTGTGTATCTAATGACCAGAATTGCCAGGTATTAATTGCCTTGATGGTATTTCCTCCACTGAGTCTGGATTTTAAGATTTTCTTCACTTTCATGATGTATTCACTATTAACCTTCTTCTCGACTTCAGTGTGCTTGATGTTGTCAGCCTGAAGGATGCCCAGGTATTTGTAGTGATCTTCATCAAGACTCTTGATGTGATTTCCATAGGGCATCTTGATTCCTTCAGTTTTCACTATTTTTCCCCTGTTGATGGTCAGGGTGGCACATTTGTCCAGTCTAAACTTCATTTCAATATCTTGGCTGTATATTTGGACAGTGTTGAGCAGCAAGTCCATTTCAGATGGTGTTTTTCCATACAGCTTCAGATTGTCAGTGTAAAGGAGGTAGACAACCTGACAGATGTTTTTGATGTTTTATGGTGAGTCTCCTTGAAAGATTCTTCTCTTGATGTTAACCTCTCCCAGTCTATCACCATTGACCAGCAACTGTGTCTCCATTGTGCCATTGATCTTTGCACAAAGCTTCTGATGTTTCTATTGACTCCTGTTATTTCTAGGTATTCGATTATCCAGTCATGTCGCAGGGAGTTGAATGCCTTCTTGTAATCAATCCAAGCTACATTCAAGTTGGTCTTCCTTCTCTTACAGTTTTCCAAAATCAATTGCTGTAATCAATTAGGAGCTGATCTTTTGTCCTTCTGCTGGTTGGGCAGTTTCCTTTCTGCTCAGATGGAAGGAGCTTGTTTTTAACTAGGTGCTGTTGGACTGCATCAGCTACCACACCAGTTAGCAATTTGAAAGTTGTTGGCAAGCAGGTAATTGGCCTGTAGTTGTCTGGTGCTGCCCTTTTGCTGGCTTTTTTATGATTAGGTAGTTTTTCCCAGATGTAAAGCAATCTTCAATTTCACATCCTTGCTTGTTGTTGTTGTTTAGTCGTTAAGTCGTGTCCGACTCTTCGTGACCCCATGAACCATATTGCGCCAGGCCTTCCTGTCCTTCACTGCCTCCCTGAGTTTGCTCAGTTTCATGCTCATTGCTTCAGTGATGCTATCTAACCATCTCATCCTCTGCCGTCCTCTTCTCCTTTTGCCTTCAATCTTTCCCAGCATCAGGGTCTTCTCCAAAGAGATCTCTCTTCGCATTAGGTGACCAAAATATCTGAGCTTGAGCTTCATTATCGATCCTTCCAATGAGCAATCAGGGTTGATTTCCTTTAAGATTGACTGGTTTGACCTCCTAGCAGTCCAGGGGACTCTCAAGAGTCTTCTCCAGCACCACAGTTCAAAGGCATCAATTCTTCGGCGCTCGGCCTTTTTATGGTCCAGCTCTCACAGCCATACATTACTACTGGAAAAACCATAGCTTTGACTATGCGGATCTTTGTCGGCAAGGTGACGTCTCTGCTTTTTAATATGCTATCTAGGCTTGCCATAGCTTTCCTCCCAAGGAGCAAGCGTCTTTTAATTTCATGGCTGCAGTCTCTGTCTGCGGTGATCTTGGAGCCCAAATAAATGAAGTCTGTTACTGCTTCCATTTCTACCCCTTCTATTTGCCAGGAATTGATGGGTCCAGATGCCATGATCTTAGTTTTTTTAATGTTGAGTTTCAAGCCAGCTTTTGCACTCTCCTCTTTCACCCTCATCAAGAGGCTCTTTAGTTCTTCTTCACTTTCTGCCATTAGGGTGGTATCATCCGCATATCTGAGGTTGTTGATGATTCTCCCTGCAATCTTAATTCCGGCTTGTGATTCTTCCAGCCTGGCATTTCTCATGATGTACTCTGCATATAGGTTAAATAAGCAGGGTGACAGTATACAGCCTTGTTGTACACCTTTCCCTATTTTGAACCAATCGGTTGTTCCATGACCGGTTCTAACTGTTGCTTCTTGGCCCGCATACAGATTTCTCAGGAGACAGGTAAGGTGGTCTGGTATTCCCATCTCTTTAAGAATTTGCCACAGTTTGTTGTGATCCACACAATCAAAGGCTTTTGCATAGTCAATGAAGCAGAAGTAGATATTTTTCTGGAACTCTCGTGCTTTCTCCATGATCCAGCGAATGTTGGCGATTTGATCTCTAGTTCCTCTGCCTCTTCGAAACCCAGCTTGTACATCCGGTAGTTCTCGGTTCATGTATTGCTGAAGCCTAGCTTGTAGGATTTTGAGCATAACCTTGCTAGCATGTGAAATGAGTGCAATTGTGCGATAGTTTGAGCATTCTTTGGCGTTGCCCTTCTTTGGAATTGGAACGTAAACTGACCTTTTCCAATCCCGTGGCCACTGTTGCGTTTTCCAAACTTGCTGGCATATTGAGTGCAGCACTTTAACACCATCATCTTTTAGTATTTTAAATAACTCAGCTGGAATCCTGTCATCTCCACTAGCTTTGTTGTTAGCAATGCTTCCTAAGGCCCACTTGACTTCACTCTCTAGGATGTCTGGCTCAAGGTCAGTGATCACACCAGCGTGGACATCAGGGACATTAAGATCTTTCTTGTATAGTTCTTCTGTGTATTCTTGCCACCTCTTCTTAATCTCTTCTGCTTCTGTTAGGTCCCTGCCTTTTTTGTCCTTTATCATGCCCATCTTTGCACTAAACGTTCCTTTCATATCTCCAATTTTCTTGTAGAGATCTCTAGTCTTCCCCATTCTATTGTTTTCCTCAATTTCTTTGCATTGTTCATTTAAGAAGGCCTTCTTATCTCTCCTGGCTATTCTCTGGAAATCTGCATTTAGTTGCTTATATCTTTCCCTTTCACCCTTGCTTTTTGCATTCCTTCTTTCCACAGCTATTTGTAAAGCCTCATCAGACAGCCATTTTGCTTTCTTGCATTTCTTTTTCTTTGGGATGGTTTTAGTTGCTGCCTCCTGTACAGTGTTACGGACCTCCGTCCATAGTTCTTCAGGCACTCTGTCTACCAAATCTAATCCTCTAAATCTATTCATCACCTTCACTGTGTACTCACAAGGAATATGATCTAAGTCATACCTGAGTGGTCTAGTGGTTTTCCCTACATTCTTCAATTTAAGCCTAAATTTTGCAGTAAGAAGCTCATGATCTGAGCCACAGTCAGCTCCTGGTCTTGTTTTTGCTGTCTGTATAGAGCTTCTCCATCTTTGGCTGCAAAGTATATAATCAATCTGGTTTCGGTATTGACCATCTGGTGATGTCCATGTGTAGAGTCGTCTCTTGTGTTGTTGGAAAAGAGTGTTTGCTATGACTAGCTTGTTCTCTTGACAGAACTCTATTAGCCTTTGCCCTGCTTCATTTTGTACTCCAAGGCCAAATTTGCCTGTTATTCCGATTACTCCTTGACTTCCTACTTTAGCATTCCAATCCCCTATGATGAAAAGGACATCTTTTTGGTGCTAGTTCTAGAAGGTGTTGTAGGTCTTCATAGAAGCGGTCAACTTCAGCTTCTTCAGCATCAGTGGTTGGGGCATAGACTTGGATGACTGTGATATTGAATGGTTTGCCTTGGATACGCACTGAGATCATTCTGTCGTTTTTGAGGTTGTACCCCATTACTGCCTTTCCCACTCTCTTATTCACTATGAGTGCAACTCCATTTCTTCTAAGGGTTTCTTGCCCACAGTAGTAGATATAATGGTCACCTGAATTAAATTCACCCATTCCCATCCATTTCAGTTCGCTGATTCCCAAGATGTCGACGTTCAATCTTGTCATCTCATGTTTGACCACATCCAGCTTGCCTTGGTTCATAGATCTTACATTCCAGGTACCTATACAATATTGTTCTTTACAGCATCGGACCTTCTTTTCGCTTCCAGATACATCCACAGCTGAACGTCCTTTCGGCTTTGGCCCAGCCGCTTCACTCTTTCTGGAGCTACTTGGAATTGCCCTCCGCTCTTCCCCAGTAGCATATTGGACACCTTCCGACCTGAGGGGCTCATCTTCCGGCGTCATATCTTTTAGCCTTTTAACATTGTCCATGGGGTTTTCTTGGCAAGGATACTGGAGTGGGTTGCCATTTCCTTCTCCAGTGGACCACATTTTGTCAGAACTCTCTGTCATGACCTGTCCGTCTTGGGTGGCCCTGCACGGTATAGCTCATGGCTTCACTGAGTTACGCAAGCCCCTTCGCCACGACAAGGCAGTGATCCATGAAGGGGTCACATCCTTGCAGTATGTTGTTAAACTGCTTGGCAATGTGTGGGTGCAGAGCAATCAGATGTTTCAACCAAAAACCATGCAGTTCATCTTCACCTGACCAATTGTTGATCTTCCTTGCCTTTTTCTCCACCATTTCTGCTGTTATTACAAATTCTTTCATTTCAGCTTCTTTTTTATTCTTATCTACCTCCTTTATCCAAGCTGCATTCTTGTGGTATTTCTGTGGCTTGTCCCATAGCTGCACCCAGAACTACTACTACTAATTATTATTATTACTTTGCACAATCAGACTGACTCTGTTATTATAATCAATCTCAATAAAAGTTTTAATCTTCCTGTGGAGTTGATTTTCTGGTCTGATTTACCTACTGGGGCTAAATCACAGAGATTAGAACAGCCCCATCCTTACTAGTATTCCAAAAAGTGATTAAAACCTGGTGTTTCTGGAGGACCTTTGAGGATGGTATGAACTCTGGTTATGCCTGGTGGTGAATTAAATGTATATGTTTCAGTGTTTTGTTATACTGGGTTTTAATGTTATTATTTGCTTGTTTACTTAAAAAGCTTATAAGCTGCTTCAACCAATTGACTCTGAGTAGCATTCAACTCCCCAAATCCATAAATTGAAATTAACAGTTGAATAAATAATCCAGTTTTAAAACTAAAACATTACATTATAAATCATATAAAAACAAGGAATCAGTATTCAGAACCCTAATTCATAACTCAGAGGGATAGTCACAACAACCTGCCCAAAGACTTTATGGAATAACTAAATCTTCACCAGCTTTCTGAAACCTAGGAGGAAAAGGGCCATCCAAATATCTGGGCAAAATACTATTCCAGAGGAATGAGGTGGCAACTGCAAGATATTTTTCTGTGGCTTCTGAAGATAGCAGTCTTTAATTAAGGTGGTGATCGAATCATTCTTCTAGACTTTATTGAGCAGGCACGGGTCATCAGGGAAGGTAATCCCTACAGATACCCAGGCCCTGGACCACGAAAGTCTTTAAAGGTGACAGCACCTGGAATTGCACCGAAATGGCAACTGGCAAACAGTGCCAACTCTTCTGATAAGTTTGGAATGTCCCATTCCAGTGTCAAAATGGAGTATTTGTGGGTTAGAACATTTCATCCTCAGTGTGTTTTGTATGTCTCTGCTGTATTTATAGGCAATCAGTAAATATTTCCTAGTCTTTTGCCTTCCAATTATATTTGGACCTCAACTTCTATAATCCCTTGGTACTGCTAATGAGCAATTATGAGGGGTTGGAGCCCAACACCTTAGAAGTTCATCAGGTTGGGGAAGATTGTTATAGAATTGAAGAGGTTTTTTTGTAAATATCAGATGCTTTACTAAAATACGCATGCAAGCAGCCTTTTTACTGGGGGAACCCATGCAATCATCTTCAGGTCTCAGTGAACCCTAATCCTGCATAAAAATCACAAAAATGACACAATACAATTCACTTCTAATCTACACAACCCACATTTTACAACATTTACAGCAACAGCAAAGCAACAGGCCAGCAACTGAGTCACATGGCACTTAAAAGTTCCCAACACTGTGAGTGCTAGCATTGCACAGTGCGCAAAGTTAAAAAAAACAATGTTTTTTTTTTTCCAATTATGATCTCTCACAGAACCATTAGCAAACTCTCGCAGAACCCTAGGGTACAGTGGAACCCAGACTGAGAAAAGCTGCTTTAAAGTTTGTAGCTTTCGTCAAGTAAAGATTGGGTGCATTGTGTTTTTAAACATTTTAACTGCCCCATAGCTGATTTTTCTTGTATGAGAAAGTTGTCTGTTGTTATTCATGACAACAGAGTCTGTATTTGTGCCTTCTGTTAGGAGAACAAGCAGATGCTGTTTACAACCTTTATGATGAATTCTCTTTGCTGTTTATAACACCATTACTGCATGTTCCTTTGATATTACAAAATTATAAGCTTCTAGTAAATGTTTCTACTGATAAATTTTCAGACTTTTGAAGTTTTTTTTTCTTTTACCAATCCAGTGTATGATTTTCTCAGCTGTAGTTATTTAAAATCTGAGATTATAGTAAATGATAATGCCGGTATTTAAAAAATCAATTTATTGACAGTTGCAATTCCCTTAAATATTTTAAACTTGGATATTAAAAAGAGTAAAAAACAAACTGTCAGGCATATTGAAAAGAAATAATAACAATAGTACATGATTGGGAACTCACAATTATTGCCCTCTCAAGATGAGAACTCCAGTCATCATGACCCCAACAGCAAACAAAACAAAACAGGTTTTTAGTGCCTTTCTAAATGCTCAAAAGCTTGGGGCCAGTTATATGTGGGGGGGGGGGCACATTCTGGAGGGCAGGTGCCACAACAGAAAAAGCATGCACAACAGATGACATTGTTTCAAGAAAGGACCCAGAGTCTACCCTGTTAGAGCTTGTGGGACAGGTTCATATGGGGAGAGGTGGTCCTGCAAATAACCTGATCCTGTGCCATATGGAGCTTTATAGGTGATAACCAACATCTTCCACTTAGGGGTTGTTTTTTTTAAGCTGTCTATGTCATCCAAATATTAGAAGCTGCTGTATGTGTACTGTTACAGTGAGAGGAACAAATTCAGGTTCAGTGTAGTAAGACAGAGCAGTTGTGGATTCAGAAGCCAGTCTCCATCATAGATAGGAGCGGACTCTCCTTTGCTGAACTGGTTCATAATTTTAGGCCCTCCTGGACTCATAGCTCCTGCTCAAAGAGCAGATGGTTGGAGGATTTGCACAATTACATCTTGTGTGCAAATTGCAACCATTCCTGGACCGGGGGAAGGGAACATTTTCATGCTTTGGTCACCTCCTTTGATTCGAGTTTATTTTCTCCTACTGCAGGAATCTGTGGTGGTTACTGAACACTGTTCCTAGGTTCTTTGATATAATCCTTATCTTGTTTTTATGTTTCATTTTAGTTACTGAATTGGAGAACATTGACTGCTCAGAATTCTGCACAGTTGGAGTAGCATGTAAACTCTAGTAAATAAACCTAGAGATGCATGTATTTTATGAGTTCCTTACATGTTGCAAGGAGTTCTACTCATGATCTAGGATGTGTAGAAACTCTTGTTCTATATGGTCTAAGGATGAAATCTTTAGGAGTAGAATCTTTCAAGAAAGTTTATCCACTGATTGTGTTCTAAATTAGCTCTCTAAAACAATACGTAATAGTTACAGTGTTGGGTTCTTGGTGTTCACTAAGCTCGGTTGTTTACCTGCAGATGTTTCATTACCAGTGGATTAATGATGTTACCTATCCAGTAATGAAATGTCTGCAGGAAAACAATCAAGCTCAGAGAACACTAAGAATGCAGCAGTTCCACCCTGAGTTACATATATTCTCTACTGTTGAAACTAGTGTTAAGATTAGGGAGACTAGGGAGCCACAGGTTTAAGTGCACCCTCAGCCATAGAAACTCATTGGGTGAATTTGGCCCACTTAACTTCTCTCAGCCTATGTTGTCAGCCTCTCTGTCAGCTTCTCTTTCCTTCTCTCAGCCCAGCGTATCTCACAGGATTGTTTTGGGGACGATTGGAGAAAGAAATGCTTATGTGTGCTTCCTTGAGCTCTTGGAGAAAACGTAACATAATATTAAAGTAGAAAACTATTAAGATATATGTAGTATAAAAGCTTCTGAAGTCTCCAGATCATTGTTAGATGCTGTTCAAGTCCTAGGTGTATTTGTGTTGATGAAGCTACCATAGTATCTTGTATGAGATAATACATCAAGTCCTTAGCAATTTGAGATGCTTATTGGATGTATTTCTTCTAGCAAAGCTGGAAACGTCTCTGAGTTTGGTGTGGCATGTAATATCCTTAGATCTTATTGCATTACATCCAGTTCTGTGCCGCATCATTATTTTGCATGACTCAGCTGTGCCACACTGCTGAATCATCTATTTTAGTGGACAACATAGGTGTACCATGTTATGCTGCAATCACTCCCTGGCTCTCTTACAATGCTAGCAAAGTGACCAAAGTTAGGAAAATGACAATTATAGGGATCCATTTAGGAAATCACTTTGGCACAGAAGGCCAGATTTTTTTTCAGCTTTCCAGGAAAGAATATATATTGATTTCACCAAACACTATGTTTTAGAAGATGCCGTGTGGGCCAGTGACATATGACAGCCATGTAGGTATCCTGATGCAGCAATGATTTCTCTTTCAGTGATGCTACAGCCTTTTGATTATGACCCTAATGAGAAAAGTAAACACAAGTTCATGGTCCAGTCGATGTTTGCACCACCTGATACTTCAGACATGGAAGCAGTAGTGAGTATTAGAAGCTTTTCAAAGTTCATAAATATCTTTTCTCTCAAAGGTTTGTGATTAGCCATTCTCTGAAGCATGTTAAACAAGTGAGCTGGGGGGAGATACGGATCTAACTTTGGCCTCATGCTATATTTGCACAATATGATGGTATTTCCATACTAAAACATATGTGTAGCTTGTCATAGGAATGGTGTGGTTATGCCTCTTCCTCTGCAAAAGATGCCAGTGATTGGAGAAGCCATTTCAAGAATATCATAGGTGGATATAGCTTAATATCTGTGCATTTTGCATCTGTCACCAGTGCTGGGTGTTGCCACTATGAAAATTTAGATTAATTGTGCCAACAAAATAATAACCATATTAATGTTCTGATGATGCCCAGTGCCAGTTGTATGATAACATGTCTGTTTGATCCTATTTTGCAGGACATAACATGGCAGTGATAGTTTGCATCTTGTCAATGAATTGTATTTATGATAAATTAATATCTACAGAGATGGTATATCTTTAGAAATCAGTAGCATGTGCTGGGAGGTCATCTGATTCTATACCATGGTTGCCATTGTTGTAATACACTGTTCAGAATGGAGAATTTTAACAATATCTTTTAATTGTGCATGTGGTATCTAGGACATTCACCTGGATTTAAAATACATATCCTGTGTTGAATTAACCAGCTGTACTGTTTCTACTTTCTGAATTGCTATCAAAGCACCAACCCATAGCTAAGCATAATTGGTAGAACAAGTTGTTAATCACCATTCCACTGCATTTCTGCTCTTTAGCATGCTTCACCATATAAGTAATAAAACAGTGTATAAAGAGAACTGATCAGGGCAATTTGCCTTTAACCATCTGGTGATAGGATTGAGTCCACTGCATTAACACTCTGGTGGAATCATGAACCCTTGTGAGTGTATTCTCATCTTGATGTAGAGATCTGCAAATTTTGATGAGCTCGGTGGCATTTCCTCTTCTTCAGAAAAGCTTCTCTCTACTTCTCGGTTTTCATGGGGGAAAGGGCTAGCATGGGAACATGCACGGGTAAGTGCCACTGCTCAAAGTTTAAGCAGCTGCACGTGCGTCCCATTTTTGCAGGCAGGCAGATGATCCAGTTGAATTACACAGCCAAGTTGTAATGGCCATTCAGCTGCCAAACAATCTTCAGTCTCCTTCCAACTTGGATGCTGAGGAAATGGCTCGATTCCCTGTTATTGCCTAGCCCTAGATGATCCCTTCCCATGTCTGCAGCATTAGGAGCCAGAGTGGTTTTCTCTCTCATTCCCCAGACACTGCCTCAGGAATGTTTGGTGGCTCTCCTCTTATGCATTCTCAGAAGTTAGATGACATTATGCCTATTTATTCCAATTCAGATAGTCCTCACTTAATGACGGTTATTGGGCCCAGAATTTCTGTTGATAAGCAATGTGGTCATAAAGCACAATATCAAAATCAGCAACAGAAATTTTGGTGCTTCCAGTTGTTGTCATTAAGCAAATCACCACAGGTAATTAAATGAGGATGTCACGTGGTCGCCATTTGCAACTTTCTGCCGGCTTCCTCATTGACTTTGCTTGTAGGAAGCCAACAAAGAAGGTTGCAAATGGTGACCGCAGGACACTGCAACCAACTTAAGTATGAGGACCGGTCATAAGTACCAGTCATTCAGCACCGTTGTAAGTTCAGACAGTCACTGAACAAGTGGTCATTAAATGAGGACCACCCTGTATATAATTTGGCCCTTTTTTCTGGCTCAGAATCAGGCAAATAAGTGTCCTTTCTGGAGTTGAAGGAAAATTAGACATTAAAGATATACCATGACAAATGTTCAAGCTGTCTGTGAAATAAAATCTTGCATTCCATCTGAAAAGTACCAGGGGACTTTGGTGATGTTCACTTCTAAACAAAAACACAGCATTCATAGTTACAAAAAGATCTATCTTTTCTTCCAGATTTGTTTATTTGTTTGTTTGTTTGCCCAGTGCAAGCAAGAGACTTCCAGCAGGTTACAGTTTCAACAATAAAGTGTCCACAGTATAAATAGTTTAATACAAAACCAAAAATTGTTTTATTTAATAACTTTTGTTACTTCTATTTGTGCTGTAGTGGAAAGAAGCAAAGCCAGAAGAACTGATGGATTCTAAACTTAAATGTGTGTTTGAGCTGCCAGCAGAAAACGATAAACCCGTGAGTGCCGTTGTATTTTTTTGTGCTTGATAGAAAGGCAAGTGAGAGATAACTGCAGCTGAAACTTCTTGATTTAGAATTTAGCTGCAAGTTCTACGATCTCAGTTGTTGGTTCATGATTTATTTAGAAACACTTAATAAAAGTTGGGCATTTTTATGCATATTTTTGTGTATGTATACATCTGTATACACTTTTTTAATGATTTGTTCATTAAAATTGTTCAACTTTAGAGGACAAAACAATCACTACTGATTTGCTTTCTTTCATTAGAATTTGATTCCTAAAATATACAGGATTAATTGTAGCAGAAGCAAAGAGTTTCTAGTAGGTAGGAATGGAAAGAAGCAAGGCATCTTTTCAAAATACAGTTTTGGGTAGTTTGAGTTAAAGGAATTCAGCCTGGAACCCTTCAGATATGTTGGCCTTTGGGCAGACTAACTGGGAATTAGAGCTTCAGCTGAAAGCTGATTGGATTATGAGGTTGGAGAAGACCGCTTTAAAAAAGAACATATCCCTTTATGTTTTGTGGCGTTTGCCACCTGCTGTTGTTAAAATTCTTGGATTAAAGAAGGATGTGGAGACCTTTTTTTATACAAATTGGGAAGAAATCCTTGATTTTCAGCATTACTTTTAAAAAGGCTGAAGTTTTCCCAGTGTTCTAGTCTCTTTCTCTATTTGCATGGAATCAGCCTGTATGCACACACAGCTTTCAAAACTGTAAGGTAGGACTATATATATTGCACTCTCTGCCTTCTCCTTTTACAATATTGCATACCTGGAAAACCATGTTGCAATAATGTTCAGGTTTCCTTGTCCTGCATATAGAATATAAGAGTGGGAAATCCTGCAGAAAATGGAAGTTATGATATTGTGGAGCCCTTTTCTAATTTGCTTTGGGAATGCTTCTCCAGAAACTCCTAGTCAGCATAGTGAAAATTCCCAAGATGGCTCAAAAGTCTTAGAACTACAATTCCAGCACATTTGGAGGATGACAGTTGAGAAGGATGGCATAGGGAAAGAGAGGAACATTGAATGACAAAAGAGTGACTTGCATAAGCTTAAACATGTATAATTTATAAGGTTAATGACTTACAGCAAATAATAGGAACATTTTATTTTCCATCATCTGTTTTAGTATGTCAAACTGTAACTTAGTTTTTTTCAGTGAGAAGGAATATAGGTAGCCCCCGGGTTAAGAATGCCCAGTTTAAGGACGACCCATAGTTAAGACAGAGCCTATTTTAGCAAAAATCAAATTAAATACACAATGATTCAAGTTAAATACACAATGGTTCAAATTAATTACACAATACTACTTATACAGTATTACACAATAATACTGTTTTGGCTTACATAGTAATTCAACTTAAGGACAGACCTTGGAACAGAACTCATTCTTAAACTGGGACTTCCTATAGTACTGAGGGTCACTCTAGAGATTTTATGGAAGAGTGGGTGAGCAATTAGAGAGCATCAGCTCAAAGTTCTTTGAATTGGCCTGAACCACTGTTCTTTGGTGTTCCATCCTGCCCTTATGAAACACCAGAACAGAGATTCTATTGGCTCCTGCCAACATTAGAATTTGAATCCAAAACAACAGTGCTCCTAGAGGTCCACCAAGTAGAGACTAGTGATCACCAGCACTTTGTGAATGATAGCCCACTCAGAATCAATTCCCCATAGCTCTAAGATGAAAGGAATGGCTTGTTTGTACAGGTTAATAATTTCCCAACTGTGAATTCAGGGCAGCAATGAGAAATGGCAAAAAATACTTTAATTTACCAAATATTTTAAGGCAAACACTTTCATAACTGCCAGCACTTTAAAACATTCCTAGAATTTTTGCCTACTGCTCCAACATAAGGATTATTATCCCAGTATTTTGGGGGGGGGAGTGCCTTTCACCTGCTACTTATTTGTATTCTACCAAAGTGTGTGCAATTATTTACTTTTAATGGAAGTCCAGGTCTGTAACTAAGGAGTCCTGAGTTATCCATAGCTACAGTTGAAACTAATTTATATTCATTCGCTGTTTTCAAAGTCTGATTCTTAAAATTCACATTAACTTCTAAGTATGATTAGGAAGACTTTGGGTCTTCTCTGATGTTGTTTAACTATAACTCCCAACATCTGTACCAGGACACACAATTTACAGCTGCACTGGCTTCCGGTATGTTCTGGCTGTGTTTTCAGAATGATATGTCAGAATCCTAGATGGGCTGGGCCAGAGGTATGTAAGAACACATCTCTTCTTCCAGAACTCTGTGTGCATCCATTTATTAGAGGAGGCTCTTCACAGCAGACCACTGATATTTAGATATATCTTTCCAGAATGTAGAGAACAGCTTTCTCATTAGGCATGCCAAAATTGTGGCATTGCCTGTTTCAAGAAGTCCATTTGCTATTTCTTGCTTTCTATTTTGGGCTTTGCTAAGGCATTTTTAAATTTTGGAACTGTAATAGTGAACGTAGCATTAATTTTTTATGCCTTATTCTTTAATTGTTTTGTTATGAGCCCCCTCTCCATGCTAAAATTAGAATAGAAGGACTAATTATAAATTGCCATTAAACAAAGCTTTCTCCTCTTTTTTCCATTCTCTCAACAGCATGATGTAGAAATAAATAAAATTGTATCCCCAGCTGCAACAAAGACAGAATCTTCTGTAATGTCAAAATCATTAAGTTCTTCTTCGGATGACAGTGAAATGAAGAAAGTAATGGAAGAATGTAAGAGGCTGCAGTTAGAAGTTCAGAGGTTACGAGAGGAGAATAAACAATTTAAGGTAAACTTATTTTATCTATTGCCTCTATAGGTGAGAGATTTAGGAACATCCAGGTGTGAGGGTTTTTTTCTTAATCATAATGCAGTCACAGCAGGACTGTATATTGTACTGCTTTATTGATCCTTCATGGTTCACCCATTGTTTTTAACCATAGCTTGTTGAACAGTCCATAGTGATCTGGTTTATGCAAAACAAACCATTATGCAAAACAAACCATTATGCAAAACAAACCACAACCTTCATATTAACTCAGAAATAAAGAAGCTACACTGGTTTTATTCACATGATGCTGAACCACACCTTACCCAACTATCTTTTTGCTTAATGAAGCAGTCCATGTGGTTAGCTTATGGTTCAGCATGTTGTGTGGACATGATTTACTGACTTTCTTGGGTTAATTCACGACAAGTGTGTCATGCCAACCAAATGAGTAGGATTTTGAGTTGATCTAAAAACAGCTGTGCTGAATAGGAGAGAAATTGGGTAGATGAAAACAGCGATACTTAAATACATCCCCTCACTTTTTTATGTCTATGCAAATAAAGGCAACTATATGTTTTAGTTTAAAAATATGTGACTTGACGTTTAAACAAAATTAGGAATTAACTATTCCTATTAAAATACTGGTGCAGGTTTAGTAGAAACCTTGGTTATATCTGGTATAGTTGGAGTTTTGCTTGGAAAAGAAACACCTGAGGGACCGGTCATTTGTAAATTCATACAGGTCATCTCCTGATTCCAGAGTTTATTGTATTAGGCTTAAGAAATAAAGGCATTAGAAGAAGCTGCATGAAGGAATAGACAGTGCGCAGGGAGTGCAGGGTTTCACCCTCCCCAAATGGTTAAATTCTGGCACATCCTGAGTAAAGCTCTGTATAGGCTCAGCACCCGTGCCTGTTGTCATTGATGCCACAGTTACACTTAAGGACATAAAACAGCCCTGCTGGGTCAAGCCCTAAGCCCAACTAGCCCAGCATTCTGTATCCCCCAGTGGCCAACTAGATGATTGGGGAAACTCACAAGCCTGGGTCATAAGGCAAGAGCTCCCTTGCACTGGAGTTTCCTAGCAGCCAGTACTGAAGGCCTGCTGCCAATAATTCAGAAGGTAGGAATCAGGAATGCCATCACATTCAATAGGTATTGATAGCCAAGCCAATCCCCTTTTAAAATTATTCACATTGGATGCCATTCTTAGAACTGCTGGTAGCAAATTCCACTGTTTATGTCCTGTGTGTATTTCCTTCTGTTGATCCTGAATCTCTCTGAATTTAGTTTCAAGTTCTAACACTGTGAGAAAGGGAGAAGCCTTCTCTGTGTTCTCTAGGCACTGCATGATTGCATATACTTCTCGTGGGTCCCCTTACCCTCCCATGCTGAACGTTAAAGAGCTCCCCTCATGGGAGTGCAGCTGTAGCCCTTGAATCATTTTGTTCGCCCTTTTGTGCGTTTCTTCTAGCTGAATAATATTATTCTTACAATGCAGCGACTGGGACTTTACACAATACTCCCAATTAATACTAGCCATAGATTTGTATAAGGGCATTACATTGACAGTTTCAGTTCCTTTCCTAATGATTCCAGTCGTGGGTTTGCCTTTTTTTAAGGTAAGTCACCAATTTCTTCTGCTTGGAAAAGGAACCTTTGATCTCAGTCTGGTTTGTACACATTTCAGTACATCAGGGATAGTCAGTCTCTTTTGGGTTGAGTGAAAGAGTTGACCAGCCAGCAGAGGGTGGGAAGTGCTTCATTGGACAGGTCCAGGGAACGAAATGCTCGAGGCCATGCTACATTTCAGACACCTCAAATTGCAAGACGCTTTTCCACTGCTTTTTTAAAGTTTTTTTTTTTAATTGTTAAAAGACTAAAGCACAAAGTGTTTGATTTTGGGAGAGCCACATAAGATGTAGAGTAGGCATTGATTGTTCACCCCTTCTCTACCTTAATCTAAATAAGAATGAACTTCTAACCATATTTTTTTTTCTAAAAAACCCTCCAAATTAACCTTGCAACAGGAAGAAGATGGACTGAGGATGAGGAAGGCACCCCAGTCAAACCATCCAAGCTATGCTTCCGCTGCTGCTGTGAAGGAGGAGGGTCTCAGCACAAGACTACTCGCGCTGGTGGTTTTGTTCTTTATTGTTGGCGTAATTATAGGGAAAATCGCCTTGTAGAGGCAGCATGCGGAAAATTGTAAATTGGATTGATGGATTTGCCATATCATTGGATTAAATTTATTCGTAACAAATGTTTTAAAAAAAAGTGTATGACATCTCACAGGTCTTGCCTTTTAAAATTTTTACCCCTGCACAAATATAACATTAGCATAACATAATCTACTAGAAAGTTTAAACTGTATACGGAATAAGCAGAAGAGAGAAGGAATTATCTTGATTGTGAGAACAGAGGAAGGAATCATGTATTTAACACTATGAAAGTGCATTGTTTTAAAAAAAAGTACCTTAAGCATTTCTTGGACTTTGAAATCTATTCCTAGAGTTCTCTCCTTTGGAGAAATAAATGCCCGTCCTTTGGAGGAGCTGATCTGTTTGGTTCTTTAGAAGTTGGCTGAAGTTGCCAAGGTGGATGGTTTTCTGTAAAATATACTTAACCCACCCTGCCTCCTCCATAAATCTAACGGTTCTGCCCAATGGGTGTGACTGGTCTCTGAATCGCAGCAATGTATCTCATTAATCAGGTGTTGATTCCATTATGACCTATATAAGCATGGCCATCTTTCTCTAGCTCCCATGTCATCCCATGCAGTTGTGGAAGAATGGAACAAAAAAAGGGGAAGGAGGGAGGACAGATTCATGAGCCAGAAGGGGAACCAGGACTTCTGAGTTGACAGTGTTGCTGCAGTTGGTCCCGGCCAGTCTGTGTATGGCTTGGGCATCACCAAAGGTTTTTAGAATGTTCTAGCTATATCCGGGAGTGGGAATCAGGAGAAATGGAAGTGGAGGGCTCAGTTGCACACTTAAAGTTCTGTTGGGTTAGTAGTAAAGGAAATAAAGTTGCTTGCTGGGGGTTTGAAAACATAGGGCGCCCAATTCTTAGTCTTCTTCAGACAATATGTTGCACTAAAGTGCTCCAAGCTGAATTGGGGGTGTGGCACTTATTCAGACTGGTTTTGCAGTAAGAGGGAGCATTGTATGGGCCATTGCACTTAGCACCCTGACCCTCCCCTCTTGTGGTTAACCTGATCAGATAAATTCCTTTTGACCATCTGTTTTCCGATCCAGATGTGAGTGTTAATGGGGACCATATACTTCTGCCTTCTAATCTCTCTTTTTTTTTTTTTGCATTCTGTTTGTCCCATCCTCCAGAGATCCTTGCTCCTTTAGTGTTTGCAGCCATAGCAAATTTTCATGGGCCCTAACCATATACAACATTAGGTGTGCGCAAGTCTTTCATCCCTTATGTAATTTGGCATTTCTTTCCACTAATCCATATTTTGAAGCTTTTGCAAATCAAGTTTCTATCCTGGACCCAAAGACAATGGGTGATCCTCTAGAGATAACGAGGCTTGTTTTATGTTGTCCTTCACTAACATAATTTAGCTCAGCTTCTGCTTTCTTCTCAGCAGCCCAGCTAAAAAGTGAAACTGTATGCATCCTCTTTGTGCCCATCAGCTGATTTAGTAGCTGAATTTTTATTAGTATGGCATATAGGGAGACAGCGGTGCAACCTGTGCTGAAAAAGCCAAGGATCTGGGGACAAATGCATTGGGGAATCTATGAGTAGAGTTCCTGATTCCAGGTCACCTAACTGTCCTGTATGTAGGAGGGCATGTTTGGACACACAGAATTGGTAGGTCTTGCTTGGTGAATTTACCAAGTAATGAAAGGCTTAGAGGAAGCAGATACAATCCCACCACTGCAAGGTTGAAAGTGCTGGGCAGTTGACTAAGTGTCAGATGATATGGAATGAGGATCAATGCCTTGTTCTTCAAAAGGGGACCAAGCTACCATTGCTGTTGGTTCATGCCGCTGAGTTAAAACTCTTATATCCAGATGTGTATGCATATTTAACTTATTTAATGTATTTCATCTCATGTTTTCTTCATTGTCATGGAAATTTGACTACTGCTATAAATGGTTAAAAAAAAGAAAGAAAAAAAGGCACCTGTTCAGAGTTGGTGAATAGGACTAATTTTTCCTTTTTATTGCTGTAGTGGTGAAGAATTCTTCTGCCTCCTAACACTTAGGGCACCACATAATTCTCAGTTTTGATCATCTAAACATTGGGGAAGACAGCGGTCAAAAAACTGTTTTTGTATATAAAATAAGTCTATGTAGGGGAAAAAATTAGTAGGACTTAGTTCTATGCTGTTAAAAAAAAAAGACCAATCCTGTTTGACTATGTAGTATCTTTAAAAAAATCAAATAAATCTACCCCAAATTAATACATTTTGTTACTGTCTGATTACTTTGTTTGTAATTTGCCAACAAAAAAAAAATCTGTAATTAACCATGCATCTTGTTATCTGGTTTTGATTCCAATGTCCTTAGCTTTATTTTGTTGTCTGACATTTATCATGACATAATTCAAGGTGTACCTTTAATGGGGGAATGTGAAATTCAGGGAGCTTTTCGGAATTCTCCCAGTCAATAGATACAAGAAGCTATTTGGCAAACTGGCTGAATTAGCATTCAGTTACTGAATTGGAATTCTGCCACTAAATTGTTAAAATACTTCTGCAGCAGGATCATAGAAGCCTTTTAGTCAGCTTCTTTTATTGCTTTAATATTTTTTAAAAGGGGAGAGGAAAAAAGGGGAGAAAAGCATAAAGACAAAAGAGAAAAAAAGAAAACCATTTCACATATAGGAAATCATTTAGTCTAATTTTAAACACATCATTAAACCTTAACCACATAGAATAATATCGATCAGTCTATTACAGTCCATAAACAGAAATCAAACAGCTATTTACTAGTTCCAAATTCTTGGTATCTAATCCAAAAGTATTTTAACATCTTGAAAATGTATTGTCTTTACTGTCATATTAACACATTTACAGATATTAAGCCAAATCATATAAATGTCCTTCACCCTTTTTTCATTTCCAACATAATGAAGTGGCCAGGCTACTGTTTTTTTAAAGATTCTCTGTACTGTCCAGTAAATATGAAAACTATTACATTGAGGTAGTCCCAACTTAAAAGGTCAGTTATACTTAAAGAATATTAAGTATGTTTCACCTTTTAAAATGGGACTACTTCCATCTTCATTTCCATAGAACAAATTAATGGCTGAAGGTCTTAAAGAATATTCCCCTAGCCATATCGACATTTCCAACTTTTTTATTCCAAGCTTGATGCTTGCAATCTGCAGTCTTTGATCTGGGAGTTCAGCATGTAAGCTATTCAGTGGCAGCTACTTAAACATTGCAGATGCACAGTAGGACACACTTCTCACACATTGTACTAAGTCATGAATGGTAAGAAGAACCCATCTGACCCAGCATTCTGTATTGTATGGTGCCTAACCTGGTACTTTTAGGAAGTTTGCAAGCAGAACCTAGAGAGTGATAGTCTTCTTCCACTGTCACTCCCCAGAAGCTGGTACTTAAGTCAGACTACCTGTGATTTTATTTTATTTATTTTATTTTATTATTTTATTTGGTTCCTTTGAATCGGTTTTTGACTCCTGGTGATTGCCTGGACAAGTCCCTGCAGTTTTCTTGGCAAGATTTTCAGAAGTGGTTTGCCGTTGCCTCCTTCCTAGGGCTGAGAGAGTGACTGGCCCAAGGTCACTCAGAGGACTAGAACTCATATCTCCCAGTTTCCAGCCCAGTGCCTTAACCACTACACCAAACTGGCTCTAACCGTGATTCAAGAGATAGTAAATAAACTCCATGACAAATTTTCTTCCATAAATTAATCTAGTCTCCTTTTAATATTGTCTAAATTTGTGGCCATCATCATGGATTCATAGCTAAACCATGAAGAAACCCATAATTGGCTGGCTTAACACAAAACACTAAGCAAACCCATGTTATTGCTTAATATGTGTAAACCAAGTCAATGCTTTAATCCCATCACAGTAATAATGAGGTCATGCAGCAAACCAACAAGAAAAATAAACCCAGTCTGAAATGCAGTATCCTTTAAAACACTCTGAGCACCATTCAAAGATCTGGATTCCCAAAATTCTCAGCAGTGGCTATGCTGGATGGGAAATTTGAGAGTTGAAGCCCACATGTCGAGATTTGGTTTACACGTATAAGCAATAACGTGGAGAAATCTACTTAAAAGGAAAACCGTGTGGGTACAAGTGGCATTTGTGTGATCAATGTAGGAACAGCTAAAGAGACAAACATGAAGTGGGAATGGCTGGTATATTTGTTTTATGACCTTTTTAAGAATATTTCCTATTTTGGTTTTTTGACTTGATGTCATTTGTTTTCTTGAAGAAAATGTTAATACATTTAAAATAAAAATAATCCAGTCCCATCCTGACCAAGTGCAGAAGCTAGCAAAAACGGGCTGTAAATCCTGGATTATCATTAGTGAGCTGTTTTGGGGAGTGCATGAGCATGGGCCCAACATAAATTCTCCAAGAGTTTAACTAACTCAAGCACTACACATTCACACATTTGTGGGTTTGGATAGAACAAAGGTATGCAAATACAACGTTTTTAGCTTTACAAACAAGTGATTCAGACACCAAATCATTCATGATGTCAGGGAGATCTTGGATAGAGGTACAAAAAAGACTGCAGTGATGATCCTGAATAATGCTACTCATGACTCATGTTCTGTTTATGACTAATATTGACAAGCAACCATCTGAATTACCACAACAAACAGGCCATGGTGTATAAATAGACTGAGAAAGGGAAGCCACACACATACTTGCATCTCCAAGAAGTCCACGCTATTTTGTCCCAGGACAGACGAGTTATGTATCCTCAATCTTAATGCCTCATACTTTTTTTTCCCCACCACCATCCCATTTCTCAGGTGACACTTAAAAGGTAAGAGCTCTTTTCCATTTATGTCATACCTGTGACCAAATGGGGCTTCATTTGTGAATTATGTAGCAAGGTAGATGAACGTCCTTCACATTTCCATCACAACTGGTTGTGTTTTTGTAAACATTCACTTGTTTAAGCATTCAACTGTTTGAGGAACTTGATCAGGCAAGTTAGTATCAAAATTCCACCACTGAATTCACTTAAAACAGGAATGTGCACTTAGAATATTTGCTTAAGTTATTTATTTTTTTTACAACGGGAAATTGTACTCTCATAATTTGATGGGTGTGCTGTCGGACCTCAATAGTGATATTTCCAAGGGTCTTAGGCTGCAAAAAGTTGAGGATCGTTTGCTATGAACACATTGCACACTTGCACTCTCAAAGTTAAAAACCTGGGTGGGTAGGGCAAAGTGGCCTGTTGAGTTTTTCAGTTGAGACTCAAGTTCTTCCAACTCTAATTATGTGCAAGGTATTTAGGAGGAAAAGAAGAACATTTTTTGTTTTCAGTACCAGAACTGAGTTTCCACTGCTGATTTTCTTTGTTGGGTTTTTCAACTAAAGGTTCAAGAGGGGAAAAGGGCTGTGGTGGTGGAGTTATTGTTAAAACAACAGAACATCAGAAATTCTTGATCAGCTGAGAACCGTGCAGACATTGCTTTGCACTTCCTTACTCCTTCAAGTTATAATTACTACCCACTGAATTTATCTCTATGTATAACGGTTAGCTGCTCCAGTACTTAAGCTGGAAAAGTTGGTTGGCTTTGGGGCAGTCATTATCTGAGGCCATCCCACCTCACAAGATGGTGGCTGTAGAGACAAGAGGAGAGGGGACCATTCTGTATACTGCAAAGCTAGGCAAAACAAGGTTCCCTATTTTTGCTTCAGGCCACAAAGAGCTAGCTGAACATACATATCCGCCCTTAAGACACAGTGCAGTTTGCTTAGCACAATCTAGATACTGTGTTTTTTTAATTAGCAGCTATGGCTTAGTCCTTTGTAAACCTAGCCAATTTTGGTTTAAGTCAAAACCAAGGTTAAGCATGCACAAGCATGAGATGTGAACCCAGTCACTGAAATGTTTCACTAATGCAGGCTGGATTATCTTCCATTTTCAGTCCAATTCTTAGACAGAGGGCTGGTGCAGTCCTTGTTCCTACTGTACCAGCAGCACAATTCTTATTTGCCAGAATGCCTCTTCTGATTTTAAATCAAATGTAATTTAACCAAGCCCTATCTAACTTTTCAAATGTTGTCCACCCCAAAACAGCCACACCTGTATTGTATTTAAACTATTGAACCACCTGGAGACCATTTGGAGTTAACAACTCTACAGAGCATATTTTTTTTAAAAAGCATTTTTTTTTTTGAATTAGTGAAATGCTGACATCTATTAAGATATAAAAGAACACCACACAATTGGTGGCTCCCCAGGCTACATGTAGCCTTCAGACTAGCCCCCAAAGTTATCACCAAATGGAAAATTTAATGTAACAGAATGGCATTTTTAAAATGACAGAGTGGCCTACATTAACCATGTTTAACATTTTAACTACATTAAATAATTTGTTTTCCTGGGTGGCTTTGTTTTGTTTCCACCTACCTATTGAACTACAAACCCTGAGACCCTCCTCAAAAGCTAAATGTTCAAACTTAAAAGGCTAATTTCTTCTGAATTACCACCTCATTCAATCTATGCCCTCCCTTTTTTTCCCCTCAGATCTGCAATTTGACATCCTTTTAACAGAAGATCAAAGATACAGATAGTCCTCAACTTACAACCACAACAGGGACTGGAAAATTCATTGTTAAGCAGTGTGGTCATTAAGTGAGGCATCACATGACTGCACCTGATTTTACAACTTTTTTGCCATGGTCGTTAAGCGAATCACTGCAGTCATTAAGCGAGACATCATGTGACCATAACTTGTGATCTTCCCTGTTGGCTTCCCTATTGACTTTGCTTGTCAGAAGCCGGCTGGGAAGGTTGCAAATGGTGATCATGTGACTGCATGACACTGCAACCGTCATAAATGTGCAAAAGTTGCCAAACACTCAAATCATGGACACGTGATCCCGAGGATTCTGCAACAGTTATAAGTGCGAGGACCAATCGTAAGTCACCTTTTTCAGTGCTGTCGTAGCTTTGGTCACTAAACAAATGGTCATAAGTCAAGGACTGTAGAAGCTTCATAGGCAGAATGTAATCTTTCATCTTTGACAGTGTCAAAAATTGCAAAGAATTAAAATTCTGCCCTGTTGCTGATCAGAAAAAGGAAAGAATGGGCTATTCCAGGAACAAAAGACACTCATTTTAAGAAGATGAACAGTCATTTTTATAAACAGTTATTTTTATGTACACAACATCTAAAAACTTCCCTTTGAATTTTTAAAAAAGTCTGCTGAAATACACTTCATTGTAACAATTGTACATTAAGAAAAGCATTATATTTTGTCTGTTGTAAATAAATCTGGCTGCTGATGTTTCTATAAAATCCCATTAACCTTTCTACATATTAATCATATCCTCATTAATATACTGTATAATTTGCAGTCATTGTTTAGTTGTTCTTTTCATTAAAAAAACGATACTAGTTTGCAAAAGACAGACTTACCAAAAAGAAAAGCTTATTAATATACAGAGCTAAACACAAAATTACAGCAGCTTTTTTATTATATGATCCCATATACATCATCCTGAGTTATTTTAGACTGTCCAGAATCACCTGTTCTTTCTTAAATTTGGGGGTGCCTATTCTTACTGCAAAAAAAAAAAAAAATACTAACTGCATAGAATGAAGTAGCTGCTAACTCAGACTGGATTTCCAGGTCTGAAGAAAATTTTGATCAGGGTAACACCACTGGTTGCTTTGTCCAAAGAAACATCTCTGACAGAACTCAATTCGATGTTGCTTTGCTGAATAATCAAGAAAGCTAAAACGAGCTAAAAAACTCAGGACGGATATGGGAAATAATTAGAGGACATCAAACAGCTTCCCAGAAGTGTGAGAGTCCAGTGCCCCTCATTTTATGCCACACTGACTGGGAATTCTGGCAGTTGTAATCATTGTATCTGAAATCTACCAATTTGAGGAAGTTGGAGACAGATCTTCCTGAGTGTTCTTTTCTGTTTACCAAAATAAATTCCCTTCCTACACATTACTACAGCTGCAGAACATGGGGTGGAAGCTTTAAGTCTCCCCTCACGCAATCCAAGTGCTTGAGGGAGGTCCCACTGGCCCCAATGGGAGTTAGGTTTTGAAGGTGCTATTTGTAGCACAGATCAGCAGGAGCTGACGGTTTTGACTGCAGTCCGAACCGTGATCCTTTGTACGTGCCTGCAGTGTCGACACCCATACAAAATGGACAGGGCTTCGATCGTGAGTAGCATCTTGATTTTTTTTTTAACCTCTGCAGGAACCGCTGCCCGTGCATCATTTTTGACAAGATCAGAAGTGGAGGCTTCATCTCCCCTTTCATGAGCACTGCTGTAAGCAACGTGCGCAGCGAAATACAGAACGTTTTAGATAAATAAGCTGGCATCCATGAATTGTGATCTTGCTGACAGCTCTATTTCTGTTGAGCTTATTCTCCCTGAGGACTGAACCATACCACTTTTATTTTAAAGATAATTTAAAGCTGCTTACAACTGGCCACCAGAACAACAATTATGGAGCATCATCATCTTCTGTATCTGCTCTACCAAGAAAGGCACTTTTCAGTTGCTAAGATGGACCATCCACCCTGGCAAACTACCTCCTTGCTAAGGGTTTTAATTTCTGTATGCACTACATCACACAGTTCTTTCTTATGGCACCTAGAACTCAGTTTCTCTAATCCTTTATTGTTTTAACAATAGTCACATTTTGCATTAAAAAAGTGGTGACCGTGTATCAATAAAATCACTATAAAGCAATGTCAAGGAGAAAAATAAGTGAAAGTAATATTGCTTTAATGCACAACAGAACTCCAAACTGTGGGATGTCTTAGAAGGAAAATAAAAAACTTTTCCTATCTAATTGGGCACTTTAGAACAGTGTTTCTCAATTTAGCAGCTTTAAGATGTGTGGACTTCAACTCCCAGAATTCCCCAGCCAGCATAATTCAATTCTGGGAATTGAAGTCCACACATCTTAAAGTTGCTGAGACTGAGAAACACTGCTTCAGAAACAGGCAGTTTTGTGTATTGAGTCACCTGATGAAAAGTTAATGACTTCCACTTCAAAAATCAAGAAAGCCAATTCACGGGTCTATATCTGTACTTAAGCAAGCATGGCAGGGAAAAGTCCAGCTGTCAAAGAAACACAATTTTTGCAGCGTAAAACAAGTAAAAAACCACTTCTGAATGTGCTTATTTTGGGGGTATGGCTACACGAAGCCTGAATGCTAAGTTTATCTGCATTTTCTGCAGCTCCATGAACAAGCTTTTAATCCCAGTTGACCAGCAATGTAGCTAGAAACACCAGCAGAGATACAGGAATCCTTGGTGCTCCATGGTTCACTTGGGCACTTAATCTTTCTGGATCGTGCGGCATAATATGTCTTGCCAAAGTTCCCAAGGGCTCACCACACTGGAGGAGAGGGGGCTGGTAAGACGTGGGCCGCTTACGGAGAGTGTTAGGGCTTGACCCATCGGTCGGTCTCTCACCAATAAAGAGCAGGCTCCGGTCTTTTCCATCTCGTTCGAGGCGGAAGAGTTCATACTCGGTATGGGGGAGCTCAATACCTAGAGCTGCACATCCATTGGTGTGAGTCACATCTAGCTCCTGCCCAATGCGCCAAGATCCAGCCTCTCCACAGCTCCCAAAATCAGAGGAGTTCAGCATCGACACGGTGACCTGATCCATTGGCGTCACCTGAGCGTGGGTCACCTTGAAGACCAGCTCGGTGCCTCCTCTCACAATGAGAGATGGTGCTCCCTGGCTGTAATGACCCGAGGCATAGACAGTGAATGTTGGTTGCTTGCAGAGAGGATCAGAGTAATGGTGATAGTAGCCTTCCCAGCTGCGGTTATTGGCATGGAAGATGAAGTACCTGGTAAGAAAAAGCACAGCTGGGCGGACCTCACAGCGAGAGCTGATCCAGTGGCCGTTCAGCAGCATGGGGAGCTCGGGTCTGGCTGGTAATACCGGTGGGTTATGTTCGTCGGCTCTGTATATAATTCCACAGGCAGGGCAGGGATGCATGTGGTGCTGTGGAAGGAAATGACAGCAACATTTTAATTGCATTGTTAATGTTTTCTATCATAGAGAACAAGTTTCAGTAGAAAAGAAAAGGTTAGCTTCTGTTTTTCAGACCAATGTGAAGGAACAGAGGGCCTTTTAGCTGTTGATGAATTGAGGTGTCTGCATAGTATGGTTAGAAAAGATGGTGACTGTGATGTGCAATTGAAGTGCTATCTGTTTGTGATATGTGAGGCACAGGTGGAGATTTGATCACACCTGCAGACACCCCTGTGCTAAACTGTACAACTCACAACAGTCCTTTCCACAATGGCAATGGTGAGGGATGCTGCGAGTTGTAGTTTAACACATTGTTAAACTTAAACTTTGAACTCCAAAGAACTAAAGTATAAAGTATTAATGGAGCTTGGTTTGGAGCATAGGAAATGAAACATCCATGGACAGGCCGAAACAGTTTTCACTCCCCTAATTCCAGCAGCTAACTTCTACTAATAGTTAGCAGCACATTCACTGTTTATTCTGACTCCCCTCAAAATAAAAAGATTTCTTGAATGTTCCAAGCCCAAAGACCCAAAAAATGTTCAGAGTTTACTGAACTTTGCGTGAAGAAGCTCCTAACCGAGATACATGCTGCCTTTTGACATCCTGATTTTGTTAAGCTAATGAAAATAACAAAATGATAGTCACACTGGTTGTAACATAGTAGAAATTAGAGCAACTGAATACCAACCACTTCAAGACAGTCATCAGTGTCTTAATAGGCAAAGTAATATGATGCCAGCAGTTGAAACGTTGCTGTTTGTGTGCAGAATTACAACTCTCGTATTTCCAAATCAGCCCAAGTAAATGATAGGAGTTGTAGTGAAATGCATCTAGAGAACACCAGCTGGGAAGGCTGGTTCAGAAGCCACCTTTTAAAAATGTTTGTTTGTTTGAATTCACAAGAAGGGTGTTTTTCTAACCTTCCTGGACTAGGGAATTATAACTAACTATGTATGCAGTCCCTCAAATGGTTTCTGGTCAGCATTAGAAGTTATTCCTGTCCTAATTATCTTAGTGGGCACTGAACAATTTATGGCGAACAGTATCTGTTTTTATAAGCTTTGAGCTGTTCTGTACGGTTGATTTTGAGAGACGCCAGGCATGTTTGTACGGGAAGGAGATTTAAGTAACACTGTAGTTAGCCCAGCACCGCGGCAATTTGACATGTTGACTGAAGTCTGCTGTAATTCAACCATTTTTAACCCGCCTTATTGCAACTGTCACTCCAAGGAGCATAGATGCTACACAGTCTGTAACAACTAAATAGCCCAGCAGTTACTGAAAAATGTATGTTCTTTTTTGAAGCAGGAAATACTTTAATAATGGAAGATAATTTCCCAAAAGTGGGCTTTTTTTTTTTTTTTTTTTTTGCTAAAACAGACACAGATTTGGGGAAAATCAAAGAGCTATTTTTGTATAGGAGCAATTTGGTTTTGGGGTGGGTATTGGTGTGGATTTTTTTTTTTGATTTTTTTTTTTTGGAGGGAAGACAGAAATAACAGTGGCCTGGAGAAATTTCTGCCAACAACTGGTATGGTGGAAGGCAACTGTTTTCCTCCAGGTTGTAGGAATGCTCCATTTCAACAAAGTTTTAGGAAAATGTAGAATGAGAACATTAGGCTTTTATGAGTATCTCAGTAGAAACTACCTACTCCTGAGAAGACCAACACTAGATTCATGCTCCACTGTTTGTTAAACAAACCCTAAGTGGCCAAGTTCACCAACATCCCAAAATAAATCTAAATGAAGTACATGATATCTTAGCACCATGGGGGAATCCAGTCCATACATTTGTGTGCTTCGTAATATTTGTTTTGTTTAGCAGCTCTTTTCAAGGTTCTCATGCAAAACTCTTTCAGAATCCATGCAAGGTTCCCTAAAATTATGTTTTCCCAGAGCTGCTACCTAAGACTACCTAAAACTACAGGTGCCTGGAACAGAAGCTGAGACCTTCTGCACAAGAAGTAGGAGATCTGCTTTTTGAACAGATCTGACTCCTTTTTTTCCAACAACTCCTTTCAGTGCTTTTGGCCTTCTCCAGAACCTGCCTTCAGTTCTCTCCTTGAGTTCTCTATGTATCAAGTATGTATAAGCAGAGGTTGGAAATGTCAGATGCAGTCTTACAACGAATGAGGACACAGCTCCACTTTACATCACCTTAACAAGGAAAAGCTTCCATCTACAGCAGTGTTTCTTAAGGTGTGGTCCAAGGACCCCTAGACCCATTCAGGGGTCCGTGAAATATAAATTATTTGCCAGGTATTGAAGATATTTGCAAACATTTTAAAACAATATTACTCATTATTGTTTCAAAAAGCAGGTTTTTCATGAAAAAATTATGTTATTAGCTAATGAGTTTAATAGTGTTCGTTTTACAAGATTCAATGAATAAATATTCTACAAATGAGTCAATTTCAGTTTTTAATATGGTAAACATCAATAAATGTAACCATACAAACAAAAGCTCTTTTGGGGTCTTCCATAATTTTTAAAAGTGGGAAGGGGTTCAGAGAGCAAAAAACTTAAGAAACAATGGCCTAGAGTACTACCAAGCCCTAGCTGGAGTTTTACCGTCTTAAGGTTAGGGCAGTGTTTCTCAACCTTGGCAGCTTGAAGATGTGTGGATTTCAATTCTCAGAATTCTGGGAGTTGAAGTCAACACATCTTCAAGTTGCCAAGGTTGAGTAAGGCTAGGTTAGGGGCTACTGATCACTTCAGAACAGATGAAACTTGCAAAGCCTTGTTTGCAGCCAAAATTCTCTTGCTTTCACTTAAACAACACTCTCTCCATAGGCTAGCATATAAGGCAGTGATATTGTCAATGTAAAATAAGCAATGTAGAACTGTTAGCTGATTATCTAAAGCAGTGTTTCCCAACCTTGGCCACTTTAAGATATGTGGACTTCAACTCTGGCTGGGGAATTCTGGGAGCTGAAGTCCACATATCTTAAAGTGGCCAAGGTTGAGAAACACCGATCTAAAGTGCTGTAATGAAGTTCTTGTATTTCAGCGCACTTTAGACTGGTTTTAAATTAATTTTACAAAGCAGTCCTTGGTTTAACTCCATGGTTTGGCCCAAGATAACTCTGCTTTAATACCAGAACATGTGTTTAGGAGGGTGGTTTATGTGTGTGTTATTCTACAACCCAAGTTATTGCAGTATTAAATAGGTGGAAAATTCATTTTTCTTCCTTTTCTCCCTACTCCTTCCTTCTGTTCCCATCTGGTAATGCTCATGAGGGTTTTTCTGCTGCAGTGCAATGAACTTATCTCAAAGATCAATCACCTTTCTAAATTGATTAGTTATGATTTTGATAAAAACACACATTCTGGGAAGGAAACCAAGCTTCTGAGCAAAAACAAAGCAAAAAAGGAACCAAGGCTGGCTGTGTAATCACATTTCAGCTGCAGTAAGAGTTGGGTTTCCAGACCTGCTGTTAATTACATTCAGACTTATTTCCTCTAGTAATGACATTTTCCTAAGGACTACATTTTCCTTGCAACTCCTTCTTCCCTAACCTCATTCTTTCTATGGACTTTTGGTGGGAGCCAATTATAAAAGGCCAAGGTGATAATATTGCCTTTTGAAATACTTTCGTTTTGTATCTTACACACAACACTTTTCAAACATCAAAATGCTGTTTCCTGCTGAGCTGGGACAGCAGGAATCCCCATTCCTACAACTTGTTTTCTCCTTCTATTTTTGCCTTTATATTAGGAGTTGGCAACTTTTTTTAAGTGCCCCTATGCACGTTCCAAAAAATAGAAATAATTTTAGCAATAAAATGGCACAAATCTCATGAAACTGTCAACTCCTGTAAGGATTTTAACAATCTCATCCCTGGATTCGTGTGAGATTTTGGTGTTCTCATGAGTTTTGCCCTTTAGTTATCTTGCATTTGCAATGTGGTTTTTCATAAGATGAATGCATTACCTATGTGGAATCCAAGTTAGTTGACTTACAAATGTAAATGCTCTCATAATTGCAATTTACTTCCCTTTGTCTTTTGGAACCCATTCAGAATAGTCGTGATATTGAGTTGTTGTAACTATATCATTCCAGGCTGCAAGGAATAGAGGATCTCTTCCTACTTTTTAGAAAATGAACATTCCTTATTTTCTTTCACACATGCATACTCATAATGCTTTTTGTTTCTTTTTTTAACAGAGTCTCTTACATGCAATAATGATTCAGTTGCCCAATGCATCCCCTAAGAGCCCCTGAAGAGCTGCAAGATATGTGTGAGCCCTACAAGGTGGACCAGATCAAGAAACCGACTCCACAGGAAGACTAGAAATAATAGTTTATTGAGACAGGCCATAGTAACAGTTCAATTGTGCTTTTCCTCCCTTCCCTCTTATACCCCTGTGAGCCAGGGAGGAGCCAGCCTGAGTCTCTTCCTAATGCTACTTATTTCCCAGGCTTAAGAAATGCTTCTGTCCTCGTGGTTTCTCTAACAGCTTCTGAATATTCCCTTCCATGCCATCTCTGTGGCTCTCTACAACATGCTTATTTTAAATGTGCCACTTTGGGGCACGGTTGACTAATGGACATTCCCTGAAAGCAGGGCACTTACCATGGCGTTCTGCAGCGGGCGCTGATATCCTGTGGGCCGATAATGAAGCCTCTCCGACCATTCAGTGTGAATGTCCCCAAGATACAGCTCCTCGACCTGCCTGCTCCCTTGGTTGTGCTGGAGGAGCAAGGGCTGGTGGTACTTTTCCACTCGTACCAGGCTAAGCTCATGCATGGCAAAGCCAAGGCCAGGGGTGCAGTCCTCTTCCCCTTTAGCACTCAGAAGCTCATAGAGGGCACTGGGAGCCCAAGTCCGTCCAGCTGGCAAAAATCCACTGCAGCGCATCCCCGAAGAAGTCTGGTTGATGCGGGCAACCGTATCATGCATGGCTCTCTGGCTGTGGAAGACAATGCCAACTTTATGAAGGTGATAATCTGCTTCTGTAGCCCCGAGGGTGATCCAGGATGCTTGCCGGAGCCTGATTTTCCCTTTGATGACCAGAGAGTAGGTGGGCTCTCTGCAGGAAGGGTCACGGTAGTAAAACTGGTAGGCTTTGAAGAGGCGGTTGGCGAAGAACATGTATGACCGAGTAAGGAATTCAGGTCCTGGCCGCACCTCACACCTGAAGAAAAGGGGAGGAAATTCCTGTTAAAAATGTAACCCTTACCAAATGTAGGGATGTACCAACACCATATCATTAAACCTGTTAGAGATCAACAGCTGGTGGTTAAGCTGCTAGACAATTCAACAGAATTAAGAGGATAAATTTAGGAGGTTGAGTAGAACTTAGCAAAACATCTTGAATTCCAAGAACAGCAGCACAGTGCCTATGGGTTCCCAGTGTCACATCTGATTTCTTTTTTTAAAAAAGCTTACTTTAATTTCAAACATTAATAGAAAAACATGTATACTGCAAAACCTCATAAACCTCAGCCTCTACCATCATATTTATCTACCAGAATGCTTTTTGATCCCACAAAGATCCACTGCAAAGGGAGAAAACATCCTTGGTAGCTCATTCACCTTCTGGTAAATGGGTGTTTTATGAATGGCCACAGTTACCAAGGCAGCCATTTTGTGAATTATTCAAGTCTGTGGTGTTTTTGTGAGTGCAGGCCGCAGCTACTCCCCAAATCTCCTGGGCTGACAGAAAGAGAAACAAAGGAACAATTTACGGAACAAAAGAAGCCACTATTTGGAACAAGAATTTCATCACTCGTGAAATTCCAGAGCTAGCAAGTCTGGCATCGTCCCATTTTTCCTCACAAAAGGTCTGGTCTGCCAAGTCTCCAGGATTGGCTTAAGGAAAATATATGTGGCCCTCTGGAATGAAAGATGGCCGTGTGACAAATATTTTCCATTTTACCAAAGACATTTTAAAAATGGGAAGGGAGGGGATAGAGAAGCATCTGTGAGCTCTGAATTCCTACTTTATAAACATGAGTGTCTTGTCAGGCAAGAGTGGACATTCTGGGAGTCACAGTCCATTGCATTTTGAGGGCCCAAATTTGGAGAACGCTGCATAATCAATAGCTTTGAAGTACTGTAACCGGAGGCTGTGCACTTAGGTAAATGCTTCTGTGTCCTCTTTTTCATGAGAAGTATTAATGATTCTGCACTAAGACAGGAAGGTTCACACGTTATCTGGAAGTGAATCAAACAGGTGCCCGTGAAACCTTTTAGAACTTTAGAATTTTTTCTAATTCAAAAATCTACTCAAGTATCTGGGCTGATACTTTTTAAAACTTGGGATCCGGCGTAATGTCAAAAAAGCAATTTGCAGTTTTATATATTTTTTCTTACCTTCCAAACTGGAGGACTTTAAAGACACTGATTACTGCATCTATATGTTGGTCTTTAAAGTGCCGTAAGATTCTTGGTGTTCTACAGTACTGCAAGAGAGGAGCACACCTACCTTCCTGGAAGTAAGAAATACTATCCACGTTTTGATGAAATCCCACCTCTACAATCAAACGTACTGAATGTATTACGCAGATATAAGTGATCATGTTACTCTGCTCTGTTCAGCACCTTTGCATTTTGATACAAGCTTCATACCCTGTTGAGATCCAGTGACCTTCTAACCGTGGAGGCAGAACAGCTGAAATTCTCGCACCGTCCTGAAGGTGGCGCAATTGGTACTGGCACTGTGGCTCCCACCATAGTTTTTCTGGCCTTTGCTCCTTGGCGTGTGATCTGGGGACATCCCATAGTCTCTTTCCAGATGCAAAGGCTAGAGAGAGAAATTATATGTTTTTAGAGTACAGATGTAGAGAACTCTCAGGAAACAGTGTTTCAGCTCATAAAAAGAAGTGATAACATTTGTTAATAGACATTGCCTTTCTTGTCACCCATTTATACATTTTTTTAGGCTCTACAAAGTATGTTTCCAAGATGTCACTTTTCCTCCGCAATTATATAGCAGGTCACTGTGGTGTCCATTTTACTATTACGGAGAGGATGATAAAATCAGGGTCTTGTCTATCAGAGAACTGAAATAGCAACAGTGATAACTTTTAAAATGTCACAACTTAATCATAATAGTTCCAGAGTATCAACAGTCTTCAGTCTCTGCTCAAAAAACAAAACAAGTTTTTATTTTCTTTCATATTATTTTATTTTTGCTTCTGAGCTCATCCTGTTATTCATATGAACATGTAACTGCATTACTTGACTAAGATTTCTGCAGCTGGTTAGCGGCTTCAATGCCATATTATTTTTTATCATTGTCTTGTTATACTAATATCTGTGAAATCTCTAGCGTCTCTTTGGATGGAAGTGCTAGATGAAATGAAAAGAAACAAAACAAAATGAATCAATAAATAACAAGCTTTTGAGTTTTATATTTGACTTGTATTTTTGGTAAGCCTCCTCATACGTAAACCATCTGTTGCTGAAGGACTGTCAAGTGGAAAGTGGGAAAAAAAGACATAAACAAACCTAGAGCTGTCTGCAATGCTGCAATCAATCTCTCATTTTTTATTTTATTTCTAGAGGTCTAGCCGAGAGGCTCAAATTAAATATGCTGACCTCCATTTCCAACTACCGTCTTCTATTTACAGGAGGTAATTTTCTGGTGTTCAGCAAGAAACATCCTGGCAAGACTTTTTAACAATAAAAGTTGAGTTCTAATTAAAGCAGCAAGAGACCAGATCTGGCTCTCAACTTCTACTCTTTGGATAAAACCAGAGTAATGCCTTTTCCAATCTGCCACCCACCAAAAGTTTGACCGCTGCAGTCCTAACACTTCTAGAGGACACCAGTTGAGAAAGATTGTGCTCCTCTCTCGAAAATATTTATTTCGAACCACTATCACAGGCATAACCAAAGACAGCCATGGAGAGAGAGGAAAATCTCAAGGCCTGTTCCTAAAGTAGGGATGGGCGATCCATGGCCCACATGTACATCTCCAGCATCCCAAGACTGAGCTGCTAATATCTGGCGACAAAATGATTGATTTGGGGTGGTGCTCATTTTTCTCAAAAATAAGGATAGCAGTGTGAGTAGGATGCCCCTGAGTAGGTTTACTACTCTCATTCCCGCCTTTAACCATCTACCCATCAAAAAAAAAAAAAAAATCCCAGGAGTAAAAGTTATCCCATAATTCACTGAGATGTTGCCATAGGAGAAGGAAGGAGTACTAGGTTCATGTGCCGCCTCGAATTATTTATGAAAAATAATAAAGGCAGGATTAAAAAAAAAAGAGTCACATGCCTAAAAAGACCTCAGTCCCTAAGGCCACTTTGATCTCAACTGGCCATAGTTTCTCATCCTGCAAGGTTTACAAGACAAACCCATAATATTACTTTTGAGGCAGACGACTATCTACATTTGTGTGTGATCTGCAACAAAAAATGCAGTGAATCTTCATCCGACAAGAGTGACTAGTGCTTCTCAACCTTGGCAACTTTCAGATGTGTGGACTTCAACTCCCAGAATTCCCCAGCCAGCAATTCTGGGAGTTGAAGTCCACACATCTGAAAGTTGCCAAGGCTGAGAAACACTGATTAGTGACTGCTTCTGTAGGGTAATATAAATCCAGCTTCTTCCTTGTCTGATTCTGGACAACTCCCATCTGCCTTAATTACAGCCAAAGCGGGAACTGCTATCCATAACATCTAACAAGCACTGTGCTTGGAAAGATGACTATAAGCTATAAGAAGCAGAAGGAGGCCAATTTTCTTCATGTTTTCCAACAGCTAAAACGGTCCCTGAGATGTCCTTGAAAACGTTCAGTCCTTGGTTTGGGAGTGAAACTTTTCACCTTTTTTTTTTATGTATATATTAGCCAAATAAAGCTTCTGAATTACACAGAGTTCTTTACTAGACACAATAAGCTCTTAAAAGCTCAATGCATGTGTAAATTCTAATTGAAAACATGGATTAGTGTTACCTAGAATTTTAGGTTTCATTATTAACTTTTTAATAAAGGTGATATTAGCATTTTAGCATGGCATCCGTGCTTCTTTTTTAGGTTTAAGAAACCATGTTTTTCCTTTTAGCCCAAACCATTTCCTTTGATGTGCAAAAAACTAGCCTATTCAGAAACTAAACAATAGGGCTGTATTCTGAAGTCTTTGAGTATTGCAAGTGTTACAAGCCAAGGTGGGAAAGGAGGAGATGCAACATATTTTAAGGGTGTCTTTTCTCACATCTAATCAATGTCTTTTATTGTTTGATTTGTTGCTTTCTGATGCATCATTTATTTCTGTATATAAAGGCTTGACCCCTCTTAATAAAATGCTTTTCACTTTGCCTGAAGTACTTGTGGAGTCCTTGGGATTCTCTGAGCTTGGTTCTTTTCTTGCAAATGTTTCATTACCCGGCTAGTTAACATCTTCAGTGCTAAAATCCCATTCCATTCTAACACTGAAGATGTTACCTGGCTGGGTAATGAAACGTTTGCAAGAAAAGAACCAAGCTCAGAGAACCCCAAGGACTCCACAGTTCAACCCTGAGCTACACATATTCGCCTCTATTGAAGTAGTTGTGGTTCTCATTGTGGGGGTGAGGGGTGCGAAAAAGCCACTTTGCAAAGATATTGGGTGTTTCTCTCTCAAATTCAGGGACTAGGTTCTTTCCAGCTCCATGCCACTCGGGTGCCTGAGTTTCATAGGCAACATTAGGGTTTGGACAATGATACCCCATCTCTATATTTCCTTAGCTCTATTTGTTCAGCAATTTACTGTTCAGGAACAGCAGCTGAAGTAGAGAAATTGCAACATAGGAACCTTAAAATTTTCCTGTTGTGTTTTTACAAGGACAATGCTGTAATTTTGTCACTTACCTCATTTCCCATAGCAGCGGATGCTCCTGGCTTGAGCAGGTCATGCAGCCAAATCAAGCCTTTAAGTGGAATTTTAATACCACTAAAAAGTTGACTTGGTGTGGCACATTCTGTTGTGGCTGTCCTTGATTAAATTCCCTTCTTTCTTGGGTTCTTCAGATTCAAAGTAAAATCCCAAGAATTCAGGGCAATTTCTAAGAGATCTATTGGTTTTCCTGCCACCACCATCACTTCCTTTCTTGATTTGGAAGTTCATTTGTCCCCTCTTTATTTACATGCATCAGATAACATCACTTGTAACATGGGGAAAATATGGGATAACACACTTTTTAATATATCTGATGAACAAGGAATCAATTTAAGTTTTATTATGTAACTTTTAAACAGGTCTCTGAGATTATGATTTAAATTTTTAAACAGGTCTCTTTAAGATTGCAATTTAGGTTAACTTCTTTAGCATCTTAACTCTCATAGCAAGATGATTCCTAGTAACTCATATTGTACTAAGTAACAGTAAAATCTGTTACTCTGATGGTTGGAGGATTTCTTCGGACTAGAACTCTGAACTTCTCTCAGATGTGTCCTTCTACCCACGCCTCCAAAATCTCTCTCCAGCCCCTCATCTCTGCAGAATTTAAACTGGACCTTGGTGTCCTATTACCATTCTTTAAGTGACAGTTCTAATAATCATACCTCAGTACAGCAGAAGATCCAACCCCAACCTCCTAACCCCTTCATCAGTCTTACTTTCTTAATATTTTGCAGAATTCCAGCCTAGATATCTTATTAGAGGTGGAGCTAACTTGCTCCCTTTAAAAAAAGCCCATATGAGAGAATCAATACAGGAATACAGGTTGAAATGGTCATCACTGTTGGGTCATAAGATACAGACAACCCCAATCTTACTGGCCTTTCAGAAGGTTGTGAAGATCTGGTTCTTCTCCCAGGTGCTGGGGGCCAGGCAGTTGGTTTGGGAGCCCTGGTGTGGATGTATGTTGTAGATATTGTGTTTTTAATGGAAGGGCCTTGACCCAGGTTTTGTCGCTGTCATTTTGTTGAATGTTTTATATGGTCATGTTTGCCGCCCACAGTTTTGTTGTATAGATGGGCAGTCTTATAAATTTGATAAACAAACAAATAAATAAATAAATAAATAAGTCTTGCAAGGTAGACGGTGCCAAAAAGTGCAAGTCATTCTTGCCACTTTCAATTCTCCCATCTATCAAAGCAAATATTAACGAATGGATTATGGAAGTCACTCCCCGCTTACATTTCTCTCTGCCATATATTCCCTACTGAAGACTCAGACCAAAGGATCACAGTGTTGATCCCAATGTCAAATAAATGCAACGGGGGACTGGTGCAACTTGATTCACTCCAGAAAAACTTACCTCTTTTCATTTGAAGTTCCAAGGATGTTACAGAGTAAGGAAAAGGTGTTGGAAGGGGCAAGTGAAATTATCAGGGACATACAGCAGTTCAAAGGGGGAAAAAAAGAATAAGGATTAGAAAGAAAATGAGCACAACTTAGGTACGCTGCAGCAGTTTCACTTCAAACACTGGTTTCACCATTTAAGAAATGTAGGCAATACCTGCTTCTGCTGCCATTGAATGGTTTACAGAATGAATGATGATGCCACTAGCCTCAGCAGGGATTTCCATAAAGGATGGGCTGCCTATCTAAAACATTTACCAACATGGCTTCTCCAGAGAATGAGAAATATAAAAGGGTCCCAATGAGGATGGTAACTTGTGGGAAGTTTCATAGGGAAGGGGTGTTTTTTCTGATATCATTCAGGGATTCGTTGGTCGAAGCCAGTAATTTGAGATAGGCCCAGAAACAAATGGAAAGCAGTATCACGGCCAGGATAATGTGTTCTACCAAGCAGGCAATTGACAAAATATAGCTGCCACATTTGATTGGAAATGGAGTTTCAATACATTTTTCAAAAACACTCTGTATAGAGTGTGTTCCTGCAATCAGGATGAAAAATGATTAAGGACAAACCAATGTGGCCAGATGTTTTCTTCTTCTCTAATGTTAGTAGCAACCAGTTCACCAGGTGAAGCTGAATAAAGACACTCCCGGACAATACCATCCTCTGGCCTTCTAGGAGGAGTATGAAATCTAAGACAGCACAAAAGCTGCACAGCTGGTCTTTCAGCAGGGAAGATAACACATCCACAACAGCTGGCACTAAGATCTCACTGTAGTCACCCAAGTAAGTGTCTTGCTATTTAGAGTCTCTTTTACATCTATTAGTCAAAGATGCATTGCCAAGATCCCCGTGGAAGTCCACAAAAACCTCCATGGTACATGTTTTCCAAAAATGAATTAGAGATGAAAAGAGAAGAGCATCACTGATTATAATTAGCAGCTCCAGAATAAAGCAAACATCAAATAGTTCAAATTCCAGAATAGTCATGGATAATTATAGGAAGACTGTTAAGCACAATCTATCCCCTAAATCTCCCAGCTTTTAGCTGGAAATTTAAACAAGACAAATACACATCTCAAATAAAAATAGATATGAAAGAAGCTAAAATAAATTTAAAGGGGCCTACATTATTGTGTTTGGCTCAATATTTTACGTAATAGCTCCCAAGCAGTCCATAATCCCTGTTTGATCATCTGAATTGTTGTCATCAAATCTGGTAATTTATACATGGCTCCTACCAGGCACCAGTAAGTTTGTAAAAACCCTGGCAGCACAAACCACAACACATATGGAACCAAGATTTAGAATCAACAGGGCCCTTTCTAAAGAGTAAAGACTGCTCTCTGAACATCTGAGGCAAGCAGACCACTTTCCACCAGCAAGTAACTAAATGTTCAAAGAAAGAAACAAGGAACTTTGAAACTGAAAAAAGGGGTAAACCATTCTATCCTCAATAGTGCTAGGAAAGAATGACAAAGAATGGTCTAGGAGATAAAATTAACCCCCGATTTATCTTAGAGCAAAGAGGATGTCCAGGTTTTTTTGTTTTTTTTAAGTAGCCAAACTAGAGGAGAAATATAGGTTTCAAGGAAAGAAGTGCATATGAGCACTTTACCCTGCCACCATTTTCAATCCCCAAATCTTCAGAAGTAGCTGGAAGGTAATCTGTGATTGTCTTCATTTCTGCTGATGAGAAATGCCAAGAACAAAGTGTGGAAAGCATTGTCTTGCACTGGGCTGCTGCAGGTCCTGGAGCAACGAAAGTCCTCTCACCCTACCCTACACAAAATGAAAACAAGGAAAGCGAGTAGGCTGGGACTTTACACATGGGCTCACGGGGTGCTGAAGCAAAGAAGGAAATTGACAAAATTCTTGTGGACTTCACCCCCGCTCCCTTGTCTGGACTACTGAGGGGGAGATGCAAAGCTTTCAAGTTAGCATTTCCCTTAGAAGACTTGAAGCTCAGGAGTCAATAGGATGAGGTGAGGTGAGGATGAGAATTCCCTCGGGAAAGATGCCACAGCATCTAAGGGAAAACCACCTGAGCTTTAGAGCAGTTTCAACTGCAGTGCAGCTGAGATGAAAATAAATCAACTAAGATTTAAAGCTTCTAGGCTCAGTCTCAGGATTGGCTGAAGCAACGGAATTAATCATTTCATCTGGAGAGGAAATTATTGAAAGGAAATCTTGGCTTCTTGACTGCTTCACGAAAGCTACGCTACAAATGACAAATAGGTATCATTGGTCTCAACCAAACAGTGCCATTCCGAGTTGCAGTTGGACATGCTTCACCATTGTATTATTTTCTCTCTCAAGGCTATTGACTGACCAATCAACAGATTAGTGGACTGGCAGTTGACTTCACCTGCATCAGCACTTTAGTGGGAAGAACTCCCTTTAAGCAACTCAGTGTAGGGAGTCTGCATCTTTTGAGACTGATCAATGGATGAGAAGTATCAACAAAGAGGCTCTGCGATCTTTGTCTTCTCTCAAGCCTCTGGCTTTGCTGTTTGTTCCCGGGCAAAATGCATTCTTGAGCAAGGCATCAGGTAATGTCAGAAAAAAATGCAAGGCACTACCTAGGAACAGAGAGCCTGCCAACCTTCATTCTTCTAATGAGTGGCCCCAGATCTTCAGGGCCCCTCTAGAGGCATATTGTCTAGCAGCTGTTCAAAGGTGCTGGGTGCTGATCCCATTCCTGAATATAGATCTAAGCCAGGATTCTACAACCAGGTGCTCTGCAGATGTTTTGGGATAACAACTCTCAGAAAAATCTCAGCCAGAATAGCCCTTGATGTGATTGGGAATTCTTAGAGTTGTAGAGGAAAGCCACGTCATCTTGGTTAACAACATTTGAAAATGCAGTATTAATGGACTAGAATCATTGTTTACATCAGTAAATATTTCAATCCATGTGGCTATTTCAGTTGTCTACTGATGATGGCTTAGGGCCCAACTATATGTACACTAACATATTTCAACCAGTATGTGCTCTTGCACTTTGATTGAATCCTTACTATGTCTTGTTGGCAAATGCATCAAGCCAGCGTTGTTTTATATCCCAGCTGCTTTGAAAAGATGATCAGGGAGTCCAACACATTATTTTTAAAAAAAGCCTTTTTATCGGAATTAGAGATAAGGGGGAAAAAGAAAAAAGAAAAGCACAGCCATTAAGATGCTTTTATGTCTGCGGAACAGGCTGTGAGAGTGAAATAAGCAGCACAGATGGGATGAGGTAGGAGAGATGTTCCTAAACTTTCCAATTGCTACAACAAAGCTCCGAGAATGTATGAAAACCAATTTCTTTAGGAAAGAGAGAAGGGAGTGTCAGTTTGGCTGGGACTAAAACTTTAGACAGCCCTTAGTGGTCGGAATAGTTTTGTGGGACTGAGGACTACAAAGAAGACTGGGAAATTTAGGAAGCAGAGAGTTTAGGGGCAAAGTAACACCGCAAAGAAAGCCAAGAAGGGTTCTGAGAAAGCAGGAGAGAGGTGAAAATGTAAGGGACTGTAACTGATAAAAGAGTTAACAAGTACAGAAGGAAACAATCTAAGAAGAAAACTGTGGAAAGCTAGCCCAGTCTTTCCTGATGCAATTCCCAGCCAGTTCTCTTGTTGCCTAGGAATTCTGGAAAACATGTTCCTGAGGTATCTGGAGGGCTTCGATTGTGCTCTGGCATCAGTTTAAAGTCACTGAGCTAGATTAAATACTGACTCTTGCAGACTGGCTGCCTGGCTTCCCATAGGAGAAAGATTATGTTTATCATGGTTTTCCCTCTAACTTCATTTTGCGACCTAGATTTCACACAGTGATAGGAAAGAGGGGTGGAGAAGAATTTTGGAAATGGGAAGGTTGGAACAAATCTCTCTGCGTTCAAAACCTGCTCTGCTGCTAAGCTCCAAGCTCAAGCCAACTCAGAATCTCAACTTGGTTTATAATGGTGCAGAACCACAGCAGCAGCTCTCATTATCACTTTCTCTCCTCCTTTCCTTCCCCAAATTTAATAAACGGTAAAGATAACAGGAGCTGAGGCTGTAGCCAAGATTCATTTCTAAGCTGCGGCTGCTCTACCAACTTAAATTTTTAAGATTTCTCTTTTGTATTGATTCCCAACTCTTTCCTTTGTTCTGTAGGGGAGACCTCTGAGTGTGTACACAGCCTGGGCTGAGGCTTTCTGGCCACTTTCATTTTGCCAGAGCTTCAGTCGCCTTGCCCCTGCGTTGAGGAAATGCAGGCTAGAGAAATGCTGCTTTTACTGAATACTTGGAAAAAGTCAAAAGTTTCTGAACAAACTTTTAGTCAAAGATCTGTACTGGGAAAATAGTGTAGTTCGATATGAAGCCCTTCAAAATACTGTATTGCAGTGTTTCCTAAAGTGTGGTCCTAGGACCTCTGGGGGTCTTGCAAGGCCTCTCAGGGGTCTGCAAAATCAAAATTATTTGCCAGCCGATATTGAAAAATATTGCAGTATTAAAATCCCATCAAACCGTTTTTAATACAGTAAATATTGATAAATATAACCCATATAAACAAAAGCTCTTTTGGGGTCTCCCATAATTTTTAAAAGTGGGAAGGGTCCTGAGAGAAAAAAGTTTAAGAAATACGGCTCTATTGCAATTATAGCTAGAAACCCACACAGACTTCCTATTTCCACCACACGAGGGCACCTCCAAAATAAAGTTGTTGAAAATGAGTGACACAGAGCTTATATCAGGGCAATTTAAAAATTAAGTTGAACACTAAAGTGGAGAGTAATGAGAAATAAAGACAGCTGAAATAAAACAGCTTCCTAACAATGCCTCCAACGTTACAGTTCTTTAAGTGGTAAGACTAAACTCAAACTCAACTCAATTCTTACTCATTCTCCTTGTTGAAAACAATATTCATTTCCTATCTCTAACTGTAGAATTTTAGGTAGCTTCTTAAGCTCGCAGAACAGGAACAAAAACAGCACGGCAGGGGAGATCAGGAGTCTAGTCCATAAGGTTTCAATAAAATGCACTGCTTAGGAAAGCAATGGAGCAAAACCTATGTTTACAAAATGAGATTTTAAATGAAGAAATAAGTGCTTTAAAAACACTGAGCTCTTACGCTAATACAAAACAGCCAGACTTGGCAGAGACTGTAAGTGGACCTTATGCTGGAGTACAAGAGGGTAAAAAGAAAGTGGAAAAAGATATGATGAGGAATAGTGAAAAAGAATATACACATCACGAATATCATCCATCTACTATCAATTGTTGTTGAAAGTATATAGCTAAAAGCTATAAATCAGGCCGTTACACTCAACATCCTGGAAAAGAACTAAATATTGCATATGCCTAAACTGGCTTAATGCACTGTTTTCCCCGGGACGCTTCCTTTAAATAATATTTGGAAACAACAGCAGGCACAGATGGTGACCGGAATACTTTGAGATTCTTGCTTTTTAAATCTTACCGATCCTGGTCAATCTCCAAGAGTTCACTCTTAATATATGCTCCTAATTAAAACAGCAGGTTGCTATTTATAAATAACGCGAGAGCGTGCTATATGAAGAACCACCTACTCCCATCAATTTGAGGGAGCCTTGTGTTTCATTACTAGCTAGCCATTATATAAGATTTTATAACGTCAGGACCTATTTGGGAACTGCACCCTAATGATCAAGCTTTCACCCACAGTGATCCGCTGATTTAGGTAACCTCTTCCCTGATTTCTTTAAAGAGATAGTTAAGAAATTTATGTTTCACCAGATGTTTAACAGAAATTTATGTTTCACCAGATTTATATTTCAACTACTTGTGGACTTTGTGGGCTTTTAATTTCCTTCTTGTGTTTGCAAAGGGGTAATTTATTTTTTTTTAAGTACACCATGATGGGGCTTTAGTGTTGTGAACCATCTTTTGCAGGACTGGAAGATATTATGTACATAATTCTATTAAGAAATACTCTTTAACACAAACACAGTTTGGTCTCCTGGAGAGATCTTGAATTTGAAATGGAGAAGCCTCAGGCAGGAAAAAAGATTACACTACAGCCTCTTCACTCTAAGTTCCCTATTCTTAAATAGCCTCTCCAGAAGTGGAAACAACGATCAGCTAAGGGTCTCCGAGTACATTTATGTGCAACAGGTCATTAGACCCTCAGCAAACCTACTATACCAACTAGAGTACCACTAGGATATGTGGGGAGTAGTTAAGTACAAGCACTCTGACTTCTGACTAGCCTTATTTATTTAGCTAAAAGTTTGGTGCTTTTTCCAGCCCACACACTGCAGGATGCCTGAGTTGGTTGTCCCACAGCAGGAAAGTGTGGTGAAGTTAGCCGGACCTCTGGAGTGATGAAAAGAGAAAGCACACTCGCTTTTTAAAAAAGTGTTTACATATTGGACCTACGTAAGAACACACCATCAAGATAAGCGTTAATTGGGTGTCATAAGGATGGATTTAAAAACCCCAGTGAAGGAGAACCACGTCATATGGGGACATTGCATTGGTCTTGCTGTTGAATTTGGATTAGAGCAGTGGCTCTTAAAATAGCTGAAGAACAAAGTAATCCTAGTTAGGCATTTTTTTAAATACAATTAATTGTGCAAGGAACATAAGCCACCCTACCAATTCCAGTCTTCCTGTCTGAACGTGGCTACAGCGCATCTCTTCAATTTCGAGTTTTAGAGAAGATTCTACTTGCATTCAACCAAACATGAGTAGTGATGTTCTCACTCAACACCAGTAGACCATAGGTGAAGGGATCAGTACATGGAACCCTATGTCCTTCTCATAAATATATATGAACATTTTGGGTGGTGACCATTTTTTTCTATATATTATTACATCATCAACCGAAAAGTCACCTTGCTGCTACAAGGTGTACACTTTGATATGTGTACTTTTGGTATGCACAGTGTGGGCAAGGCCCTTTTTACTACTTGAAAAGACCTGTTAGCCCTTTGAGATAGTCCAGACAAGAAGCACAACAATGAATACTAGTTCTATCCTTATTGCAAGGTACATTAACAGAAAATATTTCTCCCCTCCTTTCATTTTACTATCCAGAAAACTAGGGAGGGTCTCTTCTGAAACGCTTCCCACGCTGCCTCTGTTTCTGTGGGCTGAGATACCTTTGGCATGACAGTTGTCTGGTCTGGGGGTTCTCCTATCTCCCAATGTCATTCCCACATACCATTACATCCCCACATTGTGTGGAAACAGCTCTCTAGTCAGAGATACTGATACTCTACAGACCAAAGGCCGGCTGGAAATTTGGACCATTTGTTTGCTTTCTGCATTTTAATCACATTTTCAAATAACTGTTTCCCAAAGCAACTCCCATCATTTGAGAGATAGACAGAAAGACAAACATAAAAAAATGCAGAACTCACAATGAATGGGTAATGGAGGGGGAGAAGTTCTTCAAGTCCAGGAAACAAAATTAGGGAACAAAATACTGCTATTTCTATATCGTCTAGGATGATCTTATCCTGCTCGTGTTGTTGCTTCACCAGCAACTGATGGCTCTACTCCTCTGACATACAGATGAAATCAAAGTGCGCTATTCATAATAACTATCTTAGAAGCTGAGGGTATCATCCAGCAGAGAGGACAGAGAGAGGTCCTTATAGCTGCTGCATTCGGGGCCAATGCAGCTGGTCTCCCCTTGCCATGATGTTCTTCCTGGAAAGCAAGGAGCATGGCATCCAGTGATCCTTGGTCCCATGGACCCCGGGTGAAATCAGACCATGATGCCTTCTGAATCTGCAGACCAGGGAAATCACCAATAGGAAGCAAGAAATGGGAGCTCAAGTCCCAACATACCTCAATATTGCCAGCTGAGGGGAGGCCAAATTACCGAACATGATTTCAAATGTGGAAGCTGAAACCAAACTGGTTAAGTATCCTTTCTGCTAAATGATGTTCCCAGACCTCCACTCCCTTGCAGAACAGATAGCATCAAAAGGAAGCAAGACTGCTTATTCTGGAGGTAAATATGTCATCCTGGCATATACAGCGATGGAACCTCTTTATTAGTGGTGGTTATGGTCTCTTGATTATAAGGATAAAATACGTATATGCACACTTTTTCCCTTCCTTCTCTGGAGCATTTTGAAAAGTACAACTATTAATCAGATTTCCAAAAATGTTTCCTGTGTGTAAATAATTAAGCCTGTAAAAGGAACACCTACCACAGAATAGTAAAATAAATAAGAGGTTTAGTCTGACCGACAGAAAACTGACAGCAAAAACTAAGGCGCAGCAAAAGGATTTATTAGATGGTGGGGAATGTTTTTGGTATTAGCTAAAATGAAAAGAACTCAATATGAACTGTCTGACTAGCACATGGAATGGAAACTGATAAATATTCAAAGGCTACAATCATGAAATAATGGTGTGTTTGTTTTTTTAATATGGCAGAAAGAAACTGTTCCAGCAGGATAGAATTACAAAAGGCAAGATGCTCTCTGAATAAGAAAAGGAATATCATATTCATTCACCCTGCCAAAACTCAGGGAAAGATTGCAAGAGAATTCTGACTTAGTAGTATGATTTGGAAAATGAACCACAGCATAAAATGTTCAAGGGAACAACGCAGTGACTCTCTTCATAGGGCATCCTTAGCTAGGTCAGGAGGAGAACCTGTCATGCAAATCGCTAAATTCACTCATGGTAGGGCTAGAGGAAATTTGTTTTAGCCTTAACAGCCTCAGGATTGTTTGGATTAAGCTAACTTCATGGCCATGAGCCAGCAGCAAAGGTTAAGCTTATCTTCCCACTGTCAGCATAGAGATGAAACCCTAGAGCGGTGTTTCTCAACCATGACAACTTTAAGATGCGTGGACTTCAACTCCCAGAATTCTGGGGAATTCTGGCAGTTGAAGTCCACACGTCTTAAAGTTGCCAAATTGGGAAACACTGCCCTAGAACCACCCTACAAAAACAAGGTCATTCTAAGGACTCTCTCTTTCCACTTTGCTTTTTGCTACCCCCAACACAATCCTATGGAGAGGCAAAACATGGGTTAGCAAAGGGTGGGTACAGACAAGCCTCCCCGAATGCCATCAGTGTGGTGGCACTGACCCTGATTGGGCCTCCATAGGTTTGCAAGCATTTTTGTTGGGCTACATTAGAGCAGTTTTTCTTAAAGTGTGGTCCTAGGACCCCTCGGGGTCCCCCAAAACCCTCTCAGGGGTCCATAAAATCAAAATGAATTGCCAGCCTATGGTGAAAAATAATACAATATTAAAATCCCATCAAACAATCATGAGAAATGTTAGCTGCAGCGAATGTGTCTATTTTAATTTTTAATACAGTAAACAGCAATAAATATAACCCATATAAACAAAAGCTTTTTTGGAGTCCTCCATCATTTTTAAAAGTGGGAAGGGGTCCTGAGAGAAAAATGTTTAAGAAGCACTGCTCTAAAGGAAAGGGACGCCAGACAGAGCCTCTCAAGTGTTTTTAGCTGGCAGAAGGTCATTGGAGAGGCTGCTCTGCTCCTTTTGATGTGGAGATTGTCATGTGAGTGGACAATGGAGCTGGAGCACTTCCCCCAGAATAGTGGCCAACACAGATCATCACAACAATTCAGTATAGGCATACCCGGAAAACTGGTTTTTACCATGTTCTGTTGCAAAAAAAAAAAAAAAATCCCACAAAATGGACTATGACATGCTTGAACAGATCAAACGATGCTAAGTGGAACCAATAAAGTTGCCTAAATCATTTTTCAGGCCAGCCTCGATAAAATGGCAAACAATGCTTCCAACAAGTTCAAAATGAAAAACACACAAGCAAAATGATGGAGAAGAGTACATCAGTTTTTCATTATTCTGAATTTTGATCAACTAACGCTTAGCTGATTTTACAATGAGGGGCCAATATCTGTTTGCTGGATTTACTGTCTATCCTGCCTTTCTTCCAGGGGCTCAAATCCATATACATAACATTCCCTCCTTCAGTTTTTCTTCCTGCAGTAACAATCCTGTGAGGCACGTTGGGTTGAAAAACAATGACTGGCTCCAAGGTACTTAGTGAGGTGCAATTTGCTTCTCTTTAATCACTGTATCACCAGGGCAAGCTAAGGAGCACAAGTTTTAATAAAGAAGATTAAAATTTAAGGGTATTTTTTTTTTTTTAACTAGTTTTAGTTTTCATGTTCTAAAGGAGAATGGAAGCAATTACCCCCACACACACACATTTCATAAAATATGAAAGCTTTGCTTTATTAAATTTGAAATTCCTATACAGATTACTTCATATTACATGCTATGGCATTAAATGGTTAGTTTGGTTTCAGCTTAGTGTGTTGTTCGAACCTAGTCAGGGTCTTCAGTCCTTCAAAGTCAGCAAGGTGTCAAATCTTGTAATAAGTACATTTAAATTTAAATAGACTAATTGGACATTCAGCAGATGATAACAAAATGAAAAGGGTTGTAAAATTACTTCTCACCTTGGCCCCTTCACCTTCCTAAGCTGGGGCACCAGTGATAGTTTCCCCCAGGTAGATCGAACTGGCCCTTTTCATGCACTTGTGTTTAAAAAAAAGTTAGAAACTTGAGTTACAGGTAGTCCTCACTTAGTGACCACAATTGTGACTGGCAACTCTCTTGCAAATGGCAATCACGTAACCGGAATGCTGTGATGGTTGTAAATGTGTGCCAGTTGCAAAGCACCCAAATGGTGATCACATGACCACAGGACACTGTGACGGCCATAAATGCAAGGATTAGTCACAAAGCTGTTTTTTTTTTTTACACCATTGTAACTTTGAACGGATGCTAAACAAGGCAGTTGGTAAGTGAGGACTACCTATAAAGTAACTACAATCTGAAATATCCTCTCAAGAATTTGCAATTTACAATACTTTAAGAGTTTCTCATGTTTACCGATAACACAGCAAAGGAAGAGTGAAAGAGAGTTTTTCCATTCAGAATATGCACTACGCGCAAAGCACATTAGAGGTTGTTAAGGAAAAACCTAAGCTTAGAAAGCTATTAAAGTGATACATGCCACAGCACCAGTGACATAAACCAAAATAAATGAGAGAGGGGACATGTTTCACTTTGACTCAACAACAGGCTACAAGGAGAAATGCTTATTCAGTCAAAGCACAGAACTGATGTTGTTTCAAGAGGCAGATTCTGGGGGGAACTGTTTGTTAGGGTGTGGTTTTTAGATTGTCTGAAATTTCAGTCTACTCTTTTGCCTGCCAGTGGTGGCCACTATTGATGGATTCCAGATCCCTCAAATGCCATTGACAGACGTTTCAATTGAACTTCAAATTGACGTTCAATCTGCCTTGAACATAATCTAATAACAGAAGCTGTGCTCCCTGAAATTATACCAAAGTTTAGGACTTCTTCATCACAACTGCAGCCTCTCATCTAGATTTTGCACTAATTTTTCCAGGTGGTCTGTTTTTGATGGAATGGGGACATCATTCAGTAAATGAAAAATATGTCTATATTAAGGGAGAAGGGTACTGAAAATAACCACACCAGAATTCCCCATGAGCACATATAAAGCTACTTAGTATACCATCAGGCCACTGATCCTTCTCACCCTCTAAGGTAGGCAGGAGATTGTCCAGGTCTACCAGATAATGCTAAAATCAGAAGTAGGAACTTTCTACTGATAAAACAGAGGCTGAATCAACTCAATGTCCAAGCTACAATTTCTGCTAGAAATACAATAGTCTGTTGGAGTGTAGGGATTTGGATGTTTGTCCTTCTACAGGCAGCCTGATTAACTTCAAGTTTACTTGCCCTTATACAAATTATAAATGTTTAGAATGAATTGTCTTCTATTACTTGATACTCCATGCCAGGTAGAACACACAGATGCCTACTGTTTAACAAATCAGGCCTTGGGCCAGGTATCTTTATACTGTCCACACTATTTGGAAGTAGTTCTCTGGAATTTAGTCAAAAGTCTTTCTCAGGCCTACCTAGAAAGTCCTAACACTGAAACTGAGATCTTAGCATGCACCCACTCTACTGATCTTAGTTTCTTCCCCATCAAAAGACGGTGCAACCCTAAACCTAACCCTAACCTGCAAGCCAATGGCTGTTAAACAGGGGGTAATTTGGGCATATCCTGGGGGTGATGGAGCAATTTGTAACTGCTTGTTTGTGAGTCATGTTTGGATCCAGTTTGGGAATGTTGCTGCTGAGACACTTCTGTAAAACAAAAGACTCTGGGTTTTTGTAGGGGTAATAACATTATTCGAGACAAATAAAGAACCACTGCTATAAGTAACAGTCTCTCTAAACCATTGTTTCTCAACCTTAGCAGCTTGAAGATGTGTGGACTTCAACTCCCAGAATTCCCCAGCCAGCACTGAAGATGTTACCTAGCTGGGTAACAAAACATTTGCAAGAAAACCACCAAGCTCAGAGAACCCCAAGGGCTCCACAGAACTGGTGTAGCTAAAAAGCATTGCTACTGAGCCTTAGCCTGTCACCTCCCTAAAGTGGGGCACCAGTGATAGGTTCTCCCAGGTAGATGAAACTGGCCGGGCCAATTCCAATGGGAGACAGTGGTCTTGCAGATAACTAGGTGGCAAGCCAGGTAGGGCTTTATAGATCAGTAGCAACACTTTAAGTGGCACTCAGAAGCCCACTGGCAACCAGTGCAGCACCACCAGCACTGATGGCAAACGGCAGTCAGCACATGACCCGCTACACTCTGAACCAACCCACCAATTCAGGTTATGCAGGAATCCACATTAAAGCTTTGCCAGCAGACGCCTCTCGAGCCTCCACTTGAACCCATCCAATGAAAGGGAATACACCACCTCTCTGGGTCGTTGGTTCCACTGTTGAACTGCTCTTACACTTAGGAAGTTTGTCCTAGCATGCCACTAGAATCAGCCGTCCTCTACTTTAAAACCATTATTCTACGTCCAAAGAGAATAGGTCATAGACTTTGTTCATGTGACAGCCTTTCAAGTATTAAAAACAGTAAGATTTCATCCTTCAGTCTTCTTCCCCAAAGAGCACTTCTGTTCACAGATTCAGTTTAAACCACCTAGCCACAATCTCAGGACCCATCACTTGAATTTTAAAGCATACGTTGTGTCATTAGTGCCGCTTATACAAATGTGTTTAAAATTTAAAACAAAAAAAACCAACAAGGTAACATTAAGCCTTCTCATCCCATAGGCTTAAATACAGTCTTCCTTTCCCGCTATTTATGGGAATGCCAGATCATTGTTACGGTTTGCATTGGAATGCAAATGAACCATCCAGCTAAAGGAGAGGCTACTGCTTTTCCCACAAACCAACTGAAGCAAGAACTGCTGAAAAGTCTGATTTGTGAACATTTCCACAAGAAAAACTAATGAAAAAGCCATTGGTTTCCCATCAAATTAGGGTGCTGCGCAGAAAATGGCAAGGATTCCTGGATTGCTTCCCTTCCCACCCCACATAAAACATACTTCATTCATTCTTTCTATCCCTGAGAATAGCAAGAGTGTATTTTATGTATTATGTAAGCAGCAGATCTGGCATTTTCCCCCTGCCAGGTCGGTTAGCACAATGGGGTGAGGAATCCAGGAAGCCATCTTATAACAAATATGACAATTGTTGCATCTCATCAGCCTTACTGAATATAACAGCCTGAGATTTGGCGAAATATTTATTCATTGACTTTTCTACATATTCAGTTTTAGCCTGCTGCAATCCATCCACTCTCAGTGTGTAACAATCAAATATTAGCAATAGCAAATCCATGGTACAGTAATCAAAAATAAGCAGTTACATAAAAACGGGTAACCACAACATATATCAATAAATATAAAATGAAAAGACAGGAAAAAAACAGCAACAAAACCCACCAACGATAAATAACTTGCTTGAGCAACTCAATTTTTAACTATTTCCTAATGCTAAATAAGATGGGATCTGCATGCATTTGAGGGAGAAGAATATCAGTGCCACAATGGAGAAATAACGCCAGCAGGCCTATATTCTTCTCATCTCCCCAAGGTGGGGAATCATTAGGAAATGCTTCGGTGACTGGCAGACTAAGATCAAGTGGAGAAGATGTGTGGACTTCAACTCCCAGAATTCCCCAGCCAGCACTGAAGCCTAGGACATCTTAATGACACCAAGCTGGGGAAGAATACGTGAGACTGCAAAGAAAGCTCAGACTCGGCTCCTCCCAGCTGTACCATTCACTTAGTAGTCAGGGCACAGCTTCTCCGTACATGCTGAGAGTCCCCACCTTCTCTGCAGTTTATTGAGAGCCAAGGCTTGGCATTTGAGTTAACTCCAAACTCAGTTATCAATGTCGTCAATGATTGGCACTGGGAATGTGTGCTAAAACTGTAGTTCTTTCCAGTATTATTGGGGAACTAAACCAGTTTGCTCTGAGAAGGCATTTGAAGTGGTGAGTATACTGATTTCGCATGCCACATTTTGGAAACAGCATTTATGTCCTCAATCATCCACATTCTTTTACAATAAGTAAGCCTCATGTTTTTTAATGCCCTTTTCTCCAGATTCTGAAAGACTATGTGAAACAGTCTTTGCTGTGGCAAAATAAATTTTCTGAATTTTTCAAATGATGATTGATTCTACCATAATGTCTTTTCCAATCCCCTCGCTTCCCATTTTCAACATAAAGCTTTATAATTCTGGATGAATCCCGAAAAGCTGTTTTGGGCACAGCTTGGCGGCTCAGCTGGCCCACATTAAGCATGCATGACTTCAGCTGAGCATTTAGGGTATAGTTTCAATGAGAAAAAAATAGAGACATTGATACTGATACTCTAAGATAACATGCTGGTGGAGTGTGTTAAGCCAGCAGAAAGAAAGAATGCTCTATTTTAATGGACCATAATTTGTTTACAATCATGGTTACTTCAAATTAACAGAATTTATTCATATAAGACATGTAGATGTAATGGGTAGAACAAATAACCTTGAGGAACAAGAGGAAGAGCCTGACAATCAAGACAACAGAGATTTAAGTCCTGGGCAGAAATGTTAACTTGAGAAAGCATCTCAGAGATGACCCTCCCTAATTCTCATGAAGGAAAGGGAGGGAGGGGGAAAGTGCATTCAGACTTGCAAGATTCTGTTACTATAACCTTAAAATAAAAGTAGTATTAGTTTGCGTATCTTCGGTTTCCAAGTTTGGTCTACCTGATAGGGCTGACAGTGAGGTAAGGAACTGTCCCGATATCCAAAGCAAGTACTGTCAGTCTACATCATGGAGAAACTCAAGGTAGCTTGCGCAGGTTGATGACCTCGTCAGGGCCAGCACAAAGGGTCCACCAGACGGCTGGTCACAAGGAAGAGTGTTGGGAAGTGCTTACATAAACGAACTGTGTATAATATGTGCCTTCCCAGGGCCACTTAAGTTAACAGATTCCCTGCTGTGACATGTGTGGTTTTGGCTTAACTGTGTAAACTCAGAACTGTGGTTCATTAAAAAAAAACCTGGCCATTATTCCCTAAAGAACAACTCCATGCCATGAGAAATCCTGCCTCAGTGTAGCGGATTGCAGAGATAAAGATGACAAAGGAATGCAAGAAGCATCAGAAGAACCATTAAGACACATAAGAGAGAATGTAAATGACAACATAATCCCTGGAAAGGAGAAGCAGGAGAAAGAGGCTCAAAATAGCCCTGATTTTCTTTGGCATAAAAAGAGCAGTCAGAAACTCTCACAACCTTTCAATATGCGGTTATTATACCCTACAGATGTGTTTCTCAACCTCAGCAATTTTAAGATATGTGGACCAGCGACCAACTCCCAGAGTTGAAGTCCACACATCTTAAAGCTGCTGAGGTTGAGAACCCTGCCCTACAGCAACAGAGTCCCTGTAGTTCTAGTAATGTCAACTTCCTGGCCTGGCCTACCTTGAAGGGCTGACACTCGGGCAGTATGGTTTAGTTTGTGGAGGCAGCAGCAAAATTTGGGCCAAACCTGACCACTACAGGTCATAATAACACTATCTGCACTGAGTCAATTGACCCCAGCCAGCCCAGCTTACAGCTCATTAATACAACCCATGGATTACAGCAGAAGGTTGCACATGAATATTAACTAGGATAGTATCCTAGCAAAGGATATTACATGGTACGACTGGATTTGTGGGTAGCTCCACAAGTCTTTCGGCCACTCCTGCCTCAGTCAGCAGTCACGATCCCATACCATTGCTGGCACTAGAAAGCTGAGCTGACTTACTTGTGGCTCGACTGGGGTTTACCACAAATTGCAAGATGTCAATTTCACCCATGTAAACACTGGAGCTCCACATAGCTGAGGAAAAGGCCATTCTCATTAGTGAGAATGCCTTCAAATCCCTACCTCCCACATCTTTGGCTCCCCTTTTTCCCTGCAGCTGCTAAACCATTGTGGCACCATGATGTCCTTGCACAAAGCTTCAGAACAGTAGGGGGCAGTTTGCAAATAATGGCCATTTTTCTCCCACCCAAAACAAATGCAGCAAGGGAAGGATGGGGACTCCCATTTTTGCACTCCCCAGAGGACTCAACTCCTTTGGAATTACAGATTACTACTTACAGGCTGGAGACTCGTGAAGTGTTTGGGCAATAGTGACTGTGGCTTTGTGGAGGTGCCCTACATAGGTAAGACAGAAATGAGACAGATGGTGTTCTTCATGTGAGAAATGATCGAACTATTTACACATTTCTGCCAAAAATAACAGCAACAATTCTCTGCAGAGACAGACCACCTGACACAAAAGGACAAGATCTGAGTCAGCAGATCTCACCCCAGTCTTGCTTGCTCCAGCCTCCTCTCATGGTTTTTTGTAAAGTCTTAGCTTATTCACCTACTACCAGCCTCTTAAGTAGACCAGACAGGAAATACGACAAGATGAACTAATTCTACTTTATTGTAAGACTACGTTAACAGAATCTTGCAAGTCTGAAAGTACAAATCTCCCGCTGTCTCTTTTTACCACCTGAAAGTTAGGGCGGACCTTTTCTGTCTCTGCCCTTTTCTCTGTTGCAGGCTGCTCCCCTTTCCTCTGATCGTTCCCTAGGCAGCATCTCTTCCCCCCCACCCCATCTTCCAAGCTCATTCTCACATTCCATTACATCTATTACTGAATTCAAACTACTATCAACGGAACATACTTCCCTGTCCTATCTGCTGAACTGCAAATCTATTTAGCCCTTCAAAAAGATGCTTTGACCCAGCTTTCCCCAACCTGTCGTCCAGATGTTTAACACTACAACTCTTATCATCCTCAAAAACCTTGACCATGGTTGGAATAATAGTTCTGGGAATGTGATAAATAAACAAACAAACAAACCAGCCTGAAGAAGCCTGGTTAGCCTTACCACCTTTCTCAAGCTCACCCATCAAGGGTTTGCAATACGTTTTGAGTTCTTAGTCGTGCAGGGAGGCATTAGATCAACCAAAGAACAAAGCTCGTTTTGGAAATAAGCCCAGTTCATTGCAAGCCATTAACTTCTGTTGAGCTGAATATATATCTGTACTATGTCTCCCTGAAATCCAAATACTCATTGATCAGTGACAGTTTCCAAGTACCACCAGGGAAAACCCGCAAAGAATGACAGAATCATGCTATATTTCCATGTTGATGGATGGAAAAGCTATGTAAACATCCTATATAATAGTAATAACTTCAGCTGTGCAACTTCTTAGAAGAGATGCTTTGGAACATGTGGGAGAATCCACAGAGTACCTCTTTTTGAATATTTAAAGTAGTTCCATCTTTTCCTGGGGTCACACAACTGCTTTACAGGCTCTCTTCCAGCTGTCTCTGTACGTGCATTAATGCACAAGCACGTTGCTTCACTGAGGGAAAAATCAAGTTCTAAAACACCTATTTCTAAGTATTTGTATAGCCCTAGTAATAACAACTCTAATGTCGCCAATGTTCATCTCTTGTTCAGCACTTAACCACTCTTTGTTGGAAATATCACCAGTAACATGGCCAAAATTCTACCTACTCTTTCATTAAGCAGTGGAATTCCAGTGCACTATACCAACTTTTTTATGCAAGCCAGACCATCTTAACATAAAAGAATTCACACTGTTTATTTAATCCTTATAGCTTCATTTCTGAAAAACATTTGGTAAAAACTGAGTTAAGATTAACTGTTGTGCATGATTATTTCATGTGGAGAAGAATTAAATGAAACAACACTGAACAAACAAATCACATTTAATAAACAAAATGCACACTTTCCAACTGCTGCTTGTGTTTAATTTGGAAATCTTTCTTATTCATATATTCTATACTTTAAAACAATATTTCCTGTAGAGAAAAACATGAAATGATGAATGGACTTCCTTTGGATCTTCTGATCTGAAGCTGGCTGTTCTTCACTCTGAGGACAGTTTATGGTCAGAACAAAGAACAGGGATACAGCTTTAAAAAAAAAAAACAGTATTCCTACAAAGTAGATTGGGAGAGATGCAAATATATTGTGGTTTTTCTATTTTTCCCCACAAGTGTAGATTGATGAGTAAGTAGATTTTTAAAAACCAAAAATTGCTAGGAAAAAAAATACTAGTACTAGAAAAAATTCTAGGAAGGTTATATCTGGCAGAACAAAAGTTTGGAAACTGATTCTGCTCTTGCTGACTTCCTTAATTTCCTGAACAATTCAGACCATATCGTATTAATACTGCACTCATCATCTGAGTTTCAATCTTCATGTAGCCAAAACAGCACCATTATACATGCTGGCTGGGGAATGCTGGGAATTGAAGTCCACATATCTGAAAGTTGTCAAGGTTGAGAAACACTGGGTTAGGGTGTTGGACTAGCAGCAAGGAGACCCAGGTGACAGTCCATCCTCAGCCACATAATCTCACTGGGTGACTTTGGGCCAATCAACCTGCCCTCGCTCGAAAGAAAGTGTCTTCTAGTGGCTAGAGCGTGACACTAGGAGTGGGGAGACCCAAGTTCAAGTCCACCCTCAACTCCCGAAGATCCCTGGGTGACTATAGGCAGTTGTTCTCTCTCTCAGGCCAATCTACCTCACAAGGTTGTTTGAAGGGGAAAAAATGGAGGAGGGAGCACTGTACACACCACCTTAAGCTCAAAAAAGAAAAGTAGGATATAACTTAAACAAACAATACAACAAAGACCATTATGCTATACAAATGAGAGCAGGCTCAGTGAGGTTACCTTCCCTCCTGGTAAGAATTTTGCATCATAACTCCTGCAGTCTAAGCTAACAACCACAACGGCAAGAGAATTATTGGATCATAGAAAGGAGGGCCAGGTTGATAAAAGCTGTTTAAACTCCTTCTTTATCTTTGTGGAATCTCTTTCAATCCTGATGTTTTGATCCTACCAGAGGCAATAAGTATTATACTGTATATCAGCAAAAGAAAATGAGAATGTTGAGTATCACTGAAATACGGAACGCTGGGAGAAACATCTAATATTCTGAAAACCTCTTCATCATAGTCAAAGACGAGTCCTAAAAAGTATATACTGTAGCCAAGATGAAAAAGTTTATTCATTTACTCCGTTTCTATAATGTGCCTTTCTGTTCAAGCTCCCAACCTCGTGCTCCAGAGCTTTGATGAAGCAGATCTCCAAGCCAGCTTGCAGTCTATAAGGGAAGGGACTTGGTGTTGAGTGCATATATACAGGTGGGAAAGAATGACCGTTTCCTTCTTTCTAACTTGCCACTCTCTATTGATGTTATTTTTGAAACTTTCAGATAAAAATCTAGAGCTCAAAATGAAGTGTGAGGCAATAAGGTCCAGCCACCAGCAACCCTGTTGGATGGGTGCACTTAGCTTAGCGTAGGCCCGTCTTTGATCTTGCATTCACACATTTTTCTCTTTGAATGCGGCCAAAAAAAACCTTTAAACGTCAACTTGAGAAGCCAGTTAAAGCTGAAAACTTACTGACTGGGCTTGCCAACCATATTGTTTTCTAAACACCATCCCACCAGTGTAGTTAGCACTTTCCAGAAAGTAACTTCCAATGCAGACGTCTAAAGTTAAAAAAAAAAATCAAATATTACTTAAATTTAATAATTGCAAAGGATGCAGTTACTTCGCCTCTTACAAGAAGAGTAATTTCTGAGTAGTTTCTGTACTGACTGCCACATCATTAGTCTCACAGATACAGGGCAAAAGAAGATGTCCACTTACATAACATACATTCCCAAACCCAGAGAACACATTTTGGGAAGGATGGACGATTCACCTCACACCAATGGCTTGCTTCCCTGAAGCCACATCTTCCCTCCTAGATATGTTTCTCCAGGGCTGGACTAGCAATGAGGTAAAATGACATGACTAAAAATGGTGGAGGGAAGGTGAAGTAATTCATGCCATGATTTATGAAACAATGGCAACACATGCCTCCAGAAAACTCTTTGCGCTGCCTCAATAATCAGATTTATTGCCAGGAAAAAAGGGTTACGTTACAGAATCTTGGAAACCAGATAGCCTCCATCTACCAGTATGTTAAGGCACAGCTTCCTTGAGATGTTGTTAGCCGTTTGCCCAATAAGGAGGAAGGAATGAACATCTCTTCTGGTCCCACAATGTTTTGCAAATCTCCATTCCCTTTCCCAGGCTCAGAGAATTCCAGTACAGGTGTATGGTGCCAACTTTAAACATACAAAATGGAAAAATAGAAGGGTCCTTCTTTATAAAACACACATAGAACTGGGGTTATCGGTTGCATTGTGGCTTTAAGGAGGCCCAGACTGATAAATACCAAACTGTGCCAGATGCAGGAAAATGTGTGTTACTAGCTTTCCACAACCAGCTTCCTTTCAGAGAATTTGACTGTACAATTTCTAGAACTGTCAGCTAGCCCATATTGTGGCCTCACACACCTCAGGAGACTACGCTGGAGAAAACAGTGAACCAGACTTTTTTTCCTTCCTTCCTTCCTTCCTTCCTTCCTTCCTTCCTTCCTTCCTTCCTTCCTTCCTTCCTTCCTTCCTTCCTTCCCATCCATCCATCCATCCATCCATCCATGAAGGGCAATTATCCTCAGGCCCCATGGAACATATTTAAAATGTTTTCCAATGGACCAACACTCTTCCTTCAAGCAGCAAGAATGGTTAACGCTCAGTTATTTTGGTATTTTCTCCTGCACTTCCACCATCGGATCTCTCTGAATCCTAAACAAAGCAGGGAAAGTCTGCAGACCACACCTTCTGGAAATTATGACAGCAACACCCATTAAGAAGCTTCTGTATTTTCTTCTGCTTCATGTAGCAATGTGTTGTGTGTGTGTGTATGTGTGTTGTGCATGTACATGTGCACACGCACACACTTTCTCCCCAGGATCTAATCAGAGTAGGTATATATGTGTTTTTCTGTGTGAATGAAGGCAGGGGAGCTCTTATCAGGGAGCTTGCATAGGTGTTGCCTGTCTGTGTTTCCTTCTGCCATTCCCTCATGTTGCGTGTATGTGTATTTGTGTGGATACGTGCCTGGGAAGCGGAAGATGCACTGCGTACAGTCAGCACTGGGTCACAGGACCAGGAAGTAGGAGGGAGGGGGCTTCAAATGGAGCAAGCACCAGCATTCTGACTTCTGCCGCACTGGCTCCTGTTTTCATTGTAGAGTTTTGCATGGCTGCTCCTGGGTCAAGGCATTCAAGAATACAGGCTATGTATAAAATGTTACTGGCCCTTTGTAAGGCATTGAAAACCTGGATGTTTCTTCAGGCATTTGGGCCGAGAGGTTAAAACAGCCCTGTCGATGGATCTTCCTTGTCCTTGCCTTGACTGATTGAAAATGGAATGATTTTCAGATCCCAGGCACGCGTTATATTATTATTACTCATAATGTGGATTATTATTTTGGATGCTTATTTTCTAAACTATAGCTGGACCATAAAGAAGGCTGAGCGCTGAAAAACTGATGCCTTTGAACTGTGGTGCTGGAGAAGACTCTTAAGAGTCCCCTGGACTGCTAGGAGGTCAAACCAGTCAATCTTAAAGGAAATCAACCCTGACTGCTCATTGGAAGGATCGATAATGAAGCTCAAGCTCAGATACTTTGGTCACCTAATGCAAAGAGAGGACTCTTTGGAAAAGGCCCTGATGCTGGGAAAGATTGAAGGCAAAAGGAGAAGAGGACGGCAGAGGATGAGATGGTTAGATAGCATCACTGAAGCAGTGAGCATGAAACTGAGCAAACCCAGGGAGGCAGTGAAGGACAGGAAGGCCTGGCGCAATATGGTTCATGGGGTCACGAAGAGTCAGACACGACTTAACGACTGAACAACAAATTTTCTAAACTATACTGTTACATTTTGGTTTTAATTCTTTGTAGGCTGCCTAGAGTCACTACTGTGAGTTGGGCCGCTGTGCACATTGTTTAAATAAAGAAATAAACTGCTGCTCCCTTGGGATTAATTGGGGAAAAGTTGGGCGGGGGGTCTTTTCTCCACAGACCTTGGCCAAATCCAGCCCATTTTTAAACTCTTTCTTTTGCTGGCTTTTCCCACCACACCCATTTTGATCCTATTCTGTCTTCAGAGAGTTATCCTGCAGTCAGACAAACAGGCAGAGTCCCAACCCTGCTTATATCATTTCTTTCCATCATTCTGTTTTGGTTGCAAAGAATAAAAAGTCCTGAATCTATTAGGAAAATGCACTATTGGAAGGAGTCCAGAATGCTGCTTACAAACTAAAATAATTAGATTTTAGTATGTATGTATGTATGTATATATATATATATATACCCATCCATCCATCCATCCATCCATCCATCCATCCATCCATCCATCGGTTCCACTCTAGTAAGTAAGCTCTGAAGCATTCCCAATATTAAGTGGTTAAACTGCTGGTGGTTAAAAGCCTGATTCCTCAAACTGTTTGGGTTTACACAACACACTAAATCAGTGTTTCTCAGCCTCAACAATAAGATGCTGGCTGGGGAATTCTGGGAGTTGATGTCCACACATCTTAAAGTTGCTGAGGTTGAGAAACATTGTGCCAAATCTTAAACTGAGCTTAAGAACAGTGAATATGATCACTTAACATGCTATGCTCATATCATAGCTTCATATGGGACTTGCTTCATACAACATGCTACAACAAAACCTGAGCCCTGCAACACAATGAATCACAGCCCACAATACAAACCCATTTAACTTTAGTATAGCACCTTATCCCAACCAAACACGCTACTGTTTCTTTCCTCCACTGCCGAAGAACACAAGGAGAGGTAGAAAAACACCTGAAACAATGAACTTCTATTGTAAAATTCAGCCAGCAAAAAGTAATTAGCACAAACCGCGGTGCACAGCAGCACGTACAATAAAATCACATCCGTTAAAAACTATTTGAGAGAAGTGGTTCTCCCAAACCCTTCTGAATGCCAGGAGTTAACCACACACCCCTTGTGAAGAAGTTTCATGGAGCAGGACCCACCACAGATGCTAAGAAAAGAAAACAGCAGGCAGAGAAATGGCATAGCTTAATATTGGTCCCATGTTTTAAAACGGTGGTAGAGATTCCAGGATGGTCAAGCAACACTTTTACATACTGGTAGAGAGGAACCTTAGAAATTCAGCATCTTACCTACATTTTCACGGCCCGAGAAAACAGTACCAAGTTACTTGCTTTCTCATATACAGTAACACATCAGAGGTTCAGCCCATGTTCCCAAGCCAGCCTGTTTTCTTAGATTCGATAATCTGCACAAGTCCCCATTTTAACTTTATTTAGATGTAACAATAACCCCAACTCACAGAGATTTCTAGCTAATTGTTCATAAATACTTTCCAAGCATCTTTCTTCAACTCTGCCCATCAACAGGTATAGCTAAATTTACCAGATACTGGTGAGGAAGTCATTCCTGCTGGGAAGAACAGTGAATCAAAACAATTAACTGACATACTGTATGTAGGTATTTCCCTTGTGAAAAATGCCAGAATTCTCAGCAATTTTCATTTACTGTCACTGGTGAATATGACCTAATGTATGTCATTTCAGTCCCAAGCAGCCAGTTACCCATTCACCATTCACTTTATTGACTAGATAAAAAGACTGAATCTTTCCTTTGGTTCCTCTCTTTCCTTGGCGCCCCATCAAGTTCTGCTGCTGTGGTTCTCCCCCAACCCAACTTTCACATTTACTATCTGAACTCTCAGTCTTACCTGCCAGCTCTCTCACCTGCATCAAAATAACTCACCAGAGATCTTGCAACCTCCCCCACTACCCTGTATCCCAGATGCAGCAAAAACTCATTCTTGGTTTCAAGACCCTCCACAGTGTGTAATCCATCAACATGCATTCACTCAGAGTAGGGCTTGAAAAAAGTTTGTTTTTCAAACTCTGATACAACCGAGCCTACAACCTATGCTTCTTCCACTCCAACACTGATGTGAAGACAAGAGTTCAAGGCCACTACACACTAAGTAACTGAAGTGACACAGTTATTATCTAAAGCCAGGGTAATCTACCTATATTTTAGAGAGTTAACCTAACTCCACTCCAAACCCTGCAAGTGATCAGTTCACACATTTGACAAGAGCCAACTGCCATTAATCAACAGTTTTTTCTTCCACAGTCAGAAACAATGAGACGGATGCCCACAGCCCATTGCATCCACCAGTGGCATACAATGCATCTCCCTCAACAGAACAAATGTTGCCCACCTTTGATCTAAAAAGAAGGTCAACCCTAACCCCAATAAGTCCAGTTTCTATTAATTACCTGACTACCTAGCTCTACCATTGCCCATCAGTCTTCTGCATCTTTGAATGACTCTCTGTTCTTGCCCCCAATGCCTCAAAGTCCCTCTCAGAAGACCTACTCTAAGCCTCAGCAACATACAACTCACACGCCATTCAGGCACTCCTTGTGGCAGTTTGGAGGCTAAATTGTCTGTTGATCTGGTGGGCTAGGAAAGCAAGTGTCCTCCACTGTCATGCACCTGTTTTCCCTTAATTAATAAATAAATAAATAAATAACCCCTAACCACCACCCATTATCAACGGGCCAGAGATTTTCATCCCAGGCATACATAACCACCAGCACATCTACCAAAGGAGCCATTATTAATATTACTATTATCTAATAGGAGTGCAGTTCTCACAAAGGACTACATGATTTATTGTGTAAATCCACTAATTTTATAAGCAGCCTTTAAATTGGGGGGGGAGGAGTGAGTAGATGAGTGAATCTATCTGGCAAAGTGTGGCATGAAGCCCTAGATTGTCGCTTTCAGAACAATGAAGCTGGCAAATGCATTGCTTAGTATGTAACGTTCAACCAGGACAAAAAGAAGTCATACACTGAATGCCTATCCTCATTCATTAGCAGTATTTGAATATCTGCTCTTTTTGGGCACCAGCAAACACAGCCCCAGCTTAGTTTAGCTGCTCAAGTGTCCTAACCATTGAAGAGTCTATCAACAAGTATCTCTGAAACCTTGTCTTACTGTGTTTGAAAGGGCACACAGAAAAGCGTTGTGTTTCCAAAACTAAAAAGGTGGAAGTTTACAGGTTAAGATAAAGTCTGTGGCGTGTAGGCATGGTTTATAACAGAAAGATCTGTATACAGAAATTGAAATGTCCCAGATTTAATTTTAGAAGGAAGGAATGAAGTCAGTGCTTGGGGGAAGCCAAAACACTGCACAAACAAGAGCATGAGACAGTAAACCTGATTTTGAACTGCTCTGATATTATATTATCAAATCCCTGGTGTTGAAAAATCATTTTGATGGTTGAAAAACTAGCAGGTCACTGAGAAGTCTAGGGAGGTAGGCTTATCTGTGATACATTCCTTTTCTATAGACATATTTATTGCTTTATCTGCTACTGATCTGGATTATGACCGTAACCCAAGACCACTTACTCTCAAGTCATCTTAACCTTCTACCTGGATCTAATATGATGTTTGGAAAATTGCTTCCCTTTTATTTATTTATTGAATGTATATCCCGTCTTTTGTACAGGAACTCCAGGCAACATACATAGTGTTCCCTTCTCCAATTTCTCCCTACAACAATAACCCTGTGAAGTAGGTAGGGTTGAAAAAGAGTGACTGGCCCAAAGATGCCCCATCAGTTTCCATGGCTGAGGGCAGAACCTAGATCCCTCCACTCCTAATCCAACACTTTGGCCACCACACCACAGTGGTTCTCTTTTAGCTACCAGTCGCATTGTTACCAAATGTGTTGAACTCCAACTTCTAAGATGTGGATATCAGTAAGCTCAAATTCTGTACAGGCCCAGAAGTCTATTATTGATGTATTGTATTTATTAATTCAATTTGCATGGCCACCCATCTCAACAAGGCTCCATCTCTACCTTATCTTTATCTTTGGTAGATAAAGGTTATCACCTTTAAAGCCCTACATGGCATGGGACCAGGTTATCTAAGGGATCGCCTCTCCCCTATGACTTCAACCCGTCCCACCCGATCGCACAGAGAGGGCATCCTTCGGACCCCCTCAGTGAAAGAACTTCGACTGGCGGGGTCCAGAAGGTGGGCCTTCTCTGCAGTAGCCCCTGCTCTTTGGAACATCCTGCCCCCAGAGGTGTGATTGGCCCCCACACTCCTGGCCTTCCGTAAGGCTTTAAAGACCTGGTTCTGCCACCTGGCCTGGGGTGGGGTGGGAATACCTCAAGCATGGGGATGGCTAGCCCCATAGAGGCCTTCTGCCTTCAGCCTCAGATTTTTCATCCTCTTGGTCTCTCCTTCTTCTTTTTAGTAATGTTTTTAATTAAGCTTTTAGGTATTTATATATTTTATGTTTTTAATGTTTGTTGTGAATCGCCCAGAGTTCCCCCATTGGGGGGAGATGGGCAATTGAAAAATTTAATAAATAAATAAAATAAAATAAATTTCTATACCTCACTTTCCAGACTAAGTAAATGAATGGCAGCCGTGTTTGGGTGGCTGTTCAGGTTTTACAAAACTTGCCAGGGAATGTCATGTTTATATACACAAATGTCAGCTATCATCAACATTTGAGCAACTAGCAATCTTCTACTGCCTCACGAATGCCTGCTGTTTGCATACAAATATTCTTCTTTATACAGGTTTGCATGTCTTTTATATATTCTGTTATCATACTAAGAATATTTGCATGTAGTTGAAAGCAATAAAGTGCAAATACTGCAAGGGGCAGAGGAAAAAACCCCACACAATCAAAGAGAAGGACAAAACCCCAACCTTAAAAATCCTCATTCGTCCAGTGAAACACGCCCAGTTCTAGACAATGATGGGAAACGATAATAGCAATCAATAGAGGTGAGTAGCAATCTCCCCCCAAATTCAGACCAGTTCTTCCACACAAACTTTAGGTGTTTCAAAAAACTCAGCAGCCACCTCTTCTTCATTATTGAATGTGATGTTTGATTAGTTCTTTGCGATGCAAGCTGCTTTTTGAAGCCAGATCCCTGCCCCAGCAAACCGAAGGAGAACCCTAACACATGGTTTGCGTGTGCCTGGAACCCTTTCACTGTAATATAAAATCTGCAGGCCAAGAGATCAGTAACTTGGGATTTCAAAGGAAAAGGAAAAAGACTAAACAGCACAAGAAAATCATACTTTTCCCACTAAAGAAAATCAGCCAACACATCCATCTGGCGAAGGAAGTTCTCCTCCACACGCACACAAAAATAGGACTAGGATTTGTGTTTATGCCGCCTCCAGACTCTTTGCTCTATTAGCTACCATCGGTTATTGTGGCCACTCTCCTGGAATTGGCCCCAGATGCCTTGGTCAGACTTGAGAAAAGCATCCAGGCTTAAAACTTGAGCCAAGGTTCATCCAGGCTACCCACAGAGCCTGCTGTCAGTCCCAGAATGCAGGAAGGGAGAAGGAAGAACAGAAAGGCTTCGAATATGACACCGTCTTAGATTTAACCATCTGGTATTCTGGGGGCAAGAGACGCAGGAAGATTATCTACTCTGGGCAAGGGAGAGGAGCGCTGGACGCTGTTCCTGGTTCTCTAGCCATCCTGCATTACAAAGAGGAGCCCAGGTGGCTCAGCCTACACAGGAAACAGATTTATTAAGTCCTGCAAATCATGCTACTTTTGGAGATGATTCCCCATATCCCCAAGGGCACAATACTTTGAAGAAGCATCCTTTAAAAAAAAAGTAGATGGAGCGCTAAAAGCAGGGAACAACATCGCCAAGATCTCTTAAAAAGATGGTGAAGGAAAGTCTATATTAATCCCAAATAGAGATCTGCTACTGAGAATGCACCCAGGATTAATTTTCACCCTGCATTAGTGGTCTCCTGGCATCCTCAATGTAAGCGGTCGACTATCACTCTTTTGCCACTTAATTCTGTTCAGAATTTACTTTTTTAAATAAGCCAAAAAAGTCAGCACTCTCCCACACTCTCTCTCCCACACTCCCAGCAGCTAGGGAGTGAGGGTAACTGAAATTAACGGCAAGGCTAGACTAATTAATGTAATCGCAACCATGCAAATTGGTTCGCCAGCTGATATCCCTATTTCAGGATTTTTTTATTTTTTTTTTTTGCAAACAGGTGAATTCAGTTTCTCCCACTTCTGCCTGCATTACACGCTGCCCCACACAGAACAACACGTTTTGAATTAATGAGGAGAAACCACTACTTTCTAACTGTACAACATTAATCATCGTGATCACGGATCGCAATCCCAGTCTTCAAACACTGATGGGAATGGATTTTCCCTTTGTAAGGATAACCACCTCAGTTATTAGCAAAACTAATAAAAGTCTTTGCGGCTTCCTGAAGGTCAACACATTTATTTTGACATAAGCTTTCACGGATTACCCACTAAACATGCAGTTTAAGTATTTTTTTTCCTGATTTCCAGGTAAGTGGCTTTCCACTGCAACCTTGGAGTAATTCAGTGGCTAGATTCTCACAACCCGCTTGAACCTCAAACTTTCCCAACCCCGTTTCAGGCTAGACCAGCGTGCGGTACAAATCCGACTAGCGGAGGCTTAACTTCTGAGTAGTCGTGAATAGAACCGCACTACTATTCTGGCAACGCGTGAAACATCGTAGGCTGAGGTTAATTCTCCCATGTTAAGTAACCTCTCGGGAAAGGCCACCAATTCCGCGCAGCGCGATTCCCACCCTCTCCTCGACGGCGTCCCACCTCGAAAGTTCCACGTGTGACCCCTTCCGATTCACGCTTGGTTCGATCAAACCTTAACATTTCTCCGGGGCAAATAAACCCGGATCCATCCCGGCAGCCCACGGCTCGCTGCGCTCGAAAAACCATCCTTGCGGAGCGGAGGTCACTTTCCCGAAAGAAATCAGTCGCCCCGGTTTCAGCTAGATGCCCGGAACGCCAGTCCTGGGCCGAGTCAGGAAGTCCTGCCGCACTCCCCGCCAACGCGCTCCCCAAATTTCACAAGCAGCTCAGCCCAGCCCCGCGTAGCGCTCACCTAAGAAGAGGACCCCGAGCCACCAGGATCGGAGCATGGCAAAAGCGGAGCCTTCTCTCCTTCGCCAGCCGACCCCGAAACGAGCAGAAGGGCAAGCAGCCGCGGAGGGCGAGGGCACCCCAGCCGCGGGGACGCTCAGCGCGCGCTGCCTCGGCACAAACGCCACCTGGGGTCCATGGGCTGCTCCGGAGCGGGGCCCGGGGACGGAGGGGAGCCCGGCGGAAAAGGAAGGCGCCGAGGGTCGCTTTCGGCGAGAGAGAGAGAGGAGGGAGAGGGAGCAGAAGGGCGCCCGCTTCCCGCGCCGCCGCCTCTTCCAGCTGCACAGCGCGCTGCTTCGCCGCGAGCCCGTCTGCGGAGAGCTCGAACGCAGCTGGCAGTTCCCCGGGCCCCGCGCCAGAGGAGGTGGAGACTCTCCGGCGCACACGCCCAACGCGCGCGGGGCGCCACCACCAGAGCTCTTCCCCAGGCCGGCGGGCGGAGAAGGGGAAGGGGAAGGGGAAGGTACCCCGCCGGACCTCGCGCACGCGAGCGGCGGGGTGGTCAGCCCGGTCGGGGACGTGCCCGCGGCGGCGTTCGCGCGCTAGGCTGGGCTAGGGTTTGGATGGCTCCGCGTGCGGCGCGACCCCAGCGCGCTGGGTGAGCTTGGGCAAGGCACTGCGCGAAGGCAGCACCCGAGCAGAGCGTCGAAGGAACGGCTGAAGGCAGCGTGGGGAGGAGGAGGGCGGGTGGGTCTCTCGGCTGCAGGAGGGAGGCGGTCGGCAGCTGCGTTTTCAAGTAGCCTTTGCGCCGCCGAGTGTGGTCAAAAAAGTCAAAATGGCAGCCGCGGTGGTGTGAGCGAAATGAGCAGTATAGTGGAATAGAGATCCCACTCGAGCCCTTCCAGGCCTTAATCCTGGGATCTCAGCACTGCTCATGTTAAACCACTGTTTCTCAACCTTGGCCACTTGAAGATGTGTGGACTTCAACTCCCAGGATTCCCCAGCCAGCCATGCTGGCTGGGGAATTCTGGGAGTTGAAGTCCACACATCTTCAAGTGGCCAAGGTTGAGAAACACTGCAGACTCAGCCATTAATAACAGTAATCCCACTGAAAAGATATGTTCATTTTTAGTTGAAGTGGTATTTACAGTTGCATTCTATTCCAAAGTAGTTTAGTACCCTGGATAAAATTAAAACATCTGGAGCTGTGTACATGTTGGATCAACTGGCCCCTAAATTTTTAAGAAGGAACAAGGTAAAAAAAAGCAGCCAGCACTTGGGTTCTGAAATGGTTTCCAACCTTTTATCAGCAGCAGCCATCAAAGGTACTCATATTTTCTGCTGTGTAACTAAGTAATGTATCTGGGTTTGCATACACTGAGAAGTGCAAGGCCGATGCATATCAAGGATGTTTGTATTGGGTGATCTTGTAAGCTGCTAATAGTCATTTGATTGTGGCAGGAAATAAATGGGGTTGATTATGGGATCAGGAGGGTGGCTTAAGAATGGGGCAGCTGGGAGCATTCTCCCCAACTATTGGGGGGTTGTCTTCTCACTTTTTTTTCTTCCTCTTGCAGCCCCCAGCCAAATCTGGTCCATTTTCTGAGTCTTTTTTTGACCTGCTTTTCCTATCATACTAAGTTCAGTTCCATGCTGTTGTTATTTTCAGAGTGTTATTTTCTTGCTGATGGACAGCGGATAGACAGAATCCCCAGCTCAGTACATAGTTTCTTTCCAACACCGTTTTGCACTGGAAAAAGGGAAGGATCCTGCAATGCATAGAACCTTAGAGCTGGAAGTATCATTTAGGTGGACATGTCCAACTCTCTTAGTCCGTCTTTGAGAATGGTATCCTCTGCTTGACAATCTCTACTGAAGGAAAGATTGCAACCTTCCTTGGCCATTATTCTGGGATGATAAAGAACACCTCATAACATTGGTCATACCAGCCTGATACCTGGTCTGTGGGAGTCTGCACTTCAGCTTTCCTTCTAAGGTCCAATGTTCAATGGACCACTATTGGTGCTTAGATACATTCAAAACCATCTTCTTCAGGTAGAACCACATCTAGAGTTGGAATGTTGAGGATTCCTCCCCACTTGAGATGGGGAGGAGGAGCAGGAAACAACATTTTTCATTCATGGCTCCATCCCTTTGGGGAATTCCTTATGGAAATTCATATGGTGCTGTCCCTTTTGGCATGTAGGTATTCTAAAAATGAAAATGGAGATTTTTCACAGGGTTTTCAGTTCATAGACTGTTGCTGTTAATGGAGGCTGGGGAGTTGGGGGGGTGTTATTATTTTATGTATTGGTTTTATTCTAATGGAAATATTGTAAAATCTTGCAGTCTATAGGGATGTTAAATAAATGAATACATTAATGAAGTACAAATTATTCTTTCACAACATTGAACTAAGACTACAGGCTGGTGTCTTTCCATTTCAAGAAGCAGTTTCAAAGCTGGATATTAACTGTGATTGAGTTAGCCCTGCTGAAGATACCTTGAGTGCCAGAAAAATAAATCAAACAAGAGAGAGTGACCCACTGGTTTTTTTATCCAGACAGACCCACTCAGCATTTACAGAAAGGCATGTAGCACAGTTTTCATTCTTGTTTCATCCCCACACTACACAAGCCAGCTTAAAGCCAACTTCAGATTCTGTTCATGTATACAGGTCTCAAAACACTAAGAGCAGGCAGGGAGCGCTATGAGCCAATCAGATTTCTTCCAGCTGACTGATAGTTTTGTATCCCACACCCTAAGCTGCAAAAGCTCAGCTCTTAGAATAACAAAAATCCCTTTGACTTGCTCCACACAAAGGAATAAATTGCCAGTTCCTCCTTCCCTTGAGCCATATTTGCATACATGTGTACATTTCCAGATGTGGTCATTACAGGGGAAGCCACTTTGCTGTAAGAACACCATTCCTTCTGTTTCTGTTAAAAGCCCTTGACTAGTAGTGAAAGTATAGAACGGCAGTCATGTTTCACAGTAGTTCTAATGGTTGATTGGTAGGTTGATGGGTGATTTTTGTGGGTGGGGAGACAGCAGTGCTACCTGTTGCAGAGGCTGGGAGGGGGACAAGGAAACATTCAGTGCATGCTGCTTATATAAACAGGCAAAATCAAGCTGGATCCATTTTTTTTTTTTTTTTTACAGGGACCGTGGACCTGACAGAAGGATTACTTTTGGGTTTGCTGATGAAGTTGCTTGCCCTCTTTCCCCAGCATAGACAGGGTGCAGCAGAGACTGAATGAAGGGTGGCTTGTGTCCAGAAGTTGGGAGGCATGATCAAGCAAAAAAGTCAATAAAGAAACAGACTGTCCAGAAGCTCCAACATTGCCCTCCTCACCCCCCAAAAAGACCAGTTTTGCTTCAATCCCTGAAACAACAATTCAGCTATGAAAATGGGCCAACATCATGGGTACAAGCAAGTGTACAGTTGATCTGGAAATAAGACAAAAAATGTGTATGAGTCCAGAGGCTACAGGGATGAGCAATGGAAGGAAGAAACTTTAGTACATCTCTCTCCATTATAGAGAAATATTGCTGTCTACACATGAGAGCTGGGAGTTAGTTTAAGACAATCTTCTACAGCCTTGTGTCTTCCAGTTGGGCTGAATTGTGAACCCCATAAACTCCAGCCAGACTTGTTGTTTGAGCATTATAGAAGTAGTCCAACACATCTGGACAGCACCAGGTTGTGCAAAACATGGCTTTAGAAGAATGCAGGTATATATACTATTACAGGCTTCATGTATAATATACACTGATCAGATAATTGACCATGCTGGGTCAATGTGATCTAAGGCTATCCCGAGTCACACTAATTTAAGACTTTAACTTGAGTCAAACTCAACTTCTGATGACTACATCAATGTAGCATTTATGACGACAATAACATGGAATTGGCTTGTCATCATTGTCCTCTGGATGTTGGTAGGTTTTTTATGTGGTTTGGGTTTTTTACTACTGAGTCTGGCCAACAGCTTTGGGATTCTCAGGTGATTCCCCCATCCAAGTGCTAATCAACATTTAGCCACTTAATGTCCTAGATAAGCCAAAGTTGCTTCAGGACTGCCACATACTGAGACTCTTAGCTTGCACATGCAATTGCGGCTTAAGCCTTAGGAGAGATTTTCTGTCGTAGAGCTCAAACAGGTAAATTTCCCTGGGTTATATCAGAGTATTGGGGAAATAGCAGCAGTTGGGGCCAGGTCTCATGCTTTGCCTTACACATGAGCAACAGCTATCCTGTCGTAAGGATCAGAATCAGGTGATAGATCACACTGCTTTTATTTTTGATAATGCTTTGAGGTAGCTCCCACTCCCACCACCACCACCACCCCTATAACTTTAGCAAGAACAGAATGTTTTACTGCAACAGATCATCTAATAGTTGCTCAGAATTTCAATAAAATATTTTAAAATATCCTAGGACCTACAGCATCTTGGCCATGATCCAGTTCTGGTTCTTCTCTCATGAATCGTTTTATTTTAATCAAATCACCAATGGTGGACACTAAATGTAATGAAAGGCATACAGAATATAGTTGATGAGCCATGCAAGGTTGGTGGTTGGCTGGAAATATGAATTGGAAGACACCAATACATTCCAGTGGTGTATATAAAAAAGAAAAACATTTTCATCTCTCCCAGAAAATCTTCCAGTTAGTTTGTTCTGACCTTGGTAATGGGTTGGCAACTCTTGTATCACCATATCTGCCAATAAATTAACATTGAGCCAAATTGAAGTTGACCCTGGAATAGTCTCCTCCCAGTGGTCTCTTCCAGGATCCTCCATTAAGTTTCATTCTGTCTGACGCCATTCTCAGTAGGCAAAATTAACTGAATAACATCCTAAATCAGCCTCACTGGAAAGAAAAGGCATTGAGAAAGATGTCACCAACTCCAGACATGACACTAAATGGGTCTGCCTTGTTGTTTTTGTTGCCCCCCTGCCCAGAAAGAAAGACATACACTCTCATATTGCATATTGGCATGAGCCAGAAGTACAGAGTTGACCAAAGGTGACCATAAAGTAATTTTCTACTCTTCAAATAAAGGGAAACAAGCATAATCATTCATGTCTTGAAGTTTCTTCTGGGTAGATGAAGGATTAAAGCTAGGATAAAATGACTTGGATATTTTAATGCTCACCCCACAGTCTCAGTTACATTCTGAGATTGAGTTTGTATGAAGATGAAAAATGGAGAGCCACCATTTGTGAAAAGAGATTCAGTCGTATTGTAAAAAAAGGCTTTTTCTTGAGAATTACCGCCTTTCAGATTGGGCACATCAGAAATGGAATGTTTTTCTTTCCTTACTTTGCTGGTGGCAGATGGGCACAGTAGTAGCCAAACTCTCCCACCCACCCTCACCCCACCCTCCACACATTTTTCTTTGATGAATCATGGACACACAGATTGAGTTCCAATCCAGTCTCACGTCCGAGCAGCATCGTGTCGGAACTCCAGAAGATGATTCTGCAACGTGAGTGGCTACAACAGATATTAAGGGCTCTTCAGGGGAGGTGATAAAATGCCAGTATCTAGAGGTATCTACTGTGAAGCTTTAAAAAAAACGATTCATTGCTAACAACAGCCTTATACATTTTCTTTTGCGGAAGAGTTTTGCAATTCTTGGAAAAGCATTAGTGGAAAAAATGTGTTTGTTTTTTCTCTCACAAGAATTTTGTGAAGAGGTCTCCCTGAAATAATTATACTTACCATATTAGGCTTCCCCAACCCAGTGACCACCAGATGAGTTGGCTTCAGTGCCCGTAATGTTCCTGCCGACATGGTCTTTGCTAATCCACCATATCCAGTGGGTGTCAGTTTGGGGAAACCTGTTAACATACAGATCCTAAATAAGACCAAAAGGGTTACTCAACATCCTGTTTCTCAGAATGGCCAACCTGGGTCTCCCATGGAATCACAGGAGTTACAGCTCCGAGAAACAAGTACAGCCCCCAGAGTTCCTTGAGCAAACGAATCCAATTTCTCCAACCATCTTACTAAGGCTGAAATAATACAACTCTGGAATTGCTGTTTTCAAAGTCCATGTAAGGTTTAATGGCTGAATATTTTCCTCTTCTTTGCAAAGATTGTGATCTTTGCTGTCGAAGGGAATGCCTTTTTCATTTTGCCTCCTTTCCCAGGCCAGCAACTATGGCAACATACAACAATGGGCACAGCTATTGTCAAAAAAAGAAAAGTCTAGTTGCCAAATTGACAATATACTAAGGTTTTAGTTTCACCTGTCCCATAGGCTTTAAACACAACAGAAGAGCTGCAGTGAGGTGGTCACGGAGCTTTTCCAGGATTTCAATGTTTCCATCATCCCAATTTCTCATTGTTTTGTCAAACCGCCAGTCAACTACACAGAAGTAGGCCTACTGAAATACATAAAAGAAGAATGCTAGCAATTCATCCCCTTTTTGTGTAGTGTGGGGTAGAGACACTTTTGTTAACCTCATGGTGGTGATAGCTCAGAGGACTGATACTGATTGCAGGACGCTAGGGATTATGTCTGCCCATAATATAGACTGATGGTGGATTTCTTCACTAAGCATACTTTTATTAATCAAACAGAGTAGCAAATGCTTCATGCAGAATTACAGTATATTAAAAAAAAAACCCTCACAGCGTTCAGGAATCAAACAATTTCTTGTAACCATTCACCTAGGTAATTAAATTTAGGCTTTAGACTACTTGTTCCTTCTCCTGAAAAAAAAATACCCATCAAAATGTGGTTAGAAAATGAAGTTGCTTTCAGAAGGAAACATAACATAATCCTTTTGGAGCCCTCCCAAGCTTTAATGAGATCCAGAAATTAAGCACATCAACTTTGAAAAATTACAGAGTAAATGATTTTGTAACAACAATCTTAACTTTCAAGTTCTGCATCTGATTCTTCCCAGGCAATGCTTCCAGATGAGATCTGTGAGCTGAAATTAATAGAGCTTCACAGCAGTGAAATTCCTTCAGGAATGTTTTGCAGCCATTTTCTTCCCTGTTTATTACTATTATTATTTTGTGGTTCTTATTATTAATGGAAAATCAGAATCCGTGGACTGTTTTTAACAGAAATGTTTCAGAAGGGCTCACAGATGCATGTAAAATATTCTCTCTGCCTTTTTATATAGGTATCTTTTCATGTCATAAGGTTCCCCCAGGGGAGAAAAAGCTCTGTGCGTGCGTGCGCGCATGCACACATATATAGACATATTTAGCTAAAGAACACCAGCTGTACACATAGTACCTCATCACAACAGCAGTTAAGACCATATCCAATTTAAAGTGGGGAGACTATAGCCTTCCAAACTGGAAATCTGTCAAGATGCAAGTATATGGTGTCTCCTTCTTGTAGACTGCCACTGAACCCACAGTTGCTACAGATTATATTTTTTCCAGGTCACCCAGATGGCTTTAATTTAGGGGACTGATTCTTTTTCCTGTGTCCTCAAATACTCCAAATGCATGCAGAATTTCATTAGACATTGCCTTGTCCAGCCTTGATCCACAATTAGACCACTGTAATTTGCAAAATCTGCCTAATTTAAGGAGTTGAGGGTATTATTTGTGTGCTCTTGATCCCACACGGCAGATGAGATATGATCTCCATACACTTGACAGGATTTCAAACTACACTGCTTTCTCCAAGTTTGGACCAGTCAATCTGTTCCCCTTAATTTCCCACAACCTAGTCTATCACTTTTCCCTGATAAATCAAGAAAGCCACAATGTCACAAGGGTAAGAGTGCATGCCAGAGAAGATAGGCGGGACTATATTATATATATTGATGCTTATTTGCAAATGATAGTAGCCTCTGAGCCAAAATGGGAGAACTGGAGTGCTTGACATTAGAAGAAAACATAGATTCTGCAAGCATTATAGGAACCTGGTGGAGTATCTCTGAATATCTATCTGTACGAAAGACAGAGAAGAGTATACAGTGGATAATGTTGGCCAGTACGTCAAAGAGGACATGAAGTCCCATAGAGTAGAACTCATAGGTGGAGCAGATTTTTCCACTGGATTATTGTGGATGTCCATAAGAATCCACGAAAGGAAGTTAGTACATATGCCACTTTTTTCTCACTCACACACACACATGCAACAAATCTAAATTTAATCTGCAGATGGAAAAAAGGAATTTAAAAAGTGCGTGAAAAACAAACAGTATTAGGAATGAGTGACTTCAGTCACTCTCACTAGATTGGCAGCGTGCACATTCTGGCATTGCCAAGAGACCAAATTTTTAGATATCCAAAAGGAACGTGTCCTGGAATAGCTAGTGAAGAAGACATTAGACTTAATCCCAACTAATGTCCAGAATCTTGCATATGATCTAAAATGTATTGAACCAGCTGGGAAAAGTGATCATAATAAAATATTCTGTATGGATGTAAGTGGATTCTTGTTGTAAAAGTCCAACAGAGTCATATTTGACTTTAGAAGAGCAAACTTCAGAACAAGCAAACAAACCATAAAGAGGACAATTGATGAAAAGAAAGTTGAAAGGGAGAATCAAGATGCTTTGAGATCATTCAAAGCTACAATAATAGAATTATGCTCAGAAAAGGGACCGCAAAGTCTACAGAGGTGCCCGAGTAGCTCACAAGCAAGGACAGACAGCAAAAATGGAAATATTGCCCACATGAGGAGAACAGAAATGAATTCAAACTAAAGTTATGCAAGCAGTTGATAAAAGTTGCTAAATAATAATGACAAAATCAGGCTGTGGAGCATACGGCAAAAATCATTATGAAAATAACAGTGTTTCTCAACCTCAGCACCTTTAAGATGTGTGGACTTCAACTCCCAGAATTCCAATGCTGGATGGGGAATTCTGGGGGTTGAAGTCCACACATCTTAAAGTTGCCGAGATTGAGAAACACTGCAATAACCAATTATTCTTCAATAAAGTCAGAATAGGAAAGCAACTAGAGAGACCATTGGACCATTGATCACACAGACATTAAAGGGGTGCTAAAAGAGGTTAGGGAAAGAGTAGAGAAAGCAAATTACTTCTTTGCCTCGGTCTTCATTGCTGAAAATGTAGGAAAGATGCCCACGCCTAAGCTGGCTTTTTCAGGAGGAAAACCTGGCAGAGAAAAATATAGAGAAAATGAGAGATGAAGATATAAACCAGAGTGACACTAAATCCCTGAGTCCAGACTGTAACCACCCAAGAAGTTCTTAAATACAAAATTGCTGTTCTTTTCAGAAAAATATGCAACTTCTGCTCCCAATGCCTGGAAAAGATCCAATGTGACCCTAAATTTTAAAAATATGATTGAGGGGTGGTAAAGGAAACTGTAGGCCAGTGTTGTTCAATCTCAGCAATTTTAAAGATGTGTGGACTTCGACTCTCAGAATTACTCATGCTGGCTGGGGAATTCTGGGAGCTGAAGTCCATACATCTTAAAATTGCTGAGGTTGAGAAACACTGCTATAGGCCATTCAGCTTAATATGGTTGACTTTTATTAATGAGTGAATGAGCAAACATAGAGCAAGTCGCCTTGCTGAAAAGGAATCAATAGGGCCTTTGCAAAGGTAAGTCCTTCCCCAGCATGCTGGCTGGGGAATTCTGGGAGTTGAAGTGCACCCATCATAAAGCTGCCAGGGTTGAGAAACGCTGGTTTAGATGCTAAAAAGGACCCGAAATATTATTAGCATGCTTAGCTGGAGTTTATTCATGCTAGACAAGTCTGGACAACTCCCTGCTGTCCTTGGTTCCTTATGGTTTCAATAAGAATTTATAGACCTGAAGCCATCTGCATCACGTTGCAGCTCTTCAAGGCCAATATAAATGCAGTGAGGGGGAACAAAGGCACACAAAGGAAAGGTTAACCACTCTGCCTCCCTGCCCCTCTAAGGGGCACCATTTATAATTGCAAGAACAAGGCGGCCTCTTAACAGATGAAGTCCGTTGCCCACAAGCACCTCCAGGGATAACTGCCGAGAACATAAAAGAAATTAATTGCCCGGCCCCATTCCCTACTCTCTCTTAGCATGTTTCCCATGATAAAAGCATACCGCAGGCTTTGCAGAGCAGTACGAAGGCGGCCCGGTTTATTTGAAAGCACTGTTTTCATCTGCACCGTGCAATCGTATCTTCTTGGTAGTGTGGGGAAATCACAAATTCCCCAGGAACCCAAAATTGTATATTTGCTGCAGAATACAAACTGCAGGTTCCTGGTTTGGATGCACCGAGCTGAAGGTGTCCTGTCCCCCCACCCCACCTACCTCCTTGTTCCTATCATGGCAAGTAGCAAACCAGCATTTCTTCCGTCCCTCTGTCCCTCCCCCCAATCTTTTACAAATTCATGTAGAATTAAAACAAATCTGGGAGCTCTGGCCTGGCTTCCCTTTTGAATGACAGATCCTTCCTGTCCTGAGCTCACCACATCTCTCCAAGCACAAAAGTCAAAGCGACCTTCTTTACAGCTGAGGATGGGAAATATATTTGTGGTTTGAGGGAGAAGTGCTCCGAACTAGAGAGGCAGAGAGGATGTCAGTTCGGGTTTGGGCTAAGTGCCATCTTCTGAGTAGACCAAGCAACTCCCAAAAGTGCTCAGGACTTGGGGAGCTTTTCAGCCTCTGCTGCTTTCTGCTGGCCGCCACCTCCACCTATTCATCCTAGAAGTTCCCCTTCAATAGCACATTTGCACAACAAGGTAAGCTACACAGAGGTTTAGTTTACAGGGTTATCCAGAGCCAGGCCATAGATTAAATTAGGATCAAGGAGAAATGTCATAATCATGGTTTGTAATCATGGCTGTTCATGGCTTAGATTACTCTTGAACTATTGTCCAGCATGTCACCCAAGTACAAAGAATGCTTGTGGTGAAGTAATCATCACACAAGCAGCCATCACACTCCAAGAAAATGAGATGGAAGGAGGAGTGTATGCAAAATAGAGCTGGTCGCCTAGCCCAAGCTCTATGGTTCCCATTTCATTTTTCCCATTCTGTGGATATGTGAGGGATTATTTTCCTACAGAGGCTAAGAGAGAGGGGTTAACCCTTTCCTTACCCAACAGAACCATTACTCCTTATGCTCCTTAATATGTTTTAAGATATTTTAATAAATTATAATATGGTCTTTTTGATGCACTTGAGGAACTTTCTGTGCTTGTTCCTAAAATAATTTGGCCAACCTTGAAGTCTTGAGTACTGACTTGAGATGTAGGCAGGACTGGCCCTACCGTTAGATAAGATGAGGCAATTTTCTTAGGTAGCAAATTTTTCATCTCATTTTATTTATTGCTATTGCATTTTCATCAACTGATGAGGATGATTGGGAGATTTTCTGCCATGTGTCAAGAGCTTCACTGCCACAGGTTCATATCGCCAAAATACAAGTTCCAAATTTTACAATGGAAATGAGTGTTAAATCTATGGTTTTAGTACAGATACATCCCTAAAGATATTTAAAAGGGTATTTAAAAGCCAGAAGAGATGCAAAAGTGGGGTGGGCAGACAACGAAAATGATTAAGGGGCTGTAGCAGTTTCCCTAAAAGCATTCAGCATTTTAGGCATTCAAATTGTTTTAATTTAAAAGTTGGTTGATAAAGGGGGATATTACAGATCACATTTCCCCAGCCGGTTGAGGAATGCTGTGATAGAGATGTATAAAATTATGCATGTGGAAAATGTAAATTAAAAAAAAATCCCTTTCTCACAGTATTCAAATTGAAGCTAAGATGAGATTTGAGACTGATAAAAAGAAAATCTTTACAAAATATCTTTTAAATGGTGGATTTTGCTGCCATCTGAGAGTGGTGGTAGGCGTGTAGTTTGAAGAGTTTTAAAAAGAGCTAAATGAATGCATGGAAGATTTGTGCTACTAGTAGCAACTGATTGACGTTTGATTCCACTCTCCTGAATCACAGGGAACGTGGCTTAAATTCCAGCTGCTGGGGAGAATGAGCGGAAGAGAGTTATTGTCCTCAGTTCTTCTTAAGATATGCACTCAAACCACATATAGCCCTCAACTGTCCATGGGGAAAGCTGCTAACAGAATATGAACTAAATGGACGTGTGGCCCCACTTTTTGCCCAGTGAGTCTGCCAGATACATGAAATATTCTGCATTCACAGTTTTCCACTTCCTGCATTAGTAGCTGTCTGCTCAATCTGGAGATGGGACTTTACAAGCAGCCAAAACCTTTGGCTGCTCTGCAACCACAGGAGACGTTTGAACATACCTCCTGGCTCTTGCTTTGGGATGAAGAAGCATCTGTCCCCATCACAGTCCCTGCTTACAGCTTGCTCTGGAATCCTCTGGAAAGTGGTTTGTGTGCCACACTTGCCGAAGGGATTAGGAGAAAGCCCATCCTTTGTTGGGAACAGTTTGCAACAGTTTACAAATCCAAGGGGCTCTGATGTGGAAAAGCTCAACTACTTCCTTGTTTCTGACTTGTCATTGATTTCCCCTATTCCCATTTAAATGCTTGATCAAAATGCTTTTATTTAAAGAATTCTCCTTCATTCATAAATTCATAAAAGAACAGCAACTAGTAAAATTCCGAGCTCCTTAAAAGACTTTGAAGAGTAATTCTGATTTAAGCTCAAGCACTGGGCTGGCTTGATTTTTCAGATCCAAAGTACAGTAATCTCCTTTTTCTTTCTCTGCAGCCCTCTCCCTGTCCATATAGAAGAATAACAAACACAAGTTGCTTCCTTTCATAAGTACACCCAAGACCACCTCTATTTTCCACCAGGAAGGCAAAGAAATGAGCTCCAAATAATGTAATATATCTTTCACAAGTTACATTCCCATCGTTTAGCATGGTTGCTTCCCTACAATTTGTCAAGCTGGATTCATGCAGACAAGTCAGTTAGCTACTTCTTTGCTCATTCAGTAAGACTTCAAAATAGATCATTCTTGGAAATTGCTTTTGGAGGTCTTAAATATTGTAACAATCCCTAGCTATGATGTTTCAGCTAGCCAGCAATGTAAAGGAGGGGAAATACAGGAGACATATCTCCATAACTTTTTCTAGACAGGAACGGTGATATGAACTACAGGAATGTTAGCACTGATGGACTTTCTTTACATGAGCAAATGAATGAGGTGAAGGGTGTTCATATTTCATATTTAATATTTCCGGTCAAGGGGAGCAGGGAAATTAAGCCTGAGGCCCCTCTGCTATGGGGTGCCACAAGGCTCTGCGCTCTCCCTACTTCTATTTAACATCTGCCTCTGGGGGAGGTCATCCACTAATATAGGGTTAAGAATGATACTCAACTTTCCATCTCAACCCCAGGTGGAACAGGCAATACAGTCAAGATTCTGTCCAATGCCTGGAGGCTGTTAGAGTCTGGCTGGGGAGGACTGAATTTAGTCTCAGTCCCAGGCAAGTTGGGGTAGAAGCCATTTGGCCCTAGGAATGCTTAGTTTTGAACAGGGTTGCCCTCCCCATACAAAACTAGTTTGCAATTTGGCAGTACTTCTAGACTCAGAACAACTGCTTGATGAATAGGTGACTGCTGGGACACAGAGAGCCCTTGCACAACTTCACCTGCTGCACCAATTACAATCTTTCCTGGAATAAAAGGTCCTAGTCACCATCACTCATGCTTTGGTCACCACCATTTCTGAATAGCAGATGTTATAAGGAAGGCAGTTGAAGGGAGCCTTCTTTGTCAAATTTCCTGAAATGTAGCTGGCTCTCTTAAATGAACCTTTTTGATCAGATTCAAGAAGGCTGTTCTTTAGAAAGAAGTACAGCAGAACAATAGGTATGTTAAGTCTAATTGTGGCACAAACCCAGTTATACTATATACAAATGTTTTACTTAATTTTCAGTCGTTGTTTCTGATATCCCACAAGCCTACGTGTTTCTTTTTCCTCTTCCTTGTAAGTGCTGGTCACAATAAGTGCATTCATTTACAAAATAATTTGTAATATGTTAGCCTCAATACCTGCCCTATGCTTTTATTTTTCATTTCAGGATAGATGAAATTAGAGAAGTGAAACTTTGCATCATCTATTTCCCTCCCCCTCTTGGTTCTTTCCACCAATGGGATCTGAAATGTGATCGTTTGTATAAACAGAACCCTGAATCTTCCACCTCCTGTTCTGTTCAGCTTGGCTGCTTGGGACTTTCAAAGGTCATCTCTATAATTGAACTTGGAAGAAAAAGACAACTACTCTCACCCTTGTTTGTGAAGACATGTGACTCCTCCTGATAGAAGTCACACTAAGATCTGGTGATGATCAGCAAGGTTCACTTGTCCAATTTAATAGTAAATGGCCTAAAAATTTAGTGGACTTCCCAGATGACCTGTTATAAAATTGCACCCTAAGTAAGTGAAATAGATCAGCAGTGTTGGCACCAACTCTGAGAAGGGGGAGTACACTGCAACAGCTTAGTTTTCCTCAATTTCTGATTTCTTTCTATCAAGAAAATTGCATCCAACCCTTAAAACCAACTAGAGTTCAATCCCAAGTAACAGCTGGTTTTGATATTTTCAAGAAGGGCAACAAGACAAACAAGCAGAAAACAATACCCTAATCAAGAAACTACCAAGGAAAAAACCACACCCCCACCAAGTGGGGCAAGCTACTGTATATAAACAGGGAGCAAACCCCACACTCACCAGCACTGATGATGTTACCTAGTCAGGTAATGAAGCGTCTGCAAGCAAACAACCAAGCTCAGAGAGCACCAAGGACCCCACATACACCGTTTTTGAACTCTTCCTTTCTCTGTTTGTCTTCAGTCTGTCTCTACAGCTGCTGATATCTCTGGTTCATTGCCTATACTCAGGCCCAGTAGGAGCCATCCTGTTAGATACTCTCAACACTCCAAATTCCCTAAACTGGGTCTTCTCTAGATATGTGGCTTTCAATTTCCTGTATTCTATATTGAGCTGAAAATTCTAGGTGTTGAAGTTTCATACATCTGGAGGATGCTAAAGTTGGGCAATTCTGCCCTAAAAATATTTCTTTTTGTTAATCATTGCACAGACCTGAATTGCTCCCTCTCCTTTGTTCAGTGGATGGAATGATGAAAGTCACCTACCAGAAGTTTTGGATTTCACAACCTTTAATCTTTGACCATGCTTCCAGAGGCTTAGAAGAGTTGGAATCCAAAAACATCTGGAGGATACTGGGTTGCCCACCTTGGGCTGTCTGTTTTGTGTGACACACCATTTCAGTGTTTCTCCAGCTGCTAAATATCCAGTGTCACATCTTAAAAGGCCAACCCTCACAGAATGTTCTACTCATAGACATTCCAAGAGTTAAGAATTACAGAATTGGAATGAATCTTGATGGATCAATCTTGACCAGATCTCCTCAAAATATTCAAAGGTGTGCTGTCTTTGATCTCAGAACAGCCTTTCCTAGTGCCAGCCAGATGTTTTGAGGATATCAAATCTCAGAATTGTCTCAAAATTAGCCTAGGGACTCCATTTCATTATCAAAATCATTAACGAATATAGAAAACAGAATCACAAAAGTGCACAGTAAGTAAAGGCTAATAAGAATAAGTTGCATTGTAGAAACAATGCTATTTTATTTCTCATCCCATACGTGTAATTAATGAATCAACATCCAGCTACCATTCAATAGGCTCTGAGTGACTCACATAATAATCCTCAACAATTAAAATACCAAAACAAGTGTACCAAAACTTAAGAGATAAAAATTAGAATTAAAATAAACATGGTATTAAATATAAAAGAGATTAAGATTAAAAATTAGAAAATCAGCCCAGCAAAATAAAATCATAAATCCCAAGTGTATAATGGATAAAAAAATATGGCCTTTGCAACTTTCAAACCTTGGAAGACAGATTGTTCCAAAAAGTCGAGGCAACCACTAAATAAGCCTGCTTCCTGGTTTTGCAAAGAATAATGGTTTGGTTATACATTTGCTAACTGTTTTCTAAACTGCAAGTAAGAGACTAGAATCAGTGTTTCTCAACCTCAGCAACTTTAAGTTGTGTGGACTTCAACTCCCAGAATTCCCCAGCCAGCCATCACTAACTTGGTGTTTAGTTCCTTATTCACCAATGAAAATGTTGAACTTCAAAGTTGTGATTATTCTTCATTGCAAGCCATACCATACCCCCTCACTCATAAAATGAATGGCTGGATTGTCTATATTGTTTAGCAAGGCAGTGATCCTTGTCAGATCAACTTCCTTTGATCTGGAACGACACTGACAGTCAAAACGTCCCAAGTGAAGCATATAACACCCCCTCCATTTTTTTCCTGTCCACTCATGCACTGCCTCATGCTATCTCATCCATATGTATCTTCTTCCACAGGGCTATGCATGCCTACGTGTGCTAACATCTGCATTTTCTCAACAGTTGCACGCAAACACCCACATAGGTACTTCCAGCCCCTGGCTCTAGAAGAGAAGACTCTGTTCTACTCTGGCTGGCAAGACTTCTGAGCCATTCCTCCCCACCCCCCAGCTTTTCAAACCCCTTCCTTTCCTGAACTGACCTATGGAGATGGTACTGAGCCAAAAGCAGTATGTGGTCCAATTAATAAGGTCTTCAGCAACTTCAACCGGACAAATAGCAAGGCAGAGAGAGAGGAGGGTTGTGTTTACTCTCAATCCCAAGATTCCCCCTTAGAATTAAAAGGCTGCAGTCAGCTAATTCTGCAGTGGCCAATTCACTTACCAGTATATCCTTCCAGGGGTATTGCTGCTCCCTAGACTCATTTGTCTATGCCACTGTAATCTCCAAATGAAAATCCCTTAGCATTTCCTATTACATTCACCCAAATGACAGATTTCTAAGGCTGTATTATTGGTATAATTATTATTAACCCTCCATCCACATTTTAATCTCAAAACCATCCTGTTTTGTAGGCTGAGGGACAATGACCTGCCCAATGTGAATTGAAATGTCCAGCTGGGATATGAACTTAAGAGCTCCTGCTTTTATTCCACCACTCCAAAGTTACATATAGAGTTTATATATGTATAAACAGTTTATATAAATATATATATATTTAGTCTCTTCAGTCTTAGCGGCTGGCTGGGGAATTCTGGGAGTTGAAGTCCACACATCTTCAAGTTGTCAAGGTTGAGGAACACTGCTCCAGAGATTAGCAGCTGTGGGCTAGGCTGGAAATGGGAAGTCAAAAAAGACATTCTGAAAGAAGATGGGGGCAAACTACTTCTGCACTGCTGCCTAGAAAACTATAGGAATATGTCCATGAAGTTACTAGTAGTTGAGTGTCAGCTGAAGACGACTTTACTTTTGACACACATTTCATAATTTCCCCCTTCTGTCACATTAAACATTACAATTTGGTAATAACTTTGGGAAATCACCCCCATGGCCTTTGGGTGGGTGGGTGTGTATGTGCACATATTCTCAAAATTCCACTTGTGTCCTTCACGTGTTTTTGACTAGTACTTCTAGAAACCCAAGCCAACATGCTCAATGGCCAGGAATGGTGGAAATTTTAGTTGAAAGCATATGGAGACACCAGTTCACCAACCCCTGTTCTAACCAACCCCTGTTCTATCAGGCCACACTGATTCTCAGCAGTGACATCCTATTCTCAAGGTTCAACCCAAATACAGCTCAGGCCATCCAAAATGATTGAGAAAAAGGCCTTTAACTCTTCCAAAACAGGACTTTTCAATCAGGTTCTGCTGGATGTTTCAAAACCTTGTATGGTTGCTATAGAAGGCTAATATAATGTTATCATCTTCATAAACCACCCAGAGCTGTTTTCTAATGAGATGGACAGTGACAAATTTGATATATAACATAAATACACTTGTGACAAGCAGAGATATAGATTTTCAAGAAACACACTTGAGTTAATATTCAGCAAAGCTGAATTATCTTACCAAGACATCAGCTGGATGAGTTAATGTTAGATCTGTAGGCAACAACAACATGGAATAGAATTTTCCTGTCAGAGAGGTGTGGCTATCTTGCATTTCTTGAACAGGGCCCAGGTGGTCCATGTCTTATTTTGATACAACCTCTGTGTGTTTTGGCTCATTTCGCTTTTCATAGGCTTTTCTTCTCTTGTTCCTGACAGCAATTCTCTAAATGCTACTGTTGTTGGAATTACTGCCTGGAAAACATCAGGAAGGCAAGTGGATTTTGCAGAAGTGGGAGGCTAAGTTTTCTTAGAAAAGTATCTCCTCCTCCTCTCTAAGAAGGCTATGGAAAGGTTTGACCGATAATCTGCTACTGAGAAGTAAAAATATTTGTATGTTTGTTCACAGCAGAGAACAATTAGCAATGTACAGTACTATGATGTATTATAACAATGTAGAGTTGTATGATCTTCAGAAGTTCCACAATACATTTTTGTGAGATCTTCAAAATACTGTCCTCTAGTCCAGAGTTTCCATTTTGGATCAAGCCTAGTTATTCAGGAACATTAGATAGCTAACCTAATTAAGAACACAGAGGCCATCTACAAATCTAGCTCTCCACGTAAAGTCTAAGTCCAACCAAAACTACTTAGCAGTGTTTCAGGACATTCTTAGCAACAAATTTTAGCAACAAATCTTGAATCAGTCCTAAATGTCCATGTGAAACATCCCTAGAAGGTTCTGCCCAGGTTCAGCAAGGAACACTAAGAAATTATTCAGCAGTTAAACAAGTGAGAAAGGTTCCCTAAAGGAAGAATGTTGGAAAAGCTACCTTAGAATATCAGAGTTGAGTATTTATACTTCATTAGCTCCTCTGAACACTGACATCTGATCAACTGCAGGCTTTAATCAAAAGTTAACCAACAGCTGGGCAACACAGTTGATTTCTTTACAGGAAAATAAAGGTAATTGCTACAAATTGGGCTACTAAAAAACATCAGTGTACTTAATCTCAGCTGTCAGATGCTAAAAATATTTTATAAAACCCTGCTGAGCTGTGGAAGTGGGTAGAGGGTATGGTTTAAGCAAAATAATATTTTATGCTGAATGAAAATCTGAGGAAATTTAACAGTGCATCCAATTTTGAGGTTTCTTGCTCAGTTTTTATTCCAGTTGGAGACTTCCCTATGTAAAGACTTAGTGAAAGCAAAGGTCTGGGGCAGTACATATATTAGATGTCTATATTTTGAAGCTCTTCACTCATTCTTTCCAAGAATTCCTTCTGAAATCTTGTTTGTTCATAGGAGTGAGTCAGTGGTATATCATTCACCTTTCCCAGAAGCTATACCTCCTTCTTTTTCTCTCTTCCTTCTCTCTTCCTTGTTTTCAAGGAGTAAGTAAAGTCTCACTCAAAATGAGTTTGATTCCCAATTATTACATGGATGCCAGCTTAGCCTGGTTTTCATGGCAATCATATGGAAAAGGTTTACCTCCAGAATGGTTTTTTTTTTTTTTCAACTTCCCAGCCTAACTTCATTGTTATTCACTACTTCAGTCATTTCTGACTCTTCGTGACCCAATGGACATCATTTTGCCAAGATTGTCGCTAACTGCATCTTTGTGTTCTTGTACACTCTAGCTTGTGTAATTAGCAATAGTATGTAGCCACCTAATCTTCTAACTCTTTTAAAATTGCATTTGTTTGTCAATATAACTTCTCTGCACTTTTCTCTAGATTTGTCATAATCCTTCTCCCAGGTAGCATACATCTCTTTATTTCATGGTTACAGTCACCATCATATGACATTTTAAGTTTAGGAAGATCGTATCTATTACTACTTATTTAATACTTCAGTTTCTTTTCCATCTAGCATTGCCAAGCATTGGCTTGGCATTGTCTGTTGATATAATCTTTGAGTATTTTTATTATAATGACAAACTTTTTATATGTATAATTTTATTAGAAGTTTTATAAATGAAAAGAAGAACTAATACAAACTAATATAAAGTAAGGAAGGGGAAAAAAAGAAAGAAAACAAAGAGAAAGCTAAAAGTGCAAGAAAGAAAGAAAAAGTAAAAGAAAAATAGAAAAAAGATACAAAGAAATGGCTTCCAATCTTCTTTACAGCAATTATAAGTACAATTATAAATTTACCTCTTTATCTAATGTTACATCGTGACTCTCTTCTTTCTATAATCGGTCCTGTCTAATCATCAAAACCATAAATCATAAGTTCACTTTTTCTGTTTTATGCAAAAAGTCTATAAGGGATTTCCAGTCAGCAATAAACATAGATATTGTCTTTTCTCTAATCAAAGAAGTGAATTTGGCCATCTCAGCAAGTTCCATCATCTTCACCAACCACCAATTTCACTTTACCAACTCCTCCATTGTAGGTGTTGCCAAGTCTTTCCATCTTTGTGCATACAATAATCGCACTGCAGTTATCATATACAAAAACAAAGTTCCATGCCTTCTTTCCATCAATCCCAAGAGGAAGACTTCTGGTCTCAACTGCATATTAATCTTTAAAATTAGTGTATCTAATATATAATATATATCTAATATATAATGAATATAATTATTCTAGTATAATCAATGCATGTATTTCAATCCAAAATTTTCTAGTTTTTCTACATGTCCACCAAGCATGATAAAATGTGCCTTCTTGTTGTTCACATTTCCAGCTTGAAGTGTCTTTATACATTCTAGACAATTTCTCTGGTGTCATATACCAACAGTACATCATTTTATAAACATTCTCTTTAAGGTTATAACACAATGTAAATTTCAGTCCTTTCAACCATATATTTTCCCATTGTTCAATCTGTATATTATAACCAAAATGTTTAGCCCATTTTGTCATACATTCTTCCACTTGTTCTTCTTCTGTTTCAAAATTCAATAAAAGTTTATACATTTTAGCTATTACATGTTCATCATTTGTCCACAATTCTTTTTCAAAACCAGGGAATTGAGTGTGCAGACTCTGACACAATGTAAAAAACCATAAACTCTTTTGTCTGCTTTAAATCTAATAACTGTAAATAAGAGAACCATTGACAACTATAACCCTCTACCACCAGTTGTTCTCTTGATTTTATTTTGTATTCCCCTTGACAAAGTTCTAGTATCTCTCGATAAGTTAGTCATTTGTGTTGGGTTTGTATCTATTCCATATTCTCAATATGGCACATCTATCATAATGAAATGGAAGTTGAATGAGAATCTGGAGTTAAATGTACACCCTAGTGCAAAAAAGCTAAACCAGTACCAAGGACCACAGAAACAGGATCACCTTACAACTGGGCAATACTTTTCATCAAACTAGGTGAAACAAGAAACAGGACATTTTGGCCATGTATGTTCAATGCTTGAATAAAGCAGGGTTAGAGGGTCTCCTCTTGTTCTTTCATGTTAAGAAATGGTGCATAGCCTGACCTCCAGAGCTGCTTTTACCTCCAAAAGTATGGCCTTCACAGCGCCTCCAAAAGTTGCCACCAAATTATAAATTTTAAAGTGAAAGGAGATTATTAAAGACACAGCCACAATATTACTTCTAACCATTAATTAAATTTCATTTGCAGTGTCTTTTTTTCACTTCTTTGTCTTAACCCCACTTACATTTTGAAGTGCATCCCCAATATACCACTTGAAAGTTTTGTGTGATATTTAGCCTGAAAAAAAAAGCTGCAGACTCAGGTTCTTACAACAAATTGTATGTTTTATTTGTCAACTTTCAGGATCTTCAGAATGTTCTGAAGTGTTTATAATGGGCATCAGTGCAAAACTGCATTAGAAACCCCTGAAAAATTCCTTCCTCACAGAAATAACTAGAGCCAAAATAAACTAAAATAGAGCTAATTTTTTAGAGCAAAAATTACCAACATTCAAAACCTCAGATTAGAAGCCACTTGCATCTGAAATTTTGCAGAGGCCAGTGATTATTTATACTACAACCTATATTGGGGGAAAAAACTTGTGTGCAGTAAGGATAACATTATGAGAAAATTACACACTTTTGTGCAGCAACAGCACAACAAATCAGCAAAAACAGGTAGGCTTTCTCTCATTTGGGGCTAAAGATAAGTGTAGTTTGTAACAGTTTCATTCCTCAATCCAGGACAGGCCTTTCAGAATAGTCTGATTTAACCATAAATTAGCTTAATTCTTAATTTAGATTTAAGAAGCTTTCAGAAAAAGTAGAACATGAGTCTGCTTGTGGCTCTTTGCAAGGAAGAAAATTTAAAATTAAGCTTTACATCTACTAACTTCAGCTTGATTCCTGATTTTTACTGCTAAGAAATGTTGCTGTGGGCCTCCAAAGAAAACACAGCAAGAAAACAAGTGCTAGCACATGAAAAAGAAAAGGTCTAACCTAATCTGGAATCTACTGTGCTAATGTTCTGCTTGAAGTGGTCTACCTATGAAAAAATGGAGTTGACTACTCCTTCTCTGAATAGTGTAATTCCTTCTTCTGTCACATCTTGACATGGGGCCAGTCATACTACAAGGCAGACTAAGGCAGCTGTCTTAGGTAGCACATCATGGGAGGAGGAACCTTCTTTCACAAATGTTGGTGGGACATCTGCCAGCCCGCCAGCCCACCCAGCCTTTCCTACACTAGACTGCTGTATTTGTTACTATTTTACTATAAACCTGGGCAGTGTTCAGCTTCAGGGTTTAGTGACCATGGTCTAGACACCAGATTTCCTGACATTCCACCAACAACTGCAGCTGGCATCTTCAGAGACAAAATGATCTGCTATGCTGAGCAGGGATTGACTGGGTTCCTGTCTTTATAGCCAAGTGACCTGACTTTTGATTGGTCTTTAGATGAGCTAGTTTCCAATTGGTGCAGGTTGGTGAGGGCTGGTCCCTGATTGCTTCTTTGTTTGTGCCTGATCCTGATAGGTCATTTTGGTGATGTTGGTTCCTGATTAGTATTTTGTTCATGCCAGCCTCTGATTGGTCATTTTTGGAGTGCTGATTCCTGATTGCTTCTTTATTCACGCTGGGTTCTGGTTGGCGAATCTGAGCAGCTGAGTCCTGATTGGGTCTGCATAGCAGACCACTTTGCCTCTGAAGATGCCAGTCACAATTGCCAATGAAATGTCAGGAAATCTGCTGTCTAGACCACGGTCCCTAAACCCTGAAGCTCAACACTGCCCAACAGATATTGGCTGTGAAAGCCTACACCAGTATATTACCATAAACCTCCCTGACTGGTTTGATAAAATTGAAAGCAGTTCATGGATTTTTAATCACTGCTGTTTGTTTTATCAAACTCTTCTCAAAATAGTTTAGTTTTTGCCATATCTAGGTGTCCAGTCCTCCTGCAGCCCAAGTAAAATTGGCCATGGACAGCAGTGTCCAGCAGTCAGACTGGGGTGGGGGATATCCCCACACCACAAAAGTGGCCAATAGGAGCTGGGTAGTTTCCATTGTTGTTGTTGTTCAGTCGTTAAGTTGTGTCCGACTCTTCGTCATCCCATGAATCATATCGCACCAGGCCTTCCTGTCCTTCACTGCCTCCCTGAGTTTGCTCAGTTTCATGCTCATTGCTTCAGTGATGCTATCTAACCATCTCATCCTTTGCCGTCCCCTTCTCCTTTTGCCTTCAATCTTTCCCAGCATCAGGGTCTTTTCCAAAGAGTCCTCTCTTCGCATTAGGTGACCAAAGTATCTGAGCTTGAGCTTCATTATCAATCCTTCCAATGAGCAATCAGGGTTGATTTCCTTTAAGATTGACTGGTTTGACCTCCTAGCAGTCCAGGGGACTCTGATTGCAACTACTTTTTCAATAAAGTATGGTAGTTGAAGCTGACTTTTAAATACTTAGGTCAGTTGTGGGCTGGGCATGAGGCAACTGCAATGTCATGGGGACACAACATAAAAAACATTTATATGTGCACGCTGCAGTTAAGGAGACATGAAGATAAGACCTTAGACATTTTATCTGTTTTTGCACAGTGTCAAACTGTTCTAGGAGCCATTTCCGTGTGCTCAGTCCAAGGTGTTTTATTTGCTCATTCCAAATGTCATTGAGGCTAGCATTTCTGCCAGGCTGTGTATGCTTCATGACATTTTTTTACCTCCCAAAATACACATTCTCTTGAAGTTCCTGATATTTCACTTTCTTTTCCTGTAATTTATTTGGAGGTTTGCCATTTAGGAGCAAGGGGTTTGTTAGCTATGTGTTTCACTGTGATGCTGTTCCATCTTGGTTGGGTCGATGTTCAACTTCCTAACTGCAGTCCAAGTTTCCTCGCTGTTGTGAGTCACGCTGGGCTCCCAGTTCATTACTGCTGTGTTCTATGTTGTTCTTTAAGCAGCACAGCTGCAAGCTTTTTGGTAGAGCCCGTGTTTTCCACAAATGGGCCAAGACAGAGAAGAACATTGTTTTTCAGAATAATTATTTAGGGGACAGCAAGAAAGATATCAAGGTGGAAAAGCCACCTTTTCTTATGCCCTGCTGGCAGAAATGGAAAGGGAGTGTATATTTCTTTTCTTTGGGACTTTTACAGCCATTTCCTCTTGTTTGTTTCTCTTCCTTTCCTCAATTGCTGTCAGTGCCTCTGAATACCTTCTTTCTGCAGTCTCTGGCTTAGGAATTCAAAGATCAGAGTTCTGGCATCAGAGGACACCAGCTGTGAATCTTCCTTTGGCCTCATGGGGACTTGAAAAGCCAAATAAGTAGTTTTCCACCTCAGAACAGAAGATCTCCCACATCCGACAGACCCTATGGTTTTCCTTCCCAGAGAGCTGCCTGAGGAAGGTACACAGTATTCACCTGGAAAATAAAACTTTTGTAAATTTAGAAAAAATATATTATTCTTGCATTTTGCAAGCAGAAAAACATCTGTCATGACCAACACTAATTTGGTTTTGACTCTTGCATTTTAAGGTAATTGTTTAAAAAATGGATGGGTTTGGCAAGAGCAGCAAAAATATAACATGAAATGGTCTCTACTCACATCAACAGGTGAAAAAATAGCAGCATCTTCTACATTTTAACACAAAAATAGCGACTTTTCAGCCAAACAGATTTATTTGGGTTGTTTAATCTGAAAAACTGCCAATGTTCTTTTTCTGCAAAGGGAATTCAGTGAAAAATTGGGGAAAATAAGCATGAAAAATTAATTCATCTTCACACAATCAGCTTGATTTCTTTGGAATCTTATTAATAATAGTCACAAGATATACCCAATGCATATCGATGCAAAATGCGTCCCCCTGCTTGCTCATAGATAAATGGGTACAGAAGGGGCTTAGAATTAATATAATTGAACCCAGAGGATTCTCCCTACCAAAATATAATCCAACACTAGATGGATTCACAAATTATGCTATGACGTAAGTGTGATTTGTTTGGGGCTTAGAATGTTGTATGACTACTGCAATTATGGGTTATAGATCATGGCTTATATTTTAAGGTGTTGTATGAACTCAGCCATTGTGGGTTATTCAGCAACTCATGATTAAAACAAAAAAAGTGGCCAAACAGTTTCATCAAACCAGCTTTCATGCTCCTACCAGAGAGCGTGTCAAGCAATCACATACTGACTTTGAAAACATGTAGCATCACTGAGAATGGTACTACTCTTCAAATACCAGAACGGGCATCACACAGAAGAATCCCCAAACCTGGTCTCTTTTGTTCAAGAATGCAGGACACTGGATAACAAATGTAAGTTACAGGATGGCAGATTCTTTTGGAATGTTAGAAAAAACTTCTGAACAAAAAGAAGAGTTTGATCATGGAGCCAATGAACAAGACAGGCAGTGAGTTCCCCTTCATTAAATGTGTTTAAGCAGAGACCAGCTAGCCAGCTCTCCTCTAGGGATGCTTTAATGTGGATTACAGAGCAGAAGGTTGGGCTTCATACCCTAAATGGCTCTCTGTGATTCGACTCATTCCAAATCAGTATCTTCAGCATGGCTCCTGGAGTTGCCAAGGCTTCCCTTGGCACCTGCCAGACTCCCTACCCCACCTGATTCTATTTTTCTCAAATATTGATTTTTTTTAAAAAAAAGAGGAAACTAGCATACTGGAAAGCAATGCACCAGTCTTAAGTATTTACAACAATCCCAAGGGCCCCACATAGACCCCAGAGGGAGACTTAGAAAATCAAAGTGGTGGATAGTTTCAACCCAGTGCTTTCTTTAGAAGGGTGCTCATTTTTCCAGAGGGGAAAGAAAAAGAGGAGAGCTGAGATGATAGGAACTCTCCTGGGAGGAGAGCAATCTCAGCTATTTATTCTCTTCTATTGGTATTTCTTTCCAGTAAGGAGATGTTTGGGGATTAGTAGCTATTGATTGATTGATCGATTAATTGATTGACTGATCGATTCATTCATTCATTCATTCATTCATTCATTCATTCATTCATTCATTCATTCATTCATTCCCTTTCTATCCCACCACGATCAGAATCAACTCTCTTTTGTGACAGTGCTCACAATGGGGTCTCAAAAGACCAGATGTGTATAGTGGTCCCCAAGGTGGAGATCCTCTCACTCAGAGCATGTTCCGGAGCTGGATCACCAGGCAGTTACTGCCTTTTGTCTTCTTGTCTGGCAGGACCAAGCACAGAGTATCATTCTGAACATTTTTATGGCCATCTGTGAGTGCAACTGAACTGTTGTTCATATATTTGGAGCCACTCCTCCAAAGAACTGGCAAGCCTCTAAGCTATATTGAAAGACTTCCAAACAGTCAGACCATCCTTAATCCACTGCTTGATCCAATCCCATACCTGTAGTTTGGCAGCAATGTAACTCGCAGCACAAGTGCAATAAAAAGTACACATTTGAGAAGTTTTCTTCCAGAGAATAAACCGAGTGTCAGCAATCAGTGGGATAGAACAGCCCATAAGCCTTCCATATCCCAGGCTTCTTCAGAGTTTACTCCACTGAAAGCCATTCAAGCTGAGCCTTGTTATGACTGGCACGGCAGGAAGCTCAGACTTCTCCATTTATCAAGGACCATGCGGGTGTTTCATAAAGTTCCCTTTCATTTGGCTGCTTATTTTGAGACTGGCAGGGTTTTTCAAAGGGCTCTGTCCTGCATCTACCTCTGTAATAGTCAAAATGCTTCTTGAAGTAGCCTACAGAATGTTCTATTATTTCTTATGGCTGTGCATGGCTTTGAAGCATGTGGGGACAGGAACCCTTTAAAGCAGCTGCATTGTTTCCAGGAATCACATTGCAGATTGATGGATTTGGAGACATCCCTTGCAAAGAGGCTGAGACGTGGAGCCACGCCCCATTTAAATTTCTCACAATGCCCCGCCACACCATTGCATCAAAGAATTGTTAGATTTTTAAATGTATGACAACTGGTTGCCATAATTTCCACAGTTCCCAGGTGTCCTGGTATTCCTAAGAACATTGCAACTGTCCAGCACCAACAGCCAAGGCAGGAAGGGCTGTGAAGCTCCAAGACTTCATGGAGCACCTGTTCCCCCTACCAATGCCCTTTTCTATAGCCTCTGGAACCTCTTCAATCACTGAAAATTGGCAACATGAACACCATTTGCTCTTCTGATGTGGGGAACTTACCAAAACCATAGTTAAACTCTTAAAAAGACTTTAAAAGGCTTTAGAAATCAAGCTCCCAAAAAGCAAGGGAATAAAATGGAAAACCCTGGCACTTCCCCCAGCCATGAAGTCCTCACTTCAATCTCCAGACAAAGGTCAGGAGCCATGTGCAAGATGACACTTGGTTCTGACTGTTGGGTTCTCCCCACTGTAGATTAAGAGTGCTGTCCACCCATCCTTGAGTGATCAGAATACTGTCCTGAAATTTGCTGTCTCCATTGCTGGTCCTTCTCCTGCTTCTATTACCCATGTCACAAGTTACTGCAATGTTCAGACTTCCCTCTGAAGTAACCAGTGAGAAAATGAAACAGATTCTACACCTCAAGGCAGTCTTGGATACAACTGGAACAAGAGGGAAAATGCTACTTTAACACTGGTACCACTAGGAACAATTTAAGCCTGTCTCAGTCATGAGCTGGGGATGAGATGAAGACAACATAATGGGGACGTAGCAGAAAAAAGACACATTTGTGCCATAGGCAATTGGGGAGCAACCTCTGTCCCAAAAGCAACTAAATAAGCAGCTTTTCCATTTATGATGTTCCAGCATGCATCACTACTGTTTTGCTTCTATTCTTTTGAATCCTCCAAGGCACCTACAGTTTGAAATGCAGGATGGTAGACTTTCACAGTTGTGTTGGACTTCAAATTTAATTGCTTCATTGTTAGACCTGCAAACATGTTTTTCCAATACTTTTTCCATACAAATTATGGCAACAGAGGGCATCCATCTCTCAATCCGTAATGTCCCTTTTCTAAAATTCTACCAACTGTTCCAGGGTACATTAATTATAATTTTGCAATCCTGTTGAAGAAATAGGAAAAAAAAAAAAAAAAACCACAGTCCCTGAAAATAAGACCCACAGAGAGTATTTTGCTGTTTAAAATTCACCAACATAAAGTGAGGAAAAGAAAATAAATCCTGCCTATGACCTAACAGACCAAACCAGACATTAAAACCCGTTGGTATGACACTTTTTGCTTGTTTTCTGTTCTGCTAAGAGAACTCTCTATTTTAATGATGAGCAGGGATAATTTCTCCCAAAATGTTACTGAAACCACCTATTTCAAAATCTTGGTAAAAGAAGAAACGAGCCTACAAAGGGGGCATGATCTGTATCTCCACCTTGTATGAGTTGATTCAGGATATTGTGCAAAGAGGAAGAGAGGACAAATGGATGTCCAATTCCTAAATACTTCTACTCTATGATGACCCTCTTGGCCTTCAGAGGGCACTTAAGACTTGTTTATTTCACAAACGTTTGGGCACTAATGGCGAACCAGCTACTTAGTGTTTTGTAAATGGGTTTGCTATTGGATTTTATTTCACTTATTTTGGTCCTAATGATTGTTTTGCTGCATTATTGTAAACTGCCTTGAATCATAGTAGGCAGCGTACAAATTGTTGTATAAATTAATAAATCATCTATTAGGCTGAACTAAAAAGAAATGCAAATGGTGGCAGCAAATGCCTTTGGATGGAGGTGCCAACATTTAAAGGATAAATATAATAAAATATAATTCTAATTAATCTGTAAAATAACACATAAAGCTGTTTCTGTGCTGTATTGCTGCTGCAGAATCTGGGCAAAACAGCACGTAGAATAGAATAGAATAGAATAGAATAGAATAGAATAGAATAGAATAGAATAGAATAGAATAGAATAGAATAGAATAGAATAGAATAGAATAGAATAGAATAGAATACTTTATTGTCATTTCACTATACGCTACACACCAAGTGCATAATAAAATGAAATTCCGTCGCAATTGACTCACAATTAGACCTGACTAAATACAATTTAAAATACCATGGTAACTATACAATGTACATTGTTACCATCTGGCAGCAGATTACATTTTGCATTCTATAAAAACAGAAAAACATTTAATGATCATTCAAAAGTCTAATAGCCTGGGAAACAAAACTGTTACTCAATCTGGCTGTCCTACATCGAATACAGAGGAACCTCTTCCCAGAGGGCAACAAAGAAAACAGGCCATGATCTGGATAGGAAGCATCACTGATGATCTTTCGAGCTCTAGACAGGCAGCGTGTGTTATGAAAACTTTAGTCCTGCTTAATGTGTGAAGTCTACTCAGATCCTAATCAGGAACTTACATACTTTGGGATATGAGTAGATGATTGTCTAGATCAGTGTTTCTCAACCTTGGCAACCTCAAGATGTGTGGACTTCAACTCCCAGAATCTCCCAGCCACCATGTGAAGTATGCTACAGGTGAAGTAGATGGGTAAGATCAAAAAGATGACTGGAATATCCATGAAAGAGCTACGGGTTATCAACAGGACAGGTTGTGATTGCATTTGTCCATATAGTTTACCCGAAGTTGAACCTGCTACCATGGGACTAACTAATAAATGCTGGGGATTATCCCAATATATCTGGTGGGTGCCAAGGTAGGGAAAGTCAACACTAAACTTTTTCTTTGCAGATATTTCAGCCACTAACTTTGTTTTTGCTTTCCTTCTATGGGGTTATTGAGACGATAGAAGTATGTTTTGCCAGATAATCAACGACTTCCATTCCATAACAACATTGATGCTAGCTAGTACTTTAGGTTTTATGATTATGGAATGTATGTACTCATGCAAAGCAAAGAGTTATGAATCAGAAAAAGCAGGGAGACATGTGGAATTAAAATGAAGACTGTGTGTATCCTTGACCTTGAAAACAATTTACTATTCTTCCTAATGGTAAGCAAACATTTCACCACACCTTAAGATCTGGAAGTTCTGCTATTGGCCAGATGAAATTGCTCCAGGGGTTGGATCAAGTCCATGAGCTGCCACCTGGCTTCCCTGCAACAAATCACTGAATATTTTCTTTTTCCAATAAATCATAAACATTCTCCATTTCGGACATTTGAACCTTTTTCCTCAGGGCAGAACAGTTTGTCCTCACAAGAGCTGGCCGCTCTGCAAACTGAAGAAGTAAGCTTATAAATGTCATTCAAAATGAAATAAACATAATTTTGTATAAATAAAGTAAGGAACCATGAGATAGCTCTGTCTTTCCATAATCGAAGGATGATGAACCTACCTTAGAATGCATATCTCTTAGTGGGATTGCTTGTTTCAAGAAGCAAGATTGCCTCAAGACAACAAAACCGTCTCCCAGACTTTCAGGTAGCCAAATCCACTTTTCAAGCTAGCTGTTTTTTAAGTTCTAATCCTATTTGTTTTATTTCCAAGTAATCCCACTAAATTTAGTGGAACTTTTTTTTCAGAGTGAATAGGCATAGAATTGGGCTGTAAAATATACGTATATATGTGCACGTGTATGCATTTATATGTCTGTATGCACGTAAATACTTCTATGTGCATATATGCCATAAAAAACACATGTACGTGGTTTTCCATGGCATATATTATTATAGCAAATAACATCTGAACAGGATAATTCCTCTCCATTTCACCCAAACAGTGCAGAGTCCAGGAAAATATGACTGAGGCAAAAAATATCTAGTGTTATTTTACCTTTGACAAAATACTTCATGAATGTTTCCTTTGATACCTATGGTGTATGAAAAGTCACCTCAGCCATTTGGCCTTTGTTAACTTTGTTTCTAAGCTAGATACACAAAGTCCAACAGTCACCTTTGCTGTCTGTCAAGGAAGAAATATGTCTTCCTCCCTCCACTTCCCCAGCAGCAAAATAATGAGGGCTCAGGTTGACAGAACTGTCAATGTGTTACCTTTGTGTTATAAATACAATAAAGTGATATGCTTACAAATTTGAAATAGATACTTAGCCAATTCTGCCACCACCCTGCTGAAAATAAAATGGAGTCTTCTCCGTCAATCAGTGTAGCAGCAACTCTTCCTTGAAAAAAATGAACAATTTGCCAATTGCAGATAATTGACATGTGCTAAACCTTTTGAAAGCAGAGCAAGCACTTCTCTCTGTAAAGTATTAAGTTAGTTTCAGTTAGTCCAGCAACAGAGCAAAATATAAAGAAATGAATGTTTTCCTTCCCCCAGTTGCCAATGGCAAAAAGAAAGGCAGAATTTGGGGATATATCATTTCGTACTGCGCATCTCTGAATGTAAGCCCCCATTAACTCATTTTTTTAAAAAATCACAACAAAACTAATAGCCCATCTATCAGCTAACTCATTTTGGATATGGGTTTAGTGCTATTCCAGAAGAACACTAAACTTGTATTCAAAAGCAGCCTAAACTGCTGACAGACACTAGAAGGATTTTGTGCTCACATGTCAGAGAAACCTGGCTGTCTCTCCCCAACTTTGCTTCCTGCCCTGTTAGACAAGGTTCTGTTAGGCAAGCTGTTCAGGCTAATCCAGGTCTCCAATCCGATTTTCCTACTGCCCAAATCAGATTGTCCCTGGAAGACAGTGCCCAGGACCAGAGGGGAGAGAGAACGCCTGCATCAGCCTAAAGTGACCAGTAAGAATAGGTGAGTTGATCCTTACCCTAGAATTCACCAGACTGCTTCAACCACAGAAACACACGTGGTGAAACACATGAGATTGCATCCATGGCAAAAATTGTGTTAGAATAAGAGGGAAAACACTACTTTGAAACTAGAACAGCTCTGTATGAATTAAGGCTGCTTTTCGTATGGATTGGGAAGAAGATGAAGGAAAAGTCGGAAGGATGTAGCACAAGAAGAAGCTGCTGGGGCATGCTTGTGCAATGGGAAGATGCAAATGAGGAAAAGCTCTTGAGATAAAGAACCCTGGAAGACACATCCAAAGGAACCTTGGAGTTGCATCTCCACATTAGTGCTAGGGTAGCAGCCAGTATGGGTACATCACTGATCACAGCCTTGTTTGCTATAGTGAAGCTGTACTGTTACTTAAATGACAGCAATTATTCTAATTCAGCAAGCATAACTTTGTGTCATCCTTTGCTCTTTTTTGGAAATGCAGTTCCTGTTTCTCAGAGCCAGCGGCCACCCAAGTTATTGTTCACTGAATGAAATATATCTAAAGCAGCTTCTCCCAGCTGTTGTCCTACAGATGTGTTGGAATATAGCCCTCATTATCCTGAACTGTCCAGCAGATTCAGTAACTGGAGTCTAACACATCTGGAAGATAACTGTTGGTTTTCAAAAATATACAGGCTAAAGAGTGTGATCACAGAGAGCTAATTTTAAATAATACAGCATTCATTCTTTTTCTGATTTGCTTAATTTTCCCTGCACCATCCCTTCCATTTCTCCTCTGTTTCTCTAGTTCTGTCCCACATCCCCCAAGGTTTTTTGTAAAGCTTCTATTCACTCTCCCCAAGAGTTATTCCTTTTTCTTCCTCTTTGGGGGAGGACTGGTCGCTGCAATGTTAGGAATTGTGTTGTCTCTTCTAATGCAAGAGTGAATAATCTTGAATAATAATTGATTTCTTGTCTGATACCTCAGACTCCTGCAGACCTAGGCAAAATTAATTCCCACAAGAGGTCACAGTTGAGGCCTCAAGACCAGGGAACTATCTATGATAAACACAACCATTTATCATTCAGCTGTCTTTCTTGGAGACTAAATTCATTTTCAGACAATCAGTCCTCCCACTAATTTAACCTAATGGCCGGCAAGCAAGTTTACAGATCTCCTGAGTGTGTTGAGCTTATCTCTGGGGCTTCAGCTCTATCCCTTTCCCAGCATCCTCTCATCAGTAAGAAAAGAGTTCTACATACAACCAGGCTGTAAGGTATGTCAAATGAGTTTCTGTTCGCTGCAAAAGAGGGTTTGGATAACCTAGTCAGATAATCAAGACTGACACCTTGTTTAACCCACTTTGCTATCAGGCAGTGGGAGGAGGAGAAATGGATGGGAACGGAAAGGAGAGGAGGTGGGGTGAGGGGAGCAGAGTTGTGTTGACTTTGTCAGTGAGAAGTGAGTGCAAATTCTCTTGGGTGGCCTTGTTAAATCATAGCACAGATTCTTATTTCTCTCCCCTCCTTCTTTTCTAAGAGAAGTGTGGCTCTTCAGATAAGTGGTACATCAGACAAAAACCAGGGCTGGCAACCATAAGAAAACACCTTCTATATAGATAATACTTCTTGGCATGTATACAATACATTTTGCATCTTGAGCACCATTTTGGTGGGATGAATAAGAGTCTTTCAGTCTATCTCATCCTCATTCACCAGTCTCCTGGTGACTGTTTCAGCAATGAAGTTGACATGCCATGTATGGATAGGCACTCTGGAACTACAATTCCCATCACCTGTCACCATCAGATGTGTTAGCTGGGGCTACTAGGAGTTGTAGATCAGCAACTGCTGGGGACCAATAAATTCTCTAACTTTAAACAATATCCACAGCAAATCCCAGGCACACACATACTGTACTTGTCCTCCACTTACATAGCAAAGGTCAGAAGAAGATTCCCTTTTTGTTAATCTCATTTCCCCATATTCTCTGGGGTCATAATTATGGTTAACACTGATTTATTTCAACAAGCCAGTTTCATTAGCTGTGCTTTAAAGCTAACGTATTTGAAATTAACCATAATTAAATTTAACCAGTGGGTTACTTCTGATTACCCAAAAAACTATGGAAGGCTAAAAGTGAAAACAGTGAATTTTGAACTTCTCCCAATTGTACGAGAAGAGGATAAAATAGGTCAGGAGAGGTAAGTGCCCTGCCCAAGGCCCACTATAAATTTTAAAAATCACAACAAACTATGATTTCGTATGATATGCAAATGTCGACACTGAGTTTATTTCCTGACTAAGCAGCTGTAGGAGTTCTCATCTTATCTGTCTATCAACATTTATATACTGCCTACTCAAACAACATTTATATACTGCCTACTCAAAGTGGCTTATAATAAAAATTAAAACAGCACTAAATAAGAAAACAATAGCCGTTTAATTAAAACCTTAACCGAATGCTCCTTGAAAGAGAACTCTCTTTGCCAGTTTCCTAAAAACTGAAAGGGGGAGGAGGCTGAACTAAAAGGGTAGCCCTACATAGAGTGAATTTATGCACACTGGAAGTTCAAATCCTTTTTGCAAAGGAACAAAATATTTTTTTCACCTGTATTAAGGTTGTTTAAGGTATGAAGACTTTAAAAAGAAACCACAGCAAACACACATTGCACAATGTCTCTGCAATTTCAGCCTGAACCTGCCCCAAGATAAGCCTTTACATCTGCTGTCTTCAGTGGCATTCCTCTTCCAATTGTTCAGAGCACCTTGTATATTTTATCTCAGTCACCATTACTGTAGGCTAGTATTACAAATGTTATAACTGCAAAGAAAGTTTCCTTGCCTAAGGCCACACAGTGGGTCTGTGGTTAAAATAGAATTTGATTGAAGGATTTTATAGCATGCAGTCTGATATCATTATTATGATGATGATGATGATGATGATGATGATGATTGGTCACACAGTCAGCCAGGTGTTTAGACTGGATTTGGCATTTTTATCCACCTAGTGAGTCCTTCTCAAGGACCTGGGATAGGCAGATGGTGTTATTTGATGGTGTTAAAGGTATAGTAAAGCCGCCTTTTGCAATGGACTGATGGTGATTTTGTCAATGCCGATGGTGTTCAAGTGGTGCTCCAGATGTTTTAGGATTGCACCCAAGGCACCTATAACTACTGGTACTTTCATTGCTTTCTTTTGCCATAGTCATTCTACTTCTATTTGCAGGTCTTTCTATTTAGTGATTGTCTCCAGTTCTTTCTCTTCTCTTCTGCTGTCTCCAGGTATTGCAGTGTCCACTATCCAGACTTTTTTGACTTTCTTATCAACAGTTGTTAAATCTGGGGTGTTATGTGGCAGGTGTTTGTCTCTTTGAATTCTAAAGTCCCAGAGTACTTTAGCGTCTTCATTTTCTGTCACTTTGTCTGTTTGTGGTCCCAACAGTTCTTGCTTGCAAGCAAATGGTATTTCTTGAAGATATTCCAGTGCACCATTGTGCTACTTTCTTTGTAGTCAGTCTGTGCGATCTTCTTGCAGCAGCTAACGTGATGGCCCACTGTTTCTTCAGCTTCTTTGCAGAGGTGGCATTTGCTAACTGTTGCTGTCTTCTCAGTTCCCCTTCCTTCCTTCCTTCCTTCCTTCCTTCCTTCCTTCCTTCCTTCCTTCCTTCCTTCCTTCCTTCCTTCCTTCCTTCCTTCCTTCCTTCCCAAGATGGTTTACATAAAAAAAAGAGAAAACACTAAGAACATCAACATTAAAACCAAAACACTGTAAAAGTTGAAACAGCACAGCAGAATACTATACTCCAGATGAAACTCAGGCAGAAATTCAGGGAATATTTGAGTGAATAAATGAGGGTTTAGGGCTTTCTTAAGAATTGCTCTGATGGATCCCAGGTGGGAAGGGTAAAATTGCACTTTAATGGTTGGGAACATAATTTAGTCTTCTAAATCCAGAATTCACTTTAAAACCCATCAGTTATAGTCTATTATTCATAGAAATTATTTCATACAATATGGTTAATTTATCCCATATAGTAGGAGATGGCTTAAGCCACTGTGAATTAATAGAATGTTCTTCTAAAACCCTTCATTTTATGCTATCATGGCATTATTATATAATACTTATAAATGCTATTTTTCCTTGGGCGCTTTACTTAGCAATCCTCATCTCACAATGACCTCGTCAAAGCATCTTTGGTACCAATTTTAATGCTATTTTTTAAAATGAACTTACAGTATAAAAGTTATGCAAAGAGTTAGTGCAATTCATATCAAGGAAGGAAGGAAAGAAAGAATCAATCAGTTAATCACGCTCTAACTTTCCAACTTACATTGAGAAATCTCTTTCAATGAAAGTCGTATTTGTTCTGTACCAGCCTATCTTTATTATTATTATGTATTATTTATTTATTTAAATTTATTGGCCGCTCAACTCCAATGGACTCTGGAAATTTTACCTTGCCATTATTATATTTGATGGTTCCTTATTGTTACCTACAAAAATTAAATTATTAAACTGTCAAGGGCTGCTCCATTCTTCCACTAATCATTACAGAAGTGTGGTGTAGTGTTTAAGAGGCTGGACTAGGAGCAGAGAGACCCAGGTTCTAGTCCAGCTTCAGCTGCAGAAGGGCCAGTTACTCTCTCTCAGCCCAACCTACTCACAGGTTTGTGGTTGTTGTGAGGAAAAAAAACAGGACAACAGGAACATTGCATATGCTGCTTTAAGTCGCTCTACAAAAGGTGGAATAAAAATTTAATATATATAAAAATATTGCATAGGTGATGGTAAATATCATCACATGGAATACTTTAGCCATCGTGTGCTTAACAGTATTTCAATCAGAATGCTGAAAATGACACTCATGATATAAATAAATGAAATAGAGTATGAGAAGCTGATATTGTCAGCCTCTCACCTAGCTGAGAAGGCTCTATCTTTTCCCACACCAGCCCCAGATGAAGAATTGATCTCTCCTTTTTTTTCGCCCTAGAAGACAGCAGATGTTCTACTAATGTTAGCAGCAGAAGCAAACCACAACGAAGTTAGTCTGTCCAAGAGGACCCCAGCAGGATGGAGAGGCAGAGGCCAAAACTAACATTTCAATGCCGTGTGGTGAGTTTGTTTTCCATAAAGCTCTCTTGGCTTTAATGGGTTGGGCGTATGACTCAAAATTAATGGAATGCAGTAATTAATTTCACTTGTCAAGTTTTGTTACCACATCTTCCGTGCTGGAAGTAGTGTCGCATCATGCTGTATTTGTAGAATAACCTTCAAATGTATTTACCATGGAAAGTAGGCCTACATAATCCAAGGTTGCTGCCTTAGAACTGAAATAAAAGCAACCTCAAAATCATCATTATCAAATGCACTGGTGGAGAAGAGTTCCAGCATACGACTGATGACTCTAGGGGGAAAAAAAGAGGCAATTGTTCAAGCAGAAAAACGCTCTGTGATATTTTTCCTGCCACCGTCAAATTTCTCTCCATCCAGGAAATTACCCCATCAATTCCCTTCATATTAAATGGGAGCTGTAGGCTGGCTGTCGATAGTAGAACCTGATTAACATTGTAATTTCTTCCCCCCACCCCCCAACACAATCGCTTATCTCATTAGAAGCATAAACCTTCCTGCAGTTGCTTCAGAACAAAGATTTATCCTGCCATTTTTCCTGGATATCATCCCAGACCTTCTATTCCTTAGCATTTAGCAATGATTTTTTCCCCCCAAAGAAATTCTGGGCACATGCATAATAGATCCAGTAGGTCCTGCCTTAGAGCATAAATTTAAACCAGTCTCCCATAGTTGCCCTCTTTTAGAGGTATTTGGGACTGCAGATGCTGGCAGGGAATTCTGGGAGTTGCAGTCCCAGCAGTTCTGAAGGAAGACAATTTGGAGATGTCTAAGCTAAAGTTAAAGAACTGTTCCAGTTCTATCATTTATTTCCTCATGCATTTAATTTTAGAAAAAAGAAACACCTATCACCACTACTTTGCAATTTCTACAACAGGAACCAATATTTCAGTGCTAAATGTGAAGGAATGAATTAATGTTGGTGACTGTTTTAATCCATTCCTTTGATCACTGGGAGATAGTTCCAGACATGGTGAAAGAACTCGTTTTTTTTTTAATTTGCAGATTACTTTGTTTTATATGTTCCAAGAGTGGATCATATAGAGAGATATCTGTCAAATAGGACAGATATTTTCTCTCAAGAACTTCAGCAACCTTAAAACATGTCACCTGGCACTTAATGGCCAGTTATTAGTGGATTTAAATAGCTTCCATTTTTATGTGTCTCTGGTTTTTTAATTCTTCTACCCAACAATATATCCTAAATCCATATCTGGTTTCCTGCTGTCTCAAAGAAGCACTTTGAGGAGTGAAAAGTCAAACCCAACTATTTCCTTGAGCTGATGAAAGATTGCTTTCAGGTGCTTTAGGGGTTCATCCGGTGGATGTCCATAAATCAAGATATCATCCAATTGCATGCTCAACATTTTTGCACAGCGGTGAACTCATATTTGCAAGAATGTTAAGGAGCACCTTGTAATTCACACCAGCCATGGCCTAACAACAAATAAGGCCCATTAGTTAGTGTTGAAAATCATTTGGGGAGAGTCGATTTATGCATCTGCCAATACTTTCTAATAAATCTGAAGTTTTAAAACACATGTGCATACGCACATACCCAAGCATAACTGAGGCCTGACGTCAGCTGGTACCTCATTAATTTATACAGCTTGTTGAAATAATTTGTTAACACAAAGATGTACAGCTTGTAGAGCATGGGATTGGCAACTCCCAAGTCACTACTTGTCCATCTGGTTAAATCTACAAGGAACATTATATCTGACTCAGCGTCCCTGGATATATATTTTGCGATGTTTTCTTTATATAAATCTATGCACACACAGACACACTGTGTGTTTCCTTCTCTTCATATTTTAAATAACTGTATATTCTTAATCATAAACACCATGGTTGACTTGTTCCTACTTCATAGAGACAGTCTGTGGCCTTTCTTTCAGTTTGATCAGATGGAGATTTTCCACTGATGTTTATTGATACATTCTTTATTTATTGGCTTTATCTACTCTTCTATCTACTTCGAAATCAAGGGAGCATACAGCAATAAAAAGAATACAAAATGCAGATCAAACAACAGTACAACCAACATACAGATCAAAGCATTATTCAGCTTACTGGCCATGAACTCTTGTTGCTCGTAAAAAGGGACTAAGTGAATTTCCAATTAACTCCCACCTAGTAAGATTGAAACCAAACAACCAAACTAAGCAATATAAAATATATGATTACATTTTACATACATTACTTGACGAAGACAAATTGCAGGATTTGGGTCATGATGTTGGGAAGGTAGTGCTTCTTCCTTCCCAATCTGCTGATCTGCCCCTGACAATCACCCATAATGGCTACTATTTGATAAAGGAGGGATCCTTCCTACCCATGGGATTGATGTGATACCTTTAAAGTGATGGAATTGTGACTTCAATAGCACTGACTCTTCACTGCCTTACAACCTACTGACCACAAGAGACAATGGGATGTAGAACTTTGTCTCTTATGTTTCTTTGCCTTTCACTCAGCCTGCTCTTTGTCTGTGTGATTGCTAATCTCAGGATCATTCTTCTGTTTTTTTATTTTCAGGCATGCATGTAACCTTGGATGATAAACTGATTGTGATCATCAGCCAAGACCAAACAATGGTCAGTTACCTTTAAATGGGCTACCTGATTGGCCCTTTGAGTCACATGATCAATCCTTTCCTACATTTTCAGCAATGAAGACTGAGGCAAAGAAGTAATTTGCTTTCTCTACTACAAATGTCTGCATGGTCAGTGGCCCAATGGTCTCTCTAGTTCAGTATTTCTCAACCTTGGCAACTTGAAGATGTATGGACTTCAACTCCCAGAATTCCCCAGCCAGCAGAGTGGCTGGCTGGGGAATTCTGGGAATTGAAGTCCACATATCTTTAAGTTGCCAAGGTTGAGAAACACTGTTCTTGTTGCTTTCCTATTCTGACTATATTGAAGAATAATTGGTTATTGCAGTGTTTCTCATAAACTCTGAGACCTTCAGATTTAACTCTGGGTATAAAAACGTGTTGGGTATTTGAATGTTCAACATGGTTCTTATTTTTTTAAGAGCAGGTGGGGATGGGACATCAGATTGTAACGCTCTTTTAGAATTAACTGCTGCCTCCACCATGCTTTATCCCAAGGAACCTCTCCCCACAGCTGTGAGTTGCTTCAGGGAGGATCTGCCACTGGCCCCCAGTTAGAGATGGAGGCGGATTTCATGGACTCTGCAGCACAGAGTTGATGGATTAACTCCCTTCCACAGGCCGCAGCGCTATCCTTGTTCATGTATTTATATATTTATTTACTGAATTCAGTTTCAGCACTGCTTGACTCCGAATCAACACTGGGCAGCTCCTAATATAATATTGTATAGTAGTTCACTTGGCTGTCCGCAGCTGATTTTTGTGCAACAAGGAACAGACGTATTAAATGTGACCATTTATGCAGCATTTTCTTTGGCTCAGGAAACCTTTTTCCCTCCTCCCCACCCCCCAAATTTAATACTGGAGGCACACTTCACTCTTGTACCTGGAATGGTTCATGAAGAATGACGATTGCACATTCACGTAGGAGCCAACGCCACCCGCAGTGTTTCTGCTTCAGTCTGTGATTGGAAGAAGGCAAACTAGGAACAGCAACTCATACAGAGGTACAGTGGTACCTCGGGTCACGAACTTAATTTGTTCCGCGACTCTGGTCGCGACCCGAATCAAATTTTCCCATAAGGTTCAATGTAAATACGGTTAATCCGTTCTGAACCATATGTATTTTTTTTAAAACTACAAAAATATGAAACAAAGTACAGTACAGTATGAAGAGAGGGAACGCTAACCTTGCTCGAGGCGACTTCTGGCGTGGAGGACAGGAAGGTGGGTGGGGAGGTGGTTATTGTTTGGAGGGAGAGTCCCCCTCCCTACAGGAAGCCACGACCACGTGTCACAGCAGGGAAAGTGGCCGCGGATCCTGTTTGTCACCCAATGCAGAGTTCGCGAACGGAAGCAAAATTTTGCGAACGATGCTGTTCGTGAACCGAATTGTTCGTGAACAGAAGCGTTTGTGACCTGAGGTACCACTGTACATGCATTGAGGACTTTCCTCAGGGGGTTTCTTGGGAACAGTGAAGGAAAGCTTTAATAATATTTTAATCACTCATGAGATGCTGGTAATTACTCCAGAGATGAACTGGCTCATAAGCACCTGTGACTGTGTGCTGTTGTGGAATATGACACGTTGCTAATTCCTGGAACTGAACAATAGGCCAGGAGTTTTGGTTCGTACATATCCTCCATTCACACAAACACACCTGCTTGCATAAATGTGTCCAGAGAGATGAAAGAGAAAGAGACATGTGCTGTACAACAAAGTAGGAAGAACTATTTTTAGGAGTTAAAGTATGGCACATTTAGAACTCAGATCAATAGTGTTAGAGTAAACATATTCATTAGAAAAATACAGACCCCAAATGGCCAAAGATTGCTTCAGGTGAGCAGGAAAACTAGAGCCTACACATATCCAACCTGCAGGGATTAGCAATGTGACCCCCGAGGTCACTGGAACACTCGCTGGATCATTAGGACACACCTCCCCAAATCATTTTAATATTGCCAAATACCGCATGTTTCCGACTATAGGACGATACTTTTTTCTAAAATCCTTACCTTAAAAATTGAAGGGTGTCTTATTCAAGGAAGTCAGCCGAGGAGAGAACCGCGCGGTTGCAAAACTGCCCATACAGTACTTTGTTTCTGCAAAGAGGCTTCCTCCTATTGCTAGCCTCCAATCACGAGTGAAATAGCTTGTCTCCCAAACAGACTTCTTCCAATCACGAGCCTGATGTAACTGACGTCAGCTGATGCTGAACAAACCAATTAGAGGAAGGCTGATTGCAGAGACAAGCTATCGGCAGTTTCACTCGTGCTTGAATGTAATCAGTTATGCAAAAGAGCCTGGAAATAGAGCTGCAGAGAGACGGTTTGGACCTCCTCCCACCAAGTGTATTAGGTAAATGTTAACTAATTACTAAATAAAAATGTGTTCTGCACTATCTTTAAAATATTGATTTCTTAATTTGGGGTTGGAAAAGTGGGGGTCGTACATGGGGGCGTCTTATTGACGGAAAAATACGGTAATTTCACTGAAATCTAGCAAGATTTGGAATATTTTGGGGAGAGCTCTCCTAAGATTTTGATGATCTCATTTAGGATTTCATGAGATGTTGCATGTGATTGTGAAATCTCACAAGATTTTTACAATTTCATGAGAATTAAAATTAGCAACACCATTGGACAAAATTAAGTACATCAACATTAATTCACAAAAACAATCACATGTATTTTCATAGGCATTTCCCTCAAAATGCATATTTTTCTTTAATATGCATGTTTCTCTTTTTTAGTATGCCTAGTTTCTGTGCAGTTTTTCAGCCAAGAACTGGTTCACAAAATTTGGAGAAGTACACAAAGGATAACTATGTTCTGATCTTCATTTTAATTCAGGAAGCTGAAATTAGCCTAGCTAACTTTAAAAATATTTACCATACGAAGTCTTACAAAATGACTAACTGGAGCTTATGTTATTAGCAATTATCACAATGTTTTCTAGGATCCGAAAAGATTTCAGACAAAGAATAATCAGATGTAACCAAATCTGATATTTAAACATTCTTGACACTATTTTATTCAAAAACATCCCAAAACATTTATGTCCAGGATATAATCTATAGTAAAAGTATAAGGATATAACCTATAGGGTATGTTTTCCAGTAGTTTTCAGCAGTTCTTTTTAATTTTATATAGTGCGATGTCAGGTTTAAATCTGAGCTATGCCAAAAATATCTTCCTTCTACAGTTATGCAGCTTAGCCAGATTTACTCTGCTGTCACCCAGGTAATAAAGTTGCTTTAATATTAATTTTTATAGGAAACCCTATAACATTGTTTGTCCCCTTTCTCACAAAAGAAAAAATAAATAAATGATAAAGTGCATTGTGGTTGGACTTCCTTGTACAAACATGCCACTCCTGAATTTAATGGATGACTTGTTGAGAAATTAACAATTTAAAGTAGCTGGCAAAGTTTCTGAGGGCCAATATTTTAAAATGGCTGTATTTGGATAAAAATTGCTATCTTTATTGCTTTAAGTGACCTTTTAGAAAATCCACTCTTCAAAATACATGAATGTTTCATCAATTGTTTTAAGTCAAGAAATAAAATACATTAGCTTTTTGACTTGTTGCTATAAAATTTAGGGTTTTTTTAGTTAGTTAATTAGTTAATTAATCCAAATAATACCTGCTTGCAATAATATTCAGTTGCTTCTATAGGCAAGCTATGTCCAGTTGGGCTTATGTGAAAAATATGCTTAATTTGCAGCCAAATCTCCCAAACCCAAACCATGAATTTCTGTGGAAAGCTCAGCTACCCAACTGAATTTTGAATGGTTTTATGCCTCTGTGCGTTTGATTTCCTTCACAATCAATATAAATCAAAAGCTGTTTTCAGTCTGAAGTCTTAATTTAAGCTACTTAAATATCAAAAGCTCTATTGAAAAATTGTTAGGAGTATGGCAGGATTTATGTCAGGGTAAGAAGGAAAACATTTCTTCTGAACTAAGAACAGCGATGTACAAATCTATATTGTCTCCAAAGTGGGCTGAGGATGATGTGAAAACAATGTCATGAGGATACAGTCACGCAGGCATCTTTGTGCCATGGTTAGCAGGTAGAAAGTGAGGATGAGTCCTGAGTCAAATACTTGCTTTACACAACATCCTGAGGTGGGTTTTTCTACTGAGAAATGGGAAGGTTACTCCTCAATTATATTTATCCCAGTTTATAAAGATATTTACAGCTGGTTCTTGTCTTCACGACATGAGAACAAAATCTAGACCCTGTGGAAGTTTGGCATCACACTGGGAACTGAATTCTTGTGTCCCCCAGCTCATTAATACTCTAGTTTCCCCATCTCAAAATCTAATATTGGATTTTACAGCATGTTGATCACATGACTATAGTGAGATGACATGTAATATGGAACAACAGTAATAACATGTAGCAGCTGTCAAATAAATCCTATGTGTGTGTGTTATCCCACCCCAAATCCTTCAGTCAGCTGCAGTTCCCCATTTTCTGGGGGCAGGGTATGGAGAAAGAGGACAGTCTTAAGTTTATTGATACTGCTTTATAACATGTTTTAGAAAGATCCTTGAAAGTAAAGAGTATGACTGTCAAGAAGTCACATGGCTGTTTTATAAAATATCACTGAGATTAGAGTAAAGGTTGGTTGGTTGACTGGTTTCAGTTGACTCAAGAGAATACCTGCTTTTTATTCAGAATTGCTATGTATTACTGTAAATTGCAAATAACAATAAATTTAGGTAAATGCCATTTCTTTTATTTTAACCTGGAATTGCTTTGGTGTATTGCAACCTGTTTAATTTTTAACTTTTGTTGGGATCAATTATTCAAGCCTGTTTTTAGCTTCTGTGTGCCCTCCACAAGGTTACCAAAAGTTTTGTTTATAAAAAACCTTGCTGACTAAAGCATTAAGTCATTTTGAATGTCATATTATATTAGCTTCTTTGCGGAGAATAAAATAACTATAGTTAAGAGTGTGGATGAATCCAGGAGAGCTTTTACAACATCCTACTTCAAACAAAGAGGCCTACATGTTTTAATGATGAGATTGCTATCGGGCAAGCCTGCACATAAAATTTACATTTTACAATCCACTGGTCAAATCATTAAAAAATGGAGCACAAGCCTCCAAAGAGAAATTAAGGTTAATGGATCAGAAATAAGCGCAAATATTTTTATGGTTCAGGAATTAGTAAAAAAAATTATTTGCTTTCAGATTTCTGCGCAGGCAAACCATTCAGAGGTCATTCAGAAATCATGAGGAAATTAATAAGACTTAACTTCCTCATGATTTCAACACTTAATGAGAGAAATGAAAAGAAAACAGAGAGCAAGAAAGAAACAAACCTTCCAGGAGCTTGAAAAAATGGGCACCAGCAATTGAAGACTTGAAGCAGACTTAGTAGTCACGGCTCAATAGAGGAGACTCTTAATGGCCCAAGAAAATTTTCTTAGCAATGGCTTGAGATTACAAAATGAGAGTCATTTTTTTTAGTGTGCACTTACAGCATATCTAAGGACAGGACCCATTTTCCCCACGACAACCCAGTGAGGTAGGTTGGCTGAGAGAATGATGACCCAAAGTTACCCAGTGAAGTTCCATAGCCAAGAATGGACTAAAACCTAGGTCTTACTCTTCCACTTTAAGATCTTAACCATACTGGCTCTGATTGATTATGTGCCATCAAATTGTTTTCAACTCCTATTCCTAGCAATGAGAGAGAGAGGGAGGGAGGGAGGGAGGGAGAGATTAGAGGTACTGGCTCTATTACCTACCTATTAAATATAAGGTGCGTGTCAGATGTAGGCCTGGTAGGCAATGCCATGTAGATTGGGTGGAGGATCTCAAAGTGATTTTATACTTGTAAAGGCAGGTCCTGGGCAATAGAAGAATGACATAAATCAGTGTTTCCCAGCCTGGGTCACCTCCAGTTGTCCAGTTCCTAGACCTCTCAACAATGGTGACCCTGACTGGGTAATTCTCAGAGTTGAAGTCCACACATTAGAAGGTTGGAAAGCAATGGGTGAAATGGTCAGGTACAACAGTGGCCAAAAATCTCATTTTCTTAAGATGATTTTTTTCTGTGTAGAGAAACTCCTTTGGAAATAGGAAACTTTGAAGTTCCTTCTTCGCTGTTATTTATGGCCCTCCTGGAATAGTCAGGCCTAGCTTTGGTGCTCCAAAATGGACTGCAATAATGTATTTTAGGTGGGGCTGCTCCTGAGGACGGTTTGAAGGCTCCAGCCAGTATAATGTGTACTTTCTCAGATACTAGCAAGGACCAAGAAGCCAAAACACAAATCATTTTGCATTAATGCACTGGCCACTAAAACACTTTCACTGCCATTCAAAATGCTGGTATTTCGTTTTACAGACCTAAACGATTTGGGACCAGGCTATCAATAGTACTAATGGAGCAGATGGCAGCACCAGGTGGGCCTTCTCTGTGTCTGGAAGCTAAGCAGGGTTGGGTCTGGTTGATACTTGGATGGGATTCCTCCCAGACATACCAAGAATGCAGGCTAAAGTGGAAAACTGGGAAAAGCATCCTAGAACAATGCAATGCCAAATTACTTCTATAACATTGCCAAGATAGCTACATGGATATATCCATGAAGTCACCAGGAGTTGGGTTCAACCCAAAGGAGACTTTATTTATTTAAGGAACTAACTTCTTCGTTCTGGTGTAATCCTAGACAAGTATCTTTGCAGAGGTCATTCTTGAATGCCTCTCATTAAGAAATTGGCCTGTAACAGATACAGAATCTTCATGGTAGTTGCCTAAACACTGTAGACCTCAGTTTCTTTGGAAGCCATTTCTGTGCAAGCACTGGCAAATAATCAGGACTTTTCTGTTTAAAGTTCTCTTTGCAGTCTAAGCAGCGTTGTATGGTATTCCTTATTATTGGCTCTCCAACTGTTATGTCTTGCAGCTGGCTGTGCTCTTGCCTGTTTGCGTCTCTGTGAAAGCATACCTCTGAAAAATTCCAAAAATGCATACACAAAGTGAAATTAAACCAATTAAATTGATATTTTCATATATTAGTTTGCATGAGGAGCTGAAGGAAAACTTCCCCTCGGAGTTTTTTGTGTTGAAAAAGTAAAGAGCTGGCCACTCCAAGCCAGTGAGCAAAAATATAAGCATGTTAGTACACCCACGTGGAATTTGGTTTGAATGATGCAGATCTCATCTTGACAAGACCAGGTTTCTAGTTAGGTAAAGACTTGGGATCCCATTCCACCTTTAGTACATGAGAAAGTCTGTAGCGGAGTCCAATGCATCGGGGAACACCGAAGACAAGCTTTGTGTGTAGTTTTAACCCTTTCACATGCAGACAAATACTTACAGAAGGCTAAAATCATCTATCTCAAGAACTGGGCAGAAGGGTATCAAGAGTTTACATTGTTCAGAGTGCTTTGAACTTAGTATTCTTCTGGAACAGCACTATTCCACCTCTAAATGAGCCCTAGTATCAACTGATAGTCACAGCACAGCTTGGATTTCATTGTCAGCTATCATCCGATAGTCTATCTTCCTTTCAAGGCAATCAGGCAAGACACGGGCACAATTCCTGAGTGCGTTTTGGCAATGGCTAATCTTGCTGGTTAAAATCCACCTCCTCCCCAGCCCAGTTCGTGTTAAGGAAAATGATTGGTGGATGTTTTCCTGCTGGCTGCTGTGATTGATGGAAACAGAGAGAAGGTAAGCTGGGGGAATCCTCTAATCTCTGTTCTTAACATGAGCTGTATACCATTAACAGGAGCAAACCCTTGCTGGCATCATGCCTGTGGCAGGATAGAGATTGCCAGTGGGTATAGCCAAATTTACACTGGTATAGTTTTCTACTGGCTCAAGGATTAATACTTAATTCAGCCATGAGAAATAGCCTGTTGTAGGTTTGTTTTAGGGATGGGGACGGACTGAGGCAGGAGGCAAGACGAATAACTCCTTCCCTGTTCTCTGTCATGGCACCAGCCCTCTGGAACAGCATGGCCCTGGAGATTCACATAGCTCCCACTTTACCAGCCTTAGAAGAGCATTAAAAATATTGATCTTTGGCCTTGGGTTAGGGTGAGGTGGGAGAAGGCTTTTGTCTGTTTTTATCTCCATGGGTGGGGACAGAGTTGGCTGTGGCTCCCTCCAAATGATGCTCTTTGGAGTTTTATTTCCATTTTTGACTGGTTTTATTTATTTATTTAAAGCATTTATATAGCCGCCCATCTTATATCAAACTCTGGGCGGCTCCCAACCAACAGTTAAAACAACATCAATGTACAATTCATATACACATATATCTATTAAGTCTATTTTGATATCTATCTCTATCTCAATCTATCCATCTAGATATATAAATATATAGATATATTTTTTAATCTATTTTGATATGTCTTATACACTAAGCCACCCAGAAGTAAAATAAAACAAGCAAACAAATTTTGATGGAGAGAAAGAAAAGCAGCCATGGGCATCCACAGAGTGCGTAAAACCTATTTGGCTCTCTCATCTATCACTTTGAAGTGAAATCAGCCATAGGGACAGCCAATTTCATGCCGAGACAATTTTCTGCTGATACAAGGATGAGCAGAGGACATTTCAGTTTAGAAGTGGGGAAAAGCCCAAACCATTGCATTTATTTTTCAAGCTGCGCCTCAGAATGTTATACGGTAGATCTCTGGAAGGGTTTGCCATGATATCTGGTAGTTATAAATATTCCAAAATAATATAAATGAGAGATAATACTATAACACTGCAATTCTGGTGTAAATGTGTCATTGGCCTGGATATTCTTGATTTATTCCTCTACTCCCCTGCTAGCATATGATGAGGTGGCAGGGAATCTACACACAGTATAAAAATAGAAGGAAGAGAAAAGATCCAAGGTATGTAATTCAGTATGCTTAGGGTGTGTGCAGTTCTCTGAAGGAAAATTTTGTGGTGGAAAAAAAAACAGAAAAACAAACCATCTTCTTCAGGTCTTCAAAGGGAAGAGTCTCTCTGACCTCTGCTTTCCTTGTCATGTTCATGGAAAAATGAAGAGAGGGAAAATTCATGAAGTCTTGATATAATAAAGATGGAGCCAAGCAACGTTTTCTGTTTCATACAGAATTCTCTGTATGCTCCCACTGGGGCCAATTCTGCCATTGCACAGATATCCCAACAACAGGCACTGTATTCTTGTTCACGCATTTTTAAAAAAAACCCAATCATTTGAAAGTCTCAGATATCTGGCTGAGCTTGATTGGTCTTGGAGGCTACATAGTTTTTCCTGGTTGGTACTTGGATGGGAGACCATCAGGAAATTTCTGTTCTATAAACTAGACCAGAAGGTTGGGGAAAAAATGTAAGAGAAGAAGGTGGTGGCAAGCCCTTTTGTATTGCTGCTGGGAAACCTACATGGTTGTGTCCAGTTACAGGAGTTGAGCTGAACCTGAAGGTGATTTTCCTTCACTAACTTACTCCAGGCCATTCTGGTAACTCTCCTTGTGGTGAAGATAAGAAACAGGCCAGTTCAGATATTATCCTAACATGCTGGATCTAGTCCATCATGTGAAGCTAGTGTGCTCTTCCCACCTTTGCCCTCTTTATTCACCAGTGGGATGATCCTTCTCAACACACGAAAACTGTACAGTTGATTTCTGGATACCTTTTTCTGGAAATCAACCACAACTCATTTGAGGGCAAGTTGTTCATGTGCAGGGTAACCTCTTATTATTGACCAGAGATGGTAGAGTGGGGCAGGACATCTTGTTAGGACAGGCAAGATTGATGCTTCCAACTGCCCATGGGCCAGCTGCTTTGTTACTGAGCAACTCAGCCATGATGGCTTGCCCACTTTACAGACACCATCCCATCACAGCCTTCCCCAACCTGGCATTCCCCCAGTCCTAGCTGTCCTGTGACAGCAACACACAGGTTGGGGTTGGCCCTATCATCTTGTCTAATATTTCTTTGGGGACATGCACAACTCTCTTTCTCATTAATCCTAGAGAAGAAGATCTTGCTCGTGAGCTCCATGCCAGCATGGCCAGTGGGTCTTCTCTAGTTTAACTGGAACAATGGCTTGCCACTTCATTTTAGCTTCCCTTTCACCCTTCTCCCTTGCCTCAATTAATTCTTTGGAAATTGTTCTGTTTATATGGGAAAGCATATAATTTCCTTTTAAATAAATTAATAATGGAGCCACTATTTTCTTTCGCTCTTTCCCAAGGTAGGGCATTAAGTCTCTATAAATGTTTCTCAACCTTGGCAACTTTACGATGTGTGGACTTCAACTCCCAGAATTCCCCAGCCAGCCAAGCTGGCTGGGGAATCCTGGGAATTGAAGTCCACACATCTTAAAGTTGCCAAAATTGAGAAACACTGCTCTATAACATTAAAGTTCACCTCCCAGGAGAAGCTAAGCCAATATGGAATATGTTGCCTTTCCAATCTGCTGTGCACGTCTTAAGAGAATTGCTCTCTAAATAAACTCTATTCAATTTACGGTTTAATAAAAGCATATCTCCACTGACCTCTGCTTTATTTACATTGCTGATGTTGTATGTGTCCTTACTCCACATGTTTTCAATTGGGAAAGCTGTGGCCATGTGATTAAAGCCCAGCCACATTTTTATGTATCTTGTTTCCCACCTTCCAAACACCCCAGTAATGCATTCTAGATCGGAATGGAAAAAGTGTCATTGTTGTAGGCTTTTGCACATGTGGCCAACAGTAAGTTCAGAAAACTAGGACTGGTAAATACTTCTTACATTCAGTAAGACCTTCCCATCATAATTAATTTCTTAATGTGGGCGTCAGACCATCTTAAGCTACTTTACATGAATGAGACCTCTTTTCCCACCTAACATAGGATTCCCTACTCCAAGGATGGAGTACATCTCTAGATCTCTAGACTAGGGACTAATCTGGTCCATCAGCTGATGGTTATGATTTTGTACGCCATCAAACCCTTTGGTTAGACTCACGACAGCTTACAAGAACATAAAATGCTATAAAATGACCACAGTAAAGTCATCCTAACACCGTCAATGACATACAGTAATACAAGGCAACTTGACAAATACAAAGCAAAGCAGCAATTGAAAGATATAATGTAGGGGAATTTAGCTCTGGCCTTAAGAAGGAGAAATGGTAGCTCAGCCCTGGCAAAGAAGAAAGCATGAGAAAGAGACTCAGAACAGCCCTGCCTTGACTTTGCGGTCCTTAAAGCAGGGAAGGTTTTGGATTTACTTAAAAGATTCTGTTATTCTATTGCTGGGAGGTTCTGTTATTCTCCATTCTTGTAATCCCTGCCATGTCTGTTTCTTGACCTTGTCTGCCTTGAAGCGCTGACAGATAGTAATAAAAAATTAATAATTGGTAGGTCAGCTGAGGCCCCTCTTCTTCACACATTCCCCTCCCCTTTGATTGTCTTGCATACCTCAAGGCAGTACTGGGTGTACAGTGGGAGGCTCCACACCACTCATGTCTCCCTACTTCCCGGCACACACCGTGGACCTTGTGGCAAGGGGCAGGGTTTTCCTTTCCAAAGCCCACCTTCTGACCTATGCCAGCCCACCAGGAGAGGTGGGGGGGCTAGTTCCAGCTTCTGTTTGAGTGTTCTAATAGGTCAGCTGCTTCATCATTTAATCTGTTATTTTAGTTTTGCTGCTAAGGAGAAAAGGAAATATTCATTGGGGTTTTACACATGCTAAACTAACTGAGTTGACCTTGGAGACTATGGGGTGTGTGAAGGGGGTAAAAAAAATTGAGATGGCTGTTATTGTGGGATTGAAGCACACCTCTCTCCCTTTTTATATCTATGTCACTTGCTGTGAGTGAAAGAGAAAGCTACTTCCATCCCATGCATGGAAATGACTTATCCTGAATCCTGGACAGCAAAATTCATTGTTGGAATCCAGAATAAGTGGATTTTGTGCAGCTTTCTATAGCATTATGGCTCCAATCTTCTCCAATAGAAGAGAATATATGTAGTTCAGGGCTGAAAAGTGGAGTTCTTGGTGCTCTCTGAGCTTGGGTTGTTTGCCTGCAGACGTTTCATTACCCAACTAGGTAACATCATCGGTGTGAATGAGTGTGGGGTGTGCTGCTTGTTTATACGTAGTAGCTTGCACTGTCAGTTTTGGTAGGGGTGTGGTTTCCTCCCTGGTGGTTCCTTGATTACAGTATTGTTTTCCGACTGATTGTTTGTCTGGTGTTAATCCCTGCTTATCTGAGTGTTGGCTGTCCAGAGGGCACCAAAAACTCCACAGCATTATGATTTCCCACGATATTGCATATGAGGCTGAACTGAACTGAACTGTTCAAACCAGTGCAAAACCTCACTTGTAAGAGAAGAGCTGTTGGGATGGGCTGCAAAGAATGTCTTTGAGGTGTGAGGCTGAGATCCTTTTAAGACAGTATTCTCACCATGCTTTGGGTGAGAACGTATATTGGCTGTATACAGACTGAATGCATCCATGATACAGACTGGGATGGTCTCCCCTTGGAAGATCTCTTTCATTGTCTCTCTTATCTCTGGCATTTACAGTGCCTTGGTTCTGGCAGAATTATGCTCTTTCGTTCTCACATGAGCAACTCTTGGGGTCAAAGTTAGGAAGTGCCAAAAGCTCAGCTACTTATTTTCTTAGTGAGAAGAATTTGGTTGCGCTTTCTTTCCCGAACTGGGGAGGGCAAAGAAAAATGATTGTGTCTCCTGAAAGCAACATTGCATACCAGAGCAAATGTTGTAGTGGGGATGGAAGCCTTAGGTACATTGGCTTGCTAATGTAATTCTTTTTTCTATTATGGAGCTAGCGACTCCAACTGTGGATGTAAAATTAAGAGATGCTTCTTATCTCATCAGGCTGTTTACAGTACTGTATATTAGTTTAACCTTGAGTCTTTTTTTTTAACTCCTCTTACCCTTGTAGTGATTTGGTTCTGGAGTTTGCTTGCTCTTTTGCATAACTGAAAAATGAAGTGGAAAAGTTTTTACAAATAAAACAAACTGGCAGGTTTGATGGTGATATTCTGATTTCATGAGAATAAAATCTGAAATCTGAAATCTCACTCTTCAGACAGTATTAACTCTTCTCACACCAATGTTTTCTTAGTCTAAAATAAATTTTTACCAGCAAATTCAAACTGAAGGCATCTAATGGCCAGGTTTGGTGGAAATGAAGATGGTTTCAGTTCAGATGGAGACACACCTGGCATAGAGACATGGGGTAGTAAAAGGATGGACAGAATGCACAGAAATGCACAGAATGACAAGAAAGAGTTTGCAGGAGGAGGACCGTGTTAGTCTAGGGTAGCCAAAAATCAGGAGCAGTTTTCAGATTAACCAATTTTATTAAAAGGCATAAGCTTTTGTGAGCTACAGCTCACTTGTAGCTTAGTTGGGACAGACAGCTGTTGATCGTTGCAATCACATCTCAGTAATGGAGGATTCCAGAATGCGTGGACTGTGGCGGTGTTCCTCAACCTTCACAACTTTAAGATATGTGGACTTCAACTCCCAGAATTCCCCAGCCAGCATTGAAGTTGAAGTCTACATATCTTAAAGTTGCGAAGGTTGAGGAACACTGGACTATAGGATATCTTTGGATCAGGTTACATCCATATTTGGCTAAGCATCAGAGAATTTTAGGATTTAAGTGGCTGTTATATGGATTGGTCACGGCCATATTATTCATGGGGCAATCAGTGCTAGATAGGATGAATTAAAGGTCTGAGTGACAATAGGCATTTGGGGGCAGAACAGGTGGCTTGCTTCTCTCCATACACATAGATGATGATCTGTCTTTCCATGTTTCCACATTATTGTTGCCAGCAGTAGAAAAATGGATAGATAGATGGATCCACAGAGGTTTTCTTACCACTTAAAACTTGCTTTCTTTTTGTATTGCCTTTATAAAATAAAATATACCAAGCCAGGGAATGCAGTCTATCCAAAAAAGTTTCAAGATATCCATCTGCTAAATTACCTTGTGCAGAAAAAGGGAGAGAAAAGGGTGGGATGGAAATTTTGAACCAATGCTTGAACTTCAATTCCCAAATTTTTCCAGTGGGGAAAAATGTGTACAAAATGCATATATTTGTAGACAATGTACACAAACATCCACATATGAGTATTTATGGAAATAACATGTTTAAATGCATTGGGTTAAGGGAGAAAATCTATTGTACAAATAGATACACAAATAGGAAAAATCGTGTGCATCTATATAGTTACTAGAAGAAGTGTGTACAAGAATACATGGAATCATTTTTTTTTATTTAAAAACACATTCAAATTGGATGAAATGAATTTAAAATTTAAGAAAAGATATTGAGGAAACAATGATGGCCATGGGTACCAGTATTTCCACATACATTTACTTTCCTCCAATTATGGAAATGTATAATATTCCCATTTAACAGGGAACTTAAAAATACCATTAAGCTTAAGCAGGTGCTGTTTGTAAGGAATGGTGGTAGGGAATGAACACAGTTGGTCAGAAATGGAAAAAGAGTTGTGGTTCTCAGCTGCTGTCACAGGATATAAATGTCTAAGAGTCACATTTTCCCAATGAAGGATTTCTGAGATGTCTGGTCCATGCAAGGAACTCAGGGATCTCATCAAGGCAGGTTGATTCCAGGCTTAGTCTGGAGGATGTTAGGATTGATTCCAGGCTTAGTGGCAGAGGATGTTAGGATTGAGACAGTTGTAACATGGATAGTTACAGCCTGGTGAATGGAGCAAATGATATAAGGCATGGCATGGGAGGATGAAATAAAGGGTCACGAGTGACATATGCAAGATAACACATGGGACAGGACAGCCAGGGGCATCTGCAGTAGAGAGGCAAGAGGGGAAGTAATGAAACATGTGGTGTGACATCCCAATGGAAATTCTGTCCTATCTGCACGCGCCCAACACAAGTAGGAAAGGGCAGAGATCGGGGTGTGATGTCATGATATGCACGCTTGGTCAATTTGGCAATATCATGGCTCAGTGTGAACATCTACCTTTCTGCCCATCAAGCTCCCTGTCCCATGTATGTATGTATGTATTTGTTCTTTTAATTTCCAAAATAGGTGAGAGAGAAACTATCCCTGGGATGTCCTGGTAGTTTTCCAAATCAGAACAAACTTGCTCTGATTCTGCTTAGCTTCCAAGCCAAGGTCAGGTCAGCCAACTGCTCCTACTTGCTGAGGCTCTAGAATAAAATGTATTTACAAAAATGGCCCAGAGCTTCTGTAGGCCTTCAAAGACTTTCTTAGAAAATAAAAAAGCTGGAGGAACCTCACTGGTTTGCCTTATGGTAGATAAGTGTCTGGTTCGTGGGAGTAAAGTTTGCCATTGGTGCAATGATAATATTTGAAATCACAGATCCTATTTGTTACCAGATCATGTTGGAGGAGTGGTCTCATAGAAGGATTCACCCACCTCCAAAAACGCTGAGACACTTCCTTGTTTTAACAGTGCTTTCACTGTTATTTTGATCTCAGTCAGTCATTTCCCTTAGGTAAGATGGTAATAGCTGAATATATGGGCCTATCCTATTCCTAACAAATACATAAGCTCCTTACACAGCCTATGAGACATGTGGAATCTAAATACTTATAAAGCAGTTCATGTTATAACATTGGGGCCTTCTGTTCGTAAAGAGGGGCAAAAGTCTAGAAATGCCATTGGACAATCTTAAATACCTCTTTGGATCCCAGTCTATGAATGTATACTATAGTGAATGACTCCATGAGAATATCAGTAGCCACAAATGCCTATTGACAATTCAACATGCCAAGGTTTGGAGTATTCATGGGAGGGGGTGTCAAAAAAGTCAAGATAGCAGCCACAACAAGATGATCAAAGCTCTGCCCCTTTTTTTACATGCATCTGTGTGATGTTCTAAAGCTCCAGTTGCATGGTGACGGCTGCCATCTTGAATTTTTTGTTTGGGATATTTGTTTTTGAATATTTAAATATTTCATAGATGTTTACCAAGCTTTAAATGTTCACTATATAACATACCTGGAATTACCAATCTTTTCAGGCATGGGACACCAAAAATATATATTTTTTGAAAAAGGAATAGCCAAAATCTTCTCTCTCTCTCTCTCTCTCTCTCTCTCACACACACACACACACACTCACACACACTCAATAACTCCAAAGATTTTGGATGAGAATGCAAAAGTCTTTGTGGAGATCTTGGGAATCTTGCAAAACTTTGGCCATTTTGATGTTTAAACTATTTAATTTTGGCATTTTGCATATGCAATTAGACCTGTAGGCACTTTATTACTAATCACTGGCATATGAAAATAGACCTGATATTTTCTCAGTTGAAGCTAGTAAATATTGGTCAGTCTTGTTGACATAAATTATTGGCTTGATTCATAATCAACCAGATGTGCATGTCTATCCCATAGATCTCACAGTGTCAGAAATAAAATAATACGTGGCAACTTGTGAACTGTAGGCCAATAATACCCACCATTTCTCCATTTCTCTGAACTATAAGTGAAAAGTAAACCCTGTGTGATCAAAAAAAGGAAAAGGATACAGAATCATTCTTCTTCTTCAAATGCAAGGGACATTTCAGGAGTATGATCCAAGTTCTGCAGCAGACAGATGACTCAAAATGAAAAAAGTTTAAAAAGTAAGAAAATACTTTTTTTCAGTTGTTATCACAGCTACTGACAGCTTCTACATTACCACACTGGGAAACTATTGTAAGAATGATAATGTAGAAGAAATGTCCACCAAAACAGAAGAAATGATGGGATTTTCTCCCAGACTACAAATATATTGCAGTCCTATAGACATTCATCTGAAAATAAGTCCCATTGAACACAGTTCAGTTCTAAGGACTTTTGCTCATGGGCCACAAGCATGCCACAAGCACACCCAAGTAGCCACTTTTTTATGACATATCCTCATGATGTTGCCTTCATCTTCATCCCCAACCCATATCTAAGCCAGCTTAATAATAATAATAAATTAAACCAGTATGCTGCCAGACTCTCAATGACTGGGCAGTTCACAACAATCAAATCAAGATATTACAGTAAAGCCAGTAAAAGGTAAAAGATGGCAAGTGCGGCAGACCAAATCAGTGTTTCTCAATCTTGGCAACTTGAAGATGTGTGGACTTCAACTCCCAGAATTCAGTTGCCAAGGTTGAGAAATACTGGATGAGATGAAATGAAGCAAGGGGGTTTCATTCTCCCTCGCCAAGGCCTGGGTGAAGAACCAGGTCTTCACCACTCTTCTAAAGCTGTTTTAGGGTTAAATTAAGATTTTCTCTCTTCTCCCAACACAGTTTTTGCCCTGGATGCAACCTAGCATGCTTCACCGATCAAAAGATACAGAGAGGTTTGCTAAGAAGGAAATTGCCCCAGCTTCCTCCCAATTCAATCTTCACCCCTTCTCCATGCCTGCTACCTGTCAGCTGGATTTAGCACTCAGGTTTAGCACTCTTTCAGAAGACCATTGTACCCATCTTCAGAAATACCACAGCTAAGAAGTAACAAAGACAGAGTGGGATTGCAAGGAACATTTAAAAAAAAATGCTTATACAATTAACAAGACCATCTTTAACCTTAAAGAGAAAAAAAAATTTTTTTAAATATAAACTAAGGAAAAAAAAGAAGAAAAATCTACCTTATATTTTATACTTAGTAGACAGTGGCTTACTGAGGAATTCACTACTATAATATGAACAGTACAAAATATTATTGTAAGATATCACAAAATCTCTGCCATAGTAACACATATTGCTGTATCCTTTGATTAGTGGAAATACTGCCTTTTCCGAAACAGATAAGTCACACATTTCCAACAACCATTCCTTGACATCTAGAATAATACCACATTTCCAATTTCTCAATGTGATTCTTTTAGCCACCCCCCATGCTCAATATGACAGCTTGCAAAGAACATAGGTGTGCTCCCTCTCAGAACCTGCTCTCTGTTAACTAGGCAACATGAAGGTGGCTAATTCTGCCATTCTAAGCATCTGTCTAAACCAGTGCTTTTCAAACTTGGCAACTTTAAGAGGTGTGGACTTCAACTCCCAGAATTCTTCTGGCTGGGGAATTCTGGGAGTTGAAGTCCACACCTCTTAAAGTTGCCAAGTTTGAAAAGCACTGGCCTAAACTCCCCCCTCACCAGTAGAGAGAGCGATTGCTGATTGTTTTCTTGGCAGGTGATGCTGAGTGGGAAGGAAGATGAAACCATGGGAATCCATCAATCCCTTTTCTTACTTTGGCCTGCATTAAGTAAGAAAGGACAGCATAATTGGTCCCTCAACCATCTACAATTAACTCATTTCTGTGGCCGGGCAACAATTTTTTTGGCTGGAATACAGAAATTTGCCAGAGTCATGGACCTTTAATTTGGTCATGAGGAACAGCCCTAAGTAAACCTATGTAGACTAGTCCTGCTAGTTTTCAAGGAGAAAAACATCATACATTTCTAGGAGAAAGACAACTTACTGTAAATTTGGGGCATCTTCAAACATTCCAGTTGACTTCAAGAGTTAATGCTCACTTGGTAGTAACTTCTTTTAAGTTCCATAGGACTTACTTCAGAGTAAGACTGACTATATCTAGAGAAGCAGTAGTAAGTATGTCTGAGTAAACACACATAGGCTCTGCACTGCACATTACAACAGAACAAGTATTTAAGACTTAAGAACAAGTATTCTTTAGGAAATACAGTAAAGTTTGCCAATCTAAAAATATTTGGATTTTCTTATCAGAAGGACTTTATTTTTGCAAAGCAGCCTCCCGGGGTGTCCACAGAAGGGGTCAAAAAAGTCAAGAGGACACCTGTGGACACGACATTGAAAGCTCCACCCCTTTTTTATGTGTGTTACACGTGCTTTGATTGTGCTATTGCAGCCACCATTGTGACCTTTTTTTTAACTGTCCCCGCCACTGTCACTGCAGGTGCCTCTGGTAGGCTCCTAAACAATGATGTTCCATGAACACAATACGTAAAAATACATTCAAGCTAGCAAAGTTTGGTTTGGTGGCTAAGGCATCAGGCTAGAAACCAGGAGATTGTGAGTTCTAGTCCTGCCTGAGGCACAAAGCCAGCTGGGTGACCTTGGGCCGGTCCCTCTCTCTCAGTCCTAGGTAGGAGGCAATGGCAAAACACTTCCGAAATTTTGCCAAGAAAACTGCAGGGACTTGTCCAGGCAGTCACCAAAAGTCAACACTGGCTCAAAAGCACCCCTCCACCCACCCACCCACCCCCAAAAACATAGCAAGGTATAAGGAAACTTTTATTTATTTTAACTGCTTTTTGTAGAACTTATGAAAACAACCTTTAGATTTAAAAATTAACACCTGCGCTTGCCCAGTTTCAAAAATACTCAGAAAGGTAGGGAGAAAGCAGGAAAAAGAGAAGCAATTATCAGTCTTTGCAACATGCTTTTAAATGGCACCAAAGGAGCAGCTCCTTGTGTTTTCTTGAAGGAGAAAGAAAGTAATCAGCGCCATCTTTACATGTCGCACTAATCCGTTGTTCAGCTAATGAGAACGTGCTTTCTTCAGCATAGCTATTATACTTTCACTCCTATTACATCTGAAGAAGCTTTGGTGAAGCTAAGTAGCGGTTGAAACAAGCCACAGTCAAGGTGTATTTCATGAAGCTTGATTTTTCATCAGTGCTGAGATTTCATCAGTGCTAATTGAGATACTCCATTGTGATTAATGGAGTATTTTGATATGCTTAACCCAGAACAAAGGCTAAAAAAAGACTCACTTTTATAAGATTAAACCATGATTCAACATCATGGTTCCCAAAGTATGCTAAGCCACAAGGTGGTTTGTTTGGTACAGATCAGAGGTGCTACAAATGTGGCATGAGGACCACATACTATTAATATGTGTTTATATAGAATTGCTATTTGTTTATTTTAATATGGATATTTATATTTTTATTGTTTTACTGTTTTGGATTTTAACTGTGAGCCGCCCAGAGCTGTCCTCTGGGGGAGATGGGCGGCATATAAATTTAATAAATGAATGCATGAATGCATGAATGCATGCATGAATGAATGAATGAATGAATTAATTAATTAATACCACTGGCCAGCTTTCATCTTGTGGCTCTAATGGACGGGGGGGGGGGGACAAGATATTTGGCCCTTTTTAAATTTTCAGCGAGTTGGGGGGATAGAAATAAAATGAATGCTGTAAGCTTTCCAGATGCTTAAGGAACCCATTTCACCCTTAAATTCTCTCCTCACAAAATGGCTCCTTTCCCGCCACTGTGGAATACAGTTCTTGCCATGACTTGCAACCCTTGGTGGGTCTCACCAGCAAAGGAAGTTTGCATTCCAGGTTGTGAACCCAGCCACTGTGGTTTGAAATTGATAGTTTATGTTTAACAAGTTGTACAACCCCAGCCAAGTATACTTTATTTACTAAATTTTAGTTTAAAAAACCACAACATAGCAGCACAAGATGTGAATCTGTCTATATCCAAATTCAGCCAAATGGTGTCACAGGAAATCTGGATTTTTTAAAAAAGGTGCTTGAATCATTTGTAATTTATCTTAAAAGTCCACTGTTTGGACATGTCACTTGCAGGTTTGCAAAAATGTGAGGCATATATTTATAACTTTTATTAAAAATGAAATCCTTTATGCGTCGCAAGGGAAAGGTGAAAGGTGAAACTCTCTTCTGTGGTGTCCCAGCATAAACCATGCCAGCAGCCACAATTTAAGATTTTCCAAGATATTTTATAATCTGATCTTTGAATTAGATTTGTTCTGCTGGAGAAATGTGACTGATTCCTTTAAGAAGGGCTTTGGGAGAAGGCAAGTCTGGAGCAGAAACAAAATGTTCCAATTCTCCACAATCCAGTCTCACTTTAAGCAGCATGATATAGAATTCCTGTCATATCTGCTCTGCTGACTTCTGTCAACATGGTTGAACCAGCAATAAGGGAGAAAATCTTCCAGTCTACATCATAATGCAAATTTACCAGACTTTGCACTTGCCATTTTTTTTTTTTTAAAGTTGCACTTCTCTGAAATTGGCAATTAACAAATGGGTAAAAAGAAGGGTATTTTAGGAGGAAATGTGCATATAAACACATAGATAACTGAAAACGACATACAAAAATGCATCATGTGAAGTCAGGCTGTTTGCAGAATGTTAGAGGAAAACGGTGCCCCAAGATACTTGTATTAGAAGAAATAGCCCCAGAGGCAAACTTTTTAAAAAAGAAATTCTCAGATGAACCCAGGCATAGAGTGAACCCGAATTAAAACTGGGAAAGTGAGAAATCAAAATTGACATTTGCTGATCTCTAATTTAAAAGCAAGTTCTCTGCACACCTTCTTCTCCCAGGTAGTGTGACTCACAGACCCTGAAATAAGAGTGCCTTCTCTAAGTCAAGCTTACAAGAGACCCAGGGAGTTGCTGATGATGATCTCAGCCAGGCAGCTGCACATACAAGCTCACTCAACATTCCTACAGAGTGAAATCTGTTCACCTGAGACAGACAAAATGGCCAACTAAGAATGACACGCTTGCAAATTCCATTTTCTTTTCATGGGATACAGAATAACCCTAACCTTACAGCCGCCGTTCCAATCTACGCAGCTTAGCTCAGAAAACAAAACTGGTTGTCCTACCCACAGAGAATTGAAAATAGAGAATTGGCCATACATCACTTTCAAGATATGTTCCAAGGCTATATATAACTTAACTAAATGGGTATGTCACCCTTCCTATATAAAGTGGGGCTGTACAAATAGGTCCGTTTCAGCTTTCCTATCTTAAGTTCAGCTCGCTTCATTTCTGCTTCCACCTGAGATTTTTGTTTTCAAAACGGGAGCATGGAAAATCCCTTTGTTATGCACAGTTATTCTGATCTATGCAAAATTTGAAAGCAATGCTGCTCAAAGCATTTTGTAAGCTATTTTTTCTACAATATGCATTCTTGTTTTCCTCTTTATAACAATTCTGTACTTTTTTTTAGTCAGATAAAGAGAAATATAAATTTTAAATAACTGGTTTTTTGTTTTATAGATTGATTGAAATGCAAAATTACATAATTTCATATTAAATAGTGGAACAAATTAATTTATCTCTCATTCCTGCCAAAGAGTTTAGACTGCTGATGCTATTTTATTGCACAGCCATCTGAAAGGCTGGATTGTTTGAGAAATAGCAAGTTATTCACATTCCAGGGTTAACATTTCTAGGTATATTCTGTTGAAATCTAGCATTTTATTTCAGGGGTGCTCCAATTCTTTGGGGTCAACTACTTTAAATCTTGGAGTCACATGCCATGGGTATTTTCCAAAAATTGGATGACAAAAATAAAATCTGATCACATTTTAATAAAATTAAATAATATCCAATCAATATGATGGGCCCAAAGTATTAAATATTTTCCTTTAGGGGTAATGTTAAAAAATGCAATTTGGTGGGAACTTTTAGATGGGCATTGACAGCTACACCCAAAGGTTAAGAGAAGCATCAAGTCCCTGGATTGCATATTCTTTTGAATCCCAATTATTGTTAAAATCCTACACAAGTGCCTCCAACTTGCCCCTACCCACCCTTGAAATGTTGGAATAAGTCCTCAGATATTCAGGCTAGGATGGCCAAATAAGGTGCTGGTTGGGGATTATGGAAGCTTTAGTCCATAAATCTGAAGAATACTAGATTGGGGGAAGTTGCCCTTACTCTTAGAAGCAAACCTCAGATATGGCAATCAGGAAGGAACTTAATTATAGAATTTCAGAGAGATGTTAGAAGAGACAAGAAATATTAAAATAGCCTCTGTAAAGACACCAAAGATGGAAAAATACATGGAAAAACAAGGTAAGTCTTCCAAAAGATCTTTGAATGCAGAAGAAATTTCCAACCTCAAATTCTTATGCTAAAGGACACCAATGGACAGATAGTTACTGATTCAAAGAAGATCAAAGAAAGATGGAAGGAGTGTACTGAAATTCTGTACAGTAGAAATGTCAGCATTCAAATACAAAAGATATTCCCTGTTTACAAGAACCTCTAATAGTAGAAAACAAAGTTAGATTAGCACTCCAGTCATTACCAAGTCGGAAGGCTATAAGGAATTGATAGAATATTACAGAAATATGGCAGACAACAGAAGAAGCAGCAGCTAAAGGTTCTAACCAAACTATGCCAAAAAGTCTGAAGAACAAAACAGAGATATATACTAATACCAAAGAAAGGAGACTTAACAAATTATCACACAGTATTGTTAATTCCACAGGCTAGCAAGATAATGTTTAAGATCAGAGGATTAGAGCCCTACATGGAAAGGGCAGGTATTCAAGCTGATTTTAGAAAAGGCTGAGGAAACAGAGACATTATTGCTGATGCACACCAGATAATTGAGAAAGCCAAATAATACCAAAAAGAAGTCATTATGTGCTTCATTGATCATAGAAATGTCTTCAGTTGGGTTGATCATGCTAAGCTGTGCAATATCCTTAGGAATCCTAGAACATTTGGTTGTCCTCATGTGAAACCTATACACAGGACAGGAAGCCACAGTCCGGACAGAACATGGCAAAACAGATTGGCTCCAGTTTGGCAAAAGAGTAAGACAAGGCTGTACATTCTTTCCTTATTTATTCAATCTATATGCTGAATATATATTAAGGGAAGCTGGACTGGAAGAAGATGAGTATGGTTTTAAAACTGGAGGAGGACACATCCATAACAAGTCAAGAGCACAGTGAAAAAATGGGACTCCAATTAAATATAAAGAAGACCAGAGTAATGACAACCGATAGAGCAATGGGCCTTAGAATTGACACTGAAGTGATAAATAGCTTCTGTATTTTAGGATTGACTATCAACAGTAAAGAAACCAGCGGTCAAGAAATATGCTGTAGACTAGCCCTTGGTAGGGTAGTTATGAAGGCCTTGGAAAAGATAGTTGGGTGACATGATGTGTCTATATTTACAAAGATCAGAATCAAGCAGCCAATGGTTTTCCCTGTGGATGTCAAAGTTAGACTTTGAAGAAGCAGGACAAAAAGAGTATTGATGCTTTTGTACTGTGTTATTGGAGAAGATTCTTGAGAATACCATGGATACTTAAGAAAACAAATAAATGGATCATAGAACAAATCAAGCCAGAGTTTTCATTCAAAGCACAAATGACCGGATTCAAATTATCATATTTTGGACACATTATGGGAAGAACCAGCTCCCTTGAGAAATCCATAATGGTGAGAAAAGTGTAAGGAAAGAGAAGAGGATGACCAGCAGCCAGGTGGATGGACTCAGTTACAGCACAAATGAGGTGCACTGCTGGAGACCGAAAGGCAGGTTTGGAACAGATTATCCTGGATAAAATCTTCCTTATATAGTTGCTAAGTGACAATACCAGCTTGATGGAACATAATCAACTATACAGAACAATTAAATAGGTGATAGACTTATTAAATGAGTATAACTGGAACAGAAAAAAACAGTAGGAAAAAACCCTCTAAATCTGCTAGCTGAAGTTAAAGGATGCTAGTCTGAAAGCACCCAATCTGTTGCTTATCAAAAAGGCAGCTGTTTTCTTATAAAGAAACTTCCCCACCCATTTTTCCAGAATGAGCCAAAAGCTTTTCTGTGAAATCAACATAAGCTATCACCACAAAATGCATCATAAAAAGGCTTCAAGTTGGATTAAGTATACCCCACTACTGGAAACAAAAGTACACATACACATACACACATATTACATCAGTACTGCAGTTTTCACTCGGTGAATTCCAAATTTCCGCCCTCTGCCTCAGCCTATGGTCTCTTGTCCCATCAAATGCAATGATAAATAGCAACACACAAAATTTATCTTCTAAAATGGCACACTAATTTCATAAGCAAAAAGGTGGATTGGAATAGGCGCCTACTTGGGTCACTTTAAGTACAGTTCTATATGAGTTCAATAGGCACAGGACTGATGCCCAAACCATTCTGGTCTGTGTGGGAGAGAGCAGACTTAAACCATATATTATGGGAAGTGCAGCAAAAAAGAATAAGTGAAATGTTCAAAGGCAAAGGGGTAAAAGATACTTCTACCTATGGCTTAAGTTTCTGAAAGCTATTACAATTTATGAAATGAGCTTCGTGTTTAGATTACAAATGGGCCGGTCAGGCTCTTTGCCACTTCTGGAGAGTATCCGTCATGATGCTGGCAATAAGCCAACACTGTCACAATAAATCTACAAAATAATGATCATGGCTAGAGTTTTATTAGGAAAAAAAGTCTGTGCTCAGCCAACATTTTCTTCCAAGGAAGCCAGATTCTGCAAACGATGCAAATGAAGCAAATGTATTTCTTTAAAACATTTTAAAGTCACTCTACTGCCTGTAAAGAACTGTATGTTCAATACAATAAAGCAACAATTAAAACACTGATGGTGGAAAATGGCACAGTCGCCTTGAGAGCATCCCAGCTAGAAATATTTTTATTTCTCTGTCCAATCCCAGGAGAAGAATATTCAGCCTCAGAAGCACTGGCCAACTGCTAAGAAACTTCTAAGGCCAGTTCTTCTTGAGATCAAAACTCCAGGAACTATCCAGCGTCTAATGTATGTTGGTCTTGGATTCTGTAGGAAGGAATCATCATCATCATCATCATCACCATCATCATCATCATCATCATATGGTCCAGGGAACGGAGGAAGAGATGCTGACTTTACTGTTCTCCCACACCAACCTGCCAGTTGAAGCACAGCAGGAGTATTATTTTCTTGAAGGACGTAGTGTCAAAATTGTATGCAAAGATGGTGTTCACTTAACATGCTTAATTGTCTTACTAAATTAACACATTTTCTGGGTTTGCACAGTATACCGAAACTTAACTAACCAAATGGTTCATACAACATACTAGGCTGCTTGCACACACCATACACACACAAACACACCCTCAAATGACCATGGTTCAAACTAAGCAACTTTAGCATGCTGTAGAAGTGCAGCTGTTAGGTTTGTAGTAGACCTGCTGGAGCATGTTGTATAAAGGGAGGCAATAGTGGGAGATTCCAGGGGCTACAGCTACAGCAGATATTCCTCTCCACCCCTAGAGATTGCATTATGGGTGCCAGGAAAGATTTTACAAGAATAAAACATTCCTTAATTTATTCTCTGACTTACAATTCTGCATAATTAATTCTGCTTTTGGTAGCCAGAGAGAGTTATGCTGAACATTGGAACCATTTCATCCAATGGAAATTACTTTCAGCCACTTCCCTGTTTTTTTTTTCAATCCAGCAAGAATTGTCTTCACGCTTTCACACCTTCATACCTTCATACACTTAAGGACTAGAAACCTTATCCTTTTACAGTACGATAGAAGTTCTTAATAGGGAAAAAGCAAAATACACAGGTGTGAAACTTGCTATTGAAACCATTGATTTATCTAAAATTTTATCCCATTTATCTTTGGGAAAAAAAACAAAACAGCTAAACTAAAAGCAACAGTTAAGCACCTTTGAATATCAAAGTACAGGTAGCAGGCACAAGAAAGGAAGAAATATCCCCAGCGTAGCAGCAGGGGGGGAAAAAATACAATGCAGCATTCTAAAAAAAGACACATTTCAACCAGCTTGTATACAGTGCTACTGAAGATGCTCAAGTGGAATTAAGAAAGCTTGGTAGCGGTAACTGGAGCTTTGTTCTACCCAGCCAAAGGCCTCCCACCATAGCAAAAAGCCCTGAATAATGGTCTGTAGATGCTTATTTACGTAGCATGCGCATAAACAGAATTCCATCTCAATCCATGCAGACATTAAAAACATACCTCTGTTTTCTCAGCAGGCCAAGCAATGGGAAAAGTTGACATATACTTCAAGATAGGCTTACTTTGTTTTGGATTTTTGAATGTTGGTTGGCAGATGAGCCAATGGCAGATCTCCAGCTGAGCTGCAGCCTGCGGAAAGGTGCCTAATAAATGATGTCCATAAAATCAAATAAACAGTCCAACTCCAGCAGATCAGTACAGTAGTTAACTTTTCTTTAATAATGCTTACCATCATCATCGTCGTCATCATCATCATGCTTACCTGCCTGCCCTTTTGAGGGCTGCCTGTTTAAAACATATTTAAGATTCTGATTTTCAAAATACGCTGAATGACTTTCATGTGCTCCAAAGGTCCATGCCTTCTGATTTGGAAACTCTTCCATCAGCAGTGACTTGTTGTTCATTGGCTGTTGGCTGCATGGAAAGGGTAGGATAGCATCTGCATTCTGTGCATGCATTCAGTATACTGCATGGCAATTCCCAGAGGGAGATGCAGATCTTGTTGGTAATTAAGTAGACTCTTCTCCCTGACTATCATTTACCCCATAGCCAGGACTTACATCCCAGGTAGGATGTGGCTTCTCTCCCTTCCAGCCTTGAGGCTTTTACAAGAAAATAACAATAATAATTCATTAAACTTGTATGCTGCCCAGCTCTCAGTGACTCTGGGTGGCTCACAACATTCAAAGAAATTACAATAAAATCAATAAAAAATAAAAAATAAAGATAAAATTGGCAAGCACGATGAAGTGAGGTGTCCCACTCTCTTTCACCGAAGGCCTGGGTGAAGAGCCAGGTCTTTATGGCTCTTCTAAACAACAGCAGGTCCGGGGCCATCTGGATCTCAAGGGGAACCTCCTTCCAGAGGGCAGGCACTCTGGATGGGGAACTTCCATTTGAAACCTGTGAATATCTTTGCAGACACAGCAATGCATAGCTGAGTTGTGTTGTTATGTGCATTTTGCACAGCCATTGGAGCGCATGACCCTTTGATCCCCCATTTTCCAAATCCTGACTTCCCAGTGTGGCAGCAAAACAGCTGGACTTCAGAACTGGATAACTGGGCCAAAACGTGACCGTGTAAGCATCACGAGGTCACCCAACATCTCGCTGGGACAAGGTAGCATTTGCTGGCTGACAGAATGAAGAGCAATTGACTGAAACCTCTCGGTGCTGATCTTTGGCTAGGAAGAGGACGTTCTAATCTGCATGTGCAGCAAACAAATAAACCTCCTCCTTCTTCTAGGGTCCAGGTATCCTAAAACAGCAGAGGAACTCTGGTGAGGCACACCAAAGTGGAGGTACACTTCCAGGACACTTCCCCGTGACCTTGCAAACATGACAGGCATCAGGTTTAGTTCCCCACTTCACATAATCCTGCCATGACCAAAAGGAACTATTCCAGCCCCTAAACAAAGCCCCTCGTCATCCTTTCTAACCAAAAGAAAGGAATCTTACCTTAACGAAGCAGGATGAAACTGACAAAAGGAAGCAAAGACTCAACCTGCCCAATGAGAAAAAAGGCAACAGGGCAACTAGGCAAAACTGCAGATGTTCCATAGTCGATTAAGGGCACATGCCTACTCCCATCAATGTTCACTGCTCATTAATAAGAGACGATGGCTATTTCGAGGGCTGCTGCCACCTCTATAAACCACAGTTTTTTTTCTTAACAATAAAATGTCTCACCTTCCACAATCAAACATATCCAATTTCCCTATACGATCCCAAGATCCTGACAGCAAATCAGAGCCCTAGAATTTCCTGCCCCACAATTCAAAATTCTTACAAAAGGTCTTACGTTTCTTTTCTTTTCTGTTCTTCTTTTCTCTACGGTGGAACCCAACGATTGTTGCTCCAGTGAAGTGTGAGATCTTCCTCTTCAGAGTTGTGCACCATTTTTCACCATCCATGACAACCCAATCAAGACTTGCTTCGTTTTTGTTCTGATATCAGAAGACTTGGATAATGGAAAAGCTGGTCATCTGTAAGTGCACCAGTAAACCCAGGGTTTTGTAGTGTGTAGGGAACTGCCCACTTCATGAAAACTTCATTCCTAGATGATATCCAGTCCATCAGAAAGAGTGATTATTTATTTAGCAATTAATTAACCATATTTGTATGTTGTCCATACCTAACAGTGTCACTTGGCTGACAAACATATAATAACAATAAAAACATGTCAATAAAAACAGAAGGGTGGATGGGTGCAGGGCGCAGTTTGCTTCCTGGCCTTTTGTATGTGTTGTCTTACAAAGCTCCATGCTGCTGGCTGGGGACAATGGGAGCTGTGGTCCAGCATCTCCAAAGAGCAGCAAGTGTGGAGAGGGTGGTCTAGATGTGTTGAGGTCTAGCACCTTCTCTTTCTCTTTAAGATTTTCCTAGCATTTAATTTTTGCTTACTCTGCATTAATTTCTTCTCGCTTGCTGTCACGCTGTTGGAGGAGAGCCAAAGCAAAGCAAATTATTCAGGGGAAAACGAATTAAACAAATCAAAATGCTTTCATATCCAGAGTACTTTGAAAAAAACATCAAAACAAAAGCCTGAAGTTTTTAATTTATTTTAAGTAAATAGGAAAATGTTGCCAGTTTTTAAAACCAATTAAATTAATGCAAGAGAAGACTGCCTGGATGAAGCATAATTATATGCTTAGCAACAGCTTAGAGGCTGTTTCTGGTTTTTTTTTGTAATCAAATGGCCTTGGGGAGTTTTTTTTTCCGAGAGTTTGGAGTCAGCCCTTTAATTCTAGAACCAATCGCTAATAGTTGCTCTTCTACACGCATATATGATACAGCACTCAGCAAAATCCCCTGTCTAGTCTATGGAAAAATACTATCTGATGTTAACAAATAATTAGGTTCTCATTTCAGTTTTGAAACACATTGTCTCTAATCTCTTAATTAGAAAGGTACATCAGATGCTTAATAAATTGTGCACACTGTTGAATTCTTTTTTTTGGTTTGTTTTTTATTAAAATGTTTAAATACCATAAAAGTATAAAGGATCAAAGAAAGAAAAAGAAAGAAAGTATAGAATTATGACTTCTGCCCTTCTTTCTATCGAGTAGTTGCCATCTTACTCTTTCTCCTCTTTTTTTCTTTTTTTTGTAATTGCTTTCCCCTTCCTTTTTAACCCTTTTTAGTTCCCAAATCTATAAATCATCAATTCAGTCTTTTCTTCTTTCAACAAAAATTCCATATAAAGTTTCCAGTCTTTCAAAAAGGTCTTTATCGTTTTTTTCCCTGACCAAACTGGTCAGCTTCGCCATTTCCACAAGTTCTGTCAACTGTGGGTATAACCCCCACTGTGGGTTCTTCATTATTCTTCCACACTGCTAAATTCTTGATGGGTAGGACACAAACTCCAGGGCTGATTGTTCAAAATTCGGAATACATAGCAAGATGTGTGCAAAAGTATCGTGCTTTCTATTAGAGCTGAAATGAAATATGTAGAATTCAGTTAATTTGGGAATGCGAGCATTGACATCAAAAGGTTCTATTAAAATCTAGGAATTAAAATTTGACCTTAGCATTCAAATTTGGTTGTTTCAGTGAGGTGGTAAAGCTTAGAGAAGATTTACTAAAATAGCAGTGACTGTGTTCTGAATTCTGCATGTATTATCAGTGAAAATTAGCAGCCAAATTCTGTCCTATACACAGGACCTTTTGACAGAGTGAAGAAGTGGGTCCAGGCAATTGATTTGAAGTATCCTATAAAGCTGCAAATCGTTCAGATACTTATTTATTATTACTGGAATTTTGCTCCCAGGGAGAGGCATTCGGAGGATTTTCTGCTTCAACTGCAAAAATAACTTGGTCTGTCTTGGATATTATGCATTTAGATGGGGGAAGGAATTTTCAGGGTTGGCCAATCATTAGGCAGAGTGAAGGGCTATGTTTTGGAAATCACTCAAGCACTATGTTTTGGAAATTACATTAGAGTGGCAAGCTGTTAGTGTTATTAGTTATTATATTTTTATCACCAGGAATGGGAAGAGTTGCTTGGGGGAGGGGGGGGTCTTCTAGATCAGTGTTTTTCAACCTTGGCAAGTTGAATCATGCTGGCTGGGGAATTCTGGGAGTTGAAGTCCACACATCTTCAAGCTGCCAAGGTTGAGAAATGTGCTGTAGATGCATGACTGACACTGGGTATAATACTTCAAAATGTGATTGGGTTCATGTTCTCAGTTGGGTCAACCTTTCTGTTTTATCTCAGGCAACAAAGCATCTTGAGCAAGCACCATCTCCAACTGGGCAGGTATCAATTGTCAGATACTATTCAAATACTAATTCTTTGGGAAAAAATCTTGAGCTGCCAAATGGTGATGCTGAAGAGCAGATATCTGCCAAATATTCATTCACTCCAAGAGTGTTTAGACCATTGAAAGTGAATGCAAAATTCCACTGGCCCTTTATGGAAGATAGATAGATAGCTGGTTGACATTGGTGGTCAGTTAGATCATCTTCGACCAAGGATGGTCTAAGGATTTTTAGACTAAGGGCTCTACTTGTCCTTGGAGTATCATACTGAAGGTTAAATTCAGAAAGAGAGAGGCCAGGAGAAAAATTACATTCGCTTTAATTTAAAATGAAAGTAATTAAATATAAGTAGTAGTATTATTTCCCATGCATTTCTTAATTCCCCTTTTCTGTGTCACATTAAAATGCAGTTTTGGGAATGATGGTAGTTCTCCAGTACGTACATGACACCATCTTGGGTCTCATGGTGGATGACTTAGGGAATGAGTGATCTGGAAGCATGATTCCAGCATTTTATTTTAAATGGCTTATCCAAAAAGAGATATTGCTTTACATTCTTTGTTGAAGCCTATAATTATATCAACAATTATGCTCCTCCACAACAAAGTTGGCCGTTACCCCTTCCATGTATTATATGCAATCAATTTGTAGAACTGACTAAAGCTGATGCTGCAGTAAGGTTTCCAAAACACAGTGAAAGATCTGAAATCACTTTGATCTCATATCATCAAATAACAAGCATAATTATAGGTTCTGAGTTAATTACCCCTGATCCACCCACTCAGATAAATTCTGGCTATTTTCTCCCCAAAGGCAATGCAGACATATGTTTTCATTGCATTTACCTTCCATGAACTATGTTTCTGCTGATATTTAAGTTTCCTACCCTGATGTGGGATGATGAGGATGAGGATGATGGTGATGGTGATGATGATAAAATTTGGGTACCACAAGTTACAAGAAACTTGCTTGAACTGGAAAGCATTTACATATGTTGTCTGCTGGGGGAGATGGGTGGCATACAAAATGAATGAATGAATGAATGAATGAATGAATGAATGAATGAATGAATGAATGAATGAATGTCACAAGCGACTTGTGTCGTGGTGAGCTGAACCTTTAGGAAAGGTTGTTGTTTCTTGCAAAAAGAAGGAGAGTACACTAACATTTGAAGAATGTTAGCTGAACCCTGGAAAGACTAAGTGGCTCTGGGTTTTGGGGCCTTCTGGATCTGGGTGCTGGATGGGGTGGCACACCCTGAGGGTCCTTCTAGACTCACAACTCCTGCTTGAGGAGCAGGTGGCAATCGTGGCTAGGACGGCCTTTGCACAACTTTGTGTTGTGCACCAGTTGTTACTCTCTCTTTTCCACCTACATACTGTATGTTGCTCACATTTTAAGAAAAATGAGGAATGAATATTGGTCATCAATGCAATGGTCCCAGGGTTACAAGCAGCCCTTACTCCTCCAGCATTAAAAACTGCAGGGCATGTTTAGATACTTCTAAGATGGAAGCTTAAAATCTAATTCCTGCTTACATGTGAAATTGATACTTTGGATTAATTCCAGTCTAAAAATTGCAGCAACTTGGGTTTTATGTGTATATGTTTCCCCCCTCCCCTGCTTTTTTTAGTAAATAGATCAAAGTATTAATATTCTAGACCAGTTTATTGTTAATGATTCTTGCAAAACATTTACTGGTACTGCAGGAAGAATTTGGCTTGTCTAAAACTGAAGAATAGTAATATATTCAATTAAAATATGATTTCCCAGTTTGGACCTAACATGCTAAACCTTCTGAAACTCCCAAATTACTCATTGAGTTGGAAAGTTTGGAGGAAGAGTCTAGACTTATAGTTTCTTTGTGTAGAAAGCTGAAGAGAATAACTAAGAGTGATACTGGCAATGTGAAAGAATGCTGGAATATCCTATTTTGACAAATCAATTATTTGTATCTTGAAGAATGTTAAATCTGTTTGTTATGATCTTAGGATGGGGTTAATTCATCCAAATATTTTTGTGTGTGTGTGTTTGCTTGACAGCTGAGTGGATGTTTAAGAAGAAAAAGGTATGGGCCTTTTTTTATGGAAATGTAATATATTTGAGAGGAAGGAAAGAGAAAAAGACAGTGACCAAGAGCAAGGAGGATGGATTCAATTATAGCAGTGATGAATGTACCTTTGGAAGATCTAAAGAACCAGGCTGGGGACAGGTTGTCCTGAAGAAAATGTATGTAGTCGCTAAGAGTCAACCCTCATTTGACGGCCCATAATCAATCAATCAAATATATTTGAGGAAATTTGAAACAAATGGTTTGGGCTTGTGTTATAATTGTCCCATTTGGGGAACAGAAGAATGAGCTGAAAATGTTAATCTGATGCTGAAAAATATACTGAAACATTAAACTGTATTCATTTATGAGGAACTCTGGACTTATCAAGCTTGGAGTTAGCAAAAAAAAAAAAAACCTAATTCTGCATGGTTGGAAAGAAATTACCACTTTGAGCTTAAAATCATGGATTGAAGAAATATCTTCACTCTCAGCCTTTGAATGACCTCTTTATCAAGAACACTGAAAGACAGGGCAGTATGATTCTGTGTGACTAAGGTTTAATATGTTGTTTATTGTCTGGAGGTTTTTCTCTTTTTCAGATTCTTTGTTCCAGGTTTTTTCTTTGCCTTTGCCTTTTCTTTTTTGGACTTAATATCAATAAAAATAAAATGAATGAAACAAAAAAGAAATAAACATGAAAGAAATTAAAAAGCGCCCCTCTTCTCCCTTTTTGCAATCTCCCAGAGCATCTCTGAGTCCCATTGCTGAAAATCCCTGTCAAAAGTCCCTGCTATTTTGAAGCTGAAAATACATGAAAACTTCAGAGTAAGCCCCAAAACAGACCTTAAAATAGTTTGAAAAGCAAAATCCCTCCTTCCCCCAACAAAAGAAATCTCAGAATCTCAGTCCCATTTTGGAATGGCAGTTTAATAACTTTACATAATTAACAATGTATACAAGAACCAGTCAGAACTAGTCAAGTATTCAAGGTGTTGGATTAGGAACATGGAGAACCAGGTCCAAGTCCCCATATCGCCATGGAGTTCACTGGGTGATTTTGAGATTTTCCCTCTCTCTCAGTCCAACATACCTAGTTTATGAAGAAATAACTTAGGAATGTCTCCCCCCACCTCCACCCCCACCCCGCTGCTATACACCCAGAGAGGGAGGGAGGGAGAGTAGCAAAATATTACATCATTAAGGGTTCCTTTTAGTGCTGTGATCAGCCAGTTCTGCCTATTGCATTTCACTAGCATTGCAATCTCTTTCCCCTTCTTCTGCAAGAATCAGTTATTGCTTGGGGGAGAAGGGCAGGGAAGGGGATTGACTGAATATCTGTAGTATTTCTACTAATCTCGTGCACAGTGGTGGTTATATGAGGATTGGCATTTGAGGAACTGAGAGTGCGGTTGGCGCATATCTCTATTCTCCAAACAGTTGTTCTTCAGATGGGTTGGGATTAAACTTCCCAGCATTTCCAGTTCATAGAAGGTGGTGGTGGTGTAATGATTTAAATATACTTTCATTATTTGGGACACTAGTAAGAACACAAAAGAAAAAGTAATTTGCTGTGGATAAGCATAAGATCCTACAGAGCTGTTAAAGCGAAAATACAATTAATTGCTAAAGCGAGCCTGCCAATTAGAGTTGTGTTCTATGTCCGTCCTCATTCTTTCTTTCTGCATCTGTTGGTCAAAAAATCTTATAGGAGCTGATCCGTGCTTGGAAGCTTACAGCTACACACCAGTGGTGTACTCAGAACTGAGGCATTAATCCTCACAATGGTATCCAAGTATCTTTCAAAAATGTGTCGCACCCACTGCATGCAGCCAAACTTTCCTAAATTCCTTCTCTAGAAACCATGTATTCTACAGATAGCAGGCTGTATCTTGCTTTACTGATTTTATTTATAGTCAGTTCTATCCTTAGGGTAAGGGTGTAGGTGAGATAAATATTGTCAGAAATCTCCTCCCCTTCTTATACTAGTCTACCTTTTCTTAGATCCACCAAAGTCAACTTGAATTACGTCTATCACTTTTGGAAAATACCTACTGTAGACTAAGCCTTGACAGGTATAGAGAAGAACATTCTAAGAGGGAGGGTTAGAGTTTGTAGACTTTCACCATCACTTTATGCTGAACCCAAACTAGGACAAGATGTTGGACTCTAAGTCCCAGAATTCTCAGTTATACAGGCTGGAAATTCTGGGAATTGAAGTTCAATATCCCTGGAGGGCATTTGTTTGAGGGATATTTATGGAACCAGATTTGTGTTTCTCTGTTAGATGTGACAGAATAGAGAGATCATGCGAATCAATTTAAATGCAATCCACATCAGTGTAGAATGTGCACTTGGATGCTATCCTGTTCTGTCCAATGTTTCAAAGAATCCTTTTTTAAAAATACATCCCCCAGATCTGTACAGTTTTGCAGATTTGGGGGTGTCAATATATGTAGTTTTGTATCAATGGTGTGCGCAAGAGATGTAACTATCCATAATGTACATCTTTTAAAAAATTATTTCTAACATATACATTACCCCTATGCAAGTTTCCCTAATATATACTTGTATTAATTGCATTTCATCCTAACATATGAAATTTCTCCAGCGGTGCTCCCCAAATATTTATTATTTATTTTCTCATTAACAATACTTAACATTACTTTTGTTCAAAAATTTCACAAATGTTTTCTACACAGCTTGCTTAAAGAAACCTTATTTCTAAAATGAGGCCTGGCAAACAATAAAGGAGGCCAGCAGACCATTTACTGCTACCAAAACCATTCTGTATTGTCCAAATTCCCTTAGCAGAACCAGGATATTTTGTCTGAAAAGAAATCCATAATGGGTTTCTTGAATGAGAGAACTTTGGAAAGATAATGCTGAGAAGGGCCCTGCCTCAACAGGCCTCAGCACCATAGCTGTCCATCTGCTTCCCTTGTTAAAGTCCTACCTGGATGAGCTTTTTGCTTTTGTGGGTGCTCGGTAGCTCGTGTGCAAAGGTGAATAGGAAGTGAGACAAAAGAGAAGTAACAGAGTCAAGCATTTTGGAGGTTGATAAATAGCCGGCCCTGCATGTTTGTTATCCTAGTTTATATGCCTCTCTGAACTGGAGACTGGCTTAAAAAAATATACAGAGTAGGTTAAAAACTAATAAACAACCACAAAAAATGACTAACAACCAAATTACAGAGGTAGAAGGATCTGCTACTTCCATCTCTTCTCCAAATAATTCTTTGGAAAAACCAAGTTTTCAAGGCTCTTCAAAAGCTTAATAGGTAGGGAACAAGCCAGATATCTGGGGTGGAGTCCTTCAGAGAAGGAAGGCTACCACTGAGAAGAGTCAATAGCAGGGTCCCTAAAGATGACATTCCTTTGGTAGTGGGGCCCCCAAGAAGCTTTAGGGCACAGCTCACAGAAGATACCTAATGTTGACTAGTGGTGTGTAGGTCTGAAGCAGGCAATGGTTCTTTGGATCTGGTATGATCACCCTCTCTCTTCCTGTCAACTGCTCCTTAAAGAAGCTACAGCTTCTTTTGGGCTGTCACAGAAGCCACATGAGATCGGGAAAATACACGTTTTATTTAAGGACACCACAGGGTCATACCTCTTGCCACTTCTTCAGTCCCTATTTAATTCAAGAAAGTGAACCCAGGAAAAGGCACAGCTTCTTTAAGGAGCAGCAATCAGGCAGAGAGAGGGTGACATGCTGAATCTGAACCACCCTTGCCCACTTTAAATCTGAATACTGCAAATCTCTGTCACTAACCCATGGCAAAAGTGAGAGTTGAAACTTGAAGAAGCGTTCTTGCCAGACAATACCATTATGTAAAGTGTTGGAGATGTGAATTCAATGGCACTGTGTCTTCAGCACGTCATGACCTACTGACAAGGGGAAAGATAGAAAGTTAAGGATTTTCTCTGTGTCCCCTCTGCATACCTCTCTGCTTACTCCTTATCTAAGAGATTGCTAATCTGAGGTCAGTTCCTTCTGCCTTTCTTCCCAGGCACACAAAAACAGAGCACATGTTCTTGGATTCTCCTCCTGGTAAGATGTAGCCAGATTGTTGAGTTCTGCAGCATCCTGAACCTCTAAGTGTGTATAATGTCCTTCATGTCTGCAATAAAGAATTTAAACTAGCTAAGCTGTGTCCCTGAAACTTGTGCTGAGAGGTACTCATAAAATGCAGGGATTTGGGATGCAGACTGAGAAGTACCAGCTGAAAAACACCAGCCTAAATGACCAAAGCAATGCCATATGGTCATTCCACAGGCTTTGCACCCTTTGCACATGCATGCAATGCACACATAGAAAAGGGATAAAGTTTGTGCCACAACCCCATAACAGTGCTTTCTTCAATCTGAACCCTCCAACTATCCCCATCTCAGGAATGATGCTGCTTTGCAAATTGTGGGGTATTACTATGTTTTGAATGTTGTGAAGTGCAACACTCTCCCTTTCTCTCTCTCTCTCGATATAAGCGTGCATTAGTCCCACATTGTGCCAGTCCAGGCATGACTTCAATATCCAAGAAATGCCTCTAAACAGCTTCTTTATTCACATACAGAAATGGTTCCGCAACAAATGATAGGCATTGTATAACGACCTCCTGGTGGATTCCTGTCTGTGTTTTTGGAGTCATGAAAACAAACTTGGAAACTCCCCATTCCAATCTCAGTAGGAGCCTGACAGGTGCCATCACAATAAGGTCAACCATGATCAAACCTGCAGCTTTGATAAGTTAGAAATAATATTAAAAAGAATTGTCCAGGCTGAAGAATCTATGAAAATACCCAGCATTATATTCTGAGGGGATTTATTAAAAGATTCCATTTAAAAACTGGCCTGAAAATGTTAGGCAAAGTTTATGGTGAATTTTCAAGGGGGTGGGCTCCTGTTATCTGCTGAGTTCAGAACCATAAATACATTTTCTGGGGCTTTGGTAGACTTAAAAATCCACACACCTTCCAATCCTCTACATTTTGGAATGAAAATCATGACTCTATAATATTAAACTTCATTTTGTCTCATATATAAAGTTTAAGACAGATGACCGTTGTCTTAAGATACTAAGAGGTCCAGGAGCAGAATATTAATGTGAGCCCCACCAACCAACCCTCAGTCCATATAACGTTTTTCTCTGCTGTTTTTGTCCACAGAAGTTATGTGTCCAGCAAATAGGAAATGGTAGGGGAACCAAAAGGGGTATCCATAAAGTATGGTCAAGAAAGTCAAGATGGAAGCCACAACAGTGTGATCAAAGCTCCGTCTATATCTGTGATGCACAAAAAACCTGGCAGAGTTTCAATCCCACTGTTATAGCTGCCATCCTGACTTTTTTGACCATACCTTATGAACAGCCCTGAGAACCAAAAATACTGAAATAATTCTTGGGACCCCCTTTGAACGCCTTAGTTTTATTGAGTGAAAAATATTCATCTGCCTCATCAGTGAACACCATTAAACCACACTTAGGAGAGGAATCCCCTCCATTTATGAGGCTGAGGGCAATTTCTTTATTGCTTTGTGTGTCTGTGTATGCCTTTGAGTCAGTGTTGATTCCTCATGACTGCCTGGACAAGTCCCTGAAGTTTTCTTGGCAAGATTTTCAGAAGTGGTTTGCCATTGCCTCCTTCTTAGAGCTGAGAGAGAGGGACTGGCCCAAGGTCACCCAGCTGGCTTCTTGCCTCAGGCAGGACTAAAACTCACAGTCTCCTGGTTTCCCTGGAGCCTTAACCACTACACCAAACTGGCTCTCCTCTTTATTGCTCTACTTTTTAAAAAACAGAATATGCCAAAATCCAATTGTAGTCAAGAGAAGAAATAGCTTCTCTCCTCCAGCTCTTCTCTTGTTCCTGACATTATGGGGATTGAAGTCCAATGCATTTGGATGCCATGAGGATAGGGGAAACTAGACAATGCAACAGAGTGCTAGGCAGATCATGAGACTGTCAAGGCAGGCTGGTATGTTTTTATGGAAATTCAAGAGGGTGCAGAGTTGAGTCAACAACATCTTTGTGGTCAGGGCTGGGAGTATGCCAGGGACCAAACGATGGTGACTTCTGAAGTTCCCCCATGGCAAGACCAAGAGGAATGGCTTTTTACAGCTTCTATGAGGGCAGGGAAGGAGAGAAAGCTCTACAGGGTCACTCCATTACTTTGAAGCCAACGGCCCAATAAATACTTGAGGTGAATAACCAGGAGCCAAGGAAACAAGGGAAACATTATAGTTTAAGAAACTGTAGAAGTTACAAGGTCACAATTTATGAACTGTGGAGTAAATAAATATTCGGTTCTCATTAATGCGGATGGGAGTTAAGTGGCTAATTCTCTGCACATTTCGCAGAGGATTTACCTTCCTGCCTTTTATAGGACAGATTAATTTATGACTGCCTTGTGTAAGAGTCTGAGAAAGTGCACAAGCTCAGAAGGAGACTATTTACTGCTTTTTCTTTTCTTTTCTTTTTTTAATGAGGCCTTCAAAACTAACACAAGAATTTTGGACTGAAGGGAAGGAAATTTTAGATGCGCTCTAAATGGAACTAATCTCTCTGAAATGTGGTTGGGCATTGTGCTTAATCTTAGTAAGCGACAAGCCAGAACCACAGCATAAGAATACCTTGTTAGTAATTGGTACACTCTCACATTTGCAGCAAATATCCACACAAGTGAAGCACCGCTCCTAAAAAAGTTAAAGCAGCCACATCCTTTTCAAAGGGACAGACAGGACAGTGACAAATTGGAACAAGTTCAGAGGAGGAATATCAAGATGATGAAGGGTCTGGGAAGAAAGCCATAGGAGGAAGGGTTAAAGGCTCTGGGTGTGTTTGGCCTACAAGAAAGATGACTTGCAGGAGATATGACAGTATCTTCAAATATCTGAAGGGTTGTCACACAGAGGAGGAAGCAGATGTGTTCTGTATTGCCCCAGAAGGTAGGATCAGGACTTATAAGTTACAACTAAAAGCAAGGAAGTTCAGGCTAGACATTCCTTACTGTACAAACGGTCAGCCAAAAGAACTTGCTGCCATATGACATGGCAACTTCTCCTTTGCTAGAGGTCTTCAGATAGAGGCTGGATCGTCATCTGTCAGAGATGATCTAATGGACCCTGCATGGAGCAGGAAGTTGAACTAGATGGCCTCTACAGTCCATCCAACCAGTGGTATCTATGGGGGAAGCTAAAAAATGTTGAGATGACAGTTGTATAACATGATTGAAGCCTTGCTCCTTTGTAGATGTATGAGGCATTGAAGCACATCCAAAAGGGGCAAGCCTTCAACCGTGCTATTGCAACCCTCATATTGACCACTTTGAACCTTCCTTCCTGTAGGCAATGCTTATTCCAATACAGTAACTCTATGAAAGGCTTGGAAGCCCAAATTGCCTATGCTTACAGACCCGGGCCTAGACCACACTTCTACTGAGACTGCCAATGAAGTAAAATCAAAGACAGCCTTTAAAGCCTTCCAGAGGACATGGTTGCCTTAACACTTCGCAGAGAGGTCCTTTGCTGGCATCCACATGCTTTGCAAAATCCCCTTTCAAACACTTTGCAGAGTCCAAATTATTATTTTAACAGCTTTTCCTAACTGATCCCTTCCTATTCCATGATTCTCAGAAGAAAGTAGTATGGACACAAGGCATTTTAGATTTATGTACATATCCCTTATTTAGTATATAGTTCCCTTAATACTGTTCCTGTGTCCAAGTTGTTTTTTTCTGCAACATTTAAAACAGATTAGAAAGCTTTCGCTAAATGTTCTTCTAATCCTTGCATTTAACTTCAAGCCGTAGTTCTCTCAGGCTTGATTCCAAAGCACAACTCAACTGACAATCTAGCATTTCATCCAAACATAAATAATTAAGGAGAAAAATCCAGTTGCATCATTCTTAGTGCAATGATAAACATGAAAGTTGGCATGTTGACCTATTGACTTTTTTTGTTTAAATCTAATGTTCCCAATATATCTAATGAAGTTTCGTAGGGATCAACCTGACAGGAACGGTATGTGGTCCACATAGGCTGTTACATTTCTCAAATATGCTTCCTTTCAAAATTTTGAACTTGATCTGTTTGAGTCCTAGCAGACAGTCCATAATAAATAAAATTCCTTTCTCACAGAATCTTAGCAATAATACTTCTTTATCTTTTGCGATGAAAGCTTGAGTCTGTGAAATCATCAGTCACCATCAACACGATGCCAATATGCTTAAATATTAGGCCGCAGTGATAGACACTAAATCCAGTGGTCTGTTTACTGAAATATTAATAAGAGATACTGTTTTCTGAAGTACAGTCTTATATCTAGAGTATCTGGAAGCTAGAGCTAGTTCAAAATGTGGCTGCACAGACAATCTTGGGTGCCCCAAGAATGGCACATATAACACCTTTACTGCGCAAGCTGCATTGGATCCCAGTCTGTTTTTGAGTCCAGTTCAAAGTGTTGGTTATTACCTTTGAAGTCCTACATGGCATGGGTCCAGGTTACCTGAAGGACTGTCTCAACCCCATCACATCAACCCACCCCACCCGGTCAGGCAGAGAGGGCCTGTTGCGGACCCCGTCAGCGAGAGAATGTCAGCTGGTGGGACCCAGGAGGAGAGCCTTGTCTGCCGTTGCCCCCACTCTTTGGAATATCCTCTCCCCAGAGGTGCGGCAGGCCCCTACCCTCCTGACCTTCCGGAAAGGATTAAAGACCTGGCTCTGCCAGCTTGCGTGGGGTGATAACAATCTTACCCAATCCTGGGGGTGGCTGTCGCCTTGATGACGCTCCCTGAGTGACTGCCAATTTTATATCTATTCTTCGATCTATTTATTTTCTATTTATTAAGAGTATTGTATATTGTATTTTAATTGATTTTAACTGTTTTGTAAACCACCCAGAGTCATTTCAACGAGATGGACAGTGACAAATTTGACATATAAATAAATAAATAAATAAATCTCTCTATGCATCTGATGAAGAGAGCTATATCTCACAGAAACTTATACCTTTTAATACAATTTGTTAGTCAGAGTAGGGGAAGAAATAAATTTGCAATCATTTGTCTTCTAGAGCAGTGTTTCTCAACCTTGGCCGCTTGAAGATGGGGGGACTTCAACTCTCAGAATTCCCCAGCCAACATCTGGGAGTTGAAGTCCACACATTTTCAAGTTGTCAAAGTCACGAAACGCTGCACTAGCATTCTCTCACTTCAAGAAAATACCTCAAGGAGTCACTGGAGCTCCAGCCACATTCCAACACTTGATGGAGAAGGTTGTCGGTGACACAAACCTTGAATAGTTGGTTTATCTTGATGATTTAACTGTGTTTTGAAATATATTAAAGGAACTTGAATGCAGATTTATGAAAGTCCTAGATAAAGTAGAAGCCTATGGTTTAAAGTTGTCATTGGCTAAGGGTCACCTTTGTCCATCACAAGTAACTTATATTGGACATATAGGGCTTAAAAAGGGTATTTCAATAAATCTAGCTAAGACTGAGACTGTAACTACATGGAAACATCTATAAATTGCTACAGTCATTTGCAGTTCTATAAGAGATTTGTAAAAAGAAACTATTCCTCTATCATTCCACAACAACAACAAAAAGATTTGGCATATCATCTGCAAAATATCTTACAGAAGCAAAATCCCTTGAAACAGATGGGCTGATGAATTATATGAACAACCTTTCCACAACATTGTTTTCTGTTTCACTCACGCTTTGGTTCTCTTTTTGCTGATAGTACAAAGCACGTGTTTTACATACTGATGCCAGTTTGGACAGCCTTGGTGCTGTTTTATATCAGGACTATGGTAAGAGATTATGTCCCTCTGAATTCACAAGTAAGGAATTATCTGAATCTGAAAGAAGTTACCCTAGTCTTCAATTAGATCTTTTGCTCTCAAGTGGCCTCTGATGGACAAGTTTCATTATTATCTCTATGGATATCTTACCTCAGCAAACTCATAACTTAGGCAGAGCGGAGATACAGCCAAAAGTGCCAAATGAAACAGTGAAAGCATGATGTCCCCATCTCTAAATTCTGAAGGACTTGCTTAATCACTTAGGATGAATCAATGTGATTTATAGTTTTACTCTGGTTTTGTCCCATGTCAATAATATCAGTCTTAGAGACAGCAGCTAACACTATTCCTACAGGAAATACGTCTTTCTTTCATTTTCAGGACAAGTTGTATTTCTTTCTTCTTTAGCAAACACAGTAGTAAAACGTTTTGCTGCACTAAAATACCTTCAATAACACATTGTTGGATTATCCTTCCAAGAAAACCATCTGATCTTGCTGAATATAAAACAGATATTAGTGTAGGTTTTCCAACATAACATTTTAGAGGCTTTTTGGAGATGCATCTTAGAGATTGCAAGAATACATCATCAGTCTTATTCAATAGCCTTTGAACTCTCTGATCAGCATCCAATCATTCAGGATGGATTTTTAAGATGATAATATGGTCTTGCCATTTATTCAAATTTCTTCCTTAAATACTCAAATATGCATTGGTCTTTATTACAGCCAGTATACCACTGTACCATTTGGTTGGGCATTTCAATATCATTATGGATACTGTCTATTTAATTCTAATTACTATCTATTCTATTCAAAAAACCCCAGCTTCACAATGACATAGCCTTTGTATGATTAACTTTGCTTGCATAGTCCCCAAATAGCAAACCTTTTAACTAGTTAAAGGAACAAACACTGCAAATATTGTTCATATCTGTGAATGAAAATTATAGTAACGTATTGTCCAACAAAAACTTTACAGAACTGATTTTCAATCTTCACAGTAATCACTGTAGTCCAATTCATACCTTAGGAATATTAAAACATGGGGAAATATTACCATTTGATTTGTTATTGGAGCTAAATATTTTTGTGGACCCCAGTTGCTTCTTTACTTGTTAAGTGCTTGTTAAATGGTGGTTCTTAGTAAACTCCTTTATTTATTTTTGAATATTTCTAGGGCTGTACAATTGTAGGAATAATAACTACCTCCATATCTGCAAAAGAAAATAGCCTCATATATCTTGGAGTAATAGACTAATGGATAAAGACGCTTCTTCCTCTGTGTCCCATCGGTCTTTGGAAACTTCCTTGATAATCTTGGGGACAACTATGTTTACTTACTGTATTTCTTGACATCTTGAGAGAAAAGTGTTCCTCCTGGAGTTCTTACCACTGAGCCTACAGCAGCTGTTCTTCACTTTGGTTAGTGTCTACATGGAATGCTAAATAAGCTGATCCTTTGCCCCATAATATCACTAGTATAAGCTCTTCAAACATCTTTATGCAAGATCATTGTGTTTGCTTGCTCAGGCACATCCATCTGTAGTCTTCACAGCTTTCCTAATACTGGGGAAAACATGTTGGCTGTCATGACACAATGCTTGATTAGCAGCTTCTCCATTCTGAGCTTCTTTCAATAATTGTAGAAATGAAGGAGGCTCGCTTCTTATTTTTCTGCTTCTCAAATGAATAATCATCCTTTCAGCATTAATGCTCCTCTAATTAGTTGTGCTAGTCTAGCAGAATCTATCCAAGTAGCTAAAATTCCCTAGCTTTTCACGGCCAATCTTAAAAGTGTGTATTTTCTTTTAAAAATCTGGAAGCCATTCTTCTTCTTGACAATTGGTAGGTCTGAATTGAAAATAAGCACCTTTGCCATCTAAGGGGTGCATTTCCTTTTGGAAAGCTGGTTTTAGGGTCCAAGACTTGGAACTCATTCTGCAGTTATGGCTGTGGCTTTTAGAAGTTACTTCCTAGTTCCTTTTCTTCTTCCATCCAATGAGATTCTAACTGGATCTAACAGCAGCAAGATTTTTAAATGTATAGAGGTGGAAAGAAAGATATTATTTATAGTGAAATAATGGTTTGTGAGGTGGATGGAGTTGGCTGAGATGGTGAAATTGATAGTTTTGATTTGAGATAAGACGTTGGGTAATTTTAGTGTTCATTGGATTTTTAAAAACTTTTGTGGGATATACAAAAATGAAATTATATTGTATAGGTTTGATGATTAGAAATAACATGGGTTAAAAGAAATAATGGAAATTATGTCGTAAATTTAGAGGAAGAGTTTGATGTATATTGTTACTTATATCTGTTGTGGGGTGGGGTGGGAGTCAATTCTTTGTTGCTGTTGTTTTTCTTTTCTGCACTTTTGCTTTTTACTATTTTTGGTTTTTTTTCTTCCCCCCCCCCCATTTTTTATTCTTAATATTAGTTTTGGTTAGCTTTTATTTTTTTTTTAAATTTAATAAAGTTATTACAAAAAAAAGATTCTAACTGGATCTTTTTTATTCCTTTCCTTTATTTGATTTCTTTTTTCCTCTTCTCTTTTTGTCAACGGTGTCCTCAGAGGGACCCCTCTTCTCCTCATCCATCTTCTCTTATTTTAATTCTTGGTTTCCTATGTTCACTCTGTCTTTTCTGTCCTGCCCCATCTAGCTTGGCTACTTACAAAAATATTTGAATAGCTTCTCCCAGATTCTGGTTCAACCACTGGTTCTGATATAAAATATTAGGATGGTGATTTTTACACACCTGATGTTACTTATGATTTCTTCCTCTACTTTTTATTGTTCCATATTACTTTTTTATTCCTTTACAGTTGCTATCTTTCAACTGAGAAAATGAACTGTAAAATTGTCACAGAGAATTCCCATAATTCTGTCCATAAATTGCACTGCTTCTCTTTTCCTCCAGCCCACCTGCTAATTAAAACTAGAGAAATGTTTAATGGGCAACACTGATTTCATATCTACAACAGGGCAATCAAGGAATTCAGAGCACAAGACAACTTTCCTTTACAAAAGGACATCCAATCCAGACCCAATACATAAGGGACGCTATCTGTCTTTGTGGAGTCCTTGGAGTTCTCTGAGCTTGGTTGTTTTCTTGCAAACGTTTTGCACTGAAGATGTTACCTAGCCGGGTTGCAAAATGTTTGCAAGAAAACAACCAAGCTCAGAGAACCCCAAGGACTCCACAGTTCAACCCTGAGCTACACATACGTATTCTCTTCTATTGGTATCTGTCTTTGTCAATTCATTTTAGGAAACACTATGAAATATGATTTTGGGGTGGAGGAATGATATTTGGTAATGTTTGCCAAGCATATGTAACCCTCACCCCCCAACCCCAGTTTAGGCTGGTAAGAGATGTGCTATCTGCTTAAGCAAATCTTGGGGTGAAAATGTGTTGGAAATTGAAACGTTCTGTATGTGCACAAGAGCCTTCTGGATAGTGGGAATCTGATCTGAGCAACGATTAGTAGAGCAGGTTTTAAAGCTATATGAGAAAAGAGATGAATTGACAGAGACTATATTATAGGGACAGCAAAGCCTAGCTCCTAGCTAGCTCCATTCTACCAGGAGGAGAATGCAAAAGCATGTGCTCCATGTATATGTGCCTGGGATGAAGTCACCTGAGATTAGCAATTACAGAGACAAAGGACAGACAGAGTGACAAACAGGAGACACAGAGTAAATCCTTAACTCTCTATCTACACCCTACTGCCCTCTTGTGGTCAGGAGGTGCTGAAGAGTCAATGTCATTGGTTTCACACTTTCCACAACACGCTTCTGAGCAATAACAATGGGCGGTTATTACTTTGAATAAGATTAGTTGAATTAATAAATACGCATTGCAAAATTTCTGTTTTTGATTTCTGACCGAGATCCAAATCCTAGCTTAGCTAGTTGACTTATAGTCTGTCTGGAACCAAGTGACCTGGATTCGAATGAGCCAAAAAGCATTTGAACTGACTTGAAAGCAAAGTCTTTAGACAAAGAAGAACTTTTGGTATGAATGAATGGAGTTAATTCAAATCAAGCATTTTGAATTACATGCTTTAACCAAATATATTTTAAAAATCAAAATCTTGCAAGTTTCATTCCAGTCTATCCCCATTAGAACCATACTATGCAAAACTTACATGTAAACAAATTATGAGCTGATAGGCAGTAGGAGACTACGGCCAGAATTTTAAAAACCAACTCTTATACAACAGCAGCCTTGATATTTCCAGTATTATCTTTGAGATAGATACATATCTGGAGAAAGTATCTTTTTAAAAAATATTAGGTGAAGATAATTGTCACTATTTTACTAACCTTGCTTTTTAATTGCAGGCCTAGTAGCAAATGGAACCACAGGTGGTTTCCCCCCAACATTCATTTACTATGCCATCATACCTGCTTAGGTAGTAAAACTGGCATTAAACAAGAAGTTACAGAAATTGTTCCTATGAAAACAAGAGATTAATGCTACAGCACTAGACTTTTGTGTGTGCACGTCTCTGAGTCACTGTTGACTCCTGGTGATTGCCTGGACTAATCCCTGCAGTTTTCTTGGCAAGATTTTCAGGAGTGGTGTGCCCTTGTCTTCTTCTTCCTAGAGCTGAGAGAGAGATACTGATCCAAGGTCACCCAGGTGTCTTCATGCCTAAGGTGGGGCTAGAACTCATGGTCTCCTAGTTTCTAGCCTGGTGCTTTAACCACCACACCAAACTGGCTGTCTAGCTCTAGACTACTTAGCTGGTATTGTTGTGAGTACTGTCCCATTTTGCAAAACTAAAATGAAGAATTGCTCTCAGGAAATACCACAAATGGTTTATTTCCCATTTTGATTCCTATTTGGTTTTTTCAAACACTTTATTAAGCTTGTATTATGACAGAATGGGGTGTGGAGGCAGGGACATACAGAGCAGTTTAGAGATGCCTAACAGAATACCACAGTCAGACCCACCCCATTCCTGCTGTTATGCTGTGATTGGCAGATGTTTTTCCTACTAACTGGTAGCATGCTGAAGGGAATGGTCAACAAAACTGGAAGAGTCAACCAACTGATTTGCCCGTCTTATACTGTACATGTATAATCAGACAATGAACTGGAATAGATGCAGGAGCGGCAGGATAGAAATCAGCAACGTGATCAGCAAACTTCATATAATCTTCTCCCATCTGAAGGATGTGTGGTATCCACATCAACTCAGCGATAAGAAAAGATCCTTAATTAAACTACACAGGATCTCCAGAAGTAGAGGTTAAATTGCATCTTATGGATAAAGGGGATGCAGCTGGTGCATCAGACACAGGTAAAGAAAGATGTTCCTGGTCATTGCCACCACCTGAGAATCAAACAGATTTAACAACACGTACAGAAGTCTTAATGTCTTTCTTATTCCCGTCAACATGAATTATGCAGGAGTGTATGTTGTTATAAAAGGTGGATCACAGGTTCACATTCAAACTTTCTCTTTGTTGGAAATGCAAAACAAAAGTAGGCCCATATAGGGCCCTGCAGCTCACCCACACCTGAGCAAGGTGGAGAAGGCTTATTTAGGGGGGCCCAGGAAGTTCACTTAAAGCACAAGCACAAAAGACATGGCACCAAGACCAACTTTGACAACTAGAATTCTTGAGCATGGCCTATTTAAAAGCTGCCATCCAAATGTGATTTCTTACCAGATAGAAAAAAAGTGGAGGGATTATTAAAAGCCCTGAATCAGCTACATTTCAATAACTGAATGGTACTTCAAGAAAACAATTAAGTTGAACTGAATCAAACCTAGATCTTATCCTGACTCCAATTATGTTTGGTGTGTGGCTCCTCATGGGTCACTCAAGGGCCAAACACAGCCTCAAACTGCACAGCCAAAGGGTGCTGTGCTTTCCAAAGGTGTGCACTGTAAGCATGTTAGACAGGCATATCTTTCTCCTATCTGTGCACTCTTAGTAGCAATGGAAATGTACAATTACTGCCTTCCTTTCTTCCCAAAAGGCATGCAGGTTACTTTCATAGCCAAAGATGCTTTCTGCCTAAGCTGTCCAGGCTGCGCTGAACTCTCGACTCGCCGAGTTTTCCACTGATGTCAAAAGCATCTTTTCTTAAACTGGGAGAAGGAATAAAAAGAAAAGGCACATTTGAATATGCTTCCATTGAGAAGTTATTTACTGTCTAGTAAACCCATTTATAGCCACTCAGCATTTCACATCCAAATATTCTGAGTGACGCATATGCTGTATATCAGCCATTATCTGATGCTGGAAGCTTTTGCAGGGGTTCCCAGGCACCACTTGGCTGCTGCCAAGGAATTCAGCTTGGAAAGTTATGGTTTCTCCCCACGACTCACAGCCCCCTTTCCACTGCCTGGGCTCAAAAATGAAAAGAAAAGGAAGAATGCGTTGAGCCTAGTGCTCCAAACTGATAGACTCTTCCTAGCCATAAAAGGAACAGATTTTGCCAGTCTTTCTTCCAGATGAGGGTTACCAGACATCCAGCAAAAGGACATGTCCTCCTTTTTGTCCTCATCTCCTCCATCCAGCAGGCTTAGTCTTAAAATAAAATATTGTCCAGCTTTTTGAGTGTCTTGGTTGTTTTTGTTTTTTCTGGACCATTTTCATAACAGTAGTCCCTCAAACGTTTGTGTAGTGTGACCTTGTAAATTGCCTGCAGACACGACGGCCTAGATTTATGTTACTTAATTTATTTCCTGATTCCAGCAATCCACTTCAATCCAGCCCCTTCAGATCTATGATCATTACAGTCTGTAGATCACAGGACTCATCATACGCTTCTATAGTGAAATCTGGAAAGCAAGTTGTCGATTCTTTATTATCGCTTTATGTTCTTGAAAATAAAGATTTGTTGGAAAAATACTGCAATTGAGAAATCAGTCTTTCTGATGTTGGAAAAAGTAATTTCATATACATGTGGACCTCAGTACATTTTTTGCAGTTTTTTGCTGTAATTTTTGTCACAGATGTCAAAAAAGTGAAATAGATAGTGTGTCCTCCTTCTCCCCATTCATTCTCCTTTCCAATTTCTGTGTCCTCTTTTGCCTGTTCAGATATCTGGTAACCCTATAGATAGATAATTGGCCTATCAACAGGACTCCACCTTTTGAAGATCTTTACACTTTTCTCACAAAAATAGAGATGTATATAAAAGAATAATTAAAAGATAAAGTTTCCCACAAGCTGGACTAGTAACTTCGCATCCAGTTTTCTTAGGAAAAGGCTTGCTATGGCCTTTTTTTCCAGCTGTTTTTCCAACTTCCCAGTCTAGCCTATAACCTTGAAAGTCCCTGATGCTTTCCCATCCATGTACAAACTAGACTTTGCCCTACTTAATTTGGGGCCCAACAAGATTGCCCAGGTGCTGTCAAAAGCATGGTAGTGTACTGGATTCACAGCCCATGCTAAGCTATAGGCTGTTTAACCTTGGACTGTGGAGTCCTTGGTGCTCTCTGAGCTTGGCTGTTTGCTTGCGGGCATTTCATTACCCAGCTAGGTGTAATGAATCAACTCAGTGATGATGCTACCTATTTGGGCAATGAAATATCTGCAAGCAAACAACCAAGCTCAGAGAACACCAAGGATTCTACAGTTCAACCCTGAGCTACATATATTCTCTTCTTTTGTGACCTTGGACTGTTAAAAAAGCTACAAGTAATTGGATCCATGTAACGTACTAAATTATATGATTTATAAATCACAAAGATTGGGTTGCAAAATCTAAATTGAAATCAGGGAAACTACATTTATAGGTTAACATAAGACATAATCCCAGCCAAAGGTTCTTATTCTAAACAAGGAGTTCAAAGGATGAAAGTCTTCCTCACTTTTTATCCATTTCAATTCTAGGTGGGAGAAATGAAGTATTAAATGTTCTCAATAGCAAGCACTTGGGCCTTTACATCCTTCCAAACCTTGTGACTTCCAAATGTGCCAAACTCTAACTCCCATCATCCACAACTAGTGCCATACTGTCTGGGATTATGGGACTTGTAACCTAAAACATCTGGACAGCAGCTGGTTGGGGAAAACAACCTCCCTTCAGATAGAAAACAAGAATGTTCTACCACCTTCTTAATATGCTAATCTTCTCTGTGTAAGGGTACGGGAAAGCACTCAATCCTACATTCTTGGCTTGCTGGCTGAAATAGAACAGACCACGAACATTTTTATCATGTATAATAATGAGCTACTGGACAAGGTAACTTTTGATTATATGGGAAGTTGATGTCTGGGGTTGAACTTAAGCTTTATACATGTTCATGCTTATCTTGGACTAAACCCCACCTAACTCAATGAGATTAACTTCTGTGCAAGCATGGACAGAATTATACTGGAAGGAAGCATTTCTTGTATGCATTTATTAAAAAGAGCCCCCCCCCATTAAATTTCAAGTTACTTCCAAGTAAACATGCATAGCCCTGGGCTACAAAGCAGTTGTCAAAATGAATGGCCAAGCGCATTGTATGTTTACCATGCCTCACTCCCTTTCAACGTTCTGACACACCCTAACAGCATGTTGTTGCAGACAGTGCCAACAAAGCAAAAAAGAAATATTTAATTGCTCTGAAAATGGGCGCAGATCATTCCAAGATATATGAGCATCCTGCTGAGATGATAGGCAGGTGACAGAAGAATTGCTTAAAAGAGATAACTGGGTGACCTGGTTTGTTTTCACTGGCTTCGGGTGAGTTGGATCATGCCTGCAGAGATAGCTTCTGCATTCTCTGCTGCTTCCACAAGAGTATACCTTGTCTTTTTAACTCATTTAGCTTTGCTGATAAGTTTCTTTAAAAAGAAGAAAAGAAAAAAGAAAACAGCAAGGCTGCCTGCCAAGCTAAATGCTCGTGTTGTTTTAAAAACTTAAAACATATCACTGTGGGAAATTTAAATTGTCCAGATTGCTTCAGAAAGCATTGGAGATGGGGGAACAACAAAGCTACAATAATACACTTTGTTATTTTAATCTCTTCCCCCCCTCCCCCATAGCTTAATTCTTTGTACATATTATGAGGTACTTAAAAGCCTCTTGTCTGTTCATCAGAAGGGTAGTATTAACTGGCCCTGTCTGCATTGTATTTTGCCAGCCAGATACTAAGAAAGTACATATTAACTTTTATCTTTGTTGCTGGAAAAACAAGGTTGGAAACCTGGGAGGAGCATCACAAAGCTACTGCCCAGTGCCTCTATACTAAATGTTTTTGCCAAGACTGTACTACACTATAAAGAAAGGAGACTGGGTGGGTTTCATGGCTCCTTTTGGGGGGAAAAATGGTGGCTGGGATGGATCTGTCCTCCTCCATTTTATAGAAAACTAGAACCAAATAAAATGTAGTCTTTGAAAGGAGACAAATAAGCCCTCCCCCTCCCCCACAGATTGAAAACACCTTGAAATAAAGGTCATTGCTTGAGATGCATCCATGCATCCCATGTTTCATCCTGATACAGCTAGATCTGGATATTCTTCTGCCTAAAATTCTGGACAGGTGTGCCAGTCAGGGTGAAGAATACAAAATGACTAATCTTCCAACCCAACAGAGAGCAGCTTTCTATGAGGTTATATTTCTATTCAAACCCTTGACTGGCTAGTGGCCACAGCCAAAGAAAACCTATGCCTGCTGCAGGGGAAGTGATGGTTTGGTGACTGCCTTCTCTTTCTCTGTCTTGTACTGGCCAGTTTCAATCTATGAGCCTATGCAAAAGACTCAAGAATCTTTAACTTACATGCTTTATCTGATTTCATTAGGAGAAAACTCCTATTCCTATGTTCGGTGGAACTTAACTTTAGCTAAGTGTACATAGAATACTTATTCTTCTTTGGATTATTCTACAATTTGGTGTATGTACATTACCTTGGGAATTCCGAAGCAGCAAACAAGGTTAATAAGAGCTAAGTAAACAGATGACTAAATAAATAGATGAATTCATGTGATAAAATTCCAACAGCTGAAATTTCCGTTCAGCACGCAGGATCTTTCCAAGACAGAAAAGCGGACACACAATCAAAATGGCAGAAATCTTCCCAGGTTTGTTGTTTTAAATGCTGATGGCATAAAAACAATTCAGGAGTTGTGTAATATTAGCCTTAGCCAGGAGATGCTTTCTCTATGTAAACAATGTTTTTTAAATAGTTTGGGACACTAATTCAAATCTGCCAAGGGAAAAAGTAAAGGGAATGTCCACACCCTAAAGCAGTGTTTCTCAACCTTGGCAACTTTAAGATGTGTGGACTTCAGTTCCCAGAATTCCCCAGCCAGCCACGCTGCCCTAAAAACAGAGCTTATTTGCGCAACAGGGGAACAAGTCATTTTGATGAAACCAAAGAGAATAGTCAGGTTTGTACTATCAACTGATTGACTTCTTTAAAGAAGGAGCAGTTTTAATTATGTGCAAGCATGTGTAACTGAAAGGCTCGCATTTTCCCTGTCTCTATTTTCCTCCTCTCTCTTTTTCATTTTCCCTGGGTTGGAATTCTAGATTAAAAATGGAGAGACTCTCCTTTTATACCCCATAAACCACCAGAAGAATAGGAAAACAGGATGTCCCTGGAATTTTCCTTGATGAAATGAAGTCAAAATGGCTACTTAAGTAATTAGAATGTCGATTGTGTTTTGTGTGTGTGTGTACACACATACACAAACACACACACACACAGAGTATTAGAAATTGAATTCATACTTAACCTTTATGTTTACTCTGACATTCAAGGTGGCTTACAACATAAGGGTGGGAAAAGAACAGCCAAGTGTCTGTTGACTCAAAAGAGCAGGAAGAAAAGCTCCAGGATTTCAGCACTGGGTCTGACCTCTATGTAAAGGGCTGCAATTCCTATGAATTATGTTTGGGGGCAGTTCTGCAGTTATGTCACTGCAGGGAGAAGCTGTTTGGAGGCAACAGGAGATTGGATTTTATGGGACTGTCGCTTCTGAGCATCAAAGAAGAAAAAGGAGAGCAGCAGAAGAGAAATTGGAGAACAGGAATAAAAGAGCTACTTGCCTACCACAATTGAGGTTTGAAAATGGGATTTTGGAATACAGAAGGATTGACCCTTATACCAAGGAAGAATGTTTCCAGGAGCAGGTACCTGCATGCTTGTATCAGGCTATGTTTGAATCCTGACATGGGGGGTACTGTTAAAAAATATGGGGCTTGGCCAGGAATGGCCAGATATAGATCAAAGAATGCAAAATAAATGCTTTAGATAAAAATGGGGGGGGGGGAGAGATAGATTCCCTGTAGACTGTATCTGTGCCACTGATTCCTTAAAGGTGCTAACTATAGTTTACAGTCAGCATAATTGCGGAGTGTAGCATAAAAAGCATTAAAAAGCATAATTATTCCAAGGGAGCGGTAAAAGAACCCCCCCCACACACATCACCCCATAAGCCTACTGGAGCCTGTTGGGGTTATGTTAGTTCAAAAACCCTGAGGAGCAGAGAGGATTCCTTCCTACCTCACGGAGAGCCATGAGGAGAAGAGAAGGAAAATGAGGGAAACAGGTAAAAAGGCGGGATCCAAGCCCCGCCCATACGAAGCAGCAAAGCTAGGCTGCAGCGGAGCCCTTTGTGCTCATGGGAGACAGGCCTGGTTGAAACCCCATATTTTCCAGCAGAGCCTACCATACACCCTAACACAAAGCCTAAAGTTACATCCTGCCTCCTCACCCAATGACGTTGACATTAATACACTTACAGAAATAACATAAAGAGACCACAGATGTTGGAGTTACGACAATGAGTCTGGCGAATTTAAAAACATTGAAAGAGAATCATAAATAAAACTGCAGGGAGGCAAAGAAATGGGGTTTTGACATTTGCAAATCACGAAGCTTGAGAGGACAGGGTAAAGTTTGCTCGGGTCCTCTGTATCCAGGGTAGCCATCCTTCTCACTTCTGATGGCGCAGAGAAGGTCCTCCAGAGATGCTCTCACCTGAGAGCTCCAATGGGAGGATGTCTGTGTGTAGAAAGTCTCCTTAAAAGACATGAAAGGCAACTAACAGCATCCTTAATTCCTTCTCTATTTCCACATCCACCACCCACTTTGTCTCTTGGTTTTCTGGGCCAAGAAATCCTAGCCATGTCTGCTTTTTGGCAATAACCATTCATCAGTCCCTGCCAAACATATTACGTAAACCCCAGCAACTCAAAACGTTGAATAAAGCAACCCTGAACTAAGTCCACAAATGCCTTTTTCACAACTATTGCTTATTGTCTTTCAAGGGCTTGCTAATGACTTCTATCTCTCGTGGAAAGGCAGAGGACACTGGGTTCTTTGCTCAGGGGTAGGAAAATGCCATTTCCCCCCTTAACTGCGTTATGACACATTTGTTTAGTGATGGATTTTGTTTATGTGTCTACAGTTTTAACCATGTAAGATCAAATCCTTGTTGGGAGCAATTTCTGAAACATCATGTGGAGGGGTTTTATATTTGCTAGAAAGTTAAAACAGCCCACATCACAGGTCAGCAGCCGTGAGCAGAATGCTATGATTTTGCCTATGTTACAGGCAATGTTGTTTGTCTGATGGGCGGCAGAGTTTTCAGAGGGGGTGAGTGGCTTAGATCAATGCTATGTTAGCCAATTTAGAGGAGATCAGCCATTATATTTGGAGTAATCTAAAATAGCAGGCATTAGCTAAGTGGCAACATCTAAATGACCTTGGTTAATCTTGAAAAGCTAAATAGGATTGGATCTCTTCAGTGCTTAGATGGGAGGCCATCACAAAATGTCACGACTGTAGGCTAGACTGGAAAATAAAAACAAAATCATTCTAGAAGAGGACAGTGACAGACCGTTCCTGTATTATTCCCAAGCAAACTACATTCATGTCGATGCAGTCACGATGGAGCTTGACTTGGACTTTACCTATGAGATGCGAGACAGCTTAAGCAGAGCGTCCTGGAACCATCACAGCCCGCCACAACAATTCATTTGATCAGCTCTCTTTTAACTTGTTTCCCCCAACAGGCCATACCGCTTTTGATGGGAACCAAAGCTCCACTGCAGCCCACCCATAGAAACACATCTGGGGAGTCAAATTGTGGGAGTCAGTAGCAAATATTTGGAATGGGGCGGAAGGAATTTGGTACAGAGGATGACTGTGATGCACGCTATAAATAGTGCCATGCCTGAGGGTATACTAAATTCTGGTGTTTCCTTTGCTAAAATGTATTTATAGCAGCCTTCCCCAATGTCCGTGTGCAATAAGACTCAGATTGGAAAAAGGAGCGAATTATTCCATATGTAGACTAATGCATGATTCATGTGTTCAAAAATGTAGTCACCATGTGGGCTCTCATGTTTAGCCTCACCAATGTCTCTTAAATGATGTCATCCTCCTAAAAAAAATTCACCCTTGCAGTGCAAATAGACACCACAGAAAAGTCTGTGTAATAGTAAATGTTTCATATTCCACGCAGAGAAAGCCCTTGATGGCACAGGGTTCTGATGGCATAGAAACCAACAAATTTACAATTGTGCATTTACACACGTAGTTCCTCTTACAGACATCCAAGGGGAATTTCCTCCGAGCAGGACTGATGGGAAGGTTCAGACGGTAAATGCTCTTTTGTAAAATGCCTGATAGGATTTTACAGTTCCATTTTTCCTGACATGATTCAATTTAAAGCATTAAATGTTTTCTTAGTGACTGTGGAAAACATAACTGAAAGTGGGTTCCCTATCCCAGACATTTTGATCTGTCTTTTTATTTAAGTAAGCATTTCCAAATATTAGAGAGCAATGTAACCTAGCTGCAGAGGCAAAGAATCACTTGCACGCTCTAGAACAATGTTTCTCAACCTCAGCAAGTTGAAGATGGGTGGACTTCAACTTCCAGAATTCCCCCGCCAGCTGAGGTTGAGAAACACTGTTCTAGACCATCTCTAAAGCAGGGTTTCTCAACCTTGGCAACTTACAGGCTGTAAAGGAACCATTGGTGGCAGTTTAAAATGCCAACCAGTTTGAGAGAGTTGGCTGTGCATTAAAAACTGAAGCAGCGGGTGCCCTTTTTAGAACAATTGATTAATTCAGCAAAACTGGCCAATTTCAACTTTCATGCTGTATTCAGAGGGTAGGGTGCAGGGCACATTTATATGGAAGGAAATCCTGGTGCATTCAGTGAAACTTACCTTAGAGTGAAAATGCATACATCTATGCTCTAGCAATGCCTTACAACAGTGTTCTCAACCTTGGCGACTTGAAGATGTGTGGACTTCAACTCCCAGAATTGCCCAGCCAGCATGGCTGGCTGGGCAATTCTGGGAGTTGAAGTCCATACATCTTCAAGTCGCCAAGATTGAGAAACACTGCCCTACAGGGTGTGTGTGTGTGCCTTTACCTAGATTGTGTGTGTGTCTCAAAACTGTTCCCTTGGCTTTTGTCTTGATAGCCATTTGTTACAACCCTGGAAGTTTCATTCAGCCACTCTCATTCATTATTGATTAGATGGCAAAAGCTTCTTAATGGACTTTTTAATCATGTATTCTAAGGAACTCTGTGCCATTATACCATAAAATATGACAGGCCTTGCACTTAGATTTATACCATGGGAACCAATGCTACTGCCTGAATGCTACTGCCAGGTTTTCTGCCCCCATGATTTTAAGTTAGGATTCTTTTAATTACAAAGATTTAATGAGAATCCAGCCTGCTGCAGAGTAAGTGCAAACCTTTCACATCTTCTTTGTTTCTCAGCATACTTCTGAGCCCCCCAAACTGTACTGGGAATGAAAATGGTGAGTGACTGTAGCCATTCTTTTGTTTGGAAGTAAGTAAAGCTAAAATGGTAGAGAGGATCCTGGGGACAGGGGGTCCGCAGGCTGTGGTAAAATGTCACCAGACATACAATCCAGCAGTAAACAATACCCTAATCAAGGAACTACCAGAGGGGAAAAAAATAAAACAAAACTCCCACCCCCACCAACACTGGCAGGGCATGCCACTGTATATAGACAGAGAGCAAACCCCATCCCATTCTAGCACTGAAGATGTTACCTAGCCGGGTAATGAAACATTTGCAAGAAAACAACCAAGCTCAGAGAACCCCACAGTATGGTCAAAAAGTCAAGAACCCCACCACAGTGTAATGGAAGGTCCACCTGGTTTTTATGCACATCACGGATTTGGTTTACCACACCCTGCGGATCCCTACCTGGGGAGACTAGAAGGAATGAAAGGGACTGACCAGTTTGGCCATGCCCACATCAGCCATTTCGTGAACAGCAAATGAGGTCATTTTGTGACAGTGTCCACAATGTGTTCTCAGAATAAACCCAGCCCTGGGTTTAGATAGTGTATTAATGCTTCCTGCTTGTTCTTTGAAAGACCTTAATGCTTCAAAGCACACAAATGGAGCTGAAAATACAATGCTATTCTCTGAGGGTAGCCAGGGTCTGGCTTATTTCTTCTCCTGCTGTACGCATAACATTATGGGATGGAGTTCTCCATGGAACACTTTCTTATTTAAAAAGGATAACCAGAACCCCATGCTTCCTTGATTGGAAGCAACCCTCTCAGATAACGCAGCAAAACGTCTCGGGCTCGATCTTGGATTAGAAATGTTTATTTTATTTCATCGTTAATCCCTCCAATAACGAACATTCCTTTTGGCACAGAATATATCTAATCTGTCCAAACCACATAGAATTTGTCCACAGCCAGTCCTAGATCCCTGACTGCAGAGTTGTTTGCTCAGTTCTCAGTTGCCAAGAAAGTCAAGCAGCTGAAACTGAAATTCAGAATGGGGTTGCGTGTTACTCCTTCGGTGAACGATTCCACAGAGACAGCCCTCTCCCACTGTAGATACTACTTGCAATGCTGCCTCTGTCTAGGGATGGAGGGTAAAAGAGTCTAGATATACCACCAGGGGCCTCTGGGGAGGGGCTCAAAAAGGCCAGATGATGGCCGCAGCCAAAGTCACACCTCTTTTTGCTTGTTCCACACACAGTGCATGTAAAAAAAAAAGGGTCAGCCCTTCAAGGTAGACCAGACTAGGAAACCAAAGTTGTGAATGCCAATACAACTTTCATTATAAGGTTACAGTAACATAATCTTACAAGTCTGAATGAGCTTCCCCTCTCCCTCCATCTTCATGAGAACTAGGGGGGGTCTTGTCTGAGATGCCCGCTCAGATTACAGTTCTGCCCTGGACTCAGATCTCTTTTATCTGACTGTTATCTTGGTTGTGACTCTTCCTCCTGCTCCTCAAGGTTATTCCTTCTTTCCACTACATCAAGAGGTAGGACTTCAATTTCATAAATGCAGCTGCCATCTTGCATTTTTGATCCCCTTCCCCACAGATACTCCTGCACAGTGTGTCCTGTTAGGGATGCAAGTCAGTTTGCAGGTAGAAGTAGTATGTTTTTTATTCAGGCTTATGTGCAGAATGACTTGCTGGGATTTGCAATCAGTGCTAAGTGCTGTTTGCTGGGAATCAGTCTCCCCAGCTGGAAAGCAAGAGACAGAAGACATGCCTTTGAGGACACATTCCTTCTCAAGGAGAGGTGTTAGCTTTAAAAGGGTGCCAGGAAGTGATACATTGAAGAATGTTTCACCTGTCATCACTGCTTCGTTATCAGTGATGTGTGATCGACCAGAGGGAGGGGAGGCAATGGCAGATTTCAGAACTCAGTTTCTTTCTGTCTTTCTATCTCAGTTTCTATCTTTCAGGCTTATTTCTCTGAATTGTGCAGTGCAGTTTGCCAGTAAAATATATATATAGAAAGTCTGCCAAAAAGTGCATAGATTCGTGAAAATAAGGCACAGGAATGCCTTCCTACTGGAGAAAATTATGCAAAAATGATGCACGTTAGGTAAAACGGCAAACAGATATATGGTTGGCCTTGGGGTTCTCTGAGCTTGATTCTTTTCTTGCAAACATTTCATTACCCGGCTAGGTAACATCTTCAGTGTTATTCATATTCGCCTCCATTGCTAGATGTGTGGTTGTTTGAAAAAATGAGCATATGGACAGATTTTAGGGTGAATTTTTTTTAAAAAAATCTCAAACTAGAATAAGAATTACATGTACTGAACTTAGCAAATAACCAAAGGAGAAATGGAATATTGACGGATTTGTGAAATGAGGACTGAGAGGAAACAAAATTGACATATTATGTGGCCCACCTGTGTCTTGGAACCCTTGGTGGAAAGACCCCAAATAGCAGACCACCAAGAGTTCCCCTGCTGGTATTTTCCTGCATCTGTTGCTGTTGACACTGATCTTTGCTAACGATTTTAGGCTGAGAAAAGGAGGGAAAATCAATCTCAGCACAGATGACAAAAGAGAAAAGGGTTCAGCCCACAAGTGTGTGCCATTCATTGTAAGTAACTAATTGTCATCTGAAATCAGGATTTCTAACAAGCTAGCTTCTTTAAAAAGATGGCTAGCACTAAATTAATGTTGTGATTAATCTACAAGCTATACAGCCAATACATTTAAGCAAACTTCGAAGGAGCAATTTAAGTGGCCATTTAATTAACAGACACCAGCATCTTCATTAAATTATACATTAAACTGCTTTATTAAAATACACTTTTTTCATAGTATTTTCAATTGATTAATTAATGAAATCATAGACTCGTAGTATATATCATTTAGAAGGAACTTTATAAATCACTTAATCGCAGCTCAGTGAAAACCTCCAATATGACACAGGTCATCTTAATTATTACATATCTCTAATACAGATTTAAAGAAAACATTAACTATTAAAATGGAATATTCTATTTAAATATAACTCTATTTTAAAACGCTGTGGGAAGCTAGATAGCTACATTCTACACTGGGAAATGTAATGAAGTGCTATTGACATGCATTTCTAGCATTTCATGTCCAAGTAGCAAATCTGACCTTTTTGCTCATGTAGTTACCACGTTCTTACCCAGATCTCAATTGATTCAATGTAAAATTCTGCTGCTTGCAGTTGCGCACCCATGGGCATATCCACGTTTCTCCAGCGAGTCATTGGTTTTCAATAACCCAAGGGCAACAAACAAATGGAGAACCAGCCCTTTGTCAAAAAACAAAATTATGAAATATTCGGCAGTTTCTCCAGTGACATGCTCATACCATGTGACTGGTTCTGAGTTACACAACTCTATTATTAATCTCAGAAATGTGATTTTCATGTGACATGATTTCTGCCATTTTGGAACAGCAGCCTTTCAGAATTGGAAGCTGTTCTTTATGGGATGACAATATATTACATGATTTGGTCTATATCCAACCCATTGGAACATTTGTGATAGGAGCATTTGAATTTAATTATCCCTGAACCGATTAAAGAGCTGGTAACACAGTATCTGAGACTAGTGTTGTGGTCAAAGGTGCCAGGCCAGAAACTGGGAGAAATGCATGAACTTGTCCAGGCAGTCACCAGGAGTTAAGACTGGCTTGAAGGCTATAGGTAGAGAGATGGACTTGTACATGGTCTTGTACATGGACAAGAACTTTGACACACTGGTAAAATATGCTGGAAAATGTTTGATAAATACAAGGAAAGATTACCTTCTGCTGTTTCCAGCCAGGCATGCTAACAGCTAGTGTATTTATACAGTCATTCTCACTGTGGAATCTATTGGTTTCTACTCTTGGCAGAGATGCTACATCAACTTTATCACTATCTGTTATTCCTTTATTTCTTGGCTGATACTTGCCAGTGTCTGCCTTCCTTCTTTGAGGAAAACAGAACAGAGCCCAATTAATTATATGATGGCAATTTCTCCAGCCGTTTTTAAACAATTTTCATTCAGGCTGAAAGAAAAGAGACAGCTTTCGTGGTTGCTTTAAGGAAATGAAAATTCTCATGGCGGAGGTAGAAGGCTGTAGCACAAGATGGTTGAGAGATATGTGCGGTTGACCTCTCTTTCTACAGGTATCTCTCTGAGCCAGAGGCATATCCAAAGGGGTATAGATAATGGCACAATATGTAGGTCAAATGTTCCCAGCTACTGCTACTTCTTCCGTGGTCCATGAATCTCCATTAGATGCTACTGCTACTGAGTTTGGCAATGTTCAGGCATTCCTCTGAAGACATGGAGAACTTAAATCAGGGAAAGAATATGAACTTAAATGCACATTCATCCCCTGTCCCCCAGGACCAATATATTCAGGCAGGAAGTCTGAAGGGGAGCTGTGTTTGCTTGAATACAAAGTTACTGGCATGATCTAACTTCCTGCTTTAACTGGGTTCCAGATCACGCAGCAAGCTGTGTTACAGCTCAAGTGAATACTCCTCCCCTTCCCACCTGAATACATGGAGACTAGAGAGGGACAGGAATAAGGGTGCAGATTTAGCCCTGTGCTTCTACTACGAGTCCTTAATGTGTTAAGGAAGATGCCTGAATAGGGTTTTCCTGTTGCAATATTCTGCAATCTGGCTGTCTCCTTTGCCTTGAGAGTAAAGAGAAGATTGTGCTGCATTGACTCTAAGAGTGCTCTAAGGGCAACTCTTACCAGATGAGGTATGAAGGAGATTTCCACAAAGTAACTGCATCCTACCATATTTGTGACTCAATATAAACTATAATGTGTTTGGTTTTTCTGCCTCAACTATTAAAATATCTTCAGCCTACTTCTGTGTCTGGGGTTTACCTTCAGAGAGCAAATGTTTACAAGACACTCTACCCAACTTCTCTTTATGGAACACTACGCAGGCCTTGCCTTTTCCCTGGCCTTCTGGTTTTGCAATTTTATTGCTATGCAGAAGCGTTTTGTCCTGTGGGCACATGCCCACAGTCTAAAGGCATATAGTCCAGGCAATACTCACTGAAAATCAGTCCTCTGTCTGTGGATATATGACTTGTCCAGTAGGTTGTGTAAAGATGGTGTGGTGGAATTTCCTCCCAGGCCCTTGGTTGATCCACAGATGAATTTTGTTTAAAATGTCCATCTGCAGAGAATTGGCAAAGGGGTTACCATACATCCTGTACACACCTACTAAATTGGAACATGGAGAATGGAGCTTTCATACAGTGTTGTTCCTCTGATTGATCACACACCTAAACATGTCTGAATAATCACTGCACACAAGCAAAGCGGATTCCCCTCCCAAAGAAACAAATACAAAAAAAGTCTATGCCTGGGGGGATAAATAATATACATTTCAGGGAGCATAATATCTAAATAACATTTAAGTTAATGGTTTCCATACTGTGCATCAGAGACCACAGATCAAAGAATAACAAGAACGACTAAGCCACCATATTAGCTGTACCAACAATGTTCTGCTTTGTGCAGTAGGAAAGACCTTGGCAATAGTCTTTCCCTTTTCCTCTGCCAAGGTTTTGGCACTGAACAGTTGTCAGCAATTCAAGCCAGAAAAGTGGTGCATTCCATGATTTCAAAAGTAAAGCTTGCCTTGCCTGTGTCAAGCACAGGAAATTGCTGGAGCATCACCATTACTAAGAAAATGGTGCTTCTGAGCAGTGGCTGTTGACTCACCCGACAAAGGAGAATTTACAATAAGATTAGGGCCAAATTATTAATGGTAGGTGAACTCAAGGAATTAGATCTCAAACAACTGAACTATCTTCTTGCAAATGTGTTTCCAACTGTTAGCAACAGATTGTTACTTTTGCCCTGTTGTCATTTAAACTAAGAAATAAATGTTTAAATTCTGTGTGCTAGGTCTGGCTTTATCTTGTTTTAACCGTCTTATATCTAATACTCTTTTTATTACTTCATTTTACAATCTGACTATTCTACTATTATTTTATTGTATTTTATGGTATGTTATACAGTATATTATGACCTGTGGTTACAACAATAAACTTATTTACTTACAAAGGAGAAGGTTGGATGGAACATCAGCTGACCTATTCAGGGTGCCGATTGATTGATTGATTGATTGATTGATTGATTGACAAATAGATGTTGTAAAGTTTGCTCTAGACTAGAGCATCTTCAGAGTCCAGTAAGACCATAGAGATTACTTCTGTCCTCCTCAGCTCCAAACTCTTCCTAACCTTTGAACTTCTCACTTGAGTGTCAAATTCATCCAAGAAGAATGGAGGACATGAGGATGTCCTCTTCCACTGTTGCTTCCTAGCAGCAGCTGATATTTAAAACATAATGCCAGCTTTTAGGACTTGATGCCACTTGCCCAAAGAGGGGAGGATACTTGCCACTGTGAAAGCACTCAACAAATTTGTGGACCCCTCACATGTAATAGCCAATTTCCAGTGTTCTAGTTCTACGCCATCAATAATATATAAAGCTGTAGATATCCTTACACAGAGGGGGGAATTGACTGTAACTTTCCAAGAAGCTGGAATTACACCATTACTGATGGGGGGGAACTACATGTGAGATTTAATTCTTAACACCATCAAAAGAAAACAACTACATATCAGGTTTGTCTGTTACCAAAACAAGAGACAGGTGGAAACCAGGCCATCCATCCATCCAAGAGAGAGAGTCATCCAACCTGTCACATAACCTCAGCAGGAGAAAGAGGTACAAGAATGTGAACATTGATTTCACTATAAAAAGATCTCATATTTGATAAACAGCAATTGCTGGAATTCTTTTATAATGACTTCTTAGCTTTTTTACAATAAAGCTACTTATCAGAAATGCCTGGATTCTTGTGTCCTGCTTAGTTAGTTCCTGTCCAGCTTGTTGGGAGAAGCCTAACTTTAGGCAGCTCCCAAGAATTTTCAGAATACACAGGCCTCTGCTGCACATGGGTGCACAGACAAATACATACAAATGCCCATCATAAATACACATTTTATTTCTATAGCTAGGTCCCAAATTAAAGCTTCCATTCCCTTTATTGCACTCAGATGTGGATACAAGGCCAAATCTCTTCCATCCGTGAGAAAGAACAATAGCCCAAATGTCACTCTTTGACTGTCTCTCCTAAGCTGGATGGTGGCAGGTCTCGTGTTATGAATGATAAGGAATCTCTGGAGTGGAAACCCAAACTCTTTTCTTAATTCCAACAGTGGGTTCACTTCTGTGTCTTCAGTCAGAGGCCATTCCTTCCACCTCATCTGATTATAGTATCTTCCATGTCCCAGATACCCAGCTGGATTGTGGACGAGGTAGGGTGGAAACCCTGCAAAGATGGCATTCTTTTGGGAACTCTTCCCAACATATGGAGACTTAATTCTTGCTACAAGCTAGGACAGTTCCTGGCGTGAATGGAAAATGTACTTCAACTCTCTGTGGTCTCCCTCTGGCTTCCTTCCTTTGCCATATTATTCTTGAACAGCATGCAAAAGGCTCTACACTGCTAGCTCCATTTTGTCAATCCAGTCCAACCCTGCCTGGCTTCTGGGTGGTCTTGGTGAAAGAGGAGAAAAACCACATGGTGCCAGGGTGATATAATAAGCACAATAAACACTGATGTTGCTGTGTCAGGGGCCCTCCAATTTTTAACAATGAGATGTTTCCACCAAGCTTTCCTTTCTTTCTTTTTCTCTCTCTCTCTCTCTCTCGCCCTTCCTTCCTTCCTTCCTTCCTTCCTTCCTTCCTTCCTTCCTTCCTTCCTTCCTTCCTTCCTTCCTTCCTTCCTTCCTTCCTTCCTTCCTCCCTCCCTCCCTCCCTCCCTCCCTCCCTCCCTCATCTTTTTCACTCTCAGGTGCCTTTGGTGATCATGCTATACAATTTGAAGCATCATTACAAGCCTGGCCAGGATCATTTACACCAATATTTACACTAACTTCTAAAGCTTACAGTCTAACAAGCGGGATTTGGCCTGGAGATGACTGAGAAGTCAAATCCAAGCACAAGAAGGCTTTATTCAAGTATCTGTTTGTGTGTGTGTGTGTGTGTGTGTGTGTGTGAATTCATATACCTTATAACTATTTGCAAGGAAGAGTCCAGATTTAATTTTCTAAATATTTAAATTGGATTATAGTAGCCTGCAATATGATGGGAAATAAAGACCTTTTCTGCTCACTGATGTTGAGACAGTACATAAATAAATACTTGCACCCATAAATGCTCTTTCCATAGCCACACAGGTACCAATTTCACAGGCTTTGCCAATGGTCTTTAGTCTTGCCCAGGCACTGGCATCATGATTACTTCCTCTTTCACCAAATGGCTTTTATAGCTTTGGCCACTCACCCACACTGGCTAGGAATTATGGAACCATTATTATCCACATATCTGGAGGTTCACTAAGGTAGGGGAAGTGGAGTCAGAGAGTTAGCTGGGAAAAAGAACCAGTTTTAGTAGAGGGGGATGCATCACTTTTTGGAAAGTCTGAAAGCTATAGCTTAGTTTTCAGTAATATGTTTGGGTCCAAGTAGGTGCAGTCAAGTCTGAAGCTAAATTTCATACAATCACAGAAACATGGAATGTAAGCTGGAAGAGAAGTGCAATGCAATTTACATGTAAGTCAGGTTAGAGTAAAAGGTAAATTTAAGTAGAGCTAGAATATAACTAGGCTCTATATATTTAATGATTTCTCTCTTCTGACACACTTGGTGCAACTTTGGGAAAGTTTTTAGAAGCAGCCCAGGAAGAAAGGACCGCCAGAGCTCCATCTATTTAAAGAACTGCTGAATCCTTGCTGGGGAGCTTGATATCCAGCCACCTGGCCCCTGAGTTCTGGTGGCTCTCCCCAGCCTTGAGTAGAGATGGAAGAAAACTCCCCCCTGGATTTCACTGGCATCGCATTTACAAGATCAGTCAGAAGGTACTCTAATGCAGCACGAATGGTGACACTGAACAGGTAGAAGCAGAGGCATTACCACCCATCTCTTGTGGGTCAAAAATTCTCACCGAAAACCATTTGTATATAAAGCTTACTTCTGAAAAAGAGTATGTGTCCCTGAATGCTAGGTACAAAGCAGGATAATTACATTTTTAAAAGATGAGGATACACTGAGAAAATATGGTGTAGTGGTTAAAGCGTTGGGCCGGGACGAGGGTGATCCATCTTCACATCCAGCCTCAGCCACAGAGGCTCAGTGGGCAATTTTGAGCCAATCTCCTTCACTTCCTTTTCCATCCAACCTGTTTGTTGTTGTTGTGGGAATCAAATGAAGCCACTTCAAGCTCTTGGAGAAAAAGCGAGATATAAATCTAACAAGTGCGCATTGGGAAAATTTATTTTAAAAATAACAATGTTAAGTAAATTTACATTTGGGGAGAAAAACAGTTACCTTAGGAAACTTGATATTGAATTCTATATGCTTGAAGGGACTTTTTTTTTAAAGAAAGCTCTAAATGTTAGGGATAGTTGGCCATTAAAACAAATTCAGATTTTTAATTTTTTTTAATCTGTTTTTTTTAAAAAATCAGTGGAATGGAATACTAACTTCTAGCCAGTAAAAGGAATCAGATTTATTCTGACCAACAGAGTTCTAATCTTCATGGCATGTTTTGCAATGCCAGGCATTTTTTCAGAACTAGGCGTCTTGTTACAATGCTTTTCTGAACTACTAATAATGCTGCTTTTCATAAGGATGAATCAAATGAGTGTCATCTGTTCACTGGGGAACCATCTGTGAGGCATTCCAAGGAATCTCTCCTGGAAAAGTGTATAGCGATGATGTTCAGGAAGCCCCCCACACCTCATGCTTATTGCTCTGTGGAATAAACACTCAAATGCCCCATTTCTTTTAAGATAATTTTTTTTTTTTGCTTATAACTGCTGAAGGTGGAAAGAGACATTTTGAAATAGATTGGTATGTTCATGCATGCAAATACATAAAATATGACTTTCCTCAACAGATGGGGAGGATCGCTTTCTCTGTCTTTTTTAATTACCCAGATCCTTATTTTCGTATTAGCCATGCAGATTCCTGATGGGAATTGAATATGAACCCAGTACTGCAGCTTTCCTGTACTGAGGAAAAGACAAAAGATTTGTTCAGCAAGGCCTTTCCCTAAAACTGAGCTCAACCTAGGATGTTTTGCTGCTCATAAATTTTCCATTGTTCTTAGGTTGCGTTGACTTGATTTTACATGAATAATATTTTTATTCAGTGTTTTAAAATATGTGTGCCAATTTGTAAAGCTTTCCAGGAAAAGAAAGGGAGTAAGAAAATTACAGACTTTTTGTGGAAATTGGCTCTTCCAACTTTTGGCAAATCCAGAATTTGGAAATATAATATAGTGGATTTTTCACTAAATCAGATATGTACTACCACACGTATTTATTTCTAGGGCAAGGCCATTTTGATCTGTCGCAGTGAGAAACAACAAACTCCTACCACAGTACAATAGCTAAGGTACTCTCTACAGCCTTTATAGGTATAACAATACAGTAATCTTTATCTTTGTAAGTTTGGTTTTTATAACTTTTAATTATGTATTTCTGATTTTAGTTTGTTGTTAGCCACCCAGAGTCCCCCGGGGAGATGGGCGGGGACAAGTCTATTAAATAAATAAAATAAAAATAAAATTCCCATTGTTTGCAGCAAGCACAGTGGGAGCTATAATCCAATAATAGATTCAGTGACTTAAAACCTGGCTAAAATAATACATTAAATCACCATCATAGTTAAACCATTCAAATAATTAAATTAAGATGTATCTTGACACCTTTAAACATTTTAATGGGTTTTTTTGAGATATACAAGAAACACAAGAACTGTGGTGCTGGAGAAGACTCTTAAGAGTCCCCTGGACTGCTAGGAGGTCAAACCAGTCAATCTTAAAGGAAATCAACCCTGATTGCTCATTGGAAGGATCGATAATGAAGCTCAAGCTCAGATACTTGGTCACCTAATGCGAAGAGAGGACTCTTTGGAAAAGACCCTGATGCTGGGAAAGATTGAAGGCAAAAGGAGAAGAGGACGGCAGAGGATGAGATGGTTAGATAGCATCACTGAAGCAATGAGGATGAAACTGAGCAAACTCAGGGAGGCAGTGAAGGACAGGAAGGCCTGGCGCGATATGGTTCATGGGGTCACAAAGAGTCGGACACGACTTAACGACTGAACAACAACAACAAGAAAAAAACATACACCGGAGATGTAAATGTTCTTTTGCCCCATAGAATAAATATTAACAAATTTAGAACTGTTCCCTGTATTCTCAGTTAAAATCTTTAAACTCAAGATGATTCTACATTAATTATGACTCAAATATCTCCAAAAAGAGGTGGCTGAAATAGTGGTGGTGCCTGTTCACCTATATTTATCAGAGTAGTCAAAATTCAACAAATATTCTGTAATTGCTCATTGATTCACCTCTCTGCCCTGTAAAACCAATCTTTCAAAAAAGCAATGAAACAGAGTGTCTGTGGCCAACTTGAATAAATAGTTCTACTCCATTTTTCCTATATTGCATCATGATACATAAAAAACACTAATTATAGTGTTACCTCTTAGGATGACTTTTTGTAACAAGTTCTAAAAGAGTTTATGAAGCTAAAGAAAGATTGAGTGTGATAATCTAAGACTGGATTATGTTCTCCAATTACTTCCGTTCAAAATTTTGATGCACTGGGGCATTGCCACCACATATGAAACCACCTATCAAGGACAATAAGCCTTCTGCATTTTGTCACCTTTCTAAAAGGAAATATATATAGATATATAGGAATGCATACTAACATGGCTGTGAGGAAGAACCCTACAACACTTAGCATCCCGCACCAATAACCATGCTTAGCTGGAGTTGCTTGGAGCTGATTCTCCCATTCCTACATCAGAATAAGGTAGCGGTTGAAGCATAGGAAGATCCTTGCTGTTACCTGCCCCAGTAACCCACCAGGTGATTTCAGCAACACCCTGACAAGCCACATAGATTCTTTTTATTTGCTAATTCTATACTATGGCCCTAGTATAGAACATTATGCACATGTGTGAACTTGGCCAAGCAAATTCTAAACGTTCTTGATTTTCCATGATAGATTTTAAAATTTCCTTTGGCTAAAAACAGATGGAAAATATGTCCAGCTATTTAGCCAAATCTTACCCCTCCCACCCCTACTCTCACCCCCTATGATGTCAGAATAAGGAGGAGCAATTATATTACAGTAATGATTTTCTCTTACACGTTTGTCATGCTTATTGCATTTCCCCAAACCGCACTGGCTGTTGCTTCTTTTAGTGTACTCCAGAGATTTGGCCCAAATCTCATTTTACTGATGTCACATTGGAATGGATTAATGGGAATGTAAGGGAACACGGGCTTACATAGTTTGGGTTGATTAATCATCTCAGGCTTGTTTTGACCGCTTGCAAATAGCCTGGGCGTGCTAGGCCCTGCTTGCATCAAAATGTAAACAGCTGCTCTGAGTACAATGGATTTGTGAGGGTGTCTTCGTAACTGTTTGTTTCTTTGAAAGGAGGTTGGAATTTGAGGGGGGAATTAAGGGGGAGCCCAGCACAAAAATTAAAGATGGCAAATGGCAGCTAAATCATAGGAAAGCAGGAAAAGGGGAGGAGGAAGAGTTTTATAAGCTGTTCAAGCTGCTTCCATTTCCCTTTGTGATGTCAACAGAAACCCTTTGCATGACCGTAGCATTGTTATCAATCATCCGCCATCTGCTATTCCTCCCTACTGTAGAGTAGGAGGCATTTGGGTGAAAATAGTTTGCAAAGGCAGCTGGAATCTCTGAGGCTTGAATGAGCGCCAGCGGGTTTTGCAGATTGCTCAGAAAATCCAAGCAATTAATCTCCAAAGTCTGAAGATAATGCCGTCCAACCGTTGTAGGTTGCAATTTCCAAACAGCACGATAACCCCCATCGTTAAGTGAAGGTATAAATGCTATTAGGAGATAGGGGGATGATTTAAGCCCAACTAGACATAGCTTCCAGGCCTGTATTTATTGCATTGGCTATGAATAAATGAGTGTTTTTCTAGCAAGATATGAGCAAGTAACACAATACAGAGCTTCATTCTTCAAAAGCTAGTGAGTCTGTCATCTTTTTTCTTTTTTTCGTCCCCTATTTTTCTTGTGGTCAATAGCATGGCATAGTACTGCTATACTAGTGTAGGTAGTGGCTAGTGATTTGGGTTTAGTCTTCAGTGGGACTCCGCCTGCATCTTCCATTAATTTTAGCACATTTCAGAAAGGCAAAGGATCACTGCTGGTGTGCCTTGCAAGGAGAATTTTCAGAAGGCACAGTGGTTCTTTACTTTCCTGACTTCATGCCACCAAGCGACCACCTTCTGTTTTTTGGTCAAGTTCCAGTGCGCTTTCTTTAAGAAATCCTTTCACCCCAATCTTATGAAAGAGCCAGGACACCTAAGGGCACCATCTGCTTCCTAGAGACAACCCCGCTGATTTAAAATAAAAACTATTTAAAAATTTAAAAGGCTAAATCTTCCCAGTTTGTCAAATCTTGTGAGACTTTGGAGATTCCATACAAGATGTTGTGAAGTCTCGCTTCACTCGACAACAGCTGAGCTCCCGCATATCATGTGGAAGAATACCACAATCTCACACCCAGATTATGAGATTTCAGGGTTCTGTTTTGGGGGAGGGGGGTTAGGAGATTGGGAGTTTTAATACATGGTTTAAAGATCTGCAAGTTTTAAAGCAGCCATTGTGCTCCTTAAATCCCCCAATGCTCTATGTGCAAAAAAAAAAAGAAAGAAAAAAAAGTCAATATTTTTGGTACCCATCCCACCATCTGGAAAGGCTGAAAAAGAGATAGTGGCAGACAGCAGTTTTTGCACCCATGCTCTACACAAAGTAGCAGCGCCTAGCCAATTGTGGCCAACCTCAGAAAGCTAAGTAGGTTTGTACTTGGATGATTGACACCAAACATCCCCAGACTGTAGACTAGACTGGGAAGTGGAAAAAAACATTCCAGCAGGCAGTCATGGCAAACCACCTCCACGCTGTTGCCAACAAAACTACATAGACAGGTCCAGGAAGTCACCAGGTGTCCAGCTCAATTCAAAGGAGACTTTATTTATATTACATGTATGATTCAGACCATCATGTGTCCCAAGCAGAGCTGGTGCTCCAGTCATCAAGGCAGCTCATTACAAGGGCTCAGCAACTTCAATGCTGGCTGTTTGGCTTGCCACCTACTGCCCTCCCACTAAGTCCTTGCATAAAGTAAACTTGTGACCATTTCTGTACTGCTTCAATAAACACATCTGAACCCACACCCTGCCTCCTCTGCCTTCAACCTCTTCAAAGAGGTTTTGAAGATACTTAGAACTTTTTATCCTTGCAGCAGAAGGATCCAGATGATATGGGATACCCACTTTCGGCCCTTGCCATTATTGTCACACTCAGCCATGGCAGTCCACAGCTGCCTACATCTTGGAAACTGTCATAAGGGAGATTGGTAACACTCTTTGACACACACCAGACAACCTTAGCCAGCTGCCGTTGCGAGCCAGCCAAGCCAGGGATATCAGCGTTCCACCGCTGCTAACTACAGATGTGGGAAACTTTATCACCCAGAAAGGACAAATTAGGTGTATTGGGCCATTAGCTATTTCTGCTTATTGACTGATTGAAAACATAATTGATGGCAACTTTCATAACAAAAATCCAGACTGTAGAGTCGACTTAAAAGGTAAGCAAGCCAATGCTAATGGAAATGGAAAGGGTTTTTTAAAATTTCTTGTACACTCCCTTAATGTTGGAGGAAGGGAGCCGCTAGAAGATTTGAGATGATAAAAAAGAAAGTAAAAAAATCTGCCAAGGAAACTAAGACTGCTTTCGGCTGTTATTTTTAAAAAAATCAAACTAAGACTACAAAAGTATGATTCCTTCTTGATGCTGGCAACTGAATTCAGAATGAAAGCTTTTTTACCCATTTTTATTGCACAGAACAAGGGTTCCTGTCGATACCTTTAGAAACAGGAAATATGTATGGGGCACACGGGTACAATTGGGTGCAAAATGGAATTGTCTGCTGTAGACCAGCTCATCAGGAAAGAGGGTTATGAGTCTTCTGAACTGATATTTTTGGGGCTATAATAAATCTTAAAAATAATATAATAATAACGCTAACTATCTGTATGCAAAGAATCTCTCAAGACAGCTTTCCTCAATCTGACAGCCTTTGAACCTGTTAGACTACAACTCCCATTAACCTGCAACCGGCATGGCTAACGCATCTTCAAAGCTGTCTAGAAAGGCGATGAAAGGCACTTATCCATTGTACGACTGAATGAGTAAAGAGCTCTATCAACCAGCCTCTAGCTAACTACCATCTTTTTTCGTTTTCGGAGGCAATTGTGAGACTTAGCTGAATTTTATTTAATCACATTATGGTCGTCTAATGGATGTGAATTTAAAATCACATTTTTTTAAAAAGGAAAAATAAATAAAGCCCATCTGTTTTCCTTTAAAAAAAAAAAACAAATGTGAATCTATGCTGAGTGGTATATTTCTACGCTAATAGAGCTCTTTTAGGGACACAGCTCTGAGCTTTGAAACTAAATACCTGTATTAAAAATAAATAAACATAGAAAAGCCATCATTTGCTTGCCATCCAGAATGGTGATGTAAATTTGACTGGTTGAGATAAAGGACTGCCTTCCTATTGAATGCAGAATTTCTAAAATGTATGTAGAGGAAACAAAGAAATTAGAACTACAGCTCGGCCACACCATACCACAAGTGTTAGAATGCCAGCAACTGCTCTAGATGGTATCCACAGACTCACCAAATTAACTTTAAAAAACTTAAATTGAATAAAGGCAAAGACACATGGTCAAAATCTCATAATATCTTTAAAAAAGATTTTAGTATTTCTCAGATGTGCTCTTGAAAGATGTTAGGGAAAAACACTGAAATCGCGTAAGATTCCAATCTTCTCACATTGACCTCTTGGGCTTGTATGAGATCTCCTGAGATTTCAGCCACGCTTAAAATTATTTTGATTTGGGCAGGAGTGCCCAAGATCTGAAAATGTGATCAACTCCTGTTTTAATGATTGGCTAAGAAATGTTATAAAGGCCATAATTCTCATAGAAAAGAAACCAGTGGTAACTCACTTCCTCATCACTATGTGACTGCTGCACTGAATTACACATGGGTCTGACTTTGAAGACCATTCAAAAACTGCAAAATGCCATAGACTGTTTATTGGTGGATAAGAACTGCCACAAGCACATAACACCTGTTTCATGAGCCCTGCGTAGGCTTCCAGTAGCTTTCTGGATGCAATTTAAAGTGCCTGTTTTAACCTACGAAGACCTACGTGGCTTATCTCCCAGGTATCTCCAAGACTACCTCATCCAACCGATGCCAACCTGTCCTATATGTTCTTCCTGGGTGAAGCTATTAGTACTTTCCTACTTTCATAAGGTAAGGGGGTTTGGAATCCAGAAACTGTTTTTCAGCAATGGACCCAATTTTATGGAACAGTCTCCCTCTTGGAGTCAGGTGGGTACCCAACCAGATGGCATTTTGGAAGTTGGCTAAAACAGAACTTTTCTGGAGAATGTTTGGAAAATGGTTCGCACCATCTTGGATTGTTAGCCCAGCTGATTATTTTGTTATTATCATATTTCATGTGGTTCTGTTAGGTTGCCAAATGTTCTATGCTTTTATGATGACAACTGTCAAGATTCTTTTTGATTATGTCATAGACAAAACTCAGCCCTGTCATTGGGTATGTGAAGAACAAAATATGTGTTAGCTGATCAAATTCTTTAACAGAGATCGGGAATGGTTGGTACCAATGGGAGCTTCCATCCCAGGGATATATGGGGGATTAGCTACTTCACAACAAGAGAAGGCTGGACTGTAACTCCCAGGTTTCCACAAGTGTCCTGGCTGGGGATTCTGGGAGCTGAAATCCCAACAAATCTGGAGGACGCCTTCTCAACAAAGCTGAGGCAGTCCAAAATTTATCCCATCCCTATCCTATGGAATGACACAGAAGAAGATGATGAAGAAGATATATTCCTCTGAAAAACTATAAAGTTGCACTGAGAAATAGGGATTAGCCCAAGTCACCCAGTAAATTTCCAGGCCAATATCATATAACCACAATTCTACACTATAAACTGCAGAAGTGCAGCCTGCAGCATAAAAATCTAAACTCCAGTAAGAAAAAAGAAGCTGTTGTAATCAAAAGCACATCCCTTGTTTTGATCCTGATGAGGCTTGATGGGGTTTTCAGCTTTGTAACTGTATAACTAGTCCTCAATATGCCACCTGGTGCCCCCTCTCCAACTTCTTTCCATGTGCATTGGGAGAGGGGCTCAGCTGCAATTTGCAAGGTATCCAGCCATTTCAAGCTCACATTGCTTCTTCTGTCCCTTCTCCCCCTCTTCCTTTCCTTTCATCTAGATACCCAGTAGGAAACTTTCTTGAATAAACACAAAACCACTTTATCTCCTTAATGGCAGTTCCGAAAAGGAAGCTGGCAACCCCAGGACCAATTCCTTTCCCTGTAATGATTTTATCAGGGCTCAAGAACATAACTTCTCCAGTGTTGAGAGTACATGCAACACATTACCTCTTCCTCTTCAAAATCCCTTGCAAAAAGAGAGGTAGAAGCAGGATCTTACATTAGAAGCCAAAACAGTAAGAATGGGGACAAAACTGTCCGCTAGGCCTTCAGAAGGACTTGATGGTTGTGCCTGTATCATTAGAATGCTGTTTGCTGTTGCTAGGGAACAGCTGTTTTAGGTTGGACCGCTGTTTAAAACCATTCCTGGCTCTGTAGTGGTTTAAAAGCAAAACTTTGTGCCATAATAAATTAGGGAGGGCGCTGTTTTCATTCCCCAAATCCTCAGAAACTGTTTGGAGGTGATCCACTAATATCTTCCATTCTGCTGTCTTTCAAGTGAAAATCACTGGGCTTCCCCACTCCTCCAGTTGCTGGAGATGTTGCAGCAAAACAAATCTCCTGCTTCACTCCACACAAAAAGGAAAAGGAAGAAGAACTCAAGTAGCCTGGAGTTTGGAAAGCCTGCTGTAGAGAAGGAAAAATCCAACAACATTCTTCTCAATTTCTTCCGGGGCCAGATTAGAGCCAAATGATGCCCTAAACTCAGCCCAACAACAGTGCCCCTTGACAGAAGCAACTCTCATGCCATGAGATGGAAACAAACATGATACCTGACCACACCTTTTTTAACATTGCTTGTTAAAGTTGAACATGGCAGATAAGGGCAATTACAAAAAAATGCAACCAAAGTTGAGCATGGCAGTGAAAGAATTAAGGGCATGATAGCAAGGGGGAAAAAACTCTGTGATGCCCCCTCTTCCCTTGGTGCCCTAAGCAGTACTTATTTTGCTTAATGGTTAATCCAGAACTGATTTCTTCCCCCCTAATTTGGTTTGAGCTACAGGTAGTCCTTGCTTACCGACTGCTCATTCAGTGACTGAAGTTATGACGATGCTAGCAAGGAGATTTAAAAATCTGGTCCTCAAACTTGTGGCTATCGCAGCATCCCCACAGTCATGTTATCACCATTTGCAACCTTCATTGCTGGCTTCTGACAAGCAAAGTCAATAGGGAAGCCAGAAGAAAGTCACAAGTCACAGTCATGTGATGTTTCATTGCGGTCAGTAAGTGAGGACTACCTGTATTGAGGAGGAGCTGCAAACCCTCATGCTTCCATTCCCTTTACCGCGGCAGAAGCTCAGGAGCACAGAAGGGATGAAGCAATAATTTCCTCCAATGGTGAAACTGAGAGCCAGTTTGGTATAGCGGTTAAGGCACCAGGCTAGAAACAAGAGCCATGAAGCCAGCTGGGTGACCTTGAGCCAGTCCTTCTCTCAGCCCTAGGAAGGAGGCAATGGCAAACCACTTCCAAAATCTTGCCAACAAAACTGCAGGGACTACTTCAGGCAGTCACCAGGAGTCAAAAACTGACTCAAAGACACACATATATACACAAATGGTGAAACAGAGTCATGGCCTCTCAAAAATCAAACTAGCTTTGCCATGGTTTCAGCTATACAGCTGGACCAGAAATTAAGCAGTTTTCCTGTCCTGACACTGTTGACATCATTATAACTGCTTTGAAATGGGTTGAGAATCCTTTGGCGAAGACCTTAAAGGGCCAATGACTACTTATTGACTTTGTTGCAATATGGCTACCACCCTGGAAAATGAATACAAAGTTGGGTTTATCCAGCTACCAGATCAGCGGGCTCCAAGTGGAGAAGGAAGGAAGGAAGGAAGGAAGGAAGGAAGGAAGGAAGGAAGGAAGGAAGGAAGGAAGGAAGGAAGGAAGGAAGGAAGGAAGGAAGGAAGGAAGGAAGGAAGGAAGGAAGGAAGATTACACAGCTCTGAAAATCCAGAAATGTGGGAAAGACTTTTGAGTAGGGATTTAATTCAAGATATATGAGGAACAGGGCTGGGCAACACTTTGCATTTGATTTCAGAAAGCCTGCATTGGGGCACAAACGTAGCACCTCTTTGCAACTTCTCAAAGCACTTGGGCTTTTCCTGATACATGAAATTAAATCCAAACTGCTGGAGAGGCCACGTAAGGAAAGCACTGGGAGAGCTCAACAACCCAACAGTGAATGGAGCCATCTGGATCATGTTGGCTCAGGCTGTTGGAGACAGAGCAACTTGGAAGGGCCAATACCTCCTGCTCTAACTGAAGAAGACGCTTGGGCAAGGCATGCTTTAATATTTCAACATTAATTGGGGAGGGGCAAACAGAAGAGAGAGAGGTTGGGAAAGGAAGATCGCTTCACATTTGGGGCAAAATTTTCTTTTTCTGAAAATAAAGCTCTGCACCACTGTAAAACTGTTCAGTTCTCCATTTTTTAATACTTCAAAGAAAGATCACTTGACCACATAAGGGCTGCACCATGTTGCACAGTTAGGGGATCCAGCTTTGATCCTGCTGTTACAGTACAGGGGCTTCTCTCTCTCTCTTTTTTTAAATTAATTTTTATTTTTTTTTATATATTACAAGAAAAGGGAAAAAATACATAAAAGTACTTTAACATAAAAGTGAAAAAACACAACAAAAAGTTAATATATAATTATAATAGTATGCAGTTCCAATTCTATATATGCTTATCTAATACAAATAGTACTCAAATACATATATATTTCTAACAGAGTTATATGACTATCCTGTTTTTTTTAACTCAGTGTATTTTGTATAAATGAGTCCCACATTTCATTACACCTGTCCATATACAGTGGTACCTCGGGTCACGAACTTAATTCGTTCCGCAACTCTGGTCGCGACCCGAATTGGTCGCGACCCGAATCAAATTTTCCCATAAGGTTCAATGTAAATACGGTTAATCCATTCTGAACCATATGTATTTTTTTTTCAACCACAAAAATATGACACAAAGTACAGTACAGTATGAAGAGAGAGAAGTACAGTACACTATGAAATTTATTAAATTTATATGCCTCCCAACTCCCAGCAACTCTGGGTAGTTTACAGTACGCTAACCTTGCTTGAGGCATGGAGGACAGGAAGGTGGGTGGGGAGGTGGTTATTGCTTGGAGGGAGAGTCCCCCTCCCTACAGGAAGCCACGACCACGTGTCACGGCAGGGAAAATGGCCACGGATTCTGTTCATCACCCAATGCGGAGTTCGCAAACGGAAGCAAAATTCTGCGAACGGTGCTGTTCGTGACCCGAATTGGTCGTGAACAGAAGCGTTCGTGACCCGAGGTACCACTGTAAATTCTACGTCTATAGACAATCTGCTCATAAGTAGCAAGTGTAATCAGGTCTTCAATCCATTGACTAAATGAGGACAACACAGGGGCTTCCCTGAAAGAAAGGGGCAAGCTTTGCTCCCCCAAGTTAAGTTGACTTTCATTTTGCATCACTGTACTTTTCTCAAGTTTTTTGTTCAATCATGCTGTGAATTAATATAAAGCTGTTTTTGTCCCTGGTTAAAAATAAATAAATTTGCTTGCACAAATCTGAGTTGTTTCACTGATTTAATAATAATAATTTATTAAATTTATATGCCTCCCAACTCCCGGCAACTCTGGGTAGTTTACAAATGGTTAAAAACATACAAAAACAAAGAAATGACACAAAAAACACAAAAACAAAATTTGAAGGATGCCTGCATTTCAGGTACCAAACTGACCTGGAGCCAGTTTTGTCTGTTGGTGACAATCCATGTTTTGCACTTTTGAACAGAAAAGAATGAATGCCCAGCACTAATGTTCTGGAATTTGGGTTTATTACCGTAATTCAGATATTGTATCACTCAGTTTACTCGTGCACCCTGTAGTCCTCTCTCCAACCCGATCTCACAATACAATTTCTTTCTCAAGTTATTTTTCCCTCTGGAATATTTTATAATTCTATTCCCCCCCCCACCCCCACTCCCCTATTCGCCCAGGAATTGTGGTTTCCACGTGCAACTGAGCTACACATTTTCCAATCTTTTGCTCTTCTGCCTCTTATAGGTAGAAGTGATTTTAAAGACGCAGAACCCGTTTTGCAAGATTTTTCACCCACTTTCTCCTTTAACCTCAGGTAAGGGAGGGGAGATTTACGAGCAAAAAAATTAAAGCTGTTTGGTTTAGCTTTGTGTTATTTTATTGTAGACACTTTTCTGCTATTTGCTTGTGCAGCTATGAATACACATGCAATTTTATTTTAAAACCATATTCCTGCAGTTGTGCAGTTTGCACAAACTGAATGTAACATTATATTACACCAATCCCACAATCATAGTAGTATACTGTGGCTTGTGGCAAGTGACCATGCCATCAGCAAAAGGAACGCACTGATGTCCGTGGCACTAGATTATGTTATAATTGTACTGGTACTCACACATTCATTGGAATGTGCCCACAAAAAGTCATTGCTTTTGGAACATGCACCATCATAGCAATGCTTCAGATCCTACATTGCACTTTTGGTAAGCCAACTCTGGATGATCTTCAAAAAGCTATGCAAGTTTAGACATGGTTACTGCATGGATGGGAGGCCACCAGCAATCACCAGAAAGAAAAGAGAGCCAGTTTGGTGTAGTGGTTAAGGCTCCAGGCTAGAAACCGGGAGACCATGAGTTCTAGTTCTCTCTGAGGCACAAAGCCAGCTGGGGGACCTTGGCCAGTCCCTCTCTCTCAGCCCTAGGAAGCAGGCAAGGGCAAACTGCTTCTGAAAAACTTTGCCACGAAAACCGCAGGGACTGGTCCAGGTAGTTTCCAAGAATCAGACACAATTGAACAGATAGAAAAAGAAAAAAAACCTGCATGGATGGGAGCCCACCAGCAATCCCAGGGTTGCAGACGAGACTGGGGAACTGAAAGAACAACCTGGAAAAAGACAGTGAAAAAAAAAACAACCAACATGGACATGTCAGTGAAGTTCTAAGAACTTAAGGGAGGTTTTACCTTTTAACCACAATGTCCTGACAATTACATTTGTATGTCAAGCACGCCTGAGAAAGAGCAACGCTGGAGCTGTTTGCACTTGCCTTTCTCGTCTAAAACTTTTAATTGCACATTAGAGATTAAGCTTTCGATCTTCACAGCCAACGACTGTTACGTGACACCTCCGTGCAACATAAATAGAAACAATCCTATTTTTGATCAGTGCATGCAGGAATGCTGTCCTATCACACATTCTGATTCTTCCAGTTTTACTTATTGACTTAGCACCTGGGAAGAGACACAGTTGTGATGACTTTCTTGGCTGGGTTGTGACTGGAGAGGCTTCCACAGAGGTGTGGTTGCTAATTCGGAATGCTACTTACCTGCTTTCACTTGAGGACAGCATCCATGGATGATTTGAGGCATTTAAACATGGCACAACTGGTGATTGTTTCCAAAAACAATAGCTGCAGAGCACCAAAAACAGAAGCGTCCTTCTACACAGCATTTTAAAAATTGACATTTTTTTACTGTTTGTATGACATTTGCACACATCCCTGTCTTGAAATAATAATGCAAGACTCCATCTTTGTACAACAGATAGAAGGAAAACAGTTAGCTGTGGTAATATTTATTTAAATCGGTATTTTTCAAACTTGGCAACTTTAAGATGTGTGGACTTCAGCTCCCAGAATTCCCCAGCCAGCATCTTAAAGTTGCCAAGCTTGAAAATACTGATTAAATTGTGGTGATCCTTTTGAATGAGATGGAATCAGGTTGAGGACAGCTATCAAAGATTTATGTTCAAGGAAATCAGTAAATGAACAGCTTCATACAACTACAAGAGGAAAATATTTCCCTGCTGGTGACTGCCACACTTAAAAAAGAAAAAAAAACTTTTCTGTACAGTACTTTAGCCCTCTGTATGTTTAATCCGAATACAGTATAAGAATACAATCGTGACTTACGCTGTCCATTTTATGCAAAAATCAACTTGCAGCTATGGTTAAGGAAATCTATGAATGACCCAACTGAATGTTTTATTCCTATAAAGATGATTTGCCATGTCTTTCAGTGCTGTTTTTGCAAAGCTGCTTTCTAAAATGCAGTGAGATTAAGATTAGAGAAATGCTGCTTGACCATTTTTACATTCTGATTCTTATGATCCTCATGCTGATCTGTGCCCGTTAAAGGATGGCTTGCTTTGGCAATGACATAAGAGTTGCTTAGTTGGATCAGGCCGTGGGAAGTTCATCTGATATTCTGTTTTCAGTGGTGGAAAAGCAGGCCTTCCAAAACACACAGAAAACAGGACAGACCCTCTCTCCATTTGGGTTAGATCTTTAAAAGCAACAGTCAAACCAAGATTACTTTTGTTAAACGTATGTACTGGGCTAAGCCACCATAATGTAAACCATTGTTTGCTGAATAAGCCACATTTGGCTGGGTTCACCCATTGCCCCATGCCATAAAACAGAAATGTATATGCCATGAAATGATTTTGCTCACTATTTCCCAGCAACCCACAAACCACTGCCCTCATCTAGGGGATGGGAAAGGATCATATTTTCCATTTTGGCCTTGCAGGCTATGTCACGCTACAGCAGCCAAACCCTTAATGCTACTCTCTATCACCCCTCACTTCATAAGTTAAATGACACGATAAAGTGCAATCAACAGTGACCATTTTGGCTGGCCAAAGTCAACCATTTCTCTTCTCTCCAGCTCCTAGCCAAGTCATTAGCCGCAAGATAATATAGCTTATTCTTGCATACAAAGAGTTGAGGCAACTTCTTTGCTGCCTGAAGTTCTCACAGCCCAGCTCAGAACAGCTTCAGTCAGGGAGCAAGGGAACAATAAGATGCTGCTGCTTTGTTTGACAATCAAAGGCAAGTCAAAAAAATGGATTCTTTCCCCAGGCATGTGATGGCTCCAAAAATTCATACATTATTTAGCCCCCAAATCTCTCCTTCTTCTGCAGCTCCTAGAATCACACTGCAGAAACAGAGAGATGATGTTCCTCTCATTTTCAGTGGTAAAATGATACACTTCCCAAGAGGTAAGGCTGGATTAGTGCTGAGAAAGGCAGAAGCAGAAAAATGCAACATCAGACAAACAGAACCCCCTTTCTCCAAAGGGTCCACCTTTCCCAGATAGATTCTGCCTGCCCAATTTGGAGGGCCAGAGAGCACCTCCGAAGGATCCCCACCAGTCTGTGCTTCCCTCCTTGATGAGGACTCCCACCTACTCACACAGTGTTCCAGGAAGCTGATAAAAATCTAGATTTTCCAAAAGGCCTCTTGGAAGTGCCTAAGGACCATTGGCACCTATATTAGTTTTATGCCAATGTTAATTAAATAAATGCATTCTTATTGTGCATTTTTGATGTTTCATGTGGTATTACTCTCTGTAAACTGCCCAGAGTCTGTCTGGATAAAGATGGTGCATGAACTGCATAAGTCCATTAAGGATTGCCAGAAATAGCAATGCATCTATTGTTATTTGATCAAATAAACCAAATTTATATCCCTTCCTTTTACTTCTAACAGTCTTAATCTTTGGTCCATTCAAGTAATGTTGTAGAACTTGATTTCTTTTCATTTCTTTTTTGCCCATTCTCACAAGATTCATCCAAACTTTAACAAACCTCTTTTGTAAATCCAATATATAAGAATTATCCAGGTCACTATCCTGGTTTATTATTTGTAATTCCCTTTTGATTTTTAAAGCATTAACCAATTTCTTTTGTATATCCAATAAGACATCTTTTTCCAAGTCATTCTTCTAGTCTGTCATTTGTAGATTCACTTTCAGTGTCAACTCTGTCTTTGCCTTGTCAGATAAAACTTGTTCCTCTTCTGTCATTTCTTCCAAAATATCTTTTGGACACAATCTATCCATAGAAGCAAACACCACTATTGACATTGTTGATATTAACTTCTGATTCCACTTTTTCAAGTGTCTTTCAGAATTTCCAATGTTATAATATTTTGTGTCATTCTGTATCTGTTAATCAGGTTTATGTATTCTTCTCCTTTAATTAAAATCTTTAGTTCCCTCTAGTGTCCACTCCTGCGCTTCTCTTATTTACAGCAATACAAAACCTGCCACATTTGCAAAAAGCAACAGGGGCTTAATTGACGTAAATATTCCTCATTAGCTATGATGCTGAAGAAAAGCAGGTGGTGATTTTAAGGCCCCATCCCTACCATTGGACACTCTTGGCAATCATTTCAGAAGCTGAAGCTTTCTTCATTTCCAAAGGCTTTAACAAGTCCACGTGCCCAAGTATTCAAGAAGTTCATCCAAAGTGCAAAATGTACAAAATAAAAGGAAAATGAATCAGACTTCCTCTTAACATCCTGTCTTCCTCTGATTCACTTTGGGAGGTGAAGTTTGTTCCTGGGTTCTTCAAAGCCCTTTTCTCCAAAATGCAAATTGCTTAGAAAGGAAGATGTGGTAATGTATTGTCGAAGGCTTTCACGGCCGGCATACGATGGCTGGTGTGGGTCTTCCGGGCTGTGTGGCCGTGTTCTTGAAGTTTTGTTTCCTAAGGTTTCACCAGCACCTGTGACCGGCATCTTCAGAGTGCAGGAGCACAGACAGGAGCAGTTCTCTCTGTACCCAGGGTGATGTGACCCTTTTGTGGGTATTTATAGAGATCTGGGGGGGGGAAGGGGGGATTGGGTGTGTGTGTGGGGGGGGGTTGAGTTACTGAGTGGCTGCTTGTTTTGGTGTCAGCATCTGTGTGTATCTTCCTGGGGATTAGGCAGGGTTTTTTCTTCTATTGAATTGTTAATGAGGGGCTGCTGGGGATGATTAGCAAGTTCTTTGTGTGAACTGTTCACATGTCCTGGTGGTTGAGCTGAGTTCGTTGAGCTTTTGCAGGCTGTATTTTTCAGGATTGGTAGCCAGGTTTTGTTGATTTTTAGACTCTCCTCTTTTTTATTGAAACTGTGCTGGTGTTTGTGAATCTCAATGGCTTCCCAGTATAGCCTGGTATAGTGGCTGTTGGTGTTGTCCAGTATCTCTGTGTTTTCAAATAGGATTTTGTGTCCAGTGTGCTTGAGAGCATGTTCAGCTACTGCAGATTTTTCTGGTTGCTGTAGTCTGCAGTGCCTTTCGTGTTCTTTTATCCTGGTATGGATGCTGCGTTTTGTGGTCCCGAGGTATACTTGCCCGCAACTGCATGGTATGTGGTATACTCCTGCGGCGGTGAGGGGATCCCTTTTGTCTTTTGCTGATTTTAGCACTTCTTGTACTTTTCTGGTGGGTCTGAAGATTGTTTGGAAATTGTGTTTTTCCATCAGTTTTCCCATGCGGTCTGTGACCCCTTTGATATAGGGCAGAAATACTTTGTTGGTGGGTGGCTGTTTTTCTTCTTCAGTCGTATGTTGCTTTCTTGGTTTGATGGCTCTTTTTATTTCATTTTTGGAGCAGCCATTCGCTTGTACTTCAAGAACACGGCCACACAGCCTGGAAGACCCACACCAGCCATCGAAGATGTGGTACTTTGGTTTTCTTCAGCCAGAACTCCTTTGTCATTCAAGCTTTATTCAGATTTAACAAGCCTCTTAAAGACACACAGAGAAAGCCTGGTTCCCCTTAATGCGCAATATATTCGATTGTTGTTGTAAATGTTTTTCTTCGGTTTTAATTGTTTAGACTGCCTAGAGTTACTTCAGTGACTGAGGCATCTAATACATTTGTCAAACAAGCAAAAACAAACAAACCAATTTACCCTTGAACTTTCTTTCCTCTCAGCTATAAATCTGTGCAAAGCTGCATCCTGGCAGGAGTGTTTCAGGTGGAACGCTGGATCTGGAGAGACGGAATGCTTCTTGCAGAGAGGAAGCCGATGCTGCAAGTCCTCTCCGCTTGCTCTTCCATATATACAGAGAACACAAAGAAAGGTAAACCAAGCTGGGGTGATATGCTTGGGTGGACAGTTAAACTCATTGCCCGAGGGAAAACATCTGCATCTCAAGTCCTTTGGTAAGTGAAAGAGGTCCTCTGTCATAATCCCTGTAAGAGGAGAGCCGTGTTAATCTATGGTGGCAAAAAAATCAGAAGTCCCACAGCACCTTTTTTGACTAAATTTTATTAAAAAGCCATAAGCTTTTATGAGTTTGCTTCTGATGAAGCAAGCTGCAGCTCACAAAAGCTTATGCCATTTAATAAATTAGTTAGCCAGAAAAGGTGTTCGCAGACTCCTTCTGATGTCTGTAAAAGTCCAAGCATTTTCTTTTACCGATGGTTACTTTTCAATGGGAATGAGCTATGATCCTCAGTGGAAGAAGCAATGTATCTCTGAAAACCTGAGGCTGACTGATGCTGTTGAACTGGCATGTGTTGGATGAGGGTGGCTGTGTTGGACTTTAAGAAGGCAATTCTTCTTTTGCTTTCTGGCCCAATTTAGTCTAAACCCCTTGGCTGTATTTCACAAGTAGGGGTACCTTTTTAAGATTCTCCTTATATGTTGGTTGGAATGTTGCTTTCAGTGACATATAGCTACCTTCTCAGTGCTATAGGACACCATTTGGGGTGGGCAAGTTTGGAAGCCTTCTGCCTTCAGACATCACCATCATCATCTATTAAATGTATATGCCACCTGACTCCCAGTGGCACATATGTGTTCTGCTTTCAGGTAAAATATCCTACAGTGTCTGTATATAAGTAGTTCTCCTTCTCAGAAGCACAACAGACATAGACTGTAGTTTGTGTTTGTGTATTCTGTGTTTTCACTATACATTAATATTCTTTGATGCAAGTCACACAGAGAATTCTGGTTATGGCATATGGTCTTGCAAACAAAAGATCTGTTACTCAGCATTTCCCCCAATCCTTATCCATTCACATACTTGATCTTCTCACCTTAGCCCAGCCAAGCCACCCAAATCTAAAGCTGTGTAGCATCTTAGTTAAGGGGCTGGGGATTCTGGGTCTTGTAGCTGTGATATATTTGGAAGTTACCAGGCTGGAGAAGACTGTTGAATGCCATTTAATGAACTGCGTAGACTTCCCTACTCTTTTATAAATAATTCAAATCTGTACAAATAGCGTCCAGTCTTTAGTGTAACAGTTATTGATGCAAATGAATTCTTACAGAAAATAAATTTTGAAGTAAGAAAACTGGTGCTGCACCAAGCAAATGATTCAATGGAGTGCAGGGTATATTGGCCTAGGAAAAGATTCTAGCCCCCAAACTCCATTCTTGCTTGCCCCCTGCTGCTCACAATGGGAAGTACAGAAAATTGGTAGCCTTTCCCCCCCCCATCCACTCTCCTGAAAAAGACTACTGGTGAAATGATATTTAATATAAAACAGAATCAGGCTATTTTCACTACAGTTCCAAGAATGAAATAAATATTATGCAGTCTTTCTGAACGTTACAAATATCTTTTATATTTATTATACATTTAAATACCCAATGGCAAGTGTTTTCTTTGGAAAGCCATTCCTAAAGCTGTTGTTATTTAAGTTGATGAAAGAGATCTGTCCTGGATTGGAAATGTTATTGCTGGAATATTCTTACTAGCACAAGAACTGCTTTATGAATCAACTTGCTTCGTTCTTCTAACAATGAGAAATATTCAGACGCAGGAATATTGGAAAGGCAATGGAACATTATAATGACTAATCAAAACAACTGGATCAAAAAATCCAAACACAAATAGAGAAAGTGCAGGAATCTAAGGCTATGCTTCTTACACGCATACAAAAATGTGTTTTCCACTGTCACGGATCTGAAAGATGGAGTGCAAGTAGATCACACTGTATTGAAACAGTGAATGTTGGATTCCAGCATGTAAAGGATGAAGAATGGAGAACAGTAAAAAGGAAGATCTTTTACAAGAATTTTGAATTATGGGGCAGGAAATTCTAGAGCTCTGATTTGCTGCCAGGCTCTTGGAGCCATTTAGGGAAAGTCTGATTGTGTACTGTAAGGAGAGCTGTTTTATTGTTAAGGAAAAAACTGTTTTTAGAGGTGGCAAGGATGCTGGAAATAGTCTCTTGTTAATGAGCGGTGGATATGGTTGGGATTCTGCCCCATCAGCAAGTTAACTTTGTTGCCATCTCTTTATTAAGTCTGCCTTAAGTCAATTGCACAGGGGTGGATCTCTCATGCCTCTAGTCGAGTGTTGTCCAAACTTGGCCACTTTAAGATGAGTGGACTTCAACTCCCAGAATTCCCCAGCCAGGCTGGCTGGGGAATTCTGGGAGTTGAAGTCCACTCATCTTAAAGTGGCCAAGTTTGGACAACACTGCTCTAGTCAATTCCATTCTGCCTTTGTTAATGCTGAGCAGTTCTTCTTTCTTTTCATCAAGGAAAGGATGAGGGGAAGGCTTTGTTTAGGGGCAGAAATAATTCCTTTGGACCCAAGAGGATTATGTAAAGTGGGAAACTGAACCTGGTCCCTGTCATGTTCGCAAGGTTCTGGGGAAGTGTCCTGGAAATAAACTCTTATGTCATTTCAGCCACAACCACCCTAATGGATACTTCCATATTTTTATCTTTAAAAATCATCCCTGCATTTAGCCCCAGATTCCAGCTAGTGTGTGCACTCCATCTTGGTCTGTCCTGAAAGACTGCCTTCTGCAGAAACAGACAGGACTGTCTCCTAGCAAAACAGAATGGATATACTGGTTGCCTGTTTTCTTCCTATTTTACAAACCACAATGGTTTAGGGTTATATATTAACCAAAGAAACCATATTACAGGTCCCTATGGTAGAGGATTCAGGCATACCTGTACTTCGGATTCAGCTACTTGTTGGAACAACTAAGGAAAGGCACGTCCCACCCAAGCGTTATTTTAGATGAACCTTGGGGTGGGGATAGCAAAACATGAAATAAATCCGGTATAAGTCCTATGGGTTTACATAGACTTCTTCTACTATGTACAACTGGTTTTGGAAAAATATTAGAATCAAAATGGTAAGTTCTGTATTTTATTTCCATTATTCATTAGCTCCATCTACTGTCTTGTCAATGCTGCATATAAAAAGTACAAAGAGAAAGTTAGTTAACAGGGGTGGGAAAGAAAAACATATATGCCTTTATTTTGACAAGAGCACAGGACATAACTTCCTAATGATGGATCAATAAGGACTGGAAGGGAATTGTATTCCGACACATCTGGAGGTACCAGTGCCTATCTAACTAGGAAGTAATGAAAAGGAGTAGCCGTAAGTGTTGTTACAGGGCAAATTCACTTCCACCCAGCGGCTGAATTCACACAACACACTAAACCCAGATTTACAAAATGCAATTGCTATGTTCACATAACGTGCTATACCAAATAAATATTATAGATTAACATGGTGGCCTGGCTCATACAACATGCTAAGGCCATGGCTGCAGTTCACATCTGAACCTGTGACTAATCAGGCTGGTTAAATCTGAGCACTGCTGTTGCTGCATAGAGGTAAGCCCCCGAACTGGCTGGGGGCTAAGCATCATTCCACCCTCTGAAAGTGAAAAATTAAAGAGGGCCTAAGTTCTGCTTTGAGAAGAAGGTTGCCACCTTAAATCTTTCAGGGCTGATGAAGTACAACTCCCTCCATCTCTCATCATGCTGGCTAGGGCTCCTGACTGCTGCAGTTTAGCCTCACAGGAAAGACCCTGGGTTTCTCATCCTTGCACTAAACCAGCCTTTTCCAATCTGGGCACTCTCCTGATGTATGGACTTCAAACCTCATGCTGATTTGGGTATTCTGAGAGTTGGAAATTCAGGGGTTTGGAAAGTGCCACACACTGCAAAAGGCAGTCCAGAGACTGTCAGAGTTGAGCGTTTGCCAACAGCTTCGCTTACAGGAGCAGAAATTAATTCTCAGTTTGCATTTTTACTTCTTTCCGGTTAATTTCCTAATAAGCGTTTCATACCCAAGGTCCCCATTTGGCCCCAAGGCTTTACTACAACTTTCCCCAACCTGTTGGCTCCAGGAGGTATAGAGGAAACAATTCTCACAATTGTATCTCAGCTGGAAATTCTGGAAGTTGCATCCTCAGTGCAGGCTAGTGGGCACCAAGTTCAGGAAGACTGTTCTACTAAGCTCAGATCAACATAATATATACTGTACATTAGAGAACTGAAAACAAATGTACTTCTGTACATTTGTGCACAGTAAATGTGTAGCATACAGGGTCTCCATTCCAAAAGGAAACCTATCAGTTTTCAGTAGTTTGCACTCCAAGTTGTGGCTCCCCAGATATCCCCAGAGTTGCTGGGAGTCAGGAGGCATAAAAATTATTATTATTATAATACAATCATTCCCAACAAGTGTGAGGGAATTCTCTAGATTACATTATCACACAAAAATCTAGGCGGGATCGTGGTTGCACCATTTAGGCTTAAAAGTTCAGCTGGAGGTCAACCTAAACCCCATCATCTGGAGGGGGGAATGGTTGATTGTGTTATGATTGGAAGCAGGCTGTTAATACTTTCAGCCATCCAAAATCTGGATGTGTTAGAAGGTCATCTTGTCTCACAAATAGTGACTGTAAGCAAGGGACACATGGCTTTGGAACATGGAGTCTTAGTATGATCAACCTATAAAATCCCAGCCCAACGTATGGGGCACTGGGACTCCCCTATGAGCTCGAGTGGTGCATCTGGCCCAAGCAGCTCCATTCACAAGGTAAGCAGAGTTGCAGATTGTGGGCGAGGATTTTATGTGGGATAAAATCTACAATGTTCTTCTTCTGTGTTACTGTACGCTCAGACTAGATGGGAATTTCCTTTTGCAGCACAACCCATCTCCATCTTTCTCCTCTTTGTCAAGCATGCATCAGAGAGCAAAAGGCCCATTGAGGGTACCATCTAGGCATTTAACTTTTGCCATTGAGGGCTCTACAGTTTAGAGCAGTGTTTCTTAACCTTCACAACTTTAAGATTGTGGACTTCAACTCCCAGAATTCCCCAGCCAGCATTGCTCCAAAAAACCATGAGCAAAAGTGATCCTTTCCCCCCCAAAAATCATCAAAGTAAACATGCAAATAAAAAAAAGCCCCTCTAAAATTGGTTCTAAACCAAGACCTGGACAGATCATCATGAAGAAAATCTATCTAGGTGGTTGCTAAGAGTCAAAACCGACTTGATGGCTCATACAGTAATCAATTAAAACCAAAACCAAAACCAAGGCTGGATTTTCTCACAGAGGACTAGCCTCCTTTCAAAGCAAAGAAGCAACAAGCTCCTCCTCCTCCTCCTCCTCTTCTTCTTTCTCTTTCTCTTCCTCGCATTTGCATTCTTCTAAACCAGCATTTCTCAACCTCAGCAACTCAACCTCAGCAACTTTAAGATGTGTGGATGTCAATTCCCAGAATCCCCCAGCCAGCATGGCTGGGACTTCTGGGCTGGGGAATTTTGGCAATTGAAGTCCACACATTTTAAAATTGCTGAGGTCGAGAAACACTGCTCTAGCCGGACTCGCCCCACCTTCCCCTTCTCTTGACTTCAGCCTCCTTCAGGCCACGCACGCGGGGCGCATCTATCGCGTCGAACAGGAACCAGCAATACGCGGTCAACCACGAAGCACCTCGCCTCTTTGACTCTTTCCTCCGCTCCTCCTCCGGAACATTAGTATCTCGTCTCCTCCGGGCCAGGCGGGGAAGCGTTTGGGCGCCGGACTAGGCGGAAGTGAGCCGAGCCGGGGCCGGGATTGCAGTCGGGGGCAAGCGAGGATGGGGGACCCCGGAGCGGGTCGGGGCTAGTCCCATCCCTTCCCTTCCGTGGGCTCCGTGCCCTGCCAGCGGCGGGGAGGAGGAGGAAGAGCAGCCGCTGCGCCCCCCGCGGGAAACCTCGCAGGGCGCCGCGCTTGTCTTCGGGGGCGGCTAAGGCGGGGAGGCTCCGCGGGCTGCTCCCGGGGGCGCCTAGGCTGCGGAGGGGGGGGGCACTTTCCCTTAGAAGAGGCTCCTACCTGGAAGGTGCTTCCGCTCCGGGCAGCCCGGCGGAGCGGCCGAAGAGCGCATGGGGGGCCCTGGCAGGGAGGGCCCCCGCGGGAACCCCTTCGCAGCGGCCCCTCGAGAGCGCGGGGCGCCGTTTTAAGAGCCGGGCCCGCGGGACGCGTAGGCAGCGGGGGGTCCCTTGGGTGAGGCTGAGCGGGGCTCCTGCAGGCTCTCAGCGCAGCGGGCGGGGGGTCCTAGAAGGACCTCTAGGAAGCTTTCAGGCATGGCCACCCGGCGTTTAACAGACGCGTACTTGTTGTTGCGGAACAACGCGATCCAAAGCCGGCAGCTGCTGGCTGAGCAAGTGAGTAGTTACAGCTCCTCCAGTCCTCTGACTTCACGTAGCATGGCTGCTGCGGTGAGTCTCCGTTCATCCTTCCGTATCCCACATGACGCTTGTTTGTGTGCCAACCGCTTAGATATCAAGCATGCCTTTGGGGTCCCCCACCCCCTTTCCCTGTCTTAAGCTCTATCCTCTTTTCTCCAGTCTCTGAGATCCGGTTGACCTAGCAGGTTATTTCACATATATGTTTCAGTCCTTCATTTTATGCTAGGCAGCCGCAGTGTCCGTGCGTGTGAACTTGCTAAATGCGCCTGGTTGGCTGCTGTGTGACACAGAATGCTGGGCTAGATGGGCCCGATCCAGCAGGGCTCTTCTTTGGGTGGTGTTGGCTACCAGCTTGGCTGGATTCAAAAAAGGGTTGGACTGGTTCGTGGAAGTCATGGGGATCCATGGCTATTAGCCTTGATAGCAGCATGACAGCCTCTGAAGGCCGTCTGCTGGGACACTAGTGGGCTTCCTTGGGCAGTCGGCCACTGCGAGAAGACTGCTAGACTACATGGGCCAGGGATCCAATCCAGCAGGGCACTAGTTATTTTTTTATGTTCTGATTTTACTCTGAGATTCCATAATACATCTAATGGTAGGCTTTTTCTAAAAATGGATCATTCTACACATTGGTTGTGGAAAATATGGTCTATGCTTAAGGGGAAGAGGGTGTCAGTTTCAGTTTCTGACAAGCTAAGAATAATCACAAAGTGGCCAGAAATGGAAGATGTCTTTTCTTGTCTAGGATGTAAATTCACCAAAATTTAATTCATTTTGTTGCTTTTTTGGATGGGGGGAAAAGGGATGGAATACTGTATATTTCTTTCCCCGTTTTCTGTTCAATAATGCATGCAAGGATCAATCATCCCTGTCAACTGAAACTGCTTATGGCCTATTATTTGACTACCTTGGAAGCTGTGAGAGTTTGAAATAGACCTTCCTGGTTGATTTCCTTTTCTTTTGATTTGCCAATCCACCTGACAAGAACAGCTAATAGTCGTTTTTCTTTTCTCTTGAACACACTAGGGAAAACTCACGAGTTTTTTCTTAACACAAGACTTTTATGCCAAAATGTTGGAGTTGCACTAAAAAGTTAAACTAGTGAATACGTGTCAGCATGATTGGAAGTATTGTGCGGAGAGGACCTAGACTCTGTTTTGTGATGTTTGACATGCCTTTTATAGTTATACAGGTAGACATAAAGAGGCAGTTAAAATTAATGCAACCCTGTACTATCTCATGCCAACTTTGACCAGTTGAGTGCTCTTGAACAAGCCTCTGGCTGTTTGAAACAGCCCATTTCAATTTTAGAACAGACTGTGTTGAAGTCAGGATGTTTCTTTTAAAATTTAACAGATTTTAAATAATCTGTTTCAAACCTTTATTGTTTCCAGGCACAACTATTTAGATTCCATAATGGGGAGTTTCAGGCTCAGCATAGTGTTAATACAAACCTTGCACTTACAACTGTCACAGTGTCCCGCGGTCCCATGATCACAATTTGCGTACTTGGAAACCAGCATGTATTTACAACAGTTGCAGCATCCCGGGGTCATGTGATTGCCATTTGCAACCTTCCCAGGGGGTTCTGACAAGTAAAGTCAATGGGGGAAATCAGATTCACTTAACAACCATGTGATTTACTTAATGACCACAGCAAAAAGGTCATAAAATTGGGTGTGACTCACTTAACAACCACATTGCTTTGCGATGGAAGTTCCAGTCCCAATTGTGGTCGTAAGTTGAGAACTACCTTTAATTTGTAGCTATCTGAGGTATAGATTACAGATTGTTAGGGTATTATCTAGTTTACCTTCAGATGTTTTTGAGTTAGACTAGAGCAGGGATCCCCAAACTCTTTAGCATAGCAACCCCTTCATGAAGTTTCAGATTGTTGATCAACCCCTAAACATTTATTATGTGAAAATAATTTAATAAATACTACTTTTAACTAATAGTACTATGAATAATAATAATAATGATCCCTTGGATGGTCCCATTGAACCTTGGGGGTTGATATTGACCACTTTGGGGAACCCTGAACTAGAGGTATGTCTCTTCCTCATCCTTTATTTGCAATGCATTCTTCTAATGTAGACAGTATCAGCTCAGTATCTGCTTAAAATTGATCATTTTCTATTACATTATTATTTATTTTATGGTGCTTTTCAGCCAACAACTTTCAAATTAGCTAATAAAAAAATTATAAATGTGCCAAAAATATCATAATAAGCATGTAGACTATTATTAAACAATAGAAACAATATCTAGAAGCTGTAACAGTAGAAATATACAGCACTCTGAGAATGAATAAATAACTCAAAGCCCACTTTTTTAAAAATGGTTTTATCATCTGCCCCAAAAGAAAGATAAAACTAAGGGAGCAACGTGCATCTTCCAGTGAGGTAATCCCATAGCTTGTGTGCTGTTCCCAAGAAGGCCCTGCTCAATGCATTGGCCAGCTGGTGGGGTGCAAAGCATATTTGTCCTTAGAAGATCATAAATGGCCTTGGTGATTTGGTCCTTGATGATTTGGACCAAGGCTGCATGATTTGGTCCTTCTGGTCTCTGAACCTAAGCAACGTAGGGCTTTCAGTATGATAGGCAATGTGTAGCACTTTAGAAAGTAACAGTGAGCTCAAGCACAACAGAAAGTATGGCATTGAAATTCTGAATAATCCTCTTCTTTCCTCCCCAGCAGTTACTGGTAGGATATGTAGTTTTCCAATTTACTGTCTTTTAGCTGGTGCTGTGATACTCTGAGAGGGTTAAGCAGATGCGTTATCCAGCCATCCCCTTTTTAAGTGGCTGATTCCTGCAGAGTGCCTTCAGAATTGTTGTTGTTTTGGCCCCATAGTATTTCCAAAGTTTTTCAGAGTGGCTGCACTGGATACGTAATGAATGGCCACTTGAGAATTATTCTTTAAAATGATAAATAGAGTTGAAATGACTGAAAATACTATATAAAATGTCTATGGAGTTCACAGCAGTCTTTAAATGTTAAGACTATAATAAATTTAAAAAGACTATAAAACCATAATTAGCTTCATGTAAAAGGCATGCTGTATTATACACAGCTTTTGAAGTGGACTATGCTTTGTGGGTGTGATTAAATGGAGGCTGTTGAAGCCGTCCAGTTGCTAGCAGAAATAGCTGAATAATCCCTGTAGATTAAATTTATAGGCCTTTACTGAAACAGAAACAAAGTAAAAGGACTTTAAGTAAACAGGTATAGTGGGGCAAAAAAGTATTTAGTCAGCCACCAATTGTGCAAGTTCTCCCACTTAAAAAGATGAGAGAGGCCTGTAATTTTCATCATAGGTATGCCTCAACTATGAGAGACAAAATGGGGGAAAAAATCCAGAAAATCACATTGTCTGATTTTTAAAGAATTTATTTGCAAATCATGGTGGAAAATAAGTATTCGGGCAATATCAAAAGTTCATCTCAATACTTTGTTATATATCCTTTGTTGGCAATGACAGAGGTCAAACGTTTTCTGTAAGTCTTCACAAGGTTTTCACACACTGTTGCTGGTATTTTGGCCCATTCCTCCATGCAGATCTCCTCTAGAGCAGTGATGTTTTGGGGCTGTCGCTGGGCAACACAGACTTTCAACTCCCTCCAAAGGTTTTCCATGGGGTTGAGATCTGGAGACTGGCTAGGCCACTCCAGGACCTTGAAATGCTTCTTACGAAGCCACTCCTTCGTTGCCCAGGCGGTGTGTTTGGGATCACTGTCATGCTGAAAGACCCAGCCACGTTTCATCTTCAATGCCCTTGCTGATGGAAGGAGGTGTTCACTCAAAATCTCACGATACATGGCCCCATTCATTCTTTCCTTTACACGGATCAGTCGTCCTGGTCCCTTTGCAGAAAAACAGCCCCAAAGCATGATGTTTCCACCCCCATGCTTCACAGTAGGTATGGTGTTCTTTGGATGCAACTCAGCATTCTCTCTCCTCCAAACACAACGAGTTGAGTTTAGACTAAAACATTCTACTTTGGTTTCATCTGACCATATGACATTCTCCCAATCCTCTTCTGGATCATCCAAATGCTCTCTAGCAAACTTCAGACGGGCCCGGACATGTGCTGGCTTAAGCAGGGGGACACGTGTGGCACTGCAGGATTTGAGTCCCTGGCAGCATAGTGTGTTACTGATGGTAGCCTTTGTTACTTTGGTCCCAGCTCTCTGCAGGTCATTCACTAGGTCCCCCCGTGTGGTTCTGGGATTTTTGCTCACCGTTCTTGTGATCATTTTGACCCCACGGGGTGAGATCTTGCGTGGAGCCCCAGATCGAGGGAGATTATCAGTGGTCTTGTATGTCTTCCATTTTCTAATTATTGCTCCCACAGTTGATTTCTTCACACCAAGCTGCTTGCCTATTGCAGATTCAGTCTTCCCAGCCTGGTGCAGGTCTATAATTTTGTTTCTGGTGTCCTTCAACAGCTCTTTGGTCTTGGCCATAGTGGAGTTTAGAGTGTGACTGTTTGAGGTTGTGGACAGGTGTCTTTTATACTGATAACAAGGTCAAACAGGTGCCATTACTACAGGTAACGAGTGGAGGACAGAGGAGCCTCTTAAAGAAGTAGTTACAGGTCTGTGAGAGCCAGACATCTTGCTTGTTTGTAGGTGACCAAATACTTATTTTCCACCATGATTTGCAAATAAATTCTTTAAAAATCAGACAATGTGATTTTCTGGATTTTTTCCCCCATTTTGTCTCTCATAGTTGAGGTATACCTATGATGAAAATTACAGGCCTCTCTCATCTTTTTAAGTGGGAGAACTTGCACAATTGGTGGCTGACTAAATACTTTTTTGCCCCACTGTATGTTAGTGTTACAGAAATACAAACAGGTATACGTGCAGAATAGAGCAGCATTCTTGGCAGCATAAATTTTTGGAATTAATTGTTAATAACAAGAAGGATGGACAACAATATAAGCTGGCAAGCTTGATATGATCATCTGCCATTCTTGTTCAAGCGCTAATGAAGAGCAGATTAAGGGTATCTGTGAAGCTCTTAGCGTGACATCCATTTCCATCTTCTGGAAATCTGACTCCCATACTTATTTGTTTTATGACTCAGTGCAAACTGGCTATTTGCAGCTCTTCAGTATAGGTTCATTCAGTGAAATATTCTTGTGTGTATTTTTTATACATGATGTTCTACCTTTGGACTTCTACTTTTTAATACAATCCCCCCCCCCCAAGTTGCTGAAATACTCTAAAAGTGTCTACAAATGGTTATTTGCTAAAATAGGAGTAATCTTACTTTCCCTCTGTTGTTCTTTTGTCAAGGTCCATTATGAGTTGCTATTTTCAGAAATTGATTCTGTAATATTTATGAGGTCCAGAGTCAGTTAATAACTGGGAGCGCCTACTATCATACAATAAAGTGATTTATTTTATGATTCTAAAGCAGTTTTCCCTGGCTTTTTCCTTCCAGATAGGCTAGAGAATTTGATTTTTCCTAAGAGAATATAATGCTGCTGATACTCCAAAATGTCAGTTAACATAGTCATAGTAAATTTTATGCCAAATCCTGCAGTGTTTCAGATACCATCAATAGCTGAACCTACATATGAAATAATCAGTGTAAAGAGCAGAATATGATATTTTTTCCTTTAAGAAGAGAATCATTATTAATATAATACTGTAGCTCTTTAGGAACAGTATTATATGTTGGGGTTTTAATATGTTAAGTTAATCAAAATAGCTCATTTGATATGTATATATTCCCCATTTTACAGTAAGCATATTTTTCTGGCTGGTAGTTGTGTTGTGTTCTTTGGTCCAGGTTGTTCATCTGCCTTTAAAAGAGCCTGCAGTAAATGTATAATTGGCTCATTTCACATCTTTTCCATTTACTTTGCACTTTCTTTATAAAGAGACATTTCTGCACAATTAATTTTCCCATTCTGTTGATATAACTCTGTAATAGTTTGCTTTGTAACTACCAACTTCTGAAGTTTAATTAATGTTTTATAGCAGCAAAGGTCATATCCAGCAATGTATTTTCAGTCTGCTTTATTTTGTGACTACATCGCCAGCTCTTAACCGTTGTTTGTTCAAGTTATAATGTGATATTTTTTGATCCCCAGGGTCTCTTAGACATTTGCAGTTTTCACGCTTAATTGCTAGGGACTAGACAATTTTTTTAAAAATTAAATAAGAAAACTAAATACTGTACCCCATTTCTACTTCTACTTCTTTTAGGTGGGTAATAGAATGACTGGCATCTATGAAAGACCTATAGGATTTCAAAATATTTCTTAATCTGGATAGAAAGGAAATAGTTTCCAAGGCTGCTGTTCAAATAATGTCAAAGCAAGTACTTTCTTTGCTCACAATGAAGCAAGTAAAATAAGGTTATTGAGGGGCATCTGCAGAGGGGGATCAAAATCTGCAGGACAGTGGGCTTAGTATTGTGCTTGAAGCCCTGCCATTTTTTTACGGACATGCAACATGGTGATACAAGGGGGCGGGGCTTCACTCACAATGCCACGCCCTTCATCTTGTAGATTTTGACTTACCATCGTTGGCATCATTTAAGGAATGCAGCTTGTCATTGCCCAGCAGCCTCTGTATTGGGGGGAATATTCCCTGGTTCAACACATAATACCCTGCCATTATACCTAATTAAATGGGTTTACATGTATTGGCGCAAATCCAAAACAATAAGTGTTGATATTTCAATTTAAACACTCTCAGGTTATAGGAATATGTAAAAACAAGCTTGTGCCTCATTTATTGCACGTGACTTTGGTTCTCTGTGCTTCCTGAAATATTTGCATTTTTAAACATTTACAGTGTTCAGATATTTTGAATATTTGTGTAAGTGTTCAATTTCATTTGAAAATGGTATGTATATATAATCTGATTTCTGAGATTACTGTAACATATGCATACTAAAGTCACGAATTACTGTTAGTTCAAGAAAATAAAGAGAACCAGGCACAATTTTTAATTCATGCTCTAGTTTGTTTACAGTGTTTGTATGCTGGCCCAGTCATCGATTTGAGGTGGCTAACCAAAAAAGCCCATAATAAAATATCATAAAACCTCAAGTCATAAATGACAGCATCGTTTTCTTAACTAAAACAAATCATCGGTTTCAGCTGGCAACTGTTGTATCAAATCTAACATCCTAATATTGCTCTATATTGAAATCTTAAGTAGCAACCATAACGTTTTGCTTTTAAGCAGCTATGGAAAATCACAAGGATTATTACAGAACTCAGCAAGTTCTGCAGCCATGAAATTAAAAGACGCTTGCTCCTTGGGAGGAAAGCTATGGCAAGCCTAGATAGCATATTAAAAAGCAGAGACGTCACCTTGCCGACAAAGATCCGCATAGTCAAAGCTATGGTTTTTCCAGTAGTAATGTATGGCTGTGAGAGCTGGACCATAAAAAAGGCCGAGCGCCGAAGAATTGATGCCTTTGAACTGTGGTGCTGGAGAAGACTCTTAAGAGTTCCCTGGACTGCTAGGAGGTCAAACCAGTCAATCTTAAAGGAAATCAACCCTGATTGCTCATTGGAAGGATCGATAATGAAGCTCAAGCTCAGATATTTTGGCCACCTAATGCGAAGAGAGATCTCTTTGGAGAAGACCCTGATGCTGGGAAAGATTGAAGGCAAAAGGAGAAGAGGACGGCAGAGGATGAGATGGTTAGATAGCATCACTGAAGCAATGAGCATGAAACTGACCAAACTCAGGGAGGCAGTGAAGGACAGGAAGGCCTGGCGCAATATGGTTCATGGGGTCACGAAGAGTCGGACACGACTTAACGACTAAACAACAACAACAACAGCAAGTTCAAAGAGAGAATCTAAGCTATTCTTACTATTTAGTGCCAGTTTATACCACCCTCCTGAACTCATACTACTGCAGAAAAAGTTTCTTCATGATTACTATTTAGTATTAGTGCTATTAGTAGTCGATTAGAAATAGCATAGTGACAAGTTTGCAAATGAGTTGGCTTACATCATTTGTGCATGCAGGATACATGTAAAATATAACAATCCATTGTATTGTGAATGATCTGGTAAATAACAATGAAAAGTAGTAACTTAGTCCATCTCCATTTACTCATCTAGAATCAGCTCTCATTGAATTCTGTGTAGTTTATTCCCAGTGAGAATGTATATATAAGATTACTGCCCCCAGGAGGCCTCTCGCCTGTTCATAAATTCACATGCATTTCTTATGCACATTTACATAAAAAGTCATTTGGGGAAGCAAATTTGATTATTTAAACAACAAGTTTTCCCTTATGGTTTTCCAAAGACAGAACAGTATGAAAGTCTAAGTCAGAAACTTCCTATATTATGAACAAAACTGTTGCATTTATTCATTTTGGAAATTTATTTTTAAATTCTGCATAATATATCTGCTATGTAAATCAATCAGGGTTTTAACACACATTTTCAAACTTTTTATTTCCAAAAACAGACAAGCAAAATAAGTAATAGTTCATTAACATCTCACTGAAAAATATTTTTATCTGGTTCCACTGCATGCAGGCTTAATATGGAATTATTGGCCTTCAAAGAAAAAAAGCTGCCATTCTTAAATAAATAACATGTATGGAAAATGATGCTGTTGGAAAGCTGGGACATACCAAAGTTCACAAATGTTTCACCTACATGAACAAATCATATTTCTAATGGGGTTGTGTTTTCCTTTTACTCTAATTGGCCTTGCCCCCCAGGAAATGATGTTGGCACTATGCTTTGTTTCTCATCTCATCTTTTTTGACCTGCTGGAAAGGATAACTGGAGCTCCATTTGGTTCAGGAGGCAAGAAGCATAAAACTGAATTAGGGCTGGAAGTTGTGACTAGCTAGCAAAATTGTAGGGTTGAAAGCACCTCAGAGTTCATCTAGTCCTGCTAATTGGGAAATCCATTAGTGCAATTTCCTGTGTAGAGCACCTTTCTCCTTAAAAATGGGAACAATGTTGAATGTGAGAATTGTCTTGGTTCCAGGTTGGCCACACTTGATTCTGAAACTAATTCCAATTTAGAATCAAGAGATTGGTAACAAACACTGCCTGTATAGACTTTTGGTAATGAATTATCTGCATGTAATCTTTTGATTTTTTTTCCTGTTTAGGAACCTAGCTTGCATTCAGGTGTATTTTATAAGTCATTCCTAAACTGTTCCATTACAGTGTTTCCATACATATATAAACCAATGGATCATTTTTAGATCTCTCATGGTTACTATGTTATTACCAAGTGTTATGTAACTGAATTAATTGGAATCAGATCCCCTAAACTTGGATTCAGTGAATAAGTTTGAATTGAATGACTTCTTTTATTTGTTAGATTAAGAAGAAAGTTCTGGTTCCACTATCATATTAAGAATTAGCAGTACTGTGCTGTGAGGGCCTACCTTGGTTTTCCTTTTATTTCCTTAATGAACTTTTTAAAAGCTTGTTATGTAAAGCTCCTAAAATGTATATTTCTTTACAGATCAAGAACACGATTTGAAATATATTGAAGGGGAAAATATGCAACTATCCCCAAGGCTAAATGCCAAATCTATTTGAAAGCTGATACTGCTATAAAAGATTGTTTTGTTTTCTATGATAATCTGGCGATGTTGATCAATGAAATACTTGCATTCTTTCCACTGACTGTACCCTGTGCTCTGTCCTGTTCTTTTGTTTCCCTCTCTTAAAATTTTTGCTGTCCCTATATGGATGGGCTGATGTGATCAACAAACCATCTCAGGAGCTGGATGAGGTATAGTTCTGTTTGTCTAATCGGTTCTTTCAAATGAAATGTCCTGCAAAGTTGCCGTGTTCTGGCAAGGCAACTGGTCCATCTACCTCAGGGTTGTTCCTCCTGAGGGTTTTCCAAGGAGAAACCAGAAGGCTAATTTACGAATAGCCATCTGGAATTTGTCTCCGGCTTACTTCACTTCCTCAGAACTGATCATAATATGCATGGATACTGAAGTGGCCAGGATTTAAAATATTAATGTTGAGACCAGTGTTCCTCAACCTTGGCAGCTTGAAGATGTGTGGACTTCAACTCCCAGAATTCCCCAGCCAGCCATGCTGGCTGGGGAATTCTGGGAGTTGAAGTCCACACATCTTCAAGCTGCCAAGGTTGAGGAACATTGGTTTAGACTATATTTTATCAGTGAAAAGGGGCGGGGAGGGGGATGGAATCACAACCTCCATCTCTGAAATACTGTAGTTCAGAGTGATTAGTGATAGTGATTAATGCCATGGGCTGGGATTTTTGTATTAGAAGTGAACATTTCTTTTATGCTTGCTAAATATGTACAGCTGTCGCAAACTAAAATTTATAGCGGGGGAAAGTTCAGACTAAATATTCAGTCTGATTTCCTAAGTTGAGTTCCCAAGTTTTAGGGAGATAATCCTTTCTCTCTAGCAAATGTGCACTTTTTAACCCAGCACGCTTGTTATTACACAGTGCATTTGTTAGTTTCGTTATGTGCTTACCTGTCCTTCTACTCAAGAGTTAATGCAATTTCCTTTTTCTCCTCACAAGAGCTGTGTGAAGCACTGTAGGCTGAGAGCTGGTGACACTCACTCAAGATCACCCTGTTACTTAGAAGAGTAGAATTTATTTGCCTGGTCTATTAATAAATTTGAGTCCTCTCGGTCTAATGTTCTAATGTTCCACTCCAATGCCTTCATATAGATCTTGTCAGAAATGACACTTCTGTGGCTTTGCCCCAGGAGAAGGAAGAGCGAGGGCTGGGAATGCTATTTGCCCTCTCCTTCAAGGCTCTCTGCAAGGCCTTTGACTCTTCCCTGTGGATCTGCCAGGAAACCAGAACAACCCAGCCAGAGTGCTATTACAGACAGTCCCCTACTTGCAAACTTTCATGTTGTGAACTTTCACCAATACAAACAGGATGGACCAGAAGCCAGGCTGGAAGTTGTAACCAGAAGTCGGGAGAGGGCGGTGTTAGAACTAACCCTTTCCCACCTTCTTTAGCATTCTGTTTGCATTTGAGGTTTGCATTGAAGTTGGAGTTCCCAGAAAAGATTAGTTTAGGCAGTGTGCTCCATTGCTGGGTGAGGCAAGAGAGGGGCGGTGGCAGAGGCCAGGGGCGAGGGGGCAGTCGTCTCCTGCATTGCCCGGCAATGGAGCGCACTGTGCCCCACTGGCCCTGCCTCCACCTCTTTTTTTCCTTGCTTGTTGGACTTACGAACAAAACGGGCTTACAAACAGCCTCTTGGAACGTAACCCGTTCGTAAGTAGGGGACTATCTGTACCTACTCCCTGCCACTCGTAAGAAAGAGTCCAGGCAACCCTTCCACAGGGCAGAACTGGCTCAGTATTATCAGTTTTGCTGCAACCTTGCACTTCTCTCCCAACCAGCCATCCAAAATGTTGTCAAGCTTAGAGCCAAAACCTGTGTAAACTGCCATCGGCACAGGAGGACGTGGATATTTGCTATTTATCCAGGCATTTATATTTAGAAGAACAAAAACTAGAGATGACCGTTGTCCCTAAAATGTCCCTCTTATATTAGCTTCTAAAGCCCTGGAAGTATAAAGACACGTTTGATTAGCTTAGCTACAGCATATTTGCCATTTCCTTTTTTCCTGATTTCCTCTAGAAATGACTTAAAGCAGTGTTGTCCAAACTTGGCTGCTTTAAGATGAGTGCACCAACTCCCAGGATTCCCCAGCCAGCCATGTGCATGCTGGCTGGGGAATTCTGGGAGTTGAAGTCCACTCAAAGTGGCCAAGTTTGGACAACACTGACTTAAAGCCTAAAAATAATGTCTAATTGGCATGTCTGTTTGGGAATGAAAGAAATGTTGAGCTTGACTTTGCAGGCCAGTTTTCAGGTTTAAAGATATTGTTAGGAAGATAGGCCCAATTTTAAAGACCGAGCTGCCACTGCAGATGACAGAGCCTCTCTGGTATGATGGATTGCTTTAAGCATCCAGAGTTCCTTAAATATAACATTTTCTCAAAACAGGAGCTAACAGGGTCCAAACAAAAGAGGTTCCAAACTATAAATAATTTTAATATATCAAGCCTAGCACTTCCTTTAATTTTAAAGCCAATTGTAGGTTTTTGTATAGCTTCCTGAAGAAACAATGCTTTCTCATGGGTAGTATTGTCAGAGGTGGCCAGCAGCTGCTTGCGCTTACTAAGCGGAAGTTGCCTGGTTGTAAGTGGAAGAGTAATGCCAAGATAGACCGGGGCCCAGGGCTAGCTAAATTCTCAGACCTATAGATTAATTTGGAATGGATGCCCAAAACCGACTCACTCTGTCCTGTTTTTTCCACTCTGCCCTTTGTTTCAATTTCATCCACTCTCTGTGGCTTAGTTCGCGCATCAAGCTAAGTTTTTATTTATTAAAGCATGACTCGCTGAATAAATCATATTAGGATGGTTTTGCCCAACATGCTGAGATGTAAAATATAGTTTACTAAATATAATGGTAGGAGTCTTTCAGCACGCTATGCCAAACCACATTTTGGCTTAGTCCAATGTGTAAACCCAGTCTCCTAGAACAGGGCTCCTCAACCTTGGCAACTTTAAGACGGGTAGATTTCAACTCCCAGAATTCTGGGAGTTGAAATCTACCCATCTTAAAGTTGCCACGGTTGAGGAACCCTGTCCTAGAAGATTTTAGAGCTGCACTTATCCCAAAGACTAAGAAAGTTATATCAAATACTGTGTATGCTTCTAAACTCAGTCCTCGTTTAAGCCAGGGTGGAAGTTATTTGTATCTACCTACCTGTCTTCCAAGATCTTTTAGATGTCTTGACAATGGATAGACAGACAACTAAACTGGGGCATAAAATGTTCCTTGGCCTTTGAAAAGAAAATAGTAAGAATAAAGCTTTTCTTTTAATAGTTACCAGCCTTGGCACAGAATCATTTATGCATGTATTAACCTCACATTCCCTTTTAATTAGAGAGCACTTCAGTTTCATAAAGAAGTATGCATATGTCTGGAAAGTAACAATAGAGTTTTCCATTTGGCCTTTGTCGCCACTCTGTAAATTCTTTAAGTCCTCCATTTCCCTTGTGCATCTGCTTTTCTTGCATAACTAGATTTACTTTTTCAAAACTTGGCTCCTCTTTAAATAAAACTCTACACTTATGTACAGTGTATTTAACATCATTGTGAAGTGATGCTTGGCCTGGGAATTCATTTGTCAAAAGGTATGAATGAGTTATAAGTTGAAATATGTTAGGGATTATATGCAGAGACAGAGCCTTTCCCTTAAGTCAATAGTTTTCTTTTAAACTTGAGAGAACTTTGTACATCAGCTTCTTCACTGAAGAATTCTATGATTTCCTAGCATAAAATCCCTGCAAACTGCAGAGTTCTGAAGGGGGGACACCCTAAGATACATGCTTGTTGCAAGAACGTTGGCCAGTCCTTTGGATTCTTACAATTGTCTTACATGACTATCTCAAGAAATACATTCAGCTCTCCTTTGCAAATCTAAGTTAAAATGGAATAATCTAACGATGGGCAGACTTCACCACTTATCCATCTTTACCTGTTTTCTCATCAGAGAACCTTGGTTAGTGTCCAAAAAATCTCAGCATTGCAAAGAATAAAAAAATCATAACCTTGAGCCCTAAACTTTCAAGTTTTTTGCCCTGGATTCTCATTTCGATTAATAACTCTGTCTAAACACATTTTTTTCTATTTTCTCCAGCTTGCAGATGATCGCATGGCATTGGTATCAGGGATCAGTTTAGATCCCGAAGCAGCTGTCTGTGTAACTAAAAGGTTGCCTCCCAAGTGGATTGATGGTATAGAAGAAGTGAGTTTATTCATATATAAAGAATGTGATCACATATTCATACGTTCTGGAAAAACAGTAGTAAAAATTGGTAATATTAATGTGTTTACTTAATTTTTATCTTCTGAAGTTTAGGGCAGAATGTACAATTAGAAAGAAAGTGGCGTTCAGAGTTATAGTTTTAAAAACATTCAGTAGGAATATGTGATTTCTAAGTAACTGCATAAAATAACCAAATGTGAAGTTGCTTTAGCAATAACTCTTTACAGTATTTCAAATTTTAAATGAGAGAGAGAGAGAGAGGCATAGCTACTGAGGAAATATCGTATTTTATTCAAATTTTAAATGAGAGAGAGAGGCATAGCTACTGAGGAAATGTCGAATTTTATTCAAATTTTAAATGAGAGAGAGAGAGAGAGAGGCATAACTACTGAGGAAATATGGTATTTTATTCTTCCATTTATAAATGAAGAGATTTTTGGTAGGTGAATCCATTTGCTTTACAAAGGTTCAAGTTGCTAGCATGAGCTAGAAGAGGAAATTTATAGGGTTGAAGACAATAAGATTATACAAGGAAATAGTTGGATTATATCTTGTTGACACTGCACTTAAAAGGGAATAAGTGAAATTATTTCATCAGCCTAGCTTTGTCTGAGTTCAATTTCTTGGTCAAGATGGTAAGAGATAAGCTCAGATCAAGCATTCTGGAAGTGGTCTAAACCCAAGACATGTTGGGTTCCCCCCCCACCCCCCCCGGATCTAATGCTAAGTCTGAAAAGATTAAGAAGTATCCACTTCTGTGTATATAGCTGAAATTATATAGCATTGCTCTATAAATAACCGGTGTGGTTTTTTAAAAATATAATGAAATCAAGTTTTTTTCACTTTAGGATTGTCTGGAATGTTTTCTTCTCTAAGTTTCTTTGCTTCTAATTTTGCTCTTATTTTTTAAATTACATTTTAAGATTCAATATGAGATCTCCAGGATAAAACAGAAAATGAAAGAAATAGCCAGTCTGCATGACAAGCATTTAAACAGACCGACTTTGGATGATAGCACCGAGGAAGAACATGCAATAGAAATAACCACTCAAGAAATTACACAGGTACCAATGGGGTTCTCTTTTCAAAACAGAATTGGGTTTTACCAAATGCAAATACAGTCAGGTCCAGAAATATTGGGACATCGACACAATTCTAACATCTTTGGCTCTATACACCACCACAATGGATTTGGAATGAAACAAACACAATGTGCGTTAACTGCAGACTGTCAGCTTTAATTTGACGGTATGTACATCCAACTCAGGTGAACGGTGTAGGAATTACAACAGTTTGCATATCTGCCTCCCACTTGTTAAGGGACCAAAAGTAATGGGACAATTGGCTTCTCAGCTGTTCCATGGCCAGGTGTGTGATATCCCCTCAGTACCCCAATTACAATGTGCAGATAAAAGGCCCAGAGTTCATTTCAAGTGTGCTATTTGCATTTGGAATCTGTTGCTGTCAACTCTCAAGATGAGATCCAAAGAGCTGTCACTATCAGTGAAGCAAGCCATCATTAGGCTGAAGAAACAAAACAAACCCATCAGAGAGGTAGCAAGAACATTAGGCGTGGCCAAAACAACTGTTTGGAACATTCTCAAAAAGAAGGAACGCACCGGTGAGCTCAGCAACACCAAAAGACCCGGGAGACAACGGAAAACAACTGTGGTGGATGACCGAAGAATCCTTTCCCTGGTGAAGAAAACACCCTTCACAACAGTTGGCCAGATCAAGAACACTCTCCAGGAGGTAGGTGTATGTGTGTCAAAGTCAACAATCAAAAGAAGACTTCACCAGAGTGAATACAGAGGGTTCACCACAAGATATAAACCATTGGTGAGCCTCAAAAACAGGAAGGCCAGATTAGAGTTTGCCAAACGACATCTAAAAAAGCCTTCACAGTTCTGGAACAACATCCTATGGACAGATGAGACCAAGATCAACTTGTACCAAAGTGATGGGAAGAGAAGAGTATGGAGAAGGAAAGGAAATGCTCATGATCCTAAGCATACCACCTCATCAGTGAAGCATGGTGGTGGTAGTGTCATGGCGTGGGCATGTATGGCTGCCAATGGAACTGGTTCTCTTGTATTTATTGATGATGTGACTGCTGACAAAAGCAGCAGGATGAATTCTGCAGTGTTTCGGGCAATATTATCTGCTCACATTCAGCCAAATGCTGCAGAACTCATTGGACGGCGCTTCACAGTACAGATGGACAATGACCCAAAGCATACTGCAAAAGCAACCAAAGAGTTTTTGAAGGGACAGAAGTGGAATGTTATGCAATGGCCAAGTCAATCACCTGACCTGAATCCCATTGAGCATGCATTTCACTTGCTGAAGACAAAACTGAAGGGAAAATGCCCCAAGAACAAGCAGGAACTGAAGACAGTTGCAGTAGAGGCCTGGCAGAGCATCACCAGGGATGAAACCCAGCGTCTGGTGATGTCTATGCATTCCAGACTTCAGGCTGTGATTGACTGCAACAGATTTGCAACCAAGTATTAAAAAGGGAAAGTTTGATGTATGATTATTATTCTGTCCCATTACTTTTGGTCCCTTAACAAGTGGGAGGCACATATGCAAACTGTTGTAATTCCTACACCGTTCACCTGAGTTGGATGTACATACCCTCAAATTAAAGCTGACAGTCTGCAGTTAACGCATATTGTGTTTGTTTCATTCCAAATCCATTGTGGTGGTGTATAGAGCCAAAGATGTTAGAATTGTGTCGATGTCCCAATATTTCTGGACCTGACTGTATGTTAGTAGGTTGCCCTAATGCTCCCTTGGATAAAGTGAAAATCCAGCTGTCAGAAGTCAATTTTATTTTTAAAAAAACAAAACAAAACATTAAAAATGGCAGTACTGATATATGGATGCATATGTAATTTTAAGGAGAAAAAGATTTTAAACATCCACATTCAAGAATTCCAACCAAAATGTATTTGTATAGATGATGGTAATTATTAGTAAATGTGTTATTATTACCATTTTAAACAATGGTAATTATTACCATTTTAAACATTTTGAATAAAACAGTACTTAAGATTCTATGTTACGGAGTTAATTGTTCAGCTATTGCAACTCTTCATAATTTAAATACCATTGATGCAAATAAAGATTTATTTCAATTTGCCAACATTTTGCAACAGTAAATTTAGTGGCTAACATAAATATTGAAGTCATTTCTTGGGTTGCCTGGTTTATAAGACTTGGGAAAAGATTATTGAATAATTTCCTTGAAAAAAATCAAATACTCTCTATCAGCAGAGATGACAGTAATTTGATTAGAAACCCTCTGACATTAATTTACCTGATCTGCTGGATTCCGTTGCTGGGCTGGTGTTGGAGACCTCAAGGTTACTTGTCCTTGGCAATTTCAATTTCCTGCCACATGACAGTGAGTCTGGGATTTCTCAGAAGTTCATGGCCTCCAGAGCAACCATGGACTTGTTCCAGGTCATTGAAGGTCCAGTGCAAACTGGAGGTTGCCCACTGGATCTGAGTTTTTTTCTTGGGGTAGATGTGACATGATCTAGTTTTAGAGGACATTACCATCAATCCATTGCCCTGGTCAGATCCCTTTCTGATTGTTTTTTGGCTCGCTGGGGTGACCCCCACCTGTTTAAGATAACTGATTCCCTACAGGAGAGGGATAAGACATAGGAATTCCTATTGGGCCCTTCTGAGGATTATTTTTGCTATCTGAGTAGTCACTCCCAGTTGAAATCCAGTGGGCAGGTCCAGTTGAGATGCCTGAGACAGAGTCTTGTAGAGTTACCTGGAGTGAGTTTGAGACTGTGACTCATGAGGAAGTGGACAGAGTTCTCCGGATTGTGAGCTTAGCTACCTCTCTGTTAGAGCCGGGTCCCTCCTGATTGGTCAAAGCTGCCTGGGAGTTGATCTGTGGCTTTGAAGGAGGGGGTTGTTCCCTAGTTTTGAAAGAGGTGGAGGTGCGCCCGCTCCTCAAGTGGCCATTGCTGGACCCAGTGATTCTGGACAATTTTCATTCAGTTTCCATCCTTTCCTTTGGGTGAGAGGGTTGTTGAATTGAATCTGCTTCCTGTACTATTTTGAAACTTTCAAGAGAGCCTGACCAACTTGGCACTAGTGGTGTCAAAAAATTGCACGCAACTATATGTATACCCCTTATTACACCTCAGTATGGATTTTGTTTTTTTCATCAAGGTCAATACAGCTGCTTTTGCTTTCTATTAAGGAGGTAGATATTACAATATTGCCCTGAGCTACATATATTATCTTCTATTGGCTTCAGTTATTCTCTGTAAAGTGGAAATCACCAGGAATTCAGCACAAGTCATTTACTGTGAGATTAAATTAAGTAAGCCGTTGAGGGATAGATACAGCTCTAGGGGATAAGCTTACTTCAGTTTAAGAAGATAGTTTCTTAGTTTTTTTATTTTCTTGTTAATTGCACAAGTTGGAATGCTTGCTGCTGCTTCATTCTAAAAATGATTTCTCTTCTCTCTCTCTATCTTCCCCAGCTATTTCACAGGTGTCAGAGAGCAGTCCAGGGCTTACACAACAAGTCTCGAAGCTGTACGGATCAAGAGTGCCGGCTTCTGAAGAATGTTGTGTCTTCCTTAGCTCAGTCTCTGCAGGACCTCTCCACCAGCTTTAGGCATGGGCAGTCTGACTATCTCAAACGTAAGCAGTGGACCAGATGCAGCCTTTTATAGCAGGGCATCTTCCCTTCTTTTATTTGTTGCTGGGGACTCTTAGTGACAGTAGTCTTCTTGTTCCTGTAGGCATGAAGAATCGAGAAGAAAGATCCAAACATTTCTTTGACACATCGGTCTCTCTCATGGATGATGGGGAGGATGCGACCCTCTATGATAGGGTAGGTGCCAAATAGTCAACTGAATTATTTGTATGAAAAAGTACAAGGCATCTGGTATTCATTTGACTGCTATGAAGAATTTGAAGGTAATGATTGCATTTAATAGTTAAATTTAGTGAGTCTCTTTTCTATTAAGGTGCAGATTCCTCAACAGAGATGAACTTTTGAAGGCTCCATGCTATTTGCTGGCATGCCAAAGAATCAAAAGTTCCACCCCCTTCTCTCTCTCCCTCTCTCTCTCTCTCTCTCTCTCTTGTCCCCTTTCTGACATCTTTCTGTGTTTCTGATTGCCCAGCAGGCTGCAAGGGGAATGATAAATCACTCTTGCAGAAGGCTTTGAGAATTAAACTGAGAGTCCCATATTATCCTCTGGCTACAGGCTGCCTACCTGCTGCTAAAAATCTGTGCTTGCTCTCTAGGATCTCTGCCAAAGGTCATCCTCATTGTTGCTGGGAACACTTGTTCCACTGCTGGATTTTTAGGCTCTTGGTTATAAAGTGGTTCTTTGAAACTCTCAAATGGTGCGACTGGGCTTAGAAGGGTTGTCCTCACATCAAAATTACAGTGCTTATCTTTTTAAAAGAGAACTTTTAAGAAAAAGATTAAAGAGATGGCAGAAGGGAAAAAAAAGAACAATATTTTGAAAAATAAAGGAGGACATTAAATTGCAGGTTTAGCTTCAATTCAGTTGGTAACCCTTTGGGGTTTTTTTGCATATTATATGATGCAATGCTTTTAGCCATTTACAGTCTGATGTTTTTGTTTTTTTAATAAGGGCTTTACAGATGACCAGTTAGTATTAGTGGAACAAAACACTATGTTGGTGGAAGAGCGGGAACGAGAAATTCGACAAATTGTACAATCCATTACTGATCTTAATGAAATTTTCAGGGATTTAGGAGCAATGGTAGTTGAACAGGTAAGTGGCTCTTGATATCAATGCTATTTGCATCATATAAGCTTGGGTTGGAACATTATATGTCTGCCTTGGGTTCAACTGAAGAAAAGCAGGATATAAACGTAATAAAAAAATTAGGTCTGGACTCAACCATATTGAAGTAGCATTATTGAAATAAATTAACTGTTGGATCTAGTCTAAAGATTGGTTGGTTGATCAGTGCAGTTAGAATGATGCGTGATGGGTGAGAATAAGTGGAATGGTTAGGAAATGGCTCAGCGTTAAACAAGAAGCAAGACAAGGATGAATGATCTCCCTTTGATTCTTCAATGTATTTATGGATAATTTATAAATGTTAGAGGTGGAGAGGCTAGGTTCACCAGATATTCCACTTATTCTTGCGCATGCTTTACTTTCATCAAATGCTGCCCTCCCGGCATTCAGCAACCAACCTCCAATCCATATTCATAGAAAACTTTCTATAATTTAAGCCCGCATATGGCATTTCAGTCTGTAGAACTGACACATATTTTTTCTTCAGGGTACCGTATTGGACAGGATTGATTACAGTGTTGAACAATCATGCATTAAAACAGAAGAAGGATTGAAACAACTACATAAAGTAAGCATAGAATATGTTTAAGATGTCTTATTCTGAATGTCACTATTTCATTCTGTTGAGCTTGTGATTAGAGTTCCAGAAACGTGAGGCATAATGTTTTCTCTTTCTGTACCTATTGTTTTTAGAAGTTAAAAAGACAATGATGGTAGCCAGCTAAAATTAAGGAAATTGGATGGCTCCTAATCATATCTCAATATCTAGCATTTAATGATTGTATGTTAATGTGGTTACTTTTTCCAGACTGCCACCTGCAATTCTCACAGCAACCTCTCTGCAGTTGGCAGATGGGCATTCTACCCATTTCTTTGTACCAACTGAACTGTTTCTGTCTAACATAGACTAGATATAAAGGTTGAGTTAACGTCTATGCATATTATCTTAAGTTCCTTATATGTGGGGTATAAATCAAGTATCATAAATAAATCAGCCAAATAAAACATAACTGCATAAAATCTGAGTTGGGTAGAATTTTATTCTAGCTACAGCAAAATAATAACAGTTACTAATACAGACATTTTTCAGGGACTCTCATTAGCATATTCTAATTTGATTCATGGCATATTATGTAGACAGCACAGAGATATCCTTGGAGAAACTATAAAGTGACAGTTATAAGAATATATACCAGTGTTTCTCAACCTTGGCAACTTGAAGATGTGGGGATTTCAACTCCCAGAATTCTCCAGCATGCTGGCTGGAGAATTCTGGAAGTTGACATCCACACCTTTAAGCTGCCAAGGTTGAGAAACCCTGATATATACAAAAACATACTTTAAGTCCAGGAAACAAAGAAAACATTAGGAATAAATTCAGACTGGTTCTGCCCTGACTCCCTGGGATATAAGAGGAGTGAAGAGAAAATGCAGCCAGGCTTTCAGGACTGATGTCAACCCTTTAAAGTAGGCTAGACCAGGAAACTGACTTCACAAGTTTGACTAGAACTATATTTACTGATACAGACTATAGTGACAGAATCTTGAAAGCCTAAGGCCTTTTCCCCTTCTTATATCCCAGAGAGTTTGCCTTAACTGAGTTCATTATTAATGTTTTCTTTGTTTCCCAGGCTTAAAGCATGTTTTTGTACAGTACATGTAACTGTCTCTGCATACTGTAGTTTCTCCAAGGTAATCTCTGTGGCTCTCTACATAATATTCCTTATTTAGAGTGATTTGTTCTATTTATTTTCTGCAATCTGCAGGAAAGAATCTGTGTTAAATTCGTCTTTTCTGTATCTGCAGGCTGAGCAGTATCAAAAGAAGAATCGGAAGATGCTTATCATTTTAATTTTGTTTGTTATAGTTATTGTCCTCATCATTGTCCTTATTGCTGTAAAATTTCGCTAGGCAATGTGCCAGTGATGATTTCCTCTCTCTCTGTGTTTGTCTGAGAGGTAGCAAAGAATTTTTGTGTGTTGTGTTCTCCTGTTTTTGTTCCTGACAAAAACCGTTTGGTTAGGAATGGTTGAGCCTGTGCTCTTGGAAGCTGCCTTTGGGATGAATGTATGAGGTCTAATGGTGCAAAGTCTGTGCAATGTTCATACCGAAAACCTCTGTTTTACATGTTCAGTGAATATGGAAGGCAGTGATTTGCAAAAGCGTGTGCAGAAATATCAGAATTTCTGAGAAAAGCTACCAAATCAGGCATTTCATTTACCCAGGCCATTGTAACACTAGAATGCATTTTTAAAAGTGATTTAAACATTTTGGAAAGTGCTTCTACTAAAGAGGAATCATAATGCACTTTCTACCATGGCTTAGCCTATGGTTAATTTTAGGGTAAGGTGTCCAAATTGCCATGTGGACATCATTCAAAAACTATTGAGTTGGAGATAAAAATACCTTAAGGATACAGTACAGTAGTTTCATTCCATCTGTCTTCCCTCCAGGGTTAATATTAGTATGGGTTCACAGAAGTAAAAAAGATAACTCTGATTTCCTTCTATTATTCCAAAAGTAGCGTTCTGCATTATCAATAACACTCCAACCACAGGGAATGCTACATGTTTTAACTTTATTTTTAAGTTTTAAATAATCAGGAATGTTTTTTGATTATTTCCACCTCTTCCCACTATTGAACTGAAAGTTGTTTTTCTAATCCCTCTTTCTGAATCTTCCTCCTGAAGCTGGGTCTGTTATTACACAGCAACAGTTACATATTTCATCTTATTATTTTCAAATAGTGAACTGAAAAGGGCATGGTAGAATTCACACACCTAAATTGAATAGCAGTATGAGGGACCTAGGTCTAAATGAAATCACTTTTGTTCTCAGCTGTGTGGCTGTAGAGAACTCGGGAGAAACTTGGAATCCTGTTCAGCTGAGAGCAAATGCTGCAATCAGGATTTCTTGTTTCTCTAATGTTGCAGGTGGCTCTGCTGAAAAAAAACATGTTTTGTGATAAAAATTCTCATGGTTTAACTGTAACTTAAAACTGCTATGCAGTTTGGGGACACTTGCTTCAATTCTTTTAAAAAAGCATTCTGTAGTGAATCATTTCAAGGTTGTAGTTTGGATCTCTTTTTGCTGTGATTTAGCAACACTACTTGCCAACATCTTGTAGTTGCCTTGCATTCTTACCCATGAACCATGCAATAATTGTAATGCTGCCCGTGCACTTGTGACACCCTGTTTTCCTCCTTTCATCCAGCTCTTTGCACTGTCCAGATTTCTTGTAAAATGACAGTTATGGAAACAGTAATCATAGTCTTACTGTGGTTCACTGTGAGATTCTGCTTGCTAGATAAAGGCACAGTCCCACACAGAATTTCTATAGCTGAAGCCCCTTTGAAATAAATAGGATGGCCCAAGAGGATTGTGTTCAGGTGCTGCTATTATTATGTCAGTGAGGAGGTGGAGAGGGGCTCTTGGTGAACTATGCTCAGCAATTTTGATTCCTCTCCTGTTTACAGAACTTCCGCAGAAGGCTGCTAAATTATGCCTTCCAACGCAGTGGACCATTGCTTCTGGAGAGAATGGAATTCAGTCCCTTTATATTATCATCTGCAGCAACTGTCAGTTGTACAGGTAGATTTGTGATTTGTACAAGTTCTGGGCCAGCTAAAGAGCGGATAGCATGGGAAATATGGAAAAGGCATACTGTACATTATGCATTTGCAAAAACCCATTTGCATTTTATGCATGCATAAAATAGACAAAAATATGCCAAGAGTGATGGCTGCCAGGGTCTTGTCTGTATTTTCCAACTGGATAACAAGGGCCCCCTGTATTTATTGAAAGTATCATCCTGTTACCTAAAGTAGAATACACAATTTAGGACTGGCCTCCCTGGGCCTCTTTCCTCTCCAGACAAGAAAAAGGCTGAACATGTGTTGGCTTCAGTCTCGCCAAAATTTGCTCCTTGTGCCTCAAGATAACAGATTGCAATACCCTAGCAGGCCATGGTTAACCTCCTTTTCTAAAATAAATTCCAACATAGAGAACCTAGCTAATGGACCTTGATCTCCATGATGGGCATGGGACAGTTGGAAAATGACACGCTCAGTCCTAAAAATACATGACATGACCCAGTTAGCTTAAACCATGTAGAAATTAGAGAATAGTTGCATACCTGTTGCAGTGGGCTCATTATGGTATCCTTGTTCTAGACCCAGCAGCTGCTTCATGGCCCTCTTGAGGTCTTCTGGGCATTACTCCACTGTGATGACTGGCAAAATGCAGCGCACAGCCCCCCAATGGTTTGCACAGTCTTTTCAGTATTAAAATGTTAAAATGTTTCTCATGCTGCCAACCCACAGGGTGTGATCAAAAAGGTCAAGATGGCAGCCACAGTGGTTTGATTGAAGCTCCGTCTCCATTATGTGCAATGGACTTCTGTAGCAACCTTTGAAAGACCACAGGTGTCATACCCAAGGGTTTCAGGTTGTATCCCTCTGCTGTAGATCATGATTTATAAACCACTGGGTCTATACTTGACCATAAACCAAATCTAAACAGATCATAATGAAGCTAGATATGAACTGCTTGGCATGCAGGGAAATTAAGTCAGGCATTGTGGTATTTTGCTGGCTCTACAAGGTTAACAGAAACCATAATTCTCAACTACCATAGCTGCAGTGTAAGTAGATATTTAGATTAAGGAGTATGAGGAGCTATGCCTAAAGATTAACATGCATTCACACACACACACACACGGTTGCAGAAAGTTCGACTTAGGCCAGTGTAATTAATAATAGAAAAAAAGAGGGTCAGAAGGTAGATTAGGTTCTCTTGGTAGCTCTGGGTGATTTGCAGTAAATTTACAGAAATTTCTGGTCCCAGTTGATTTAATGTGAGCAACACCCAGAGGTTGTGGGTTTTGTCTTCTTTCTTAGGCTGCTAAGATGAAGAAAATTTGACAAAAACAAAAGTAGATTTTTGTATGAAAATACGGTGAGATTGATGCTTGTCCCTGAAAGCAAATTATTGGCTGAATATTTTGTTCAAGAGCATCTTTACTTAGTTCTTCCTCCCTGTGCTCCTAGTAGAATTTTACCCTTTGCATTAGGGCAGAAAGTCAAGTAGCCTGAAACCCAGTGTGTAGGCAATAAACCTGGATCTGCACTGTGCCCTTTCAAACTATAAAGCATTGCAGGAATGCTTTCCATACATTTTTTTTAATTCCCCAAGCCATAGAGTAGATATTGGAGAGAAATTGAAGCTGGAGTCCTTCTGATGTTCCAATTTTGCGTCTGAGAAGAGCCCACCATCTTCAGAGGAACTGGTAGAGTCAGCTATGAAGAGAACTGCATCATGAAGACTCCATTATGCTCCATGAGGGAAGCCCCATCATCGTCTGTGTTCTCCCTTTGAAAATTCTGTGTTACGCCAAAATGGGCCATGATAGTAACACTGTTTTTCTGAAAGCCGCTATTAACTTTTGAGCAGCGAGAAATGAAGCACTCCAGAAGGCACCTAGTGTGTCTACATTACAGGCACAATAAGAAGCATATTCCTTTTGTGAAATGGCTGCTGTACATGTTGCTCAACAGCAAGCATAGTGAGATCTCTGCTTCAGGAGCCTTGCGCTCTGAAGTCCAATTGGGGAGGAAAAGGACAGAAAGAGTAATTTGTCATAAGCCACCGCAGCAGCATGCACTTTGGGAGGACGAAGGCTGTAGGCCAATGTTGTCCGAACTTGGCCACTTTTCCCCAGCCAGCATGGCTGGCTGGGGAATTCTGGGAGTTGAAGTCCACTCAAAGTGGCCAAGTTTGGACAACACTGCTGTAGGCAGAAGTGGGGGAGATGGAAGAAAGATTCTTCTTCTGCCCAGTCCCTGAAATTAGGCCAGTGTTTAGTAAAAACTTGTAGAGATCTTTTCTAACTACGGAGATATTTAACTTATGGAACACTGTAGCAAAAGAGGATGTTTTGCCATGCACATTTTTTATTAGAATCTTTAATCAATGTTATTCATTTAATAACAAAAAATATTTATAAACATTCTTAAACAAAACCAATGGCGTGAATTGGAAAAGGCCATCTTGGAATTGATGCCTGTCAGTGTATACGTTTGTCAGAAGTAAAGTGTCCTTCGAGTCAAGCTGGATCCTTGATTACTTTGTGGATACTGTACTTTCAGTTCTCTTAGCAAAAATATGAAAATGGTTTGCCCTTGCCTTCTTCCTGGATGATTTCTAGACTTCTGAATGTGGCCTATACCTTAGGAATCCCCCTGCTTAGCTTTGAAAATATGTGCACACATATACATTGCAACTTGTATATTAATGATAGGTTTAATCAAAACTGGATTAATTAGATGCAGAAACAGACTTTACTTGCCCCCTGCCCCAAGAAGAGGGCCAGGAAATAGGAGTGAAACAGGAAATCATGGAAAAGGATTGAGCCAAAAGAGAAATGTGTTCTCTAAAGAGGATGATGGATAGAGCAAGCTGGATGTTTGGAAGAAAAAGGTATTTCACTGCTAAAGAAAAAAAAACCCACCACCATTCTTCTGGGTACAGCAAAAAAAATTGTCTCTTGGGAGGGGGAAGATTATTCTTTTTCATGCCACTTCCCTAAAGGCATATGTGGGTTAATGAAATATAACTTGGTAACAGGCTACCGCCACTAAAATTATTTGTGAAAACTGTTCTGAGGTTTTATTTGTATTTCTGACTACTGCAATATATATTTTGGAAGATTGGCCCAAATCCAGAGTTTCTCCAAAGTCTTTTAAAAAGTCTTAAATCCTGAGAAAAAATCAGTGTAAGATACATACATTCCAAGGAGTGGGTTTTGCAGTCTGGAGATTTCTTCTGTTCTTTGGCCATCGTTTTGTTTAAGATTACTGTACTTTAGGAAGAAATTTTTAAAAGTTTATTTAAATTTATTTATTTAAAACACAGTAGTTAAAGAGGTGGTCTTTTTTCTACACTGAGGATTCTTTATGACTGCCCCATTGGTGAACAGCTAAACTGGCTTGTGGTTTAACTGGTCAGGCAAGAGATAATTTAGCAATTTAGAAAAGAATGGCCTGAGATTTGATCATTCTTGCCTGCCTGATTTAGTGCTGCCTCTGTTTTGGTGGGTTTGTTGCATAAACGTTATGGGATGTTTTCTCTGTACCAACTCCCCCAACCTGCAGCCCTCTAGGTGACTCCAATCTCCGGAAAAACTGCTGGATGTTTTATCTCTTAGGCAATATTATTCTTTGTAGGCCTTTTTAATTCCTAAATAAATTGGCTACGTGCAACATGCCATCTTTCCAAAACTGGAAAACCAAAGCTGAGAAGTAGCATCCTTTTACCCAAAGAACCCATTGTTACAGTCTGATCTGAACTGAGACTATTCATCAGGTGAAGAAAAAAAGATGTAATTCTAACTTTCTTGTGACCTCTCACTGCTGAATGATGCTCGTGGTGTGTTCCAGAAGGTCTTACCTTCAGGCTTCTTCAGGTGCGGACCGAATTTGGGATTAGACAGGATTTAAGACTGCAAAGGAATCTACAGCCTGCCCTAAAGGTTCAGCCCCACCACCCTCTGGATTGCTGCCCAGCAGCCTTTCAGCGAAACGCCAAACCTTGGGCACAAAGTGAGAGCTCATGACACGCCCAATAACGGGGAACTATCCTGAATGAGAAGTCATCTCCTGATTCATCGCATACGGTCTTGAGGAGGAGCAAGGGTTGTTTCGAGCCATGCTGCGTTTGCTTTCAGATCAAATCAAATGAATTTGTGGTGTATGTAACATAAGGGATCTCGTTTTTACCCGGCAATGTACAGTCTATTTTCTTCCATTTCTGTAAAACAATTTGTAATGTATGAATAAACTATTCAACTCTAGCTAGATGCCGGATCTTTCCACCCCCCCCCCCAATTAAAACATTTTGGCAGGAGGACCAGTTATCCCTTGGGTTGTGTAACCTGCCCATTAAATCTAGTATTTTGTTTCATTAATGCTTTTAACGCAACACTCCAAGGGGTCTACCACTGGGCTCATTCCTCCCCCCTCCTTCATTTGAAAGGATCCATCAGTTCACTTTTGGCATACCGCCGCCCCCCCCCCGTGAAAACCCGCTAGATTTCAGTCTCGACGTGTGCACCCTTCCAGCAGATTTCCTCCTGTTGCAATGCGGCGGGGGGGTGCCCCAGAGCTGCCGCTTCCTGCCCACGTGGGCCAACCCTCCTACGGAGCTTGGCAGAGACGGGCGCGTTCCTTTGCAGCCGGTGGGGCGCCTGGCGCTTCTCCCACCTGCGAACTGTCAAGCGGGATCCGCCGGGGCGAGACGCGCCTTCGCTTCAGTCTAGCTGGGCTCCCGGGAAACGGCCTCCCCGGCCCCAAAGGGGCTCTCCCTCGCGAAGGCCGGGAGCAGGTGGCGTCCCGAGGTGGCCCGCTCCGGCCCCGGGAAGCGCTCCCGGCCCTGCGGCAGCCGCCGCCGCCGCCTCCCCCTTCCGCGCTGCCCTTCTTCGCGCGGCCGCGGGAGGCAGGCGCGGCACCTGCCTGGGAGGAGCCGCCGCGCCGCGGGCAGGAAGATGGCGAGCGTGCAGCTGGAGTTCCAGGCCAGCGCTGGCGAGGCGGACCCGCAAAGCCGCCCGGTGCTGGTGCTGGGCCAGCTGCAGAACCTGCACCGGCTGCCGTGGGCCCACGTGCGGGGCAAGCTGCAGCCGAGGGTCACCGAGGAGGTAACGCGGGGCCGGGCTCGGCGCCCCTCGCCGCCTTGCCGGGGAGGGCTGCCCACCGTCCCGCCCCGCCGCCCCTTGGAGGGGTGCTCTCCCGCTTTGCAGCCGCGGCTCCCCCGCGCGCGGATCTGCCGCCGCCGCGGCCCTCCCCGTCCCCGGCCGGGGCGCGCTCCCTCGCCCTTTCTCCCTCCAGCCAGGCCTAGGCTGAGCCGGGAACCGCTCCAGCCGCGGCGGTTGGGTTGGGTCCCTTCGCCTCCCCCGGCGCCCTGCTCGGGGCAGAGTTCCTTCTGCCCGGGGATTGCAGCCCTCCGCCCCCGTGGAGAGCTGTGCAAGGTGGGGCGGGGTGCGAGGACGTGGGCTGCGTTGCTGTCGGGGCAGATTCCGAATTAAGTGGATTCTGAAATTGGTAGCCTCGTGGCTCTCTACGGTCTGGGCTTTCTCGAAGTACCCCCACCCCTTTCCCCGAGTTAACCAGATAGGCTTCCAGATGTTTGCCCACCGCTTTTGCATGCCTTACCAAGAGAGAGATCCGATGGCGTTCAGGTAGGCTAATTGGTAGGCTACGCTGTGTGAAGTCACAGATTTAGGCTGGGTCAAAATGTTGCTTGTCTCTCTGAGGCATAGTGTTGGGTAAACCCAACCTTTGTGGCTTGTAGAGGGTTGTTTACAGTTTAATGTGTTTGTGAGCTCGGCCAGTTGTGTTTGATTCAATAAGTTATAGTTAAGCAAAATGAGTTGTTGATAACATAACATGCTGTGTGAATGAATCCTTAATCTCTAGATGTTTATTCCAGTTTCCCCAATGTTCCTTTTTTGCCAAGGAAATCGGATGGATCCCCATACAGTATCCATGTAGCTATGTAGAAATGTGGAACTGCCACTTGTCTTCATTTTATAAATATAATTGCTATCGTGTACTCATGATAGAATTTCCAGCTCTTATAATTTCATAATGGGAGTATGAAATTCAGGCTTTTAAGACTTAAGGTGTTGAACTAGGATTACCCTCAGCTACAGAAGCACACAGAGTGTTTTGCACCTAGTCACTCTCAGCCCAACCTACCTCATAGGGTTGTTGTTGGGAAGAATTGGAGGAAAGAATGCTACAAATGCTGCCTTGGCCTCCTGGTGAGCTTTAAATCTAACAAATAAGCAAACATTTCACAGTATGATAGAGTTCAAATAGAAGAAATAAAATTATGGGGAAAGCAAGGCTGAAGTTTTTTTTTAGCAGCAAAACCCAAATCAAACAGAAGTCTTGGTGTCTTAAGACGACACATTTTCTGCTATAATTCAGTTCTTGTTGTATTTATTGTTCCATAACTGGAAAGGAGAACTGGTCTGTGTTGGAATGTTCATCTCTCATTTTTGACTCGTGTTCTTTCCTCCCCCCCCCCAAAAGAGACTAACAATCTTGGCCCCCAGAGAATTCCCAGCCGACTGTGGGAGATGGAGAGCACCAAGTTGGGAGAAAGCTGGGTTGCAGCAACTGGGTTCATGCTATACCATGATTGGTTGATCAAGCCAAGACTGGCTCACTTTACATGTTGCACTAAGCTTTAAGCCCTGTTTTGCAAACTACAGTGGCTGAGTTCACAGAGCAGATTAAGCCCCATATCAGTGAAGCATGTCACGGCTGATCATAGTGGGTGAACATAGCTACTATTGTCTACTTAGGGTGCCACACAGTTCTTTGAAATGGCAGGGATTCAGGTGATCATAGGTTCAAAACATTTCAAGAAGGCTGTGCTGGCCTGTTAACCAAGAGCATCCTTTTCCTGTAGCGTGTTCGAGGAAGGGTCCTGGGTACATTCCAGTAAAGCTCATGTGGGATGGGAAATGAACAACGGCCCCTGTTTAGGTCTACCACATCTGCCCTGCAAGATTCTGGGTGACCTCAAAATGGGAGCATCTTTTTGCTTTCTTTGGTTATTTGGATTTTTGGCTGGCCAGATCTGGCAGTCCTAACCATGCAGAGGATGTCCCACTCTTGCTGAAGAACCCTAAGGCCCACACACCTTTTTCTATCAAAATGCAAGGGATGAAAAAGAATAGTATTGACATATTATTTGGATTATGTGAACAGTCTATCTGATTTACAGTTGTGTTCCTTTTATAAGGACATCCCTTTCTCTTTTTATATCTTTATAGTGGTGTTTCTCAACCTTGGCAACTTGAAGATGTGTGGACTCTAAGTCCCAGAATTCCCCAGCCAGCCATGCTGGCTGGGGAATTCTGGGACTTGCAGTCCACACATCTTCAAGTTGCCAAGGTTGAGAAAAACTGCTTTATAGTAATAAATTGTGTGGCCACTTCATCCCTGTTGATCCTGATTAAAGAGGAGAGGGTTTGGCACAAACAGAGGGTTTGGCACAAACAGCATTTTATGACGGGATAGAGTGCCACGCAAGCCGTAATTTGTTCCGCTTAACCCGGGGGAGACACCAGAGCTTCTCTTCTTGATTAATTGATGGGTGTTCTCCTAGTTGAGCAATACCAACAAAGCATCAGGGCCAGTATGTCACACACTTGAGAAGCATTTTGTGAAGGTGTGGGCCAACAATTCCATTAAGGACACTTCCCCTTGTACTGACTTTCACCAGCTATTTTCACTCCTCAACAGCTGCACTGCCCCATGACTGGAGAACTGTTCTAAATGCAACCAAGATTGGCAAACCGACTTCCAGGTTTAGAATCTGGACTCAAGTCTTTGGGGGTCGGGTGGTGTACAAATTTAATTTTAATAAGAATAACAGGAGCAACAGCTTTCTGTGGCCTTTCCTCAAACAACTCCCTTCTTGGGGATTCTTTAAATAGGCCCTCGGTCCTTCAGGGGAACTATTAATAGTTGATATTTGCTTTCTATTCTCTTGGCTTCCCATTTTCTCTGAAAAAGCCCATGCAGTTGAGAACTGCTATGAAAAACCTAATCTTGGTTCCCTGCTTAAAACATTGCCTGGCTGGGCTCACCCAGTGCTCTAAGCCAGAGGTAGTTTGTTCGGCTTGGCTTACAGCTGTGTCTGGTTTTGGCCACTGCAGTTTGTGAACCATGGGCTGTAGCTTAGCTTTCACCCAGCCAATTACAATCTAACAAAAGGAAACAAATTAGCATGATGTGTGAACGAAGCCACTTGGATACAGAAGGACATTGATGTAGTCTAGAAAGAGATTATCACATAATTACACATGCACGTATTTTTGAAGGACTGTAAGTTAGGACTTGCTGGTGAATCTCCAGCTGTAGAGGGGAGCTGATGAGGGACCCTTTTAAATTACCACACTCCCATTGCACTGGGGGTAATTAGTGGTTTCCATTTCCCACAGACAACCACTAGATGACAGGAAAGAGCTGGAATTTTCTGTATCTCTTTGCTGCCATCTTGTGGTCATCTGGACTTCTGTAGGACAGATTTGAGAGCTCTCTAAAAATTAGATTTTGGAGGCTCTGGTCAGTAGGGTGGCAGCCATATGTGTGAGATCGATCAGCTGACTTGGTTGTCCCTGAGTTGCTCCTGAAATGGAGCTGAGGTGTTTCTCTCTCTCTGGCCAGTGGACCTATAGGAGCAGTTAATCACAGTGACACTTTTCCAGACTGGTTGGTTGGTTTACAATTTTGCTTGATAAGGCCACCCCGACTCAAAGCCAACTCTGAGTGACATACAATTAAAACCAGTGCAATCCTTTAAAATATCGACAAAAATCCAGAAAGAACATCACATATCACCATCAAAACCAGTGCTACGCATCAAATTGCCACATCACCAACCTATCCCAGAATTTGGGGAAAAGTTCTCAAAAGACACCTAAAGGCTTGCAGGGTCAGAGCGATCTGAACATGGGGAGGAGATACAATTTCCAGAGGAAAAGTGCCATGAAAGAAAGTGTGTGTCCTAGATCTGAGAGCAATATTGCCTGTCGGTTGCACACATGCTTTACACTGAGGGGCATATAACAACATAATGGTAATAGTTAACTTGCCATGGCAAATTACATTATGCTATTGAGGAAATTCCCCAATCTGGGTTATCCTCCAGATGTTGCACTTAGTTCCCAGAATTTACCAGCCATCAGAGCCATTGCCAAGAATTCTGGGAGTTCAAGGGCACCCACTTGGCAGCCGTTCACCTAGCGAAAAAACGCTGTTGAGTCTTTCCAGTATCCCATGATTTCTAACTCTGCATACAGAGATGGTAACATGATCTTCCATGACAGTAGTAAGCTGTCACTTGGTAAATGGTTGTGTGCATTTACCCTGTTGTAAATGTACACTTAAAAAGCACCTTGAGTTTTGAATGCTTCTGTTATCCCTGCCAGCTTGCATCAGTCCTTCCCATGCAGGAAAAACTTCAGGTGTGATAGAAGGAAGAATCCCAAAACAGTACTGGTCAAACAAGGGTATCCTCAGGGTATGGTCCAAAAAGTCATGATGGTGACCACAGTGGTGCAATTGAAGTTCTGCCTGTTTTTCACTTATTTATTTATACGTAGCATTTATATAGCTGCCCATCTCACACAAAGTGACTCTGGCTGATGTACAACAATTAAAATAAAATAACAAGTGAATAAAAATAAGTATTATAAAAAGATAAAAAGTTATTGTTAGAATAAAAACATTATCACACATTTTAAAAAAAATAGATTTTAAAATATGCAAACCCCACGGAGAGAGCAGAATATCAATTACAGTGGAGACATCTAAGAATGTCTCCAGTTCCCAAAGACCCCCAGGCCTGATGACCCAACCAGGTCTTGAGGGGCTTCCTAACAACAGCAGGGAAGGGGCGAGCCTCACTTCAGGGGTAGAATATTCCACAAGGAGGGAGCCACAGCATAGAAGGCCCGCCTCCTGGGACCCACTAAATGTAAGTCCCTGCGTAGCATCCCTTCCCTGCCAAATCTAATGGGACAGGCTGAAGTGACTGGGGAGAGGCAGCCCCTCAGATAACATGGCCCCATACCATGAAGGGCTTTAAAGGTCAAAACCAGCACCTAGAATTGGACCTGGAAGCAAACCGGCAGCCGATACAATTTGCAAAGCAGAAGTGTAATGTGTGCTCTTCTAGGAGCACACCCAAGTGCCTGCGGTTGAAGCTTGTGGATATTCTTCAAGGGCAGTCCCATGTAGAGCGCATTATAGTAGTCCAATCTGGAGTTGACTAGGGCATAAGTGACTGAGCAGAGCCTCCCCGATCCAGGAAAGGGCACAATTGGTGCACAACACAAAGTTGTGTGAAGGGCCTCCTAGCCACGACTGTCACCTGCTCTTTGAGCAGGAGTCACGAGTGTAGGAGGACCACCAAATTGCACACTGGGTTTGTCCAGGGCAGTGCCAAAGATGATGTAATCCCAGAACCAGCAGGACCCTGAACCCAAAGCCACTCAGTCTTGCCAGGGTTCAGGTGAAGCCTGTTCTTCCCCATCCAGACCCTCACAGCCTCCAGACACTGGGATAAGGTGTTCATAGCATCACTTACTTTTTCAGGGCAGAGATGTATAGTTGGTATTTTACGTGCAACACACACACAAAATGGGCAGAATGTCAGTTGCATCATTGTGGCTGCCATCTTGACTTTTTGGACCACATTCTGAGGATACCCTTAAGCTGAAGTTTCTGCTTGCAGAACAGTTGCCTGCAGAAGACCTAATCTTTTTCCCTCTGTTCTCAGATATGGCAAGCAGCATTAAATACTTTGAACCCCAACCCCACCGACAGCTGTCCCCTCTACCTGAACCATGCTACAGTAGCTGCTTTACCTTCCCGGGTGAGTCGACATAACAGCCCGTCTGCTGCTCAGTTCCTGACCCGAGTTATTCGAACATGCTTGCCTGGAGGAACCAAGAGATGTATCCTTGTAAGTGAAGGTGGGAGAGGAAGCACTCAGAAAGGTGGAAAGGGGTTGATTTTTCTTAAATGTCAACTTGCAAGTTGGGGGTTGCCTTGTACAGGTACTCCTCATCTAGCGACTGTTCCCAGTTACAATGATGATGAGAAAGTCACTTTGTGACCAATCCTCGCATTTATGACCTTCGCAGGACTGTAAAGCAAAGGAAAGCCAAAGTAAGATCATAAGCACATTTAGTGGCCACTTCATTTAATGACTGAGTTGATGGTCCCAATTGTGGTTACTAAATGTGGACTAGCTGCAGTTAATTTCTAAAACAGAGGTGGGTATCTCTTAAGACCCTGAGGCCAAGTGTGTATGGCCAGATCAGTTAAAGACCTAACAATTGTGTCTATGCAGTGTGCAAAACCTTGGTGAGATTTTTTTTTTTTAAATGGCTCGGTGTTGTGGCAACCCAGACCAGTTGGTTAGCTTATTGAGAATATTGTGCCAATCCAGCAAGTAGATCAACTTAATTGGTTGTGGGAATGCAGTTGCTGAGATCTGTGAATGTTCAGTGCATTTCTCGCTGCAGTCTAAATCAGTGTTCAGTTCTTCTCTCAGCTGGACTGTAACAATTGTCACTATTCAAACGGGTAGTCTCTGGGTGGACTACATAACCCAAAACTGATCATTCTTCCAGAGTGATGGATGCTGCCAAAGTAGGCACCTATCATAATGCTTTGCTTATTTTAATCTTGTAACTGACTTTATGTGTCCAGAGACAGAGAAGTGGAACAAAAATAACTCTCTCCAGCTTCATTGGAAACCAAAACCATTGATGAAAAACTACTTTGAAGGCTGTCATTTCCCATATTTAAGTGTGTAAGGCAAGAGCAGGGATTTTCATGTTTTTCAAGCTACAGAACCTGTTAGTTAAAAAAAATATCCCAGAACTCCTAAGCAAAAGACAAAGCTGCAGTGCAGAGTTTTTCAACCTGGGCAACTTTAAGATGTGTGGACTTCGACTTCAGGAATTCTTAGCCAGCCATTGCTGAGAGAGTTGAATTCTGGGAGCTGAAGTCCATACATCTTAAAGCTACCCAGGTTAAAAAAAACACTGCTCTACTGATAGAAAACCAGCTGCGTGTCTTGGTTTTTCTCTTCATCTCTCATGGAACCTCACCAGGTTCTTGTGGGATCCAGGGGCTCCAGGGAAGAAGTTTGAAAAACCCTGGATTAAACCCCTTTTATCTCAGTAAACATGGTTTCCTTTCCTACCTCAAACTTGTGCAACGTGCTTTTTAAAAAACATCACTGTTGGTTATCTGTTTCAGATGGTGTGTGAGCGCTCAGAGGTCTTTGCTTCAGCTTGTGCCATAGCTCGGGCCTTCCCACTCTTCACCCATCGCTCCAGTTCATCTAGGCGTACGGAGAAGAAGACCGTAGTTGTGGAGTTTTTCCTAATTGGGCAGAACAATGGCCCGGTGGAGGTCGAGATGTTGAAAGTAAGTCTATGTTTTCTAGAGAATGCTTCAGATTACAAACAAAACAAATTATTTACAGGTAGTCCTCACTTAACAATGGTAATTGGAACCGGGATTTCCATCACTAAGCAATGCAGTTGTAAAGTGTGATGTCACATGACTGCGCTGCTTAGTGACAGCAGTTCTGGTAGTCACCTGTTACCGTTGTTAAGCAAATCACTGCAGGTTGTTAAGTGAAAACCTCATGTGACCGTGACTTCCAGCTGGCTTCCTCATTGACTTTGCTTGTGAGAAGTGGGCAGGGAAGATCGCAAATCGTGATCATGTGACCACCAGATGCTGCAATGTTCAGAAATCCAAGCCAGTTGCTGAGCACCCAGATTGCGATCCCATGACCACGGGGGCACTGCGATAGTTGGAACTTTGAGGACCGGTCGTAACTACCACTCATTCAGCATCGTAGCAGGTTTGAATGGTCAATGAACAAGTGATCATTAAATGAGGACCACCTTTACAATGTGCCACTCCCCTCCACTAATCCAACCTACTTAAAATGAACAATGAAATTAAAATGTGCACAAAGACTATCAAATATATCAGTGATTACAATGACTATCAACAAGCTTATTCAAATATAACATCCTACACCTAGAAACTAGCCCTTCCCGAACTGGTACCCTGCAGGTCCGTTGAACTACAAGGCTCATTATTCCCAATCTTTGGTCATAGTGAATGAGAGTTATGGATCACATCTGGAGAGAATCTGGTTGGGAAAGGCTGTGATTGAATTGAACATAAATATTTTTTCTGATTGGGGATCATTTGAAAGATTCCTTTTGGGCCCTTGGCAGATTTCTTTGATGGAGTCCCCATGAAGTTAGTACAAAATAAAGGCCAATGTATTGAGTATTTCTTCGCACCTTAAGTGATTCTTAGTGTTGTTATCACAATTGTAACACTTGTTTGGTGGCCAGAGTGGTGGGGGGTACTGTGTTTTTTATCATTCCTTTCTAAGCATATACACAGGATGACAGAACCTGGCCAAATGTTGAATGTTCAGGCGTAATTCATACAAGGATGGGAGACCGCAAGAAAGCCACAGGTCTTTAGCTAGACCAGGAAGTCAGCACATGTCCTGGAAGAAGGCAATGTCTGATCATTTCTGTGCTGCTAAAGAAAACTAAAGACTGGTTTTAATATAGGCATAGAGGCATCATGCTGCCAGCCTCTCTGAGAGGCCTAATCTTATTATTAAGATTTACATTATTATTAAGTCTTCATTATTAAGTCTTAGATCTACAAACCCTGCTAGGTTAAAATTTGCTAGCCCCAAATCCTTCTTAGTAATCTCTGGCATTCATGAAGCTTGAATAACCATGATACTTTAAAAGTCTGTGGACAATATAAATACATTGTTTGGATGAAACAAAACCCCACAAACACAGAAATTCTTTATCTTTTAGTGTCTGGAAAGTGCTACAGAAGGGGTTAGACTGGCAGCTCGAATCGTTGACACCCCTTGCAACGAAATGAACACTGACAGTTTCCTGGAGGTTGGTGATGCCTTTTAACATAGGTGTTTTTCCAGTGAATTTTGAAAATCCTATCTAGGATTCATTTTTGTTTCTAGCAAAACTTTGTGGGTATTTTTTCCAAGGATTGCTCAAAAAGGTGATTGCCTTTGCTTATCATTTGATCCAGAAATAATCCACAGTTGCAAGCAGAGTCTCATAAGTCTGAAGGATCAAATTAGTCTTTCTTAGCCTGACGTGTTCTAGGTGTGCTGGGGCTACAGGTCCAAGAAGGCCCAGCGAGCACCACTCTCCCAGCAGATACAGGATCAGGGCCCTGAGAGTCAGATGTCATTTGAAACCATACCTTCTTCAGTGTGTATTGAGGTGTGAATAGTTGGAGTAGGTGGGGATATGTTTTTTGATTATAGGATTTGAATTATTATGCCTGAATTCCATTACAGTATTTTTGATACCTTTGATTTGATTTGTGAGGATTACACTTATTAATATTGTATTTTGCTGCTTGTGAGAAGCTTAGAGATGAAACATTTGAAGCAACATAAAACACTTCTAATAAATAATGAATAAATGTCCAGCCAGCAGAACTGATTGAGGTTTTGGGGGGTGTCCTTTTTTCCCCAGTGGTAGAAAATTAACCACAATATTTATTTACTTGCCCTTTCCTAAGTTCTAAAATAAATAACTCAGGAGGTTGCCTCATTGTTTCATAGTAGAACCTACTGTTGAAATTCCAGGTTGCTTTGGGTTGATAGTTTATAATTCCGCCACTCTTAATCACTCAAGGAGATCAGAGATTCTTCCATACTCCCTTCTCTTAAAATCAGAGCAGGAATGATAGCCATTTTTCTTCCAAGGCAGCTTCCCCACCAAAGGTTCTCCACAGTAGAGTTGGAAAAACACTGTAGAATCCAGCATGTAGAAATTATAATTTCATTGCACTTGGGCAGTCCTTGCTGTTATGACCTGTTATGACTTCTTACATTTCGCCTATGTACCTCCACATTTTTAGTATGAAAAATACATATCTGTAACGTTAGTAGGCTTATTATTTTTTTTTAATGAATCAATGTGTGTCCTTCAGCACATTGTTGTTCTCATGGCAGCTCAGCACTGCAAAATTGAAACAGTATTATTGGCCTAAAAGTTCACCATTTTTAACTGGCCTTGGTGGACAAGGAGTCGCCCTTGCCAAGGTCTCTCTCCTCAAGTTTGTTTAGTACAGAGCCAGGAATCCTTACCACATCTTATTCTGCTGGCTCAACTAAATGTTTCCTGGATCAGGAGGGGTGCTGGCATAGCTACACAGGACGATTTCGTCAAGTCAGAGAGAAAACCTTGCTTTTTTTTTTGCTTTGGGGCAAAAAATAATAGAAAGGAGGCTGCTGATTTGGACTTGTCATGTCAAAGCACTCTAGGAACTTCTGCTGCCAGCTGATTGCTCACTTTTCCTCTTGGAAGAGTGAGAGGGTGGTGACCACAATGGAAAGGCTGAAATGGTCCCCACCTGCAAGTAAAAACAGATCAGCAGCAACTCACAAGTTCTTGGCTTTGCAAAGAAATGACATCTAAGAGCTGAAATCCTGGGAGTAGCCAATAAATGAGGTAGAATAACTGAAGGAAAAAGCTTCTCTCAGAAGAAACCCTGTAATGATGAGCCCAGGGGAGTTGGATGTGTAGGACCACAGTTGCAATGACACATCTTAAATGTGTGGCTTTACAGTGTGGCTTTTGTTTTTAAACATTGAACTAAAAGTTATTGGTCATTTGATGATCAGATGATGCCTTTTACTTTTTTGGAAGGAAATCAGAAAAGTGGGAAAGGATCTGGGGATTGTTCCAACTATTTTTCAAAATGAAGAACTGAAGGAGAAAGGATTTGGAGGTCAGTCAAAGCAAAAAGATTTATTTTTCTTTCTTTCTCCTCTCATACATCCTAGAGAACTGTTTCTTAACTCAGCCTTTCCCAGATAGGACCAGAGCTCTTAAGAGTTTGCTGTGCTGGATGGGAGCTGTAGTCTAGCATATTTGGAGGACACCAGATTAGGGATGGCTGGCATCTATGATTTTAACCCCTTCCTCATTGTTGATTTAAGTGATTGATTGATTGATTGATTGATTGATTGATTGATTATGCAACATCAAGTCAGTCTATCTAGTGATCACATAGACAGACCTTCTCCTTGATCATCTGTCTCCAGCCTGGCCCTTCAGGTCTTCCAGTGGCACCCATCAATGCTGCAACTAGGTTCATCAACCTTGCTGATGGTTGTTATCTTTTTTTCTTTCCTTTCCCAGCATTATAGATTTCTCAAGAGAGCTAGATGTTTGCATAATGTGTCCAAAATAGGATAACTTAAACCTGGTCATTTGTTCCTCAAGTGAGAACTCTGGATTGATTTGTTCGATGATCCATTGGTTTGTTTTCTTGACTATCACGGTATTTTCAAGAGTCTTCAACACAAAATTTCAAAAGCATCAATACTCTTTTCATCCTGCTTCTTCAAAATCCTCTAATGATTTTGGTCCTGCAAAAATAATAAGGTTTCACTGGTCATTGTTCCAGACACAGTCCTTAAACTTTGTCAGATGATTTTCAGAAATTTAAGGCTTGTAGAACAGCTTTTAGAAATAGGAAAGTGAAGAGCATGGGAGGACCTCAGAAGATGTTATGGACTTTGCACAGCTCTTTGAGATCCTACCATGTATTTTAGAAGCTGCTCTCCCTATCTCCCATCTAGAACAACCTAGAAGCAAGATAATTCTGTAAGTTTGCATCCTGTGGGGACAGGGGGATATCTGGATATCATGTTTAAAATACAGGTAGTCCTTGTTTAGTGACTGAAACTGGTTCCAGCTAAAGGTTGTGAAGTGAACCACGTGACTGACAGAAAGAGAGATGCAAAGATTGCTGGTTGCTGCTGACTCATTCAGATAAAGTTCTCTCATACATTATCCTGTGCCCAACCCATTTTTTCCCCTTTTTTTGACCCCTTGCAGGGCAGAGAGGAGATTGCTTAAACAAGCTATTTCTGCCTAACTGAAATTTAACAGACTCAGCTCTGTGACCTTAATTAGTTGAGTAGACCCCTTCTACTGCTGCCTGAAACTGACCAGACCTTAATCAGTTTCACACTGAAGGCTTTTGTTGTCCTAAATATGCACATTGGTTGGAAAATGAAGGCAGTTGCCAAAGAAGACTACCTGTATCTGTAAATATTGGGGAAGAACAATGATTGGGTTAAAGAGCATGAGGTGGTCACTGGCTATTAATTGTGATAATTAAGCTATCTACTGGTGTTTGTGACTTGCTTGGGATTTTGAAAAGATGTGTGGTTGGCCACCATAAGAAAAAAGTGGTAGAACAGTTAGATTTTTCTTCTGTTTGAGCACAGTTCATTTTTGTGAACCTAAATCTCAGAAAATAGTTCAGCTAGGAGGGTAAAAATTAAGAGCTCTGGGTTGAAGAATTAAGAAATTGCTTATGGGTTCCCTGAAATAATTATTTCAACCTCCATGGCAAAATGAATTTCTCAGTCCTGTCCTTCATCTCCAGGCATCTATGGGGTTGGGAAAGCAGCCATTCACCCACCTGCTCTAGCTGTGCTCAGTCATACCCCAGAAGGTGCCACACAGACTATTGCCTGGGTTGGAAAGGGCATTGTCTATGACACTGGAGGACTCAGCATCAAAGGAAAGGTATGGAGTCTTTTGATGGGGGGACCTGGCAAGTCACTCTAATATCCATGGGTTAAATGGACTCAAAGTAATGTTCTTCTTTCCCCTACTCACATCTATGCCTCAACATCTAAACTGAATGCATAACTGATGACTAAGTGATATTAGTTAATTATACCACAGCAACATCACAAATTAGGTTTTATACATCCCTTTGCCACTTCAAACTAAATTTGACAGGGCAGGAGAGGCAAGGATAAACACGGAATGAAGGGATGGGAATGCAGTCCATAGATCACATCAGCTACCTTGAGTTGGAGGAAGTCTCACTGAACCTGTTGCACTTCACTTTTGAGAACCACATGCAGTTTAACCAGGAATACTTTGCCCCAGTGCCTTTGAGATAAATGCTTGTATTCCCGCTTTTATTTGCTAGACAACAATGCCTGGGATGAAACGAGATTGTGGTGGAGCTGCTGCTATTTTGGGTGCCTTCAAGGCCACTGTGAAACAAGTAAGTGAAATTCTGCACATCACTGAAGATGGTTGGTATAAACCGTCTTGGTGTTAACCATCTGGTGATAGTGAGATTATCTTTTTGAATATGAATATCTTATATACTTTCTATGAATCTTACCAGACTTCAGGCTTCCATGGTTCTACTCTTACTGTTCTTTTCATCAGATTGTAAAGAAATTGCTTTTGATAAAAGGAACATGGGTACCCAAGACCCGTGTATATGGAGGCATACACGTAATTCTCCAAGTCGCATTCAAGTCATGGACCCATACACACACAGTTCTAAATAAACCATTCCAACTTTGCAAGAAGTGTTCCAGCCTAGGATATCTTTCAACATAAACTTGAAATTCTTGTGATAAAGTTGGGACACCATTGGAGCAATCTGCATAGAATTTGAAAAGTTCTGCACACCTGTGCTGTACAAACATGTTTTACTTGATTTTATTAAAATCATACAGGTTGTAAACATGTTTTTTTCTTTTTTTAAAATTTTGTTTTAATATGAGGCATCTAGAACAACTTACAAAGAAAGCCAGATTAAAAAGTCAGATGGGATGTCAATCAGTAAAACATTTATACACATACGGTATATGCACACATTCAGCCAGATGACTGTAGTACAGTAATTAAAGTAATATGATCAAATGGGCAGCATCTATTCAATCATGAATGAAACTGCATACTTGACAATCAGTAAGTCTGTAAAGCAAGAAAAACAGATCTTCCGAGGTAGTACATTTCAAAACATCAATCCTGCGACAGAGAAACCCTAAACATTTTTTTCCCCCTAAAAATGAAAACTTCCTCATCTGCAGCCTGGCACTTCCAGTTGAGCTCTGAGAATGACCAGTCTTGTGTGATGCGGTTACCCAACTCTAAACAGAAGCATGAACTGAAAAGCATATTTGAAGTGCTGAGAAAGGATATCCTATCTGAGTAGATGGGCCAGTATGGTTTACTCATTATTTTGGTCCTTTTATTAAGACGAACCTTTGCTCTCGGCCTCCATTTTGCATAGAACGCAAATAGAGGCATGTTCAAGACTCCGAGCGGCCCATTTTCATTGTCACTGTGTTCTCAGCTTGTCTGTGTGCTCGTTGGTTGAGATCAGACTCAGCAAATCACTCTGTTGACTTCTGGCTGTGCTGGGAAACCCCTGGGAACAATGTGTGGGAGGAAGGTACCAGCCGCTCCCTTCTCTTGATCTCACTTGATTTACCTTCTTTATGGGGAAGCCCATAAGTGCATCCAGCTTCATCTTGCCTGTCTGTTGGCAGGAGCGATGCTGTCGGATTTAGTTTTTCCCAACCCTACATAGAAATCCCAGGGATTGAACTTGGGACTTCAACAAGCACATGCTTTACTACTAAGCTCCTTCTCTTCCACATCATGCCATTTGCTACCTACTTCATTCTACCGCAGCTTAGGAATGAATGAAAGTGGGGTTGTTCTTCTCACCTTGCTAAATTTGACGTTCCTGGAATTTCTGTACAAATGTTGACTTCAGAAATAAATGCCATGTTTCTAAAACCAACCAGGTCACAAAGTTGTGGGCCAGAATATTTTCCGCTTGGGCAAGTTTGACAATTTTAAAGTTGCATAACATTTTATTGCCAGTTGCTCTCATTTCATTGTTGTTGTTTTTCCTCTACACATTAAAGCTTTTTCTTTGAATGTTCCCCAAATGGGGCTAGATTCAGTATTTCTATATCAACTAATTCAACCCAAGTACTAGCACAGACTGGATACTGAGCTGAATACTAATAATTGGAGTCGTACTTGATTGAATAGGAAAAAATTCAGATTCAGAATGGTCATTGCATAAAATGTAATGTTACATGATCTTTACTTTTCACCCAGATGTGGAGGCTGGATGGAGACAGTGAAAACTCAAGCACTGGAATACTGGGACAAATGGATCAGTGTCTTTTCAACTAAAAAAAAAACAAACCAAAAAATCCACTCCCACAGTAAATCCTATTGCTGTGAATCTTGCTGGCAGCTCTGATGCATTTTGTCCCCTGCCCTAACTGCCTGCAGATACAGATCTCTAAAAGCATTCTCTGCAGTGATTTAATAGGCCAGCCAAGAAAATTGGTCAGAAGATAACTTAAATGTTAAATTAGCATTTCCCTGGGCAATTGCTTTAAACAGCATCTCTTTTAGAAGGAAGGAGCTGTATCAAAAGCTTTGTTTGCAGCCCTGAGTGAACCTTCGCAAGTAAAGGATAACTATTCATATCTCTCCAAATCAAGCTAAATAAAAACACAAGAGGCATGCTTTTAGTTTTTTAACATTACATTTAAAAAGGAAGAAGACAAAGAGACTGTTTCAAGTTAACCAAATTCAATAGATTCAGCTGTTACCTTTTTTAAACAGGACCCTTCTGTTAATAGTTCAGTTTTAACTTTCCTTATATAAACTCTTCTATATTTAAGTTTTGGATAATTTCTAGTGTTGTTTTGGTAATATGTTAATCTTGCCTATGCCTATGTTTTTAATCCTGCCTGTATGATTAAAAAATAATAGCATTTAAATACAGTGGAACCTCGGTTTACGAACTTAATTCATTCCATGACTCTGGTCGCGACTCAAATTGGTCGCAACCCGAAGCAAATTTTCCCATAAAGTTCAATGTAAGTATTGTTAATCCATTCTGGCGTGGAGGACTGGGAGGCGGCTATTGCTTGGAGGGAGAGTCCCCCTCCCTACGACCACGTGTCGGGCGGAAAATGGCCACGGACCACGTATCAGGCGGAAAAATGGCCGCGGACCACATTTCAGGGGCGGAAAAATGGCCGCGGACCACGTGTCGGGCGGAAAAATGGCCGCGGACCACGTGTCGGGCGGAAAATGGCCGTGGACTACATGTCGGGCGGAAAAATGGCCATGACCACATGTCGGGCGGAAAATGGCCGCAGACCGTGTCACGGGAGGGAAAATGGCCGCGTATCCTGTTCGTACCCCGAGGCGGAGTTCGCAAACCGAAGCAAAATTTTGCGGCTGGAGCTGGTCGTAACCCGAAAAGTTCATTAACAGAAGCGTTCGTAACCTGAGGTTCCACTGTATGTATGTTGGAGGAAGGTGTGTGTGTGTGTAAGGCACTACCTAGCACTTTTACGTGACTTGAGCCAGGGATACTTGTAAAATGCACCTATATCTGGAGTTTGGTTGTGCTGCATGGAAACTTTGCATTTATTTATTTATTTATTTATTTATTTCATCTGTATGCCTTCCATTCCCGAAGACTGATGTGAAGAGAATAAACAACAAATTCTAAAAGGAGAAAAAATGAAGAATGGAAACCCCAAGAGAGGGACCTGTGTCTCCTAAAGAGATGTGCTGGTTAAACTCATTCACCCATCAGTTGATGCCTCTCCTTTTTTCCTGTAACAGGGCTTTAAAGACAATCTTCATGCAGTGTTTTGCTTGGCTGAGAATTCTGTTGGACCAAATGCAACAAGACCTGATGATATTCATATTCTTTACTCGGGAAAGTAAGTTTAATCCACTCATCATCGCTGCTGCTTTATTAAACAAATTTTCCACCTGCTTTTTATTTTTCATTTTGTGATGTTTTAATTTTGTTAGGTGCCTTCAGAACTCACTCAGGGTTGAAAGGCAAGATGGAGGGAGGGAGGGAGGAAGACAGTTTTTCTTCTTGTGGTTGATTATATGCCATCAAGTCAGTGTTGACTCTTAAAGACCACATAGATAGATTTTCTCCAGGACGATCCCCAACCTCGTCCTTCATGTCTTCCAGCAGAGCACCCATTGCTGCTGTAACTGAGTCCATCCACAGATTAAGTACTGCTAAAACAGCAGATTTCGGCCCTGAAAACATTTAATGGAGGGAGCATACATATGTGTGACATGTTTGCAATGTAAAGAAAGTGGTTATTTTGCTCAGGATTCAAATTATGAGAAGAAAACCAACTTTTTAGCTCTTAGGATTAATAGGATATGTTTGAAAGGGTGTGGGAAATGCCTGTTGAAATCTCTGTTTCTGAAGGGTTAATCAGATTTATTGAGCAGTCAAAAATAGGGTAGCAAGATCTGCCCTGCTGTGCCCTGCCCAGGAGCATAACTGAATATTATGCCAAATACCAACAACTATAGAATAAATTGGGCAAAATAAGAGAAATCTGTAAATTGGATCAAAGTAAAATGGCTTCAATGGATTAATAAAAGTAGTGTAAATTATTAAAATATGTGGACGGTTTTATAATATATTTTGTATGACATGCCGTTAAACTATCTGGCCTGGAATTTGTATTTTTATTTATATATATATATAAGCCTAAAATAAAGCATGAACAATCATTTTATATAGCATAATTTTTGAACGCATAAGCAAGGCAGGCTAACCTTGAATATGTGATCTCATGATTACAGAGCAAACTGTAACACTTCCACTGGCTCTTGGACTTTTTGCAGTTCTTTCTATCACAGAAAATGATAGAATCATGATATATTTGCACGTTCCCTTTGTACCTCTAGAGGTGGTCATGCAACTCACATGTAGGGAGAAACATTCCTGGAGGCCTTTTTCATCTGTAGCCTTCAGCAATGTGAGTTTGGGTGTCAAGTTAGATATCTTTAGAAAGCTGCTCTCAAATGTGAAGGTTCTGGGTTGCACACGTAACACTGTGCAAATGCATGAGAGTAGATTTCACTGATAGAGTATTCCGCATGTTTTCAAATCTCCCATGTGTATTCTAGAACTCTAGGTCAGTGTCTCTCAACGTTAGCAACTTTAAGATGTGTGGACTTCAACTCCCAGAATTCCCCAGCCAGCCATGCTGGCTGGGGAATTCTGGGAGTTGAAGTCCATACATCTTAAAGTTGCTAACGTTGAGAGACACTGACCTAGAGGGATTTTTTTAAAAAATGCCTTTGAGTCAATATTGAGTCCTGGTGATTGCCTGGAGAAGTCCCCACACTTTTCTCAGCAACATTTCAGAAATGGTTTATCCTTCCTTCTTCTTATGTCTGAGAGAGAATGACTGGCCCAAGGTGACCCAGCTGGTTCTGTGCCTAAGGCAGGGCTAAAACTCACGGTCTCCTGGTTTCTAGCCTATGGCCTTAACCACTACACAAAAGTGGCAGCCCTAGAGGGATTAGGAATCTCTTTTCCACATTCACCTTTAAAATTCCCTTTCCTGGTTGGCTTCCACTTGGACAAACAACTGAAGGAACCCATGCGCTTTTGGTCCCTTCGATCGCAGAGTGCCATCAATGTTTCTCAGTGGTGGTGCCAGCCTTCTAGAACAAAATCACCCAGAGATCCACCCGGATGATGTTCTGGAAGTCTTTAACACCTTGGCCGTTCTCCCAGGCTTTGGGGTCGGGTGTTTGCAGAGCTCTCTTGGTGATGTTTTTTGTCTGAGGGAATGTCTTTGTCCAGGTGTGTGGGATTTTCTTTTTTTACTTGTTTTTTAACTACTTTTCTATTTTTAATGTAAGCTGCCCAGAGTAATGTTCAGGCTGGGCGATCTCTAAATCTCATCAATAAATATTCTGTAGCTGCTATAGGAAAACATTGCTTACCTTGAGAAAGGAAGCATATCAAACCAGTGTAGGAAAGTTATGCTGAAATGGGATGTGGTTGTGTATAAATGAACCACTACCCCCTTTTCCCTCTTTTCCAAGAACTGTGGAAATCAACAATACTGATGCTGAGGGGCGGCTGGTGCTTGCGGACGGAGTCTCCTACGCTTGCAAAGACCTTGGCGCTGACATCATTCTCGACATGGCCACTCTCACAGGTGCTCAGGTACTGTGGGTGTACACATAAATAGCACGGCTTGCCTCCGTCGCTGCTTGAAGCCAGGAGGATCCTTCTGGCATGCCACCCAAGGGAGACAGTGTTTGCATAAGGTGGTGTGCGATGCCCTCCAAGAGACATGATAGAACATCTTCCTAGGAAGCTCACCAGGGCATGGACCTAAGCTTCTTCCACAAATGGAGGCAAGCTCTTACTGATCGGGCTATCAAAGGTTAACATCAAGAGAATAATGGCAGTGTGAAGCCGGAGGGAATTGTTAGTTGTCTATTTTGTATTGTAAATAATCATTCATATTCTGTCATTCAAATAATATTTTACCCTTACAGTGGCTTGGTGAAGAAGCAGGAGAGTGTTTCTCAGTATTACAGTAATGTGTGTGTGTGTGTGATGATGATGATGATGATGATGATGATGATGATGATGAAATTTGTATGCCACCTGAGCCCCAACAACTCACAGGGAGCAAAGATATGAATCCATGTTTCCTAGGTCCCCAGAGATTCAGGAATACCCTGATTTATTTACAGCATCCTTTTGATGTAAGGGTTCTTCCTTCTTTAACGTAGAACATGTTGCAGAGGACTCTGAGATACATTCTCTGCCTCTCCATCACATGTTCCAGCATCTGAAAATGGAGGAGGAACTCTTAGCCCCACTGTGTGTCACCCACACTAAAGCAGAGATCTTTAAGTCTTCAAGTCAGATCTTGCTCAAACACTCGTAAATGCACACTCGAATATCCTCTGCTTGTCTTGGATTTCACATTGTTGCCCTTATACCCCTTCTAGGGAATTGCCACGGGGAAGTACCACGCAGCTGTCCTCACCAATAGCGAAGAGTGGGAACAAGCCTGCATCAAAGCGGGCAGAAACTGTGGTGATCTGGTTCACCCCCTCGTCTATTGCCCCGAGCTCCATTTTAGTGAATTTACCTCAGCTGTAGCCGACATGAAGAACTCAGTGGCAGTAGGTTTGCCGGATTTATAATATTCTTTGCCTCGCTCCAACTACCGGACTGTTTTATGCCCTGTGTTTTTTTATAACCTGGTTTGGTTTTTCAGATGGTAAGTTTTGCAGAATGACTGCTAATCCATTCCACTCCATGGCATCCCCTGTTAGTTTGGGCCAACGGCTCCTTAAAATCAGATTATTTTGTATAGAAGGTCAGCCATGAAAAAAGGGGGAAGATGAAAAAGATTCCAGATCTCAAACTACACTGGCTGGGGGATTCTGGAAGTTGTAGCTTTGGAGAGTCCTGGAAAAGGCCACTGAAAATGGGGTTCTTCTGGGCACCTTCTCTAGAAACGGTAGCAAACTGCAGTGATGCCAGAATGATGCCATCATCACGCAAATGCTGATATTACATACTTACCTCCTGCCTGATAACATCATCAGGAGGCGTCATTTGCCCACGTCTCCATTTTAAAATTCAGGCTCTAAAGCAAACTGAACTGAATTAAAGACAACTTCCCTGTGCTGTTTTTTCTTCAGGACCGGGATAACTCTCCCAGCTCCTGTGCTGGACTTTTTATCGCTTCACACATCGGGTTTGACTGGCCTGGTGTTTGGGTCCACGTAGACATTGCAGCCCCGGTCCACGCGGTGAGTGAAGAGGATTTTCTCGATGCTCTGCATGCTGCTTGTCTTCCTCTCTGGAATCTTGTCCGGATTCTTTATGCCCTTGAAAAACTTATTTCTGCTACTGTTCATTGCTGTCTGTTATGATGAAACATTTTTTTTCCCCTAAAGTTATGCCCATTGTAAGTGTGTTTTCCCATTTGTTTTTCTATTCTTTTATCTAATTAATACATACAGTCTGGCTATGTGATTTGATGGTTTCTGGGTTAGACTGCTGCAGTAGGTTGCATGTATGACTGCCCTTGGACGTTACTTGGGAACTACCATACATTCAAATCATAGCTGTTGGCTTCTCCCTTGAATCAGGTGTTGGAAATACTGCATTGCTTAAAGAAACACACAGGCTTGCAGATGGCTTCTGGGTGCAGCTTAGAATGTGATGGCCAATCTTTAAAGCCTTCAGGATTTCCCTGGGTTCAGCAAACTCTCTCACGCTGTATTCTCTGAAAATATTATGAAATGTTCTTCCTGGGAGTTATGTGTAGGTTTTTTAAATATTAGTTTTAGGAAGAATTTAAACAATAGGCTGTTCTTCAGTGATAAATCTTATAATAGTCCAAGTTGCAATAAGAAAAAAATGACAATGGAATATTGTGAATATTATAGCTGCTTTCTGCATTTTAGATCTTTTAACAAGCAGGTGGTTGGTCTTCACATATTTTCTTGAACTTCCTTCCCTGAAATTTGTTCCCTCTCTTCTCTGAAGTTTGTGATGCAAAACAAGCAAATTTATGTAGCTTGAACTAGATAGAAAATTCTTCAAACAACTATCTTTTTGCTGTTGTTGTTGTTGTTGTATTATTATTATGGTGGTGGTGGTGGTGGTGGTAACTTCAAGTCAGTCTTGATTCCTGTTGACTGCCAGAACAAATCACTGCAATTTTCTTGGCAAATTTTCGGAAGTGGCTTGCCATTGCCTTCTTCCAAGGGCTGAGAGAGAGTGACTGGCCCAAGGTCACTCTCACCAAGCTGGCTTCATGCTTAAGGCGGGACTAGAACTTACTGTCTCCTGGTTTGTAGTCTGGTCCCTTAAACACTGCACCAAGATGGCTCTCAACCATCCGATAGTATTAATTATATTTTTTCCCCTTAAAGCTGTAAAGAACAAAATCTACATAGCCTGAACTGTTTTCTGTTGCTAGTGCTAAACATGATGTGTTTTCTTAAAATTACCTTGGGTTCGGTCACAAAAAGGATGCCTACCGATGTGCTTCATTATATTTTCTTTTTTTAAAAGAATGTAAGTTGTAGACTCGTGTGTGCTGACCTTGTGCTAAGCCGTGGTTTGGATAACTAGAGTTTACTGAATAAACCCAAGTAGTTTTGGTTCACACAGCAGCATGAACTAGTCCCAAACAAGCCACTTGTGTGAGTGGACACTTGGCATCAGCGTGCTGGGCTTTCTCCCAGTAAGTATGTGTACGTGTGCATGTGTGTTTGCTCAGAGTCTGAGCGAGGCTAGCGATCTGAGATGCCCTTGTGTTTGCCTCTAGGGGGAACGAGCCACTGGCTACGGCGTGGCTTTGTTGCTGTCACTCTTTGGCCGGGCCTCTGAAGACCCTCTGCTGAACATGGTCTCTCCATTGGGCTGCAGCAGAGACCCCTTGGAAGACGACATGGGGAGAGATTGCAAGAGACGGCGCTTGGTTTAATCCCCCCCCCCCCATTTTGGAGCTGGCATGCCAGAATTACCTCACTTTGCACTGATCAATTTCCTAAACCCTAAAATTAGCATGTGTCAGAAATGGCCATTTCAAGTATAAAACAAAATAGACATGAAAGTTGTTGTTGCTTATATTCTGGTTTTCCATCTCGTGATGATGAAAGGCCCAGTTGTACTGGTTTTAAGAATGGTTTGCATTAGGGTTTCTCGCTAACATGTAACGACTCTGCGGCTCCCAGCCCTTGTTGAGAAGGGCCCAAGAATGTTTCTGACCTGTTCCCCTTTCAGAAAGTATCTGAACCTATTAATACAACCGCTTGACCTCTTACTACTTGTAGAGCCTTTTGAATTAGTACCCTGGATTTTCACTCTGCCAGGGCTTTCTCAGTCCCCTGTCTTTCAAAATATATAAAGTAGAGGGGAAAACAGAATGCAGCTGTCACCTTACCATCTAGACCAAGTGCATACTATACGGTTAAAGGCAGGAGCTCTGCTTCCAGGCATTCTCTCTCTGGACTCCTGTTCCCTTCTGCCCTGCCTGTTGGGCAACTCAACCTGCAGTCCTTTTTGTCCCCTGCAGGTAGGTGAGCAAGACTAGAGCGGGAAGAGCTGGAAGGAACAGTGACTGTTTTGCCCTGCATCTGCTTACGATGTAAGGTGGCAATCCTGGGATAAGAACCACTTTGGGCCCTGCTGTATTCTATGACATCAATGGAGGCCTTAATCTCTTTTTTTTAAAAAAGGCTTTTAAACAAAACTCTCCCTCATATGCTCTTCTTGCATGATTATTTTATCAGTGTGACCCAGTGTATATCTCCATGAAGTTCTTAACACTCTTTTGCTGATGAACTGCATTAATGTTTAGAATTAAAGCCCATGCAAGAGGTAACCACGCCAGAATAAACTTCTCTTGTCTCAACATTGTTTGGGTTTTTAAATCAGGTTTTTTTTTTCTGCAAATCCCTGAAGATGCTCCAAAGAGAGCTAGACAAATTTATGGAGGATTGGAAGATACACTGATTGCTATTTGCACGGAAAGCAGCTAAATGCAGCTGGGAGCAATTAATGAGTCATGAGAGCAAGCAATGGCTGTCTGCCTGCTTGCTCTTCTTGGAACCTCTCTGGGGCCCCTGGTTGGCCAGTCCTTCCTGGAGACAAAGGACTGGATTGGCTGGACCTAATGCATTGCTATTACAAATAGTCCCTGGGTTAAGAATGCACGGTTTAAGGATGATCCATAGTTAAGAATGGAGCCTACTATAGCAACATTTGAGTTAAATACACAATGATTTAAATTAAATACACAATGGTTGGAATTAATTACACAATACTTATACAGTATTATACAATAATACTGTTCTGGCTTACATACAAATTCGACTTAAGGATAGACCTTGGGAACGAAACTCATTCTGAAACTGGGGACTACCTGTACATTATTTGTGTCAAAGGCCTGAATGTAGGACCACCCTAGGAAGGTCACTCTATCCTCTAACCCTTTACCAGCATTAACATCTTAGTGTCAGTTAGTTAGAAGGGACCACTTAGGCCAGGGTTTCTTAACCTCAGCAACTTTAAGATGGGTGGATTTCAACTCCCAGAATTCCCCAGCCAGCATGGCTGGCTGGAGAATTCTGGGAGTTGTAGTCCACCCATCTTAAAGTTGCTGAGGTTAAGGAACCCTGACTTAGGCCATGAAGTCCAACTAGGTACCCACTGCAGGAATCAAAGCATCTGTGGCAAATGTTCAGCCTCTGCTTGAACTATCCAGCAAAAGGGAGGTACTCTCTTTATTAGAGAATTGGTTCCATTGTTGAAGTACTGTCACTATTCAGAAAACTTTTCTAACATTCAGGCAGCCTGTTTTCCTAGAGCAAGACCATTATTCTGTGTCCTGCACACAGGGATTGTGACCTCTGTATGGAAGTATCCAGCTGCCAAACACGTACATAACCATCTGGGAATCTTAGTGGTTGAGAGAGAGAGAGAGAAAGAAAAGTCCCAAGATACAAAATTTGTATGCCTATATAACATTTTCTTTTGTTCATGCCACAGCTATTTGACAAATTAAAGATATAATTCCTAATTCATTGCTAATTTTACTGCCCTGTTGAGCTGAATTGGTAATTTGGAATCAAACTGACTTGCAATTAAAGGGGGAGGAAATGATGGGAACAGCTACCACCTAGTGAGGATTTCCCTTGGTCCAAATTATTATGTAGCTTTAGAGTTCCAATCTCTGTGCAGTATAAAAAACTGCATAGCGCACTCTGGTTATTAAATCTCACGTGTAGTTGCACACTTCCCTAATGCAGATTAAATATCCAATAAACCAAAACAACACTGTCTTGATGTCCATTTGCCAAGTGCAGATCCTGATTTTTTTTCTAGAGTTTTCCTCAGCGATAATCTCCCATCCACACCTGCTTTTACTTTTCCTTGTGTTCTCTGGTCCATTTGATCATAGTTTCAGGTGATCGATACAGAAAGATGAGTTTGGCAAAGAGCTGCTCTTCTAGCTCTGATTCTCCAGCCTCTCTCGCTAGGAAAATTTCTGTGCACAGTTGCAGGATGCGGTCCACATTGGGTAGCTCTTCAAACATGATGGAGCGTGAGATTCCATTGAAAAACTCTCGGATGAATTTCCCAATGACCAAAACAAATGACATATAGAGGCCGGCAATGCTGGTGTTTTGGGGAAAGAAGAGACAAGGTTATTTTCAGAGTGTTTGGGTAGCGTAAGGTTTGGAATGCATTGTCTTGATTCTGGCCCTCTGAACTTTATCTTTCAAGGCAGGTCACTACACTGCAAACAGTTTCTCCTATCTCCCCAAATTTGTATGGGAAATTTTGTAAGCGTGCTTGTCTTTGGACTGCCTGGACAAGGGACAACCCTAACCCTAACCCAGTTGTATCCAACAGTTAACCACAAAAACTGTATCGAAATGGTATATACAGTCCACCTTCCCTTAAGCTCTCAAAGCAAAAAGATATAGATGTTACATTAGGTCATACCCCACATTGACCTGACTTTAAAATCCCCTTGGAGTGAAAGAAATTTCCCAATGTTTACAAAATGTAGATCCTATGTGACCACCAGGAGGCAATGTGTAACCCGTTTGGTCCTATATTGGAACTCATCAATCTTGTATGTGGGGACATGACATAATGTAACACCCATATGTCTGCTCTGAGAGCTTAAGGGAAGGTGAGCAGTATATACCATTCTGAGTCAGTCTATATATCTCTTCCTGCAACTCTGCTGAACACTAGGACCTGGATATCTGCTGTATATAGCCTTAAAGTGCAACAGTCCATGAGTTCAATTCCTGGTAGAGCATTGGAACCTCACAGGATAAGATCTGGCTATGCATGTCTGATGAGACCTAGTATAGGATGAAACCAGTCATGTACTGCTTCCTGTTAGTAAATACAACTAAAAATAGCTTGTGTAAATTACTAAATGGGATTGGCCTTGAGGATTTTGTGCTAGAGCAAAGCTATTCTAAGGCTTCAGTTTTAAGAGATAGATTTTTATTGATTATTTCAAGTTAAACCTTGTTTTTTAATCACAGGATATTCAGGGTGGCTAGCAGTTTAATATAAAACAAAATGTAAAAAACTGTAAAAATAACTACCATTGTTATGAAAAGGCCTGACTGAAGAGAATGGAAACTACATTGTGGGAAATAAACACAGTTCTGAAGGCTTGCATGCTATGGCTTGTGAATAAAGAAAACACTGGAGATAAGGTTGGTGGCATAATGAGATTTCTTTTTTGATGCCCTCCCTAGTTCCTGAGAAAGTTGCCAACCCCTTTTACATGCTATTTCAACCATCAAAATACCTCAGATATTTTGTGAAGTGTGGGCTATAACAACTGCCAAGGAAACACTAAATCTCTAGGACAGCCTTCCTCAACTTGGTGGCCTCCAGATGCATTGGACTTCAGTCAGTGACTGGCTAGGGAGCCCATGGTGGAAATGGTGGCTGTACCATCCTTACCCATAGGCAGCGACAAATCCCAAACTGGAAGGATTGACTTTATCATTGCAAATGATAATCTCCATATTCTTGCTGCATCCATTATCCAAACAAACAGGCTTCTGCTCTTTAACAATCCACCATTCCAAAACATGGCTTGAAGACTCCTTATCTGGCAAGTGCTGCAGCTTTATGGTTATATTTCTGAAGAAGGCCATTGCATTGATGTCTTGTAACTTCTGGGAATGAACTGTTGAAACAGGTTAGTCTGTGCTTCCCACACCTTCTCCCTCACAACAGAACATGTGCCTGCACTGATCACAATTCTCTTCACCTCTTGTAATATGGGAACAAAGGATTGGGTTCAGTTCCTCCATGGCCATCACTTAATTACTTAGAGCAGTATTCTGGGAGTTAAAGTCCACACGTCTTAAAGTTGCCAGATTTGAAAAACACTAATTTGGGCTGTGTATAATGCTAAGCTATAATCAGTTTTATTTCATATGAAAATGTGAAACCATTTATTAGTTTTTTAGGGCATTATAGCTTGTTCAACTGAAAATGATGATTTAACATTATGTGTGACACACAGTCAAAAGTGTTCTGCACACTCACATCTTCTATCTTTTGATTCTATAGTCAAAACCTATGGCATACTGGCTTTCCCCCACTGGTGCGCAATTATTACAAAACACTTCAAACACAGGAAAAATTGTAGTCTATAGAATTGCAACTGGGCTCGGACATCCTGTTAAATCATAATTTGTTTTAACCATGGTTTGTTAATTAAGCCAGAGTGATCTAATGCATATGACATGCTAAACACTGACTATGCTTTTTAGGCCACAGCTGGTTTCATGCATTGCGGTAAGCTCAAACCAATTCAAACAACCCAGTATAGCTCAGTGTGATGTGAAAGAATGGCAGAAAAAGGTACATAATCCACTTATTCTCTTTTAAATATCTTTCCATTTTTTGCAAGACATAGGAGCTAGCAAGCCATGGTGGGTATGTATATGCATCTGATTTTAAAAACAAAAAGGGCTCTGGATCTTCTCCCAGCAGATACTTTTCTACTCAGCCAAACAATAGTCATGACATTTGTCTGCCGCATAACAGCTATTTAGAAATAGGATTACAGGGCAATGTTGTACCTTGTATCTATGACCATGGGCAACATGTTTTCAGATTTGTCAATACAGGTAGTCTTCATTTAACAACCACAATTGGGACCGGCAACTTTGTCGTTAAGTGAAGCAGTTGTTATGCGAGACATCACATGACTGCGATGGTCTTATGATGTCACTTTTCCCATGGTCCTTAAGCGAGACTTCATGTGACCATGACTTGCAAATTCACTGCTGGCTTCCCCATGGACTTTGCTTGTCGGAAGCCAGTAATGAACGTCACAAATGGCAATCACGTGACTGTGGGACCTGTGACAATCATAAATGCATGCTGGTTGCGAAGCGGCCAGATCTCGATCACATGACCCTGGGGACGCTGTGATGGCTGCAATTTCAAGGACCAGTCATAAGACTCTATTTTTGGCACCGTCATAAGTGAACAGTTGCTGAATGAGTGGTCAGTAAGCAGTGGACTACCTGTACGGGGAAAAATGGACCCTGTGCCTATGACCACAGCTACATGTTTTCAGATTTGTCAGTAGAAGAAGAACAAAAGATATTTGTGATAACAGCAGTGATGGTGACAAAGATGTTAAGTATCTCAGATTATAACATTCTGAGATAACTAGAACCTGAAAACCAATCTTCCTTCTTAGTGTATCTCAACGTTTTCAGTTTGCCAATCATAGAACTTACCAACTTGCAAGCTATATGCCATTTTAGCCTCTGCCCCATTAGTCGCTCTCAGATATCTTGGTAGAACACCAGGAAGTACACTTGGGAGGAAAAATAATAATAATAATGTTCTTACAATTACAGGCTTCCAAACCAATACTAATGCTAAGTTTCGTTTTCCAAACACACACACCCAGCCTAGATATTTTGCTGCCTGAAGTGGAGTAGCAAATATCCTATCTCCTCCAGCCAGAGATCAAGATATATTGTGCCCAAAGCCAGAAAAACAATTAGACGCTTGAATCTGAAAATCCCACAAGGGTTTCCCCCTGCCTTTAGCAATAAAAATACAAAAATAGCCTTCCACCCAATGTGCTGTGCTTTCATGACAACACATCATTTGATCCTGCAATTGCATCGCCACCTTGACTTTTCTGACCTTGTTGCAGACGCTCCTGGTTATTGGCAGAGCAGACTCATAAATAGACACCAAAAGGAACAAGCAAAAAAAAAAAAAAATCACCTACATTGGTTCAGTCCGTGTCCCAGAGAGCATGTGAATGATTTGATCCCTTATTTCCTTCTCTTCGTATCGCACAGTATGTATGCCAGATGCTTCAACATTCTTCACAAGAGATGCATTCCTGATTTCATAAGGAAATGAGCAAAAATCTTAAAATGATGCAACAGAAGCCATTTGAGGAAGGTCTGATGCAGACAGTTCCTTCATCTTTATGATCCTTTCTGGACTGTACATATTTGTGAAAGCCCAACAAACAGAGACTTAAGAAGGGTGCTTCTTTCTGGAAAGGAATATTTGCCCTACAGTAGGCTTACCAGCCTGATCTATACCTAATGCTACGTCATACTATGGTTGCTTTGGGCTCAGTGGAATTTGGGAAACCACCCCAAGATGTTTGCAGCTGGGGTCAAGGGTAGACACATGAGGAAAGCTGGGTTGCATGAATGTGATGCAAGCCCCGCCCCCTTTCTACATCCGTCATGACATTGCACGCACATACAAAAGTAGCAGGGCTCGTGTTGCTATGGCACAATGCTAGTTTCATCCACCCGGCACATGCTTCTGAACCTGCCTGACATTGTTTAGTGTTATGGGGGAATCAGGCCAGGGTGGCTTGTTAACCATCTATGGTTTAAAAAGGGCTTAGTATAACCTGGGAGCCAGACCAGAGTGAAGGGAGGCTAATGCCATAATTAGGGAGTGCTCTTCACTTTCTAAGCTGGTGTCAATAGGTGCATAAAATCTACTTCTTTAATTTTCTTTTACCTGAGAAGAGTCCAGTGGAAGCTGACATAGATTGCAGAGGAACTGGAGAGCTCTGCTATCATGGCTTTCCGACTCGCCGGACTGATACTCCACAGCAGGCTGGCATTGCCTTTTATTTTAGCGATTACAATGTCCTCTGGACTGTAGCCATCTATAAAGTATGAGGCAGACTGGAGGGAAAATAAAATAAATCGGGGGGACAGTTTTAAAAACACAACATAGCCAACAGTCCTTGCCCTGTCATAGCCATCCCCAGCCTGAGATCTTCCAAATGTATTGGAACGGCAGAGTCCAGGGTGCCTAGCACAGCATTTGCAACTCCAACAGGTGATGGACTACCAGGCTTGCTTTAAGAAGTATTGTTATTGTTGGTCACACAGTCTCCAGATGTTTAAACTGGATTTGGCATTTTTATCCACCTATCGAGTCCTTCCCAAGGACCTGGGATAGACAGATGTTGTTGTTTAATGGCATTAAAGGTATTGTCGCAGGATGTAAGCTGTTTCAAGTAAAGCTGCCTTTTGCAATTGACTGATGGTGATTTTGTCAATGCCAATGGTCTTCAAGTGGTGCTCCATATGTTTTGGGATCGATGATGATGATGATGATGATGATTATTATTATTATTATTATTATTATTATTATTATTATTATTATTATTCCATTTTATTAGTAGTTTGCCATTTTTTATGTCACACACAGAGAGACATGAATATATGCCAAGAGAGTCCAGGGACATGTGAACAGCCCCAATCCAGTAGTAGGCTGAAGTTGGCTCATACTGGCTCGCGAGAGCCAATTGTTAAATTTTCTGGAATTTTGCAAGCTGGTTGAGAGCAGAGCTCAGCCATAGTCTGCTGTTGGGTGGCATGGCATGGGGGCAACAATGGAGCCAGCAGAGTCGGTTGTTATGTATTTAGCAGCACTCCAATACCGCAGTATGTCCTGCTTTACATTTCATCATGCAAAAGTGATAGCCTAAGAAATAGGCCGAAGTCAACCTGGGAAATTCCTTCCGGGCATCTCGCAGCCAACAAATTTCATACAAGATCCAGAGGAGGGAAAGAGGACAGCTTCCAGCCTGAACAGCTCCTGCTTTTCATTACAAAAGCAGCTGGTGACTGAAAAAGGGAAGATTTTGTTAGCTAACCTAAGTTGGGAACTGTGTTCCCAGTGCCCAAAGCCGCCCCTGCTTCTAAAGCTGTAAGATGGCACAAAACTCCACAAGAGAATTCAGTTTGTTGGACTGATTCAGTGACATCTTCTTTCCTCTGTTGTTTTGGGGTTTGAAGTGAATTTGAATCAGAACTCACCAAGGCCTTAGGCCAAGAACTGGTTTCTAGGGCCAGGATTAAAACTGGGAATAATATGAAATTAACAGTAAGAAGGAATGCAGAGTGTATTTTTCTCAAATGAAGTAACAAAGCCAATGGCTGGTGTGGGTCTTCCAGGCTGTGTGGCCGTGTTCTGGAAGTTTTGTTTCCTAACGTTTTGCCAGCATCTGTGACCGGCATCTTCAGAGGGCAGGAGCACAGACAGGAGCAGTTCTCTCTGTGCCCAGGATGATGTGACCCTGTTGTGGGTATTTATAGAGATCAGCGAGGGTGCCTGAAGGGGAGGGGGGGTTGGGTTAACGAGTGGCTGCTTGTTTTGGTGTCAAAAGAAGTGTGTATCTTCCTGGAGCTTAGGCAGGGTTTTTTCTATTGAGTTGTTAACGAATGGCTGCTGAGGGTGATTAGCATGTTCATTGTGTGAATTGTTCATGCGCCCTGGTGGTTGAGCTGAGTTCATTGACCTTTTGCAGGCTGTATTTTTCAGGATTGGTAGCCAGGTTTTGTTGATTTTTAGACTTCATTAACCCAACCCCCCCCCACCCCCACCATCACCCCCTTCAGGCACCCTCGCTGATCTCTATAAATACCCACAACAGGGTCACATCATCCTGGGCACAGAGAGAACTGCTCCTGTCTGTGCTCCTGCCCTCTGAAGATGCCAGTCACAGATGCTGGCGAAACGTTAGGAAACAAAACTTCCAGAACACGGCCACACAGCCCGGAAGACCCACCCCAGCCATCATATTCCGGCCGTGAAAGCCTTCAACAATACATAATAAAGCCAACTTTTAGGACATATTGTAATATTTCCTTAAATCTTGGCATGCCATGCTTTGAGCAACTGGAACTAAAATGCTGCAAAAACTTGGTCCCTACAATTCATGTTGTAAGAATGTCCTTGTATATATATATATATTTATACTTACAGGATAGACAGCATATTGAGCAGCAAGTTGATTATATGCTGCCTGGGTGAAAGGAACCAGATTTTGTTGCTGAGCACTCATGGTGAACAAGGACTAGAAGAAAGAGCAAGAGGGGGACTACATTACAAACTTTTGCTGTGCTAGAGATGTCACTCACTGTATTTCACTCACATAGATTTGGCTTGTATTGTGTTAATGTAACTCTTTGGATTCCATCTCCAAACAATGCTTTGGAGCCGGGGGAAGGGGGGAAATATCACAGCATCATTTTCCAAATTATATAATTTGTGTTATTTATGCAATGACATCATGACACATGTGATGTCATCATGGCTTCTACCGGATACCTAAAGTCACTGAGTAAGTCTCCAGCGGAGCATTATCTCATCCATCCATTCCCAACCTATCCTTTTCAGATGTGCTGAAGTACAACTTCCAGAATGGACTCCCAAATTTGGAAGGCAGCAAGTAGGGAAAAGATTATCTATACTGATCAGGAGGAAAAATCTACCGACTCTGAGATTTTTTCAGACAGAGATAACAAGGACTGAATGAGGCCTTATTAATTTAGTAAATAAAAATCTTTGGCATGCAAGGATCTACTAAACTACAGACCTATGCTGCATCTCCCTTCTCCTTTTTATCTTATTAAACTGAGCAATGGAAATGGAGCTACTTATGAAAGGCTTAAATAGTCTCTTCTCAACTGTCCTCTCTGTTACCTCGTAACCGCTGATGGTGATTTTGATGGAAACATCCAGGGGTTGGTTAGTTATGCCTGCCACAGATTTCAGTGATGTAAGAAGAAGTGGGAACCACACAATGCAGATAAGTAAGAAGATCGTGAAGCCTCCCATCCCATACTTCAGAATCAGTTTCTTCTTCTGCCCAGGAGGTTGGGGGTATTTCTGGAGGGGACAGAGGAGTTAATTAACTAAGAGTATGGGTACTCCATATACACAGTGAAACAAGTAAATACCCCAACCAATCTATGTAAGAGTCATTTGAAGTTAGAACCAGGAGAAGCAACCCTGGAATTCTACCCGAGGGCTTTCCCATTGCTAATTTTGGTTTTGAGGGTGATCAAAACCAGCAACAGAGCATGTTCTGAATTCAACTTTCCGCGCTCTGGAGATCATAGCTAAATGCTGCTAGCAGATAATGTTCAAAGGTAATGTGTTACTGAATGTTTTTCTCCCTCTCCCTCTTGGTTTTTTTTTTTTTTGGTTTTTTTTTGAGTTAGAACTCAAAAAAACAAGGCAGGGAGATTCAGGATCAGTGCAGGACCCAGTAAATTGTGAAATTCACTGCTCCCAGTTATGAAATAATTTGAATAATTTTACAAGGGGACTGGAGAAGTTCATGGAGGATGAGGCTATCAAGGGCTACTGAGTTTCCTGCCTTCTGAATTAAGGACAGCAGGCCTTAGCACTGGCTGCTAGGAAACTCCAGTGAAAGGGAACTCTTTGCTTCTGGTCCAGGGTTGTGAGTTTCCCCAATCATCTAATTAGACTGGGGGATTCAGATTTGTTTGTTTGTTTGTATACTGTGCATCTCCAAGAACTCTGGGCAAGATGGGTTTAGGGTCTGATCCAGCAGGACTCTTTTAAGACTACAGTGGTACCTCGGGTTACGAACGCCTCTGCTAACGAACTTTTCGGGTTATGACAGCCGCAAAAATTTACCTCGGTTTGCGAACTCTGCCTCGGGTTATGAACCAGATCCGCGGCCATTTTCCCTCCCGTGACACGGTCCGTGGCCATTTTTCCGCCCCTGACACGTGGTCCGCGGCCATTTTTCCGCCCCTGACACGTGGTCCGCGGCCATATGTCACCTGCATTAAGAGGGCTAGCAAGAATCCAGATGAAATACCACTCACTTTTTCACATTCTCTCTCACATTTTAGGATGAAAATATTTGCATAAATATCCTCCAAGCAGATCCAACTGGACAGGCTGAGTGTAGTATCAGTCCAAACCCAATCCATTGCAGCCTTCAGCTCAGTCAAGAAAGGTACCACACGAAATCTATCCATAGGAGAAGAAAAAGGGCAAGTTGATATTGGTGGCCAGCATTTTGTAATAAGCACTTCAAACAGGAAATTTATTTTTATTTATTTCTATATCAAATTTGTCATCGTCCATCTCATTAAAAAGCAACTCTGGGCGGTTAGAGTTATTAATTAATTTGATAATTAATTCTCAGGAGTTTATTCAAAGGCTTTCTTTTAAAGAAAAATCTGTAGAGAAATATCAAGCTTTGATTTGGATACCAGTAACATCCTGACATAGATACCTGTAGTTCTTTTTTCAAAGTACCACAATTCGAAACGTTCTATGGAGACAACAAATAACTGTCATGCACATTTTAGATTTATACTGCAATTTGTTCTGCTACTAAATCAATCAATCAATCAATGCTGCTAATATTGCAGCCTCCCTGTACATTTTCAGGTACAAAAACTTAAGACAGAATGAAAATGGTAAATTGCACTTTGCTGTCATGCACAGAGGCAACAAGGAATGTTCATATATTATTGATTAACTAATTGATTGATTGATTGATTGATTGATTGATTTTAGGACCAGCCAATCATAGGTTTCCATCTGTGGCCTAAACTGAAGGATGGCTAAAAAAAATGTATAACCATAATTTCATTTATCATTATTTATAAAAAAAATCTATTCAAGTTGTCAGAAGTGAGCTATCCTTATTACTCATATGAAAAAGGAAATGGAAGATAGTCAGGGTTGTTCCTTAATTCCACTGTCTGGGAGCCACAGAGTTCTGATTATCACTCTACCTCAGGGCTGGGGAGACTTTAAAGCTGGCGGATCTACTTTTTTCCCCCTATAATTCTGATATCCAGTAAATCCAGCCCAGTGCATTCATCCTGGGCAAATGGCTATCCAATCTTTTTCTTGAAAAACTCCAGTGATGGAGCACCCACAACGTGCACTGCTTAATAACTCTCAGTTGGGAAATTCCTCCTTATTTCAAGCTTGGATCCCTCTGTCTTAAGCTTCCACCCACTGGTTTTGTCTTACCTTCGGGTGCTCTGGAGAATAAATCTACACCCTCTGACGTCCCTTCATGTATTGGAAGACTACTTCCATGTCTCCCTTCAGCCTTCTCTTCTTTAAGCTAAACATACCAACTTCCTTTAATCAGTCTTCAGAGGATTTAGCCTCCAAGCCTCCTGCTATCTTTGTCATTCTTCTCTGCACTCTTTCCAGTTCCTCAGCATCTTTTTCATATTGTGGCAACCAAAACTGGAAAAAATATTCTCCAGGAGCTCAAAGAGGCATATGTAGCACTTCTTCCTCTAATTTTCCCACAAAAACACCCTACATCTATCAAATAGATTTGGCTGAAAGAGAGAGATATTGACCCAAAGTCACCCAGTGACCTTCCTTAACTGAAGATGGACTAGAACTTGGGTCTTCCAACTCCTACCATAAGTACTACATTATACTGGCTGTTAGGATGGGAAAGAGTAACCAGCCCAAAATTACCCTGTGGCTGAGGAGGGACTAGAACTTGGTCTCCCAGCCTTAGTCCAACATTTTAACCACTATGCCATACTATTTAGAATGAAAGACTTCTATATCTAGAAACTTGTTCGGAGCAGCAGAATAGAGCTTACTTTCCTTTCCCACAATCTGTATCAGTAGAATAATTTGGGCCAAAGAAGAATCCTTTTGTTGCTGAAGTTACTTTATTATTATAAGAGTCAGAAAACTACCAGTTAGTCCCAATCTCCTTTCTGCCACTTCCTTCTAGGTGTGTACATGCTTAATTTGATTCATTTAGCAGTTTGTCATCTGGAGGGAATGAACAGAAAGGCTTTTGTTTTGCAAGGGTATGAAAAATGTTGTCCTGTCTTGTGAAATTACTGCTTACCCTTGGAATAAGTAGAGGTTTATATAGTTGTAACTCTTAGTCAAAAAGTTGCCTGTGATCCTCTTGGGGTAGCCACATTTGATCTGATATGCGGACAAACCTAAGTAAACGCACTTGACCAAGTACCACACCTGAGCCACTGCATTTCGGTTAAATCTCCTGCAAGTGAACAGAAAAATCATTCCAATCTCTCTCTTTTTCTAACAGCAGCAGTAACTTTAACATTTTCTTAGTTCTTTGCTGTTACCCAATTGAGTGTCTATGGAGAACCCCCTAAGGGGAGCACACAGAATTGTCATCAATGACACAAGAGTTACATGGGTGGAGGAAGTCAAAATTTGCAAGTTGGCAGGCACAACATCACAACTGAAGCCCTGCCCCTTTTGTACGTGTGTGACATTGATGCACGGACCAAAAGGGTGGGGCTTCTATCGCCACACTGTGCTCGCTATCTTGCAGATTTTGATAGACGCATACCCTGTGGACCAGTTGTGGATGCACAGAAGAGAGAAAAGAGAAGAAGAATTCAATCTTTTTCTTTATTCCCTTAATAACAACCAAAGGTTGTATAAAGTAAATGATTCCAGTTTTATTAGGGACAGGAACTACATGCACAGCATTCTCTTATATTCACCAGCTAATGAATGAATTGAGGGCAGAGTCTATGAGACACTAGCGTGACCATGACTAGGAGCTTTTTCTGCTAGAACAGGGTTCCTCAACCTTGTCAACTTTAAGATGGGTGGACTTCAACTTTAAGATGGGTGGACCTTGCTGGCGGGGGAATTCTGGGAGTTGAAGTCCACCCATCTTAAAGTTGCCAAGGTTGAGGAACCCTGTGCTAGAACACTGTTCATGGATGTACTAAGCATGCACAATAAATATAACCACCACCAAGTATAAATGCTTAGTTCTACAGTTTGGGCCTGGGTATAATTTCTGCAGCAACATACTTCCAATATTGTAGCACAATTTGAAATTCCACGTGTACGTGGCAATCAAAAACTTTAGGTGCATCTCCCAAAGGCCACCAGAAGTTATCACCAATTTGTATTTTTCATGTGACAGGAAGAGAAACGTATTCAATGCTTGGAAAGTAATTGTACTAATTATATTTAACTATACGTGTAAATGAAATCGAACCAAATTAACTTTTGTCCTGCCTCCAGCTTCTTCTCGTTGGATATGGCTTCTGGCCCAGAAAAAGTCAGGTATCCCTGGACTGAGCTATGATTTCATGGTGCTTTACTGGTTTATTCTGTAAACCACTATAAACCACCTTTTATGAACTACAGCCTCATTCCAGACTTGCTGCTTCTCCAGTGCTCTCTGTATAATAATCTCCAAAAGGTTTACACCCATTATTTCACCATTAGAATTAAAATACTTGAGTTGGAGTGTTTCCGTCAATATGTAACCAATACTAAATTCTAGGCTCTGCTATCTGTCTCTCTGCTGCCTCTTCAGCCATTGTTAACCAGTCAACTTGCCTGGGAAGTTATGAAATTAAATACATTTTCTGTGGATGTTCACTCACTAATATCACTGAACTACCCTGAAGTATCCCTAAGTGTCAGAGAGGGTCAAAAAAGGCAATATGGTGATGTCACATTCCACTGAAGTCATTTTTTAATACCTCCTGTAGACACTGCTAGAACTGTCAATGTTTTTTCCAGTGTCTACTTTTTTTTTAAAGGAGTCTGGTAGCTACTTTTCTGACTATAGGTAGTCCTTGCTTAATGACCACAATTGGGATCAGGAACTCCATTGCTAAGCAACATGGTTGTTAAGCAAGACATTACATGACGGCGACTTGCAATTTTACTGCCAGCTTCTCCATTGACTCTGTTTGTTGGAAGCCAGCTGTGAAGTGTGCAAATGGCAATCACATGACCATGGGACACTGCAATGGTTGTAAACACCTGCCAGTTGCAAAGCACCCAAATCTCAGTCACGTGACTCTGGGGATATTGCAATGGTCATAAATGTGAAGACTGGTCATAAAGTTACTTTTTCAGTGCCACTGTAACTTCGAACAGTCGCTAAACAGGGCAGTCATGTTATTATAAAGAACACTTTCATTGTAATTCAGCTTTTTAAACTTTTTTTTTTCCTGGTCTCACCTGTTTCTTTTGGTACAGCCCATCATACCAAGCTAACACAAAATATGACACTCAGCCTGAAAAGACTTGGTTATCCTGAAGTAGTACCTCGAAGCATGTAGAAGAGACACACGCAGAATAAAGGCCATTCCACCCACTCAGTTAATGCCTCCCTTTCTTAACTGAACCCCAGAAGAACTTTGCAGGAAACAACTCGCAGTTCCCTCCTTTGCCATACCTTTGTGTTACTCCTGGCAAAATGAAACACATCCAAATATGAATGCCAAAGACCAGGATCACTTGGAAAACGCATTTCCCAACCTGGTTCTTTCTTAGGTATAGTGCCCTATCAATTATTATGGTTCCAAACTGCACCAAGAGTATCACAAGTAAAGGTCCAGGGACTTCGTCTTCCGAAAGGGATTCTGTGATGTCAACAGCATCTGAATATCTCTGAAATATGTTAGAAAAGGTTAATAATAATAATAATAATAATAATAATAATAATAATGATGATGATGATGATGATGATGATGATGATGATGATGATGATGTCAGTTTAAACTAGATTTGGTTAGATTTCCTCTTCTTTTCTCTAATCTCCTGTCTCCAATTTCTTTTGCCTATTACTTTCTCTATTTCCTCACTTTGCTTAGTGTTGTTTACTCCAAAGAAACAGCACGAGAGATAGGTATTAATATCAGTAAACACAACAATAATAGATTAATATCATCATGCTTATAATGATGCACTTTAGATTGACGTTTAAAATTCATGTAAAGTTTTGGATGCAAGACTTTATCAGAAACACTTGCTTTACATTTTCAAATCCAGCTTAATGTTTTTATTTAACCAGTGTTTTCTCTAATTTCCATTATATCAGATAGAAGCTACATTGCTCATGTTTTCCTTAGACTCAGTTCCAAATGTGCATCATCATCATCATCATCATCATCATCATCATCATCATCATCTTCATCTTTTTCAGTTTTACTTTTTGCTTTAAAGTGTTCGACTCCAGTCCTGTTCAATCTATAGTCTCAAGTATCTTCCAGTATTCTCCCTCCCTCCCCCCCTCCCTCCCTCCCTCCCTCCCTCCTCCCTCCCTCCTTTCCTCCTTCCTTCCTTCCTTCCTTCCTTCCTTCCTTCCTTCCTTCCTTCCTTCCTTCCTTCCTTCCTTCCTTCCTTCTTCTTTCTTTCCCATTTCTATCCCATCCTCCTCTACAATCCAAGGTAGTCATCCTTTATTTTATGCTCACAATGACCCTGTGAGGTAGATTAAGCTAACAGATCATAATTGGCTCAAAGTCACCTAGTGAACTCCATAGTTAAGTGAGGATTTAAACTTAGGTCCAATAGTCCAAAACTACCCCAAAGAATACAATATATTCTTGCAGCAAAAATAACTAGAGACTTTTATGACCATTTAGTATAACATTGGCTTCATTGAACTTGACATTGCTCTCAAAATTGATGCATGGATTTGGAGCTTCTGACGTAATAACAAAATGCCTTTGAGCATATCAAGAGCACATCATGAGTATTTCTTCCTCATCAATGAAGGAAGCATTAGCAATTCTATTTGAAATTCTGGGGTGAAGCTTCCTTCCAGACCCACCAAAAAATATTCTTTCTGTTAGAATTACAGCAATGCACACTGATACTTACCCCAAAAGCCCCATAGCCAAGGATGACAATAATAAAATTAATCACATCAACGATGAACATGAAAGCATAAACATCACAGACTGGGCTATACTTGGGATAAATGATGTCGTAGAAGAACTGCTTGATAGGCTGATAAATCCAACGCACACTGGGGAATAAGAGTTTATTTAGAAACATCAAAGTGGCAAAGTAGAGTCATATTTGTTAAGATAAAAGTCCTTGCTTAAAGTTCAAGAGATAAGCAACAGCACTGATAGCAGACACTGCATGAAACATGCAACCTAGCTAGTTGAGATGAGGTTATAGACCCAAAGAGTGATTTAAATGTGGACTATTCTCCTATTTCTAGAGCTGGATACCCTCTTCCCCTTCTGCTCTTAGTAGTCTGATGCACGGTCCCCTCAGGTCAGGTCAAATGAGGTCAGAATTGGCTTTACAGCCAGCATTCCAAAAGAGACTCACCACAGCTGAGGCACTGATCAGCCTACAGTTGCAAAAAAGTGGATGCTAACGTTCGTGGCTGAGTTCTGGCTATCACCTAGCATAAGGTCAAGATATATAAAAACTAGAGTTGGGGCGGGCACCCACAGAAGACTGATTTTTATAAATCTGTTAGGATAATATATCTGATTTTATTCTAGGACTTCTCAACTCAGATAGCCATGAAAAGACAATTACTGTAATTATCAATGAAAGCAAACCACAAGATGTTATTCTGTTTTTCATCATCTATCTTTATGACAAAGACTTCATCCAGTTTCATTATGCTAAACGTGAGGGGGAGGGAGGTCAGGTCTGGAGCTCCCAGCAATTGACTGATTTGTCCATTCTGAAAGCCATGACCACAGAGGCATCTATAGGGGTTCAGGGGGTAGGCAAATGACCAAATGGGCATCACCGCATTGTGATTAAAGGTCTGCCCCTTTTGTCCATGCATTGTGTTCTCACACTTCCATACAAAAGGCGCAGAGCTCTCAGGGCAACAGCGCAGGACTCCTTTCATCATTCTGACCTCTGAGCTCCTCTCAGAGCTATGTTCTTTGCTGCATTTGCATCATCAGTTCATGAACCAAACTGAAATAAACATTATCCCAACTCAGCTAAGCAAAATCTTGAAGACCTTGACAATTTTATATTCAAAAAACAAATGTAGTGTGTTTCTTCCTTGCAGAATTCTATGCAGTGGCATAATTTTTTTACAGGCAATCGAAGTTCTGTGTCTATTCCTCCCACCGTCCACTGCCCTACCTGCAACTCTGCTCATTCAGGTTGCAACACCTTACTTTCTTTAGAGATTACAAAAGAAAAAAGAAAACCCTCCATTTACATTTTAATCAGCAACTTTTTTGCCTTAAGAATCTTCTCGTGTATTGTTTCTTTGGAAAGTCTCTTCTTGCCAGGGGGAGATTTTCTGAAAAGGCCCCACATCTTCTGCTCTTCTTTCAGAGATTTGTCTGCCAAAAGGAAAGCAGAACAGCCACCACGCTATCTGAGAAGCATTCATTTGACAGGAGCAATCTCTCATTTTTTTTAATGCTCCCTGACTCATGTGGGGTCCCATTTGCCAAGCACATGACAATGGATCTCCCATCCAATCAAGTCTTCTACAGTCAGTCTCTCCATCGATCTCTGTATGAAGTCCTTGTGCAAATTCCTGCCCTGGAGGTTCCCCCCCCCCACCACAAATGGCATCATAAAAATCTAATGAGCACAGAAGGGTCGAGCTTTCACATTTTGATTGCAAAAGAAGTTTAAAGAAAGACGAAGCTTCCCAGCAGAAACCAAACCACAGCAATGACAGTGAAAGAATGAGGAAGCTGGTAGGACAGGGGGAGACCATTTGGGGGAGGCTGAGGGACACAGTTGACAGGGTGATAAAAAAGAGACAAGCCTGGGATTTTCTATGTTTATTTCCATTTTTGAGGTAGCGGGCTATTTTTGTTTCTCAAATACATTGAGTTTATTTTATGGCTCATGCTACATTTGCCACCTCAAAATGATGGGAAATCACACTGTCCATTTCCAGCTGTGGCACTTGTGGTTTAGTTGGAGAAGTTTTTAGAACCACAAAAGGAAGTTCAAAGCCAAAGGTTACTCACCCCTGAGATAGGATAACAACAAATGCAAATGAGGTATGAAAGGATCACCCTGAATTCTTTCTTCCCTAACCTCCAGAGAGCTTACAGCAGACAGATTTCTTTAATGGACAATCTTCCTTTGAGAGGCCTGTTGGGATCATCAATAGGTTCGTGTTTCTTACGGAACAGAAGAGCAGAGATCACAGCCAGGAGGCTGCCTTGAGGGGAGTCTAGGCTATTATTTTATATTTCTGTCAGATCTCAGAGTGAATTAAAATCATGGGCATATATCAGGTGCTCAGATAAACCTAAGCTTTTTGATGTAGGCTTGTATTCATCTTGACTGAGTAGGAAGCATCTGTTTGCTTCTGTGACTCTGACAACAAAATGTTCAGCTCTCCAGCTCTTCTTTCACTAGTATACTCTTCTTGAGTTCTACTCTTCCTGCTGATCAGGAGGTACAGGATTACCCTTTTCCCTTCCTCTCTTCCTTTCATGGCAAGAGTATTTTGTCCACATATTTGCATTGATCTACCTCGATTAGCCCTCTTGAAGATGTCCTTGGAGAGATGCCATCCTCCTGAGCTAGGCTGATGTTCCCTCAAATGACCTTTGCAACATTTCTTCTTAGGTTTCTTGGTCATGTCCTTTTGTTTAGGATCTAGTGAGCTGGAATCCCAGAGCCCATGGTACTGTGGAACAAAGCAAAGTGAAAGTTATTCCATATGGGAATCTTAAACCACATTTAAAAGAAGAAAAAAAAATGCTGGCTCGGTACATGCATTGTTCCCATACATGTGACAGCACAGAGCAGAAGGAATAATTGGAGCTTTCACGGAGAAGCCTGGCTGTCAAGTAACCACCTGAATTTCAGTACTGGAGGGGACTCAGACTGGGGCCTTAGGGCAGGAAAACATTTGAAGAGATCATCCTTCAAATATTATGACCACAACAGGGACTGCTTCACTTGCTCTATGACAAGTCTATTGTAGAATTAGGGAAACATCAGTCATGCGGCTGGAGCAGCTCTGTATTAAAAAGTTACAGCATGGGAAAGGGAAAAGATTGGGAAAGGAAAGAAAAGTGTAAAGAATATCCACAGCAAGGAACATCTCTGTCTTTCTCATGATAGTACAAAACAACTGGGCATTCAGGAGAGACCAAAAAAATTTTTTTTATTATAAAATGTTTGGCCAAACTATAGAATTTCTTGCTTCCAGAAGTTGGGTAGTTAAAGAAATTAATGGAGCATAAGGCTGCCAATGGGCGTGATACTTCTACATTAGCTGCAGTATCAAAGGCAATATATTTGCCATGACATTACCATCTGCTAGGAAATATAAGTATCACGTTCTATTGCATCAATGTTCTGCTGGTGAGACATGGCTGATCACTATGGGAAACTGACTGATCACCATGGGTGATCAAAATCTGGATCACCCTAGGGACAAGATACTGGACTAGACAGGTTCTTGGCTTACAGGACTCTTCTGATGTTATTATAGATGTCTGCTATACTACATGTTAACAAATCCATGCTCAAAAATGGCTGATTAGAGTCTTCTTTTTTACTTATTAAGAAGAGTTTGCAGTACCTTCAAGATGTACCTGTGGAAAAACAAGGCCAGGAGCTGCACCAGATCATACTGTGCATATCCATCTTTCTTCTCAATCCCAGCTATATTTGGCAAAGCAAATGGGGCTTCTGCACTGATACTACAATATATCTCAGAGGACCAAGGAAAGAATCCAAACTGGGAAATAAATTTGATCACAATTGTTACCTGGCAGAGGAAGGAAACATATGTAGATTATCCTATTATTATGAAATGACAATTCTTCAAGATTTCTAAAACATTAAGCAGTGCTAGAGTAGAGGTACTGTTCTGTTCTATGACACAGGCCTCTTACTTTTATCCTGCTTACTTAATGATCATCTTTTCAAAGGAGAAAGATCATGGAAACTGTGGGATCATATTCAAATTTACCTTGCAAGTTTCAGCTGAAATAAGAGTTTTCTCCTTTATCCATGCCAGATAATCAAACTAATTTCCCAGAATTATGAGCAGGGAGGACATATATTCCAGATACAAATCACCATTAATTCAAAGTCCTGTGTTTGAAGATGCTCCTTGCCTCCTTTTTGTCGCAGATCTTGTTGCCATGTTCTGCTCTAGCTTCCTTCCTTCCTAATGTGCCCAATAGCTGCTTCCAAGTCAGAGACTAAGATTTCCAGGTAGGCTTGAGACCTCTTAGTGCCTGAATCAACTCTTTATTTCAGTGAAGCTCAGCATGGAATGAAAGTGATGGACAGAGAAGAGTACAGCAACTAAATGCAGTAACTATTGACACTTACCTCTGTGTAAATGATTGCTGTCATCCAGAAGAATTTGGTAGGCCTTGGAATGGACAGCATGGGCCACAGGAATATCAAGATGGGTAGAACCAAAGTAAGAATGGAAGCAGAAATCATGTGGTTGAGAACGATAGCAAAATAACATAGCATTTCTGATGTAGAGACCATAACATGGTACAAAGCAGCTCCCAGCTTCAAGAGGCAAGGAAGGCACTGGTAAAATTTATCTGATTGTTCCAGCTCATGGTCATGAAAAGTGCTAGACCATATTTAAGGAAAAAGCACAAAAGAAATGTAATTAATTACTGTAACTAAGAGCATATATACTGTAGCAGCTGGCATATACTCTAGAATAAATAATATCCTGAATTTTAGATGCAGCCATCATGAACATATCTTCCATCTTTTTCCCCATTGGGGATTGTTAAGGTACATTTATTAGGCCAGCCTTCCCCAACCTGAAGTCTTCCAAATGTGTTGGGATTATGGCTCTCAGCATTTCAGTCACTGTGTTAGAGAACATGTTCTGGGTTGTGTCAGAAGAGTGAACAAGAGGCACTCTCTGAAATATACTGGGCCTAAGGATTTTGCAATCTTGAATGTATGCCCTTCAAAAGCAACCTGAGGTCACAAAGCAGTCTTAATAAAAGCTTAATGGAATATGCCTTGCCTGTTAAGCAGCAGCTCACTGGCTGTTATCATAGCAGAAATTTCACCCAATGGTTTGCTGGGTTTTTGACGTCTAGTGAACAAGGAATCTGCAGATTCTTGAATTTCTGATGGAGAGCTGAAAGGACTGGCAGGTTCTGCACAGGAAGAGATCGGAATGAATCCTTGGGCTTCTTGGGCTTCTTTTTCATTCCCTTCTTCTACCTTCTCAATCCCCACTGCAACTTCACTGAATCTCCTATTTTCCAAAAGCACAAAAAAAATTGCACTGAAGTCTTTTAGTAACTCCAAGATTGAGAGGAAACAGTTTAGAATTTGGCTTACTGAACCATGACTCTTCTTCCAAAGGGCTCTTAAAACAATTCATTAGCCTTCACTTCTGAGCCATTTTTACCATCAGGGATTTACGCAAAGCAGATATCAATGGAAAGAGAAGCTTCTTGATAACTAGGGGCATTTGAGTCTTCTTTGTTAGAATAGAGGCTTTGCTCAGAAATAGCACATTGTTTCATATTTGGCCTCCAAAATAAAAATCTCACCATCAAACATTTGTGCTTTATCACCCAGTACAATTGGGCTGGGGGAGGCCACACATTTGGTTCATGGCTAAGCCTGTTTTAAAATGTAAAAATCTAACAAGTATCCTTTTTGTCCAAAGCCAAGCTGAAAAGTCCAAAAAAGGCACCAAAGGAAAGAGGGGAAGTGGGTTTTGTTTTCCTCCTCTGCATGCACAAATTTCTGTGTGTGGGAGTCACATCATAGAATCATAGGTTTGGAAGGGATTTTGGGGAGCATCTAGTCAACCCCACTGCCCAGTGTAGGAATCGTCATGTTTGCTTATTTATTTATTTATTTATTTATTCATTCATTCATTCATTCATTCATTCATTCATTCATTCATTTAAAAACTTCTGTGGCTACCCATCTTGAAAACACAATTCTGGGAAGTTCACAACAGTTGTATAAAAACTTCATAAAAGAATAAAAGCAAAAACAAACAAACAATAAAAGCAGAAACAATAACCTGGCATCACAACCAATCTTCTACGGTGCAGCCAACACTGCTAACTTCCAGCTCTGACTTCACCCTATCTTAGCGCTCAGGGGAGGATCCAAGACAAATGGCTATGATGAAACATGATGTCATGTGGCAAAACTCACAAGGTACATGCTTGCATCATCATATGCAATGAATGCAAGTGTGCCAGAGAGGGATTTGCATCACGACATCACTGTGTGCATTTCATCATTTTGATGGAATTTTGGTGCATCACAGATGCCTGTGTCTGCATGCTTGTTTTCTGCCAAAAGGATTCTCTTGCACACTCCCTTTATATGCAGGTAGAAGCAAAACCTGTCCTCCAAGTCCAGTCTGATCTTAAACAGCCATGTTATCTGGAAATGCAGCCACCTTTGAAGGCTTCCATTTATGAAGACCACTTCAGTCCTCCTTTCCCTACTCCTGCAGTGTGAGGGCAGCCAACACTCTGCTTTAAAGCAGTGTTTCTCAACCGTAGCAACTTTAAGATGGGTTGAGAAGACTTCAACTGCCAGAATTCCCCAGCTGGCATGCTGTCTAGGACAAGGTTCCTCAACCTCAGGAACTTTAAGATGGGTGGACTTCAACTCCCAGAATTCCCCAGCTGGCAAGCTGTCTAGGGCAGGGTTCCTCAACCTCAGGAACTTTAAGATTGGTGGACTTCAATTCCCAGAATTCCCCAGCCAGCATGGCTGGCTGGGGAATTCTGGGAGTTGAAGTCCACCCATCTTAAAATTGCCGAGGTTGAGGAACCCTGGTCTAGGGAATTCCAGGTGCTGAAGTCCACATATCTTAAAGGTTGAGAAACACTGCTTTAAAGTGTCAAAGGCAAAAGCTGAGATGTCTTGGTGCTCATGCCCCAGGGGCACTTCCCTTGATTTTTAATGGGCAAAAGAGCTACCATACAGATTCAAATACATATAAAATCACATCATCTGTTCCTCAGTTGGGAAGAACATCACAATATGCTTCCTAACATACAGGAACATTACAAAAACTTGAAGAAAACACTGGAGGTTTCCACCTTGTGGCAGGCAGTTACTCCTTACCTGTGATGCACACATGATGGCTCGGTATTCTCAATGGGTGGAGATTCAGGTCCCTTGCCTTGGCATTCCTCGATCCCTATGACTTTGGCTTTATTTTCTCCATAAACTGGTTGATTATTCTCAAATCTGTAATGCTGTAGAACCATATCTGCTGAAACCTCATTTCCCTTTAGAAAAATAACAACCCAGATCACAGTTAATTGGGTGGAAAGAGAACAGTAAAGAATTAAATGGAATTGTTTTGCATACATGGAATCTTAGAAGAAATTGGTATTATTTGGAACTGACATATAAGCTACAGAAAGACAAAGGTGAGGAGAAAAAGTCTTCTGCACATTCCACCATCTTTAGTAGGAACATGAGAAGTTGCCTTCTATTGAGTAGGATTCTCGATAATTGTTTAGTTAAGTTTAATCAATGCTGACTAGCATCTTTTTTCTGGATCTCATGGCAGGAATTTGTCCAGCAGGAGGGCTCTGCTAGAGATCTTGCCTCTGCAAGGATTGTTGCTTGTTGAGCTTCAGTTCAGGGTAGGCAAATAACCATATAAGCCACCTTACACTTTGGAAATCTTGTCTATTCGAAAAGATATTCTTGCCTAAACAAGAGAATGCTCTTGCCAAAAGCTGGCTTGCCTGTATAATTCAGTGGATAATTCTGAATCCTGGGATTTAAGAATGGGATCCAGAAACTTTCTTTTCAGTGATTGGTAACTTGGTTGCCTATGGGCATCAGGATGCCTCTAGCCAACCTCCTTGCCCTTACTGATTTTAATATTTCTAACAATTCTATGAATAGAAAAAGTGGGAAAGCTGATAGCCTCATATTAAAATATTAGCATGCCCCGGGAGGGACATTGGCCACTTATGGCTTTTAAATCATGGTTGTCTACAGCCTGATGTTTTCTTTGGAAATATCTATGCCTACCTACCTAGAAAAAAAAATACTGTGGTGGCAGGAAGCATTCTTGGGGGCCTAGAGTGAGTGGTGGTGTTTGCCTTCTGAGAAACAGTCTTTTGCGCCCGACTATATTTAATGTGGCATCCATTTGGTGACAGAACTCATGACATACTCTCAAAATTCCAAAATAGGTCTACTGGACTCCCTCCACACAAATTGCCTACCTTTGTTTTAACTTGATTAGCTCCCATTTCTTTCACTGTAATAGTAACAGTAACAGTAATAGTAGTAGTAGTAATAGGAGTTTTATTTTTCACATGCTTATAACCAGCCATGGGAAAAAGGGCTGTATGGGATCCAGACAAGATCTTTAAGGTGTCTCTGTGTACAAAGATCTGGCTTGTCCAGTTCATGGCATTTTTGATAAAATCATATGGTTATGAAAGTTGGGCAATGAAGAAACAAAATAGGAAAAAAAATAGATACTTTTAAATTATAGTCCTGGTGAAAGATACTGTTGAGTACAATGGAATGCCCAACAAACAAATCTCTTGATATTGGAGGAAATTAAACTTAGGCTTTCCTTAAAAGCTCAAATGACAAGACCACACTTTCGTATTTTGGATATGTGTAGGATATCTTGCTTGGCCAAGCTGAGTGAAACACAAAAGGAAGACAGGCAATGGGATGGATTTATTCAATAACAACAGCCATTAATTTATTTTATTTCATTTATTTAGAAATGTATATGGCCGCCTATCTTATACCTGATAATCTTAGTAGCTCCCGATAATATTCAATAAAAACAGAATAAATAAAACTGATCAAACCTCAGAACTACACCATACATCCCAACCACAGCACACCAACATCCCATGAACTCTATTTTTACACATATGCTGTGTTCACCTTAGCACTCTGGAATGCCACTCTAGCAATGATTGGCCATCTGACTGGAAACCAAATACAGTTCAGGACAACTATCCACAGAGTCACCATGAGTCGACATCAACTAACAACAACACAACTAAGCACAGTACAAAATAATAAAATTCAACACCAAGAAATTGATACATCCAGTTTCTTAAATTAAGATTGCAACTAAAACACAGAGCGTTAGTAAACTGAATGCAGGCTACAGTACTTCAAAATCCAGGGATCTTACCTTGTTCATCTGTTGCCAGAGAATGAACTTTTCTATTCTCAACACATCAGCTATGTCTAGGTTATCTTTAAACAGGGAACTCAGTGCTTCTATAATATCATCCATGAATGCGTGCATCAAGACAAAGATAAGCTTGACAGTGTTGATTATTCTTTGCCCAATACTTTCTGTTGTAAAGAGAATAAGCATATCATGTGTGTGAGAAAAGCTGAGAGTCCAACTACATTCCAATTCCAAAGACCCTTTAGGGATCTGCAAGGCTTGGAGCATACAAATCTAGGATCACCTCACCTTGAATCTATCCTGTGACTTACATTAGGACACTTCAACATCAGTGCTTTAAAGCAGTTTGTGATCAGCTCCAGACCCAAATGCTCTCATATCATTGTCTATAGTCAGCTACAACAATTAATTTCTGACTCTGTTCCAATTTATTAGAAACAACTGCAAAACTGGTATTTTATCTTCAAACATTGTAGATCTGGAATTTTATCATTCCCAAGTGAATTCTTGCATCATCTTATCTTCTTGCTCCTGGGTACAAGCCAGCCATTACTCCACAGCCACCTTCCCTGAAGCTGATACTTGCTTTGGGGGAAAATACTCTAAAACTTTGACTGTGATTTTCTCCCCATACTCCAGAAATCCTTTTTTCAGAAAGAGATTTTCCTGAGAATCCATTAGGGGAAGAAAGAGTTAAATACCTCCATTGCTTGTGATCTTAATGATCACCACCAGCTCTTGTAAAGTGCAAAAATACATTTAATGTGATATACCATTTCCGTGCAAACTTTTGTTAGACTTGCTTGATCACAGTTGGAATCTGAAAACTACTTGCACCAGCAATATAACATTAACAAGACAATAAAATTGGAACAACATAGAAATAATGATGAAATAGAAACAAGTATGAGAAAATCATGACTATTCCTGATGGTTATGATCAACTGGAGCTTACTGACTCAAAATTTATTCTAGAAACTGTCCCTTCAAAGCAACTAAAAATGTCACCACCATCACTACCACCATCATGGATTAAAACCATTAGTTTAATTTGCAGGACTTTTCCACACTGTAGCCTTCAGCTACTTGTCTCCCATGCACAAACTGGTTAGAAATGAAAACATCTTAAGAAATCTCTTTCTTTTCCTCCACTTTGGCCACAGTAATGGCCCAATGTTCTATCTGGACTGCAATTAGCAGGGACCCTCACTGGTGGATTCCCCATCCCCTTTGATGACATGGGCTTCTTGCTACCCTTCAGAGACTGGAAGACTGGGTTACAGCCCTGAACACCTTGATGATTACTCACCTGTGACCTACATGAGAGATAGATGATTGACTCATTAGTTGGCATGCTAATGATTTCTGAACAATGGGATTAATTACCTGACTTATCCAAATCCTCTTCAGTAGCTGGTATCTCTGTATTTTCATCACAGGATTCCAAACTGACATTAGCTAAACACACAATGCAAAGTCAAAAAAATCAGAAGAACATCCCAGAATTATGACTTCAGGCCAATGCCCTCTGTGGAGAGCCCAATGTTGCAGTGGTAAATGTACTGAGATTTACACCTTTCCATCAACAAAAGTTTAAATTTATTTTTAAGTGGAGAAGTGTGTAAAATATATTAATAGGGGCTGGGGGATGCTTTAAAATATAGTATTTTCCACTTCAGACCAACCGTGGTACAACCTAGTGAAAATAACAGCATGTGTATAAGTATCTCCTACCTCTTCCACCTTCTGTCAGTTGCTCATATTTTTTATTTTCCTCCTCCTTTTCCTTTTTTTGAATCCTGATTTCATCTTTCCCTCTCATTCTTAGAGCTGATTTTGAACTGCTCGTCCAGGCTTCATATGCAAGCTGCAAAGAAGACAGACTCTTATTTAGCAATGGCTAACTTGGGGCAGAATACATTAAATTATTTCCTATTGAATTTCTGCCTGGCTTCTACTTTTAAACAGAAATTGTGGGTTTTGTAAAGAAGCCAAAACATAGAATAAAAATCGATGTACTGAAAGAAGATAGAACCTAGTACCCATGAACTCCTTCTGTTAGAAACAGCCAACTTTGAACCCAACTGGAATCCCACCTCTATTCTTTCCTTGTTATAGCAGGCAATAACACCTTTTTGATCATGACCAGGCTTGGAAGCCAAGCAAGATCAAATCAGACATAGTTAAGATGATTTCATACTTAGATGAGATTCTACCAGGGAACTCCAAGTCTATTAGCTCTACTGGAAAATTAGGGAAAAAATCTGAAAAAAATGATGGCAGTCATGCTGTTGCAAAGAAAAGGGCATGATCAGTACATATAATCACTCTTCTCAAGAAGCTATTGCTGGACCCAACAGAACTGGACAATTTTTGTCCAGTCTCCAATCTTCCCTTTTTGGGGAAGGTTTTGACAAAGTGGTTGGCTTGCAGCCCCAGAGGGCCATGGAGGAAGTAGATTATCTGGATAGTTGGAATTCAGACCTGGTTACAGTACTGAGATGGCATTGATCATAATTGGTGGGCTCAGAATGAGCCCATTCTTGATCTTTTAGCAGCTTATGATCCCATCAATCATGGAAACTTTTGGGATTGGTTCAGGGAACTGGTAGTGGAAGGCACAGTGTTCCTGTGGTTCTCTTCCTTTTTCTAGGACTGGTTCCAGTTGATGTTAGTATGTGGAGAGAAATCAAGCCTGAGATGTGGGTTTCCTCAAGGTTGTGCACACTCCCCACTTCTATTTAACAACTATTGAAGCCACTGGGGGAGGTCAACTATTGACATGGGGCAAGGTATCATCACTATACATCTCTGCCCTAGGCCAACCAAGTGATCTCACTGAAGTCCCTTCCTGGTGACTGGAGCTTGTGGGGGCATGAATGGGGAAGGAACAAGCTCTGACTCAACTCTGGCAAGATTGAGTGGCCGTGGGTTTAGAGACCCCCCAGATCATTTTTGAGGTTTTTCATCTTTATGTCTGAATGGGGTTGCACTACTCTGGATGGAGTTGGTGGGCAATTTGAAGGTCCTCCTGGACTCAGCCATAGATAGAAAGGCCTTTGCACAAGACCATCTTGTGTACCAGTTGCACCCATTTCTGGATCAGGAGGCCTTACAGTAGCTATATGGGACTGCCCTTAAAGAGCATTCAGAATCTGCAGCTGCTCCAGAATGCAGAGGTGCAATTCAAGACACTGATTACCACATATAAAGCCTTACGTGGCACAGGGCCAGGTTATTTGCAGGACTGCCTGTCTCCAATTATCTCTCTTCAACCCACCAGAACCAGCAGAGCTGATCTGCTCCAGGTCCCATCGATTAGTCAGTGACATCTTGTGGAACCTAGGACTCATGCCTTCTCTGCTGCTGTGCCTGCCCTGTGGAACACCATTCCCCTAGACGTCCAGATGGCCTCAACCCCTGTTGGTCTTCCACAAGGTGTTAAAGACGTGGATGTTCCCATAGGCATTTGGACCAGGTCAAGTGAGGCCCATTGGTTAGCTGTTTAGTTACTGTTACTTACTGTGGAATGGATTTTTCAATCCCAGGTATGTGAGTTTCATAAACTGTTATTCTTTTAATCTTTGTACACTGCCTAGAATCACCATGGTGAGATGGACAGCTGTATAAATCTAATAAAAAATTCAAAGACAGCCATCCTCTTAATTATTACCAAGCCCTCTCCATTATATGTCATATAATTTAGTTTTCTGGATTAGAGATGTGCATTACTAGAGAGTACTTACGTTGTATAGGATTGTAGTCTTACAAAGCCTGAAGGAAGAAAAGTTTTTGCCTACCATTTAAAATTAACTCTCCATGCCTCTGTGCCACTTCCATTTGCTCTCATTCTACAAGAGTCCCTTCCCCAACTCAGCCTTTTTTTCCCCTTCAGAAATTGGACACACCTGCAATGCTGTTTTCTTTTTAAAGAATTCTTTTTTGCTCTTTTCAGAGGGTCCATGTTCTTTTTCTTCTTTTTCTTCTTCTTCTTCACTGTCAGTCTCAAAAAGAGAATAGCTCCCACTTCGAATCACTGAAATTGACAGGGATGCAGATATGAAAAAGCTCTTGTGGAACTCTGTGCCACACACACAACATTCAGGTTCTCAGCTGTGTTTTAGTTCCTCAAAGATCGCAGCTCCACTGCCCCGTTTCTTACTCACTTACTAAAACCAATTAGAACAGCTTTCTATCTAACCCGGTGTCCTGCAGATGGAGTTGACTTCAGCTCCCCTCTATTCAAGCCACTTGTAGCCCCACCCATCTGAAGAAAATCAGGTAGAGAAGAGGGGAAACAGACATTGTTTTGCCCAGACATTTCACAGTAGAGTTATTGCCCTTGCATGAAACAGACAGAGCTCTATACAGTACCTGAAGATGACACCCACATTTTTGTAAGTTGTCTGCATTAGAAATATTTTTTTAAAACTTTGCTGCCTATTTAATCAAGGATATCTTTCTGATCAGCCAAAATGCTTTTAACCAATTGATCTAACTCATTGTTCATGATTTTGCAAGCCTAGCAGTAATTACTCAACAGCATAAACATCAAACAAATCATGAAGGACAAGTTGAAAAGACGGAAGGGTCTGATCAAAGGGGACAAAAGGTTACACCAAGGCAAGAGACCTTTCCTTAGCATTGTAAACACAGGGAATGCACCTGAAGCATGTGTCACCCATGGCTGCCACCAAGTCTTTTTATTCTCTTTTTCCATCTTGCTGGTATCATCTTCTGCAGAAAAAAGCAAGAATTATTCAGTAAAAAGTGCCTTAAGAAGAGGTAGAGAAACCTTCTCCAACCTGTCACTCTCCAGAAGTGTTGGAATTCCCAGACTTCATGACCAATCATCCATGGGGTCAGGGGGCAAGTGATGACACGCAAATGACATCATCACACAAATACTATGGCTAATATACCTGCAGCAGTACAGTGGAATTTGCTGATGCATCATCACACGTGTAATTTTAGTGTTGTCGTAGTTTGCTGCAGACACTGTTGTGTCCATGCTAGCTGGGAATTCTGCAGCTGCAATTCAAATCTGGAGGGTATTGGATAATGGAAATGGAAGATTCATATTGATAGCTTACAGTAACCTAAAATTCTAAAGAATTTGGTGCTATGAAGCAACATGTTGCTTTTTTCTGCTGTGTCACTCCTGCTCAACTCTTCTTATCAGTGGTGCCAGATAAAAGTGAAACTGCTCCATATATGAAACAGACATCTGATGTGTTCCTTTCCAAGCAAGACCATTAGAGACCAAGAACAAGCCACAGATTCTAACTGTGGCTTATTTGCAGAGGAATTAGACAAAGTTCCTGTTTTTCACTGTAGGTGCAGGAGTAGAAACCAAGTGAGAGCAATCAAGTTGTGGTGTCAGAAAGTTGCTTGAGTGTGCCAGAATTCTTTACAGTTCTGTGATTTTACTGTTTGCAATCATGAAAACATGTCCTTCAAACTCATACATGGTGCATGAAGAAAAGGCAACATGCAGCATGGCTATGTTTGCTAAGAAAAAAAAATGCTTTTCTTTTTTAAATTAGAACCAATTGCAAATGGGTTTGCTAATTATTTTATTGAAAAATGAAGTATACGTTTTCAAAATAAACTAAAATAATACTTGTTTACTTTATATGAAATGACCAGCTAGGAAGTAGCATCTGGCTGACCTTGGCTGATCTCAAAAAGCTAATCAGGGAGAAGCCTGTTTAATATTTGGATGGGAATTCCAGGGCTATAGACTAGCCTGAGAAGTTGAAAAAAAGAACAGAAGACAATGGCAAACCACTTCCATATTGTTGCTAAGAAAACTACATGGATGTGTTCATGAAATCAACAGGAGTCAAGCTTTACTCAAAAGAGATTTTAGAAGTGCAGTTGTTCACACCAAATGGATACTTTACATGTGTGAGAAATATATAATCCAAATACATATTTTATCCAAATTTCTGGTTATTTAAATGTCTGGGATATTCAAAGTTTGCTAAGCAATAAGGCTGCAAGTGTGACATTTTGGCAAAAAAATTGAGAGTTTTTACCTGGATCCTCTTCTTCTTCCAATTTCTGATCAGATTCTGCTTCTTGTACTTTTTGCTCCAAGGAACTTTGCTTTTTTAATTTTGGTTTAATCAGATCCACTCTAAAAATTAACAAAAGAACAGATGATTTCCTTCATCCCCCCCCCCCCAAAAAAAATCATTTCTAAATACTTGTGATACAGTTTCTTCACAAATGACACTGGCATCTGGAAAGGGTTAAACTCTTCCATCCAGGTTCAACTCAGATTTAGAATAGGCAACCCATGGTATTTCCCTTTTACTCAGAAAACAATTTTCTTTATTCCAAGCCCAGTTTTGATCATGTTAGTTCTGATGATATATATGAGAAAGTGGTGAGTTCCTAACCCCATCAAGGAGTTTGTCAAACCATGCTGACTGGGGAATTCCGGGAGTTGAAGTCCACACATCTTAAACCTGCCAAGGTTGAAAAACATTGCCCTAGAGACATCTCTGCATCCTGAGTATTTGTTAAAATACTGTATTGACAGCATCTCAGAAGCCAGGGATCCTGGGAAATGTGATTTTCCCAGGATTTCCAACTCCACTGTAAGTCACTGAGAGCTCATGGGAGAAGAACCAATATGCCACCATGCTTGTCTTGGATCAAAGGAAATCATGAACATCATTACTTGCACCCCTTTCTTATCCATGTTTACCAAGACCCAAATGCGATAGAATTTATTTGCAAGTAAATGAGCAAAGAACTATCAAGGATGCATTCATATCAATATAACAGATTTTTTTAAAGACTATACCAGTGTTTAAGGACTTATGATTTCTCTTCTCTCCCTCTTTTGTGGGTTTCACTTGTTTGCCTATACAGAACCAAGCGTATGTTCTTCCTCTGAAGCCTAAAGTACAGGAAGATGTCTGAAATCTTCCTGAGCTTATTTCTTTTCCTACCACACTTCCATATTTGTGGTTCTGAGGGTCATCAGAGATCACCATTGCCATCTAGCATCTTTAACTATATCAAGCCTCTTTCACAGAGAATACCGGGGGAGTGTTTAACTCATACCACCTGGAAGCACTTCTTGTAAAGAAGATGTTGTGATGTGGATTTAGACATGCAGACTTCTTCAGACCACCAAAGACAAAAATAAATATGTATTTTTTATTTGTCAACTGTCCAGAATTGCATGGAATTTAATTCATGGATATAAGTGTTAATTGCTAGGGATGAAGGAAAAGCTGCCGCAAAAAGGGATTTAAGAAAGAAAGACAAGATATCTGTCCAAGACTTCTGGTCACAAGGAACAATCTGATTAGAAGCTATCCAACCATATTGGTGACATTAATGGCATTGACATTATTGAACTGAAACTTTCTGCATACAAGGCAGCTACTCTGCCTTTAAGCTGAAGATCCATCCTTGCTGCTTTTTCCCAACTGAGAACAACAGAAGAAAATAGGTTGTGGTTCCCCCCCCATCAATAATACCTAGGTATATTATTTGATGATGCTGTAACTAAATGAAGGAACTTACTGCCTTTTCATGATTTCCATTGATTTTATATTTTCTTCCACCCGAGAAATCACCTTTTTTTTCAGTTTCAATTCAAACATCTCAGCTGCTCTGTTTTGAAAAACAAGTTGGGACAATCAAGGATCTAACTAACCCAGCATCACTTTTTTTTTTTTTGCTAGATTAAAATGCTGGCCAGCAAGCTGCCTCTGTAGGAAACCATACAGAGACAGAATGTTGAGAGACTGTTCTATTGATAATATTCAGATGTGTACTGCCTCTGTATCCAAAGGAACCATTTAGCTAATATCGCTAACAGCAGAGGAATCTACAACAAAATATTATAGCATGGAATGCACCTATTCTCCTCTATTTGTCTATACCGCATGGCTTTTTCTCTCCTTCCAACAATAATCAACCAATATTCCATAGCCATTAAACATGCCCAGTCTTTGCTATTTTGGGATCAACTCCCCTTAATTTTGGCAGCTGGAGAATGGAACTATTATGTTCTCAGGCTGGACCCTCCAAATATGTTGGGATTGAAATTCCAGAATTTCTAGGCAGCATAGACTGAAATTCCCTAAAATTAATAGGAATTTTAGGAATTGCCAGTCCAATAGATGCAAAGGTCATCAGGTTGAAAAAGCAACTTTAGAATTTAGTTAAGTATATTTCAGACAGAAGAAAAATTCTACATCAAGCCATTTATGTGCATATGCATGCCAACCAATTAAAAAAACCTGAATCTACTAACTACCAGCAATCCAGCCTTCGCGTTAAACAGGGTGAGCTCCTGTTTCCTCCCCGGTTCCTGTCAACCCAACAGGTCGAAAACTCACGTGAGTAGACAAATGGGTACTCTCACTCCGGTGGGAGGAAAAATGCTGGCGGCGCCTTGCAAAAAGGAGTTGGGAGCAGTTGCCAGTAAGCGCGAAAAACCGCGCGCCCGAAAAGGGCGCGAAGCAACGGAAACCCCGCCTCCTGCGCTCGCCAGCTGGGCTCTGCCCTAGGAAGGAGGCTCTGGCAAACCACTTCCGAAACAATTGCCTTGAAAACTGCAAGGACTCGTCCAAGCAGTCACTGCAGGGTCAGCAATGACTGAGCGCAGACAAAAAAAAAAAAAAAATTCTACAAAACCTCAGAATAATACTTTCTAAGGATCATGAAGGAGACAGTTTCCTTTATACATAACAACCTAACTGAAGTGAAATTCAGTTGTTGGAAGCTTATTTTCATGACAACCAGAAATAAAACATGTTAGCAACCAACAGTGCTGAAAAATATAAACAAATTGAGGAAAGATGTAACTTGAAAAACAGATGATATATTAGGTCTGGATTTGCACTTCTAAAAAACCTATCCCTTTCTTTTAGAAATTGTGGGAACTATTCCCAATATTAAGAACCCACATTTGCCCAGGAAACTTGTATACATAAGAAAAAAATATATTAATTGGATGAAGTTGGTCTGAAAAATCACCACAGTCCTTGCCCAAGCTTGTGATGGCTTTTAACCTGTCATGTGATTAGATTGACATAGTCACCAGCTTTTCCAGTAACTTCAAGGAAGGCTTAAATTGGGCAATGGAGAATAATTCTAGGGCAAGGTTCACATTTTCAAGGCACTAGACACCTTAATAGCCCAGTTTGTTCCATGTCGATTATCTGCTACGTTAGTTGCATCAACTAATCATCCATCTTTAGCCTTATTTCCATCTCCACTTACAATAACCAAGTGCAATATTGTTGTAAACTTCAAATATAGTTGATAAATACCTGGAGGCCAAGATCTTTGAAGCCTTGAGATCTGTCACAATATAGAGGTAATAATAGCTCATAAAAATTCTTCTCTGAATCAGCAAGAGTGTGAAACATATTGCATCCCACATGATTCCTGCTTCATTCTTGGGCAATTCACATATCTCATTCCTAGGTGGGTCTGTGCAGAAGGAATATACACAAACTTGTTTTTCTAGGTGGTCAGATGGAGATGTAGATCATCCAATTTCCCTACTGAAAGGATTATATTGTTGTTGTTATTACGATCATTATCAGATTTATACAATTTGTATTTTGTACAATACAATGTGAATATTGTGGAGACCATGAATGAAACTTTGTTTTACAGAGATAACAAGGATAACTTCGGCTCTCCAAAAGGGAAAAAACCCCGCACAAACGGTGGTTTCTCTTTTATTTGGTTTTTGTCTGTAAAATAAATTGTGGCTTCTCTTTTATATCACATCCTAAGGATAAAATTCCACAATTCTATTGTTAAGTAACTCCATCCCTCAACAGAGAAGGTATTTTTGAATGGAAATTATCCAAGCTGTAACTTTACACACATTTGGTTCAAGTTACAGTGTCCTTTCAGCAGAGCTTTACTACTGGCGATTATAAAGATAGATTCATGCTGTTTTCTTGGTAATGATACAGAAGTGATTTATATTGTTTTCTTCCAAGATTTTTTTTTCAACTTCCCAATCTAGTCTACAGTCTTGGGAATACTTGGTAGCCTCTTACTCAATCTTGGTCTGATTCCAACCTTTATTAGCTTTTCAAGATTAGCTATGGAACCTTTTTGATCTGAGTTCAAAAACTTTCTTTTCTGCTTAGGCAACAGAAATCTCCTGAATCTATAGAACATATTTATAAAAGGAAAGACCTATCAGCTGAATCTTATATTGTAGGGTTACATGACTATTTCTGTAGGCCCTCATAATTAGATCTACCAATGGAGAAGTTTCCAGCCATCTGTATAAGATGGATTTTTTCTTATCCAGATCAAACTGCAACTGATGAAGGAGCACAACAGATGAATGAGCACAGGTGACTACTTTAATAATAATGTAAGAACTGTCTTATTCCAGATAAGAGTTCTAGTCCAGCTACCCCCAAATTATCTACTGTGACTGGCCACTACTTTCCAAGATTTTTCCAAGGTCTCAGGAACAATTGAATCTAAGATCTTTTGCATGGAAAGCAAACACTCTAATATTGAATTTCTTCCTAAATTGGTTGGGAATTAATAAATAGTAATTATGATTCTACCATAGATTATCTGATTGACTGATTGATTACTCAAGCCTCTCTGCTGTTCCAATTGGTCTAACTCTGAACAAATTATAGTTCCTCCATACAATATATAGGATTAAAAACATCTATAGTAATATTCAATAATGCATCTTATGTCCTCATCCAATGTACAAATGGCATCAGATGCCTTTGTTTGGGAGCTGAGGGTGAAAACAAACAACTGGAAAAAAGGTGCATCTGGAGAATATTGTTTGTGTGTGTGTGTATCTCCAGATGCACCATTTTACATTTTTTCCAGATTAGGGAAAGAATGAATGAATGAATGAATGAATGAATGAATGAATGAATGAATGAATGAATAAATAAATAAATAAATAAATCTCTGCCAGTTTCAGACCTGCAATCTTCTATTTACATGGCAAGAGTTATAACTCTTGTGCTATTAGGGTGCTCATGGTAAGGGAAGGTATAAAAAACACTAGAAAGAAAGAAGGCAATTAGAAAATATTTTTAAACTGCTTGTCCCTGCACATATGTGCATTCTGATGCATTAACTTTGTATGCATAAATTGTGTGTGTGTTTGTGTATATTTATTATACTCAAGCCAAATCAGTCCACTGAAGGATGATCATCTCTTTGCTGAAGGACCATAATCGACCATCCTGGTCCAGTGCAGGTTGGCAAATAGATGATTTTGACTTCCCAGTCTAGGGCTGAGGGAAGGGCCCCAAAGTCACTCATCTGACTTCCATGCCCAAGGGAAGATTAGAACTTGAATCTCTCTACTCCTAGTCCAACATGTCAACACACACACACACATCCAGGAAGACCACAAGAAGTAAAGCAATTGCCATTTGCTTTCCTGGTAGAGAAAAGTGGATGGGCACAGCAGCAGGGGAATTGTCCAGTGGGAGGACAGGGTCGCCTGCAGTCTGGACTGAATCCCTTGCAAGCTGTTGCCAAAGTGTCTCAGTCCAGACACGATTTTTAAAAACTGGCTTAGCATTGCGCTGTCACAAGCACAAGGCAGGAACAGCTTAAACGGCAAGGGTGGCTACATTCTGAAACTCTATATTCAGTAGCATAGCTCTGACTATTGATAAAGGAAAAAACACTACCTTAAGAGTTGTAGAGGATCAAATGTACTCAGTTTGCCCTTTAAAATGTCGGATACATCCCCCCCATCCACTAAATTGTTTCTTAGTGGTACAGAATAGCAGAAATATCACCTGGTGTCCCACTGATCATCTCTGTTCTATTGCTGTTGTATACAAGGAACAACCAAAGGCCATTCTCTTTGAGATAGAAAAAGTAAAACTACTGTTATTGTATTGTTTTAGCCTTGGTTGCCAATAGAGAATATGACACTTAGAGTTAGTTGTGATTGCTTTTAAGCCTGAGAAAAATAAATAAAATAATAAAGTAAAGTAAAGTAAAGTAAAGTAAAGTAAAGTAAAGTAAAGTAAAGTAAAGTAAAGTAAAGTAAAGTAAAATGGATCTGTGATTCTCTTTTAGAAACATCTGGAGTGCCTTGCTGTGTTAAGACTTTCTTTTTATGAATTTTCTTCCCACTTACCTATGTCATATCCTGGTATCGTGCAGTACATAGCAAAGGTCTGAATTAGCCAACAATGATTTATTTGTAATTTATTAAGGTATGCACATGCTCCAATCTGTCGGCAAAAACGAGAGAGGAAAAAGAACAATTTAGCAGGGATTAGGGATCCAGATCTCTTCCCTGCTTCACTCATGGGGGAGGGGGGAAGATGAAGCAAATGGGTAGGAGTAAAATTGGAGCTCTGCCCTTAATGATCAAAAATCTGGTAGCACCTTATTAAGCACCAGATTAACACCTGCTATTAAAAGGCATAAGCTTTATATAAAAGGTGTGGCTCACTTCATAAGATGCAAACTCACAAAAGCTTCTGTCTTTTAATAACTTGTGTTAGTCAGAAAAGGTGCTGATTTTTGCCCCCCTAGACCAGCGTTTCTCGACCTTGGCAACTCTAAGATGTGTGGACTTCAACTCCCAGAATTCCCCAGCCAGCCATGCTGGCTGGGGAATTCTGGGAGTTGAAGTCCACACATCTTAGAGTTGCCAAGGTTGAGAAACACTGCCATGGACCAACCTGGCTCTCCCTGACTGATGTCATCCAATTCCTGAAGGATCCTTAAAGCAACAGCACTTTGAAGTGGCTTGTCCTTTGCTGAGCTAAATTTGCAAGTACTCTCAGCAGCTGCTTCATGACAGTGTATTCAACTTAAGCACTTCTTATTTAGATTTTTCTGTTCCTGAGGCTACTGCTGCTTCTTAAACTCTATATTGATTAAAAGTGTTGGAAAAATTAAGTAGGGCTCCTAAGCCAATAATTTATTTTGTTAAGAAACTGAGGAAAATAGATAAAATTGACATTAATTATTTATACACCTTTTGGAATAACATACATATATGAGCTATACCAACCTGTTCCTTCTAACTGACAAAAAAAACAGCCAATGTTTCAAATTGGAACCATTTCAAGCCTTGTCAAAGACAGAATTGACTACAGAAGATGGGATCTTTTGAACCTTTTGAAAGTGGTTTGAGCTTTTAACTTCCCAAGTGACTGAAACAGCCCATTCCATACTTGAAATGGGTCATTTCCATTTCAAAATGGGAGCTTGAATTGGGAATTTTTGTATACCCCATCACCAACTATTGTATATTATTGTAAGAATTCTCTTTGATTATTTCCAACACAGCAACTTACTTTAAGGTTTTTTTCTAGAATGCATCTTGGAACTTGGACTTAGAGATGTCCACAGGGGAAATCGAGGGAGGACAAATAATAAAAAGTGGTGTTGCAATGCAAACTCTGCTCTCTTTGCAAATACATCATAGCATACTTGTCTGTAAGAAAGGGGCAGAGTTTGCATCATGACAACACAATTTCATTTTGATGAGAGCAGTGAATCCTGCAGGCACGTCTGCTTATATTAGTAACTCCTATCAGCTCAACCATTGGCTATGTTTGCTGGGTAACAGGAAGGCTAGATTCAATGATCAGAAATAACCTTCTATCATGTATTTCTCTTTTAGATTTTGGGAAAGCATGTTGGAAGCTGCATAATCCCAACATCTGCAACCAGTTCTACTGTCCCCCATTAACAGTTATGAGCAGTTTCTGACGACATGGCTCATTTTACAGTGAGCACATCTACATTCTCATATCATTGCCAGAATTACAATGTACTGCATTGAAATTGCCTCTGGATCAACAATGGGTCCAGACTGTACTATATAAAGCTATGCCAAAATATTACAATTTCTCACACTACCCCTAAAAAGAAGTTTAGGCTTCTCTTTTTCTACCTTACTCTCAGAATGCTTGAGAATTTCTTTCAAATTTCTCTTCTTTTATTTTGGAGCCTAGTTAATTTTGGAGTACCTCTCTCTTGTACTGTTGTTTTCTGCTGCATAGCTTTCCACCATTCTGAAGTTTCCTTAGCCACCCTAACTTCTCAGTCTCAAAGATGCCCAATGGGAGAAGTTTTTTAATGATATCTGCCCTTGGGATTTAAATGTGAGAAGCCATGGAGGTTCCAGATCTTTGGAAATCAGTTTGTATAGTGAAAAACAGGACCTCCATACCTACTTCATATCTAAAAAGAGCAAGAACATGAGAAATTCACCAAAACTTTTTTTCTTTTGAAAGAAAATTTGGGAACAAATCTTCTCTCATCAAACTGAAGAACTGGTAGAAATAAATGTAGAAGAATTCTTCTTCTGAGGCAGTTTACAATAAAGAGACACTTTTGCCCAGCCTCAGCCAGCTGATCACAAACATTAACCCACTACATACAGCAAGAAGGTTCTTTGCTGCTATAACCAAAGTAGTGTATGCAATCAAGTAGTCCCATGGTCTAAGAATGTCTCTGATGGGCTTCAGCTGAAGACTTTGTCCAGAGTGCATGAAGTAGAAGCAGGCAATGAAGTAGCCCACACAGAAGATGCTGATACCGGTTGTCCCAGTCACAAAAATCAGGCAAAGGACAATCCAGAAGAGGTACCTGAATATCATCACTTTTATCAGATCCAAATAGGTTCTGTTCAGAAGAGAATAATGAGAGTAGAATTAAAAGGGAAACTAGATGGTATAGTAACAAGGACATCAAAGTCAGAATTGGCTGCAAGTTCTACAGAGACTGTTGGCTGAGTTCACCCACCATATTATAAGCCACTTTGTTTATAACTATGGACTCTTGGCCAGGGCCAGCCTTAGGCTAAGGCCAAGTAGGCACTGGCCTAGGGCTCCAAAGCTTAGAAAGCACCAATACTTCTGCTCCTTCCAAATTATTCTAAAAATAAAAATCTTCGCATCAGGAGGTGGCACCATCAGTCAATGTGGCCGAGGGACACCATATACCTTTGAGCCAGCACTTCTTTTGAGGGATGAGGATGATTTGGAAATCACAGCTGTTGTAAGTACTTGGAAAGATTCCACATCACATTAAGAAGCAACCCTAAATTCCAATAGCTTACCAGATAGGGATTATGGAAGTTTTAGTCCCACACATCTAGAGGACAGTACATTGGGAAGTTGGTTTGCTTCCTGGAGAAAACCCAAACATACACGTATTTTCTTTCATTTCATACCTGCAATGGATAAAGTTTGGTACCCAACTGAATTCCCTGAGATCTGCTGGGCCCAAATCTTGATTAATCTCTGTGTTATCTCCAGCTTGCAGCCTGACTACAGGCTCATCCTCATCTTCAAAAACTTGCCATTGGAGGGAGGCAAAAAGCAGAAGAAGGAAGTCATCTGCCATAAGTAAGGAAAGAGATTTTTTTTTTAAAATTTGGAAGATAGTTTGGCTCTGCCTTTTTACTATAACATGTTTCTCCAGAAGGCACCTTCAATCATCTGCATGTATAACTAAACACAGTCATATAAAAATGTCACCATGCTATCAATTACAGAAAGGTCCGTTCTCCATAACACTGAAAAACAAAATGTGCTGCTGCAGCAGTGATTCTTAGAAGAATCACTAACTGTTAATCGCTAACTGTTTCCATTTCTAGCAGTTGCTTGAGATGTACAGGCTAACCAGGAGAAGCAAAACTAACCTTACAAAGATTCACTAGCACAAGATCAACCTGGTTTCTTTAAGGCTGAGAAGACATAAACAAACTGATACACTAAAAATCTGGATACGTGTTCTGCATGGAATTCAACATACAATGATGTTGTAGGTAACTCTTTTGTCCAATACCCTTCCTACACCATATTTTTGGCCACAATACTGCACCCATATTTGGAATTTTTGTTAAGGTGCAGTTTATTTGAAATGCATTCTGAGCTGGGAGGAGCCTGCACTAAAGAGCAGAGTGGGCAACCTTTTGAAGACTGGGACAATTTTTAAAAAATGGGGGTGGTATTTAGCAAAGAATGATAATTGGGGAGTAGGATCTCTAGAGGGGGCAGATTCAGTTTGGGGAAGTGGGGACATTCTTTTAGCAGGGTGTTTGCTAAGCTTTAAAGAACATTTAAGTACTACTTTTGTTTTATTAAAAAAAAATGGTAAGAAATTCCACTGCCATTTCTCTGTAGGTTGCTGCCATAAAAGTGTGCAGACAGAGGTAGCAAGATAGAAGAAGGATGGAGAAGGCTTTGCAACAGGAATCTGCTAGAGCTGCAGAAAATGAGCAGCAAGCCCACAGCCATATATGCACCCCAAAGTAAAAGGGAAAAGTCATTGCTTGGTGGAAAAGAACAGGTGTTGCATGCAGAAGATTCAACCTGCAGCCTTTCCTGACTGGACAAGAAAAATCCCACGTCTGGAATCCGAAAGAACCCTAGGCAATTAGTATAAACCAGGAATCGAAATTTGGTGCTCTACAGATATTTTGGACTGAGATACCCATATTCCTTGGACACTGAAAACAGTAATCCAAACAACATGAAGGCCACCATACAACCTATTCCACATATAGACAATATTGAGCTAGAAGAACATTGCCTATCTTGTCCACCTTTTCCCCAACTACAACCTGTACACAGAATTTAGCTGTATGCCATGTCATTATCACTGTTTACCTGTGGGACACAATCCAGAACTGTATGGCTCTAACCCTAAGTTACATCTCCCCGTTAAGTAGATGTTACCCTTTTCAAGTTATACTTACACAGGAGAAAATTAGTATTGGGTCTCTTGACAAAATCAGGCAGATAAAGCCACTTAATTAGATTTGAATGGAGCAACCAGTGGGAATTTCTCCATGGATAATCTGCCAGCAAAGAGATCATCTGCATTACATAAAGCTTCTTAAACTAATTTCCAAGTTTACTGTCCAGGCAAGTTTGATGCAAAGGGAGCTGCTGAGTACCAGTGACAAAGCCAACCCTTTGCTCAACTGTTGATGATTACCCTCCACATGAGACATCTTTGCTACCCCATGCATACAGTGCTGCATTCACCTTGGCACAAAGCAGGTGGGAGACCAATACAAAGTAGATACTGAAAGACCACAATGCTGGCAAGGAAGAAACAGTATTTGGGCCAGATTTTGGCTATTGCTTTCCTCTGGCGGTAGCTCAACAGGTAAGTCAGCCAACTCGCATGGATAAGTGCATAGAAGTCCATGCGTTGCCCAATCACATTAACTGCAGCCACAAAGCATATCTGAAAGAAGAGAAGAGGCAACTGAGCTAACACCACAACAGCTCCAGGCTCAAGGGATTTAACACTGACCTCAGGCATTGAGTCTACAGTGACATATACAATATCAGAAACTTTTGCTCCATAATTAGTGAATCCTTTATCATGCAAATCTCCCATATAGTTATTATAGGCATGTCTCGGTTGTGCTACCACATACTATCACTATTTCAAGAACTGCCCTGGTTACCATTTGGTTTCTGGGTGCAAATCAAGGCACTGGTAGTCATGTTTAAGGCCCTTCATGGTTCTATATTTATCATCACCAATAGCATTCACCTCTCAAAGTATCTGATTTCCTAGGCACTATACAAAAAAGCTAATAAACCTAATACAACACGTTTTTACTAAGCCAAATTAACCTGATACTAAGGGAAAAATGAAAGAGGAGAAAATAGGAAATACAAATAAAGATGAATGAGAAAAGTAAAAACTTGTTCACTATATTCTTGGCTACTAATTTGTGTCCTGTCTTCCATGGACAGACAAACCCATACTACTCCATTAAATTGTATACAATTATATACATGCTGGGAAAAGTGCAGCTTTGATTATAGCAACTCACCATCTGTACAAGCCAATACAGATTAATCCAGTATTTCCAATCCAGTATCTTTGAGGTATATTGTGACCACAACTCCCAGTGTTCCCAATCAACATGGCCAAAGGAGAATTCTTTTGTAATTTACTATGGCTGGAGAATTCTGGACATCACAGTCCCAACACATTTGAAAACATTGGTCAGGAAGAGTATGCTATCTTGTCTACATGCTTGTAGGGAAGACAGATGGCTTCTTCTCTGAATTCCCAAAACTATAAAATGGGGTAGTCCATAATGTGGACCAGGTGTCAGAAAGCTTCACCTTGCCTCCACAGTGGCTCCCTAGGGCCCCATCAGATGATATCCTACTTGAAACCAAACACCTTCTGTCTTCTAAGCTGCCTGTCTCATTCCCCAATGCCAAGAACATATGCTCCTTTCTTACCAACATTTTCTCACCTCCAGTCCAAATTTGTAAAAACTGTAGTTGAGAAAGTATTTGATACAGCTGAATAGTCCATCATCCAAGTCCTCCCGGGCAATATTATTAAAAAGGCTCCCTGTGACTGGTGGCAACAGTTGATTCTGAGTCCAGTAAAAATATTGGTGGTGATACACTGTCGCTTCTAAAGCCATTAGAATCAGGATGGTGAGATGATTCTATGAAATACAGGAAGACACATCCTTCATAAGAATGCTCAGAGCCCCAAGCACCCCACCTACCTATTGCACCTACTGCTTTTTCCTTCAATAGCTCGCCCTACTGAGACAACTGTATACTCATTCATGACACCCATTATTCATTAATCATTCCCTTTTGATGGAAGACAGAACTGTATCTCAGATGATTCCCCCTTAATGGTGGATGAATGGCAATCAAATACCAAAGCTAAAGTATGATTTAAGTCTGGTCAGCTTCTGAACATCTAACAGAGTAGGTTTAATACCATCTTTTCTAGATAGCAAAACATCTTGAGCCAGTCTTGTTCCTGATTTTAAAGTGATGTTAAAAAGTTTGTCTGACAGTAAAATTGTTAGACAGACATCAGTTTTCCCATTAGGAGGGCTAATCTCAGGGTCAGTGTCTCATAAGCAAAAAGATACTTTTTGCATTGACTGTAATATTTATTCTCTTGCTTACCATAATATTAGTGCCTAAACAGAGTCCTACCTTTAGACAAAGTAGAATATTGTCATTGCACTTCAACAGTCCTCCAATCCAGAGTCCTGGGTCAATTGGTGCCACGTACAAGGATGATTTCTCCAACAACTCATCAACATTGGTAGAGTGGTAAGTCATATTCAAATCCAGGTCCTGAAGAAATGGACACTTTATTCATTCATTCATTCTTCATTCATTCAATTTATATGGCTCCCTATTAGGCAAACAATTATGTTTTCAAAATTATACTTCTTCTTGTTCAATTTATACGGTAGCCCATTCACCAAATGATTACACAATTGTACTTCTTGTTTCCTTTTTTATTAAAAAAAAGTGCAGGCAAAAAAAAAGCCCTCGGGGGGAAAGGGGGGAGATATTTCAAAAAAAATATTCTCATTTGTTTGTTTTTTCAAGTCTCCCCACCTCTAGTCCATAGTATAAGCCTTAAGGCATACTGCCTGGAAATTCTGGGCTTGCAATTCTAATATTTCTTGAAGATACCAAGTTGTAGAAGGTTACGTTAATGATTAGGAATGTGCAAAATGTTCTGTTTTGAAATGGACTATTCTGCAGAACTCAACAGCATTCATTTCTTCCATGCTGTTTCAGAGCCAGATCATGCCTGGGACATTGTGAACTGCTTCCTGTTCCCAAAAGAACTACTTTTGTACAACTACTAGGCCATCCCTGGAACAGCTAGATGGACACGATCCAGAGAAAGAACAGAACAATGACATGTGAGTTGAACTGAATAGATACCTCAACTGATTCCTTTCTTCAGGTTATTGGTATTATTTCCTGCAGGCATTGGGGATTTCTAGCATTGCTCAGAAGCTTACAGCATTAGGAAACAATCAGTGAGATCCTAGCAGCAAACCAGCTTTACCCTCCACTCATCCATCCTTTGCAATATATAGCCATGAAATGTGGGCTATTCTAGGATACATTCTTTTGCACAAGGAAAAACAGGTGGGGAGGGGCACATGGATGGGTTTTGAGTTGGGAAACAGCTGAAAGAAAAATATATAAGATGGAGGTCCCTCCATCTCTTGTTCCTTTGTTTGCTTTACTCACTAGCCAAGAGGCAGTTGTGAGGCTTGACCACATCCTTTATCAGCTAAACCTGCACTCTAGAATAAGGCTAAAACTCCATAACACCACATAGAGATTTCATAGGAAAAGCCAGGATGTGGGGTGGCTATCCTTGTGAAAAAATCCAAAGTTTCTATCAAGTTGCTTGGCTGCTTTGTGCAGGCTGACTGAAGGAGGGTGATGGACCTGTTTCCCAGTGCTTCTAGAACTTCTTGGAAATATCTGATTAACAGAGCCAGAAGACCTTCAAGGAAGTACAAAAAATGCTTGAGGAATTTGAATCCTCAGCTCATTAGCACACTGACCTGAGTGCAGTTTGAGGAATAATTCCAGGGCTTGACAAATTTCAGCTGGTATAGCATTTTACAGATGACCATCACACAAGACCAAAACGTACAGATTCTTGAGGCATAGGGACGAAGTTTGGAATAAGGAATAGCAAACGCCCACACAATAAAGAAAACGTAGTTCATCAAAGACACCTACAGAACATTGGAGACATGCCAAGAAAGCAAAAAGCAAAACTAACAGGATTCATCTTTGCAAACAAATTGTTTTCAATTTTGTGCTTCAAGGATCAAGTGAAGCAGTTGATCTAAAACCCAGGTTGGGAATTTTACCCTCAAATTTAGTCATAGTAGTAGTAGTTTGATTTTTCATGCATCTGTAACTAGCCACAATACAAAATAATAAAGATCAAGAAATTGATGGGAAAATGCACTGTATTTACAATCACAACTAAATTATAGAGTCTCTGTAGCTTGAAGGCTCCGTAACATACCTAAATAAAATTCTGGATTAATAATTTATTAATAATAAATTTCTGGATTAAAAACTAATAATTAAATCCACTTCACTAAGGTCTGTAGAAAAGAGGTGTTTGTAATGCATTCTTAAATGTTGATAAATCAGAGTCAGGGTATAATTCTGGTGGAAGTTGATTCCACCAGAATTCCAAGGGCTGGTACTAGGTGGGAAAATGACTGCTCTAGTACAAAGAGGTACCAGCTAGCCCTGCTTAGAAAATCAGGGAAAGTCCACATGTACATGATAGTCAAGGAGATTTTCCAGTTAGTAAAAAATGCCTGTATGGAAGGCCCAATGACTTAAAATCTGCACCCTAAATTGGTACTGTTCATGAACACTAGCCTATATAGGTTGGGAGGTGAAGTACAAACTATAAAGGGAAGTGAAGTACATCAAAGGAATCCCAGAACTGTGCAGATGGTGCTGTTCTGGACCCTTATCAGGGAAGAGAAGAGGTGTTGGATAACCTGGCCAATAGACATAAAGTATAAAACTTTAGGCCCTCCACTTTCTTACCTATTATGTAGAGGAATATTCAGGCTAATTCCTCTCATAAGATTTCAGTCTTTTGCATGTGATCCCATGAGATCTTGAACTAAGATAACCTTTTCAAGATTTGACCATTTTGCAAGATTTGAGACGTTTTTTAAAAAAATTTTGGTGGATGCATGTACCATCATGCAAGAACATGCAAAAGTATATAGTGTCTGTAAAGGCATCTGACTCCTTAATTAAAACAACTCAAATGCATAGGAATGTTCCACTCTTTGTATGCATTGCTCCTAGAATCAGCTGTTATCTTAGCATTTTGAGGACCATGTCAGTCTGCAGAACTCTCTCTTAAGAAAGACCCATCTCAAATCCTCTCTAATGGCCTTTCTTAGGAAGGCTTTAGAAGGCATAGTTTGAATGAAGGCATAGAATAGTTCAAAGTATATTTGAAGGTTGCATCTATGTGTGCGTGTGTGCGTGCGTGGGCCGTCAAGTCAGTGTTGACTCCTGGCAACTACCTGGACTAGTCCCTTCAGCTTTCTTGGTGAAATTTTCAGAAGTGGTTTGCTATTGCCTTCTTCCTAGGGCTGAGAGAGAATGTCTGGCTCAAGGTCACCCAGCTGGCTGGGGAATTCTGGACGTTGAAGTTCATGCATCTTAATGTTGCCAAGATTGAGAAACACTGGTCTATTGTCTTAACCACTGCACCAAACTAGCTCTCATTTTAGACCCACCATGGATGCTTTATTATAGTTATATTAATTGGTAAAATTACTAAAATAGTGTCCTGATATACATTATCAGTCCCTTTGAACCCACAGAGGAAAGGTAGAAGTTCTTGTATTTTAAAAAATGAAGAAAAGCATGAGAGTATCCCATGAAACGCTCCAGTTTTCTGCAGACTTTCGGATGAATGTCTCTCTCGTACTGACAGGATGAACTGTTTTAAGCACATTTTGCATTGGTTTCATTTGACTGTTATTTTTAGGCTGAGGACTGGGATTGATGGACAACTTAGTGTAGCAGCTTTGTATGATCCATAGCACAAGCTTTATTCTTATGACTCAGAGGTCAGATCTCCTAAGATCACAAGAAGGATATCAGCACATCACTGAAGGGGAATATCTGGGATGAAATTATACTATTCAGCTAAGCACAGTCACAATCAGAGATCTCCTTTTAGCCCCATGATCTAAAGAGAACCCTCCACCCTCTTTCACTGAAGACTCTATTTCTGTATCTGCTACAGAGCAGGAATAACTTTCCTCTCAATCTACAGAGTTAACATCTGAAAAACTTAACCACCAAGGTGTCCCCAGAAGGGGAGGAGTTAAAAAATGACCCACCTACAGTTTATGTAGACCTTCAGCATATTTAGAAATACGCTAAAGTAATATCCTACTTTGATACACTTCAGTATTTATATCCATATTTATTTTTGTTCTGCTTTCTTGACTCAATTCCTGCTCTATTTCCTGATTCTCCCTTTAGACTATTTCCCAGACAAGACTGTTGTTTACTAACCTCTTGAACTGTGATCCAGATAATCCAAGTGGACACAATCTTAAGGATGTGCAACTCCAGAAATCTCCATGCAAACGCCTGCATGTCCTGAGTCACTGCTAAGATCTTCAGAAGACAAGGTGCCAAATTGTCAACCACTTCTGTCCATTTATTCCTCTTTTCTACTAAAAAAGAAAAGTAATTGATTTAAAAAAAAAAACAAAATAAGCAGAAGGAGAAAAGGGTACTGGGATTTGGCAAAAGGTTTGTACTTTAAAAATTTCCCAACAGAGGGATAAAGGAATAACGTGGCAGAGAGAAATAAGATAGATCTACTGCTGTGATCACACAAGATTATTAGTTTGATGAAAATACTGCTAATTATTTAAATATCTCTTTGAAAACTACAATTATGTAGATAGAAGTGTGATTATTAAACTGGGTTAAATTTGCATGTGAATATATCTTCATTCAGCCTTCCCAACTTAGTCATGCTGCCTGGGAATTCTGGGAATAGAGATCCAAACACATCTGGAGGTTCCAGGTCAGGGAAAGCTGTCTTGAAACTGATACTGAGGACTACATATAGAATCACAGAATTCAAAGGGATCTCAGAAGTCATTAGTTTAACCTGCTACTCAAGATCCATTTGGGATCCAGTCTTTGTTTGTAGTCTCCAGAGAAAGGAAATATAGCACTTCATGAGACAGCCTTTCAAGTTAATGTGAAACCATATATAAGTACTCTCTGGGTGCAATCATTCAATCAATTATGAATTATCCAACAATTGTATCTCTAGGCTATGTTTTACCATTTTACTGGGTGAGAGCATCATGAGATACTTTGTTGAATACCTTGCTGAGGTCCAGGTATGCTAATGTCTATGGCGTTCTCCAACTAGGGAGGATCATGTCAGAGACGCTTTCTCAAATTACATTTCTGGCCAGACTCAGACTTCTTTTATCTGACTGTTGCCTTGTTTGCAGCCCTTCCTCCTGTTCCTCAAGGTTATTCCTTCTGGCCATTATATCTAGAATGTATGGAGAGGCATAGCTAATGGTGCTGGTGTTCCTTATCTTTTTCCACTCACTGTTTACTTTTTTCTGCATGTTTCGTAACATTACTTATGCCAAAACGAAATGGTATGATCGGGATGTATGTCGATTTAAAGGTGAACGGAATAGTGGAAAGGCAACAACTATAATCACCATTTTAATTTCCTTCCATAACCCTGACACAGAATTGTCCTGGGGCATAGAGGGAAATAAAAATGGGTCTTTTGCCCTCCTACCTACCATTGTTCAGAGTGTGACGCTGTTGTCTGCACCTACTGCCAAGAAAACCTACCAGTAATCCCTCAGTGGGGAGGCTCAACTGAGGAACTTTGTTCCTTGAATCTAAAGCAAGCCCTCTTCCCACACTTATTTGTACTGGGATTAGGAGAAGGAAGATTACGTTTACAAAATGAATGCTACATTAGAATAAAACAAAACACTAGGTCCTATTTTTCCAGTAGAAGAGTTCGCTCTTCAACTTTACCCTTTTCCATGGTGTTCTCAGATTTGTCCAGTCCATCTGGAAAAGATTCTTGTAACCGCTCAGCAGCCAGCCTGTTTAAAATACATCAGAATAGCTAACAAGCTCATTTACTGCATGGCTAATGAAGCAAGGTAAGCCTTAGGCCATTCAAGTAATTTTTTAAAAGTTATTTTTATTCATGGTTACAGATAACAAGGGGGACAATCATCTCTGACATGTAAATATTTTTCAGGAAGTTTTTAAAAAACTAAAAGAAAATGAACAGTAGATTTGTGCTCTGCATGGCACTGCCCTTGAAACCACCCAGAAGCTTCAGCTGTTCCAGAATGCAGCAGCACAGGCAGTGATGGGCATGCCTTGGTATGCCCATGTAACACTTCTCCTTCACAAGCTGCACTGGTTGCCAGCTTGCTTCCAGATGCAATTCAAGGTGCTGGTCACTACCTATAAAGCCTTACATGGCATAGGACCGGAATACTTGAGGGATCACCTGTCTCCCATAGTTCCTGCCAGCCGATCCAATCTGGCAGAGTTGGTGCATTCTGGGTTCCATCGATTAAATGATGCAACTTTTGGGACACTGGAAGTGTGCCTTCTCTGTTGCAGCCCCTGCCCTCTGGAATGAGGTTTCCCCCAAAATTTGAACACTCTACTGATATTTCAAAGGACCTTGAAGCAAAGACCTCTTTGCTTAGCCTTTGCTGAGAATGACTGACACTCCTCCCTTCCTTTTCCTTGTTCCCATCCAGTTTGTTTTCTCTGCCATTTTTGTTCTTTGTTTTGTGTTTCTTGTATTTTTATTTGTTTTTAAATATTTTTAACAACTTGTATCACCCAGAGTTGCTGAGAGTCGGGCAGCATATCAATTTAATAAATTATTATTAATAATTATTAGTTGAATGTTCACAACATTTTGTCTTAATATCAACTGTGATTTTTCTTTGGTTTCTAGTTTCTAGACTTAAACTCCCATGCAGTGGAACAAAGACAAGACACTTGATTTTCTGCAAAAAGTGTCCTCTGCCAGTATCACTGGAGGACAGCCCACCTCGAAATCTTCCAGGCACTCTGTGCTACAATGAAAATGAGCAGGGCAAAAGAACTTCCATGGTCTTTCGGTTCAGTTTCCAGAAGTGGATTTGGTCTATTGTTTCCAGTAAATTCTTTATGTCTCTTCATCTGGGCAAAATGACTCATTTCTATTCAACTATGATATAACTATTGTTTTGTAAAATAATTTGAAACGCATTTCATATATTTCCTGGGTTTAATATTCTCCAAATCAGGCCAACATTAAAATGTCCAATAAGAAATTGGTTCGCTGAGTAACTAACAGATTAGAAACAAAATGAGGAAACAAAACAGTGGGGATAAGGGCACTTCCATATCCCCCCTGTTTCCACACTTTGCCCCCTTGAAAAGCAGGGATCAACTCCCAACCTGCCCAACGTGCAATGCTGAGAACAAGGAGCAAAACTCATTGCCCCATCAAGAGCTGCTTCAAGACCTGATACTGTGTTACCCTGTTGCTACAGGTACTGCACTGGTGACTGGTATACTCCCAAGTGCAATTCAAGGGGCTGGTTGCTACCTTTATAGCCTTGAATGGTTCAGGGTCTAGGTATCTGAGAGATCACTTTTCCCTGATAAATTCTGCCCACCTGACCTGGATAGGCTTCAAACCTTAAGCAGATTCAAACATTTAATATTCTATACATTTCAAGCTCACCTACTTTGCAGTTTCTGGATCATTTCCTTAACCCTGAAAAGATTAAAGACCAAAAAAATAAAATAAAATAAAATCAGACATTGCATGTATGGAAGTTTCCCAAATGTTTGGATTTTAGACAAAGGCCTTCCCAATCAACTACTACCAGAAACACCTAACTGGAGATGCCAATTAAAGACATCAATGAGCTTTCAATTTCTTCTTTTCTAGCAGGATCTTACAGTGCAAATATTTACACATAAACTTAGAAGTAAGAGTGTTTAAATTCAATCTGACTTATTCCCAAAGAGGTCTATTTATGATTGCAACATTCAGTTCCCTAACAATATTAAGACATGCCTCCTTCCCTGAAACAGGACATTCCCTATGACCAATAATTATGAGCAGTGATTGCATTCTTTTTCCAATATTTAATTTTATCTGGGTCTTAAAGGTACTTATGGCTCAACTCTAGAAAGCAAGTTAATAATCTCTTAACTTTGGTTAGCTTTCTCCTTGGTCAGTAGCTAGCAGGGCTGTGCAAATTCTTCAATAAAAGTGTTTTGCAGCACTCAGGAGTGCATATAAAGCACCTCTCTTCAAAACATCAAAGCAGCTGCATCTTTTTTCAGCCTTACAGAGCTGCCTCAGAGCCTGCTTCAGGCTGACTGTGCATGTGTGTGCATGCACATCCTTGCGAAGAACCTTTTTGGAAAGATTTGCATAGCTTTAATAGCCTTGTGACTGTTAGGCATCCATGACTAAAGTAGAAGTCCTCCCTATGGGGATCAGAGACACAAATGACAGCCAATGCAAGCAAGAGTTAACATCACAAACTAGGATCTGCCTGGGGAACATTTATTTCCTTATTTATTTATTAACTATATTTTACACTGTCATATTCAACACTTCTAGACTGTTTACAAGAAGTTGCATATGAACATAAAAACATGACGTATCAAATTATACCAGATAATGTTGTTTGCAAGGGAAAGATTCAAGAGATAAAGCCAACTCACATATTTGCCAAAAGGCACACTAGAATCTCCATTTGCTTGTCACTGGGGAGAAACAGAACATAAATCTCAGCATCTATTCAATTTCAATTATTGAAAGCCAGTATCATAGTACCAAAGATATTTCATCCCTTAAAGAAAAAACCCTCCTGGTTTCACTTTCCATATTCTATAGCCCTCCAATATCTGGTAGTCTGCCTCAACAGGTAGCAGCATTTGATAAACCTTGATTGGCCTTGGGAGCTAATTTGTGGATGGAAACTGTTAAGATGGGAGACCTTCCAGGGTTGTAGGCCAAACTGGGAATTTGTAAAAAATCCAGAAAAAGACAACGGTAAACCACTTCATTATCATACCAAGAAAACTGCATGCATGTGCTCATGTAATTCACGTGGACCAGCTCAGCTTGAACGAGACTCGACTTAATTTTTAACTGGCGGTCAACAAATAAGTTGGCTATGAGCTCTCATCATTCTGAAAATTCTAGGAGATGTAGCACAACTCCTACATGTAGAGAAGGCAGCAAGTTGGAGAAAAGCTGATGTAATAAAAGCCACTTAGTTCACATAAGTGTTCTAATAATCAGTTAGAAATGAACAATAATAAAAGTTAAGAGAGTTGCATCTTAAATTGTAAGTGCAGCTGGTCCACACAGTCATGGACTCTAAGAAAGCCAGACCCATGATGGGAGAGAAAATTCTGCTTACATTTTGCTGAATGTGAGTAGAACTTTCTATTCCAGGGGATGAGGGATATGCCTTGAGAAGACACAGAGGTTGGAGACAGTGTGCATGGCCCCAACACCATCCAGTTAAATCACACATTTAAACAAAAGCCTAAATAGGGTCTGGGGAATAAAAACAGGGGTTTTTTGAAGCCAGATAAATAAATAATTGAGGAGGAGTCTCATCAAAAAGAGGAAGGGATAGATGGAAATATTTAGTATTTTTATTTGGTATGTACTTATTTTCCCCCACAAGAACAATCCTATGAGGTAGGTTAGGTTGAGATAAAATGAATGGGCTACAGTTACCTAGTGAACTTCCATAGCTGAGGGTGGAGCAGAACCTGGGCCAAGTCCAACACCTTAACTACTACCCTATACTGGCTCTCAAATTTTGGGTCAGACCACTTCAGTGTCATTTTAATATCCCAGTGATATCTCTTGAAGATCTAATTAGCACTTGCCCTGAGGATTGACCTTGGAACTATTTATTTGCAAGGCAAAAATTCTACCCCCAAGCAATTAATTTTCCATATGAAATACAGGAAATATGAAGCTAAAATCATCTACCTTCCCACCTCCATAGAGTAAAAGAATAGATCTTGGGGTTACTATCTCTATAACTCAACAGACCATTCAAAGGGGAAGATGTGTGTATACATACTTTCATTACTAGGAACACATATATTTGAAACATGTTTATTTCTAAAGAGGAGTTCCATAATCTCTCTCTCTCTTTCTCCCTCTCCCTCTCTCTCTCACACACGTGTCCATCAATGTCTCTTCTATTATAGAGCCCACATAGAATAGTCTGCACATAATACCTGCCAGATGAAGAAGATGGACTCCCAGAAATATTGGTCACATCTGTGATCTTCAGGAAATCGTTATGGAAATAATGCAGCTGAAGGATACAAGTCAGAAGAAAGGCACAGGACAATATAATCTTCGCAAACAGCTCCACTGTGCTGAACCGCTCAAGACCCACATCTTTTAGTCTGCCAAATGAAAAGACAAAGATATATGCAGATCACGCTGATGAAAAAAAAAAAAGGAAAGGAATTCGTTCACATTATAGATACTCAAACATGTCAATACATGTATAATTCTTAATCAAAAAGAATGATAAAGCTAGCCAGTTATTCAGAGAGAAAGGTCATTCTCTATCCTTTCCTCAGTTTTACACATTTCAGCACAATTTGGGTGTGAATTTGCACACGCCTGGCCACCTTTGCTATCCATCAGGCCTTGGTCTAGCTCATTTTTAAACACTAATAGATATTCCCAAGATGTTTACAGCTCTGCACTTGACAGGTAAATAGGGTGGATGTGAAAAGTTATTTCTGTAAATAATGTTGTAAATGCATAGCTCATAGGTCCTTGCAGGCAAAAGCAATATATTTATAATCCAACCCTATGACGAAAAGGCATCAAGACTGGCTCCACAGCTGGAGACAGAATGTTTCCTCTGACAAAAAGTTAAATGCCTTCAGATAACCTTCTCGGAGCAAGGAAGCTAAGCAGTGATAGGCCTGGTTGGTCCTTCATTTGGAAACCTGAAAGGAATACTAGAGTGTTTTTTTAACTTTATTGATTTAAAAACCAACAGACAGTTTTAAAAGATCTAAAAACAAGGCAAGATTCCAAGAACAACTTTTGTATGTACTGGGGTATACAAAAAAGCGGGATTTGGCCTATTATGCTTTGCAAAAAGGATTACTTTTTCTCAAATTGAATTGAAAGTAACTTTTCTGGTATATTCCAACACCTCCCATCTTCTAAATGTCAGTTTTTCCATTACAACAATTTTTCATAATTTTTCATACCAGCCTCTGAGTTTTTCCAATGTTGTGCTATAGCCAGCCTTGCTGTAACAATCGTGAACTGAACAGTTATCTTATTTTTAGTTCTTTGAGTTGCCTTACTAAACAACAACAATAAACATATCTTGGGGCTAACACTAAATTTTCCGATAGCCATACTATTCATCTCTCTAAGCACTTCTGACCAAACACTTTGCATAACCTAACAACAGTGTCGTCCAAACTTGGCCACTTTAAGATGAGTGGACTTCAACTCCCAGAATTCTCCAGCCAGCATGGCTGGCTGGGGAATTCTGGGAGTTGAAGTCCACTCGTCTTAAAGTGGCCAAGTTTGGACAACACTGACCTAACAGGACCGCCATACATGCATATATCTATTGTTTGCTTTGCCACACTTCCAGCATTTATATGGGCCTTTCCCAGTAATTTTAGTTACTTGTACAAGGGTATAATACCATCTATGGATCACTTTTAAGTAATTTCCCCTGATTTTTGCTGAGATGGCAGCATTGTTTGTGAGTTATTGGCTGGCATTCTACCACATTTTTTATGTCTTTGGGTAATTGTTTTAATTTCATTTATATGAATTTTGACTTTTGTTGTTTTAACTTGTAAGCTGCCCAGAGTCATGTACAGTATGTGAGATGGGCAGCTATATAAATTGAAATAAATAAATACATAAATAAATAAATATTGCTTGTAATGTAAGGTTCTTTCAAAGTGTAGCCTATTGTGGGTCAGAGATATTACATGAGTAATAGTTGCATACCAGATTGAGAAGCTGAAAAAAAATCAAAACGCTTCTGTATTATTATAGGAGCCTCGGTTAATGACAGTAATTGGGACCAGAATTTTCATTGCTAAGCAACATGGTCATAAAGCGTGACATCATGTGACTGTGCTGCTTAGCGATAGCAGTTCCAGCACATCCAGTTGCTATTGTTAAGCGAATCCCACACCGTCATTAAGCACGATGTCACAGGGTCACCATTTGCAACCTCCTGCCAGCTTCCCCACTGACTTTGTTTGTTGGAAGCTGGCAGTGAAGGTTGCAAGTGGTGGTCACGTGACCATGGGATGCTGCGATGTCATAATTGCAAGCTGATCACTGAATGCCTGGATCGCAATCATGTGTACGTAAGGATGCTGTGATGGCTGGAACTTCAAGGACCAGTTGTAAGTCCCCCTCGTTCAGTGCTGTTGTAAGTTTGAAAGGTTGCTGAACGAGTGGTCGTTAAGTGAGGACCACCTGTACTAACATCTACATGGATGTGCCATGAAGTCCCAACAGTTGGGCTAGACCTAAAGAAGGTTTGAGAGTTATAGCTGAGTTAATCTAGTATTGTCATGTATATTTTAATACTAGCAGCAAATTCTTTATTTGCTTCAGTACAACAGGCTTTGGAAAGAATCCCAAGATACAATAAGAATATAGAATCTTAAATTAAAGGCCTTACCTTTCCTCTGATATGTCCAAAGTTTCTAGGAAAAATGCAGAAACCATCTTAAACTGGTAGGCATATATAGCAATGAGGACTACCATTGAATAGGAGACAACTATCAGCCAAAATCCCTTCAGGACTCGTCTCCACCTCTCATAATGAATCTAGAACCAAAGAATTCAGTTTTGCAGCCTTCGTATTGAGTCTGAATATAATCAGATAATTGTGCTGGAAGACTTAGAGGAGATATAGTCAAGAGAAATCAAACTCAACTGCAGTTTTCAAAAGCCATTTATCTTTATACTGGTACTACAGTGTGACTGTAGATAAATATAGCGTGTCTGGAGTCATTTTCTTTCTTAGAAATTTCAAGCTTCTCATGCAGCCCTCAGAAGTTAAAAAAAAAACCTCTCAATAATCATAGCTGCATCCAGAGAGACAGGCAGTTTCTCCAATTTGTGAATTAATATAACAGGGCTAGGCTAGAAAGGATAAGGGGAAAATTTTCAGATTGTAACTTAATGTGAATCTATCAGATCCATGCATTTCTGGAGCCAAGGAATGAACTAATTTGAAAGTACCTTCAATGTTGGCACTTCTTTGAAATTTCTAAGGTAGTTTTTCTATCACAATAGCACCTTGAATATGACAAAAGTCTATATACAAATATGCATGCCTATTAAGAAAAATATATAAATAAATGCAAATGTGTTTTTCTGCAGACTTCCACACCAATTGCAAGCTGATGTGGAAACAGAAAAAGAATAAAATTTCAGTGGTAGAGAACCAAGAAAAATGCAAACTGACAGATTAATGCATCCCAAATTTGATCTGGCCTTCCCTTCCCTTCCCTTCCCTTCCCTTCCCTTCCCTTCCCTTCCCTTCCCTTCCCTTCCCTTCCCTTCCCTTCCCTTCCCTTCCCTTCCCTTCCCTTCCCTTCCCTGTTAGGAATCAAGCAAGATTAAATTCCAGGCCTGCTTACCTGGTACAAAGCCACACAGAACAGAAAAAGGATAATGTAGAGAATTTTATATAGGACCACTTGGCCGCTGAAGCTGACAATAAAAAAGATGATGGAACAGAAGTAAATCCAGTATTTTACTAGCATCCTCTTAAATATAGAACCAAGTATATCCAGAAACAGGTTGGGCTGTGTGTCCATTTCTGCAACAAGAGTGTAAATTTAGTCAGGTGCATCATTAATATTCAGTGGCCCAGAATGATCTTTTAGGATAAATGTTATTGTATTTGACTAACAGTTTATGGTTTAAGATTCTAATCCAATGTTTGCTTATTTAGGAGCAAGTCTCATTGGAGTCAACAGAATTTCCTGCTAAACAGCTCTGCACAAAACTGATCTTGGACTAAGCACAGAATACTCACTTGCCCCCCACCTCCACCATAATACTATCTGTATAGGCAGATACACTGCCACAGCCATCCACAGAGAGAGATCAAAGAAGTCAAGACGGTGGCTACAGTTCTGTGATTAAAGCTGGCTTCTTGACTACTTTGTCATCTCCTATGGACGCCCCTTACATGCTCCTTCCAATCAAGTATTGCTAGAGTTGTTGATACCTTTTTCTGAATCCTGAATATAAAACTTGTCTACTTTATTGGGAAAGCAACCCCCCCAAAAGTGCATTGTGTTTCTGTGTTCATCTTTCTGCTATGTGTGCAACTTATAATGTTATACCCCTGTACTTCTTTGCCCTCCCACCTAGAAAAATGTGCATAATATCCAACAATACCTTTGAGGTAGTCCAGACAAGAAGCATGAGCAGAGCATCAGCACTATCTTTATTGTAAGGTTATGTTAAACAGAATCTTGCAAGACTGAAAAAGTATTTCTTTCTTCCTCTCTTTTTAGACTCCGGAAAACTAGGGAGGGTCCCTTCAGAAACGCTTCCCATGTTTTTTCCCCGCCTGTGGACTAAGCTGCCTCTTCTCAGACTGTTGCCAAGGCTCTGGATCTTCCTCCTGTCTCCCAAGGCCATTCTCACATACCATCACACTAAGTATGTTGTCCATTCTACTACTATATGTGGGTATTGGGGTGGGGGTGGCGGGGGTAGGGAGGAAATTACCTCTCTTATTCTTTCCAACCACCTTTAAATTTTCTTATAAAAATACTGAGAAGTCATTTCCTGAAAATATTCCCCAGTCTCCTATTTGCTTCTCTTCCACCTTTAGTTATAATACATAATACATAATAACATGGATCCAATCTATCACTCTGTGCTGGAAGAAGTGACTGTGGATGCTACATTTAGGATCGCTTCTACCTCTAATAGCACTTCTGCCACTTAAAATGAGGTTCTATGGGCCTGAGGGACTCTGGATAGCAGATTAAGGAACCACAAAGTGGAAATTGGCGTTTGCCCCCTCTTCTTTCTCAAGAATGAAACATCCTACATGGAATACTTGTGCTTCCTTGAACACTTCTATGTACACAAAGCCTAACGTATGTAGCAGCAGTCTCCTCCCCAACAATACAGTACATTTTCTCACTCTTCGCTCTAATAGAATGGTAGAGCACTTCCACACTGTACAGTTTTCACTCCATTTCCAACCAGTTTGAACACAGCTTCTATCATCTTCACCTCTAGTGGCCTCAAAACACAGAGACAGGGTGGGAAAACCATGAGTCAACTTGTTCTCTCTCCAGCTCACCAACAGGAGAGTGCAATGAATGAGATTGAAACACTGCTACCATCAGCCCTGAGCTTCCCCAGCTTCCAGAATAACAAAAATCACTTTGCCCTCAATCCACACAAAGAAAATCAATGGCTAGCATGCACACACAGGCACACACATACACATGTTTTCAGTGCTAGGAGGGGGTGGAGAGAAGAATGGATTGCTTGAACCCAGAAATTGGGAGCAGGGTAGGGCATGAGTTTGGTGCTCAGTTCACCAAAGATTTTTAAACAGGGGAAATTGATCTTTTTTTTTACAGAGTGTGAAATTGAGTAGAAAGATTAAGGTTAAATTCACAATAAGCCTGTATTCCTGGCATAATGAAGTTGTAGAGAAGCTGTAACAGAGACTGAAGAAGACCTACTTGCATTAGATGCTATGAGATGTGGTGAAGCAAGAGCAAAGCCCATAGAAAAACATACTGTTTATAAACTCCAGAGTTATAAAAAGTCCAAATTAAAGAATTCATGATCCATGGCTACCCAGATTCAACTTGAACACATCTTAGAACCTCCCTAAACAGGTTCTACTCTCAAACTGCTTTTATAATCAAGAAGAGTTTTTTTTCTAACAATCAGGCAGAATCTGCCTTTCTGTAATTTAAGACTTAAACTAGTTTCTCTGCCGTCATTCCTGGATTGAATGAAGGTTTTTAAAATCCATTTTAAAGAGAGGGGCAAAAGTTCAGGGTAACTTTATTTAATATTAAATGTTCTTACCAGTTTGATATACTATCACTTCTTTGAGAGATTCTTCCTCTTCTTGCTTCCGTCTTTGTGTAACATACTGCTTCAACAACAACCAGAAGGAAAGCTGATATAAAATCTGCAACAGAACCACATAGGCATTTTGATGAGGAATATGTAGATGAGAACTGGATAACACTGGAAGTGTGACTTCAATTTTACTCTCTTCAGCACCTTGCAATCTACTGACCACAAGGCCAGTAGGGTATAGAGGGTCTTTGTCTGTGAGATTGCTAATCTTGGGGGGGTTTCCTTCCAGCCTTGGCCTTTCCAAGCCCAACTGCTCTCTCCAGTACAAAATAGTTTTCTTTCAAAAATAAATATATCAAGTTAGACACTAGGCATCAATTGTCAATATACTTTGCAGATTACAGAAACTCCTTTAGGCAATTAGATTATTTTTCTCAGCAAAGAGATCATTTTGACAATTATATGTCCTAGACTTGGAATCCATTCTGCTCTCAGTAAAGTATAGAACATAGAAAGGGTATAAAGGCAACCATTATGTGTGATTCAAAGAATTCCTTATGAAATGCAGCCTTCAAGAATAGGGACTGATGGAAGCGGTTAGTGCAGAGAATGAAGCCAGAGCAGTGAAAACATGCAGTCACAGCAACTATTTAAACCTGTGACACAGAAGGATGAGGCATAGAAATCCAGAGACTAGTAGAAAAAGTGCCAAGAGTTCAAAATGTGCCATGTGTACCCCATCCAATGTGTCCCAGTTATATAAAGGCAAATCCTTCTGTGCCAATTCATTTATAGAGTAGAATGAAAAAGAAATGATGCAGTCTTGCAGTTGGTTTACATTGACATCTGAGGACCCATGCAAGTGAGTACTCCAGGCAGAAACAAATAAACAGATATCTATTAACATTTACAGATGATTACTCTAGGTTTACCTTTTGCTACTTGCTCAGTGAAAACAGTCAAGTACTGAAGGATTTCAAGGAATATGTCACTTTGTTAAGCAAAAAATTTAACAGAAAGCCCCAATTATTACGCAGAGGTAAAGGGGCATGAAAAAGTACCTGAAAGAGCAAGGGATTGTACATTGGACTATATGCTCTGTACCCCAAAAAGAATAGCATAATAGAGAGTAAAAATTGCTCTTACAGAAATAATGAATGCAGGACTAGCAAATATACTGGGGACAAACAATCAAAAGGGCTACCTGACTGCAAAGTAGGTTTCCAGGCAAGGTCACCATAAGAAACTATGCCAAGAAGGAAAGCCAGTTTAGGGGCCCTTCTCCTATTTCTTCTATGTGCCAAAGAGAGAGAGAAGGAACAAACCAAACTTAACTCCAGATGTGACAAAGGTAATGATGGGTGGATATTCACAGAACTGCAAGGGACACAGAATCCTCATGTCTCTATGCAAACTACTAAAACATATAGCATTGCTTATTTTTATGAGAGGGAAAAAGAGAAGAACCTTGAAGGGTCATATCTTGTGCCCCATGTCCAAAGAACTGGTGAATCAAATCCTAGGGGCTTTGAAGGAGACCTTCATCATGTGTCCAAACAGCAAGTCAAAACCAATAAGGGGAATGGAGGCATCACACCCAAAACACTCAGTGAGATTCTAGCCTGAGGGCTCTCCTACATTGCAAAGAAGAGGCAGATGGAGAACCCATACATGAGAAAACACTGAGAGAACGTGAACCAATGAATATGAGAAATGGAGAAAAGCTGTAGAAGAAGAAATTGAAGTCGAAGGGCTGCACTTGGAAACTCATTAAATTACCTACAGGAAAGGAAACAGTGGCATTTAAGACTAACCATGATGCAGATGGGGATATGTAACACCAAAAGTCAGACTGGTGGTTAAAGGATACACCCAGTAGTCATGTATACTGCTATAAGGACACTGCTCATAAGGACATACTGTAGCAGAAGCAAGGAACATGCAAGTAGAATACCTTGATATAAGATCTGCACTCCTGCATGAACAAATCAGGGATATCTACATGTGACAACCCCCCAGAAGATCATCTACTATCTGAAGCAGGCATCTGGAGCTTGGAACAACAGTTGAGTCAAATACTAGTCAAGGAAGGGTTAAAGCTGACTCTTATCTATTCCACATTTTTTAAAAAATGGATAGATATATATCCTAACCTATATGGTTAGTAGTCATTTGTTAGCAAGATCAAAGGGACAACCCTTAAAGAACCTCAACAAATAGAGGCAAAAGAGCTAGGGAGCATCTTCTATTCTATTGTCCAGATAGAAAGAAAGGAGCTACTTTCTTAGCCAAAAGCAGAAGATAAAGGAACTTCTTCAGTCCATGGGGCTAAGTGAAGAAAGCTAGTATGTGAATAGGAACTGACTCCAATCAACCCCTACTTGAGACTGGCAAATATAGGACTGCAATTGGAAATATACAGTCACAGTGACAATTCCTGACACTGCCGTGGCTTTTGCAGTCCTGTTAGGAAGTTGAGTGCGCTAACCAAAGGGGACTGGATTGCAATCAAGAGATGGGCAAGTACCTTAATATTATTGCCCATTTAGATCTCAGAGTGCCAGCTAATAGCAACCCCAGACTGGTGGGTTACGTGCATGCAGAATGGGCAGAAGGCAGGCCAAATTGTAAATCCTCAAGTGGAAAGCTGTTCCTTATGGAGGTGGGGGAATCAGTTGGGCCATTGGAAAGTAGTCAATAGTTGTCCTATCATCCATCAAAGCAGAGTACGTATCTGCAATACAAACATGCCAGCAGATGATGTAGCTATATAAACAATTAATGGACTTTGGATACATGAACCAAAGCTAACAGTCATGTCTGAGGACAATCAGGAAAGTATTCATCTCTTTCAAATGGAGAAAACTATATCAGGACAAAAAACATAGATGCCAAGTATTATCAAACAGAGGGACTCGCTAAGGCAGTGTTGTCCAAACTTGGCCACTTTAAGATGAGTGGACTTCAACTCCCAGAATTCCCCAGCCAGCTGGCTGGTGAATTCTGGGAGTTGAAGTCCACTCATCTTAAAGTGGCCAAGTTTGGACAACACTGCGCTAAGGTGACTGCCCATCAGATGAGATGGTAGCAAATGGACTCACTAAACCTCTGCCAAGAGATCTTCCTCCTGTTAAGGGTGACAGTCATCTTGGATTGTTCCTGCAAAGATTTTATATCAGGAAGTGCCTTTCCAACACGATTCTGCTCATCTTGTATGCATATCTAGAGGTGACCTGCTGGAGACTCCACTTTCACAAGAATAAAGAGGCATGTGGACCAGGGGAAAGATTGTCTCTGTAGCTGTCGCCATTCTATGCCAAATGCTGCCCTCTGAGGAGTGCTTGACTTCTACCCTTCTGGCATTCCACAAGGCGCTGAAAATCATACTTTTTAAATCAGCACTTGATGTCTAGCAATTACATTAGATGACCTTTAGTAATATGTTTTTCATGTTTAACTATGCTTTAATGCTTTAATTTAATTAATGTTTTAATTGTAAGGGAAGGGAATTATTGTTATGTTGCTGATTTTTCTACACCGCCCTGAGTCCTATGAAAGGACAGTATGGAAACCAAAAGCTAAATACATAATGCCTTAGTAAGTATATTGGAGCAGAAGTGTATCTTTGAATCAAGTTTTGGAGTTCAGCAAGTATATGCTCACCTTGGCTCCCAGATGGACACAGGGAAGAGGATAAGGTTTCAAATCCAAATCAATGAGTAATGAAGTTGCAACCCCTGGAAATAATTCCTCCTGTGAAAGATTCAGTCCCACAACAAAATTAAGAATCACCAGCACATTTCCATACGTGACAAGAAAGGGTGAGCTGTGCAAGGCATAGAGGCGACGGTCGTGAACCATCCAAATTATACAGGACCAGATTAACAGAACAAAAGTTAGCCAGCTGTTATAAGTGATACTCCAAACCTACAAATGAATACATAGCAATTATGTATTTTTAAGCAGATGGATTTTGATAAAGGTGCAGCTTCCTAGACCAATATGGATAATAAGACCTAAAAATATAGCCAGTATATAACAAGACACATTTCTTATAGTATTCCACCTCAGTTGGCTATATTCACATAATACTCTTAACCACCTCTGTAAAGATCTACCAAATGCACTTGCGCAACATACCTCCTTAGTGTTCACCTTAATAATTTTTTTGTAGCTTAATGTGTTGTGCAAACCTATCCCATTTGGTTAGTTTATGATTCAGTATAATATGCAAATCCTGAACATGGATGACTTCAATAACTAGGTTATGCCTATTTTATGAATGAAGCCATAATTTTAACCTTAACAACCTTATAACCTAAATATAACTCCAGAATGATTACATAGGTATCTTTATGGATATAATTTTGATGGATATTTATCTATCTATCTATCTATCTATCTATCTATCTATCTATCTATCTATCTATCTATCTATCTATCTATCTATCATATTCGTATAGCAGCCCATCTCACAAAAAAGTGACTCAGGGCGATGACACATGAGCTTAAAATGGAGAACTGGAAAGACAACATCATAAGACAGACAAAGAACTGTGATCAGGGTGAGGAGAATCAAGCTCAAAGTAGACCCTTTCACAATTCTTCCCAACTTGGTGCCATCCAGATGTGCAGATTTATAATTCCCAAAATTCCCATTCAGATGACTTCAACATTCTGATTTATTAGGAAGGCACAGGGCCAACTTGGAAATACTCCTGACTTATTTGGAAGGCACCAGGTGCAGTAAGACAGCTGAACAGGGATGCCTGGTTGCTGATGCTGAACATCTCCTTGGTAACAGCTCTTAAAAGACCACCAAAAAAAGCTCTTACCATCATGGTAATCAGTGCAACGATATAGCTCTGATTCATAATGAATTGCACCAATGCTAAAAATGTACTAGACTTGTTTTCTTCCATGTTACATTTTTCATTAGCTTCTGTGGAGGTTTCAGAATATATTGTGTGCTCTGAAAAATATATTAAGTTTGGAAAAATGATAAATTACAAGAAATGCCCACGTTTCTTGCAAGCCAGTTTTCATCTTATTTTATTTGGTGAAAACAACCCACTTTGAAAAATTCAACAAAAAAGTGTAATGAATGAATGAATGAATGAATGAAAGAAAGAAAGAAAGAAAGAAAGAAAGAAAGAAAGAAAGAAAGAAAGAAACAACATATATAGCATTTTCCCATTCAATGTTTTACTTCTGTGCTCCACACACTCCTTCCTTCATGTCTTCTATTTCCAGCAAACCATAGGTTATTCTTACACTGAAACTATGGTACGTGCTTAAAAAAGTATTGGGAGGTAGGTATTTGAAAGGGAAAACCAGCTGCCTTGCAAGAGTCAAAGCACCCTGACCCCTTTCTCTTATACACACACACATCCCATCTCCCTTATAAATTATCTATCACTATGGGTGGTTTGATGGAATGTGACATGCACAGTTTGATTGAAATTATGGTCCAACACTCCTGGAGGATAAAGTCATGTGGTGAATGTCCACATTTTCTGATAACAAAGAACCACAGGGCACCTTCAAGAATAACAGATTTAATATAATTTACTCTTATCATAAATTATATTGTCTTCTTAGAATAAGAAGTTCTGTGTTAAATCATACCATATACCTCAGGATCAAAGACCCTGATTAGAAGCAGCTTGTAGGCTTCCAGCCAGAAGTTCTTATAGACTTACTTGGAGATGCCTGGGATTAAACCTAGCCCCTTTGTCATGAAAATGACATGCTCTAGCACTGAAGCACAGATCCTTTTTGATTCAAATCCATTTCAGCAAATGCAAGAAGTATTATCATTAATTGGCAGTGATATACTTGCATTTTGCTCAAAACATTCATACATGGATATCAAAAAGACAACAGCACTCAGGAAATACCATTTGCAATCATTCTATGCAAAGCTTATGATAAAGTCAAGTGGAAGGACAGACAGAGCACCAGCCTGACCATGCTTTCTGCATTTTACATTTTGCATTTGGTCCTACTTTAACAGTCCACACATCTCAAAGTTTGTGCAACAATGTTAGATTTTAAAGTGATGTAAGATACTTCGTTGTGGTGTAGGTGCTCTTTGCTTCAGTACAGTAACTCAGAATTTCTCTGTACTGTACTTCCCAGTATTTCTATGACTGCCAGGCAGAATAATCTCACACCGGCACTCAGTACAATATACCTGATACGGAAATATTGTGTCCTGCATTGATGTAGCCATCCATACTGCAACTGCTGTGGTTCTGACACTGCAAGAAGACGAATTCCTGTGAAATTCCACTTGAAAGAGAAACCACCTAGACAAACAATGGAAGTGTTTTTATTGTATACGATGAGGGTTTACAGAGATATCACACTCAGGGTAAAAGCACTGTTACACCTTTATTTTATCCAAGGGGACTATTCATTTTGATTTTTTTCATTTTTGTAGGCCCCAGAAGTTTCATGGGCCCTAGGCACTATACCTTTTATGCCTAATCTGTGATGCAGGCAGGATGTAGTGAGAGCTTTTATGGGCTTTCTTGGGAAGACGAACTAGAGATTTGGGCTATTACTGAAAATAACAAGACCGATGTACAACCTGAGCACAGCTAGAAATGAACAGCAAACCATCCATAGAAACAATACGCCCAACACCCAATAACAAATCAAAATCCATTTCTCTCATTTTGCCTGCCTTCATCTCATATTGTAGTTTTTCTTATGCACACCTTAAGATTCACCCTTAGCAGGCAGGGATAAGGGGATATAGAGTATCTTCCTCTGATTATCTCTCTCACTCCAAGGTTTCCAGAATGGTCCCTACATAAGAAACCATTTGCCTGAACCTCCTGGTTTGATTTAATGGACAAGAATTATGATCAATCCAGAATTCTTAATAGCCCTTTACCTTGCCATTGGTATCCATGCTCATCCAAAGCTCAGAACACATCTTCACTTCTACATATTCTTCAGAATGGAACTGAATAGCCTCTTCTTTGCTTCCCTAAATGATACATTAATTCAAATGGAGGAACACCATCATGTTCAAAACAATAAAAAATGCTATTTTTATATCCATGATTTATACCCAACCTAGACCTGAGCTATAGATAATTTGGATCTATAACCATGTTATAGCAGATGAGGTGATCACTTTAAGGCAGTGTTGTCCAAACTTGGCCACTTTAAGATGAGTGGACTTCAACTCCCAGAATTCCCCAGCCAGCCATGCTGGGAGTTGAAGTCCACTCATCTTAAAGTGGCCAAGTTTGGACAACACTGCTTTAAGGAATGGAAAGAATGAAAGCAAGGGATGCAGAATCCTCTCAGTAGCCAGGACTAACTTCTCATAGCCCTGTATTCCAGGCACTTTTCTCCCGGCTAAAGGCCCAATACCCAATATTAGCCAGACAACTCAGCTCCTCTTTCTTGTACACATCTTTCGCTTCTTAAAACAGATCTCATACAATTAGAATAGATCTTGTTTTAAAGGTTGATTATAGAATCTAGGATCAATTCAATGCAGGCATTGGTAACTTAACTGATTTACTAGTAAGGTCTAATAGATGCATCTTCTTGGCAGGACTAACACAGGACTGCAACAGTGAGGGTTTCTTCCCCAGGCCACTAGAAATAATATGGGAAAAATCGGAAACCTGCATTGTGCTTAACAGAACATGCAGTTTATTCACCTGTCTGATGTGATAATAATTTTTTTTCCACTGAGGTTATTAAATTATTTTAAATTTAATAATTTAAATTAATTATTTAAATTAAATTTAAATTAAATCCCTGCTGCAAGCTAATAGGGATTAGGTTGTACTTCTATCTTGAATCACGTCATGTGTCCTTTGAGCAGAAGACTGAGTTAAATATGCTCATTGTATGTATGCATGTGAGCGTACATATAGGCATGCGTGCACATCAAATAATTTTTAAAATCTTGTGACTGGAATTCACCAGAAACAGAAGAGATGTCTTCCAACAGAAGAGAATAACTTTAGCTCAGGGTTGAACTGTAAAGTCCTTGCTGCTCTCTGAGCTTGGGTCGTTCACTTGCAGACGTTTCATTGCCCAACTAGGTAACATCATCAGTGAGAGTGAGTGTGGGGTTTGCTGCCTGTTTATATATAGTAGGTTGCCCTGGTGGAGGTGAGGTTTTCTCCTTGGTGGTCCTTTGATTAGAGTATTGTTTCTGCCAGACTGTTTGTCTGGTGCTGATTCCTAAGGCTGCCACTGCTGCCCCCCTCTGCCACCGCCTGCCACCCACCAGGCAGGCGTAGTGGTGGGCAGTAGGGGGCAGGGGGCAGCGGTAGCAGTGGCAGTGGGGAGGATTGTATTGCTTTGCATCAGTGGCGGCAGCAGGGATGGTGGCCTGCAATAGCAGTGGGCACAGCAGCTGGCAATGGCGGCAATGGCAATGGCGGGGTAGGCAGGTGGCCAAAAGGGCAGAAATAGGGGGGAAATAGGCAGGTGTGGAGAATTAAAGTGGAGGCAGTCCCTTGCCTTGGAAGAAGAATGACTTGGATCAGGGTGGGACCTCGGCACGGGATTCACTTAACAATGGCAACAAGGACTGCTGGAGCGGCCGTCATTAAGAGGGGCAGTCATGTGATGCTTCACTTATCAACCCCTTCACTTTGCGATGGAGTTGCCAGTCCCAGTTAAGGTCCTTAAGTGAGGACTACCCGTATTGTTCCTAGTCAACAATTGTGCTGCCTAGTGCAAACCTGTTTGTAGTTGAAACAGGCAATTGTATTGGTCTCATCATTGTCAGAAAAAGTAGCCTGCTAAAGACTCAGATGCATAATTTTTGAGCCACAGGACATGGTAGTTCATCCTGTCTTGAGATCAAAATTTGGAATCCATTTTTTGGGGATAGAAGATGGCAACTGGAGAATGAGAAAGGTATGAATAGATCACAATATGAGTAGGAGATACAACAAGGAAATCAAATTCAAGTTGGCTAGTTAGGGGTAGTAGAGGACAAGAATAACCTTTTTAAAAGGTTGGGGGTTCTTTCCTGGCTTTTTTAGTATAATCAAGGTTCTGAGTTATTCATTGGACCACTCTCAATTTCTAAGATATGGATGGAAGAAGAAGAATATACCGTTTGGATAAAAACAATTACTATATATTTTTTTCCACATCTTCAAGGTTAGACTATCAGGGGAGACAGAAGTATTTCTGGTAGGACAACCCAGAAAAATCTGAAATATTGACAAATGGTCCACTAATAATACATTTTTAGAACAACTCTACAGTATTTGTAAGATGAAGACACACTTCTTTCAAAACAATCTAGCAGAGATATTAACAGATAGCCCTATTAAAAAGTTTGTACAGTAACTTTAATCCATTTTTTGAATTGGAAAGGGAAAACACATACACATATGTTGTTTGAGCCAGAAAGGAATTGATTTTGGTATCATGATTGCTCTCTCTCTCTCTCTCTCTCTCTCAGCTTTGATGTGGTTGATTTATGTTTATTATTTATATTTATTATTGCAAACCATCTGATATCTTGTATACATGGGCAGTATATAAATCTCATCACATACATACATACATACATACATACTGGCTAGTTGGACTTTCTTTCAAATGCTAACCAGTAGTGGAGGGTTTAATACCTATTGAAAAGGAGACTTATAAAAATAGAAGGATCACTCAGATGCAGGTGGACCAGGAATACTAAGCTAAACTAGATAATTCTGTGTCCATAAGGGGAAATCTCAATGTTCTGGCTTATTTGTATTGCATTTTAATATACACCATACCTGTGCACACTGCTGCAATATTGCGACCAGTAAATAATACAGGGCAAGAAGGAAAAGAGGATTCAAAGTCACTGGCCAGTTTAGGTGAGGATGAACGTGTAGTTTCCAAGGTGCTGTAATGTTTGTCTTAATAAGTGGCACCATGCCCAAGATCCTAAAGAAGAAGGTGGTAGAAAAGAAGCTGCTGAGATTTTTTTTTTTTTATGGAAACAGAAGAAGAAAAATAGTGACACAATATATTAGTCCACTAGCACATAATCATTACATAATGACTACAGCATCAACTCGACTTTCTTAATGGGCCCATGGCAAACTCACTTTCAGTGCAACAAGAAGCCGTAACATAGTATTGTTTATTACCATATTAACAAACCAAACTATTACAGCTTGTTCAGCTCTACCATGGTTAAAAAATCTTGGCTTTGTATTATACATAATACACAGATTAAAGGATTACAGTTCTGGATGGTGCCATCTCCAGTGGAAGGGGAAGGTCACAAAATGCTCTTCAGAACTACATGATACATTAACTTTCTTTTTCTGTCTGATGCTCCAATTTACTTTTGCAAGGATTAAAACAGAATTAAAAACTCAGACTCATACATGTTGGAGGAGTGGATTAATGGAACTGATTCCTCAAAATCTAACTTTATCCCTAACCAACTGTTCACAAGTATCATGTTGATAGAGGATTAAGGAGTTTCTCTGTGTCCCCTCTTTGGCCCTCACTCTACCTGGTCTTTTTTTTTAAAGGATTGCTAATCTGAGGTCATATCCTTCTACCTTTCTTCCCAGGCATACAAAAACAGAGCACATGTTCTTGGACTCTCTTCCTGATAGGATGTAGTAATGTAGGTATTAGGCTTTGCCTATGTATATGTAGAGGAGAACAGAGATGGCCCTGAAGAAGTTATCGAACATGTGTTGGAGAAATATCAGTTTAGCCTGAGAAGGGAGGAGGGAGTCAGAAGAAACTCAAAATTGCCCAGCTTTGATTCTCTTGCACAGCGTTACTCAACCTTGGGAACTTTAAGATGTGTGGACTGGGGAATTCTGGGAGTTGAAGTCCACACATCTTAAAGTTCCCAAGGTTGAGAAACACTGTTCTTGGGTATAAGAGGGAGTGAAAGGGAAACAGTATCAGGGTCCCAGGTTTCTCTTATTATACCTTGTAATAATAAAGTAGAGTTCCAGTAGACTTTGCCGAGCCTGTTTCCTGATCTGGCTACTTCAAAGGAGTGGCATTAATCTTGAAAACCTGACAGAGTTGCTCTCCTTCCCTCTCCCCCAAATGATACCGAAGAAAATAAAAATGGGGCAATCTTGAGCTTCTTTTTCACTTCTCCTCCCTTCCCAAGCTAAGCTGGTATTACCATAATGGTTGCCGAATACCTTCTTCGGAGCCATCTCCAAAGTCTTTTACATTCTATGATGTGTTTTCTGTTATAATTATAAAACTATATAACTTTCTGTTATAGTTACAAAACCTGATTAGGCTCCTGCTGTCAGGAATGCTCACACTCACATAAAGAAAATGTCAATCTCAAATAAAACACAATTTTAAAAAAATGAAAAACTCCCTGAATCTGCAAATTCTACTGCTTCAAGTCTATTTCAAGCTTCTGCTTTTAGGCACCCATCATATCTGCTGGACTTGAATTCTTAAAATTCCTGTCAAGTATAGAAAAACTTCAGAATTTTGATCCAACACATCTGAAGGGTACCAGCAAGTTGGAACATCTGTTCTGCTTCCTAATTCAGTGTAATATGTGTAACAATTTCCTCTGAATAGAACCAGCTCAAATAATAATTTGCAAGTACTTAAATGTGAATGAACAAAACTACAATCCTATTACTTAAGATGGTTCTGCGGGTAATTTAGATGTGCATGTGAATAATCTCAGGAAGCACTGAGAACTGGTAGCTTTCCAGGATAAGGATCTCGAAGCGATACGGTGAATGCAAGGTATTCATTTGAGATCCATTGTCTTACTTTGTATAATATTCCTGTCCTTATCTATTGCTTTTATTACCTTCTGCCAAAAGCAGTCCCCAAAGTGACTGAGATAATCAAACATAAATAAAATAAGCATACTCAGTTGTGGTTTCACCTTCGTGTTTTTCTCATCTGTGAGATTTATGGTTTTACCTGACATAAATGACTTCTGCAGAAACCAAGGCCTGGGAGTACGGCAGTTGGTACAAGTAAAAAGCAGTGATGTGTCCCGCGGAAAATATTGCAAGAAAAACACACAAACTATTGAAGAGAACTGGGCTGATTGGACGATCGCAGGACCACCAGGTGCACAGGCCCAGGAAGGCAAAGAAATAAACTGCTGAGCATGCAGAAGGTAGGATTATACCTAAGGATAAGGAAATACGGTTTTCTTGGTAATAAGGTCCAGTTTATACACGTTGGAGAATCATTGCAGAATTGAGAACTCCCCCACAGAAGTAAAAGCTCTCTGAAAATAATAAAATAATATAAATTAATTAATTAATTAATTAATTAATTAAAATAAAATAAAATAAAATAAAATGGAATACAGGTAGTCCTTGTGTACTGACTGTCACATTTAATGACTGTTTGACGTTATGACAGTGTAAAAAAGACAACTTTGCGACCAGTCCTCGCATTTACAACCGTTGCAGCATCCCATGGTCATGTGATCACCATTCAGGTGCTTTGCAACCGGCATGCATTTACAACCATCACAGCATCCCGTGGTCATGTGATTGCCATTTGTCTGCTTCACAACCAGTTTCTGACAAGCAGAGTTAATGGAGAATGCAGAAGTAACATTGCAAGTCATGGTCACGTAATGTTTCGCTTAATGACCATGGTAATTCACTTAATGATCAAATGGGAAGTGACATCATACACCAGTTGTGGTCATGTGATTTTCTGCTTAGCAACCGTGGGGCTTACAATGGAGTTGCTGGTCCCAACTGTGGTCATTAAGCAAGGACTATCTGTAAGAGGCACCCTCCAAATCAGATTGGAGAAGTCTGCAACAACATGGTAGACATGGGAAAGGCATGGGTGAAAAGCAAAAGCCAGACTGGCTGATACTTCCAAGTTATTACTGCTTAATGGGCCAAGCTTGTCATTTGTGACTTCTCCATGTTGAAGGAAGAGCCATCATTGTTAACCGAAAAGGGTTACGGCTAGCAGACCAGGAGATGCCTCTTTTTGAGCAATCCATTCGGTATAATTTATACTGTTTTGTCATATAATACACCCCAATGCTATATCCAAATTTTAAAATTACAAAGATCACCTTCCTCTTTTTTCCTCTTGTGGGAGCACTAAGTTGTACTCAGGGTCCAGCCCAACTGTGCCATAAATATGTGAAATAACTTGTACCTGCTGAGCCTAACAGAAGCACAACCAAGACTTTGCCAGTAGTTCCAAGTGTGTCTTCACAAAGAATCTCCAGGCCTGTTAGGAGCAAAGTGAATTTCAGAAGGAAACCTGAATGGCTGTATCCCAAATCATCCTTTTCAAATGGACAATCAATTTCTGTATCCTCAGTATCTTCAGTTTCTGCTTCAGATTCCTGCGAACATGGAATATATTGATCAAGAACCAATGCTCAACAGGAGCAGCAAAGCCATTGGACAACAGGAGAGCCAGAGATTCTGTTACAATTCTGTATTGTTATTAAGGAACTGTTGTTTCCCCAAACAAGGCACTTTAAAAAAATCCAATCGGATTTTTATGGAACATTTCATTTTCCTATGGACTGATAACCTATCAACAAATGATTAGGGCTGGGTTGATGTGCCAGTGTATTCAATAAATCTGTGTTGTCATATTTTTAAAAATAGGCAAAAAGAAAAACTATTTTCTTATCTGATAAGTGCGGAAAAGTCTATCTACTTTTGCAAGCAATGTGAGAAATTAGGCATATCTAGCATACAGTAGATGTTTCTTCCTGCATTCTTCAATGAATACAACATTTGTTTAATACAGATCTATCTAGTGAATGCAAGTTTTTCTCTTTTTTAATGCGGTCTTTTTAAAAAGTATTTTTAGCCTGTAGTTATGTTTATACTTTACTCCAGCCCCACTAAATTTAGTCAGATTTATTTCTGATTAAATATGCATAGCACAGGGCTGGTGAGTCCAAAATCAGACATTTGCACACTATGTTGCTGCCATTTAATTATAAGGATGTACACAATGATTACTAGATAGTTAAAGTTATGATATAAAAGCCAAATGATTCATTTGGTGAATTATTTCCATTTCCCACCCTTTCCCTTCCTGTATTTGATTGATTGATTGATTGATTATGTGCCATTTCCCGCACATCACAGTATGGTAAGCCTCAATATATGTAATCATGGTTCAGTGAATAATTGAGCCATAAACTGCAAAGTCTGAGCTAAAAACTCACCAACTAACCAGCCATGCTGTGGTTTAGCAGATCGTGGGAATGAGATTATGATTCATGTTATTTATATTTGACAGTGACAACACTTTATGAAACTAACTCAGTTTCCTGGATTTGCATGACATACTCGTGCATGTGTGTGATGCATATAAAGAGGGGACGGAGCTTTGATTGCACAGTTGTGGCAACCTTTTGACTTTTTTTTGACCTACCCACCCCGATGAATAGACTGGATGCACTGAAATAAAAACGAATCACACAGGTTAAAATAGCACAATGTACAAGGCTAAATGTGGTTGCTAGTTTATGGTTCAGAATGTCATGTGAACCAAGCTACTGAGTGTTTCTATAATAAAGGATAACAGAAGACCCCTCCCAATCGTCAAACAGTTTCTGTTACGCCAAGAAATGCAGCATCTCTACCGTCTCGTTCACCTCTTCTTCCTCATCACAAGAGAATAGATCTTGGTTTCCAGACTGAGGCTCACTTCTCTGGCTGTTGAGTTTCACCATTTTATTGCAAAGCAGAGTGAAGGTCAGACCAGCAAGAAACATTCCAATGTCGGGAGCCAAAAGACGGGTGATGTTTCCAGCATCAAGCCTGCTAAACCTACAGGGTATATGGTTTGTTAGTATTTTGTAAAGCTAAGATTTTCCCAGTCCAGTGGGAGAAAGTTCTCTTTTTATGCTCCATTTGCAGTGGATCAGATTCTGATTTAGGCAGAGCAGCACAAGCTTTTCTTTAATCCCTGCAGCTCAAGGAGCTGGAGAGTCTCTCACACCCTCCAGGTGCATTTTAAATCCACATGCCGGGAAATAAATTCTACTCATATCAATAGGATTTAGATCCAGGTTCTCTACTGAGGAGAGAGATGCCAAGCACCAGCTGCTTAGTTTGTATTACAGTTAAAGTTGTCCTTTCTGCATTCAAATACCCTCCTATCCCGCACCTTATAGAGAAACCTTCCTCAGTCTGGTGACCTTAAGAAGTATTAAACTTTAATTCCCATAATTAGGGCTACCACTACAGAAATCTAGACAATCATAGGATGGCAGCAGAGAGACACAGAAAACTAATTATTTGCTGCCATCTACAGGTCTGCTGAAGATTTGAAAACCAAATCTAGTAGCTGGAATTACAATAAAATGTCATTAGCACTAGTGGCTGGGGACTTGACCATCCTGGAAGGTACCAATTCGGCAGACAATGGGTTTGCAGAATAAGAGCATAGCACTGGAGTTTTAACCTCCCAAACATTCACAGCACAATTTAAAAGCATCCTCTTAATTTCTGCTGACTTTCTGATGATTTCTTACCCTTCAGCTTCCAGAGGAAAGTGCAAAGAACATCATAGAACTAATATCCTGCCCCACCCCACCCAAACTACCACCATATAACAAAAATCCCCTCTATCTTCATGCTACACAGAAAGAAAACAAAAATGGTGGGCACGTACCCTCCCTTTCTTTTCAATACATGTATTTGCCACTAGGTGCATATCCCAAAAGCTGTGACCATTATTGCAAATTGCTCTGGTGGTTGGATTGGGAGAAAGGGGATACTTTCTAGTAAGGAACAGGATGTTGAACCTCTGATGGAGGGAAGATAGAGAGAGAAATCCCTTACTTGAACCTGGGAGCCAAGTGATGGGGTAAGGTAAGAGTTCCAGCTAGTGGGAAAACAGATTGCCTGCCAGGTCTGCAATCAAGAGTTTCAAAGGAAAATACTAGCTACAGAATACTGGTGGAGAGTCATTAATGTATTGACTCATTTCCTCAAAACAGACAGCATCATGAGTTCAATTAGGGCTAGAGCCAATCCCAAAGTGGTGCAAAGTGGAAGTGTCCTTAGAAGCTTGCATAATGAAGATGGAACAACCCAGAATGGGTCACTAAACAACTCACACCAGTGAAGCTACTACAAACAGATCCAGTGCATAGGACTGGGGTTCCAGTCCAGGAGGATCACAAGCTATGCCAGAGATACAAACGGGGAGTCAAAAATGCCAGTTACCAAAAACTGAAGCAGATGCACCATACGCTTATTTTAGATAAGTTTCCCAAAGATTGAGGAACAGGCAGCTGAAGTCTTGAGCTTTCCTTGTGACCTTCTAGGACCTCTGGAAACTGGTTAGCAATGGAACAGGAAGGCTTGTCTGCCATTATTGATATTTATAAGAAGGAACCACTTACACAGCTTTTGAGGAATTGAACTGATGCATCATCATGCTAAAGAAAAAGCAATCTCCCTTTTTAAAGTTCACCTTTAATTCATTTTTCTTGGAATCATTTATATGGATGCAATTGTAGCTATTATTTTGTTGGGTAGTATTATGATTTGTTTTGTTTATTTTTCCTTAACACTATTATTATAATTGGTCCATGTCTTGCCCCAGCTTTGACTAGTTATTGGCTGTTTTAATTCGTTTATATTTCCCATGGACATTTTAAAGGTTACAGATGTTTTTTGTTTGGTTTGTAGACTGCCATGAGTCTGCATTGATACAGTGCAATCAGAGACTTCATGCTGTTTTCATGGCAGCAGTAAAGCAGAGGTTTCCCATTCCATCCTTCTGGCATTTTATTTTAATTCTCAGTCTAAATTACAGCCCTAAAATTTTCTGGCGAGCCCCACCAAAGTATTAACTGGATCCAATTCCATTTGCTTTTTGAGATCTGTCATGGTTTGGTAACTGTCTAGATGTCCAGTCACAACACTAGCATCGTCTATACTACCTTGGCAGGTCAGGCAACCTGTCCTCAAGTTGTCTGTCCACCAGAAGCTAAATACTGTGGAGTCCTTAGGGTTCTCTGAGCTTGGTTGTTTTCCTGCAGACGTTTTGTTACCCAGCTAGGTAACATCTTCAGTGTTCTGAAGATGTTACCTAGCTGGGTAACGAAACGTCTGCAAGAAAACAACCAAGTTCAGAGAACCCCAAGGATTCCACAGTTCAGCCCTGAGCTACATATATTCTCTTCTATTGCTAAATACTGTAGACACCAAGTGTTATTGCTTCAGCAGTCATGCATAATGTCATCTTTCTGATAGTCATATTACACACAGCCCTTTCAGGTTCCCATATTCCCAGGTCTAATTCATCATACAAGGAATAAGGAGCAGCTTCTCCCTCAGGGGATGAGTAGAGAGGATTAAAAAGGTCAAGATGTCAGTTGTGACCAAGAGATCAAAGCACTACCTTTTTTACATGTGCCACATGTGCAATGCATGTCAGAAAGGAGTAGGGCTTCAGTTGCACAGTTGTGGCTCCCATCTTGACTTTTCTGAGCCCCCTATCTACAGACACCCCTATTGTCCCCTCCCAATTCATGCTGTAACATCAATGAAGGTCCAGCTGTCCACAGATACAATTTTGATTTATCTGCAGCAAGGAGACTTTGCTTACATATGAATGTTTCCACACAAAATGGAACACTGCACTGAGGGAATGTAGTCAACTGGTCCCTAAGGCAGTATGCAATGAATGCATAAATCTGAAAGCCAGCAGCCATCCAGGGTGTCTGCTGACTGTGGTAAAAAAAATCATCAGTGATGGCCGTGATGGTGCAGTCGAAGCTCTGTGACACACATAAAAAATGGGCTGAGCTTCAATTGCACCGTCATGGTTGCTACCTTGACTTTTTCAACCATGCTCTGTGGACACCCTTGCCCACTCCCACCCCACAATAAAGACAGGCAATTGAATTAAAATCTTACCGTACAACACCAAAATGAGACAGCACTTCCTCCCAAAAAAAATCTAGGAAAGAAAATATGGTGGTTTGAAACAGCCATTATATTCCATCCCACAATGTCTTTTAACAAATTGTTTGTACTGAAAAATGTATATCTTGGTGGAATTGGGGTGTGTGTGTGTTTGTGTGTGTGACGTATTTTCCCCCCTTCCTTCTTTGCACTTTGCTGGATTGTGTTACTGGCAAAATGTTTAAAATAAAGAATTGGCAATCTTTCATATGAATCTCCTAGAATTTTGAAATTGGCAAGGAAATAAATGCAAAACAAATGTAAGAACAAGGTTATTCAGACCAATTCAAATTAAAATCAATTTATACAAACTTCAAGGACATGTCACCATGAATGACTGAATTTCTGATGACAAATATTTCTAATATGTGATAAGTTTAGAATGGCCTCATATCCCCCAAACCAAAAAATAACTTTATCCCCAAATGACGCTTTTAAAAACATTTGTGTCTGCTTTTGAATAAAGCAACTTTGAGCTTTTTGTAAGATGTTCTAATTCAAGAAAAGGACAAAAACTCCAAACATAAAGAAACAATTTCCCAGTTGTTCAGGTTTAAAAATAAGCTTGGACAGAACTAGACATGATTTTTTTATCTGTTAAAAGCCTGCTAGAATCACTACCCTTTCTTCAAAGAGGAATTTAACACTACATCTCACTAAAGCCTATGCACACAAAATTTACCCTGTTTATCTATAGAGATACTGTACAACAATGATGTAGCACCATTTTGAATTTCTCAAATTTTAAACATTACCTCAGAACAGATTTTTTTGTAAAAACAAAAAAGGGTTGATTTCAATTCTCTTCTCACCAAAATAACTTCAAATCAATCTTAAAATATAATTGAAATGAAATCATTTTAAGGTGGGCATTATCGGCTGATAAAATGGATCCTCCCAATTCAAAACACAGCTACACCCCATTTAAGATGCAATGTTTGTATGTATTTAATTGCACACCTTCATTAATGTGACTGCACCATTCAGAGAAGCTAACAACGGTCAAAATGAATCCAAATTAAAATCTTTTAAAAGAAAAGCAAAAACAAAAAGAACTAATCAAAACGAGACCTAACTAAAGCAGGCAGATGCAGCAGCTGACATATTAAAAAAAAATTACATTGTCTGTGGAACAATGCCTCTCTAAGTAGGAAAGTCTTAACCAGTTGGTGACAAATTATCAGAGATGGTGGCAGATGGTGACAAATGGCATCCCAAGCCACGAAATTGCACCATTCTGGTCCAATTATCAATAATGCTAGTTGTACACTAAAAAGACCAAGCAGTTAGTTTGTACACTAAAAAGACTCTGGAATAGAGTGCAGTCCTATCCTCGTCTATGTTCTTCCTGACCAGAAGCACATCTGTCTTGCCTTAGGTTGAAAGCTCAATCCTCAAACTTATTTTCATGCTCCTACTTACAAGTAAAATATTAATATATTATTAATATAGCATCTCTCTTATTCATTCACAAAAGGAATGAAGTATTGACCACATTCAGACAATATGCCTGACAGAATCAGCTGTTTTGGGGCCAACTGACTCATCTCCATGCAGGGACACACAGAATCATAGGTGACTCAATCTTTTTTTTTAAAGTCCTCCCATCCACCACCAAGAAGGCTGATGTTCAAGCACTTTTATTTCTGAACTAAATAAATAAATAAACAACAAATAAAATACTGGTCCAATTCAGATTGGTGGCACTAAGGACAGGATCTGATGAGCTTATCCACTCCCATTCTTTTCTGCCCCTTTTCCCACACACACATGTAGCAGCAAAATTGTATGACAAATAAAATAATAGAAGAGATAATGTCCCTTGGAGCCCAATTTTTGTAAGGCCGCTGTAGGAATTTGTCTCCATTTCAGAGCAGTTAAGCTTCTCAACCCTGTTCACACAACACAACTTACTGAGGAAAGTTAACTTACGGCCAGCATATATATTACAAAAAGAAAAAGAAAATAAATGATATTGAAATGACAACATACTGTATTAATGGACAATGCGGCCATACAAAAAGCATTTTATCAATATTATTCCAAGCTGTATAAAGGAAGTGACATCTCTCTAGAGAAAATGGTTGATAGCTAAGGAAACAAAATTTACTGAGGATTACAGAGGAACAGAGACAGATTATGAATTGACCTATAACAATAAGGGAAGTTTCTGAAGCTATAAAAAAGATTAAACCAGGAAAGGTGCCTGGACCAGATGGATTATCAGGTTTTTATTATAGATGATTTGAGGATGAACTTTTACAACCTTTACAAAACACGATGAACTCTGTCCTACAGGGAGGAAAGATGCCAGAGAGTTGGAAAGAGGCCAATATAGCATTAATACCCAAAGAGGGACAAGATTTGACTTTGGCAAGAAACTGCTGATATAACTATCATGTTAAGATGGGAGAAATTACAACTGTCATTGCTGGGGAGAATTTCTGTCATAAAAATAAATGTCTTGCCTAGAATGATGTTTTTGTTTCAGACAATACCTGTTTTGACAACTGATGCATCATTTAAACAGTGGCAGAAGGATATATCTAAATTTGTGTGGCAGGGGAAAAACCCATGAGTTAAATATAAGGTGTCACAAGATGCAAAAGAAAGAGAAGGATGGGGTTTACCTGATTTGAAATTGTATTTTGCAGCTTGCTGTTTGGTTTAGATGAAAGAATGGGTGCTGCTGAGAAAAGGTTTTTTGAGTTAGAAGGACATGACCTGAGATTTGGGTGGCATGGATATTTGTGGTATGATAAAGTCAAGGTTAATGTGGAGTTTAAAAATCATTATGTTAGACATGCCATATTGAGAATATGGCATAGATACAAACCCAGGCTGTCCCTGAAAACACTTTTGTGGCTCTCAGCACAAGAAGCATTTTATAGACGAGAAATAATACGCAAACATAAATGGCTAATTTATCATGAGATACTAGAATTTTGTCAAGGGGAATATAAAATAAAATCAAGAGAAGAACTGGTGGCAGAGGGATATAGTTCTTATTTAGTTATTAGAAAGATTTAAAGTAGACAAAAAAGTCTATGGTTTTGAACATTGTAAGACTGTGTTTGAAATAGAATTGTGTACAAATGATGAACATGTAATTGCTAAAATGTATAAACTTTTATTGAAATTTGAAACAGAAGAAGAACAAGTGAAAGAATGTAAGATAAAGTGAACAGAAAATTTTGGTTATATTATACAGATGGAATAATGGGAAAATATGTGGTTGAAAGGATTGAAATTTACACAATGTCACAATCTCAAAAAGAATTTTTATAATACGATGTACCATTGGTGTTATTTCACCAGAGGAATTGTCTAGAATGTATAAAGGCACTTCAAATTTATGTTGGAAATGTGTACAACAAGAAGGGACATTTTATCATGTTTGGTGCACATGTAAAAAAGCTAGAAAATTTTGGATTCAAGTACACAGACTAATTCAGAGGATTTTAAAGATTAATATACAAATGAGACCAGAGGTTTTTCTTTTGGGATTGATGGACAAACAGTTGGGAAAATGTCATGGAACTTTGTTTTTGTATATGATAATTATTGTATGCACAAAGATGGAAATATTCGACACTACCCACGAGGGAGGAATGGTTGGTGAAGATGATGGAACTTGCTGAGATGGCTAAATTGACTTCTTTGATCGGAAAAAAGACATTATCTATGTTTATTGCTGACTGGAAATCCCTTATGGACTTTTTGCATAAAACAAAAAAAATGAACTTATGATTTATGGTTTTGATGATTAGACAGGATAAATTATAGAAAGAAGTTATGCTATAACCATAGAGAAAGAGGTAAATTTATAATTGTACTTATAACTGCTGTAAAGAAGATTGGAAACTACTTCTTTGTACCTTTTTTCTTTCCTTTCTATTTTCCTTTCCCTTTTTCCCCTTTCTTGTACTTTTAGCTTTCTCTTTGACTCCTTTCTTTTTTTCTTTTTCTTACTTTATATTAGTTTGTATTAGTTTTTATCTTCCTTTTTAAAAATCTTTAATACAATTTTATATATTTATTTATATATATATAAAATTTTATATAAATAAAGGTTAAACGCTTTTAGCCCAAAATATAGCTCTGGGACTATTTGAAGGTAAATTAATATATATTATACATACATACATACATACATACATACATATGTATGTATATATATATATATATAATTTACCTCCAAATAGTCCCAGAGCTATATTTTGGGCTAAAAGCGTTTAACCTTTATTTTACAAGATTATAGTCAGCTCCTATTGGCAAGGCACACTAAGTCCTGGTGACCCAGTTAATTATGTTGTGCAAAAAACATTATTTATACATTGTTCCAAGTCTGATCTCTAGTTGTAACGCTTTTTGCCCCTAGAATTAATTATTGCTGTGGAATTTTGAACTAATCTGTACCGTTAAATGGCAAGTAGTAGAAAGCAATTTGAAAAGCCATTTGTAACACAAGGGAAGTGAAGCTGGTATAACCGATGGCTCTAAGCAACTGCCCAGTGAACCCTGAAAGACAAAAGTGTAAACATTATTTTCAAGGACTTAAAACATTTCTGTTCCATCCCACAATCCCAATTTTAAAAATAAATTGCAAGAGAGAAGCAAAATCCTACAATTTAAAAAGTTGACTTGTAAATCACAATGGCACTATTTATGCGAGAATAAATATCTGCCTTCCAGAATAGGACTGATGACAAAGGGACATCTAGCCAATTAAAGACAAGTGTGTGTAGATAAATAAAATTAGTCACAGATTTTCAGACCAATGCTGAAATAATGCAGTGGTTCTTAAATCATGATCCAGAGCATGTTGTGGTTCCTTAGAAGTTTTCTCAGGAAATGTTCTGAGGCAAGAGCAATAAGTGCAGATCAGAGCCAATAAAAATGCACGTCCTCATGCTATCGATGGCTTCTGCCATTTATACAGAGCAACAACATCTGCATTCAAATTTACAAAGGATACTGCCCCAGAATCCTTTGCAATGCTCCACTATACCATAGCAGTCATACAAGGATTCCACAGGCAAAGGGCAATCTCTGAAGATAGAAAGTCTGAGAAAATATGAAGACCCAAGAGTAGACAATATGTTGAGAATCAAACATTTTGGTCACCTAGACCCCATATGCTAGATCTTCTGCCTGCATATGTTTTCTAAGACAGATGTGTGGATGCAAACACAAGGATTAAAGTGCAGCACATTCCCTTGAAAGTTATTACTATAAACGGAGAAATAATTTGTATTATTTCTGACACTCAGGACATATAGAAAGATGATTTGGAGTTATCGCTTAATATCGCTTTTTTTCCCCTGCTTTACTATCTCATCTTTGTCCTCATGTATGTGGGAGATATAGAGGAAAAGAAGGAATATCGCATGTTTACAGGTTACAGGTCTTCATTATTTCAACATCCTTCAGGCCAGTTAAAATTCAGTTATAACTGCCCACTTAGCTCTTGATAATTTTCATTATTTTCCTTGCCATCTTGAAAGTACAAAGCAGGCATGGTTTTTCACATATCTAGTGGCTGATACACAACTCTGCAATTCAACTCTATTATTTCTGCTTCTGTTTACTAATCTGAATCACCCAGCAGCTGTGCACGAACGACTTGACAGCTTGTCTCATTTCATTCATCTTTCTAATTGTATACTATAATTAACCTGAGTGCACCAATAGAAGCGAATATGTGTAGCTCAGGGTTGAACTGTGGAGTCCTTGGGGTTCTCTGAGCTTGGTTGTTTTCTTGCAAACATCTTTCTGTGAAACATTCAGTGAAGATGTTCGCTAGTCAGGTAATGAAACGTTTGCAAGAAAACAACCAAGCTCAGAGAACCCCAAGGACTCCACAGTAACCTCAGTGCAGTTCAACATGCTATAGTCAACATGGTACGGTCAAATGCGTTGGGACGATGATTCCTAGAATTCCATAGGTATTGGGCTGTTGGCAATACTGGCTGTAGAACATGGAGGTTGTAATCCTTACATATCTGGAGGGCATCAAATTAGGAAAGGGGGACCAGGATTTCGTGGATGTTTGCCTACCTTGCATCGTAGTAGCATTTGGCCTGGGGCACAGTGGCAGAATTAGCAGGAAGATGAGGTAGACCAGAGATAGCGCATTGTATCTGAAAGCTATAGCTGTGAAAATAGCCAAACGTTATTCTAACATTGTGCAATTTTACTATAATACCACTAATTTATCACATAGTAAATAAGAAACATAGGAAGTTAAGGCACACATCTTGTCTTTTTAGCTAATGTTTGTTTGCTCCAAAATACTCTATGTTATTAGCCAGCTGCTCATTTTCTCTGGAAATGCAAAGGACTTCACCCAGATTTCTCCATGCCAATTACATGTAGCCAGTTCAGGGGCAAATGTCTCTGAAATGGTCTTTGGTTATCTAAAACTATTAGGGCTATTTTAAACAGTTGACAAATGAAAAATATCCAGTGTGGAATATATTTAAGAGATATTGATTAATTTTATAGGTAGTTAAAATTTAAGCAATGTTAAATATACATGAGAGCATACCTTGTCTAATAAGGCTTACAGACCCATCTTACGCTTCTGGAGAATATTTATTTTATTTATTCATGCTTTTAATTAAATTTTAATTTATGGCTTTCTTTTGTTCCCTGCCTCCCTCCTTCCCACCTTCCTCTTTTTATATTGCTCACGTTTTAGTGTAACTGTCAACATACCACATAATTAGTTCTTTGGCCCCCCCCCCAATTGCTTGTCTACCTATGACTTGGGACTTTTTCCATGCAAAACATGGGTTTCACCATGCTGTAGTTCTTCTTCTGAAGTTTTTGCTTTAACCGCAGACCTGTGATTGCAATTAAGCCTTTCAGACATTTAAATACTGGCTGCATTTTTTCTTTTTGCATAAAAACATGGGATATCCCACTGAATTTAGTTGGACTTCCGCATAAACATGCATGTGATTGCACTCATACAAACAGCTATTTTCTAGCAATCCTGAGAGCCTGTCAATTTGGTTATAAAAGGTAAAGTCTTCTCCAGGTTGAGTTGTCTCTGATGACTGCATGCCATGTTGTTTTCTTGGCAGCAGTACAGAAGTGGTTTGCCATTGCTTCTTCCTGGGAAGGTCTTGCATTAAGCCCTGCGATTCCCAACTAGCACTAATCAGATTAACTAACCGGTACTTACTAGTTTAGTCAAACTCAACTAAAAGCTGTATCCACCCTTTTATTATGAATTTCTTGATTCGTCTAACATTTAGAGAAATGTACTTGCTTCCTCTTATCAAAACAAGACCACAAGCCTACCTTTTAATGGAACTCTAGAAGAGTTTGTAAATTTTCAGTCTGAAGAAATATACAGTACTTCCAGCCAGCTGTTCCTTCTGGGCAAACATTCCAGTATCACCTTCCATTTTGTTTTCTTCTTCCACTGACACTAAATATTTCACGGCTACCGAGCATAGTTTGTGAGATATCTGTTGCCTTTTTGCCTATTATATGCTTTACTACTCTGTTTTGTGTGTGCTGTATTTCCTTTCTATTTTACATTGTAGTTAAAATCAGGTACCTTCAAAATCACCCTCTGGGGTTCCTTTGCATGACAAATAGCATATAAATATATATTTTTAAATAAATAAATACAAAACGTTAAGTCAAAGCAAACAGCCAATTCTCATCCTTCTATGAATAGATCTAATTTCCTTCTCCTGTCATTTTCTGCATCTCATCTACATATTCTGGAACGTTTAATGCTTTCAATGAAATTGATTTTTTAAATTTCAGCTATGATAAACAGAATCTTGAAACTATTAGAAGCCACAGTCCTTATCTCCTTGATCTATATTGACATTAATGAAATTTCTTTATCATAAATAATTTGAAAGCAGGTCAATCATAACTACAGTCTCATATCGATTCAATGAACACAGGTGATAGAATCTAGAAGGAATCAAGAGAGTTTCATTGATTTCTACAGAAGAAATGTAAACATGTGCATTGGCATAAGATAATATTACAAAAAACCCTGTTCAATCTTTGACTGAATTTGAAATTGAAGTTCTTTCATTCTTTTCCTAACTCCACCCTAATATGCACAATTTTATTTTCCCTATGAGCTTGATAGAACATAAAGTTTTTAGATGAAAATAGAAATGTCTTACCTGCTAATAAGAACAGTGGCAGTCCTAATCTGAAAACTAATCCACAGATTAAACTGTTTTCCATGATCTTCTTGTTTCAGCATAAAGTTGCAGAATCAGGAGAGATCAACAAAAGCAGGGTATAGCATGAATGGCCTGGCTTACGCAACTTGGCTAAATTAAGACACTTCAGAACAACCCAACCTCTTTCCACTGTCTGTTTCACTGTAAATGTGAACTCTCCACATCTTTTAAAACCTCGTTCCAAACAGCCTCAGTTTACTGATCAATTACTCTGTATTAATTTTTTACAAAAAGTAAAATGAAATCTGGTGAATCTCCAATAATCTTCATATTGTGTAAAATGGGAAATATTGATCCATTTGGCTTTCCTTCTCTGACTCTGCACTTTAATCCTATTTTTTCTTTGCTGTCAAACAAGTACTCAGAAACCTGGCTGTTGGATCATCATTGATCCTTTTCCTTTTTCCAAGTTCTCTTCATTTGGTTCCTTTTCAGATCCAAGTAATCCACTATAGCAATATCAAATGGCTGTGGAATTACTTCAATAACTACATGTTTTTGGTAATCCCTTCCTTTACCTCCATTTTAGTGTGAAATTTCTTTAGTCATTAAAAATCTCATTTACCTGTCTAATCTTAATACAATTAAGAACATCCAGTTCCAAGTCAGTTTTGTTCACACCCGTGAGTCATAACCTGAGTCTCATCCCAAATTTGCTTCATTCTTACAGGAACTCTAAATAAAATATTTATTCCTCATAATACATTCTATTTATATAATATATATTTATTTCTCATAAAATTTGGTACTGTATTGAACCCTATAAAGATATGGGCATATGATTTAAGCATAATAGGTCAGAATTAAGTCTTTACTAAATATATGAAGCACATTGGATTTTCTTTGGTAACTGATCTATTTACAAAAGTTTATAACTCATCTTATCCCTGAGACTCCAGGCAGTTATTTCATAAGGTTCTGGTGGTATACACTCAAGATGTGAATCAATATGAGCAATTTTATCAGCAAAATGTTTGGCAAACTTATCATAGCAGCCGACAAGGAGAACTTTTGATCTGACCATAGTTCAAGAGAAAGTTGATGTCGGAAATACTGAAAAAATATTTTAAAAATGGTAGGGCGGTAAGTATAGATGGCATAACTAGAGAAATGATAAAAAATGGATGTGATTTGCTTATAAAGTCACTGTGCAACTTTAATACATTTCCATCTGTGCCTCACAATTGAAAGAATGCTGCTAGTCTTTTCCTAGATAAAGAATAAATGAAATTAGGGGAATTAGTTTGTTACGTGTGTCTGGTTTGGCAGAATTCTGACTGAAAGGGTATGAAAGGTAACACTAGTAAAATTTAGAAAGACCAGTGCAGCTTTGTGCTGGGCAGGTAATGCAGAGACCAGATTTTTATTTTTCTGAAACCATGGAGAAATATATATTGGGAAGAAAGTTTTTTGACTGAAGAAGTATGCTTGTTCATTTAGAGAAAGCATTTGATAAAATGAATAGGTTTGAATTATAAAAAGTTTTGTGCATTGATTAAGTTGGGTTGTTGAATGTAATAAGGGCAATATACAATAGGAAAAAAGCATACGTGAATGGAAATAAGATAAAGATTTGGGATATCTCTTTGATTGTTTAATGTATTAATGTATTTATAGGCAAATGTGTAAGGAAAGCTTGAGGTAATGTCAGAGGTATATTGATTGGCAGAGAACCTAAATGATTTGCAGCAAATGTATGATACAACAAAGAGTATGAAATTGAAATGAATGTATCCAGGACCAATGAAAAATGAATTATTTCAACATATGCATAAATAGATTTAAAAAGCTAGAGCAAATAAATTAACTGATGCAATGATAGAATATTTAAAGAAGATAGGAAAAAAGGTGGAGAAATTTAAGATGTACGAATACTGCTAGAAATATAGTAACATTAATACTCAGTAGCAAGGAATTTATTTATTTGTTTCAATTTTGAGGCTGCCTGACTCCGCAGCAACTCTGGGTGACTTACAATTAAAAATTGAAAAGAAACAACATACATTTCCAGTGCAAACCTAGGCATAAAGAAGTTCCTGCTCTGACCAATTTAAACAATTATTTCCCGCTTTTGCCTTAACTAGGTAGTCACTGCCCTAGACACTTAAGCGATGTAGTTAATCCTTACTAATATGTAAACTTCCCTTGCTGATTTCTAAATATGTAATTTTTTGTTCTATTTTTCTAATGGCTTAACGATGTAAACTATGCAGCTATTTCCTGATTTATTTTCTCAAAAGCAATCTAAGCGACTCCAGAAGGGGGAGAAGAGGTTCAAGGACTACAAAACTTGTCCAACAAAGGGTGCCCATTGTGGGTGGATTTGCCATGGCTGACCTCTCCCGCTGCTCCTCACATCTACCTTAGTTGGTTGAGAAAGGAACTCTCCTATGTAAGTATCCAGAATTGATCAATAAAGCTTTGTTAATTTTGTTCATTCATTGTTTAATGTCATCCATTCCTTTTTCAGAATCCAAACTGCAGCTGCCTCAGCCGGCCACAGGTGCATAAGAAGTGTATGCAATAAAACAAGAAGAGAAAGGGTCAAGTGCTGAATGAATGTGGACCGAATACAAAAGCAAGTGTATTCAGGAGGTTTGATCATACTAGAATGAATGATTGAGTTACAAAACAAATACATGAAGGAAGAGTGGATAAATGATGGTCAAGCAAAGAAGACTGAGAAAGTTATATTTGGATGGAACTGATGAAATCCCCCAAAAAAGGAAAGGTAAGAAGTTTAAAAAACAAAAATAAATTTATGAAGCAATTGTTGAAGCAAGGATAGTTTGCAAGGATAGAAAGGTATTGTCAGCCCTTCAAGGTAGGCCAGACTAGGAAACCAAAGCCATGCAGGCCAATACTACTCTTATTATAAGGTTATAGTAACAGATTCTTGCAAGTCTGAATGTGCTTCCCTCCTCCCTCCCTATATCTTCATGAGAACTAGGGAGGGTCTTGTCTGAGGCATTTTCTCCGGTTACAGTTCTGCCCCAGACTCAGGTTTCTTTTATCAGGCATTGTCATGATAGTGGCTCTTCCTCCTGTCCCTCAAGGTCATTCCTTCCTCCCATTACAGGTATGGAGAGGTATAGTGATTACTAATTAGTGATTAGGCTTTTAGTTTCTTTGTCTAACAGTTCCTTACTTTTTTTTCTGTATGCCAAATAATGTTGCTTAATCCCAAAAGGAACAGATTGTTGGATATGTGCGTTTGTATATACCTCAGACAGCAAAAGTGAAATGTATTAGGATGAACACTAAGCCAACAGAATCCAAATTCTGTCTGAAAAGTTCAGCTCTAGTTATTGGCTGTGGAGCTTGCAGACTGCTGAACTGAGAGCCTGAAAGGCAAAAACATTCTTGCCTTCTACCATTGCAACCACATTATTTGCCTACCAACTCTGGGCTATTGCCATACCAAAACTGGGCACCAGCTGGCAAGGTATGGTTCTCTTCTCAAGTCGGATTCTGGATGGTCAGAATTTTTCCATTAACTGTTGTGACATTTTGCAAAGACTCCATGAGTTGCTGGTATAGCTACCAAAGGCCCAGAAAGGCCCAGAGATTTTGATTGCCCCTTTCTTGGCCTCTCTGACCTCAAAAGCTGTATCTAGAATTTGCTCAATAATGGAAGTTTGCTCCCTGCCCCAACCTCATTCTGAAGGCTCTATCTGTCACTGTAAAAGTGATTTTATTAATAAATAAAATATAACCACTCAGTAGGTTTCCCCAGCACATTATGTCAGATACTGCAGGTAACACAATACATAACATTAAATAAAATAGGATAAAAGCTTCTATGCTTAATAGCAGCAATTAAACTGCACTGTAAAATAGAAGGCACAGTTAATAGCCACAGCAGTAGTACTACATTGTAAAGTACAAAGTAAATGCAATTTTAAATTACTATTTTATTTATCATCTGGACAGAGCAAAGTAAGCTTCACGGATGGTTCGGGCAAGAACCATTCATCTGGACAGATTGACTTGTCTCAGACACTCCCATTTTAAAAACCACGATTTTAGCTGGATAAAAAAGAAATCCCAAGCTTCTTAAAAAGAACCATTTAAAAATTCTTCCTGAAAAAACACGCTACTCAAAATAGTACCTCCGCTGTACTCCTAAACAAGGTTGTGCCTTAGACACTGGTGCCTATAGCAGGCAGAGGGGAATAGTTCCCACATAGATCTCTTAGAAACAGGCTGCATGGTTGGTAGATGTGGGTTATGCATGGAGGCTAGATATTTTGTTAGGTACCTCTGAGTAAAGATGAGCCTCAGCAAATGTACACCATGTCAACTTGTCACTGGTAAGACTCCCTGGTTCTTTCGAGGATATTCCTGTAATCTCTTTGATCCCACCCACCCATCTTCTCTTTGTAAGTCCCTCAATCCTGCCAAGCATAATCATTTTTCCTAAAATGAAGACAGCAGTTTCAACAGCAGCCACGGGAGTCTTGCAAAAGTTGAAATGATTCAGAGAGAGAGACTTTGTCTGCTTGCTTGTTGCAAAGCACCTCTTTCAAAAGTGGTACATAGCCTTAGCAATCCTTTCATCTCATCTCACAAACTTCATTTCTAGCATGCTGTTCATCTTTGCTATTATTTATAATATTTCCAATCTGCTCAACCTCTGGAATCCATTAGAACATCTAATTCCCAGAATCCTTCAAAGAACCTGATTTGAAATTATTCACTATATGTACTAGCGGGTCTATCTCATTTCCTTATGTCTCACAAGGAGGCTCCAAAGAGCACTTTGTGTCTTGTCAGGAAGATGGCTGACATGGAAATATCTGCCTTGGCAGCAATGTTTTGGTAGAAAGCATTTTTGATAATGGAAGTATCTCCATTAGTAAAACATTGCACGTCAGATTGAGAAGTATAGCACTTAGGATATAACTGATATAGAAGGAAAAGTACCATTTTAAAATGGAATGGAAAATAAAGGTGCTGACAAAAAGATAGCAAGGCAAATGAGAAGATGAAGCACCTCCCTTTATGGAGAACAATAGATGGGACATTCAAAAGGATTAATCTGTCTTTCCTGAGGAATTATCACCTTGATGTTAGCATGGATGTGCACGGCTCCATAGTTTCAGTGATCCAAAGTACAATGTTGGCAAGAGTGCAAACTCCTGGTAGTGTCACCCTTGCTGATAAGGTCTAAATGATAGGGGTGAAGCTAAGAGTAATTCACAATGAGGTGAGAAAAGGTGAAGTTCTGCAACTGTGTGAATGATCTCCAGAATCAATCCCAGAGAAGGCCATAGCGTACACCTTCAAAATTGTTACTAAGAATACAGCTGGATGTAGCTAAAATTTGTAGATAAGTTTGGATGCCAAATGATGAGAACCCCATCATGTCAGGTTCAGCCCAAGAATAGCAACGAGGCAATCCAGTACAGTTCAGTTCCTTTATTAGCTCGCACCTAATAGACAAAATCTGGCCAGACTAAACCTATGCTAAAGCAACTAGTGGCTATAACCCGTGAGACTCTAGGGAGGGGCCAGCCTCATCCTCTTCATCTTCCCACACTCTTGCTGTGGGCTGAGGAGGTGCTTGCCCTGGAATGTCTCTCCCCCCTCCTGACAACCGTGAAGTTCCATTCCAGAATCTTCCCTGCTCATGCCATCCATTACAATAATCACAGATACTCCTCTAGTTACTGAGGAAGGGTATAGAACTTTTGTGAGTAGATCTACAGATGATGAGATGGTCATATTAATGCTGCAAAGGAAGCATGGTCACTAGTGTTCTTTGATTAATATGGATGCCATATAAATTCACTAAATAAATAAATAAATAAACAACAATGTCAGCAGTGAAAAATAATTTTTTCATTTTATAAGAAGACATAGGAACATGGAATGTGAAAAGCATGAACCAAGGAAAATTTGACAAAGTCAGACTGGAAATGAAGCCTACTAAATTGGAGATTTTAGGAGTAAGTGAACTCAGGTGGACTGGAATGAGCTATTTTAAATCAAATGATGATCATGATACGCTATTAAGGGCATAAGTCTATGTGATACTCAGTAAGGATATTACTACTGTAAGTATGTGCTTGGCTGTAGTCCAATAAATGACAGGAACATATCTGTTAGAGCTATTGGATATCTGATGAACTTCAGTGTTACACAAATATATGTTTGTCCTACAGATGTAATGGTGAAAGACACAGAGGCAAATTGAAAAAAATGCCAAATACTTAATTTAGTATTACTGTATATATAATTTTTATTAAGAATTTTGATTATAATAGTAAAATCAAATACAAACTAAACTTGAAGAAAGAAAAGAGAATAGAGAGGAGTAAAAAGTGCAAGGAAAAAGAAAGAAAAAAGAAAAAGAGAAGAAAGAGAAAAGCAAGAATATAATAAAGAAAGAAAAAAGAAATACTGTATATAAAGAAGTGACTTCCAACCTTCATCACAAGAAGTACTGTATAAACAAATTTAGTAACTCTTTACCCTCTCTAAAGTTACAAACATTTATCTCGTCATCCCATATCCCATCTCTTATCTATAAACAAATCCATAAAATATCATCTTTTCAGTCCTGGTGTCAGGAGAAAGTCCAAAAAAAGTAGTCAGAAGTAATAACATATCTTATTTTAACCTTGATCAAATAAATTAACTTTATATTCCTTCCTTTTACTAAGTCTTAATCTTTAGTTCATTCAAATATTGTCACAGAATTTGATTTCTCTTCACGTCTTCTTTGTCCCATCGCACAGAGTTCTTCAAGGCTTTAACAAACCTTTTTTCTAAATCCAGTAGGAAAAAATTATCCAGGTCACTCTCTTGGCTTGTCATTTGTATTTCCCTTTTAAATTTTAAAACCTAGCCAGTTTCTTTTGTAGATCCAGTGAAACATCCTTTTCTAAATCATTCTCTTGGCCTGTTAGTTGTAAATCCATTTTGATACCATCTGTATTTTGTCAGATAAAATTTGTTCTACATCTGACATTTCTTCAATAGAATCTTTTGGACACAGTCTATCCATAGAAGCAGACATCATTACGGACATTGTTGATATCGTGGCTACTATTTTCTGATTCCATTCTTCAAAAGTCTCCTTCAGTATTTTTATTGTCATAACCATCTTGCAGGCCTGTATATCTTTCCTCTACCTAAAATTTCTAGTCCCCTCTAGTGTCCAGTTTTTGAAATTATGAAATTATTTATCTATGTTACACCTTGTAAAAACCAAAACAGGATCTATTTCCCATGAGAAGCTGCTTGTACTTTATAATTAATTCCAAAACCTTATTGTAAAAGTTTCCATAGTCCAATTTTATCTGGACCCTTAGTCCATTCATAACTTTCTAAGATCAAAATCTTATTTAGCTTTTTGCTATTTATTTCAGATTCTTTAAATTCTTAAGCTTATATTAAAGTTTTTTTTCATTCAGGATTAAAGGCAGACTCACCTGGCATCTTCAAACTTGTCATTCTGAAGGTCTCTAATAGCTTAGACATAGTTAATGAGCAATTTATGAAAGTGGTTAGAAAGTGAGGTTTGAGAACTTAGTGTCCTTTAAAAGTGTCTGCTGCAGTTGCAAGCAAGATGGCTAATTCTGTCATCTCCTGGCACTCAAACCCATGGAAAACTTCTGTCCTGTGGTCTTCTTGCAGGGAGCAGCCACCAGAACACATGTGGCCGATATCTGGAGAGGTTCCAAGGGGCTGATCTACTCTACCTTCGCAGAGATGTCTTCAATTCACCATACCTCCCCGGAAGCTCAGAATAAATGAAGTACTACTAACAGTGATTAATGGTGGTTGGAATACAAAAGTTGGAGAAATGGAGGAACCTGGGTTTATAGGTACATTTGGAGTGAATGAAAGAGTCAGGAATGATATTAACAGAGATTTCCAAACAGAATTGTTTGTTTAATACCAACACCTAGGTCAAGCAACAGAAATACAGACTCTATGTGTGGACATCTCTGGATGCCCAACACCAAAATCAAACAACTACATAATAAAAGACAGAAAATGGAGAAATGCAATCTAGTTAGCTAGGACACTTCCACGTGTACGTTATGAAACAGATTGTGTTGTCTAGCAAACAGGATAAATTTAGAAAAAATAAAAGAATATGTGCAAGCAAGATTTTACCTGGAGGACATACAGTCAGAATATAAGAACAATGTAGGGAAAATACTTAATATACCTAACCTATGCAAAAGACAACTGGAAGAGGTATGGGAAGAGATAGAAAAACTAAAGCAGAAAAAAATATACCTAATTCTCAAATGAAAAAAGATCCAAGTCATTTTCAGGACCAGAAAAATGGAGGATAAAAGCCCTGGTCAACAAGGAGGCCATACAATGACTGAATGAAGAGGTCAACTTCAAGCAAGAATGGACAAACGTATCAATCAAGAATGTCAACAGATAGAGGAACATAAGAAGAAAAGGAAAAAGGGAGATATTTTAAAGAAGATCAGAAAAATCACAGGAAAATTTACAGCTAAGGTGAGATTGCTCAAGAGTAATTTCAGAAGAGATTTAATAGAGGCAAACAGAGTCAAAAGGAGATGGAATAAATATACCAAAAAAAGGTGAAAAATGATAGTCAGGAACAGAGTGACATACAATAGATCAGCTATTGAACAGGAAAGCACCGGGTGCAGATAAAATGTTTCAAGCTGCAGGATAAGAACAATTAAAGCAGTGGCACCAGGAACATGGGTGCAAGGTGGCTGCGGGCACAGCCCCTTTCATACGTGTAGTGACCGTGCCTGCCTCCTGCAGATTTTGGCAGCCTTCTCCAGACGCCCATGAGTTAAGGGACCAACAGTTCTATGGCCTTTCTCCCACTGTTTTGAAGTTGCTGGCAGAAAATTTTGCCAGCATGAAATTTGCTGTCCTCATCACCAACTCCTGTCTTGCCTGTTCTAGTCTGTTCCTTCGTCTTCCCAGAGCAGGCTACGATCCTGATCTTGATTCAGTTTTTGAGATCAACCAAAGTAGGCCAGGTGCTGCCATCTAGCTGGCTCGCCCAGAATATTTTTATTTATTTATACAACACATTTATATAGCTGCCCATCTCACACAAAGTGACTCTGGGTGGCATACAACAGTTAAAATAAAATTACAAGCGAATAAAAACAGGCATTATAAAAAGATAAAAAGTTATTATGAGAGTAAAAACATTATCACACATTTTAAAACATTTAGATTTTAAAATACACAAGCCCCATGGAGAGAGCAGAATATCAGTTACAGCAGAGCCATCTGAGAATGTCTCCGGTTCCCAAAGACCCCCAGGCCTGATGACCCAACCAGGTCTTGAGGGGCTTCCTAACAACAGCAGGGAAGGGGCGAGCCTCACTTCAGGGGGGAGAACGTTCCACAAGGAGGGAGCCACGACAGAGAAGGCCCGCCTCCTGGGACCCACTAAATGCAAGTCCCTGCATAGCATCCCTTCCCGGCTGGATCTAATGGGATGGGCTGATGTGAGTGGGGAGTGCTGGTCCCTCAGATAACCCAGCCCCATGCCATGAAGGGCTTTGGCCTCAAATGGCAGAAAAGGTGATACTGGATCACAACTAACACACAAGAGTGGCAGTGGCTGTTTTGTCTCAGGCCCTGGGATATGCAATCACTGCCTTTACTTGTGTTGGACTTCCCCCATCACAAGAGTCCCAATTCAAGCATAGACCTATAGATGGCTGCTATTAACACTTTTTCACAGGGTGGTGCAGCAGTTCAGCTTCGAAGGCAAAAACTGTTTTGGAGCACGCGGGGATTCTCACACAGCATCAGTTTGCAACTTTTTAAAGCAGCCTTCTCTTTCCCAGGGATTGTGCAACTGTTCCTTGCCGTTGCAGGGCAATCCCAAGAAAAGGGATATCTTTGGTTCAAAGGGTGCTTGAAGAGCACAGTCAGGAATCCTTTTAATTAACTGTTCCTGGATTTCGGCATTCATCATATGTTTTAACTTTTTTGTATTTTTGGTTGTTAATTTTGTTACTTGTTTTGAGAGCTTGTCCAATCGGAAGGGCAGGATGAAAGTGAAACAGATACATAAATAAATGAATATCCTGAATGGGAGGACTTCAAATTTATGTTGGAAATGTGAACAACAAGAAGAGACATTTATCATGTTTGATGGACATGGAAAAAAGCTAGAAAATTCTGAATTCAAATACATACTGATTCAGAGGATTTTAAAGATTAATATACAATTGAAACCAGAGGTTTTTCTTTTGGGATTGATGGACAAACAGTTGGGAAAAAAGTCATGAAACTTTGTTTTTGTGTATGATAATTGCAGCGAGATTATTATATGCACAAAGCTGGAAAGATTTGGCAACACCTACAATGGAGGAATGGTTGGTGAAGATGATGGAACTTGCTGAGATGGCCAAACTGACTTCTTTGATCAGAGAAAAGACAATATCTACATTTATCGCTGACTGAAAATCCCTTATGGACTGTTTGCATAAAACAGAAAAAAATGAACTTATGATTTAAAGTTTTGATGATTAGACAGGATAGATTATAGAAAGAAGAGAGTTATGTTGTAACCATAGAGTAAGAGGTAAATTTATAATTGTACGTATAACTGCTGTAAAAAAGCTCAGAAGCTACCTCTTGGTATCTTTTTTCTTTCTTTTCTATTTTACTTTTTCTTTTCTTTCTTGCACTTTTAGCTTTCTCTCTGATTTCTTTTTCTTTCTTTTTTTCTTACTCTATATTAGTTTGTGTTAGTTTTTTATCTTCCTTTTTAAAAAATCTTTAATAAAAATTATATACAGTATATATTAAAAAAGAAAGAAAATCTTTATTGGACTCAATGGTGACCAAACCAGCATACAAAGGGGGGCAAAACCTGGCTTTCCTTCCCAGTTTTAGTCCCCCTTTTGTGCACTTTTTAAAGCCTGTCTTTTAAAAATTAGGATTAATGTTCTTTCAAAAGATCCTAGGATGTCATGTCCTGTAATTTGAACATCACATTCACTCGGGAATAAGCTAAATTGAACTAAGTAGATTTGAAATTGTGCTTACATCCAACCCATGGTTATCCTGTGCACATTGGACAACTCATTCCTACATATGTCTAAACAAGTAAAATTTCCTTGGTGATTCCATGGATTCATCCGCATTTTCTCTAGGCAGCAATATGGAGGTGATTCACCAATTCCATCTTTGGGGTGTACATCAACCACAGTTGTATCTGACTGAACGATGTAGACCCAAGTAAGTGCATTGGGATCATAGCCTAACCCTAATAGTTTAATAATAAACAAATTCAACAGTATTTACCCTTCTGGAGCCTGCTGCCTTGTTGATGGAAAGCTTTGCATTTATACTGATAGAAAGTATTTCCTCTACCTTTCTGGCTTCCCCCTCCAAATAATTAAAAGCTCTTGTTTCTTTGCATTCTGAACAACACCAACTTCCTGTTGCATCATATTTCTTGGTAAATTGTCTGATCGCAAACTACAAGATCACTCTTCTTCTGGTGCTTCTAAAACCCAAAGAAAGAGGAAAGAAAAACATGCTATTAATACGCTTCTGCAAAGCTATTTGCTTGACCTCTGTAGTTTCTCCTTATGTTAGAAACTCATCTCTATAGTACTGATTAATCATAGTATGATACACACAGAAGTGGCTGCCCGTTAGATCTTTTCCATGGAACTGATATCATTCGCTCAGTTACTGTGGCACCAAAGCATGGTATTCTATTTATCCTCTCAAAGGGTTCTTACAGATCCAACTTGCAGTGTTTTATTGGCTTTGATAGGATTGTATTGATCTATTTTAAATGTCTAAACCTCCTGTTGCATGTTGGTTTGCCTGTGAAACTTCCATCCTCCAAAATATGGGAGAGGGTAGGTATTTTACATAAGGCTTGGTTTCTTCTATCATTACTATGATATATAATTTATTTCTGCATTTCTACTTTGAGCATAGGCTCAATTTCATAGCTAATCATCCAATAGGTGGGTTCAGGCTCACTGTTTCCCTATCACATTTCTAGAAGACCACTCCTCAAATGTTGTTAGTATCTAGAGCAGTGTTTCTCAACCTTAGCAACTTTAAGGTGTGTGGACTTCAACTCCCAGAATTCCCCAGCCAGTTAGCAAGGTTGAGAAACACTGATCTAGAGACTAAGACCAACGGTTTCTCTTCCTCTGTCTCTCAGACCCCAACTGCAGTTAACCCAGCTTGTTTCTGTACTCAATATGCTCCACAGCCCAAATTAGTGCATTCTTCAGAAAAGGGAGAGGTAACTCTCTTTCCAAAAGGCTATTTTCTCCAGAACAGCCCATCTTTTGAGAGACATCTCAGTGGCTGGGTGACATTACTCTAGCTAAAATATTTTGGTTAGTTTGTGGTTCATTATGGTTATAGTAACTTATAGCATCTTCCTAGCATCACTCAGTCATCACTGAAGTGACATAGAGCCTGTTTGTTTGATTGATTATGAGTCATCAGTTCATTGTCAATTCTTAGTGACCACACAGATTTTCTCCATAGCGATCTATCCCTAACATGGTCTTCTAATGGTGCACCCATTGCCGCTGTAACTGAGTCCATCCACCTTGCTGCTGGTTGTCCTCTTCTTTTTTTTCTTTCCATCTTTCCCACCATTAGAGACTTCTCCAGAGTTAGATCTTCACATAATTTGAGCCTGGCCATTGATGCCTTGAGGGAGAACTCTGCGTTAATTTGTTTGATGATCCATTCGTTTGTGTCCTGGGCTGTCCATGGTATTCTCAAGAGTCTTCTCCAAAATGAAAGTTCAAAAGTGTTAATACTCTTCCTATCCTACTTCTTCAAAATCTAACTTTCCTTTCCACAGAGTGTCACAGGGAATACCATTGTTTGCATGTAAAAAGCTTGCTTACATTATGGTTATTTTGGTACAGTGGTGGCTGGGTGACTCATGATGCTCTAAGTCACTAGTAGAGAAATGACCATAGATAGATAGAATATAGAATGTCTTGTGGATACTCACTGTGACCTGCAGTATATTATCCTTTCCCATGCATAATCCAATGAGCCAGGAACTAACACATTTTCTTTTTCATCACTAATGCAGAAATGACCTAAGTTGCACAAACTCAGCCAGTTTGGCCATCTTAAGCTTCAATGTGTAGTGGAAATCCAGGCAACTGGGATAGTCAGTAAATCATAGTTTAGTAACTTACAACATCCAATGACAAAGTAAGATATTTGATCAAGCTACTTGAACCATCAAGTCTGTCCACAGCAGTCATTCTGGTTTCTTTAAATTGTTCCTTAGCACGAAGCTAAGTCAAGAATGACTGAAACAGAAAGAATACCTGAAAGATCACTTAGATCAAGCCCAAGGTTGTTTACGATCAATCTACCATGTGGAGACCAATTTGGAAATGACTGATCAACAGAGTCCAAAGACTTGTTGAAATAAAATTGCTTTAATCTGTTAAATATCCTCAGGGAAGAAAATAGAGACAATTCTCAAACAGCAAGAAGCTTGAGGGTCTGGATGCTGTCCCACCATGAAGAAGTGTAGATCAGTGTTTCTCAACGTTGGCAACTTTAAGATGTGTGGGCTTCTACTCCCAGAATTCCCCAGCCAGCATGGAAGTCCACACATCTTAAAGTTGCCAACGTTGAGAAACACTCGTGTAGATGCTGCAGTCAAAGAGCAGACTATATACCTAACTGATCATGGCAGATTGCAGAAGGTAAACAAGTCAGCCTTGGTTAGTACTTAGATGAAGGAAACCCAGAAGTGTTGGCTAGACCTGGCAGTTGAAAAAATTTCCTGAAAGAAGGCAGTTGCATATGATTTCTCTATTAATGCTAAGAAAACTGCATAAATTCAGTCAACAAGAATTAAGTTTTGGGGGGTTTCTTATATTGCACATTTTGAGGGTGAATTTCAATGCAACTAGCTTTTCTATATTTGTAAACTTTGTTTAACTACTTACATTAAAGAAAAATTAAGTTGTTGGGGTTGGGTGGGCCAAAAGATTATTACATAAATAAAAAAGTTTTTTTTTTAATTGCCTGGATTTTGAGGAAAGATTTAGAAATGGATATTGTTTTAGCAATATCCAAGACCTCAATCTATAGACAGCCTCAAAGTTCAAAGGAATGGTCTTTTAAAGACCAATTTTAAAGGGCACAAACAAAATTTAAGTATAGACTATTATTATAGATGTATCATTTATGGTTGGAAGAGCAATTAAACTTTTGTTCACTAGATTTGCTATACATCAGCTAAAAAGTTTTGCCCGAGAGATTAACCATGATTGTCTCATTGAAATCAAAAAGGTCATTCGTCCTTAATGCTGCCTTAATTCAGACTGGCTGGTGCCCAACTACGTGCATATATTTATTTCAATAACTCATTCTTCCCTCGCGCCAAGTTGTACTTAAGATCGTTGCGCGCGCTCTTGTCCCTTTCAAAAGTGCAGCAACGAAGTTAGTGCAGTAGACCGGGAAGAAAAAGATGAGAAAGGAGGGAGCAGCAGCTCTTAAAAGTTTAAATAAACCTAACGAAAGAAGCAAGAACAGTGTCACGGTAGGAAGTGACTTTTCGCCCTTCGATTTCTTCTGGAGAATACGGTAAATTCGTCTCAGTCACGTGTTTTGCGCTCGGACACACACACACACACACACATAAACTAACACCCAAATACCCCCACACACACACACTTACGCTCTAATTTGAAAGGGAGGAAATATGAACCAAAGAGGACCAGGACAAAATGCGTCCCTGAGATCGGAGGAAAACTTTCCACCCCTTTGAAAGTCGCCAAAGGGAGGATTAGCGGAGACCGCTGAAGCCCCCTTAGCGCGCGCGGAGCGGGTCGGGTCGGCAGAAGGCGCGACCCTCCGTCGCTCTCGGGACCCCTCCCGCGCGCCGCTCTCTCGCCCCCCCGGCAGCATGGGGATGTGCTACAGCCTCCGCTCTGGGAGAGACCACCTGCCCGTCCCCGCCTATCCCGCAGGCGGAGACGCGCCGGACCTGCAGGAACGCAGCGCCGCTGGCGGTCCGGCCGTGCGAGCCGCCAAGGAGAGCAGCAAAATCAAAGAGAAAGCGGATCGGAAGCGCAGCAAAAGCATCGACAAGTCCCTGAAAGCCGAGAAGAGGGAGTACAAACAGACGCACAGGCTGCTGTTGTTGGGTGAGAGCGAGCCGTGCGGGGAGGTACCGGTGGGTCGTGCGTGGCGGCGGCGGCTGGGTGCGCGGGCCGTCGGGGCGAGCAGCTTGGCTTCCGTCTCCGAACTCATCATCTACCTTTATACCTCACGGCACCCCCAACCTGGCGCCCTCTCGACGCGTTGGGTTGTAGCACCCGTCCCCCTCGGCCACTGCGGCAGGGATGGTCACAGGTGTAGCTCACGACGCCTCGAAGGCGCCACCTGTTTACCTTGTTTTTTCCCGCCTTTCTTTGCTTGCAATTCAGTTTTCTCCTCCTCCCCCCCCTTCTCTGGCTCCGAGGCCGGTGCCACATCAGACAGGAATCTCACTGTGCAAAGGGACGTTCTCTCCTTCGGCGTTTGCCTGTTGTGGGGTCGATATTAATATTGCTGGCGTTCCTGTTCCCTAACTCTCCCCCCCCCCCCGCATGTACACGCGAACTCCAAGACGTTTTGCAAAGACGATCCGGAAAAGGGAGGGTTCCGCTTATGTCCGAAAATTTGGGGGCCATAAAGAATGCTGTTGTTGCAACACGACTTTCTCCCGCCACACCCACGCGAAGGGGTGTCTCCGTGATCAGTAACTGAAAGAGTAGAGGATGATTAGCGCAGCCTACCCCCTTTAGGGCCACGTGGCCGGGAGGAGGGGAGTTGCCCCGGGACGCAGCTGGGGGGCGCCGGGTTGGGGAAGGTTCAGCTTAGCTGTTCAGAAAGTAACGCAGTGGATGATTGGCTAGGTTGCCTCTGGAGAGCGGCTGAAATCTAGAGACAGGAAGAGCTGTTGCCGGTCGCCTTTCCTTCTGCAGCGCCCGTGGGGATGTTCGGAGGGAGCGTGGCTTGAAGGAGGGCGACCTGGGCCGCCCGGAGTCCTTGGGAGTCGGGCGGCGCACAAATCAAATCAAATCTCAGAGGGAGAAAGGTTTTCTCTTGAGATCCACGGAGAGCCCTGGTGTGTGTTGGCAGTTGCTTCCTCCAGACTGGTGAAGTTGCTTCTTATGAAACGCTTTAATGGTTTATCTTGAATTAAAGCCTAGGGAGAGGAACTTTTCACCCCCTTTCCTCCCTGGCTCTGAGCGCCTCCGTGTTAGGAAGGAGCTAAACCGTGATTCCTCTCCCTTCTTGCTGATTATGAGGATCTGGGTGGGAATGGATTACAGTGATTATGAAAGGCAACCCTGCATTTTTCTCCTAATCTTTGCCAAAACATCTTTGAGTGGATACTAGAAGGCAATATCTGTAGCTCAGGATTGGACTGTGGAGTCCTTGATGCTCTCTGAGCACGGTTCTTTGCTTGCAGACATTTCGTTACCCAACTAGTAACATCAGTGCCAGTGAGGGTGGGCTTTGCTGCCTGTTTATATATACAGGTAGTCCTCGCTTAACAACGGTAATTGAGACCAGCAACTCCATCGCTGTTATAAAGCCATTGTTAGGCAAATCCCGCCTGATCACAGCATCCCCCAATCACGTGATCGCCATTTATGACCTCCTGCTGGCTTCCCCAGTGACTTTACTTGTCAGAAGCCGGCAGTGAAGATTGCAAATGGTGGGATGTTGTGACTGTCATAATTGTGATCCAGTTGTCAAGTGCCCAAATCACAATCACGTGACTGCGATGGCTGCAACTAGGAGGAACGGTCATAAGTCCCCTTGTTCAGTGCCATTGTAACTTCAAACGGTTGCTGAATGAATGGTCACTGAACAAGGACTACCTATAGTATCTTGCCCTGACAATTTTGGTGGGGGCATGCAAGCTACTATATATATACAGGCAACAAAACCCACAGGCAGCAAACAGGCAGCAAAAAAATTTATAACAGATTGCTGGGTCCTCATTGTATCATATGATTCATGTTAAAGGCCCTTCATTTTCATAATGAAAACAGTTAATATGAATTATGTTCTTCATATTAAATTAAATTTATTTGCTCTCTCTATTTCATTGTTTGCCAGTATCAATCAGCCTAGCGTAGCTTAAGATACATAATCTTGGTTTCGCTTAAGCTAAGCAGGGCTGGCCTGGTTAGCACTTGGATGGGATATCACCAGCAAATCCCATTGGAACAGACTGTTACCCTAAAGCAGTGTTTCTCAACCTCAGCAACTTTAAGACGTGTGGACTTCAACTCCCAGAATTCCCCAGCCAGTATGGGGAATTCTGGGAGTTGAAGTCCACATGTCTTAAAGTTGCTGAGGTTGAGAAACAGTGCCCTAAACTGAGATTTTTTTTTAAATCTTCCAGAATAAGCTGTTTTTGTATTGTTGCCAAGAAAACAGTATAGGCTTGTCTGTGTAGCCATGGGGAGTCAAGAATGACTTTAACCTTTTACTAAAAACATTTTCAGCTTTTACTGCAGATCAGTCCTAAACACATATATTTATACATCTTCCTACTGACTGTGCTAGTGGGAGTTAAAGATCCTGATCTGGGATCATTTTGCTTATTTATTTAATTTTTAAAAAATTATACCACTCCTTGATGGCTTTGAGTGGCTTACAAATGTACAAGAAAAACAATGTGAAAAAAATAGGCCTCCAAATCACATGTTTGGAAATATGGTAGGACTATTGATTGATTATGTGCCATGGAGTCAGCATCGACTCTTGGCAGACCACATAGATTTTCTCCATATTTAATGGTTAATATTAAATAAAATATTACTAAATATTTACTAAAATATTAGTTTTATTAAATGATTTGGGTAAGGCTAGTGGCCCTGGGTAATAATTGTCATTCCTGAAGCAAAATGTGGCCCTGTGCAGCAGAGTATTGATGCTACACCCTGAAGATCTGTGTTCAAACACCTGGCAGATTTTGTAGGATACGGACAGGCAATCTGAATACTACAGACAGTCTGAGAGCACATCTCTTCCCCCCTTGCCTTTACAGTCCAAGAAAGTAGGGAGGGTCCCTTCTGAGACCTTTTCCATACTCCCATTCCTTCTGTGGGCTAAGCTGCCTCTTATGTGACAGTTGCCTAGTCCACGGCTCTTCCTCCTGTCTCCCACGGTTATTCCCACATACCACACAAAGGCCTTCTGTGGGGTTTGTACAGCATGTGATTCCAGTTCAGAACTGGAAATCTGTCTTCATAGTTTTCATTTATGAGGCACTGAAATCTTGAAAGAGCTCCCCAACATAAGAAATCATATATTTTTACCATTTACTTGTGATAATGCATAAAACTGTGCAGTGGTGTTCACAGGGAGAGGAGAGGTCAAAAAAGGCAAGATGGTGGAAGTAGCATCATGATGCTGGCCCCACTTATACCTGTTGCAACCTTGTACCCTAAGCTCCACCCCTTTTAAGCATGCATGTGACCTGACACACAGAAAAGGGCTTGCATTATGATGCTGCTTCCACAACATAGACTTTTTTGACCCATCCACACTCCTGATGCTGTTGAATAGTACCTATTTCCTGAAAAAACTGCTTCCTTCTTACATATATATAAAGAGAAAAAGAATGGTTTATTACAGTCATAGACAGCACAAGCAAAATATAATTCCACAATACAAAAAGTTAATACAAAATCAATAAAAGTGCTTATAAATATAATGCATAAACAATCAACTGAATAAACAAATATGGCTAAAATAGGTGATCAACAGAGCCAAACAAGAAATATCTCAGAGCTACTTAAAGGTTGTGCCGTACTGTATAGAGAGTGGAGCAATATTTAGCAATGTTCAGCAAAATAGAGTCAGATTGATCTGATGATAACAACTAGAGGTAAAAGGAGCCAGAACAAGCAGGACACTGACTAAAAGTGGTGATAATGCCTCCTCTGATATAGATAATACTGATCTATATACACCCCAGTGACTTCTAGTAGCTTCCTGTGTTCCTAAAGGTAACTGGACAGACACCATTTCATCTCCCATCCAAGGCTTCTGGAAGCTCATATTTCAGCCAAAAGTGAAAGACAGGGGCATATGTCTCATTTTAGAGCACATGCATTACACATAGAAGATCCTATGTTCAGCCCCTGGCATGCCCAAGAGGGGCTAGAAAATTTGGGGGAATTGTGGTCAATCATTGTAGACAATACTGCTGGGCAGGGCTTGGGTTTCGTTTCCATAAGGAACGTGGGGCACAAATGTAGCATACATCTGTGACTCTTTAAAGCAGCCACTTCTTTTCCCAGCATAGTATAGCCATGTCTTTTCCTGAGATCATGTAGCAGCTGTAGAGGACTCTACCTTTTTGGAATCAAATTCAAAGCCCCAACAGACAACAGGGGCCTGGATGAGCTTTTCCTGTGTCTTCTGCTACCACGTGTACTGATCCAAAAATATAACATGAGACCTCTGCATGTGCACTCCTCTTTTGTATATTCTAATGAAGTGCTTCTCTTTTCTTCCTTTCCATTCATATTCATAAAGCTGCATTGTGGATACAGAACTGAATCAGTCTGAATGCCAGATGTGGGGCTCCACCTAGCCAGAGCGGGAGTGGGCAGATGATCTCCAGGCATGGAGCTTTTGAAAGAGAAGCCCCACCCTCTAGCATCATCACTTCATTTCATTCAAAAGAACTAGGAAGTGATGCTGTTTGCCTCCTCCTGCATGCAGAAACCCTGTACTTCTTCACCAGAATATTGTTTTTTCTTCAAAGGGAAAGAACGTAATCTAGCTAAATACTGACTTGTTAGCTTCTACGATGGACAAAGATGTTGAATGTAGCAGCCTTGATGCAGGCTTGTCATGTGATGATGGAACATATCTTGTTTATTTTCAGTTGGGGCAAGTTTTGCAATCTGCTGGACCAGTTCCTCTCCTGTGGTTTGGCACCAAGCCTTTTGGAAGGCCTTGTAAGACAAGGCTGCTGAAACTTGGAAATACCAGCAATTTCCAAGCAAATGCTGTCTATGTTCCCACCTGTCCTGGATACTTAATGACCTCTCCATAAAGTTCAAAACAAAAGGCCCTAGGGAAAGGGAGAGGCTTCATCTTCTTCAATTTGTTTAAGTCTTCTGTTTGTCTTCACTGATAAAAAACAATTTGGAGAATATATGTCAGTTATTTAGTTATGTTGCTTGTATCACCACTATTTTGCCATTCTGGTAGTAGCTTAGAAGAGCTACTGCATAAGATTCTCTGTTGTGTTATCTAAAAAGGTTGCTAACTCTGTCATAGTTTGGGAGGATGGATCTGATTTCCAGCATAAACAAATGGCTATGTTGACTTGGATTGTAGGGAAGGTTTTTAAGACCAGTGCATTCCCAGATTAAATCCTGGTCTACTTAACAATACACAATGATAACAGGAGAAGAAGAAAGGTATGTGTAGTCTTATAACTACTTGGAGTTAATAGATTGGCCATCAGTGATCATGTTTAGTGCAACTTAGAGATGCTGAAGTTATCTAAAATACATTGAACCACAAATTTATAGAGTTTGAGGGAGCCATTTAGGCCAACCCCTTGCTCACTGTAGGAATCTTCCCAGCAGATTATTGTCTAGCCTCCACTTGAATACATCCTTCTGAGTAATTGATACTATTGTTGAATTGTTTTCATTTGAAGTCACTTGTCCTGTACAGGTACTCCTTGTTTAATGAACACTTGTTCAGTAACTGTTTGAAGTTACGACAGCACTGAACAAGTGGTACTTATGACCGGTCCTCAAAGCTGCAGGGTCCCCGTGGCCATGAGATCACAATCTGGGTGCTTGGCAACCAGCTCACACTTACAATGGTTGCAGCGTCCCACGGTCATGTGATCGCCATTTACAACCTTCCCTGCCAGCTTTCCACAAGCAAAGTCAATGGGGAAGCCGACAGGGAAGATTGCAAGTCGCTTTGGTAAGTCACTCGCACCCTCCCCGCCTGGCAGCAGCCCCCCCCAACCCCCCCCCCGTGCTTGCACCATACCTCATGGGCCCCTTGCGCACCCTCCCTGCCCAGCAGCAGCCTCATAGGCCACTTGCACACCCTCTCCTACCTGGCAGCAGCCACCCCCACTCCGTCATGCCACGCCTAATGGGCCACTTGTACACCCTCCTTGGCCTGGCAGCAGCCACCCTGGCCCTGCTGTGCCCCCGCTGCTCCTTATCTGCCTGCCAGCCTGCTTGCAAGCCACCTGGGACTCACAATGATCCACAATCCTCACTTAATGATGGCATCACTAAGTGATGCGGTCATGTGACATCACACTTTATGACCACATCACTTAGCAACAGAAATTCTGGTCCCAGTTACCATCATTAACTGAAGACTACCTGTAACTTAAATCTAGTATTTTGTCTCCTGCATTCTGCAGCTCTTGAACAATTAATACCTTTCAGTTTTTGAAGAGAGTGCTAACATATCTTTTCTCTCCTCTACTCAATGTGCTCTCCTCAAGGCTACTCATGTCCATATTCTTACGTCTTTCTCCACTGAACTTAATTTCTACTCCTCAATGATCATCATTGCATCTGAAGTTGTCCCCATTTGTTTGAATCCTTCATAAATTGTAGCAGGGTCTGACCAATGCAGAACAAGTGGAACTATTTGGAAGCTACATGAGTGTTATTGATGCATCCAAAAATGTCATATGCAATGCAAAATTCATCACTTCAGGACATTTTTCCAACCTATCAACATAATTTTGAAATGTATTTTTGTTTTCTAGGATATTAGCGGTGTAACCCAATTTTGTGTCATTTTTCTAAATGTCATGAGCATTCCTTCCACTCTTCATCCAAGTCATTAATAAACACAGACTCACAGAGTCATAGAATTGGGTATGCCCTTAGAGTCCATCTAGACCAACCCCAGTAGGATTCGCTGAGTATCTCTGGTAGATGACCTTCCAGCTTCTGAAGATCTCCAACAAAGAAAATCTCACCACTTTATGTAGCAGCTTGTTGCACTGATTGACAGTTTATACAGTCTGGAAGTTCCTCCTGACATCTAGTATGAACCTCCTCCCTTGTAGTTTTAACCTGGAGGTTCTGGTCCAGCCCTGTAGGGCAACAGACAGTAGATCTGCTCTCTGTTCAGTGGGACAAGTGTTCAGATATTTGAAGACTGCTACCATATCTCCCCTCAATTGTCTCTTCTGGAGGCTAAACATACCCAGACACCATTTGGGTAGCTGTTCTCTGAACTCCTCCAATTTTGTCATTGCCAATTTTTGAGCAAGACACAGTATTCCAACAAATTACTTGAAACAATTATTTGCTGTGATCCAGAATCTCTGCTCCTGCTAATGTACCTTCATATAGAATTTGACTTTTTATCAACTGTTTCATGCTGCTGGCTTGAGTTTAACTTGTGGTTGAGAAGGTCATCCAGATCCTTCTCACACGTATTACACCAAGCCAGGTCTCCCTCATCCGATCCTTGTGCCTTTCACTTTTTCTAACCAGATGCAAAACTTCACTTTTCCCTTGATTAAATTCCATTCTGTTCATTTCAACCCACTACAAGTATTAATCATTTTGAAGCCTCTCTCTTTTCTTTAAATTATTAGCCAGACATCCCTTTGTGTCATCTGCAGACTTGATAAGCATCCCCCCAACTCCTTCATCCAAGTCATTAATAAAAATGTTGAACAGCAGAAGCCCAGGACACCCCACTAGATACTTCCCTCTAAGGTAAAATGGAGCCATTAACAACCACTCCTTGGGTTCTATCATTCAGCCAGTTGTGAGTCCATCTAACAGTAGTATCATTTAGCTTGTTGAAGAATACAAACCTCAGGAATCAATCTTGTGATACTCCATTCAGTATCTCATTTCAGTTGACAAGGAATGTTTGAACGTGGTTTTGAGTCAGTAATATCTACTTTCATGCCATTCAGCCTATACATTATTACTTTGGTATTCAGAATATTACGTTTTGCTGAGATCAGGATATATTACATTTATAACATTCCCATAAAACTACGGATGTTATCGTAGTAAGTACCTTAGAAAATGAGTTAAGACCAGACTTGCAAGAGTTGTTCTTGACAAATCCATGCTGTCTACTGCTAAATACTACATTATTTTCAAGGTGTTTACAGACTGAACTCTTCATGAAGTGCTTTAGAATTTTTCTAGTTATTGATGTCAGACTGTGTGCCTTGTAGTTCCTTGGATCCTCTGTTCTCCTCTTCTTTAATACAGGGACAACATTTGCCTTCCCTTATTTATCTGGCACTTTACCATTCTCAGGATTTTTCAAAGATAATGCCTAAAGTTTCAGCCAGGCTATCAGCATGAATTCCTTCATTACCCTAGGGTACAGTTTATTTGGCCTTGGAGATCTAAGCTCCAACAGAGCAGATACTCATTTACCATGTTTCTTTCAGTCTCGGATGTCAATCCTGCTCTTCACAGTTGTCTGATCAAACATGTACCCTCTTGCTTAAGGAGCTGAGTTGGAGTAAGAGTTGAGTAGCTCAGCCTTTTCTTTGTTCATGATTCGCATTTTGTTGTCTTCTCTGATATTGGTAAATGGAGTCTGTTATCTTCTTTTAACTTTGAACATATCTGAAGAAGGCCATCTTGTTGTTCTTAGCACTCATCCTTGATGACCTGTCTCTCAGCTCTTTGTATGGACATATTGGCTTTTTTCTCCTGTTTTTCATTTTCTTCCTCATTAGAATTGTTTAGAAATATACATTTAGGATCCCTTTTATAATAATTCCCACCCCTCAAACTCCTTTTCCCACAAGCTTCTCCTGCCATAGCATCCTGCTTATTATTGTTCTAATTTTATTAAAATCCACTTTTTTGAAGTCCAGCATACACATTTGATTACACTTAGTTTTTATTTCCCTTGAAATCAGTATGTTCAACTTTACACAATCACTTTCTTCCAATGTTACTGCTATTTCTAATTCCTCAACTTATTCCAATTGGGAAATATCAAAATTTGTATCCTCCTCCTTTTTCAAACAGGTGACAAGAAAAAAATGATAACAAACAAAAGTGTAGCCGTTAACAAACTTGATTTCTTTTGGAAAGAGTTACCAGTTCTGTGCTAGAAAAATCCAGAGAGCCATTAGAAAGCAACATGAAGTTGTAGTTATCTATACCTTTACTACCATTCATACTTGTCCAGATTTTTGCAACCCAGGTCTGGTAGGCCTAGTTGTATAAAGTCCAATAAAAATGCTGGTCAGTGGTGGTATGGATGAAGCTTGGTGGTGATATTCCCACACTGCATGGAGAAGTTCCCATTTAATCCCCAGCATAATTTTTTGACAGAGAGAAAAAGAACTTATCCTTAAACTTCAGAGCACAAGGCTTCAAATTAGAGCATTTACAGTGACTTTATATATTTCCTGGGCTGTCACCAGTCATATATATAAGTGGTTTCAACCTCCAGTTGGGTTGGACTACAATTTCACCATCTCTAGCTAGCAGACTGTGAAATGCTGACTTAGGGACTCTTTTGGTAACATCCAAAGAGGAATACAGAAGAAAGATAGCAGCTGTGGGTAGATACAAGATACCATTAGCCCAAATTTCCCTCCTCAGTATATTAGTTTAGGTATTAACATTTTTTCAGTAGTATCCAGTGCTGTTGCATGTTGCCAGCAAATCCCCCAAAAATGAATGTGGTGTTGTAGATTGGGTTTGAGGATGAGGGCAGACTCGGGCAAAAGGTAAGAGAATTCCTGTCACTAGGGATGATGATGTTGATGACAATGCATTAAAAAAAGGTTTTGAGATAAGTAGTTAACCAAAAGCAGAAAATCCAGCCACTTCTGCCAAGGTAAACAATTTTCTTATCTTACTGTACCCTTAGATTTATGACACTGTGCCTCATTCCCATGGTTCTTTTTTCTGTACTACCTTATAGTATCTTATATCTTATCCTATCTCTGTATCTTATCCTATCTCCTACCTTAACTCCTTAATTTTGGCCCTATTCTTTCTTTTACTTACAGTACTTTTATTCTATCCCTGACCATTTGTGGGCCTAGATTAGGTTCTTTGTTCTTAGGTGTTGCAATACAACATCTGAATTTGTAGTCAGGAGCTTGGCCTGCTTGTGGGTAGAACCTTGAGGGTTTGCACAGACCCCTTTCTACTCCTGCTTGGCCTACCACTCTGGGCCCTCTTAAATGACTGCCAGTGACCTGACCTTTGTCTGGAGTGGTTGTCACCACTTTGAGCACCTTCTTTTGCCAGCATTCTGAACTTCACCTGGTGAGAGCTGGCATTCTCTAAGCAGCTCCACCACCATTGCTGGTCTCCACCACTGATGCCACTCTGCTACTGCTGCCAACATCCCTACTCTCTTCTTCAAGGATTCAACTCTTTCTCTCTGTCTTACTTCTTGATGCTCCTTTCTGACTCATCTTTCTACCTTCTCTTTTCCTATGACCCTATCACACTGATGGGAACAGCCAAGCTCTTTTTAAAGATGAAGGGGGCCTTAAAAATAAAGAGGGAAGGAGGGGCATGTTTTCACCACCATGCATCCTTCCTTCCACATGCAAACTTGCATATAAATGTGTTTTGGAACTGGTTCACATTTTCAGGTCATGAGGCATTCATTCACTTTAGGCATGCTTGTTTTGTTGGTTTTATGTCAAACCCTTTTTGTTCTCCAAGCTGCATCAGTAAACCAACTTCAGTAATTGCCTTAGAAATAATTTTTAAAAGTCTCCAAAGAGTCTGATGTCCACTATAAAAATAAATGTAACTATAATTTAAATTTAAGCCAGCTTTTCCTAATCTGGCACCCTCCAGCTGAGTTAGGACTATTTATTTATTTTATTTATTATTTATTTATTATTAAATTTGTATGCCACCCATCTCCCCTCAATGGGTGACTCTGGGCAGCTCACAGTTAAAATCAAAAACCCCATCAACAATTAAAAATACCCCATAAATAGTTAAAATAAATTAATCCATTAAAAATCAAGTATAAAAAACAAATCCTGTACATAAATACTATAGCTGCTGATGCACATTGAATGGGAGGCCCATCAAGAAACCCCAAAGTTGTAGACTAACTTGAGAAACATCCTGGAAGAAGCAGCAGGAGCAGCAATTCATTTCCATATTGTTGCCAAGAAAACAACCTGTATCTCCATGTAATCACCAAAAGCTGAGTTTAATTTGAGAGAAACATAAATAAAATAATAACCTCTACAAGCAGATATCTGTCTTCCACATGAATCATCAAAAATGTTTAGGTCATCCACTGTTCTTTCTTTTTATTCCCCCTACCCTGCGCCTATTCAATTGATCTGCTTTGTTTGATTTCTGTTTGTAAAGCACACCCTTTGGCCAATGCTAGGAGGCAACTTACAAACAAGGCAAGGATTTGTAAAAACAATAAATAATGTTTTTAAAAACAGCAGTATTGGAATACCTATCACAGGGCACTCAGAAATAATCTTGCATGTAGGGTGAAGGGAAGATATTTTTATGCAGTTTTGCTTTGAATGTTGATTCAGCTCATTCTTATAGGATTGATTTATTAAATCAATTCTTTCATTAAATCACTTTTAATCTGGCTGTAGTGATAGTGTAAATAATACAGAATTATTTTTTATTTCCACAGTATTTTTATAATTTAGATAAAATATATGTAAAACAGCTATTTCCTTCCTCCCTCCCTCCCTTTCGAATTACATTAAAGCTCACCATTTCTCTTGGCTTCTGCAGACACCTTCCAACATTTGGGATACTAGTAAAGGTGGCAGGATGTGGAATTACTGATTTACAATCCAATCCACAAAAATCCAGCCATATCTAGATTTCTGTAAAGGTGCAGTATGGGAAACATGTTCAAATTGTTCTTTTGTTCCTGTGAGCTCTAGAGTGAAGAATCAGTAACCACTTTCACAAACTGACCTTTTTGACTTAGTGTGTCATGAAAATACCATCAACATTTTCTCTTAGTCTCTTTGCAGCCATGACAGAGAGGGAGGGAGGAAAAGCTGGGCAAGGTCAGGCTGACCCAAGTTCAAGTTCAAGTTGGCAAGGCCCAATACATACAAGTGGTCATAGGTTTGATCTGTTTTTTTATCTGGGGCAGTTGTAATGTAAGGACATTACTGTCAGTCCTTTCTCAAGGTCAGATCACTGTCTGGTTGCTTTTTGGCTTGCTGGTGCTGCCCCCCTCCCATAGGGAGGTTGGATCTATTAGATTGGTCGGCCCCAGGTGACTAATGGATCCTGATGGGTCTCAGAGAGAACTTGGGATTTTTCCTGGGGATCTGATAGGCAGTTCAGCCAAGGTTTGGATTGTTCCTATGCAGCCTCTCCATGTTTGTCGATCCCATAAGATTCACTGGTTTTCTGAGGAGTTTTGGGAGATGAAACAATAGAACAGATGCCTAGAATAACAGTGGAGAAAGACGAAAAGTGAACCTGACTGAGCGCATGTAAGAGTCCACATTGGGGATAACACTGAGTCAAATTATTTTTCTGCTCTTAATTGTAGTGACACTGTTCAAAGTGGCACATTCCTTGCTGGGGAGGAATAGGCCACGAAAGTATCTACAAGGCCATTGTGAGGAATACTGTAGGCATGTGGTCAATAAAGTTCCTTGGATCCATTCTGAAGTATGTGTGGTATGTCCCTTCCTCAGGAAGCCATTTCTGGTTCCAACAGCTCTGGCCAATTTTTATCCAGCCTCCAACCATCTCTTTTGGGTATGTTTGTTGAGATTTGGGTCAGATTGCAGCTTTAGAAGGTCTTGGAAGAAGGGGATTATCTAGGCCTATTTCAGTGTGATTGAGTAACTGTAAGAGAAAGGCATACACTGTTAGCCTGCTCTTGACTGACACCAAAACTACTCAGAGCTGGACCTGGTTAGTACTTAGATTGGACCCTGCCAGAACATGTTGTTGGCTAGACTGGAAGTTGGGGATAAAAGACCCATTGGAAAAAGACAGTGGCAAATCAGTTCCATATTGTTGCCACATCAATTACATAGGCGTATTCACATAGTCAGCAGGAGTTGAGCTCAACTCACAGGACACTTGACTTTTTATCCTGACAATTAATACAATGAGCTAGTTCCCTTTTGGGGATTCCATAGACCCCTAATTTTTCATCTGCCATTGTGATTTCCCCAATTTTCATGTCTTGATTGCAGATCAGTAATTGTTGCTGATCTAGAAATTGTTTGTTGAAGGATAAATTAGAACATACATCTACTCGGGGGAGGTCAATTCTACTTCTAGCAGTTTGGCTTTGTCATCTAGAAAATTATCCTCCTTACTTTCCTGCTTTTTGAAATTTTCAGAGTAGAATGATCAGCAGAAGAAATAATTGCTGGGAAGAGTTGTCTTTTGGTTTTATATATTTCAAAGGAGTGTCATTCTTAGAATCTTCCAGACTATATATCATTACTCTCTATTATGGAACTGTGTGAAATAAAACTAGGTAAAATAGCTCTTGCTCTAAGAGAAAACAATGTAGATAGAAGGAAGAATTTAAAGCTTATAATTCACCTTGGTTCAATGGTAGCCATCACTATTCCAAATACTATATAAAGCATTCAAGCTGGAGGAACTAAAATTACCTTTGCTGTTTGTGGCAGCTGTGTTTTTGGCCAACCAGTGTGCGTGCTTTCAGCCTTATCTTTCAAGCTAAACATGCTAAAAATAAGTTTATGGTACTCATCATAGAATGATTACGTGAGTGCCCATAGAAAGATAACTGAGGGTATGTTTGCATGTTTTGCTTATCACTTGGATTTTTAAATGATCAGTGGATCATCCTTTGCAAGCAAAATCCTATATATTTCTGTTCAAAAGTAAGTACAGTGGACTTACTGATCCAGCTAAGAGTGTACAAGATTGCAGCACTACTTGGTAGTGTAACACATTAATAAATTTACTGATTGGAGATTTTTCATACCTTTATTGGAATTATTCCCACAAGAATTATGTAGGGGTGTAAGAGCATGAAAATGGACACAAACTAGATAAACATTGTAATGAAAATTTAAAGAAAATGTAAAAAAGCGCTTCCATAACACGTGATGTTCAATGTTTCTCTTTCGAGCATTCTAATCGGTTCATTCAAGAACTTGGGGCCAAGAAGGAAAAGCTGCCAATGGCTTAATGCACTTCTCCATTCATAGGGAGTTACTATAGTAGAGGAAGGCAATGTAACTTGGTAAGTTATGTACTCAACCACATGTAGTTAATAATATTATTTGAAATGTAAACTTCCTTGTCTGAAGAATAACTTTTTTCACCTCGTTGAATTGCACAAAAGACACTTCTCTCCCTTCGCCCTCTGAATACACTTTGGCACTGATCCCTCCTGGAAATTATACAGGGCATGTGTCTTAAATGTTGACTTTGATGCCTTGCCTGGTAATGTCTTTCCAAGGAAGTACTGTACTCTAAGAAGGCTCTCAGCAAGAAGCCAAATCTTGCTGTCTGGCTTTAGTTTTAAGAAAAGAAAGAGGAAGGGAGATATAACTCAGAAGATTAGTAATTGAAAATGAAATCTTCCCTTTTGGGTGCTTTGTAAGGGTAGATTTATGCAAGACTTTTTAAAAAGCACTCTAAATAATAGGCAGTGAATCTCTCTGTTGCAAGGAAGTTAAGGATGGGTTAGCTGTGGCTTCTAAAGAAAACAAGGACTGGGAGATGGACAAGAAAGAAGGATTTACTTGTGCAAACCCAGCCAAAAAGCTTTCCTTTGCTTAACAGACTTGTGAAGGTTGTCAATGCGAGGATTGGTTACAAGGTTACTTTTTCATCACCGTTGTAACTGCAAACAGTGCTAAACAAGACAGTTGCTAAACGAGGACTATATAAAAAGGAGACTCAGGAGAGAAAGAAGGAAGAGAGGAAAATATAGTGGCCAATTTTGCTAGCTTAACAAGGAATGTCCAAAGGAGTCTTCTGGTGACTTTCATTTGGTTGGCTAATTGAGGCTCTTGAATGTAGCCCCCACCGCCACGCAACTCCACAAGATCAAGAAATTTAGGATGACACAGAATTCAGTAAGAGACCTTTAATGCTAGTCCGAGGGTAAATACAGAATCTTGGAAACTCTAAGAGGAATTTCCCAGACTCAGTTATAGTGAGAGCCAGTTTGGTGTAGGGGTTAAGGTACCAGGCTAGAAATCAGTCCTGCCTTTGGCACAAAGCCAGTTGGGTGACCTTGGGCCATTTTCTCTCTCTCTATCTGGATTAAATTGCCATTTATGAGACTCAGCTACTGTCTTTTTATCATTTTAAGTCTACTCTCCTTCTTCCATTCTCTTCTCAGCCTCCTCATAATCTCTCACAAGCGCCCATATTTTTTCTCCTTCATGGGCAGGGTATGCTTCTTGGAACCCTTGTCTAGGCAGTGTGCTACTGAAACGGAGGAACAATCTTTGTTTTTTAGTCCCCCCCCCCATTTGCAAGAAACACATTAGAAAATATATTAAAGTATATACTAACGTAAAAGCTTGAATGCCCCGTGAATAAGAATAAGTTTGCTTACCTCTTTTCTTTATAACATATAACATTTACCAATAACTTCCTCAGGAAAACAGCAATGTTTGTAACAAGCCATCCTAGCATCCAAAAAGTAAATAAGTTGTGTTGTTTACCCCCCTACAGACATACAGCCTTGTGAAAAAGAAAGTACACCCTCTTTCAGTTCTATGGTTTTATGTATCAGGACATAATAAAAATCATCTGGTCCTTAGCAGTTCTCAGAAGTAGGTAAATACAACCTCAGATGAATGACTGTACATGCCAAGAACTTCCCTTCCCTTCCCTTCCCTTCCCTTCCCTTCCCTTCCCTTCCCTTCCCTTCCCTTCCCTTCCCTTCCCTTCCCTTCCCTTCCCTTCCCTTCCCTTCCCTTCCCTTCCCTTCCCTTCCCTTCCCTTCAGCATTAGAAATGATCCATTTTTTTATTTGTACCATTATATCACATCTTTCTTCTGTGAGGATCACAAGACATTTCCCAGGCAGTCTCACATGGAGACATGGATCTGCTTCCTTGTCCCAGCACAAGGATGGCTCACTGTTTCCAGAGCACGTCTTCATGCCTCCACCTTCGTATCTCAGCATCCTCTTGCAGCAGAGACCGCCCAAGGACAACTTAAGGCATTGTGGCTCCATTTGGTTCTACTGGTTTCCTGTGGGACCTTCCCCTTGAATCTGGTCCCTGATCTCTTCACCCACCATCAGTCCTCTTCTGGCTGCAAGGATGACTGGAACTCTGGTTTCTGCAGCTGCTGTTATGCTGCCACCTAGTGGCCAAGATGCTGAACAATCAGTCTGTCAATCTACAGAGTCCAAAGCCCTGAAATTAGCTTGTCCATACTTGGCTTAACACCTGTAATGCAACTGAAAGGATTCGTACTTCTGCGGCCTTTGGGATTGGGAATTCTTCACTCACAAACACACACACACTGCCTTAAGGAAAGCAACCCTTACCGTCAAAGACACACAGGTCCCACCACCCAGTCTAGCCCAAGGCCGGGGGAAAGAGCCATGTTTTCAGAGCAAATTTGAATACGGCCAGGGTGGGGGCCAGGTGTATTGGGGGGGGTTGTTCCAGAGGGCATGTGCTGCAACAGAGAAAGTACACTTCCTAGATCCCATCAGCTGACACTGCTTAATGGATATGACCTGGAACATGCCAACTCTGCCTGATTGGACAGGCTGGGCAGAAGCCATGGAAGGCATACAGTCATTTAAGTAAACTGGCTGTATGCCATGAAGGGTGTTATAGGTATTGAATTGCACCTGGAAGCTTGCTGGTAACCAGTGCAGCCAACAGAGCAAAGGTGCTACTTTGGGCTGATGAGATACGCCCAGGTAGACCATATAATTGCACGTGCAGCATGCCCATGATTGCCCGTGCTGCTGTATTCTGGACCAGCTGCAGTTTCAGAGTGGTTTTAGATGGCAGGCCCATGTAGAGCGCATTGCAGTAGTCTATCAGGTGACCAAAACATGAGTGACTGTCTGAAGGGCCTCTGTGTCCAGTAACAGTGCAATTGGCGCACAAGATGGATTTGTCCGAAGGCCTTCTTAGCCACAGCTACTGCCTGTTTTTCAAGACCTGTGAGTCCAAGAAGACCCCCGAATTGCATACCAGTCCTGATGAGGAAAGTACAATCTTGCTCAGGACTAAAGATTAAACATTCCCTGCCCTGGGGGATCTCAAAACCCACAGCCACTCAGTCTTGTTAGGACTGAGTTTAAGCCTGTTCCTCTCCATCCAGTCCACCAAAGCTTCCAGGCAGTGGACAAGACTTTACTACATACTACAATAACTGGTCCAGAATGGAGTGGCACGTGCAGTGTTGGGCGTCTAGGTTCGCCCATATTACATCCCTGTTGCATGAACTGCACTGGCTTCTGTTTTTCTTCTAGGTGCAATTCAAGGTGCTGGTTATCACCTTTAAAGCCCTTCATGGCATGGGGCCCAGTTATCTGCAGGATCACCTCTCCCTGAGAACCTCTGTCTGTCCCACCAGACCTGATAGGATAGGCACACTCCAGGTCCCTTCCCTTAAACATTGCCATCTTGTGGGTCCTTGGAAGTGTGCCTTTTCCATTGTAGCCTCTGCCCTATGGAACACGACTCCCCGAGATCTGACAGGCCCCTACCCTTCTACCCTTCCAGAGAGCACTTACAACCTGGCTCTTCCCCGAGGATTGGAAGAGGGTGAGGCAAGAATATGGATGCATCAGAGACCAGGTTTTTCTATTTTTAGTTTTATTGCTGTTGGTTTCATACTGTTTTATATTGGTTTATATTGTTTTATTGGTTGTAACCTGCCCAGAGTTGTTTAAGGTGGGCAGTTACATAAATGTTTAAATAAATAAATAATCTGGTAAATCTGTAGTTGAGATGGATAATTGGGTATCATCAGTTCTGATTTCCTTCCTCTCCTAATGTTGTGTTGTCGCAACTCCCATATTAATCCCCACAGCAAACCCCTGGTCTTCAGCAGCATTTGTCCGCTGCATAAATACAGATGACTACCAGATGGCAGTCAAGAGATAGAAGACCCCCAATGCTTTGCTGCCACATATTGATTGATAGGTCAGACAATCAACTGGTCGACTCACAGTTCCAAGGAACAACAACAAAAGTTCAGTCAATCCTCAGTACCCCAAGAAAGAAAAAGAAAGAAAATCGCAGCTGCTGGATGAAGTTGGGAGGGGCTGGAAGAAGGAGCCCCCAGTCATGGCCCTCAGAATGTTGCACATTAAGGCTGTAGGAACAGCAGTGCAGCCCCAGACCCATTCTTGGTGCTTGTTACGCACGCACTATCTAGACAGCAACATTTAGAGTGGCGTGATTTGCTTCCAGTTCTAGCACAGGAGAGAAGCATGACAAAGCATCTGTGTGGATGTGGCCTTTAAAAAAATGTCCAACTCATACGTTACACAGAGCCTTTTTGGTGGCACATCTGGCCCTATCTGAACAGTTTTCCCTTAAGGTGCATACAATAGGAATAAGGAAGCAGATGTTTCCTGGGGGCCAAATCCAGCAACCTACCACACCCAGTTAGTTGGATGTTATCGAAGGGCAGAGCTTAGTTGAACAATATCAGCACTGATATTTTTCATTACCTTTACGGCTATCGGGTGTCTGCAAGGTGTGGTCAAAAAAGTCAAGGTGGTATCTGCAACAGTGTGATCAAAACTCCACCTGCTTTTTATGTGTGTTGTGTGCCAAACGAGCATAAAAACCAGGCAAAGCTTTGATGGCACCATCGCGGCTGCCATCTTGACCTTTTTGACCATATCCCACAGACACCACTGCCTGCTAATATAATTTGCCTTTCCTTTTTTCTATTTTAATTGGAAACTCCTGCCTGTCTGTATACAATTTGCCATTCCAACTTTTTATTACCAACATCCAAGGTGGCAAACGTACAATAAAACCAATTATCTTGTACTGATTATTCTCATTAGTACAAAGGAACAAGTAGTTTTCCATATCCTTCCCTCCTGCCCATTTCTAACACATATAGAGACATACTCTGCAACTCAACACTAAGCTGGTACCCAAGGGGTTCCAAAATCAATTAGTCACACATTTCTTAAATTACACCACATTGTAGAGTCTGTGCAGTCTTCCTACAGGCAACTTTTGAAGAAGGCAAGTAATTAAAGCAAGGCAGCAAATGAGAGCTATACATTGCTGAGTTCCTAAAATAAATCTCCTGTTTACATTGAGATGTACTGATGGAGCTCAGCATACACACCCAGGATTCTGGAGACCATAAAATTGCCTTGCCTTTTTAGAAAAGGAAAAAAAAAAGGCTCTTGAAATGATCACAGCTCATAAGCTGTAGGGTACTTATAAATAAAGGCTACATTCAGAATGGGATGGTTTAAATCAATTGCATGTTTTGTATTTCGGCAGTATGCCACATTATCCCATATACTTCAGCTCTCAGTTTTATTTGGCGCAACTAGGCTGTGCTTCTCTGAAGATTCCGTGTATCAGCTGTGGAACCCAGTATCCCACACTGTTTTTTCCTAGCCTTGTGTCACATTTATGGAGAAAGTTGCACACATTGCTCCTTGAAGTTAACTCTCTCTCAACCCAATCTATTTCATATATTCTAAAGAAAAATAGGAGGGGCCCCCATGTACTCCATTTTAAGTTCTTGTGCAAAAGTCAGGATATAAATATATCAGCAAATAAGTATTTATACATGTGAATTCTGCTTTTTCTCCTGAAGCTCAAGGCAGCTTAAATGGAGATCTCCTTCATTTTATCCCCAGAATGTCAATCCTGCATGGTAGGTAGTGCTAAGAGAGAGCGAGATTGACCCAAAGTCACTCACCAAGTTTCTGTGGCTGGAGTGGGCTTGAATCTGAGTCTCCCCAGGCCTGGACGACAGTGTGTACAACTTTGGCTTCCATTCCTGTTTCGCAACATCTTCATTCCTTTTGAAACTAAAATGGGGCAGCTTTCTCAAAGCGGATGACACTGGGATGACAGGAATTGTAATCCAAAACATTTAGAACCCAAGAGATTGCGCAATCCTACACAATCATAAAGATTCTTGTGGCACGTTTATTAACCCATTTATGGTGGCATAAATTTAGTGGATTAAAGCCCTTTCTACCAGATACAAGTTCACAAATAATTTATTTATTGCAAAGCCATAGGATTTATTATCATTCATTCATTCTTGTTAATGCTTTTGGGCTGGTTTCAGCAAAACCCATCAAGGCTGTATCCGAACCACAAAACAAAACCCTAATAGCATCAGAAAATCATTAATCCAGGAACAGCACCATAATAAAAACGTAACAGAAGCAACAGAAAGCCACACACAAAAAAGAGAGTTGACTGAAATGGGGCTTCTGTTGTAACTTTGAAAGGAATGTCTTTAATTTGGAACTAAGTGCCTTTAAGGCAGGAATGAGTGTAGGTTGTCCACAGGGATAAAGATGGCAGCCACAATGGTGCGATTGAAGCTTCACCTCTTTTTTATGTGTGCACCATTGTGGCTGCCATCTTCATTTTGTTGACTGCACCTTATGGACACCTTGAACAAGCAACATGGTGTCTATTTGCACCAATGCACAGGTAAACACTTCCCTTACCACTCACAAATCTCTGCCACACCTGACATTATTTTTAAATGTTTCTAAAAATATTAAAATAGGTGTGAAATGCTTCCCTGTGCAGCTCAAAGTGTTGCTTTTGAGCTTTAAAGAAGTAATTGGGTAGGAAGGAGAGAGATTCTCTAATTTGGTGTTTTAACAAGGATCAGATTTAATGAGGCAAATGAAGGGGTTTTGCCCCTTCTAAATTCTCTGGCCAAGTTAGTCACCTGTAGACATTTGTACCTTCTGCCCAGTTCCTCCTTTGCAATAGTGTCTTCATTTCTTAGAGAATGTAAAATAATCTTTCTTCCTCTCACCATTCTCACCCCACCATTCCCTCTAAGATTTACCTTGGAGAATTCATGCTGATTTTCTTCTTGCAAATCTTATTCTTCTGTGTGCTTTATTCCTTTTTTAAAAGTGATATCTCTAGTGATTTGCTCAGCATAGGTATTAAGTTAACCAACCTATACATTTCTGGATCTTCCCTGGATCTCCTTTGAACTCCAGGAATGCTACAATGCTTTGAAAGCTTCCGTGATTATGTGAAGAAACTTTTCCCCTTCTAAAAATCCCAGTTTGGAAATTCTCTTTATCCTTTTTGCTTTTGCAGCCCAGTATTTACTAATAATATTTTTCAGATTTTGAGAGAAAATAATCTTACACAATGATAAAATATGGTCAATTATTTTAAATAGATTTTCTGAGAGATCATCAAAAGTTCAACTCAACTGATTCTTTACTAGATTTCCACCACTGCAGTTTCAAAGAATCAGTTGTGAAAGCCAGATAAACCTTTAAAGTTGGGCTACAAGTCTGCTCTTTCTGTAATAAAAAAATGTAATAAAAATCAAACTGGCCTCACTAGAAAAATTCCTTGACGAAAACAGAGTTTGGGTTGACGAGTGGGTGGAGAGTACCAGTTGAAGGTGTAATCTGGTTTTGTATGAGATGAATCCCCTGATGATCAAATGAGGTCATGACTTGCAATTGTAAGACATTTTGATTTATTTGTGTTTTTCTATGGACAGTGAAATTCCATGTCTAAGAAGCTATTGCTGCTTCAGAAATCTGCATCTGAATTTTATGGTCCCATCAGAAGGGATAGTTTTGCTCTGTCCCTGAAATCCTGGTATACCACCATGATGGGCACAGGAGGGGAACACAGTTTCTTTTCTTTTTGTGGGAAGAGCAAAACAATGTGTGCTTAGGCATGGGCCTAAGCGGGGAGTCTGAATTACTGGCCAGTGCTGAGTCACTACTGATTGATGAATTCTCCATCTTCCGTTATTGTTCAGAAAGGACAAATTGTGGGTTCTGAACAAGTTCTACAGACTTGTGAACATGCAAGCTTGCCCATGTTTGTAGCTTCCAGGTGTTGAAAACAGTAAAAAATAGCTTGGATCAATCCTGACAATGTTTTAATCTGAAATCAAAGAATTGACTTGGCTCCCATGAATATCACGGATGAAATATCCTAACTACATGACTGAGTTATATGAAGTATCTTGCTCAAAGGCAACTTAATCTGACTGTCTTTTTGGTAGTAGTGTTCCAATAGTATCTGATCCACCCATCTTTTTGGAGTTTTCACTGGAATTTCTGAGCTTTCACTCTACATGAAAAGCTAAACATGGATAATTATATTGTCTAAACAATGGTGGCTTCTTCTGTCTTTCAGAAATTCTGGGAATGGTAGATTGATGAAGTACTAAGAGTTTTCAGTTAATTAGGATAGTTTATGGGAGGATGAGAATGACTGTTTAAATTAGCTATAGCTAGAGTACAATGTTTTCACTCAGTAGGGTGTTTTCCCACACTGGAGATGTAAACTGTCTAGGAGTCTCTCATGGGTAATGCATTTATACAAACCTTTGGAGGCATTGCCAACTGCAAATGAGCAATCTGGCTGAGGTTTTACATTTATAAAGCAATTAAAATAAGAACCTTTTAAAGTTGCTTGTGTAGAAACCACTCCAGATTATATACAATCCACTGCCATTCAAGAATTATGGCCTGAAATTGTTTGTGGTTTTGACCAGTCAATAACTTGTGCCTCTTAAATTGTGCAGAATGGGTTGTATTGGTTTCTCTGGATAGGATTTCGTTATTTTATCCAGGGAAGGAATTATTAGATTATTCAATCGGTTTAAGAAAGACATTGCCTTCCCCTTTTCATCTCCAGATATAGTGTTGGAAAGTAGGGGGCAACTGCAGTTCTGATCTCAAGTCCTTTCTCACCTTTTTGGACCTCAGAAAATATAAAGACCTCAAAGAAGTGGAAGAAACTTCATGGACAGTATTTTCAAGGATTTCCCCCCCCCCCCAATCTTTATATCCTGCATTTTACAGCAAATTTCAGACATAAAAGAAAGCAGGGGAGTCATAAAAGTTTAATTTTACAAAAGCAGTTTTCTGTGAAATGTTCTTTTTCCATTCTCTTCAGTTTGTCATCATTTCTCTTTGCAAGTATTTTAGATTATAATGTGGTGTTAAACCATGGAGTTTTTGTTTCCAGTTCTGTTTCTTGTTTAGGATAATAGGGATGCTGTGCAAAAAAACAAGAATGTTAATGGCTTGCAAGATTGAGTTACTGATAGTGCATTTTTTTCCTCAAAAAGCAGATTTGGATTTTTTGGAAGGAATGAAAACTGTCTCAGCAGCGGCCTCAAGTGCTGGAACAGCAGAATAGTCTTATCTTAAACCTGTTTGTTTAAGTCAGTGTTTCTCAACATTGGCAACTTTAAGATAGGCGGACCCCATGATGGCTGCGGAATTCTGGGAGTTGTAGTCCATTTGAAAATAGCTAAGGTTGAGAAACACTGGTTTGAGTCTTTGGGGGCATTTCGCACTGTAGGAATTCTTACACAATTTTTGTGGCCAATTATGAGAGTGCAAGAGTAATGGTATTTTTGTCCTTCTGAACACTGATTTTAATATAATTGTGTATAGGGGACCAATAGGCATTTGCATCTACATGAATATGAGAGGAAGGAAATGTGTATTTCTCTGTTCAAGCTGCCTGAGGAGAGAGAACAATTTGCAGTTCTCCCTAGATACTTCCTCCTGCAATTCATCTTCTGTCCAGCCATCTCCAATCATGACACTGAGAGTGATGGATTGAGAGATTTCTGCAGGAGTTTGTCTGCACAGGCAGATGCCTAAGACGCCTCACCATGTGTCACTGGGAGGAGGCATTGCATAACTTTACTGTTCCAGGAGCAAGAACAGGAGAGTTGCGAGTGAAGATTTGGACCCAACTGCCACTCTTCCTGGTCTACTACCTAAAAAGGCTGCTTCTTTGTTGTTAATGGAAGAGTCCATTCTTGGAGAGAAGGATTTAGCAGAACTGAGTATGAAGCTACTGCTGATAAATCCATGAATGGGCTGCTGTTCCTTAATAATCCCACTGGAGATGGATATAGGGGCTTTGCCTGATATACCTGGAGCCTGGCTAAGGACAAGGAAAGAACGATGCTGTCTGTCTTCTTACGTTTTCTGGGCAGTACCAATCAGGACTTAAGGAATGGGGTAGGAAGAGAAGAAAGCTATCTGGCTCTGCAACCAACTAGATTAGAGTGTTTGCACCTGATCTTCAGAATCTGATTAGGATTTGAGAGAATCTAAACATCTAGGGCCTGTAACTTTATCCTTACTAGACACCATGATTTGACCTGTGAAGCTCTTGTTCTTCTGCTGCTCACTGATCTTTCATTTCCCATTAGGACAGGTCAAGACACCTTGAAGCTGTTTCCCTGTGGCTTTGATTCCCCTCTTCCTTTATAATAGTTTGAGAGCCAACCAAAGGGTTCTCCCCACAATTGGGAAAGTGTGATTTTTCCTCATCTTTTAATATTATTACAGTACTCTATTTTTGAGGCTACGATACAGGTTTCCTATTTTTACCCACCACAAAATGGTGGAAAATGTGTGATTGATTTTTGATAGTCACACCACTGAAACTTGGTGGTGTGGTAAGAAGGAACTCCTTGTGGATCCAATAAACATGTTCAAGGTTCTGGGCACCCACCCTCTACTCTAATGGATAATTTACACTCAGGACCAGATGGTACCAATTTGTATTTATTTAATACATTTCTATACCACCAAGTCTTGTTACTCCTGGCACTTTACAGCAGTAAAAAATATAGAGATCAAGCCATAATGAAACCAGAATAAATAATGACACTGAAGCAGTAAATTAAGTAAAAACAATATCCATGCTCCATCTCATAACCACACCCACCTGTATTGAGTGGCATCAACTCTCAAAGGCCCTACCAATAGCTCTTTGGTTTTAATTGCTTTACCAGAGAATGTCAATGTTAGAGGCAGTCTAACCTCCAGTGGAAGACTTTCCATAAGGTGGGAGCCACCATAAAGAAACATTACCCTCAAACCCCCACCAATCTAACCTGTCAGACACTGAGGATAGACAACATCCTAGTTGGGTCCATGCTACATGTCTCCAAGCCATGAAGGGCTTAAAGGTCAAAACCAAAACTTTGAAGTCAACCATGAGCCATCACAGGAGCTGCAAACGTGGTCCCCTGAATAGCATTTGTTCTATCCTATCAGGCTTGGGATTAGAGCCATGGTACTGTAGTGGTTTCAGCCCTGCCTTGTTGGAAGGGAGCAGGGTGGGGGGAGCTTTGTGTCACTCTATAATATTTGGCTATTCAGGGCTACAAGCTCCGTTCTGTCTATATCTACCTTGCTAGGCAACTGTAGCTTGAATTTATGAAGTTCGCATTGCCAGTAGAAAATACTGGATAGATCAGACAATATGCTAAACTCTAAACCTGGATAAGCAAAACACAATTACTCTGCTCCCACTCCCATTTTAATCTTGTAACAGCCCAGTCACTAGTTGGAAGTGTAGGTAAGCCATACCTGGAGAGCTACAACTGGCCTACAATGAGTAGAAGTTGAGTTCTTTATAGACAATATGATAGCTTGTTTTGACCTCCTTAACCAGATCATTTAAAGATCTAGCTGTGGCATTCACACAGCATGCTAAGACTGGATAGTTTTAATCTTGTTCTGTTTTCTCTTTTTTTGGTAGCTTAGATTATTTTGTGAGCCAAGTCTGTTTAGTTAGTTTATTACAGTGTAGGAGGTGAATTCAGAAAATGATTTTACTCAGTAACTAAGTTAAGCATTTTGGGTGGACTTTTGCAGCTGCTTACAACAGAGGCTCTATCAGAGCATACACCCAAGATACACATATGAAATATTTACTCTAAAATGGCTACTTTAAAGTTGGGTGGTTGTATTAGCCTTCCTCAACTGTATATGCTCCAGAAACGTTAGACCAGTGTTTCTCAACCTTGGCAACTTTAAGATGTTTGGACTTCAGATCCCAGAATTCCCCAGCCAGCTTGCTGGCTGGGGAATTCTGGGAGTTGAAGTCCAGACATCTTAAAGTTGCCAAGGTTGAGAAACACAGAGGTAGACTACAACTCTCTGCATTCCCAACTAGAAAGACTGAATGTTAAGTTGTTATGAACACAACAGTAACATGAGAGTAAGCACATACAAACAAATTATAAAATTCATCAAACTAACTTAAAGCATACCATGGTGATAAAGCTATTTTTAAATAGCATGTATGTATTCGGTGTCTGTGTGCCACTGGATTTACAAGCCTAGCCAAGATGAAAAAGCTTGTGGTTTCAGCTCATCACTTTAGCATCCTTAATTCCATTGTAAAATACTCAAAATGGTTTAGAGGGGCTTTTGTATTTCAGGAGTAAAAATAAAACTGAGCACTCCAGGTGACCTGTAACCGGTTGCTGTTTGCTCCAATTCACTCAGGGCTAATGTGGCCCTTGACTCAGCAGATTGTTGTTACTTCACCTTTGTTTAAGGAGGGTATTCCTGGTCTCAAGATGATTCAGGCGACCGAGATCACGTCTCTCCAAACAACCTTTCATTTTAAAAAAAATTCCTGGGTAGAGAAACCACATGTTTGAGCACGTGACCAAGACAAGACTATTTCGTCATGGTCATAAAATGCTGCTGTACGTGTGGGTCATTTGATCATGGATTTATTGCACAATATGATTTGTGTGCTGTGTGGACCTTCCACCCCCAAAGGATATTGGGAAGCCCTGTTGATTTCAAAATACTCAGTTGCTGACGTGTTGCACTATAACAGTGAGTCCAGCATTCAGATGCTCTGGAATCTCGCAAGGGAAATATACCCATCTCTCAGCTTTATATCAGGCATATGGGAGGGTGAGAGGAAGCATAAGCCACGTCCGCACTGATGTTGCATTTGGCACAAAGCCCCTTGAACATGTCATGTTCACACTTCATTTTCTGGTTCATTTTCTCTCTGTGAGCATGGTCTTCTTTTGTGAGCATATCCACTGCCAGGAGCCATATAAATGTAGTGGTTTAAAAATGGAATAAAGAAATTGACACCCCCGCCCCCCATAAGGGAATTCCTATTTCACCCATTTGCAACATGCACAAGATGGATGAGACAAGTCCTGTAAATCTGTCTGTTTTGGACCAATGCCTAGATTGGTGGTAGCACGCCATTCTTTGTTCAGATGAGAAGTATGAGATCACAGTTTGTAGCTCTGACAGAGCCCACAGATCAGCCGCAATCCCAGCAAAATTTAATAATGCCTATTTTCATGTAGAAATACTGCAGTGAGTATTAATGTGAGACCTTGTGCAAACAAGTGCTCTTTTCTGTAAGGGAGAGATCTCTTGGCCTGAATTCTGGAGTGGCACAGCTTGGGTAGACATAACTACGCAGCTCAGTTCACAAATCCTGTAACACCATAATGCACTTTGTCTCACTCAGCTTGAGGTGTTGGGTTCTGAATGCAACTGTTATGGTTTGTAAAAGCAAGATTTAGAATAGCATGTTATCCAAATCTAGCAAATGTGGTTTATTCATGAAACTGTGGCTAAACAAATTGTGGCTTGGCATGATGAGTAAGCCAGATCTGTGCCTTGGGGGGCAGCATTTATTTATTTATTTATCCCTCAAACTTACATGCTACTTCAGTCAGACCAACTCACTAACTTCCCAGTGCAGTAATTGAGTTAAACATAAGCTAAAGATAAGCATAAGAATTAAACTATGCAGCATGTTGGTTAACTTCATGGGGTGAGTTTGGGATTAAAAATACATACATTTGTTCTTTGAATGTGGATTGGAGTAGCACATTGATAGAGATTAACGGGACTACTCTAAGCAAAGCATGTTTTTCAGTGAGTTCAAGATTTTGAATCAGACTACAAAAGAACCTTCGGTCCCTTTAAAGACTATTGCATTTGCTGTTCTAAAGCAGGGTTCCTCAACCTCAGCAACTTTAAGATGGGTGGACTTCAGCTCCCAGAATTCCCCAGCCAGCCTTAAGTCCACCCATCTTAAAGTTGCTGAGGTTGAGGAACCCTGTTCTAAAGTGCACACAATTCTGTGAGGGTTTTGCGGCAAGAGACTAACAAGGGCTACCCTTCTGGAGACACTGTGGTATAGATTCCAGGAAACAGCTATGAATTTTACCTAGTTAAAAATTCAGTCCAACGGAAGAAAAGTTGCAGAAGTGAATTTAGATCTGGGCTGGGTGAGTAAAGGATGGCTCCTTTAAATTCAGAAGAGCTCAGGTAGGAGGACCACAAACCACGCCTCTTCTTCTCCAGCAGACCCAGGGCACGTCTGGCCAGTTATAAATGGATCACGCGTTGCTATTTTTAGCCTAAGTGAGGCTTGTAAATATAAAAGGGTATAAAGTGCAAACGTAGCAACAGCAGCGTTTGTTTGCTTTATTCCCTCTTTTCCTTCTTCTTCTTGGCAGGAGGGTGTTTCGGAGGGGAGAATGAAAAGTGGAGTTAAAAGAGGTTTGTTGGGTGAACAGATGGGGACTTTGCACTCTGCTCTACTTCCCCATCTCACAGGCAGTGTGGAATGTGCAAGGAGAAAAGGAGAGCGATTTTTTTTTTCATGGACTCTTTTGAGAAAGTAGTCTTGCCAAATTCCTTGTGCTGTGGGAGAGCCATATGCGAAGACTGTAGAAGGGGTGGGAGAGAAATGGAAGGAGGGAAAGAGAGAAACGGAAGAGGGGAGCAATGGCTATGTTAGAAATGAAAAGGAAGCATTTGAGAAAGGAGAACAGAGGATGGTGGAGCAGAAGAGAAGCATCAACTTGGAACTAGATATCACAATAATATTGGGTATGTGTGATTAGGCCCTTGTTTTCCATGGCTATGAATCCTGATCATCAGCAAAATCTCTTTATTAATAAGTCATGTCTGACTTTGTGAGGCACTTTGTGACAATTTGGAAATAGGTTGGCCGTTCCCTTCTTTTGAGTCTTACTTCCTGGTCTAGCCTACAGCCCTGGGATCTCCTGAGAGTTTTCATTCAAGGTCAAAGACTAACCACATCTGACCCTTTTTAGGAGCATCAGCTAAGTGCTGCCACCTAATCAATTGTGTGAGAAGTGCCGTTCCTGTATAATTGCGTCCCCTTGGGAGTGTGCAGATGGACAGACTTCTGCCTTAGCATTATTGTTCAGATCAGCTTTCCACGCTTGTTGAAGGTGTAATCCTGGAGGCACTGGTTTGATTAAGGCTGGTTTAGATGTAAAACATTCCCTACCCGAGTGATCTAAAAGCCCATTCTTTTGATCTCAAATTAGAAACTGGCTGTGCAAAGAGATCATTGGTTGAAGATCAATATGCTGGTTCCCCCTTTGATGTCGCCTGAGTTCTCAACAGGTTTTATGACATTAAATCTGATCCAGAGGGCTTTTTCATATTAAAAAGAGGCTACTTTTTCTTCTCCAATCCAGGAAACAAATAAGGCCACAGGATTTGAACTTCTAGTTCACAGTGGCAGTTGAAGGAGAAGCTTGAATTGAAAATACAGAGGGGAAACAACAGCACAAGCTGGGAATTTTTGGCATTACAGCCCCTCCCCAACTCCTCTAAAGGGCCTGGAGTAGGTTTATCACCAGACACCTGGGTCACCCGTGGCCCTTGGAGAGCTTATGTGATGCCACCATTTCTGGCCAACTTAGAATTTACAGTGTAGCAAAAAAGAAACAATATATAAAATACACCACAAGAAGGTAGTCGTACTACATTGTCATTAAATATAAATCAACTTTAGTTTTTGTCCCCTTCCCACCCACTAATTTGGGGAAATGGGGCTTTTAGCATGCCATTCAAAGGTCAGGTTTACCTCTTGGCCTGAAAAAAGTTTTTTATCTACAGATGCTTAAGTGCAGGAGTCTTTTCCAGCTTTACAAGTGGAAAACCTGAGCCTTTATGCAGGCAGGTCATGTTCTGAGCTAGAGCCCCAAAGAATTCCACAGTGGCTAGAGATGGCTCATTGCAGAAAAGCTAACTGGAGTTGCACCTGGTTAACACTTGGATGGGAAACCCCAAGATTGCACACTAGATTGAGAAGTCCAAAAGACATTCTGGACAAAGGCAATGCCAAACCAATTCCAGATTTGTTGCCAAGGAAACAACACGGAAGTGTCTGTGAAGTCACCAGAAGTTGATACCAAGGGAACTCCTTACCTTTAACCTCTATAAAAAGATTACTGAACCTCCCCCTTTTTTTAAGGCAGCTGGCTGACCAGGTATCTGGAAATTTACCATCTTTGTATAAAGCAGATTAGAATCGCCCGTCCACCCCAAAGCATACACTGGGGTGGGAGTGGGAAGGTGCTCATTTTCAAAGCAAGTGTGTCATTTCTGTTTCAGGGGATGAATGGAAGTGAAAATATGGGGAACATCCCCCCCTCCCCTCTCAGCTTGAGGAAATGGGATGTGGGAAAAGCATTTCTGCAAAGTGGGTGTGGGGTTGGGAGGGAGAAGAGAAAAATGGACAGTCCAGGAAAGGAAAAGTAGGCAGGGTGAATTTAGCTTTAGTGTATGGCTGACTGTGAGCGTGTGTGTGTCCACACGCTTGTGTGTGTAAAGGAAGTAAGCTGGGGTGGGGCTGGAAAGGGAGAGGCTGCCATGTGAAAAATGAGGGTGTGTTTGAAGCCAAGAGAAAATGGGGGGAGGGGAGGAGGCAGGGGGCTGCCTGGGGCAACTCTGTGGGGGAGAAACTACCCGTTGCCAGGATGAGGTGAGGGTTCAGCAGATTAAAAAAACAGAGCTCTTTCTAAAAATAGCAGCACCGTTAAAAATAGCAGCTGTTGAAAATAAATGTCTGGTGGAACTTCATAGGACTTTCTTTCTTTCTTTCTTTCTTTCTTTCTTTCTTTCTTTCTTTCTTTCTTTCTTTCTTTCTTTCTTTCTTTCTTTCTTTCTTTCTTTCTTGTCCTGGGATGGGGGTAGTCACTCCTTCCCCCTCCCCAAAGGCAAGGTCCCCCCACTTTTCAATATTTCGCTTGATGCGTTAAACCCTTCAAAGGGCAACCTTAGGATTTTTAACTTTTCCTCCTTGCCCTCCGTTTCTCTCCTGTCCCACTTTGCTGGATCTCCATCTGGAGAAAATGAAGGGAGGGAAACAGCAAACGTGAAAGCTTTGTGCTGATCTTGCTGATTGTTCATATTCTACTTTCAGTGGTTCTTTGAAATGTCTATATAATTGTTCTAAATTTGGGAGGGAGGGAGGGGAGGGGGTGCCTTTTATTAAGGCCAGCTTGGAATATTATTTTCCTTCTCCAACATTTAAAGTGTAAAAGAGAAAGAGAGGAAAGAGAGAGCACAGGAATACAAGCAAATCTTTGGCATCATAGGTTTGCATGGAGGTTTTCTGGTCAAATTTTTAGGTGTGCAAAGAAGTGGAGCACTGGGGTTTTTTTCTGAGCACAGAAGACAGAAGCTTGCTTTTTTGAGCGTCCTTCTCTAGCCAATGAACAGCGCAACAGAAAACAGCAGTAAGACCTTGAAAAAGCCTATTTTTTTAAAGAGGAGGGGGTTGACCAAGCCCCCTTTCCTGCTAAGTGCAGGGGAGTTTAAGCTGATTTTTTTTTTAAAATTTAGATGTGGAGAAAACTTGATAGGACAAGTGTGGGAAAAAAGGGGGTATCAAGAAACTTGAGTCAAAAATCTGTCACTACTTTGAGGAGGGCCATTTGTGAAGGTTTGGGGAGATTCGACTGATTGTCCCTCCCTCCTCCAACTTTCCTCTTTTCTCCAGTTTAGAAGACAAACAATGTTTATTTTGACTGACTTAGATAAGTGAGGCAAATGCATGCTGAGATGAGGCAGAGAGACGGGGTATGAATTCTGCACTGGCCGTTTGGGGGTTTAAGAGTAGAAAAGTTGTTGTTAGGATTTATTCATTTATTTTTATTTATTAAGTTTGTATGCCGCCCATCTCCCCCAATGGGTGACTCTGGGAGGCTCAGAGGATTTTGGGGCTCTTCCCCCCCCCCATGAGAAATGTGCTAGAGGAACATCTTGAGGATATGCTCATCTTTCAGACATCCCTATTTTGGAAGCATATGAACAATTCTGATATTGTGGTGGCAAGGGTGGTGGACTTTCGTACTGACTGTTTAGGATAAAGGTTTGGGGGACATCAAGAGTGCCGACCCTCTCCTGTCTCTTCTCCCTCCCAATTTATAACAATTAAAAATCTTACGTATAAAACTTTTGTGAGATGTTTCAGTTATTTTATGTCTAAGGTTTCCATGTAATAAGACTTTTTCCCAGTCTGATGTAATAATCAACAAGATGGGAGTGTTGATAGTTTCCAGATACAAGACAATGTATTTCAAGGAATCTTCTACTGTTTTAATAATTACGTGGTTTGAGTGGGTTGGAATGAGTTAAATTGATTAATTAAAAGTGATTTGTCATTCCCTCTCTCCTGTCTAAGATATTCCTGGTACAAAGATATAATATTGATGGGTTTAAAAGCTGTATCATATTTCTGAAATCCGATCTTAAATCACCTTGCTTCCAAGTTTCTATGCCCAAGTGTGCAGTTTTAGATACAGTAGAAGGATGAAAGAGCAAGTGTCAATATTTAAAGAACTTCAAGTGTTTGGTTAGTAGTTGCATTATTTTTTATTTTTACTTTTTAAGATAATTCTTACATTCCCACGCCTCTTTCCATAGATCTTTTAAAAGAAATTATATGTTATACAAACAAAGGCCAGTAATAATTTAATTGCATAGAAAATAAGGAGGGAGAAAACATTCCTGTCTGCAGGAGGAAATACTAATTTATGTAGGTTATTTTTATTATTAAATTGCAAAGAGTCATTTAATTTGATTGCTACATCCAGCCTTTTCTAATAGAATGCAGAAATGTGTGTTGATGAATCTGAACTAAACATTTTTTTGGGGAAAAAAAGAAAATATTATTGCTATTATAGAAGCATATAAATCTCTATCCTTTGGCACAATAAAACAAGGAAAGAATAGATTTGCTAGTCTTATTCTCAGTCCATGCATCCAGGAACCCGCTAGAGACTTTTTGATTATTTAACAACCATTCAAATAAAAATACTTGACTATTTGCTGAACTACTGAAAAACATTTTGCACATTTAATCACTTGCAGATTTTAAAATGATGATATGTGCTCAATAGTATCAGGTCTGGCCTAGGAACACTGCTCATATTTTCAAAACACAGCTTGCTCTCATTTTTAGGGTGTTTTTTTTTTCTTTACTCCAATTGCTGATAAAGTAATGGAAAGTTAAGAACAAGAGAAAAGTAAAATTCTAAATATATTTATGGCATGTGCACAAAAGCTGAATATGTATTTGTCATGCCAACCAATCCTGTTTAGGTTTACTTGGCAATAAGTTTTACTCGATTCACTGAGCCTTCTACTGAATTTCAGTAGAAAATTCAAAGATTTCAATTCTGTCCTTTCGCATGCAGGGTTCTAGACAAGATACCTGATTTGCAGTATTATGGGTATTCTGCTCCTTGACTCACAGATTAGGGAATCTATGTCTGACCTACAATAGATGTTGAAAAGGAAACTGTCTAATGATCAAGTGGCCCAAATAACTAACATAAATTCTCTGTTCATTTTTTGCTTTTTCTCTTTCTCTAGCTAACAGCTAGATGTGAAAACTAATCAGTTTCTGACAGAGCTGCCAAAATCTCTCAAAGAACCTGTTATCTCCATTTTTGTTTCAATAGTTTTTAAAAGGTTCTCTCTATTAATAACAGGAAGTTGGGATGAAAGTACTTATGTATTCATAGATTGAATTCTAAGCTGGGTGTTTACAGCAAACACATTGCATGCATTCTGCATGTAGTTTGCATTTATTGATTTTCAGCTTTGGCTCCTTATTGGACAGTTTCCACCAAGAAAATAGCAATATCCCACTAAGATCCCATAGAATCTTAACTTTTCTGCCTTCATTGACAGGAAAATTAACCAACCAAAGATATTTCAGTTTGAATAGGAGAGAGGTGGAAAGAGAACATGCAATTCTTGTAAAATGCTGCTTCCATATAGACATATGACAAATAATAATGAGACTAGTATGTAATATTTGGGCTGACAGGAATGTTCAGCATTTGTAATATACTTATTGGGGATTAAATCTTGATGAACTGTATGAGGCTTACTTCTGAGTAAGCACACAAAGGATTCTTTTGCCCCTTATGAAGAACAAGAAAAGTTGTTAGGAAAAATGTCAATTATAGAATATGCTGCTTTGTAGTTTTGAGACAAATAGTTCAGATGTTTAAATTTAATAAGGAATGAAGAAGAGAAAAAGTATTCTAATTATGAGTGATAACTTGGCTTATGAAATTAGAAGGTATGCTAAAACATTTAATATTCTCTCTCTCTCCTTTTCATAAGTATTGGTGTTGCATTTCTCCATGTCTATACATAACCGTTTGTTTAGTGAAGATTATAGATACTTGTTTTGTAAACTTGGCTACTGGGTTCTGCCAGAAGTATGTAAATTTGATAAATAAAGATTATTATTCAAAATGGTCCTGCATTTTAAAATACATTCTTTAACATCCCTTGGATAAAGGCAGATCTCTAGGAGCTTCACAGGATTTTAGAGTTTAGCAATTGTGTAGTCTAAATGAGATTTAGTGGAAAACGTTTAAATTGCTATTTTATAGGAAGAAGCGAAGAACATTTTCCCCACTACTGAGCCACTCATCTTCAAGATAGCAGAAAGTTCTCTCACCTCCCTGAAAGGAAGTAGATAGGGGCCTCTCAGTGCCTGGATGGGAGACCTGATAGAGGTCCCCTCTATGCTCTTATGATGTGTTTATTTAATTTGTATGGCTGCCTATCTCACCATAGCAACTCTGGGTGGCTAACAACAACAACAAAAAAAGCCTGCAATAATAACAATATGTTTGGCCCCAATCCATAATATCTATATCTATATATACATAAATGGCCAATGCCAACAATAAAAACCACAACATCTCATGAGCTCAAGCTAACCTCCTGGCATCCATGCCTGGGCATGCAACCAAGTCTTTGAGGCTTTCTGAAAGGCTGGCAGGGTCAGGGCATGTGAAATCTCAGGGCCATGGTGTTCCAAAAGGTTGGTTCTGCAACTGAAAAAGCCCGCTCTCTGGGTCCCGCTAGTTGACAATTGTTAGTAGATGGGGTCCATAGCATGCCTCTACTGTTGGACCTCATGGAATGGGTAGAAACTTGGAGAGAGATGGTCCCACAAATGGAAGCACTTGTGATGGGATTTGTGATAGAAGCAAGTTGTGATCTAAATGTAATAAATGGCAAGAACCAGGCCCTCATATTAAGCCACAATATGATTTATTTATTGGAGCATGTTTGGTGAATACAAAAATTGCATTTTGTTAATCCTGGTTTATAGTTTCATATGTTGTGTGAACAGAGCCAGTTATGAAAGCCCTGTGTGTAGTGTCAAATCAGTCATGATTAGATACCATGAATCATAAGGATGCTCTCCATTCCTAATCTTGATTTCATCTTTAATACGATTACAGGATTATTTTTCTTTTCTTTTAATCGTTGCTAAAAAGTTACAATCATGTCAAGCTGTGGAAAGTGCTCAGAAAAATGGAAATCTGAGAATATCTCATTGTCCTCATGAGAAACTTATATACAGGTCAGGAAGCCACAGTATGGACAGAACATGGCAAAATAGACTGGCTCCAGGTTGGCAAAGGAATATGAGAAGGCTGCATACTCTCCCCTTATTTATTCAACCTATATGCGGAATATATATTAAGGGAAGCTGGACTGAAAGAAGATGAGCATGATTTTAAAACTAGAGGAAGAGACATCAATAGCTTGTGTTATGCTGATGACACTACCCTGATAGCCCAAAATACAAAGGATCTGCAAGCCCTACTAATAAAGGTCAAGATGCACAGTGAAAAAATGGAACTAAAATTAAATATAAAGAAGACCAAACCAATGACATTAGGTAAAACAACCAGCCTTAGAATTAACAATGAAGATATTGAAGTTGTGGATATCTTCTTCCTTTTAGGATCAACCATCAACAGTAACGGAACAAGCAGTCAAGAAATATGCCACAGATTAGCACTTGGTACAGCAGCCATGAAGACCTTGGAAAAGATATTCAAATGCCATGATGTGTCTATATCTAGAAAGATCAGAATCATGCAAGCCAAGGTATTCCCTGTAACACTCTATGGGAGTGAAAGTTGGACTCTGAAGAAGCAAGATCAGAAGAGTATTGATGCTTTTAAACTTTGCTGTTGGAGAAGACTCCTGAGAATACTGTGGACAGGAAACAAACACCAAGAAAACAAACAAATGGATCACTGAACAAATCAATGCAGAGTTCTCACTCAAGGCACAAATGACCAGGTTCAAATTATCCTACTTCATACACATTATGTGAAAACTTAGTTCTCTGGAGAAGGCTCTAATGCTTGGAAAGGTGGAAAGGAAAGAGAAGAAGAGGATGACCAATAGCAAAATGGATGGACTTAGTTATAGTAGCGATGAGTGCACCGGGACAGCTTAGGAACAGATCGTCATGGAGAAAATCTATTTATGTGGTCATTAAGACCTGACAATGACTTGATGGCATGTAATCAATAATCAAAGAAGATATAAGGCAGACCTATGGGGAAGTGGTCTATCAAGGCAGAGATATGGGTAGGTAACTTAGACCCTAGATTAAATGTTCCTACAGAGGCTCCTTCTTTAAGAAGCAATGGATTGGATCAAGATGTAGATATATTTAGAAGAGATCCACTGAAATTGGTGAGATCTTTATTAGTTGGAAGAAGCAGTTCCCATGGATTTAAATGGATCCAGTCTAATGCATTATTTAAGCCCTGCTGGTTTGCTTATTCCAATATGGGGAGCCCTCTGCTTCTGTCCCAAAGTCCTGGTTCACCATGATTGTAAATTTGGACTTGCTATGCTGTTGCAGGAGACAGACTGGTGTCGTCTTTGTCTGAGACTGGGTTCATATATAAAAGTAAAGACTTCCTTGAGTCTAGCTTATATCCTGATGTGACTACAGGAACAGGTTCATGTAGATTTCTATGACAACAGTGTGGAATAGTTTTGCCACTGCCTTCTCCTGGAAAAGTTTATTGACTCATCAATACAGCCTTGGATTTTCTGGGTGCTCACCCATCCAAGTTCTCACCAGAACCAGTCTTTCACATAGCATGATAAGCTGTCAATTGCTTAACCACAGTTTAATTAATAAACCACAGAGATGTAAAGTGTACATCACCATTGACAAACCGTAATGGATTGAACTCACACAAAACAGAAAACCGCCTTACGGCTTAGTGTGATGTATGAATCCCTACTGAGTAAGGCAAGACATTCCTTCTACAAAGCCTCAAAGCTGTTTCTTTTTCTAAATATTCCACTATTGAAAATAGATTCTTAGGTTGCATCCTGAATTTATTGTAAATGTTTACTTAAAAAAAGTTTGGAAACAAAACAAAAGCCATGGTAGCAGAAGGAAAATACTGAGATTGTCCTTAGCAAGACAGTTACTAAAAATGCTCTTTCCTCTGGTTAGCTGTAACAGCAGTGAGAAATAGACAGCAAATGTGAGAATTAGGATCATGAAGAGGGCAGTTTTCATTTTAGACATTAAATTCTTAGCCGTTTTATGTTTGCGGAGATCAGCTGGAAAACATAGTGGAACAAAATGTTAAAAAACAGTGAAAGCAAGCCTGGTTGTAAAGCAAAACCCAGACTCATTGTTTTTTAGTACTTTGAAATCAATATTTTATTATCTTTCTCAAAAAATCTCTGAAGTCCATAGATTATAATTTGTTCTCAACCTCCCCTCCATCTCTTTGAAATCCATATATTATGTTGTTTCTTGTTTTTTTAATTGCTGAAAAAAGTAAAACATGTCTGCCTAATTATCATTACTTAGTATTTGTTTATATTTTTAATACTTCAGTCATAGAAATTAGATGAAGCCCACACATCTTAAAGTTGCCAAGTTTGAAAAACACTGCTCTAAATGAGTCTGTTCAGCGAGAGAGCAAGTGGAACCTGCAACAAAGTGCTTTAGTTCTGTTTAAAGCATTTTATAACATTATCTTTGAAGACTACAGCCTTCCTAAGGTGGTTTACCATACATCTTTACTTCTTAGGAGGCAGTCTGCTTGTATGAGTCTGGTCTCTTTTTCAGATACCAAGCTGTAGAAGCTGTAATTAAACCTTCTATTTTATTCCACCTTCTCTCTTTCCATTTTCTATTTTTCTTTTCCAATTGAGACTCAAATGGCCATCACTAATAATCACACTTCATTGGTTAGCAGACTAGTTAAATACATAGGTTCTCATACGATTTTACATCTCTTGCAAAATTGACCTTACTGGTTATTTACCGAAGAAGAAACTTTTCTCCCTTATATTAATTTTATGAGTAATATTGCATAGAATAGGAATAACCTGTCCCCTTATGTAGGTCACCCAAGAATTGTTGGATTTTAACTTCCAGCAACTTCAGACAGTTGGGCCAATGGTGATGAATGTTGGAAACTGTAATTCAGCAACATTTGAATTACATAGGGCTTCTTAGTTTTGTGGGTTGTATTAATAAGATTTACTGTAATAAAAGCAGTAGTGGAAGCCGCACTAGATGGAATTGTACTGTTGCTGCCAGGATAGAAATTCTAACTAGGGTTGTGCAATGCTTTGGAAATAATTAAGAAAAGATGCTTTGGAGCACATGGGACCCAGTCCCAAGAAATGACACAGCTGCTTTAAAGAACGGCAGATAGGTGCTATGTTTGCACTCCATTCCTTTTTGGAATCAAATCTGTACAGCCCGAATTATTACTAAGCACAGGTTGTTTATGACCAATAGTTGATCCACATTTCTTGGTTGCCCAAGCATGAGGATAGGCTACCCATTATTTCAGGAGGGCAAGAACAGATGATGTCATCTTCAGCCTGCCTCTAGGCTGCTGGGAAGTTGACCTTCATCCAGATTTTTTGCTCAGCACCAAAAAGACCGTTTTCCTCCTTCCACTGGTGCCAGTATGGGAGTCTGGTCCACCTATTGCACTTCATGCCATTGTACACAAATGCCTCTGTTCCCATTGGCTGGTGTGTGTTCTGACATACCCATCATCCCCACTCTCCGTCTTTGATGGTTATTTAGCACTGGGCTGCTGATGAAAGGCTGGACCTTTGGGGGTGGGGCTTAATTTTATTTTGTTTTGTTTTACAAGTTCAGTAACAGAAGGTGGAATGCTGCATCTTTGTCTCTTAACTGGGAGGAGTTAAGAAGGGAAACTGCCAAGCTTTTCCTTCTAGCCCAGGTGACTGAAAGAACTGTAAAACTGTCTTTTTTTTCATCAGGCTCCCAAGTTGGCACTTGCTTTCCTGGCATGGGTGGGAAAGTAACAGAAGCACATTAACTGCATTTTGGATAGAATGCTCGGCCATCCCTGTGGCCAACATGGAGGAAGAGGTTGACATCTGGAAAGGGATCTCCTAAGCGGCTTTATCTCCAGCCAGTTATTGCACAGGAGACAAGCAACTGAAGGCTACAGTATGGAAAATTCCTGAGAAAAAGAATGGGAAAAAAATAGTTACATGCTTTATAAGCTGTCTGAGGATACTGGGGGCAGAATTAAATTATTTGAGTAGGAAAATTTGGAGATAGCTCAGAAAATGTAAGGTGAGAGTCAGGTGTCTATCTTGACTTGGTGCCCTCCCGTCCAGAAAGTTAAGATTGGAGAATTATGAGCGTTTGAGTTCAGTGCATCTAGAGTAAATCTATTAATGAAGGAATCTCCTAAAGACACCCCAAGTTTATCTGCATGGGATTGTAGTGTTCATGGACACCAGGTGACAAACTAGCATTCACAAAGACTTGTTGAAAACTCTTAGTAATCTTGGAGCTTTTGTTTAGGCTTCACCTTTGGGGTCCTATCCTAGCTTTTTTCATCTCTTCTCTTTCTCCAACTATGAAAAATGCGGGAGTTCCAGTCTACTGCATAGTTGGTGTGTGCATGTGGGAGGTAGGGGTGGTGAAGTAAAAGATATGGGAAGGAGGTATTCCTACTTAATTGGCAATTTTAGAATTGAGTAGATTACTGCCCACTTTTCCAGCAGAGAAGAGATCACAAATAACTTCCTTCCAAAGACAGCAGGAAGCCAACAATATTTAGTAGAATTGTTGGGGAGGAATCAAGTCTTTGCCTTTTAACGACCCTGCCCCAAAATTGTGGTTTCTCACACTGGAAATCAGCAATCTGCAACCAAGATCACTTTTTGTTCCAAAAGAACTTTATTAAATTTCAACAGAGAATAAAATATAAAGAAACAGAAAAAAAGGATTGAAAGAGAGAAAGATCAAGAAAAGAACAAAATTTAAAGTGCAGAAAAGAATAAAGAATATCAATCATCAAAACCCAAAATTTACTTATTTTATTTATTTATATTTCAAATTTAGGTATTGCCCATCTCACGAAGAAGCGACTCTGGGTGGTTCACAATAAAACAACAATAAATATTAATTAAAATACAATAACAGTATAAAAATACAGTAAAAATAGAATAAAACCAAACACATACACAAATAATAATATCTTCCAAGATGTTGATGATCAGTAAGATGTTAACATATGGGAGCATCTTCAAGGTGCTAGCCACCCCCCAGAGTTAGTTGTCCCTTTCTTCACCCCATGCCAGTTGGCAGAGCCAGGCCTTGACTGCTTTCAAGAAGGACAAGAGAGTTGGGGCCTGCCTCATCTCTGGGGCAGATTCCATAAGGCAGGGGCCACAGCAGAGAAGGCGCTCTTTCTGGACCCCGCCAGTTGACATTCTTTCATCGATAGGGTCCGCAGCATACCTATTCTGCCTGACCGGGTGGGATGGGTGGATATAATGGGGGTGATAACCAACAGCTTGAATTGGACCTGGAAGCAAATTGGGACCCAATGCAGCTCATGCAGCAAAGGTGTAACATGTGCCATCTTTGGGGCATCTAAAATTGTCTGTGTGGCTGCATTTTGAACCAGCTAAAGCTTCTGGATACTTTTCAAGTGTAGCCCCATGTAGAGCGCATTGCAATAGTTTATATGGGAGATGACTAGGGCATGAGTGACTGACTGGAGGGACTCCCGATCCAGAAAAGGGCATAACTGGTACACAACACGTAGTTGAGCAAAGGCCCTCCTGGCCACGACTGCCAACTGCTCTTGGAGCAGGAGTCGTGAGTTCAGGAGGACCCCCAGATTACACACCGGGTCTGTCTGGGGTAGTGTGACCCCTTCCAGAACCAAAGATGGTAAACTTCTGGATACAGAGGAGCCCCCAACCCACAGCCACTCCGTCTTACCAGGGTTCAGCTAAAGCCTGTGGTTCCCCATCCAGACCCCCACAGCCTCCAGGTACCATGAAAGGGTAGTCACAGCATCACTCAGATCACTGGGATGGAGATGTATAACTGGGGTATCATCTGCATATTGATGATACCTCACCTCATGGTGGCGGATGATCTCGCCCAGTGGTTTCATGTAGAAGTTAAAAAGGAGTGGGGAAAGTACTGAACCCTGCAGCACCCCACAAAGGAGGGGCCATGGGCTGGACCTCTCGCTCCCTATCAACACCGATTGGGACCAGCCTTGGAGGAAGGAGGTGAACCAGCACAAGACTGTGCTACCAACCCCCAACTCCCCAAGCCAACCCAAAAGGATACCATGCTTGATGGTATCGAAAGCCGCTGAGAGGTCAAGAAGAGCAAGGATGGATGCATTAGCCCCATCCCGCTCCCGCCAGAGATCATGCAAAAGTGCAACCAATGCTGTTTCAGTCCCAAATCCAGGCCTAAAACCTGACTGAAAGGGGTCCAGATAATCCGTTTCATCCGTTTCATCCAGGATCCTCTGGAGCTGCAATGCCACCACCTTCTCAATCACCTTCCCTAAAAAGGGAAGGTGGGAGACTGGACAAAAATTGTCCAGTATGGTGGGATCCAGTGATGGCTTCTTGAGGAGAGAGTGTACCAATGCCTCTTTGAAGGCCGCTGGAAAAACTCCCTCTCTCAAGGATGAATTCACCATTGCCTGGACCCACCCACACGTCACCTCCCGAGCTGCCTTAACCAGCCAGGAGGGGCATGGATCTAATTGACAGGTGGTGGCATTTACAGCTCAGAGGACCCTGTCTGCTTCCTCAGGTCCAACAGGATCAAACTCTTCCCAGATAACAGGGTAAGTATGTACCCCAGGCATCTCCACAGGCCAAGCCACACGCTTGGTGTCCTACTGGGAACGTATCCAAGCAATTTTATCCACCAGATGCCCAGAAGACTCCTCTGCGCGGCCCTGTAGGTGGGTCACTGGGCCCACCTTTCCCAGAAGAGATCGAATGATCTTAAACAGGGCCGCTGGGTGGCATTCTGCGGATGCAATAAGAGCAGAGAAATGTTGATGTTTCACCACTCTTACCACCACAAGGTAGGCCTTAATAGCAGCTCTACCCTGTGTTTGGTTGGATTCGGTCTTTGTTTTCCTCCAGCAGTGCTCTAGATGTCTCTTAATCCTTTTCAGAAACCTCAACTGCTCTGTAAACCACAGGGAGTATCGGGCTCGATGGGTCAAGAGAGGTCGCACGGGCGCAATCTTGTCCAAGGCCTTGGCCACCTTCCTATTCCAGGTGGTGGAATAGAAAGTTTAACTTCTTTCAGGTTCAAGCAAGAAGTCCAAAAACAGTTTCCAAGTAGAAGCAAAGCCAGTCAAAATCTTTTTTTTTAATCAAAGTAGTCAGTTTTGCCATCTCAGCCAACTCCATTAACTTTCCTTTCCATTCTTCAGTCATAGGTATTTGGGGTGCAATCTGCAAGCAAGATCACTGAGGCTGCAGGAAACCCATGTTGCTTCCCCATACCTGTCCAAGATTCTGCTCACCTAACCCCATTTGAGAAAGATTTGAGAATACATTCTCAAAATTGGCTCAAATCAGGGAGATTTGACATGCTTTGGCAAGCTGAAAAGAAAAACACTTCACATTTTGCTCTTTAAACCTTCTGATTCAGTGGAAATTAAAAACAAAAAACAAAAAAGGTGTAGACAATTTTGTCATTTGGCATGGACCTTTCTTTTATTCTATGAGTAATGTTGAGCCGAAACCAGTAGAACGAGGAGTTTGGCATGGCCCAGCAGGTTCAGGCTGAGCCATGTACATCTTGGTTTTCATTTGTCCCGAATGTCAACATTTTCATGAGCTGCTTTTAACACAGGCTTACTAAATTTTAATCATTTGGTTTGTATATAAAATGTGACAGAGCTACCCAGAGAATTTCCTGATAAAGGTGACAGTTAAGAAAAGAGGGAAAGTCTGAAATGAATCCTGTAAGGCTCTTGCAGGACATGAGCAGATGTATTTAAAAGCTTTTTTAAAATGAATGAATGGGCAGGGTTTTCATTGTTTTTATGAGCAAGTGAACTGAATTGCTCCAATACCATGTTTGTTTACTAAATAAGAGGGCAATTCTAACCTGATGAAAATGGCTGGAGGAGCTTCAAACAATGAGTTGATACTTTCCCTCGTGCCTTGGACTGGATTCACATATTGCACTAAGTGCGAATCAGAATACATCTTATGCTTTATAAACCTACTTTAACCACTGCTTATTGTTATGCATTATATCTTTGGTTATTCTGCTCATTTCCCCACCAAAGGTGAATTGTACAAACTGTAGCTGACATGGCAATTTGCAGGCCTTCACACCAGAGGAAATGTGCAAGATTATGGGTGTAATGGTGAAGGTCACCAAAGAGAAAATATGTATCTGTTGTTAATTTGTTCTGCCTTCCATCTCCTCCATCATCATCATCATTATCGTCACCATCATCCAGATTTATTAAGGCTGTCCGACTCCAAAAAGACTTTGAGTGGCTTACAAAATACCAATGTAGTGCTGAACCTGGTGTCTGCTAGGTAGAACATTGGCTTCACTACCCTAGCAGTTCCTCTGTTCCTGTGCCTCTCAAAAAGAATGTGAAAAGCAGCTTCTTCTGATGAACTTCCATATCTTTTTTTTATACATGAATGGAGACTGGTATAAATCTGCACTAAGACTGTGGCACCCCACTGACCATAACAGGGTACGATCCAGAAATATGATTGATATATAACTTCCATTTATTTTAAGAGGGGAAGATATTTAGATGCATAGTAGCTTTGCATTACCTCACCACTGAAGTGGAGAAAGCCGAAGGCATATTTTGTAACCAAAATATAAGCATGACTGCAGGACACTCCTACCACCATCTCTTTGTTTCTATACTTGTTTCTTTAAGTCAAGTTAAACAGTACTGAGGAAATCATCTTTGAAAGAAAGATGATAGCAAAGGCTAGTGTTCTGCTTTGCAGCTTCCTAGCTTCTAATTGAAAACAAAGGTATCCATAGGACCTTTTTTAGGACCAGCTTTAGGGAACACAAATATAGAAAGTGCAAACTATACTCATATTTATGCTATTTATTATACATGGGATTGGCTGAAAAGCATTATCTCTGATAAAAGAGAAACAATAGCACCAAAGTACTGGCATAGGATACATATTACACACACACACACACACACACACACACACACATGCAGAAGAAGTTGCTGCATTAATTTCGCTTGGATATTAGACTATAACAAAATTGTTATACTCATCCCACTTCTCTAAACAATAGGAAGTTCCAAGAGATCAGTTCTTACCCAGATTTAGTTTCCTTTAGTTCCTACAACTGCCTTAGGATCCCAGGAAAAGACACATTTGGTTTAAGGAGTTGCAGACAGGTACTCTGAAGCATCTTTTTGCTCTCAGATCCAAAGCAGTGCATAATAACACCACCACCAACAACATCCCAGGTTCTTGGGAAGGACTTGATAGGTGGATAAAAATGCCAAATCCAGTCTAAACATCTGGCTGACTGTGTGACCAACCATCATCATCATTATCATCATTGCCAGTACACAAAAAAACTAGCAGGCAAAGCAGATAACAACAAGACCTAGCAATGGCTAAGAGCAGGAAAGTTGAAGAAAGAGACAGAGGGGCTAATTCTGGCTGCCCAAGACCAAGCCTTAAGAACAAATGCATACAAAGCCAGAATGGAGAAGAGAGCAATAGACAGCAAATGTCTATTGGACATATTCTCTGCAAAGAAGCTGAAGAAACAGTGGACCACCTAGTCAACTGCTCCAAGAAGATTGCACAGACTGACTACAAACAATGGAGTGACAAAGTAGCAACTATGGTGCACTGGAATATCTTCAAGAAATACCATTTGCTTGCAAGCAAGAACTGTTGGGACCACAAACAGACAAAGTGACAGAAAATGAAGACGCTAAAGTACTCTGGGACTTTAGAATTCAAAGAGACAAACACCTGCCACATAACACCCCAGATTTAACAACTGTTGATAAGAAAGACAAAAAAGTCTGGATAGTGGACACTGCAATACCTGGAGACAGCAGAAGAGAAGAGAAAGAACTGGAGACAATCACAAAATACAAAGACCTGCAAATAGAAATAGGACAACTGTGGCAAAAGAAAGCAAAGATAATACCAATAGTAATAGGTGCCTTGGATGCAGTCCCAAAACATCTGGAGCACCACTTGAAGACCATCGGCATTGACAAAATCACCACCAGTCAGTTGCAAAAGGCAATTGACTTTAATTGGAACAGCTTACATCCTGCGACGATACTTTTAACACCATCAAACCACAACATCTGCCTATCTCAGGTCCTTGGGAAGGACTCAATGGGTGGATAAAAATGCCAAATCCAGTCTAAACATCTGGGTGACTGTGTGACCAACAATAATGATATAATTTATTAAACTTGTATGGTACCTGGCTCTCAAGTACTCTGGGCGGCTCACATATTTATGGTTCTTTATGTATAGTAGTATAATGATTAAAGTACACTTAGCCAGGAAGACCGAGATTCAGGTACCATGCTTGACAACAGAATTCACTAGCTGTTCTTAGCTAATTCCTCTCTTTCATACATATCTAACAGAGATGATACTGTGGGGATATTAGTTGGGGCAATCGCATATAAGCCATTTTGAGCTCTCAAGCTTACAAATTATCAACGTAATAAAGGAGAAAAATATTTACAAATACACAGATTGAGCATATATCACTAATCTGTACAGATTGAGCAACAGGCACAGTAAATTCTTCCAACAGAAGATCAGATCTCCAGGGAAACGGCCAAATTGCTAAAATCATTTAAGACTTCCAGACCCAGCATTTTCTGTCCCTTCCTTTGTGTTAACTTCAAAACTTCTGGTCATTTTTTCATATACAAATATAGTTTTTCCTTCTGGCTGGGAATAGGGAAGCCATTCTCCTCTGACCATCAGTAGTCTTCTTGGGCCATCATAGCTTCCATAAAATAAATCACCAATGACCCAACCAGAAGGATGCTTTAATTTGGATTCCTGTGCTAATTAGGGAGTTGGACTCAGCTTGTGTAATGGTATGTGAGAGAAACCTTGAGAGACGGGGTGAAGAGATGCCGCCTAGGAAATGATCAGATAAGAGAGGGCATAGCCTATAACTGCATAATTGGAGGAGAAAGAGGCTCAGAAGGGACCCTCCCTAACTTCTCAGGCTGTAAAGGAGACCGCAGGAGATTTGTATCTTCAAACTTGCAAGATTCTGTTAATGTAGCCTTACAATAAAGTAGGATTAGATCTGATCATGTTTCTGGTCTGATCTACTTGGGAAGGCTGACAGCTTAAATGGCCACTTCAAGCTTTATGATCGTTTATTACCTAACTATTACGGGTTGTCAGTACTCCTTTCAAGCCTGAGACCCTGTCAGGGCAATCAGCACTGATAGCTCTACTTGCAGAAATCTGATTATTGTTATGGAATCACATATCAGTATTTTTACTGGTGTTTTTCTTCCCCCAGTTTCTTTCCTTCCCCTTTATTTTGTTCAGGAACTTCCAGGTACTTTGTGGGTGTGGGATTTGGCACTTTTATCCACCTATAAAGTCCTTCCCAAGGATCTGGTATGAATAATGGAGCTAATATTTTGTGCCTACAGAGAATTTTCATTCTATGATCACTGGCACCTAGGCTAGCTATTGCTCCTACATGAATTCTGCTACTCCAGCCAGGGACAACATGAGAATCTTTTCTTGGCAGAGTCCTCTCTCAGAAAGCGGGGGGGAGGGGGGGGTCAAGCAAGTCCTGCAAAACGCCACTATTGCTGCTTTTCTTAAAAGAATTTAATACGCTCGGTTTGCTGTCATTGGCCTGCAGGCGCCTGCGTGGCTTCTGAGCGAGAAGTGTTCAGAAGTACCTTGTGGTGCTCTTAGTGGCTTATCCTGGTGTTTATGCATTGATTTGGGGCTGCAGTAAAAACAGTCCTTTGATGGGAAGTTGGCTGAATAGCTGAGCAGCAGAAGTGGTACAGGAACAGAAGGAGAGATTTCTTTGCTTCACAAATCACAGCTTGGTTTCTCCAGCTGATGTTCCCATTTAGGTGCCTTGGAAGAATTCAGCTGCCTAGGGTGGATTCCACCTCCAGAGAAAGAGGAGCTGCTTAGTCTGAGAATCTAGTTCCCTACAGCCAGTGTTGTCCAAACGTGGCCACTTTAAGATGAGTGGACTTCAACTCCCAGAATTCCCCAGCCAGTATGGCTGGCTGGGGAATTCTGGGAGTTGAAGTCCACTCATCTTAAAGTGGCCAAGTTTGGACAACACTGCCTACAGCCATTAGGCGATACTAGACCACTTGGCTCAACCAAATTGTGGCACAAGTCAAAAATTACTCTCTGGTCTTGCTGATGGAAAGATGATGGCTTCTGGTGCCCTGTGCCTCTTTGTGTGGGCCACTGCTAGTGATAAACTGTGACTTTGGGTTTTCAGAGCTAAAATGAAACAATCATTTCCTCTGCTGTTTAAAGTTAGGTACAACAACATCTAACAGTGTCTCTGCCTTTTACCCACATGCTCCATTTGGACTGTCCTTACTCCTGAACTAAATTTTGGATAATCTTGCTTCTCCTTCTTTTTTTATAGCTTCTTACTTGATAAAGACTTTTGGAGAACTTAAAGTCGCACACGTTTGTAATGATTTGGCTGCTTATTTATTGTGCTCTTTGACCTCTCAGTTGTCTCCTGACCTATATCAAACATTCCTTAGTTCCTATTTATTTGGATATCCCAGCTCTCCTATCAATAGCTCAGAATGGCATAAATGGGATTATTAAATATTTACTACCTTTCTATTAAGCCAAAACTTGCAGAAACATACACAATTCTTTTATTTATATATATTAAATATTTACTACCTTTCTATTAAGCCAAAACTTGCAGAAACATAAACAGTTCTCATCTCTCTCTCTCTCTCTCTCTCCTGCCCTGCTTATTTTTATCCTCACAACAACACTGTGAGGTAAGTTTGGCTGAGAAGTACTGGTTAAATCCACATACTGTATTGCATTTATGCTCAAGCAAAGCTTTTTAAAAAGCAGATATGCTAAGCAAATTAACAGAAGAAAAATAAAGATATACACAACAATATTGTAAAAAGAATAAATCTTCCAAATGAAACATTGTGGTAATAATAAAAAGGGAAAATGGTCTCTTTACGTTATAAAGAGAAGTTTAAAAAATGACCATATTGCTCAAAAATCTTCTTCCTTGACTCTCTGTTGAAAACAAAAATCTAATTCAAATGTTGACAAATGATAGATTTCCATTGCTGCAAATCAGGTGTATCTCCTTCTAGTATTATATAATAATTATTTTGGCCAGTCCCCATGTCTGAAAATGAAACATATATTTTTAAAAATCAGAGTTGGGTGGGTTCACATGACACAGTAAGTCATAATCCAGTGTTTTTCAAACTTGGCAACTTTAAGATGTTTGGACTTCAATTCCCAGAATGCTGGCCCCATGCTGGCTGGGGAGTCCTGGGAGTTGAAGTCCACACATCTTAAATTTGCCAAGTTTGAAAAACACTGCCATAAACCATGACTTTGCATGCTAGTGGCTGGATCTATACAAATTATAGACACCGCAGCCCAGTGAAATGCAGTGTGGGAACCCCCTTAGTGTTAGAAACATAACGTATTTTTTGTTCAGGAAAGCTTTCTTGGCCTTTGGGAAAGCTCCATTAAGGAGCCCTAGAGAGAAGCTCAGGATTCAAGATGCCCCCCCTCCCCCGGTGGGTCCTTTTCTCTCCCCTTCTCAGTAGGGGTTCTGGAAGTCAAAGGCAACTACTGTTCTCTGATCAACCCAAGGCTGCTGGGTCTGGAAGGGCTTTGGATTGGGCCACTGTGCAAAATTAAAATGGTGGTTCTCATAGCCAGTTGCCCCCGGCTGACAGCAAAATAAATATATAAAGGGGAGCAGGGAGCAGGGCACATCCCATGGTAGGGCAACTGAGGCCTCAGGATAGCTCAGTGCTAGACACTGATGCTTAGCAAGGCTCCTTGCTGCACAGCTGGACCACCACAGTCCCCCTATTATGCTGGCTTTGAGACATCTTGAAAAGTAAATAAACCAAACCTAAGAGGTCCAAGTTCTTTCAGAGTCCTCCCCTACTATCCTATCTACCCAAGATCCATTTTTGGTCCCCGGAGTCTGTCTCCTTGTATTCCAAGCCCCTGTGCTATACAAAATCTCATCCAGATGTTTTGTGGGGAGAATGCATTGCACCTGCAAAGCGCGCCTTTCTTGTAAGCAGAGGAGGGAAATATTAGTAGAGGATCAGAAAGCCATTTCCTTCGTTGGGACATGGGTGGGGGGAACTGCATCAAATGGAGAGTAAGTGAAACTGCAGCAGTAACTACTATATCCTTTAAGCCAAGAGCTACTGAAGCCAATGCAAGAGCTGGAGGGAAATTCCATAAGAAAGTTAACTGTACAGTGAAGGAGAGACCAGGAAATGTCAGGGCTGATTACTTAACAATCTTGTATTTTGCAAAATATTGACTCTCGTATGGCAGGAAAGCTATGAGTTTCACCAGTGCTCTAATGATATAGCCTGCTTTTTTTTCCTCCTCCTTTTCCTCTCCTGCTTTGGATTTAAGAAGCAGAACAAAACTATTTTTTTGGCTTTTAAAATAACCACATGAAATGCCAAGCTCAGGGACTGAATCCCCTTTGAGGAAAGTCTGAAGCAAAATTATCTAAGGGTCCTGGAATATCAGAACTAAAGAAAACATTTTAAGTTGAGAACAAAGATCAGACCCTCTGCTTTACAGATATCTATACAACTGGGATGGGGTGGGGGGATAATGGATTTTTCCTCTAATACAAAGACTGACCTGCCATTTGTACATTCTGATTCTTGCTTTCATTCACAAAGGAGAAAATTGATTCACTGCTGTTCAGCTTCAATAGATGTCTGCAAAGTATTTCTTAATGGTTGGTTTGTGTATTTGTATAAGCATATATTTAAAAAGTTATTCTCTGAAATGTTGAATGTGCAAGAGTGGTGGAGAGTATGACTAGTTTTGGGATCGGCTTAGCACACTTTTGATGCTATTTAAAGCCAAAATATTAAATACTATATAAATGTTTAACTTTCTGATTGTCTTAGAAAATCATTTAAGTCATACTTTAAACTGCATGCCAGAGGATCAGAAATGTATTTTTCCCCTTTCATGGTGGAACAAGTAGTGTGGAATATGTGCAGCAGAAAAAAAAATGGAAGCAAAAGTGTGCATGGTTTTTTTTCCCACAGGCGACTATGTAGTTGTCAGAATGTGCTGTCCTGTTCAAGGTTTTCCCACTACTGTACTACAATACCAAAATTTTCACTGAAGATTATTCTGACACATTCAAATCCACTCAAGTGCAAAGATAAACTCATTTTTGTGGCTTAACCCAGAGTCAATTCTATTGTTTGGGAGGAGGGTATCTTAAACCTGAATCCTATTTTCTCATTAAATAAGCTACATATTTGGATGTGTTAGACACTGCTATACTGTTGTGCATTCTGTGTTAAAAGTGACAGGCAATTAACAGCCAGAAAAAAGAAATGCATTCAGTAAAAATCTTCAGTTCTTTAGGTATGCCAGACTCTGTATCGTTTCAGCTCTCTGGCTTTTTTGCACACTCTGAATCCAAACAGAGCAGTCGTTCCTTCGGTGCCAGTTTGAAATGGGAGAGGGCAGCACAATTTAAATGTGGTAGTGTATCTGCCAAGCATTTCCATCTTTTTTTCTAAAATACCTTCAGTTTGCCCTTTTTCTCTACTGGGGATGATGGCAGTAAAAATGAAATCATCCAGGTTTCTACCTCTGGTTCAGGACAGTATTGCTCCCATCTTCTTGCAAAAGTGTTTTTCGCCTATGGAATGAACTCTTGGAGGCAGAGAGATTCTTTGGGAGGCTGTCAAGGCTCACTCACTCAGATACAGGGCATCTGATTATTTGTTTCCATGAGAGGTTGCAAAAATCTTCCAAATTTATCTTTGCATGCTGGGGAACAAATTGAGCCCTGTCACAACGGTCCTAAGATGTAGTGTGGAGAAGAAACATTGCTTGGCTTTCTATGCAGAAGTTTCCAAGGTCAGTCCCAGGGAGGGCTGAGAACAGCTCTTTCGATTTCTGAACACTGCTGTTGTTCAACCCCACATCTGAATCCAAGCCATCACAGTGTGCCTTTGAAATGCTACATTTCCCCTTTTTTCGCTCGGTTATAAACTCTACTGCCAAATTCCCCAAGAAGCTGTTTTTGTTACATTCTATACCTATGACGTTAAGCATTTTTTAAACTAAAACATTATTGATAGAATTCCTTTTCTTCAGCGTAACACAATAGTAGGGCATCGGTGACTAGCCCATAGTCAATCAGTAAATCCTTGGAAAATAGTAAGAATAGAGTAACTGATCAGCTGCAGAGCACCTTCATTTCTGAAGAACCTCCCCACGTGAGCAGAACTAAAAATTAGGATACTAAACCAAAATGCGGCTTAGCTTGTTTGCCAACCCAGCCGCTGTGGTTTGTAAACCATGGTTTGTGGGTCAGCATGTTGTGTGAACCTACCAGCTGTGACTTATTCAATACACTGTAGCAACGTGGAGTGTGTGAACTCTATCAATGTCTTCTTCATGGATTAAACCCATAATTCTGCTATTTTAAAATTAACCACTGATCCTGCTTTTGTTGTCAATTTAGTGGCAATCACAGCACATAAATCTCCCATCCCCTTCTATGCATTCCCTTTTATTTCATGCTTGACTTCTGTTCCAGCACTCCATAAATCTTCCATTTCTTGCTTCCAATAAGCTTTGCTTAATTACTTTTTACCATTCTCCCACCTCAACATACTGTGGACCAACTGACCAGGAAGCTGAATGCAGCAGCATTTCTACAGTGTATCAAGATCGAATCCTAGCTACAAGAAAACTGCTTCTGACCATGTGCAAAGCTCATCCCCCACCAAGGAAATAATCAAGGACAGATTACTGATTGCATGCTTAGACAACATTTATGCATTTATGGATAAAACAGGCTAGACATCTGCTTTTACATTATCACCGTGAAAAATAGAGTACTATAAGAAAAATGTTAGTTTCACTCGTTTTAAATTAATAATATATAATTCTGGGGAAGGGGATTTTAGAGCTACATGTGGGGCTTATGGGGAACAGCCCAGCACAAAATACATTATTTATAAACCCTACCCATTTTTTTTCCAAAATTTGATTTCTCCCAGTCCTTCTCCAGTCCTAAAGCCACTAAATTTCATTGTAATTTACTGAACAGCAGTGGCAGCTGAGGAGCCCAAAGCTTAAAAGCCCACCTCGCAACACCTTTTCTTTTCCTTTTGTGTATGGTTAATGTTACTAATGGTAACACTAGTAATGGTTAATTACTCATAATTAATGTTACTAATCATTACATGAACAAGCATTCAATGAACAATGGATAACAACTAATGGTCATTGTCATAACTATTGTTATGTAATGATTAAATGAAAATTATTTGTAAAAAAAAGAAGTAAATAATTATAGATTTTAATTGACAATTTACCATTTTATTTTTTAAACGTTTACATAATTTATTAGTTCACTCAAGGGCAAGCGGAAGGCTGAAGAGAGCACTTCCTATAACCAGACTCCTTTGTTCTCCATTCTCTACCTTCTGTAAGATTTCCTGCAACTCTAAGAAAGGAAGGATGTCAGATGTAATTAATACTGAGGTTTTAGAAGGAAGGTTTGTAAGAATGCTTTACTGTGACCAGGTTCGCATCACACTTGTAAACACTACACACACAGCTGTAATACAGGGTGCTTGTTTCGCTTAGCAAGTTGTACAAACCCGGCTGTTGTGGTGTGCAATTTAGGGCACTGTATGAGTCCATCTAACCGTAGTTTATTGAACACTTCATGGAGTAGGATGTGGTGGAAAAGGTTTGCTTAAGTGATGACTGGGCTCACGTATTGCACAAAGCATGACTTGCTTAAGCTTGAATTCAGCCTTTAGGAAGACTTGCTTGCATCTTGCTTTTCATTATCTACAGGCAGTCCTCGACTTACGATGGCAGTTGGGACCAGAATTTCCATCACTAAGCAATGCAGTTGAAAAGCACGACCACATCACTTAGCGATGGCAATCCCTGCAGCCCCAGTTACCATTGTTAACCAAGTCCCATGGTCGTTAGGCTAGGCGACTTCCTACTGGCTTCCCACAACCAAATTCAGTGGGGAAGCTGGCAGGAAGTTGCAAGTCCCAAGCTGGCAGGCAGGTAAGTGGCTGCTGCCGGGTTGGGGAGGGAGTGAGGGGGTGCGCAGGGGCGTGGGGGAAGGTCGGGGAGGGGGCGCGCGAGAGGCACAGCGTGGGTCGGGGAAGGTTCACAAGCATGCAAGGGAATGCATGAATGCAGCGTGGGTCGGGGAGGTGCACGAGGGTGTGAGAGAGGGTCAGGAAAAGTGCATGAGGGTGCGGCGCGGGTCAGGAAGGATGTGCAGAGGTGTGAGGGAGGCGCAATGAGGGGTGGGGAGTGTGCATGAGGGATCGGCATGAGCGCAGAGGGGCTGGGGAGGGTGAGCAGGTGGGGGAGACTTACCCCGCAACTTGTGATCTTCCCTGATGGCTTTCTTGTTGACTTTCTGGGGAAACCAGTAGGGAAGGTTGCACGTGGCGATCACATGATCATGGGGTGCTGCAACCAATTGTAAGTGCAAACCAGTTGCCAAACACCCAGATTGCGATCACGTGACCCCAGGGATGCTAGGACAGCCGGAACTCCGAGGACTGGTCATAACCACCATTCGTTCATACCATCATAACTTTGAATAGTTCCTGGTCATAGATCAAGGACTACCTGTATTATGATTTGTGCTATTACTACATTGCTTTTTATAAAGAAACTTAGCCAAAGTACCCTCCATATTCCCTTAGCAGTGATACAGTATTAGGAAGTCCTATCAATATGCTCCCAGCCCACTCTCATTACTGTGGTAAATTTTATGACCTGTGATACTTGAAATTTCAGGTTGCAGGCAAACCTAACATTTCAGGGTGCTAAGTTACCAGACTGTAAAGGGCATAGGGAATGGCCTTAAAGAACAGGAAGAAGAGCCACTTCCTAGGCAATGGTCAGATAAGAGAGATTTGACCCTAGGCCAGGAAAACAACTTGAAAAATATCTCAGATAAGCCCCTCCCTAGTTCACACGAAGATAAAGTGGGGGGGGCGTGCATTCAGACTTGCAAGCTTTTGTTACTATTGTTGTTACAGGTAGTCTTTGCTTAATGACCCTAACTGGGACTGGAATTTTGGTTGCTAAGCAGTGCGGTCGTTAGGCTAAACATCACATGACCGCACCACTTAGCGATAGCAGTTTTGGTACTCCTGGTTGCAGTCATTAGGCCAGGATTGCGCCGTTGTTAGGCAAGGACTCCTGTCCTGTCACACTTGCCTCTGCTTCAACTCCCCCACCCACTTATCCCCCCCTCTGCCCTTTGGGTGCCTTGCACTCCGCCACTCCTGTCACCCACAGCTGACTTTCACCATCTTCTTCCTGACACTGCTGGTGAGGTGCACCTGGCCTGGCCCTTTATGAGGCCTTCAGAAGACCCCATAAGGCTTTAGGAAGGCCTCAGGAAGACCTCATGAGGCTTTGGGAAGGCTGCGCTCGGGCAGCAGCTGCCTCACGAAGGGCCAGGCCAGGCACACCTCATCAGCAGCAGGAGGAAGAAGATGGTGAAGGTTAGCTGGGGGTGGCAGGGGCAGCAGAGTGGAATGCAGGGGCAACGGATATAGGGCAGCCAAAAGGGCAAAGATGGTGGGGAGATGGGCAAGTGGGAGGAGTTGAAGTGCTCCTGTGGTCATAAATGTGAGCAGGCTGCCAAGCACCCGAATTTTGATCATGTGACTGTAGGGGTGCTGCAACGGTTGTAACTTCAAGGACTGGGTGTAAGTACCATTCATTCAGTGCCATCATAACTTTGGTCACTGAATAAATGGTCATTAAGTGAGGACTATCTATAGAATAAAAGTAGTCCTGACCTATATGGCACTGGTTTCTTAGTCTGATCTACTTCGTTGGGCTGACAGAGACTCACTTATGAAACCCATCTTTATTCTTTTGTCTCTTTGCCTTTTCTTATACTGTCCCCCTTTTTTTCCTTCCTGTCCACCCTGATTCCAGCAGACTCTGCCCAACTATTCTGGTTTTGCCTTTTCAAAGAATGCACTCCCTATACAATGGGAAAATTACTTTGTCTATATGGATAGATAAATATGACATCTCTGTGGTAGCTGGAATCATAATATAATGCCATAAAAACAATATAATACATTCACTTTAAAAGTGTATTATCAATTTTCTGCCAACCATAGTTTCCAAATAGGAGATGCTCACATTATTTCCCCAACTGGCTTTAACCATGGCTTACTATTAATGCTAGCCATGTTTAATGCTAACCATAATTTACAAACCCCCTTGACTTACTCCTAATCATTCCTCTTAATATTACTTAATATTTCATTAACTACTTGCACTTACTCTTTCCCTAGGATTGTCATTTAATATCTTGCCAACAACAAGGGGTAAAAAAAAAATATCTTGCCAACAACAATGAAAAAGAAAAAACAAAGAATACCTTCATATGTTAATTGCATATTCATATACTAAATTTTCAAGCTACATGAATGTTTAAAAACAATTAATACAATTTTTCTCTTCTGAAGGGAAGCAAATTAACGTCCCATCTAAATCATACCAAATAAGTTCTTAAATTAATTCATTTCCCATCCCAATCTCCCTAATTATTTTTGTTCTAAATCAGTTCTTTTCCTTTAATTAATTAGAATCATTTTGTCATCCCTCCCCTAAAATAAATTCAAAATAAATAGAATATACAGGGATTGACTTCCCTTTCCAATTACATTCATTTTCTAGAGCAGAGGTAGGCAAGATGATGTGCTCCATGTTTTGGATCTTAACTCGCATCGGCACCAGTTAGCATGGTCAGTGGCAAGGACCATGCTGGTGGGAATATTTATTATTTATTTATTTCATTGGGTAAGCACAATACAATATAAATAACCAGGATGACACCCAACCAATCAATACAGAACATGTAGAAAAACCTGTCCAACAAAGGGGCCTCATCTACCCTAACCCAAGACCTGGGAGAACAGTTAGGTCTTCAAAGCTTTCCAGAATACCATGAGGGTGTCAGCCACTCAGATTTCAGAGGGAATAGTAGTCTAAAATATTCAGGTTTCACTAGGTTGTATGTTTTTATTATTAACTAAAGGTATCTCTCTTCTCCAGATTGCATCTCCAATCAGAAAATTAATTGAAATATGAAAATGACAAGTGTCAGTTGCTTCATAGTAAAGGCTGCCCCAAGTTGTCAGTCCCATGAGATAAACCAGACTGAAAATCAACTCCACAGGAAGACTAGAACTCTATTGAGATAGGCTATAATAGAAGATTCTTGCAAATCTGATTGTGCTGTTCTTCCTTCCCTCTTATACCCTAGTGAGCAGCCAGCCTGAGTCTCTTCTTAATACTATCTCTGTTCCCAGGACTTAAGAAATGCTTTTGTTGTTTTTGCTTAGGTAATGGTTTCTGAATATTTGCTTCAAGGCCACATCCCTGGCTCTCCACAGGTGTAAACCTAATGATGGCTATTGCTTTCTTAAAAACTGTCTGTTTTAGCCTTCTGTGTGCTCACACAAACTTTCACAACCCAACTATAACTGGTTTGATGCTAGTTGTTTCCCCACTAGTGACTTATAACAGCTTCTAGAGTCATCAAACCATCACTATGCCAAAATAGCCATAATGTAGACAGGCTTTATGCCACTTCAGAGATGGCTAAGTGATGCGATGAAGATGTTAGAAGTCAGTAGCTAGGAAATGGCTTCTGGAGCAGCCCTTCCTGTCTTTTCAAGCAAGGTTTACTGCCTGGTAAACCAAGTTTTAAACAGAATTAATACTGACATGTAAGCTGCAGTTTTTATAACTATGGCATATCAACCAATCCACCAGTGGCTATTAAACCAAAAATTTTTGAAGTAAAAATTGGCATGGTTGAGTTCACATAACATGCTAAGCTAAAAATTGAACAAGGCTATGGTTTACTGTATTGTATGGACCCCATGGTAGTGATTTCTAAATCATAGTTTATGACTTAGCATAATAAGTGAATCCAGCTAATTATAACAGATTAAGTAAACAGATAACTTAGTGCAAGGCATGAACCAGGAGGCAATTCTGGATGTTAAAAAGTCAATGAGGAAAAGGGGGGATGTTTTAAGAGGTCTGCATCAACGTCTCATTAGCCTCAGCAAAAACTAAGGGATTTCTACTATGAGAAAAGAAACACTCCTGGAAGACTTACGGCTTGCTCACTGTTTTTGCATTGTCCTTTCATTTTCTGTCCAAACAGTACCATTTCCCAGTGAAGGGGAGTGGAATGAGGGCAAGAATCTGGGATGCTGACTTTCCTTGCTCCTCCAGAACTAACTTGCTTCAACTGGATCAGAAAGTTAGAGAGCCGAGGATGGCAAAGTGACATGGGCTAAACTCCATTATAGCAGCTTTGCTGACCTTGTCACACTCTTTGAAGCCATCTCCACCCACCTAAAGATGAACAATCATGCATGCACAAACCTATCATTATGCAACTTTGCAAACTTCCAAATAAAAAAAATAATACTAAGGCTCTGAACTTTAGGAGATATGACTTTTTATGACTTTAGGAGACATGGCATCTGAAGTTTTGTTTGTGAGGTCCAGCTTGAATGTGCAGCCTAACCAAACTTGTACTGGTCAGGCTGCATTTACAAATCCACTGATATTCTGGGACTATTTTTGCCTTTGCATGAAAAGCACAATGGTTAATAGTTCAGAGTTAAAACACAAGGTAATTAGGCCAAAAATTAATCAGTTGGTAATCCTAATTACAATGTTTCGTTTCAAATTTTCTCCATCTGATTTAAGGAATCCAAGACAGGGAATGTTGCTACAATAAAAAAGGTGGACATATTATTCCATATATCACATAGCACAATCAGCAACTTTGTTATTGCTGCAAATGTCTTTGTGTTAAATTCTGTTCACTTGGAGGGGGAGAACATAATTCAGTGCATCTGCATTATTAACTAAGGGAAAAGAAAAGTCTTCCTGGCACGAAAAGAGACTTTTTTTCTTGAGAGTTGCAATAGAAATTCAGGGGCATTTATTAATTGAAATTAAGGCAGATTGGAATGGAACTGGGACACTGCAAGTATGTTTATGGCTGGGGTGACAGGAATGAATATATGGTGAGAAATGGCTCATAAAAATACTGAAATACTGTAACAGAAAAGGTTACGATGATGCCTAAAACAACAATAGTATAATAATTACCTCAAAAACATTGGCAGCAGTTGATCCCAGTTAACATTTCTTGCTGTGATATCAGCTTGTTTATCAAGGGCTATCCAAGCTTTAGTTTGAAATTTTCTTACAAACGACTTGGAAAAAAATCTCACCCCCCCTTTTTTTTTAATCCTTCTGTCCGAACCACAACATTCCTTAAAACATCTACAAAGTGCAGTTCATGAGATGTAATTATTACACAGTCACAAAGGAGAATCACACTGGGATTTGATGGGGAGGGGTGTTGAGTATTTGGTTTCTTCTTGGCACTATCTGAATTCCCTGGAAACAATATTGTAGAGTTTCTAGTACAAAACAGGGCTTCATGTTGCTAAAATCTGTTGTGGATGAGCACTTTTTATTCCATGTGGTTGGTGGTGGTTCTCCCCCCACCCCCCCCAAAAAGTTTTTTGCCATTGCAGTTGGCTCAAAAATGATTTAACGACATAATCTAACAACACTAAATTGATCTTCAGGTTTCTAAAATGTTTGAAGTATCATTATCAGTGTGCGCCGTATAATTAACACCAAATCAGCAGAATTTCATCCTGAGGGACAATACAGTGGAATGGCTGAGATAAGTGAAATTTGGGTTAATGATGGGTCTCCCCTCCATATCAGTGGCATGGCATTAAGCACAGGTAAATAATTATCTCAGGAGGCAAACAACAGTGATGCTAATTTGCTCCCACAATAGCCCCTAACTAGCCTTCTGCCTTCAAGGGTAACAGAAAATTTAATTAATTATTGATTTTTTACCCATGGGGTCTCAGGGAACCAACCCATGGTGGTTTACACCAGAGTTCCCCATCCTTGGCAACTTTAAGATGGGTGGACTTCAACTCCCAGAATTCCCCAGCCAGTGTTGCTGGCTGTGGAATTCTGGGAGTTGAAGTCCACCTGTCTTAAAGTTACCAAGGTTGAGGAACCCTGGTTTACACCACCAACTTAAATTGTAGAGCCAACAATGGAAAAGAACAAACAATAAATATTGAGAAAACCATAGACAAGGTTATCTTTTTTATATACAATGGTTATTCTGATGAAGAGTCCATTAAGAAGGGAAGGCTAAAGTACAGAAATGGTTTTGCAGATTTCTTTGGTAAGGGCAAAAACACCTCCAGAAGGGAGGGAATTCCACCGTGTTGGCGCCGCCCCTGAAAAGGCCGTAACCCTGGTTTGTTTTTAATTGGCCCTCTTTTCTGGGCATGCATAACATACTTTTATGAGGTGAGTGGAGCTTGTGCTTGGTAGTATCCTGAAGGAGTTTTCCTTTAGATAGGCAAGGCTTAAACCATAAAACAAATCTTGAATTTGGCTAGGAAAACATTGGGGACTCAGTGCAGCTGAGCCAGGATGGGTATCCTGTGCTCCCAATGAGAAACACACAAGAGAAACATAGTTGCCTCAATTCTGTTCTATTACTAGTCCATTCTTAGGACTGAAATAAAATAAATTTTCTAGTTCAGTTTTGCTTCTGAACCAAGGATGGAGAAACAGCACCTTGTTTGTCACTTCATAGGGCAGAACATTTTAAACCCTCCTGTCTATGCAGTTTACTGTGATACAAATTATTGGTCTCTATCCTGTCTGGGTTTTGTGCATCCAGTTAAGCCAAAATGTGGTATGCTTCATTCTGGGTTCATGCAACAGTTTAGCCAAACTATTGTAGCTGCTCTAAAAACATGATGATGAAAAACAATCATAGCTTGGTGTGTTGTGTTGAACCCAGCCTCCCTTATCCAGTCTATCATATCTGCTAAGTATTAAAGATTAATCCACATCAAATGTGGAAATTATAAGAGTGTCCATGTAATCCAGAAAAAATTAGGTATTCTTTGTTAACTTCAATGTGACTTGTCCAGGGATGACAGTTGTGAAGCTTACTAGAAGCTATATAGATTCAAGTAGTCAGAATTTGTTGGTAGCTAAGCTAGTTCACCCTGGACTGAGTTTATCCAATGGCAAACTGGACCCAAGAAAAACTTTGTACATGTTTGAGAGAGTCGTTACAGGCTTCTCAAAATCTAATCCTGTTAGGCCTTGGGAGTGACAGGGCCAAAGAAGGGATGAAGTTAACAGTCATCTCTTCCTGCAATGCATTTTAACAGGGTTAAGTTTTCCCTTGTTGGCTATCTCCAGATAACTCAGCATTGCATCTTACCTATGATATTTTGATATCTGTATGAAGGCATAACACATTTCTAATTATTGTGCTAAAACAGAACAGGAAGCAACTGCCTATTGATGAATTAAGGAGCTAAACACTCTTTTATATTTTGACCTCCTTTCTGACTTTTTATTGAGTGCAAAAGTGAAAGATTGTTAAATTTTAAGCTTTTCTTAAAAAGTGCAGATGAAATTGTTTATCAAACAACTATATGAAAAAACAAAAACTCTGCCTCCCATTTTTCCTCAGCCCTCTTGTCCCTGTTTTAATATCTTTAAAGGAATAGGTGCCCTGATAGAATAGCATTGATACCGAGAAGTAGATCCAAAGAGCTTTCATCAGCTTTTTGTTTAGGCATAAAGAGGAATGGCTACTCTTTAAATACTTTAAATTTGCTTGGTAAGCTGTTAAACTTTTAGCTATAAAAGTTGTTGGGAAATATGTTAAAAGAATAATTCAGAATACCCAAACTCCCTGGATTTTATGCATAGCTCTCTTATTGCTTTCCCTACAAACAGCGCAACAGCATAACACAGAGAAGGAAAAAGAATGCATCTCTTTTAAACTTTGTGAGGGTAAGCCAAAGCAAAGGGTTATTTTACAAAATGAATGCCCCCACCAGAAATATGTTTAAATAAACTGCATTATACCAGATAATATCCCACACCTAAAGCATTTTTTACCTGCTCTGAGTCAGGAAAATGTAGTAGCACTTTTGTATCGGCTTCAGGAACCTTGCTATACAAATTGACCATCTGCAGTTAATTCGCGCACTGTATAAATAGTTTTGAAGACTGAATAGTTTGCATTCCGAATGGAACAGTCTATTTTTAGCTTTCGAAGCTAGCGTGTTTTGTGTTCTCTGCAGAGGCAGAGACATAGTTGTTTTTTAAAAAAAAAAATTGTAGGGAGAAGATTGTTTAATTAATTGAAAAGCAAATAATCAGAAGGGACATCAGAAGAAATTTCTGAATAATCTTAAAATTCTATAGAGGAAGGTGGTTGCTCCACAATGAAAAAAACTGCAGAGAAAACATGTTTTACATAGGGTTTTTTCTTCTTTTTTCTAATATACAGTGCATGCTTTTGTGGTATCTGTTGGTTACTGGGTGAGCTTACTTGAAAGAGGTAAAATAATATAAAACTGAATGCAGCCGAGATTGTTCAAGAGAGAGTTATATCTGGAAAACTTTGCAATGCCACTAAAGTGTTACGAAAATACAAGGTTAGAAAAGATCCCGGAAAACATTCCACCACATTCCTTTCTTGTCAAATTGCACAAATCGTAAATAGTTAAATGGGTTGTACTTTAGGAATACAAGTGAAAGGGAAAAATCCTTTTGTTTAAAATGCAAAAAAAACGTGGTCACTGCTTACATTACTTGGTTCAGGATCTAAAGCTTCTTCTTGGCCAAGCCCATACTTTGCCTCTGAAGGTCATGGTGAGGATGCATAGTCCAAAAAAGTAACTGGGCCAGGAAATGCATTTTATTTAATCTGCATTTACATTCAGTTTATATCTGAATCATATATCTTTATCCATGTTTGTCTTCTGTTACATTTGAGGGCTCTGGAGATCGAATGCAAACTAAGTCCTCAGCTCCTGTGCCCCTCTAGTTATTATGCATTATAAAAGGTTAAAACAGTAATATGTACCCTTAAACATTGTAGGAGGAGAGATGCGTTAGTCTAGGGTAGCTAAAAATCAGGGTCCTGGTAGCATCTTTTCAGAGTAACAGATTTTATTAAAGGAATAAGCTTTTGTGAGCTACAGCCCATTTCACCAGATGCACTGGAGTGGCTAGACTGATATAGGAATTTTTTTCCCCCTCACTATTTTACATACATATGCACTTATATAAAGTCTATAATTTTCCTCTGACTCCAGCTGTGAAGTTTTTTTTCCTTGCTTGTACTTTTAAATGAAATACTATCTGGCTTCCACTGTATGTTTGTGGCATCGTCTTAAAAAGTCTGTTTTTATATTCCCAAGTAGCTGAAAAGTATATCATTGCACAAGTGCTGTTTCCCATTTCCATTACACTTGTGTGTGGATGGGATGAAAACTATGTTTGTAGTTTTATAGCAACTACGTCCTTAATCAGCAAACATATGTGTGAGACTTCTCAGAAGAAAATCCTCTCAAGCTGACGGGGTTGTTACCAGCTACGTTGGTATAAGATTGGTTGCAGAATTAATATTGTTCAGTTCTTGAGCTTTTATTATACTTTTTCTCTCTCTTTTCCTATTTTTAAAGAACCCTGACTATTTACATAAATCATCCCTGCGAGAGTGAGGATAACCAAATCCCACATACATTTTCCACATCTCTGCAAGCTCAAGATCATTTAAAACAGTCCTTCCATAAGCATTATATATAAATGATGTAATTTTAAAATCCTAAATGTTATTCTGCCCTATCCTAGTGGCTTGGAAAGAGTAACAAAAACAAACAGACTCATGGAAAAACAGAACTTAACCATCTTCTACCCTTTTCCAGCGTAATCCTGAATCCAAAGAGAGACCCACAGAAGTAGGGTAACAAAACTTCCAGATGTTACTCAGGCATGTGTTTCAGCAAATGCCATCCTTAGAAGAAACACTTCATACTTTAGCTGTCTGAACTTGGTACTTTGGGCTAATCTAGAAATTATATTAAACACGATATGTAATTGTTGAAAGTGTAGCAATAAAAGTCCTAAAGGAAATATGTCTAGCCTGGAAAGAATTCCAGTGGGTTCTTAAAAAATAGAACAGGGTAAGTAGTTGTTGGGTTTGCAGCTGGAGACTTGGGTTCAAATCTTGCCTCAGCTGAATGAACATAGCCGTGGTTTGTTGATAAAGCCACAGCTAGCTGGGTTCACACAACATGCTAGTTCAAAACTAAAACCCCACATGCTTGTTGAGTGGGTTATGAGAATCCCGCCACTATTTCATTGAAAGTTGAGGCTGAGATGCTCCTTGGAATGAAACCTAGAATGCAAATATGATGCGGTCAGTTACAAGGGAGGAATACAACAATTAGTCAATATCACCTGGAGAAAATCTGTTCCTTGCTCTCAAATAGGAATGGGTTTACACATTGTTTGATCATTGTTCAGTATGTTTTCTGCACCCTAAAATATGACTGGCTAGTTAATTGTGCTGTCTTTTAAGTCAGCTAGTTTTCTTAATTGATGGTTCAGTGTCATGTGTATGGTTTCTTGTGTGTTTGTTTTAATTATGTGAAGCTGCAGTCCATACTTATTGGGAACAAAATGAAGCAAGATGCTATTCTAGTTTTTTTTTTCAGGAGACCCTAAATCTGCCCTACCAGGTTAGGTGTAATTGGGTCTGACCTAAAACAGCCCATGTATTTTCTCTTATTTTGAAGAAGGCACCTAAACTCCAGATGGTGGACCAGATATAAAACTAGCCTAAAATAAATTAAACAGCAAATAATACTAATATTATATAGCTGGGTTTATTTACCTTATAGTCAGCTGGGTTCATGCATTGGATTAGGACATGCTTTACAAAATGGCTGGAGTAAAACATATTAAGCCTAAATCAAACCAAATTATATATCATCGTGATGTTGGCTAGAGCTTAAGGAGAGTTTTGTTCTTAAATATCAGGAAGGCCCCAAGTTACCTATCGTTTCTCCCATATTATCACTGTTAGATATACCAGGAATAGTTAGTTGGACTGGGATCGTATAAGTTAGTGTAAATAGTTAGGAAAGTAAAGCTCTTGTAGGATTTGATTGGTAGTTGGAACTCTGGTCACATACATACAAATTTTAGGCCTGAATGTTGCTATTTGCTGAGAAGGGCCTTTGGGTCTATAAATTGGTTCCAACTTGCACAGAATTGAAGGGTCTCATTTGAAGACTTGCATCTGTGTGGACTGAAGTAATGAAAACAGTCCTTCAAAAACACAAGGTAAGCATTATCAAGCCTGTAAGTCATGAAGGAATTAAAAAGTACAGTCCTCTCTAACCAGCATAGCAGTAGTTAGTTGAAAGTTCATAATAAGGTTTAGTCTGAAATATCCAACAGATTAACCAAAAATAATATTGATATTGAAAGGCAAATTAAAACAGATATAACCAGCAAACAGACTGGAATATTGTATGTCTGTGCTTGTGCACATACTCCTGCTAAATCCTCCGTGTGTATGTGTGTCTGTGTGTGTCTGTGTGTTTATGTGTATTGTGTTTGCCAGGAAAGTTGCATGCTACGTTTTGAGCTTCTTTTTCATACAGACTTTATGGAATTTATATATTTTCATTAGCTATTTTCAGACAGATTTTTTAAAGTAAATAAATAAGAACCGTGGGATTTTCAAGTTGGTAGAAATCACAGCACCTCCATTGCACATTCTGGTTGTTTTTTTTTAATCATTGGGAAAATTTACTTTCATTCTCAGTGTGTATTAAAATATAGTAATAAAACTTGACCTTGTCCCTAATCTACCCCACAAGATTGTTGTGGGGAAAAAATGCAGGAGGTGTTGTTACATGCATCACTTTGGAAAGATGGATCTAGAAGGAAATAAAAAATTTGCCTTGTTTTATGCCTATTTGTGGGACTAAAGAGTGAGAATTGAGGGTCAAGACAAGAGTCCTTGTTTATTTACTTATTTATGCTGTATTCAGTCTGCACCAATCCCAATGACCACATATGAACTTAGTTTATACTAAGAAAGACATCCTTCCGTTGGCTAAAGAGCTGCTATACTGGGATAACAGTTTCTCCAGTTATGTTGGAAATCACAGGTTCTTATTCTTCCTCATATCCCTCTGGGCCAAGGCTAGACTGGATCTTGGCAAAAGTTTGTTTAGGAGGTTGGAGGACCAGAGAAAGGATTGTGTTCTTCTTTAGAATACTGTGTCCTCCACCCACCCGTATCTCCATGGCTTGTGGTTTGCATCTGAGACATCATGGTGGCAACATTGGTAAAACTGTGGCCAAAGCAAAACGTTGCTCAGTTATCAATTATTCTGGCTATTCTACTTTTTTTCCCCACCTAGCACATATTTATTATACTTGCAAACTAATTTATTTGGATATCCATTTTGGACTAATACATTTTTTCCTTTAAATATTTGCATCTTTATTCTTCCAGTGTTGACACAAAATAGATTATTTTGCTGTCAGTGCCCCAAATTTGATGGGCATTGAATGGACCACATTAATTCTGTGTCTCTTATTTTCATAGGCACACTGGTGAATGTACTCAGCCTCATTTAAATGGCTGTCAAAATTCAGTTGTGTATCTCTGACTTTTTAGAAACTGGCAAAATTAATTTTGGCTCATTGAGCATTCGCATACAGATGCCAGCATACATATACATAATCTAATATGAGCTCTGTCAAATTCTGGCACACACATATATTCTAGTTAATGCTATCCTAAAAAAAGATGAGGGAGAGCTGTTCCTAAAATAACATTTTAGCATCTATTTTGCTAACTCCAGAGCTAGACATAGTGACAGGTCCTCATCTGGGATATATCACCATAACTCCCTATGCCTGTTTTATTTTGACAAAAGGCATTTCAGATGTAAAAATAGTTGCATTGTTTTTCTCTAACTAATGCTCCTCTATTTACATGGGGTAAATTCTAGCACGTGCTTTAACAAGCTAGAAATCCGATTTCTTAGCTGACTTTGAGCCGATAAGATTGGGGGAGGAAAAAAACAAGAATTGCTATTATACAGGAGCTAAAAATGATGATAGAGGTATCACCATGTAGGATTCCACTGGAGTCATTTTTTTTTCATGTTTGTCAATAGTCAGAAGAATTTTTTAAACTGAGATAATCCAGAAAGAAGATTCAGCTGCTTTCTATCCACAGGCTTACAAGAGGGATTTACTCCTAAGAAACTGCACCCTTACTACTAGGGATTTTGGGTGCTGAGTTCAGAAGGACGCAAAAGACCTTGATGCTTAAAATCAGAAAGTAATCAAAATGTCTCTATTGGTGTTAAAATATTATTCATGCACGCAAAATAACTTCAAGGTGCTTTTTTTTTTTCATTAAATAGCAGACTACCTGCTATCCTGGTATGTTCAGGCACAACATTATGGTGTTGCTGAATGAAGTCCTTTTTCAGACTGTCATTGAACGTGGTTCTAAAAGAGCTATGGCAAGTCTTATATCTGATCAGCATCAGTTGACTTTCTCATGGAACACTTAATGCATCCAGATATACTTTTCCTCAAAAATATGTATCTGTATCCCCACTCCAGACACCCCTCCCTGGCTTCAACAGGTTTTCTCTGATTTTGATTTTTTCCCCAACACTGCACCTCTGAATAATTAATAATAATAATGTATTGGATACATAAGGGCGCCCAATCAGGAGCCTGATTTAAAATATTAAAAACACAAATAGGAAATCAGTGAGTTTCAAAGTGGCAACACTATCAGAATCTGTCAGGTACAGTGAGAAAAACTATTGAATTTGATATTGGTATGGTGAAATTGAGTATAAGAGATTGAAAGGGATTGGAAGGGATTAAGATGGTGCTCAAAAAAAAAAAAGATTGGTTGGTGAAACTGACTAGAAAATGGATAATTCTGCAAGAGGAGGACAGGAGAGACAGAGCTCCCCAACACCTGCTTTTCCCAAAATGATTTTTTCCCTTTTTTTTAAAAAAACCAATATCAAATGGGTAGGAACAAACCTCTCCATGTTTGGACCTATGCATATTTGTAGACAAAAAAAGGAGGGGGGTATTTTAAAAAACATGGTTTTTCTAGCACCATTTACAAGGTATATATCAGGTTCATGTTGTAAACACACCAGATGTTACCCTGTAGTATTTGACATTTGTCTTCTGAGTAGCAACTGCATTTTGGAAAAATATCACCATGATTGTACATCATGTACAAAGGGGGTACCCACATCAGCATTAAAATATCTTCTGAAATTTTGCATTGCTGTTTAATTACGCACCTTTATTTGACATCAGGAAATTCAGGCATAGAGAATTACTGGAACAGTTTTGTTCTGCACCTGGGGCAGGTGCAAAATCTGTCATGATAATTTCAACACAAAGTTAATTCAGAATTGACACTTAGCCCAGTATTCAATGCCATCACATGTCACAGCAACCATTTTCCTAACAATGAATCAGTTGTCAGTATATATTTCAAAGTCTACCTTGCCAAGTTTCCTTTTCTGCAAAACACATCTTCTCATCTGAATTTTCTCTCCAATAGAAGAAATGGTATTGAAACTAGTTGCCTGAATTTAAATCTTAAGGAGCGCTTTATACAACACATTTATGTTACAGTAACACAATTCCTCTCCTGATTATGGTTCATAGCTTAACGCAGTGTATGACTTAAGTTGCTGTTTTATAAACAATGGTTTCTACCTTGGCATTATATCTGACATGGTACATTGTAAACCATGGTTTATAATTATGGGTTTCAGTAATATGGTGTGATCAATAAATTGGGCTATCGTACTTCTCACTCCATCTCACGTGTCCTGAAGAAGTGGAGGCACCTCTGTTTATATCCCTATTTAATTCTATTCTTTGCTTCTTAGTCTTTAATCAGTTACTAATCTATATTGTGATTTCCTTTCTTATCTCATGACTGTTAAGTTTGCTCAGGAGTTTTTGGTGAGACTTTGTCAAAATCCTAAATAAACCATATCTGCTACTTCATCTTTATCCACTTGGTATATAGACATTCTAAATACATATAACATCAATGAGAGAAGATGCCACTTTGAGGAAGCCACTTTAATTCTTCTTCAGCAAGAATGTTTATCTTCAATAATTACTCAGAACAGGTTTTAAGCTAGCCAGGGCGGTTTCTTAGGACGACGACAGATTCCTTTCTGGTCCTCTAATGCAGAGGCAGATCTTACAGATGTATTTCTGTTAAAAACTCTTGGATGACTACCTACTGGACTCTGATTTACTTTCAGTTTTCCAAGAAGTTCTAAAACTTTGTCTCTTTTCACCATGATTTGCCTCAGTTCTTCAAGCTCTCTCTCTCAAAATATCACTTCAGGCACAAATAATTATTCTACATTCTCTGCAAGGAAAAGTGATGTAAATAATTCAGATTCTTTATAAATTTCTTACCCTTCCTGTATGATCCTTGTTTTAAACTTATCCTTCTTTGTGGTTTCCAATTCTGACTGACAGATTAGTATTAATCCTAACGTTATTAGCAATTTGGCCTCACTCCTCCTCTATACCCGGCATTATGTGTACTCTTTCATGCAACTTCATGCTTTTTATTTTTTTCCTCATTTCCTCATTCTCATTTATAAATTGAAAATAAGGTCCATTCTTTTATCATCTTAAGAGGCTAGTATCTCCATATTTAGATGTGTTGTAGATCAAATGTGATTGTGTTGGACTTCCTTGGCATTTCTTCACTTACGTTTAGATTTAATAACTATGGCTACTGTTTCCAATGAATTCAACAATCTTCTTCTTTCTTACTAGGAACCTATATCTAATAGGGAAAGGTATCATATGTAATTCAGAAAGAATTCAACTCTTGAAGCACTTTGAACAAAACCTGGAGACTAAAATGCATTTTAAAAACAAAGTTTCCACCATATTATTCTAAAGCTTTTACCATCAATGGTTATACATTTCATTGTTCTAAATCTGACATTTTGCGCTAGCTGGGTTCATCACGACAGCTGTTTTGTTAATGGACATTTTCCCCATGAGAGCCATTTTCTGGCAGCACTTCCAACATTTTTCTCAAAATTCCAAATGTGACCATCGTTGCTAAAATACAGGATTTTTCCCTGATGTTCTTACATCACAGAACAGAAGCTATATCATACTCCCCCCGGTTTTGTTCTTCTCTATATTTTGCCTTCAATTAATTTTTGCTGCACCTTTGTGGCCTGAGATATATGTAGTTGCTTTTGAAATAATATCATAAGCTAATAGAAGAGGAAGATGGGTTCATGGCCATCTGTCTTTACACTTCTCTTGTCCAATTTAATTTCATTATCCACTAGATAGGCTTGGACTGATCTTTAGAACTAGTTCTAAATGTTGACCTAACATTTTGGTTGTAATTCTATACTCACCTGGGATTAAGCTCAAGGACTCAGATTTAACCCAGCATTGAATGGAGCTGGATGTGAGACTAAGGAACTGGGAAGACAGAAGGGCTGATCAGAGGGGAAGGTCAGCGAAGCTATAAAGCAGGATCAGAAGAAGAGGCCCCGATCAGCTTGAAGCTAGGCACGGACAGATCAGTTAGAATCTACTGGGAAATTTCCAGGTCCAGTTGATCACCATGGATTTTCTGTTCCCAATGGTTTAAAAATACTGATAATAAATTCGAGGAAACCAGCTTTTGCAAGATAATATATGAAACGTTTTTAACAATATACTGTATGACAGCTTTTAGTATAACTAGGATTGTGCGTGACTTAAATCCTAATGTAGTTTGTTCAGTTGGGCCTAATATGCTGTGTTAACCAGCACAATCGTGGCTCATTCAACAAACCATGACTTAACCATGTTTTCAGAACATCTTGAAGATTTGGCTTTTTCAGCACACCCAGGAGCAAGATGGTTTTGTGACCCCACTTTCAATTTACACTTTTGTAACAGGCCTTGCAATTTCTGCAGCATGGGTTCTAGCCATTTTATTTTCTGATCTGCGTTGCCTTCTTTTAATCCTAACAACCTATTCTTAAAGCACATAGAGTTGTAGCTGTGACTGAAGCAGCTTATAAGTCAATTAAATAGTAAAAAAAAATAAAATCATAAAACCTTGCCTTGGACTGTTGGAGGACAGGTGGGATTGAAGTCTAACATAATAATGTGCAAACAGGGGGAAGACCCTGTATGTACAACACGAAAATGCATAATTAAAAGAGCAAGATGGAAATGCTGCCTAGCCTCTCAGGATGCAGACGAATAGGTTTACGTATATTCCGCTGGGCCAAGGGCTTAACGCAGACAGGATCCTAATTTATATGGTCGGAATAATAGCTAGAGTTATACTGGATCGGTTCAGATAGACTGCCTCGTGATTAGCATAGATGGAGCCCCTCTTGGCTCTTCCCCCAGAATTAGCGCGCACTCCCCCCCCACCCCGAAAGCCCCTTCCCGGCTTCGGACTCTCCCTCCAGCCAGAGTCGCGCTGCAGGGCGGCTGGTCTGCCCTTCCCAGCCCGGATCCCTAAGCCACCGTCTTCCCTTTAAGGGCTCGTTTGCTTCAATCACCGGCGCTCGGCCCACGCTTCTCCCGCTTCCCTGCCTCGTCCTCCCCCCCCCCGAAGACTTTCCAACCAGCCCCGGGATTCCCCCTGGGGGGCTCCCTCCGCGCCCCTCCACTGTCGGGGTGGGGAAGCGGGAGCGCCTTTTGCGCACCGGCCCGTCTCCCCCAGTCGGCGCGAAGAAAGTTGCGCTCGGAAGCGAAACTGCAAGCGTTTTCCAAAAAACAGAACGAAAAGGAGACTTCCCCCCACGCCCCACCCGCGCCGAAGTGGCCTGATGATAATAAACAACCCCCCCCCCGGGCGGGCCAAGATAGGACGGAGCAGGCAATCAGACACGTGCAGCCGCCGCCCGTCCCCCGTCCGTCTTTCCCCGCGGGCGTTTGAAGAGGGCGCCTCTAGTCAGTCAGCTCCTGACGTTTGGGTATCATGTGAATGATTGAGTTCCCATGGTTCACTGTGAGCCGAGGCTTGCCCCACCCCGCCGCTCCTCGCTCGCGCTCCCCTTCCTCGCCCGATTTTAATATTAAAATCGCCCCCCGCGTCCTCCGTCGCGGGGAAATGCAGGAAAGAGGAAGGAAAATTAAATAGGGAGCGGGGGGCGCGCAAGGAGAGCTCCCCATAGGAGAGTTATTTTTGTTTGGGGGAGGAGACCCACACTGCGTTTGCCTCTCTGCTGCCTCTTTTTCCTCCTCCTCCTCCTCCTCCCCCCGTCCCCTTTGCCCCTCGTCTCCCCGCATTTGCCGGAGAGGCGAGCGCTGGTCGAGCAGCCTGGAAGCCGAATGCGAATAAGCAGAAGGGCGCGGAGCAGCAGCAGCAGCAGCAGGCGCGGGCCTTGGATTTGTGCAACCACCATTAGGGAGGAAGACGCGCAGCAGCCGCCGCCGCACCGCGGGCTGGAGAGAAGGAGGAAAATCAGCCCAGCCCGCAACGCGGGGACTCGCCTCTGCCTGCCAGCCGCCGCCGCCGCCGCGGAAAGGTTAGCGGTGACCCCGCCGGACGCTTCGCCCTCTTCGCGAGAGGCGCCTCGGGAGGGGAAGCGCGAGCAGAGACCGAGAGCGACGGGCGATCCCGGGCGAAAAGGGCCGGCGGAGGAGGAGAGACGTTGCTAGCGCCTCGGTGGCCCGGAGCTGGGAGGGTCCCCCCCCCCGGCTTTTGGAGCTTGCTGCTGCCTCGATCCCGAAGGATTATACGCGGAGCGGAGAAGAAAGAGACCGTTTTGCTTTTTATTCTGTTCCCCCACCGCCGGCGGAGGTGGCGTGGAAGCTGGAGATATTTAAAGAAAAACCCACCCAGATCTGGTGGTGGCTCTCGCTGCGGGGGTTGGGGGGAGAAGGAGGAAAAGGGAAGCCGATTTCCAGCCCGTGATCCTTCCCCCTTCGGGTGGCTGCCGACCTCCCTCCGTTCCCGGCCCCCCTCCCTAATTTTCTCCCCCCTTTTGTGTGTGTGTGCGCGCTTTTTTTAATTGGGGAAAAAAATCTGCATTGCGAGCGGATCTGGTGGCGGCGTGGGGGAGAAGGAGGTGGAGGCCCGGCTCGAGCAGTAGCAAAGTCATCGCTCCCCCCTCCGCCAGCCCCCACCCCGTAGTAGGCTCCGGGCTCTCCATGTCTTTGGGTAGCGACAGCTGTGCGTAAAAGAATAATATTGAAAGGGGGAAAGGAGACTCGCCGCCGCCGCCTCTCCAGCGACCCCCGATCGCTTCCTGCTCCCCTCCTTCTCCCCTTCCCCAACCTCCCCTCCCCCTCCGTTGCACCCCCCAAGATGGGCTGTTTAGGGAACAGCAAGACTGAGGATCAGCGCAACGAGGAGAAGGCGCAGCGAGAGGCCAACAAGAAGATCGAGAAGCAGCTGCAGAAGGACAAACAGGTCTATAGGGCCACGCACAGGCTCCTCTTGCTGGGTAAGGGCGCGCGGGCGGCGGGGGCGGGAAGGGAGAGGAGGGGAGAGGCCCCCTTCCTCCTCCGGGCCCGTGGACGGGTGGGCTGGGTGGCAGGGACTGGGCAGGAGAGGTGGGGCCCGGCTGGCTGGCTGGCTGGCTGGCTCGCCCGCCCCGCCGCCTCCAATGAAACGGGCCCTGTGCCAGGAAGAGGACGGGGTGGTGGAGGGGTTTTGCTTTCTGCCCTTTTCCCAGGCAGGCGGCCCCGGCTTGACATCTCCGGGAGTGAGGAAGCGGCTGGGATGTCAGGAGGAGGGGGGAATGCCAGGGGGTGGGGCTGGGGGGCTGGGAAGAAGTAGGCCTCGGCCCTCCCTGGTGGGCTCCTGTCCTGCAGCTTGGACTTCAAGAGGAGGGGGGGCTTAGGGGATGAGCCCTAGGGAAGCAGAAGTGGGGGGGGGGCTGGGAAGGTATCCGGGGGAGTTTAGGAGGGCTCTTTCTCTCCTCCCTTGTTAAGATTATCCTTTTCATGGGCCTAAGGTGGAAGAAGTGGTTTGGTCGTTTTTTTGTCAGAAAATTCCAGGGACGATACATTATTATTATAATAATATGATTATTAAAATTGCACTTCTTTCTCTTCTCCCCCATGAGACCCCATCCTCCTCCTCTTTTGAAAACGTATGAGTTACAGAAAATCCATGTCAGCTCGGCCTTTTTGGTTTGGGACTTCCTTGCTCCCAAAGTTGGTTAATAAATAAAAGATTGCTTCATTCTACCTCTGCCCTTCTGCTTCTCCCACTTGTCGTTCGCTTCTGCAGGGCAGTAAGGGTGGGTGAAGCGGTGCCCCTCTTTTTGAGCCATGATTCTGGCAGCTGAGTGGACCCGTCGGTATGATTTAAGGGGAAAGTCACGCTAATATAAGGAAAATATTCTTACTGATATTGACGTGGTTGGCTTTGGGGATGCAACAGAATACTGTAGTCGGCACTTCCGTTAAGGTATGCGATGCCAACAGGCCGTTGGTGGGGACTGAAGTAAATATAGTAGATGGAAATAGAGGATATAAAGAGAATCTGGCCTCACTCTGCTGTCTGCTGAAGATGGCACGTTGAATTCTCGCAGGAAGTCTGTTGGATTTTGCAGTATGTTGGTGAGCTGGAGAGAGAAAAATAAAGGTACTTCTGTGGAAATATAATGGGAAGGGGGGGACTAAAAAGCTAAGAGTTGGTTTAATTTTAATATTGAGATCGGATTGCATTCTTCTCTTTGCCGCTTTCGTTGGAAATAAGACTGGGAATAAGTCTTTCTGTACAATGAGCTGCAGTTTTAGCATATGTCGGTTTTGATATCAGATGGTGGCCTATTGGGATATATTTTCCACAGGCCTTTCTACAGTTTTATCTGAAGATCCCAAGTAAAAATAAAGTGAATAGCACTCTGTTTTCTAGCATGTATTTTATCTAAACACGGTAGTGTTCGCTAGTAGAGCATTCCTTCTGAATAGACTGATTTTTGGGAGGAAGAAAATAAGAAAAGCTAGGTTTGCTACAGCAGATACTACTTCGGGTAGGTTGAACAGTGAAAATCGGTTGTAATCCCAGGATGTGCTATGAGAATATGGTGGGTTTGTGTGTGAGGCAGTTTACACTGTTAATTTGGAGAAGGATTAAAGATCAATTAGAAGAATAACAGAATGTTTCCTATGATAAATGGTTTGTCAAGATCCTGTTTAACTTAAGTTGAAATAAAATAGTTGACCTTCCACATACATTTTACAGGCAGCCCTTATTGCTAGGGTTACAATCTTAAGAATACATACTGGATATTAAAATCTTTTTAAAATATTGGGTTCACCTCCATATAACTGTGTTTAAGGTTGAGAAAGCAATCATTTTAATATGTTTTTGACATTCTGATGATCAGAAAAGCGCTTAGAGAAAATTTGCAGACTCTTCGTAGTTAGAATGTGTCTTTTTATGTTTGAAATATGGCTGGGCCTAAATGTATATAATGTTTTTTTAAAACCATAGTTTTATGACTGCACAAAACAGTTAACAGCAAGAAACCTTTGCTGTTGAAGTGTAAATGCTATAGAACAGCACAAGTGCGGGGCATTTCTAGTATTCCAGCATGTTATGAACATGTTAAGAATAATTAAATGAGGGGAAAAAAGCTTTGTCCAGTCTTGTTCATAAGGCTTCATATACCTTAGGGTACTTGGTGTAATGTCTCGACCAAAGAAACATTTAATTGACATACCAGTGACAAATGTTCTGTGGCTTGTATTTATATGAGAAAAATGAACGCTGTTCAATTTGGTCTTTTATAGATCAATATTAGCAGTGTTGGAGTTAATATTTTAATTTAAATGTGTCATTGCTTAAGTACAGGTTGGTAGATTTTTTTTTTTAATTTTTAGGTCTGGTATAATAAGACAGCATTATACATATTTAGGCGGAAGGTGTGGGAAACACCCTTGCTTTTGATCAGCTCTCTTACTGCATGGTAGGAAAGACATATTACAGTTCTGTGACTGGCAAGCACTTGATGCAATTATTTGTCTGCCTGGGAGAAATAAGGAATCCGATTTTTACCAGTATTTATGAAGAATGGAAGGAAAAGGCAGTGCAGATCTTATATTTTGGTATTACAGTGTTTAATGGTTGGATTTGAAGAAGGCTGAGAACATTAATAGTGTGCTATGGTAATCAGGGGCCAGGATGGCTGGGCAGATAAAGCCAGAGAAAGAGAAGGGCAAAATTGGAGCCTTCTGCAGCCAAATAGCCTTTGATATATAGCTGCTAAAATTTAGTTTTGTGTATGAGACTCAAAATGGAGGCTTGTGCTGTAGTGAGTGCTAAGAGAAAGCTTGGCACCACAGATACTACAGTGCTTTCGTGAGCAATGCCCTCTTTAAGCAATGTATTTTTTTTTCCTCAGGCTTGTGGAAAGCTATCTTAGAAAATGAATTGCCATGCCAAAAGATACTGGGGTATCTGTAGGTCTGCATTAGTCAAGCAGGTCTTGTGCTCCTGTACAGTAGAAGAAAAAGGGGCTTGTGCATAAAAATAATGCAAACCAATGACTGGAATGTTTGGTGTCTCTGCTAGATTTTATGGCTGAAACCGTCCCCTGTGCTGGCTGAGTGGGGCAGATGGGGAGAAAGGGGGCTTTCTCGTTCCAAGAGGGGGAGAAGGAGAAAGGGTAGGAAGCAGAACCAAGGGTGTTTTCTCATAGGACGTGTGGGAGGGTAATCAGCTTGATAGGCAGTTTAAGGTCATGCAGAATATACGAAGAGGATGGGGAAATAGTTTTTAGAGTGCAGATGGGAGATGTTGTACAGAAGGAAGCTTTTTTGCAGCAGTGGAGTGAAGGGAGGGCCAAAGAGTTGTGTGTCTTGGCTGTTCAGTGCATATGACTGGCTGATGGCATGGGTTGAAGACATCAAGAATCTCCAGACCAAACTGGCAACATGAACTGCAGCAAGTTGGTCTTGCTACTTTTATGGTTTGAAATGGCAGTTGCATTAGATAGCCTCTCTTTTTTCCTCTTAAGACAGTGTTTCTCAACCTTGGCAGCTTGAAGATGCTGGCTGGGAATTCTGGGAGTTGAAGTCCACACATCTTCAAGCTGCCACGGTTGAGAAACACTGTCTTAAGATACTGGAGGTCTACATTGTGCCTGTTTCAATAAAGACCCTGGAAAAAATGGATAGTGAAAAATTCCAGGCTTCAACTCTGACACATGACTTTAGCTTGACATTTATTTTTAGTACAGTTGCAGTTTCCATTGGCAATTACAACTTTTTTTTTCCTTTCAGTTTTCAGGCTTGCACTGCATCGCCCAGGTTTGGGGAATATTGCTTCTTGAACAGGAGCAGCCACACGTGTCCTCCTGGATTTCTACTATTATTTTCTGAAACTGATTTGTTTTTGCTTTCTAGGTGCTGGTGAATCTGGTAAAAGCACAATTGTCAAACAAATGCGGATCTTGCATGTGAATGGATTTAATGCAGAGTAAGTATCTATATTTTTATTGTATTATTTGAAGATGCAGGTGTCATTTAAGAATTAATTATTTTGTGGGTTCCTCGCCCCTCTCCCCCATGTTTCATTTAATCCAAGACATGGAAATTGGATTTCACAAATGTGTTTAAGGGAACTGTCATTAGCTAACATCATCAAAGGTTCACTTGTCAGGTTTTATGAAGGCAAGGTTTTGGCTGCAGTTTCTTCCTCATTATGGCTGGCATGCCAACTTTTGCTGTTTCTCATTTTGTACTGTTCTCAGTGCTTTCCTGCAAAGAAGAATAAATATGAAGTAAACTTCACATACTTGATTATAGAACATTAAGGTTTGCTTCAGGAAATTTTTCCTGTGGTGGAATGCTGATTCAGATAGTTGGATTTCTGTAGTTGTAGTTTGTTTTCCATTTAGGTTGTTGATCTGATGGGCCAAATACTATGAAGTATGAAGATACATTCAGAATTTAATTTACAGGTTTACACAGGCAGTTAAATGTTGCATTGCGACTAAGCCAGTAACTTCAGATGCTTTGAAACCTCTCAAACCTTTTGCAAACTTTGTGTGTGAGGATCTACTCGAGTTAATAGTTTTTTAATTCATATTCTAGGTTGGAATTACATGCTTTATAGAAAAATCTATGCTTCTAAGTAATTTCTTCAGAAAGTGTCAATTCAAAGAACTTTTTTTTCCCTTCAGAATTGTTCCATACACTGCCCCCCACTTCTGTTATTGATAACATGGGCCAGGATCCAGCTATCTGCTCCATTAATTCTGAATACCCAAAGGTGTTTTCCATTTTTTTTGTGGGGGCAAATGCAGAGAACTTTAAAACTGAAAGCAGTGGAGAGGAAGGAGACATACAAAAGGAGTTTGTTATAATGGCATGTAAGAGCCAATTTGGGGTAGTGATTAAGGCACCAGGCTAGAAACAGGAAAACTGTGAGTTCTGGTCCCATCTTAGCCACAAAGCCAGCTGGGTGACCTTGGGCCAGTCACTCTCAGCCCTAGGAAGGAGGCAAGGGCAAACTATTTCCGAAAATGTTGCCAAGAAAATGTCAGGGACTAGTTCACCCAGTTGCCAGGATTCAACACTGACTTGAAGGTGCTAAAAAAAAAAAAAAGAATGTCTACCATTGGGGATCAGATGTCAAAAATCCCACAAGCAGTGTATCTAAATAGAATGAGGCATTTGGATCTCATTTTGGATTCCTCATTGAGTTCACATCTGTTACACCATGGGAAGATCCCTGCTTACCAGGCCAGAGGGACCACATTTTGATTCTGTCTGGCTCAGCAAGATACTTCCAGGAGATGGAGACTTCCTTTAGAATTTCCTCCTTACCTTCCCCTCAAAAACTTTATTCAGTAATATATTGCTTCTGAGCATGGTATTTCTGTTTAGATAATGGGACTAATTGTTGTAAAAGACTTATCTTTGAATTTATTTAATCCCTGCTGAAAGTATTGCAAGCTAGTGTGTTGTGTGAAGAGATACTACTTGCTGTTGAACAAATTTAGTGCAATTTTGCATCGTGGAGAAGGAGGATGTTTTTTCACTGGGTATTTTATAAAATTTCTTAGGTTCTCCAAACCAGCAATCCATAATGCTTCTGTTTTGTTTTGTTTCTCCCCCTTGGGAGAAGTTGCTTGATTTCCATGATCAGATTTTTACATCTTGCCCTGCTGTATCTTTCAAAAAGGGTGACCTATATCATATTTCAGTGTCCTAATTGTGCCTTGTCATATTTAATCTTTGCTAGTGTGGAAACTGTTGTTTTTGTTGCTCCTTACAAGCCATGGGTGATCTGACTCTTCAGTCAGCCCTTTGAAGAGGGAGAGGGAGACCCTTCACTTCATCTTACTTGTCATCTTTTATCTTTTATTGATTTTACTGTAATTTCTTTGATTGTTGTGAGCCACCCAGAGTCGTTGAGAGTCAGGCAGCATACAAGTTTAATAAATTATTATTATTATTGATAAATCATCTGTGTAAAGGCTACGTAGGTCGCAGTGATCCATGTGGTGGTTCATACAAGACAATAGCTATAGTTTGGCTGACATTCCATCATACTATTACACCATTGTTGAAAAAGATGGTCCTGAGTTAATGTAGCTTTCCTTTTGGAAGAAAAATATATTATGTATCTAGTATGTGTTTTTGGTTTTTATGTTTTGTAAAAATAAGGAGGAGTCTAGTAGCATCTTTTCTGACTAACACATTTTATTAAAAGGCATGAATCTTTTAATATGATGTGGGATTTGAAAAGAGGATAAGAGGGGAGGGGAAGGGTAGTTATGTAGATACAGGTTACATCTGAGACAACATACCTTTTCAGTTAGCAATTGTAATGTTAAAACCCAGTTTTGGCTAAGACCTTCTGACCCAGCCTGAAACCTGTTGATGTCTGTAAATTCAACAATCTCTCAGTGGATTTTGCTTTCTTTTTCCAAACAGCTGCTTTGAAATCTGCAGTGGAGTGTTGTGGGAGATTAAAATATTGATTACAGATTTCAAAGTGGTCATTTGAAATCTGTGCCCCCTTGCCTCATCCCCTTTTCAAATCCTGCATCAGTTTAACCACTCCATGCATCTTTTGAAGTGAGCTATAGCTCACAAAGGCTTCTCCATTTAATAACATTTGTTAGTTGGAGAAACTGCTACCACACTCCTGATTTGTGGATACCATAGACTAACATGGCTTCCTGACATTTTGTTAATGGTCATGGGTGTAATGCTTATCATTAAAGAGTGTTATCTCTCTTTGAGAATAAACTTTTTAATGGATTTTAATTGCTGAATTGTCAGCCAAAATTATGTCTGAAATGCATTTTTAAGTCCTTGTTTATGCCTGGTGTTCCAGAAAGATATCTGCTTTGTTCTAGCATATTTAAAGGTTACCCATTCTATCATTATTTTTCGTTGCTTTACAGAGAATTAAGTATTAAGCAAGTCTGATATTGTGCTATTAGACTTTCTGATTAGATAATGTACACAATTTTCTGATGGATTCCTTGCTAAATTTCTGCTTACTTCATAGTGATTTGAACTTATTTTCTTTAAAGCACAACTAATCAGTCAGATTTTTGAATATTTTAAGTGCTTATCACCATAAACAAACAGCTATGCTATCTCTGTGAGATTTAAAATGTAGGGTTTTTAAAAGAATTTTATTAGATTTATCTTCTGCCTTTGTATCAAGAGCTCAAGGTGGCATACAGTAATGCTCCATCTTCCCATTTTTTTCACAACAACCCTGTAAGGTAGGTTGGGCTGAAGGAGAGATGGACTGGCCCAAAATCACCCAGGAAAAACTTCTGTGCCTGAGGCTCAATTTGAACCTGAATCTCCCTGGTGCTGGTCTCCAGAGTTAAGAGCGGTGCATCTTAAAGAGCTAGACCTCAGGGATAATATGTGCTACATAAATCTAAGTAGTAGGGTGATTATGGCATTCAGAGTTTAAGAACTGTTGAATCTTTTTACATATAGTTGTGTGGTTGTTATGATTTCACCAGCTATTATCATTTTTTAATGTCTCTGCAGTACAAGATGTTAATTTGAAAAATCCAAGCCTCTTCAATGTTTATAGATTTCCATCTTTGCTCACAAAATGTTCATCATACAAATGGATAGCTGTGCAGACTTAATAGGGCACCTACAATGCAAGGGCCCCAGGAAAATGGGCTTGGTGTTTTTACCTCTGTCAGCTCCCCTGGTCATGCTAGAATTCAGTTTCAGTTGAAACCAGGGAACTGACTTCTAGTTTACACAAATTAATTTTCTGTGGAAGTTGTTTCAACAGAAATTGTCGGAACGTTGATTTGATCTTTTTCTAAGTAAAGGCCTTTTCAGCAGTGACTATCATAGAAGTGTTGTAGATGCTCCCTTTTGTAACTGTCATGAAGATCCTATAGACAGTTTGATTTCATCAAGAGTTGTATTCATTTTATTTCTGGCCTATTTCTGTTTACCTCATGCTGCTTTTATTCTCTGTTGTCCACGACGTTATGATAATGGCTTCTGTATCTCTGTTCTAAGATGTTTTGTGAAGACTGGCTATAAAAGGTAGAAATAAATAAAATAATGCTTAATAGAAGTTATTTTAGGGGCATTTTTATTTTATAAAAAGTAGCAAAACTTTGAGATGCACAGAATCATGTATGCGTTATCTGGAAACAGTGTTAACATAGTATGGTTTTGAAGTATATGGTATATGAAATATATGGTAAAAATGTGGAGGAAGCCTTTAAAAAACAATACATTCCCCTCCTATGCTGGCTGTCTGGAGCTTCCCCTACTAGTTCCTAGGACTTTCCAAAATTCTGGGGCAGATTCTCTGACAGGAGTTCCAGGGAAGTAAATAAAATGGTTTCTCTTGCCATTCTATCAGCTATTGTAAAGAGATACATACTATGAGATGCAATCCAAATATTTGGAAAAATGGGAGGAAGGGAATGTTATCTAGACCACCTTTTCCTCCTGACAAAGGCAGAGTGTAAATAAAAATAAACACCCCACTGCATGAAATACCACAGTTATATTTGCCCTATTCAAAAAAGAAATTCATTAAAACTGAACCCAGAATTTGGGCTTATTAAGGACAGCACTCTTTCTTTCAATAGTTAGTAGAAGAGAATGTGAAATACATTTTTTCAGAGAATGGGGGGTGTATTACCTCTGTTTGTGGGGGCTGCAGAATATTCCTGGGCACATCTGGACCCATGCCTTGCACATATTTATTAATTTATTTTATTATTCCGTTTAAATGACTCTGGGCAGCTTCCAATTGAAAAAGTAAGAAAAATACCAAAAGAAAGGTCATAAGCAGCCCATAAACAAACAAATAAAAATCATCCAGCAAGACTTCAACCATCGCCCTACCCCAAAGCCTGGGAATTCAAAGCCACATCTTTAATAGTTTCCTGAGCATCATTAGGGTGAGAGCCATCCAGATCTCGGGAGGGGGTGTGGTTCCAGAGGGCAGGTACTATTACAGAGAAGGCATGTTTCCTGGCTCCTGCTGGATGCCAGCGCTTAATTGATGGGACCCAAAGCACACCCACTCTACCCAGTCCCCCAGAATGACCAGAAACAGGTAGTCCCTCAGAAATATCCATCACTTTGCTGGTTTATTTTTTTTCCTCCCCACTTCTGCTGTGACACCAATCAGATCTAATGGGGTTTGGGGTGGGAATAGTTGCACACTCAGCCATGGACATTTCCTGTATGTGGTTAATTGATTGGACAGCAGATTTGATCCCAAAGCTTGTGGGAGTGGTAATGGCAGTGTATATTGTAGAAGAACACTTTCAGTCTTATTTCCCCATGTTTGGGCATGCCATCTACGCCTGTGCATAACAAATTACACTTGTCTTTAAATCTTTATCCAGATTTAGCCACGTTCTAGTAATCATTTTTTAAAAACCAAGAATTTCACTGAACAAAAATGAGCACACCTGAGAAGACAGTTGTGTTCCAAGCAGAAAAAGTAGCATATTTATGGGCCCTCAACATATGAAATACATACTTTTCATACTTTTTTTTCTCCTCTTATCTCATTCTCTGCACACAATGCTTTGGCTGATGAGAGAAGAACATGGGAGTAAGTAGAAGACCCCAAATTGGGTTCCAATAAGAACCTTTGGCCTAGCCTTATTCTATGGTTTAATCAACCTAGGACCCTCTACATGGTCTATACTCTATCCTGAAGCCCTGACCTTGGCTCATGTTTGATGGAGCTTGTGGGTGTTGTAGTCCAAAACATTTGAAAGGAAGCAGGTCGCCTACTTCAGCTGTCTGGCTTTAAATCTTCAATCAGGAAGTTGATGAAAGAATTGTTCTAGCAATTTAGGAAATGTTTCACATTGATAGGATTTAATCTCTAGGAAGAGGCTTCTCTGTGCTTGTGTATTCTTCCTTCTCAATTAATAGCATTATTTATGCTATTCTTATGTATCTGCTCTTCGTATTTGGTCATTAAGGTAATACAAGATAGTGTAGTTTCGTTTCAGGCTTTACCTCCGCAGCAAGAACCTAGAGATCTTATTCAATTTATTAAAGCTCTAATCGTGTACAGTTGGATTCTCTCCCCCTCTCCCCGACTTTATTGGGAATTTTAACAATCTAATTATGTCTAGAATTTCATCTTAATTCCTTTGCTTCAAACCAAGGAGTGGTGGGAAAGCTGAGATTTCAGTAAGGGTAACAACAGTAAAATAAACAATTAAGGCATCTGTTCCTGTGCCAGATGTTTTGAAGGCCTAAATTAATAGCATCTCATAATTCATTTAGTAGGTACTTTCTTTGTCAGTCTTCCAAATTGCTGTTCCAATATGTTTCATGCTGCACTTGTATAAGTAGCACTTAAATATCCATTTCTATGATAATTCAAGGGGCATTCTATATTGTTGTTATTTAATTAGATTTATTATTTAATTAGATTTATATCCCACTCCTCCTTTTCCTGCAGGAGCTCAGGGCAGTGTATACAACAATACCCCCATCCACTCCAGAAGTTCCTGCCTTTTCATACATACAGTTTATAAATATATTTCATCAGGCTAAAAGAAATGATCTGTTTTAGCCTACAAATGTGACCCTTGTCTCTGGCTTGGCTATTTATGGAAATTCTCTTTGCAGGCTAGCCCTCAAAGCATCAAGAAGATGGAAAATAATGTTTATAAAAAGGGGTAAATGCTGAACATCTGATCTTATTTGAGGAAACTAGCATTTGGGCTATTACTCCAGAAAAGAGCATGGACTGTTTAAGGGTGCGGGTGTATCTGAGTTTTGTCATGCTTTCTACTCCCCTGTGACTGTAAATTTTCATTTATGTTTTCTAAAATATCAGTTGTCAGTTTGAACTTGAGAGAGTTGAACAACTCTTTTTTTTTCCAGTTTGTTTGTTCTGTAGTTTGCATGGGCTGCATTGAACAAAATGCATAGATTTGAGGGTTATATTTTAATCTCTTGCAGCTGCTTTTTCAAAAGAAAACTTGGCATTTCACACCCAACTACAACTTATGTTGGCAGGATGAATGGAGAGAGATTTGCTAAGTTTAGCATCTTGCATTATCAGTGGGCTGGCCAGTAGATTTTTTTCCCAAGAAAAATGTGTAAATACATGTAAACATACGCCTAACAGCTCAGTTTCTTTGCTTTCACCTCTCAGTTCCCACATGGCCCAGCCATTATTTGCCGCCTGTAAACTTGTAAGGTCATGATTCTCCTTCAGGAAACTTACAGGCAAGATGCTGGCATCCAGGGGAGTAAATCTGAAAGCAATGTAGCAATAAATTTACTACCACATTGGTATATCTTCTTTTGCCATCTTCAGACGTTCAGTATCATTGAATGCACAGTTTATCAGTCCTAGTTGCCCTTGTCACTAGGGAAGGAAAAATTCATAGATACTTAAATGATGTAGACACTAAGGACAGGAAGTAGGACTTGAGTATTCCACCAGGTTATGTGGAATAAATAGTTTTATTTTAAAAGTTCCATGCTTAATCAATATAGCATTTGCAGGTAATGGAGAGGGAAAATTTACCTAACCTTGTATCTTGGTAACATTTGAAGGGTAAACTGGTTGCATGCAGCAAGAGAATCAGACATTGTTGGCTATTTATGTGATGATTTTTAAATGATATAATTCTAAGAAAGGTGAAAATAGATTTGAAGGCAAAATATAGATTTTTTTTTTACTTTTATTATACGTATCATAATTAAATAATGTGTGTTTGATGTTAGAAACTAATAGACTGTTCCATAATTGCATATGGTTTTTCTTTAACTCTGTACATACAGAGGTAATTTCTTGGTCAGGATCCTTTCTTTGACTTCTAGAAAGTCCTCCTTTTTTGCTGATTTGCTCAGTTTTAAGCTTGAATTTAAAGTTTTAAGCTTTATTGGTTGAAATTGTCTTTAGGTTGCCTGTGGATTCTTGACATAGGTTTTCATGGAATATTTGAAGTGTAAGCTTACAGTGGCCAGGTGTTCTTTCCAAACTGAGATTTGGTCAAAATGATGAGATGCATGTGGTAAAGTCATGACGCAAATTCTACTGTTACTCCCCATGTCTGATGCAAGTACTGTCAACTGATGCAAGCTCAGTTTTGTGTTGTTAATCATTTATTAAATATCTATACCATTATACCTCACAACTCTTGGTGTCATGTCATAATGCGTCTTTTGTCACTCCCCCACCCACTCCCAGCAGACGTAATCTGTTTTGGGCCTAAGATTTAGATTTTACCAAAGCTTGCCTTATTCTCATTAAGAAAAAAATTCATCCTGACTTTATGATCATTGAAGTAGCAATCATAATCACAAACACCAGCACCAGTTTGAAAGAAAGAGTAGAATCAGTATTCTTCCAGTAGAATCAGAAGTGTAGGATTCTTTCAGCTGGGAAAAGGAACTGCAGACCAAGGATATTCTAGGAAGTGGTGAGGGATGTGACTAAGACCTAACTACAATTAACCTCTGAGACTACTTGGAGGAACTGTACTGGCTTCTTCTTGGGCTTTGAGCTTTTCAAAATGGGCATTCATTCATTTATGAAACTGGTGCTGTACTTGCAGTGCTGATCTATTCACATGATGTATCCAGCTAATTAGCTGCCTGTAAGTTGCAAATTCCCTAGTCCCTCCTCCCCCCCCCCCCCGTGGCTGCAGCATTTCAACCCTATGGAGTTGAAAAGTCTGGCATGCAGAGTAATGATTGTTCCCTTCCCTTTTGGTCTGATGCTGATACCTACCTTTTAAAAAATATCTTCCTAAAGTAAATCCTGAACTTTTGAGAAGTGACCTGAAATCTGCATTACTTCCCCTGTGGTTTCTCTCCCTCAGTCTTTCAACAGTTCTAGGTGAACACCTGTTTTAAATTACAATGGATGTAAATATACTCAGTGCTATCCCAGGGTGCTGTTTTAAATGTATTTTTGTTTCATTGGTTATTTTAACGTTTAGCATTGGTAAAGGAATGTAATAATACTAAAGGCTAAACCACAAAGTCTGATCAAGGATCACACTTATCAAGTTTTGTATGCCATGTTAATACATTCATTAGGTCTTTGCATGAACTGGTTAAGTGTGTTGTATGAGGACAGTCCTTGAGTAGCTGGCTGATAGCACAGGAACTTGCTGTGCTGTGTAATTAGGAGTCCCCCTTCCACCAACTAGCTGCTTTGCTCAGATATGCATAGGACATAAATTAGAATGGTAGTGCCTTTTCAAACTAATAAATTCTGCTAAAAGGGATATGTTTTTGTGAGCTACGGCACATTTCATCAGATGCAATAGGGCATAGGTTCCTGATAAGCAAGTTTTCAGTGGCTGATACTGTTTTTTATTTTATTTAAAAGCCAACTAACCATTTCTGAATGTTTTCTTGCCAGAGTTAATTTAGTTATTTTGCTGGCCACATTCTCATGCTGGACTGTTTAATACAGCCAGTGGTTTTCATACAAATCAAAAGACCTCAGCCTGGATTCTTATGAGACCAGGTTAAGAATTATTAATAGTATAGTTCTACCTGTGACATATATCAGGGTTCCTCAACCTTGGCAACTTTAAGATGGGTGGACTTGCTGGCTGGGGAATTCTGGAAGTTGAAGTCCACCCGTCTTAAAGTTGCCAAGGTTGAGGAACCCTGATATATAGCAACAAGGATTTCATACCCTTCTTCCCTTGTAGGATTAGGGGTGCAACATTATTGCTTGCTTGCTTGCTGGGGAATTCTGGGAGTTGAAGTCCACACATTTTAAAGTTGCCAAGGTTGAGAAACATGGGTCTAACTGAACAACCACAGGAAGAATACTAGACAGTCTCCATAAGAATTTGCAAGATAAAAAGTGAGATGGATCTATGTAATTTTATATTGGTGCAAGAGAAAAAGGCTACTTCACACACACACACACACCAAAAAAGTGTGTCAGGTATCTTGTTCGGTCTTGTTTTTTTTTTCCCAGCAGGTGTTTACTATAAATGCATACAGCTTTTCATATAATAATGCTACAGTTAATTCCCGTTTCTTTTCTCTGATGTCTGCTTGCTGTTTTCCATATTAAAAACCTCTCCTTTAATTTCTAAGAAATAAAAAATTGGTCCTGATCACTGATCTTTGAGTCGTTTTATTTTTAAACTTGGAAAACTATTTTGGAAAATAGAATTTTCTTGGCATGTTTTACAGACACATTCAGACTTGATACCTTAAATTCACTAAGTTGCTTTCATAAGAGAGATTGCAATTAAGTTAATAGTCTTCATTTTGGATATTAGATTTGGTATTGTTTGATACTGAATGTAGATGAAGAGTCTGTATTGGTGAAGGTGGAAATATGTGCCCATTGTTAGTAGTGCAAATCATTTTTGCTTAGATGCGTACTAAGATCATCTGAGATTAACTGCTTTGGCCAAACTTGTGTATGCAGAAAAACCTAACTTATTAAAGTATTACTTAAAAGAGATCTGGAAATGATTGAAACATTTTCAGTTGTCTTCTGTAGTAACCATTTAGTTTTTCTACATCTGAGAAATTCTGCAACTTATTTTTCTATGAAGACAGGCTATCTGTATAGCTTAGTTCTAAGGTTTTCTGTTAATTTTTTTTTTTTTTCTGGAGCCAGAAAGGATACTACAATTTTTTTCCCCCTGCCTATGGTCAAATTTTACTGAAGTTACGGAAGGAAAAATGCCAACTGTCTGATTTAAGAATAAATGGTAAGATTGGCTACAGCTTGCAATTGTACAGCTTGCAGGGAGGAAATTGGAAACTTATTTCTGTTTTAAGGAGACACAGTTTATAAGTTGTGTCTGAATCTGAGCAAACTGTTCTTAATTTTATTATATCATGTATTGGGGTTAAAAGTTGACGTTTCAAAAATTATGTTGACTTTTTTTTAACCAAGTATGGCCTATCCTTATAAGGGCCATATTGATTTCTGTGTAGGCCTCTGAGAAGCATATGTACAGCACAGGGAAGGCAAGAATTAAACATGGTTGTGCCAAAGCAAAGTTGTACCCCTTTCCTTCTTTCTTACCTCTCTGCTTTCATTTTCTTTGCATTGCATTTCTTCTCTCTGCCCTGAGAAGAGGATTTGACAATGTCAAAAATAATTCAAGCATTGAGTTGGCCCTTGAGGGGCTTTTTTTTTTTTATTTTGGCATCACAGGAGGAGCCCAGCTTGGCATAAAGATGACATGTTAGGCTTCTTCTTGCCAAGCCTGGCCTATGGGTAACTTCACAGTTTTCCTAACAGATAGTTAAGACTAATCATAATGGAGGGTTTGGATAACATTAAAAATGGAAGCTAGCTGTTCCAAATAGTGAGACCTAACAGACTCTGGTGTCAAGATGGAGGTATATGTTGAAGAGGAAAAGAGCATTGCTAGCTATCTTAATTAGTATGTTCTAATGCAGGATCATATTTGCTAGCAAAGCAGTAACTGGGATAAGGACATATCCTATTCAGGAAATGGAGGGTCTCTTAATAAACATTTAGTTGGCCTCAGTGTTTTGTACTGTAGAGATATATTTTCAGAAATGATTAAATATCTCGTGTTCATTCTGCAAATTTCCCATCAGTTGCACGCGTGTAAGGCTCAGTTATTCTTGGCGTAGTGAATGGGCAAACCCCAATTCACTCAGGCACCCAATTAACTCAGGCCCATCCTTACCATCCCCCATATTCACTCAGACGTGCACAGTCTGGGCTGCACGTGGGTCAGGCAGGCAGGCAAGCCTGCAATGAGATACACAATGCACATGTCCCAGATGTCTGAGCAGATGGGCAGGAGAGCTCATTGGCTGCAGAACAAGCCTTGGAGGAGGGAAGAAAGATTGCTAGTAGAAGTAGATAAAATGGAGACTGGAAACATCCACATGGTTTTGGTGAGCTAGTTTCCAGGAGAAGCAGAAGGCTAAGCAATGCTCAAGCCAGAGTGAAGCTAACTTTCTCTGGGATTGGAAGTGAGGGTAAATTGAAGGCAAGAAAATCTTTGAAGAGCAGAGAATAAGGCCTGCTTGAGCAGGAAGATGCATAGACTCTTAAGGGAACAGAGTGGATTGCCAGGGTCCTGTAGTAAAGGTAAAGCTAAGTGACTCTGGACTGAAGGTGAAAATAGGTGCCAAAGTGTGATCCAGAATCTCTAGTGTCAATGGGACCTAAGAGGAAGTGCTCCTCAAACATTAATTGAAGGCTACAGACTATGGGAGTCAAGGATTAGTCAGGACCAGGTAGCTGGTGAAGTGAACTGGGGGAATTCTTTCCTCTTTGAGATGAAGTTGAAGTTGTAGGCAAGAATTTGTGATCTGATTCCTTTGTTTAAAAGTGTGCTGGTCTGCATAGTCTCTGATCCTTTGAATAGTATCATTTCAAGAAATTTGCCTCTGGTTTTGTATTAGATGTTTTATCATCTTTTGTACTAACTCAAACGTTTTGTGCCATCTGACATTCTCTGAACCTCAGATCCCACGCCTCTGGATCTGTGTCCTGTCTTCCCACAGGAGATTGATGTTTGAAGCATTGTGATCATACCAGGCTTAATGCCATACAGTATTCCATTCAATGATAATTCTCTTAGTATTTGACTATCTAAGGCTAAAAGGAAGTTTTACTTTTCCTTCTTTTTACAACATTGATTTATAAACACACACATAGTTTTTCTGTATCAGCTCTTCTTTTAATATGAGATAAGGCTGCTGTTTATTGGCCAAAAGTCTCAAAGCTGTTTGGACCAGGAGGTGACTGGTAACACGACAGAGTTTGTACTATTATTGTGGATTGCATAGTCAGCCAGATGTTTAGATTGGATTTGGCGTTTTTATCTACCTATCGAATCCTTCCCCAGGATCTGGGATAGGCAGATGTTGTTGTTCAATGGTGTTATAGGTATTGTCGCAGGATGTAAGCTGTTCCAAGCAAAGCTGCCTTTTGCAATTGACTGGTGGTGATTTTGTCAATGTCGATGGTCTTCAAGTGGTACTCCAGATGTTTTGGGATTGCATCCAAGGCACCTGTTACTCTTGGTACTATCTTTGCTTTCTTTTGCCATAGTTGTTCTATTCCTATTTGCAGGTCTTTGTATCTTGTGATTTTCTCCAGTTCTTTCTCTACTATACAGCTATCTCCAGGTATTGCAGTGTCCACTATCCAGACTTTTTTGCCTTTCTTATCAACAGTTGTTTATCATTATTATTATTATTGCAGTTGTCATCATTATGCCCAGTTTGTGATGAAATAAGTTACTCAAGCTGCGAATGTCTCATCTCTGAAACTGGTATTAAGGGGGAAGAAAAATGGCAAGGCATGGGAAGTACTACATGGTGCATTGCCATGATGTTCCAAGCATGGTGAGAAGGCAGAGCCCAAAGGACAAAGTAAAAGCCCCTCTTGACTCTCCGCATCCCTCCTAGGCTGTAACACTAGAGTGGTTTTAAGTGTACCTGACAATACGATGACATTTCAAGGATATTCTTGTGTGTCACAAGTCCTATTGAAAGCCCATATTTTCCGCTGGAATGTTTGATACATAAGATTTTTGAGTAACCCTTCCATGATTAAGTAAAAAGAAGCATATATAGATTGCCGTGTTTTCTCACCATTAATCTTAACAACTTTTTCCCTTTCTCTTTTCACTTTGTTACTGATTTATTATTCTTTCTGTTCTTCTGTCTCCAGCCATCTAACTATAGAAAGTTGGGCCCTCTGGAGAGACATCGCTCTGTTGCCTGTGTTATTCTATAACATGCTGTATCCACAGATATTCTGCATAATTAACAATATTACCTGCAGTAACTAAAAAAACAATAACATTGCTTTTGGAACTATAAATACTCTACATCTTCTCTCACCTATGTTGCCATTCAAACATATGCCACTAAGGACTGGCTGGAAATGGCTGAACCTTTATTGTTTAGGTTTACGATCTTCCAGAATGTACTGCTATTAAATAGAGTGATTTTGGCTGTGTCTCCTGAAGCCTGGAGGAATTTAACTTGCATTTTTAAAATTCTTAAGTGATGTTGATTCATCTAGCAAAAATAGTAAAGCTAATACACATTGTGGCATGATTTTCATGGAATAAGACTCATTTCAGTGATGATATGGAAATATTATCCCCAGTTGACAAATATACATAGAGATAAGAGTTTGTACACTGGAGCCATGAGTAGCCATAGATCTGTAGGAATGAGTAAGCAAATAGAAAAGGTCTTGGGTCCAGTTCCTATCATCTCAGATACACCTCTCAGAAACTACGAAGAAATGCTTTGGGTTAAAAAACAATGAGCTCAAAACTGAGTTAATGGATCAAGATAGTCTCTATGGCATCTTTTTGTGGACCTAACTTTTGCGATCTAAGAACACCAAATCATGCTTATGATGTTGGGCTGAAATTGGACAGTGCTGGGTTCAAGCCTTCCACCTGATCATGGAGTAAATGGGGGGACTTGGGACAAATTGCTCTTGAAGCCTAATCTATCCCAAAGAGGTGTAGCCAGAATAAAATGAGGAAAGCCATGTATGTACCCTATGGTTAATTGCTAGTGCAGAATATTATTTATGCTACCAGCATCTTTTCTGAACAGGTGGTCTACCTTGGTACCAGGACACTGGCACATTTGCACAGCCAGGTGTGTGCTCTTCAACCTGTTCTCTATCCATATTCCATTTTTATTGAAAGGCTACTTTTAATGAATAAGTCTGGTTTATTTGCATTATTATTTGCATTGTAAATGAGGTACATTATACACCTTATTGGAAGGAATGATTTGAAAGCTATAGCGCCACAGTTCCCAAATTGTGTGCTGTGGCAGCCCAAAGTACCACGGCAAAATCACAGGAGCTCTGTGGGAAATTTTACTATTTAATAAACAGAATTGTCCTAACTGACCCCAGGGCATTGCAGCTCACAGTTTGGGAACTCTTAGTGACACCATGAAAAAATTACTGAGATACTAGGAGTGCCATGAACACAGAAGTTTGGGAACTTCTGCTATAGAACTTGTATGCAGTGTTCTTCCCACCTTCTTTGACCATGTTGCAGTAGGATGGAGTGGAATCCATGGTGGCATCCTTTTTTTGGAGAATAATTTTCAGTGTGTCCATATACAACTCTTTCATCGTGAATAAAACACAAATCTTTCTTGTTAAATGTGCGTTCCTCTACGTTTCATTACCAGACTTTTATGAGCAATCTGAAATAGCAGTGTGAATGGAAAGGAAACTAAAACTAGGGATTCACTGGATTTTTTTCTATGGAGAAGCTAAAATTGTGCTTATTTGACTTGAGTTGAACTGTATGCTCATAGCAACCCAGATTCCTGTCCAGCTAATGAGGTGTGCATTCAACATATTGAGGTCAGAAAGAAAAAAAAAGTATTTTAGGCCTTTCCTAAACTCTGCCTACTTATGTAATTAGTATGTGGCATTGGCTTGTGACAGATATCCTGATGCAATTCTTATTGTGGGCCCAACAAGCAACTGCATTTGGGGAGAAAGAGATGTAATATTTCTTTAGAAACAAAAGAGATTCCTAAGCACGTCCTGCCAAGGTATTCTAGTTTTAGAAATTTGCGATGAGATCATAAGCAAATACATTAACTACCTTTTGATAAAATTAACTATCTTTCACTTGCTGTATTCTCCGGTGTCCTATTATGTAGGCCGTTTTGCTTGCTCCTGTCTGTCGTCAAGACTCCAGAAAACAATTATCTATCCCTGATGCATCCTTTCAGACTCCCAAGACACAGAAATAATGGTACAGTCACTTGTAAAGACAGTGAATAATCTCTTTAGTCATGTCTATAAAATATTGTAAGTTTTTTCCTTTCCAGACAAAAAAAGTTGAAATTAAAAGAGTATATTTTAATTGTTGAGAGCCTTTTGTCTGAAGCATTGTTTTGTGATGGTGGTAGAAAGAGAACTCTTGCTTTCAAAAAACAAGGAATTGAAAATTATAGTCAAATATCAAGTTGAGCATTAAAGTATCTAGAAGTAGAGAGCCAAAGGGTTAGCTGGACTAGTTTGAAGAACTGAGCTCCAGACAAGGTCACAAATGAAGCATATATCAACTTTTCCTTTAAATAATGTGAGTAAAAATAATATTGCAGTTTGCCCTGTTTGTACTTTTGATTCTTATGACTTCTGCAGTTCTAAAGAATATTGCTCCTGATATCCTTCCCCCCTTTCTTGATATTCTTTTTTAACCTTTGTACCTCTCTTCAGATTCCCTTAACTATTTCAAATCTGCCTTCTTATAAATGTGCATGGACTTCATATTTTTAATCCCCTTTCTCCTACCTAACAATGACATATTCATCAAAACATTTTTTTTTAATCTTGTCTTCTAAAATTTGGAGCAGTATTTTTCAAAAGCAGATGTTTTAATGGCAATTTAATATCATTTCAGTGAATCAATGTGTTTTTACTGCTTTAATGTTGCTGTGGCGTACTATGTTGGTGCCGTTTGTAGTATATTTTCAGTGCTTTGTATAGTCTAATTAATGTGGGTATTTATTTTTTTAATTGTTTTCAGGTTTTTTTCTAACTATGAGCCGCCCAGAGTCACCCTCTGGGGGAGATGGGCAGCATACAAATTTCATACATACATACATACATACATTGTACCTTTTTATTCCAATTCTGGGAGGCTGTTCCATTCAGTTGTGATAAATATTTCCTTTTTCCTATAATTTTCTCTCCTCAATGTGAATTAGTTCATTTTCACAGTTTCTGTTCCATGAAAGAGCTGTCTACTTACACTGCTAAAGATCTGTTGCTTTAGCTCTCTTTCCCCTTGACTCATCACTGTTTTTTAATGCAAAGGATAATATCAAAATCATACTTCTTTCCCACTGACCAGTTCTACGTTTTGATTCTTTTTTAATTGCTTTTTCTTCCACTTCTGTTTCTTGCCTTCATTTCTTTGGTTGGTCATTTCGATCTTGTTTCATGCTCAGTGCCCACAGTCCTTCAGTTTTTTGATTAATTTATCATAAAAGTTTAGGCCAGTTCCCCTGTTGTCCTTGACTCTACATACTTGCCTGGCAGTTAAGACTGAAGGGGTTAGCCCTCTTGGGGATGCCACGTTTGCTAGATGTTTGAAGCTGAGAGACCATTTTTGGTAAGAGGCGCCCCAATGATGGAATTAACTCGTTTTTCCTCTTTCTGCAATGTGTTTATTCCATGTCACTTTTATTTTGTTAGGGGGTTAGGCATAAACCTATAGAATAGATAAATGAATGACACTGAAATACCTATATTCATGGATTTCTGCATATTAATGAAAGAGCCATTTAGGTTCTTGGGCTTTTGTCATCTAATAGTTTTATCCCCTAACCCACCCCTCAGCCATCCACCCACCTTGGATATGCCTTCCTGACTATAACCTTTTGGGCAGGACCTGCATTTTACATTAAATATGTATGAAACCTACATGTACTCATTACTGCTGCTGTTGCATTGATTTGGCTTCAGTCCTGACCAAGGACTTGTACAGATGAATAAAACTACTGTGAGATTTAAACCACACTGTCAAAAATTCAGTTTGATTGAATTTGTCATTAGTTGTTGAAGGACATGTAATTCCTACTTTCCCATTAAGTTCATTTATTTTTATTTTTTATTAAAAGCTGGATGCAAAGCAGTTTCAGAATCACATCAACTCAAATCTCTGTCTAATGGAAATTAACATTTTACTTATTTAAACTCTTGCTTAGGGTAAAATAACTTCATTTCTAGGGGTTCAGAGTATGTAAATGTGAGAAATCCATCATTCTGAAGGGATATACAGTACAAAAATGCTTATATTCATGTCTGGCAGTTATGTCATACTTTCTTGTGGAGAAAGACAAAAAGTGGACATATGATTATTAAATAAGTTTACTCTTTTTAGCAAAGAACACTATTATTTTCTTTTATGATCCATATTTTTGAGGGCAGAACTTTGCCAGAAGGAATAGGAATATGATTATGCGGTTTGCCTATTTCTTTATTTGAGCAACTACCCTCTCTTTATTATTTCTAGCTGATCTTAAACTAAAATAATGGAAATCATGGCTATACACGCTCAAATTCCTTTGAAGATTTTACATCGGTTAGAATGCAACTTAATGTGACTTTGACTTCCTTTAATGATTTCATGTAATTTGAGGGCATTTCATCCTAAATCTTCAATCTGTTGATGATGCTAGAAATGTTTCTTCTCTTCATCTAATGCAGCTGAGATGCAGAATATTCCAAAGAGATGCCTATAATCAGTTATGGCACCAGATGTAAGATAATTAACTGAATCACAGATTAAACAGAGGGTTAGTAAGTCACTTGATCCCAGAGTAGGGGGTCAGCCTATTCTTGCTAGAATTTTATTCTCACAGAGGATGAAGTTTATAGTGATGGGTTGGTACTGGGCTTTGCTCCTGAAGATTCACATGGCCTCCAGGGTCCTTTTTAGTAGCATATCAACAACGTCTCCTCCTGTTCAAAGATCTTGTCTTGGTCACCTCTGTCTTAATAAATTATCAGTCATTTTATTGTGCTGGACTTTCAAGGGGGTGCTGCTTCCAGTACATGGTGGTTAGTCTATGGCACTTTAAGTTCTGCACTGATTTCCGGTAGTTTAGTATGTTCTTGCTTATAGGTACTTAGTTAGGTCATAAGATTTATAACCGTTAGAAAGTGGAATATAAATATAAATAGTTTTAAAAAAAGCAAATCTTAATAACCAGCTTAGTATTGGAATCATATTGTCTAGAGCCAGGAGGAGACAGACAGAATAAATATGCAGGGTAACTCAGAAGTCTTATGAATTGTACATAAATCAGGAAAGTCTTTTCATGTCAACCTTTTGCCAAAAGCTGACTTATTATAGTGTAAATGTAATATCTGGACTGTTGCTTAAAGTACCAGAGGTTTAAAAGTGAGACAAGCATTTCAAATGTCCCTTTCTTTGGCATGAATGCAAATACTTAGTAACACCCACCCTTTTTGTTTATTCCAGGATAAGTTTAGTGTAATAATAATTTTTAAAAACCTACCCCAAAACCTGTCTATTTAAAAAGCAGTAAGTTATTGAAGCATGATGTAGCACAATGAATTTTAGTAATTATTTTCTTAATATTAATGACCAGCTATCAAGATGGATGGCCTGGGGTTAAACGTTTTAGCCTGCCGATTTTTTCTTTCCTTTTTTGTTTTGATAGTGAGCATTCAGTAATAAATATGAAGTTAAGTCAAATAGTTACCTTGAACATTTCTCAAGAGGCATAACCTTGCCAGCAAAATGCTTCAGGCAACCTTCTATACGTCACACTGTAACCATCATATCTTAACTGGAAAATTAAGTGGAAATAGTTATATACTGACCTCGGGTTTCTGAAGGAATCAAAGAACAGTTTACATTAGTCGCACAGCTGGGGTGCTCTATCAGTCAGTCCATCTCGTTTTTTAAAAAGTAATCTTTTCTCATAAGGATGCAGTTTACAGAAGGAACTGTGAAGGCGAAGCAGTGGGTTAGATATTGAGTATATGGCTTGCATCATTTGAAATTAGGAAGAATGGATGGCGCTTCCCAAGATATTTTATAGAAGTATTGGTCTTAAAAATGCCATGTCAGATTTCACTGTAATGATTCCAATAAAATCTTGCGGTGGTTGGTTTGTTGAGATGCACACAAAAATGTCCAGATACTATTTCATTAGAAACCTCAGATTAATATTTTTGGTTTGTTTACTGAATTTTGTTGAGAATATTTTCTGTTTACCAGGGATGTGACCAAGTGATGGATCTTCCTTTAGAAAATTATAGTGAAGACCGACATTTGTCACGGTTGACAATACTTTCTCTGCTTGTATTGGCACCAGTGCTGAATATTACACAGTTTTAGAAATGGAATTGGATTGTCGTGCTTTTTATATGATACTGCCTCTGAAGATATTTCAGGGAAATAATACAATTTGGAACAGAACAGCTAGTCTGCTAAGAGCAACTGGGCATAAAGGGTACATTTCAGTAGTTCATGGACAGTTATTCTGGCTCCCTTTATAGTAAGAGGCCAAGGCATGAAGTTCTTTTATTAGAGGTGAAGCATCTGGCAAACTGGAAGAAGGCCTTTTCCATGGGACTGCCTTGGCTTTCACTGTTTTTCCAAATTTGCCCTCAGATATCTTTCTAGTGATAAATGAGGATCCCCCCCCCCGTCTTGGATATTACCTTTGCACAACTGCTGTCTTGATCTTATTTTAATTTGTTTTTTTATTTTATTTTGTTTGGGGTATTATCTTTTAAGTCTTTTAATGGTGTACTTGATGTAGGGAATATAAATCTTAAAACAATTCCAACAGCAACAAAAGAAAGGGATTTTTTTTCCCCCTGTATGTTTGCAATTTTGGTGGTGTTGCTGTTTTATGAAAGAGTCATATTAAGAGCAAGCATGTTATTGTGATTAAATAATCATTGAGATGATTGATTGATGTTTTTACTTGCATGTCACCTATTCCAAGAGGCTTTAGGAGGCTAACCATAAAAGGTTCAGGATCTGAAGACGGGAGCTCTAAATGTAAGCCACCTTGAGCTCTCTAGGGAAGTGCAGGATATAAATGTCAAATTACAATGTTGTATTTGTGTGTGTGCACACACATGCCTATGTATCTGCAGGTAGGAACATGTGGTCAGTCATATCTAAGCTGGGAATCTAAGCTGTTCAGTATTTGGGTGGAAGACCACCAGGGAATTCCAGGGCTTTTGGCTAGATTAGGAAACTGATAAACATCTGAAAAGTAGGCATACCATAACCATGAAAATTCAGTATATCCATGAAGTCACCCACATAATTTTAGAGACTTTAATGCAGTTGATGTATGGAGGCTTGAATTTTAGGTAAGAAGCTTTGAATGGGAGGGAGGTGGATGAGAAGCTTTCAGTCCTTTCACTTGTACTTTTTCCTGCTGAAATGATCCTTATGGGAATTAACACGAGCAGATTCACTAGTACTATGGTGCAGGAGAATTGGAAGCAAGTGTGGGAAACAGTCACTCAGGTAACTCACTCGGTGGAGAGTGAGCAACCATTATCTGAATACTCAAAGGATACTTATAATGCTATCTCAAATAATGTTGAACCCCAGTGGGGGTGGGTTTAAATACTCATTGTTATCCTTTTTCCGGTCTTTTTGTTGTTGTTGTTGTTGAATGCTGTACATGTTTAGAATACATGTGAGGGAGATTATGTTTAAAAAGTGCATCTCCGGGTGACTGAAGATTGAAAGTGTTTTAAAAGTTGTTTGCATTCAGACAAAGCAGTAGCTATTCTCCTGCCCCTCCCTGCAAGCATTCATAAACTCAGCTCATGAAACGTCACATACAATGCCCACTGTAACCGTTTGCCTGCTTATATGATAAACTGTGATGATGTGAAGATTAGGATTTGAATTTCCGTGGATGAACTTCTAGGGGGACAGATTAGGAACACTTTTGGTAGAAGCCCATTGTTTGCTTCCTGGGGAAATGAGGTGGCAGTTCTGCAGTTGCAAACTAAGTAATAGTGATATAAATAAAGGGATGTTTGGAAACTTAGTGAAAGTTCAGCAACTGAATCAAGCTTAAATATTTTTAAACTACTTTATAAAATTCTGAGAATTTTGGAATTTTTAACAATATCTTTGAAAGCTGGCCAGCATTTCTGGAAGGTACGGTAGCATATCGAAGGATTTATTCCTGCTTTTTTGTGAGAAAGAGGCAAGAGGTACAGCTTATTTTTCTATTTTTGCTTAAACATAGGATGGGTAATAAAGAAGAGGCAAGTATTGGGTAAAAACCTATTATGGATCTTTTCAAACACCGTTTACATCCAAAATAGCAGTTTTGATTGCCCTGAATTGCTATTTAGTTTCACTGCATTTCACACTAGCTTCATGGTTCTAATATGAGAAAGGAAGAAAAACACCCTCTACATTCAAGACATTATTTTATAGATCTCTGTCATATTTCCTCTTCATTTTAGTTATTGATGGAAATATTAGCATTGTCCATTAGTTTTCCTTTCCATATAAAGATTAATTTTAAAATTAAATAATTACACAATACAGTTAATTCATATCTATTGGGCAAGATTATCATTATTTCTGAATAAGGCCAGCTATGATGCAAAAGACAATTTTGGAGTGTAAGGAATGTTTTCAATCTTGATTTTAGCTCAGCCATATTGGTATGCTATAGACGTTAGTCTTTACAGTCGGCCTTAAAATCTCAGTGTCAGCCTTGAGTGGGTTTGGTCTGAGTAGATTATAGTGGATTTACTTTAAATCAAGGCAACTGAAATAATTTAAAAGGTAGATTTCATATGGAGCCCAAATAGTAATGAAAATCTAGTTAGTCAACAGTAGTAATATACAGTTAAGTAGAACATAATTCATTCTGTGCAAGTTCATTCTTTTGTTTGTCATACTTGAGGCATTTACCGTATTTTTCCGACTATAAGACGATACTTTTTTCTAAAATCCTTATGCTAAAAATTGAAGGGTGTCTTATGCAAGGAAGTAAGCCAAGGAGAGAACTGCACGGTTGCAAAACTGCCCATACTTTGTCTCTGCAAACAGGCTTCCTCCTATTGCTAGCCTCCAATCACGAGTGAAATAGCTTGTCTCTGCAAACAGGCTTCCTCCAATCACGAGCCTCCAATCATGAGTGAACCTGCCCATACTGTTTCTGCAAACAGACTTCCTCCAATCATGAGCCTTATGTAACTGATGTCAGCTGATGCTGAGCAAACCAATTGGAGGAAGTCTGTTTGTAAAGACAAGCTATAGGCAGTTTCACTTGTGATTGAATGTAATCAGTTATGCAAAAGAGCATGGAAATAGAGCTGCAGAGAGACGGTTTGGACCTCCTCCCACCAAGTGTATCAGTAAATGTTACCTAATTTCTAAATAAAAATGTGTTCTGCACTATCTTTAAAATATTGATTTCTTAATTTTGGGTTGGAAAAGTGGGGAGTGTCTTGTACATGGGGGCGTCTTATTAACGGAAAAATACGGTACTTGGTTTTCCATTGTTTAAGCTATAGAGTTGGCTTTAATTTTAAGAATGGGAATATAGCACAGATTGGTAACACATCACTTGCAGCACCACGTAGTACCCACAGTTCTCCAGAAATTATTTGAAATTACTTAATGGCCAAAATTTCATGAAATCTAATTCAGATCTTGAAAAAATTACCCACCTCTGGATTATAGAGAACATTTGCACAGGACAATCTAGTCTTTCCCCTTTTTCCATTCTTTCTTTACTTTGCAAAAAAAGCTTATTTTCATTCCAAGGCTTGGTTCATAAATTGCACTGTAGGCCATGGATGATTTAACCATGATGTTCTGAGTAAACTGGAAATAGCTGGGTTTGTATAACATGCTGTGCCAAAACTAAGCAAACCACATTGTGCCATTAATTAGTAATCTGTCAATATACCTAGTAGAGGCTTTGATTACTTTAGAGGTGAATGATAGAACTAACTTTTATGCACATTATTCTTTTAAAAAAAAATCTAACATTTAATTCTAATTTAAGTGTTTAATTCTGTGCTTTTTTTTTTAATAGATTTCCCCCTCTCCTGGTATAATGCTGATGAATTGAATTAAAAATATTAAATCGTCAGCACTTAAAAGTATAGTATATTTACATATGCAGTGTACATGTATATGTACAATACATTCAGTTCTTTAAAGTGATGTCCACAGATGAACCTTATTTTTAGATGTGAACACACATTTATGATGAACCTTGTAATCATAGTGTATCAGGTGGCTTTATGTCTTTAGATAACTTGGTGATCAGAGGTGAGACTACTATTTAGTTTGGCTCTTTTTCAGTTTGACAGCTAATGGGGGTTGATTACACCTGGCCTCCTGGGTTATTAATTTGCTTATAATATCATTTCAGAGTTATTGGGCAAAATTGGAAAAATGTTAAAGGCACCTGATATGTATCAGAGGGCTTATTATGATAGCCCAACGTTGTATGTCAAAATCTTTAATGTAAGATATCAGAGGATTTTGAATATTTTCATGATGGAAAGCTCTGAAAATAAACTGTCAAACTGATTCCAGTTCTTGAATTTTAAGGCAACATAATATCATAGTCTTTTACCCAGCTTAAAACCAGTTTTTAAAAAGCTGTAAACAGTAACATATTTTCTCTTTGGTGTCTCAAATGGGCTTCAGTGACCTACCCGAATAAGCTCCTCCGAGAATCTGATCACTGTTGGGATAACTTGCATGGCCATAAATAGATTCTAAGATTTTTTATTATTATTTATTTAGTTTTATTTATTGGACTTGTCCCTGCCCATCTCCCCACAATGGGGGACTCTGGGCGGCTTACATCAAATTAAAATCATTTATTCTAGAACTTGGTTGGTTTGAAGCATAAGTAGGGCTTAATTTTATAGCATGGGTGACTTCAACATCAAAATTGAACATCCATCCATTTGCATTTAAAATTTTGTATACAAATAATTTTGTATAGAAATAGTTGGATTTAGCTTATATTCCCCCCCCCTTTCCTAGTATTATAAGAAAATAAAGCTCATGCCCCCTTCTTTTCGCTGATGTTGCTTCTTTCCCTCTGAACTGATGTTCCAGATGAATTTTCTGTATTGCTGTTCTAAAAGAACCCTCATCTGATCAAAGGACAGAATTTTATTTTTTTTTTTAAGTATAACTTGGTAGCAAAAGTGGGATGGGGAGCAAGAGTTGGTTTTCTAATTAAAAAAAACCTTGGTTTTCTAACCAAGCCAAGGTGGGGTGTAACACGTACATTTCTTTCACATCTATTATTGTATAGTATCTGATATATACGTTTATAGTAGCTCATAAAATAATGCAGAAGAGGAACGCTGTGGTTGTTGGTGGCTTTTAAGAATGTAAAATATTGTTCTGGCCTTGTGGTTTCTCTAATAGCTATTTTTTATCATTAAAAATGTTTTAAAATCTAGCAATCTTCAGGAATAGAATTTTCTTGTTGCATATTGCTGAAGCCAGCAAATGGTTCTAATGCTGAGAACTTCAGTCAAGCAAGCTGTTTATTGTATTTTGTAAGTCCTTGAACCATTAGTATATTGCACTTGAAAGTAAGTTATTAGTCGAAGTCTTGACGTACCTCACTCTGTAGGTAACGTAGCATGCAATTGTCATGGAAAACATATTCTTAGGAAATATTACAAAACACAAATTAAGATTATATATTCATTGCTGTAATAAGAGTCTTTGTTTACTGCATTTACCATTAGTCTATGGTAACCTGTCAGAAATAGGGACTTAAGTACTCTTTTGGTAAAGACAGTTACGTCTGCCATCACTTAAGGATCTTGTCAATTATTTCAAAATCCATTAAAAGTTCTTAATGAGAAAGAAATCTAGTGCATCAGCCTTTGTTTTTGATTATGCCATTTGGCCTTGTTAACATTGATTAAAAAATGGTGGATATTTTCCCTTCCCTTCTCTTAAGTGGGTATTCTGTGGCTGGGTATTTCATGATGTGCTAAAGCCAGCAAACTTCTTTTCTTATTTTAAATGTTGATTTCAAATGGGAAGCAGATGGAGGAGAAAGAGGACTTTCCCAGGCCACACTGAACAAGAGAACACACTTCTAAATATCTATTTGAGGTTTCTCTGGAAACCTAGTATAGCTGCTGTAATGCAGCCTTTCTCCTTGGCAGCATTTTAAAGTATTGTGTAGTCCAGAATCTGGGTGCAACTATGTGAAACTGTTTCCATAACAAGTTGTCCAAAATTAGCTGAAAAATGGGAAGCAGTAGCTGTGTGTATCTCCATGATCTTCCTCCATTTATGAAGTTGCAAGGAAGTAGATATTGTCCCAAACTCTGATGCAATCCTAAACAGATGCTTGTATTTCTAATGTATGTGTGAATTCAGCTATTTATCATCACTTTGTAATGGAAACATTACATTATATTGTTGTTGTTTTGCCATTATAGCTGTAATGACCCTTTCTTCCTCTGGCAGACTTTGTAACTGTTCTATGATAATGCAATAGCTGGAAGTTGGGGATGATAGGCAGTCTTTGACCTAAGTACAAATCACATAGCTTAGAACTACAACCAGATCTTTTTTAGGTGTTTAGAATGTTACTATATTTTATTCAATGTGCCAGATTCTTACTTTTAATATCGCAACCCCATTGAAATTGGGAAGATACAGTTGACTATACTGGTATGTTTTCTCTCCTTACTCTAGGACTTGTCACTAGTGAATTGTAATTTTGTTGATTTTTTTGTTGAGTTTGTTGACTTTTATTCCTTAAATTTCCCAAGATTCTTCACTGAATTAGTTGATTAAAGTAATTCCTACTTGCTCATATTTCACAGATGAGAGTCAGATCATCTTTCTATAACATTTTCACAGTGTCTTCTGAACACAATGCATGGCAGAAAACCTTTGTTTTGTATTCATGTTTTGTGCAATAATTTGTCTTATACTGACTTTGAAGAAAGTAAGTTAGAACTTTTTCTGCTATAAAAGTGAGCAACATTTGTAAGTACAGGAGGAAAATAGATACGTCATGATACAGCCAAAGGACATCAGTTGTTACAGTAGGAAAAGATGTGCACTGGCAGGGTGGTGATTTTTTTGGACGTCCAACACTGGATGGCAGAATTTAAAAACAAAATTGTGCTGTATTGGAAAAATGTTTGTCCTATTGGGTGCTTTTATAAGAGTTGAATCTTGCCAGAATGCCAAGTGCCACATCTGGTGTCATGAAAGTACAGGTGGTCATTCAGCAACCATTCAAACTTACAACGGTGCTGAACGAGGGGGACTTATGACCGATCCTCTGAGTTCCAGCCCTCACAGTGCCCTCGCAGTCACCTGATCACAATTTTCGATATTCTCTACCAGCTTCCCACAAGCAAAGTCAGTGGGATTTGAGCTCTGTAACTGCCCGGCGCTGGGAGGTTTCCCCTCCCCCTTCAGCACTGGGCAGTCATGGACCTCAAATCTTCAGGATTTGAGCTCCGTAACTGCCCAGCACTGGGAAGTTTCCTCCCAGCGGTGTGAAGGAACGGACCTCAGATCTTCAGGATTTGAGCTCCATAACTGCTCGCCACTGAAAGTAGAGGGGAAACCTCCCGGCGCTGGGCTATTATGAAGCTCAAAATCCTGAAGATTTGAGGTCTGTTCCTTCACACTGCCGCCTCCCCTCTGCTTGCAACCGTCCCTGCCAGCTTCCAATGGGGAGGCCAGCATAGGAAATTGCAAATGGCAATCACATGATTGTAGGGTGCTTGGCAACCGGTCTTAAATGTAAGCTGGTTGCCAAGTGCCCAAAATGCAGGCCACGTGACTGCGAGGGGGGGGCATAAACCACCCTTTCTGAGGTTGTCGTAATTTTGAATCATCATTAAACAAACTCATTAAGCAAAGACTACTTGTATTTTCAGATGCCCTTTCCTTTCCTCCTTGTACCTTGATAATATACAATGGACTGTAGGTACCTGCCTCTGTCTTAATTCTGTTGTGTGAAATTCAGTGGGTTAGATATGTGGTAGCTGCAGTCCAGATGTGACTTCCTGGCAAGGAAAATATTGGTAGGGCAGCTCCAAAATTGATGGACCACTGTAGTCTTGTTCTATAAATGACAACATATGCTAGGATATATTGTTTTTTCAAGCCACGTGAACAGTAGTAGCTGCTGTAATTGGAAGAACGAGATGGCTGGGAGATCCAATTGTTGATTGGATTTTTGGAGGCATTTGCTAAGCCCACCCCCAGGGTGGGCAAAAGGAATTCTGGACTACCTGTGTTAGTTTAAGTGTTCTTTAGAGCAGAACACTATTTAATTTTTTGAAGTCTTGAAAATTGGATAGTTAGGGAGAGACTGTTGAAAAGGTAGGAAGGAAAACCTGTTCATGAGTTTCTGTACAGTTTTGTTAAGCTCATGTAGATTAATTATGATGGGGAAAGTTACCTAAAAAAAAAAACACCCTTTGCAAAAATAGAATAGCTGATTGGAACTGCATATGCAATTTAATGAGAAACTGGCTATGATTTATTGAATATTGCTTCACTAACTAAAAATGGTTTCACTTTGGTTTTCCCTTTCAAAGTTAGCCTTTACAATTTAGAAATTTAATTTTTTGTTTCTTGATTACAGGGAGAAAAAAATGAAAATTCAGGATATTAAAAACAATATTAAAGAAGCTATAGAGGTAAGTTTACAAGCCGTTCCTTGTTGTTTTGAATTAATCTTTTAAACCATCACATTCTGGTAACATTTTTTAAATCATTTCCTCTACAGACAATAGTAACAGCGATGGGAAACCTGGCACCACCAGTTGAACTAGCTAATGCAGAGAATCAGTTTCGAATTGATTATATATTAAACTTAGCAAATCAGATAGATTTTGACTTCCCACCAGTAAGTACACATTTTTATTGAAATTATGTTGGATTAATATTTAAGATTTTGCCTCTTTATCCCCGTGGATGTTTTGAAGAATAGAAAGTAATTCATTGAATTTTCTGATGTTTCCAAACACGCATGCATTGATTGGTATCCATATATTGATGTACAAATGTGGAGCTAGAATCTGAGTTTTTATTTATTTATTGAATTTGTCACCGTCCTTCTCGTTGAACAACTCTGGGCGGTTTACAAAACACTTAAAATCAATTAAAATTAAGAGATTACAATAATAAATGGAAAATAAAAAGATCCAAAATAATTGGCAATCACTCAGGGAGTGTCATCGAGGCGCTAGCCAGCCCCAGGATTGGGTAAAGTTGTTATCCCCCCATGCAAGCTGGCAAGGTCTTTAATTCTTTCCGGAAATTTTCTTTCTTCTATGAGCTTTTCTGCATCAACTGTGGGTTGGATTATACAGATGTATAAAGTCTCCTGTGGATGTGCATTTAAGTATGTTTTCTGGAGGAATCAAAGCACTCCAGTAATTTAACTAATATTGCCAGTAAAGTAATGAAAATGGAGCAGGTATTTTAGCTGTCGGCTTGTGCATTCATATATGTGCACAAGCATGTGAACAAGCCATCTGTGCAGTGTAACTTAGCTTCTAAAATGGATAATGGCTGCCCTAAAGTTGCTCACCAAGAAAAGTTCCAATCTTAGTTCCTGGCAAAGTTTAGTTACCCATCAATCAGGCATGTTACTATGGACTTTGAATTTAACATGAAAGTTACATGTGGTTGAATGCTTAAATTTATGTGGAACTACTCAGGCTTTAACTCAGTGGGACATCCACCCCAAATATACTGATAAATATAATTCAAATTAAAGAGAGTCAAGTTGGAGCAGCAGAGCTAAGACACCATTTTCATTGGTCATGTCACCTCCCCACTTTCAGTTGGTCCTTGATAAAAGGCTTTTCTGGTACGGGCCCAATAATTTTAACTTGGAGGCTTTCTTTTAGGAACAAAGACAAATTTTAGTTACTGTTAGTATTGTTTCTATGCTTTCTAAATGCATGAAGGGCCTGGATCAAATAGACCAAAATTCTCAATATTAAGCCATGTCTCAGTTCTCTGCCTGCTATTTTTTAATTTTGTTAAACCTGCTTAGTCACGATAAAAAGCATTTTCTGATCCTTTTAGCTCTGAAAGGTAATTTTGTTGAGGTTGGTTTCACTGAGAAACCAGAAATAGAAAGAAATAATTTTTTGAATAGCTGCCTTTATTTCACTCCTGTTGCCAGTGCGAGCTCCTGGTTATCAGACAGTTTTTGGCCTGCATTTGTGGCTCAGCTTTGTTTCTGGTAGCAGCCAGTATAAATTATGAGACGGGGAATTTTCTTACACATCTAGATTGGAAAAAGTGCAATGATTAGTCATTTTCACCATCTTGGAGCCATTTCTGGCTTACAAATGGCCATTTTCTTACTTGCTGACAAACGTCTAACAGCTATGCCACCACTGGAGAGAGAGAGTTAGAGACTGGCTTAGAAGTTTCCAGCTCGGCAAGGTTTCAGAGGAAGTCATGGTTAATAATCTTCCAGTAGTTGGGGATTAATGAGTAGGTCCTTTGGCACTACAGATTTCTAAGTTAAAATAAATCCCTCCCCCCCAATACATTGGATATAGACACGCATGCACATAATACCTGGCACATTGACTGTCAGACAGCAATTTGCATATTGTGAATAGTCTTACTGGTAAATTCAACCAAGACTCATGTGAGTGGTGAAAGCTGTGGTGCTGCTGAATTGTGGACTCCCTTCTCTGCCAGCTGCTAATTAGAACTGCTACAGATGTTGAGATGCATTTATATTTCTCTGTACAGCTTTTCTTTTTTTTAAAGAAAACTTGTAAGTAGCAATGTGCGCACACAATATAGAAGTATTTTGCTGATACCCCTGTGAGGTCAGTTCAGGTCCTTCCACTCCCCAGTCCTTTTGACTGTCAAGCAAAATTGTTTGCTACATTTGGTTGTTTAGTGCAGCATTGGAGTTGGGGGAGAACTCTATGTCAGGAATATTTGGGGCATCAGATGTCATTTCTGTAGTATCGCTGCTGGGCTGTGCAGATCACGCTGCTTCAAATGCAGCCTGCTTGTAGCATCAGGTTTTCTCCTCTGAGATAAGTCTTCCTAATGTATACAGTCTCACCTGAGCTCATTTAAATGTTGGCTGTATTCCTTTGGTACTGGAGGAAAAAAAAAAGTGTGTATTAATTATATCTAAAGCAATGTCATACCATGGAATATGTCTATACTCCTAACCTCCTGGGTACAATCATTGAAATGAAGAGTCCTCAGAGAAAAATGGAGACTTTATAACCTTAGTTTATATAGATTTCCCTTCCTGAATACTGTAAACAATGGAAAGCAGCTTTCTCTGGTGCATTACAAAGTATGCAGGAGCAGCTGGACATGTCCCACTTTGTGCTGAAGTTGAGAGTTTACCCAATTTTCTTAAAAATAGTATGCACCCCAAGGATTTTAGAGTGTTCAATTCAGCTGTCTTTTGCAAGCTATTGTTTTGTCGGGCACCTGTGAACATGTTTTTGCATTAATTGCTGATTCAAGTTCCTATTTGTATCCTTCTCTTTGATCTCCAAGAGCATTTTTGTGAACCTGTTTGTTTGGTACTGATTTTTCTTTTTTTTTTAGAGCATGTGACTGGGGAAATGAGTTACTGTGGCCTCAGTTCTCAGGCTAAGAAATGCAGAGGCAGTCTACATTAAGGTGTTTTTCCATTAGGGTTAACACTTGGCTCGCACAAAACCACCAAGCGTCCCTGGCCTACCAGTGGGCCACCTTGACACTCTCTTCATTTCAGTAATCTGTAGACCTGTTTTGTGACGTCTCCTTGCTTTGTTGCAGTGATACCTGCATAAGAGATTGTGGAGTAAAGGAGTAATGTGCAGTTACGACTTGAACTGATCATAGTCCCTTGAGCCTGTAGAACTAGCTTGGCAACTTTACACCTTTCACCTTATGCATGAGGGAAATGAACAGTGGGCAGGAAACTGGAGTCTGTTTGTCTGCCTGTTTGAAATTGGCTCAATAGTAACTGTTGTCTTTTCATGTTATTTGTTTGACTATGTAGACGTAAACATCAGAATAACCACTCACTCTAATAAAACCATTATCTGCAGAAAGTGAAAGAATGCTCACCATCTGTGAAATTGGCTTTGGGCAAGGATTATCCATTTTTTCTGGTCTCGGGTGTCATGTGACCTCAGCAATTGGATGGAAGCCAGGTACCTCTTTGGTGGGTTGGCAAGTGACCGTGGGCATTGAGTTGCTGACCTTCATTTCATGAGATAAATTAAATAGAAAGTTAACCACATTAACATGCTAACTTCAAAGTAATTGGAGTTTGGAATGCCTGTTTCATACTTTTGGGGTTGTTCTCCTCTCTCATACCCCTCAAAAAGCTACTAGGAAGCTGAAAGAAAAATCATAAATACCTGTGTCTGTCTGCTTACAAGTGAAGTTATCTTAAATGGGGGTACACTGCTTTCCTTTTACTTTACAAGAGCAGGTTAGAGAAGGGGGGAGCTTTTTTGGAGGGAATAAGCAGTATAGAATAGTATTATTATCTGACATGAAACTTAAGTGCAGTATTTTTTTTTCCTCACAGCTTTTTTGCTGTGAGGAATACAAATAAAAATACTATTCTATACTGCTTATCTCCCTCCAAAAAAAGCTCCCCCCTTCTCTAACCTGCTCTCGTAAAGTAAAAGGAAAGCAGTGTACCCCCATTTAAAATATCTTCACTTCTAAGCAGGTAGGTTGGGCTGAGAAGAGCACCTGGCCAGAGTCACCCTATGACCATCTGGGCTGAAGGTGGACTTGATTCTGGGTCTCCATGTTCCTAGTCCAGCTCCTTCACCACTATACCACTCTGGCTCAAGGTGAACTTTGGGGAAAGAAGAATATCTGTGATAAAAACCCAGGAGTAAACCCGGGGTTTCTCCTAGCCTGGAGAGGTCTTCTCCTTTGGAACAACAGTGCTCCAAGCCTCAAAGAGGGGATTCAGAGACTGAGAAAAGAACCATGGCAGCCTTAGTGAAGTAGCCAGCTGGGCAGGATTCTTTAGGGAACCGTTGCCACAGATTAGCTCCTACCATTTTTTCCATCTGCTTCCCAGTGTGTTGGGAGCAGACTGTTGGCACAGTCATGGGAGTTGTCTTTCATGCATCATATAGGTTAAAAAAGAGAGACAGACAAACATTTTCTCTCATCATTAATGGTGGCTACGAAGGAGCAAGTTGAGGAAGTCAGGAAGGAGAATAGACCACTGGATGCATTTGCAGAAGCATCACACCGTATGTGTTTCTTTGAAAGAGAAAAAACGTGGTTCCAGAAGTTTGTGGCATGAAAATGATCTCCCTTTCTAGAGTTAATCTGTTGAAATTAATACAGTAAAACACATACAACAGCCTCATACTCACTGTGAATTTTGTGTGCCAGTGCTATTTAAGAAAAATGCCAACACCAATACACACGTACAAAATTATCATTAGAGATCTCTGTTGAAGTTGTCTTAGTTTAATTTGTAACTTCACACATAGTAAGGTTAGGAATTAAATAAAATATTTATTTATTTCGGTCATCGGCCAGTACAATTCATAAATATCATACAATATTATCAAACACTAAAACCAAAATAGGGAGATTTGCAACTCTGAAATCTCAAAAAAGAAAAAAGCTAGGCGTTAAATTGTGTGTGTATGCTGTGATACAGGAGTTCAACTGAGGATGTGGCTTATATTACTTAGCAGAGCTCAAAAGGATGGGCTGACCATATTCGTACTCACCATGATATAGTGTTCAACATGACCTTCTGTTGAAAGGGATGGTGTTTGGTAATGCGAGATAGTTAAAGATTGAGTACATTTGGTAATGGTTTACTAACTTCCTAAGTCAAATGAGTTGGGTTTTGTATTAGCTGTGGCTTGCCAAGCAACAATAAGGAATTTAGGCGCTTAATAGATGACAGTAACATCCCTTTTTGTAATCATTGCTTCCTGTTCAAGTTTTTTTTTTTTTTAACCACCAGTAGCCATTTGTGTGTGTAAGTCTAAAGAAACTTAGCAAAAACTTGAAATCTTTACTATAAAAAGTCACAAGGAAGAACATAGATTAAAAACTTTCTCAGGAAATGGGCACTGCTTTGTATATTTTCCGCTTATTAAAAATGTGCTGAAAATGCACACCTTTTTAAAAAAAATGAAGAAAGGGATCAAATATTGATGAATCATTGCTGGGAAGGGAAGAAATAAATTGTTGTTATAAAACCAGTGCCAAGGATCATTGAGAACCACGCTCACTTTTTCCAAGAGAAAAAGTAGAAGAAGATAATGTGGGAATAGGAAAGGGAATGTGTCCCATTTCACCAGTGAATAATACTGGTATTGTTTTTTAGTGTATGCATTATAAAGAGTACCAGTTTGGTTAAAGGCACCAGGTTAGAAACTGGGAGACTCTGAGTTCTAGTCCTTTCTTGGCACAAAGTCAGCTGGGTGACCTTGGGCCAGTCACACACACTCAGCCCTGGGAAGAAGGCAATGGCAAAACACTCCTGAAAATGTTGCAAGAAAACTGCAGGGACTTGTCCAGGCAGTGGCCAGGAGTCAAGTTTGACTTCAAAGCACAAAAAAGGGAGGAAGGCATTATAAAGTTATCGTGGGCTTCTTAGTTTTTATAGTATTGATCTATGAATCAGAAAGAAGCACGCTGAGAGCGGAGCATAAAATCATCCAGGAAGTCATGGAAAACCCCAAACAATATCCAGGCACCTGCAGACCTCTCTTACCTTAGCTAAGATTAATATTCATGACTCTTATCATTAGAAAAGCGCTGGATACAAATGGTATTCTTGAGAGAGTAGCAGGGAGGAAGCCATTACTCACCAAGTAGAGCATCGATGCTCATCTCAAGTCTAGATTGCTGGAGGAATACTCTATAAATAGAAGAGTCAAACATGGACGTTTTCAGGCTACATGGGTGTTGTTACATCTGGCGGAAACCAAACACTTCATAATGAAATAAAAACTAGCTGTCGAGCATGGAGATGGTGTTGTCATGGTCTGGGAATACTTTTCTGCCTTAGGAAGTGGATGATTTGCTGTCACTGAAGTAAGCGTGACTTTTCCTTTATATCAGAGAATTCTACAGACCATCTGCCCATCAGCTGATAGACACTAGAAGGTTGTGATTCCAATCATTCAAGCAAGAGGAAGATTCCTATGTTTTGTAATTGTAAAGTGAAACTTCAGAACTAAACTAATAGAAATGTTGTGGTAGGACCAGAAACGAGCTAGAAAACCCTAAAATGTTATGGAGTTGAAGTGGTTTGCCAACAAAGAATGGGCCAGAATTCCTACACAGCATTATGAAAGACTGATTACAAATTGCAAGAAGTGTTGTTTGCAGCTATTGGAGTTAAAGATGGTACAACCTATCACTGAATTTAAGGGGGAACATTTTTTTTTTTTAACATGGGTGCATCACATGTTGGATGATCCTGTATATGAAATGCATGTAACAACACAAAACCTAGGTGTTGCTTGTTTATTCAGACTTTCTTTATAGACAGGTAGAATTCTCACGAGGTTTGGGTAACATTATCCAAAACTCAGGAAATTTGAAAAGGGTAAATAAATACTTTTTAACAAAAGTGTAGATGATTTTCTTCTACTGAAGTTTAATTTTGTTAGCTGTATACATAGTTTTTGGAATAGAAGTTGTGGCATGCTAAGTTTGTAAGATAAAAATAGAATGATGTAAATTTTTGTCACAACACACAAGTTAAGCTAGATAGGAAACAAAGAATTGAACAGGTACATAATATTAAAAAATCCTTCCATCCCATACATTCTCATTCTTAATTGTCTTTAAACTTTAACAGAGTCTCAGAAAATAAATGTTGCCGTATTTTAAACTTTTATAAAATGCTTTTAATGGTTTTAATATAAATCCAAAGAATAAATATGAATCTTCTTTTATGACTGTGTCTTTGAAATGCTGTGAGTGCTGTTAATATTCAGTATTTAATTCTGAAACAAGTATGAAACATTAATGAACTTAGTAGAATTATTTTGTTGTACGTTAATTTCTGTAGAAAACTGTAATGTTTTATTGCTCCTTAACTAGAATAGACATTTGCTGTATAACTGCTGAATGAGTATCAGAATTTTTTAAAATGTTAGCACTGTCTAAAATGAAATGCCAAAGCTGAAGAGTGGGTGGGTGGAGGAGGAAGGGAGAAAACTTGGATTTCGTTCTCTTTCAGTGCTACTGCATAGCCAATACTTTATTGACCAGTTAAGGATTCTGAGTATTTCCCAAACCCCATTTATGATCTGAAACAATTGGTTCAGTCTATACAATTAAAACTCAGACTGACTCTGAAAATTGAGTGTACTGTATAAATTGTGATAATATGCTTTTGAATTTCAACAGCAGATGTATAGAACTGGTGAGAAGGGATTTATTCCTTAAGTTCAGACAAATGCTTCTCTACACTTTCCCTATATCCCAAAGAATAAAATCCCCCGATCTTGTAAGGTGGCTTGTTCCACTATCAGGGTGAATGTCTGTAGTAGAGCACTGTGATTTTGGTATTTGGAACAAGGTGACAGGAGTTTAGTTCCTGCATAGTTTGGTCTTTGGCCAGCCACTACTTCTTGTTCTCCTAGGACAACCTGATATTCTCATAGAATCACAAAGTTGGAAGAGATTTTTTAGGTGAAGCTCAAATAAAAGTGTCCACAACACTTTAGCCTCTACTTGAACACACATAGTGAAAGGAAGCCCACAGTTTCTCTGGGTAATCATTCTACTATCCAACTGCTCTTCTAGCCAGGAGGTTTTTCTTAACATTCAGTTGGAATCTGCCTTTCTATAATATAACTCCATTATCCTGCACTTTGGAAGGATAGAGAATAGATCTTGACCTTCTTCTGTCTTTCAGGAATTGGGGGAGTACTATCACATCATCCCTTAGTGTTCCCTTCCAGTATCTAAACATGCCCTGCTCCTTCTTGCCATGAGACAGTATCTTGCCCTTCTCCAAACCTATTCACCTGAATCTTTCTTAAAATGTGGTGGCCATAATTGTATCCTGTAGTTGAAGTGAGATCTGGTCAGAGCAAAATAAAATTGAACTATTACTTCCATTCTGAATCAATAAGGAAAAGAGCACATTATATAAATCTGAGAAATACTGGATTAGTCTAAACCCGCACTATTCAAACTACATTCCCTACAACCCCAGGGTTACGTGAGAATCATTCAGGGATTCAACATGGCAGTTCACTCTTGTGATTACAGTGAAATTCTAAGGTCTTCATTCCTTCATTTCGTTTAAAAGAGAGAAGTCTGTGACAAGGTATTAAGACATATTTATTAATGAGTTCTGCGCTGATTTTTCACATTGAGAAAGGTTTCTTGGGTATCTCGAGTTTGAACATCTCTGGTCTAAAATTTACAGCTTCTCTGTACCCCACCCCCTCCCATTCTATTGGATCTTCCTTTGTATAATTTAGTTTCGCTACTTTTTCTGCCTGTAAATATGCTCTGAAATGTTTGAAAACAATTACCAAAACAAGCATCCCATGTTGTTCTAGCCCAAGATTAAACAGATTTTATTTTTAACATGAATAAATGTGACGGCAATAGGATCCTATAATCAATGAATGCTTTGTTGTGAAAGTGATATCTAACTATCTCCCATGTTATTTTTTTTATGAGGGAGGGAAGGAGCAGGGGCAAGATAACACTTAGCTTGATAGTCCAAAATATCAGGCAATGCTCACTACTTTGAGTTTTTCCTGGGTGTTCAGGAAAATAGCGGTTCTAAACGTTTGGGAGGCAATAGGAAGTATAGTGGGACATTCACTTTCTTAAGTCTGTTTGTAAAAACAAACAGGAAGCCCTCATGAAAAAGTAGTTCTTGGCACATCCAGTTGACTTTAGACTTCATTGTTTGAACTGATCTTCCGGGTAATAATAGGATTTTACAAGACCCAGTGCCTTTAAAAATAGTTTCAATATATACTTCCAGTACCTATTTCTTGAATAAGAGATCTGGATATTTTTTGCCTTGTTGCTTTGCAAGGAGTGTAGCATCTCACTGAAATGTTATTGGTACTCTCTTTACATTGTATGAAACAAATAGTTTATCTTATGAAAGAAAAAAGGTATTGAGTATATTTTCAGGTGCTTCATATGCAGACTTTTTTCCCCTTTAAATATCAGCTTCATAATCATCAGTACTCTGTATTTCTCTTTTTAGTTTGCATGCAGTTTCGTTTGAATCATGTATTTTACGTGATGTCAGAAATGTCAGAAATCACATTTCTAATCACTTCCCCCTCTCTTCTCTTATTGCTAAATCATTGAGAATGAAAAGATGGCTATAACAATCAATTATGGGTTTGCCGGAAACTCTGAACATATAAACAGCAAAAGGATGCCTTTATAGCTTGACTTCTATGTCACCTTATGTGCATATTGTAACCCTCCTTTAAAAATATATATATGAAAAATAAATTTTTTTTAAAGGGGAAAAAAGTAAAGACCGAAGATCAACAAAGGGGGTATTTCCGACTCCTTTTTTAAAAAAAGTTCCTTGAAATTGAGGAATTCAGCTCTTCTTTTGGAAGAGAGGGTTGGCTAGGTCATCATGTTCAGCAGAATGGAGAAGAACTGCTTATTAGAAAATGTGACTAATTTGTTACAGTCTCTACAGTGCTAAAAAAACTACAAGTCTTCCTTGGAAATAAAAAAAAATGTATCAGGGAGACAGGCTCTAGTCTGGCCTTTTGATTGCTGTGCTGGCTTTATGAAAGTTTATAATCTGGAGGGACTTTAAGAAATGCCATTTCCAGCCTGTATTTCATAATTGTTTCTACTAATTCTATCAAAATAGATTCCTGCTGCATATGTTAAGCCTCACTAAATGTTGCATCCTTCCAAGGCTTAACATGCTTATTTTCTGTTCCCATTCTCAGTTTTGCTTTTGCTTTTAGCTGGTTCCAGTGACTTTCACTTCCGTAAGGAGTGAACTCAACTTAAAATGATCCTTGAGAAAGCTGAGGGCTTGCACGCATTCTCTGCTCATTGAAAATGTTGCTAGATAATATGTTGCGAGAACTATATCTATAAATTAATATATAATAATAAATAATATAATAAATCTATAATTAATCTAGTTAATTCCCATGTGATTTTTGATATTTTGCTTTTTAGTACTTTCCATTTTAAAGGTGAACTGATACCTGGAGAATAAATTGGCATGTGATGGATGAGGCCTCCCTCCCTCCCTGTCTCTCTCTCTCTCTGGGATATTCAAATTTTTGATTGAGCAAATTGTTGAGAATATTGCAACATTATTAAAAGAATGTAATTGGCTGCCATTTCTAACGCTTTATAAGATTGAAAGGCTTGATACTGGATATTGAAAGGAATTTGTATGCTGTGTCTCATATCAACCTTTTAAAATCATTTAAATCATAATTTTGAGCATAGGGAGTGTCTCGTTTTTTAATGCATCTAAAGTTGGCCTTATGGTTCCTTTCAGCTGAAGAGTGGAATACAAATGCTTTAAATAAATATATTTGCCAATGTTCTTTAGCTTCCCTCTGCCATTAGATAGTAAGAGAGTGGTAACAAAGGAAAATATTTTTAGTCATGACCTCTTGCTTGTGAAACTTTTCCCCCTTATATGTTGTTTTTCAGCATCTGGTAACCTGCTTTTGATTCTCCTAGACCTTCTAGAGATTTTTGTATCTTTGTTGTCTGTTTTTTAACGGATGGTTTGTTCTGTTTGTTTTGTGTTTTATATTTTATTACAAGCTTTAGATATAGAACCTGAATCTGTTTTTTTTTTTAATGGAGGGTTTTATAATTTAAACGCTTGATTGGGTATTATTATTGCATTCCAGACCTTAATAAAAATTAATCATTTTTGTTTTGGCAGAACTTAAAAAAAACACGGAGAAGTTGTTCAACACTCCCATTGAACTCAGTAATATTTAAGGGGCTTACATTATTTTATTTTCACTTGTTTTGTACAAAGGTTTGCTGCTTTTGAGCTGTAGTCTGTTTTTATTAATCATAATCTGAAGCTGTTAGTGTGGAACGTGCAACAGTTGTAATACTTTCACCCAAACACAGTCCCTTGCTTTGTAGAATGGATTTGCTTTGGTTGTTCTTTGATTACAACACAGAGAGAGAGAGAGAGACAGACAGACCTAGATGCTGTCTTGTCTTTTCCTGGAGAAATGAAATGCCAGCCTGTTTGAAATCTAGAGAGCCTGTATAACTGTGTCGCTTTTTTATACAGTCGTGGGTTGGCTGTCTCACTGAATATACTTCCTGTTTCTAAAAAAAGCCTCTCGTTTAGCTGCTTAAATAAATATGACAGCACCTGCAGAACTGGATGTGTAGCCTCGCCATTTGTGTTGAATCATCCAAATTGCTTGGCTAGTAGCAGCAGTCTCCAGAGTTAGAGACTGGGGCACAAGTTATTTAAAGGCTTCAGATAAGTGTTCACACTGGAGCAGAAGATGCAGATGCAGTTAACAGTGCAACTCTGTTCATGCTACTCTCAGCGTTGTTAGGTCAGTTACGTTGTAAAGGAAGAGAAGAAGCACGCAAAATCTTGATTCCCAAACTGTACAATCTGTTTTGCTGAATATATGGTGGGAATTTTTTTTTTTTTGGCTGTAATGAGGATAAAATGGAGAAAGGGGAATTTCAAGCTACTGTGGTTTTTCTGTGCTTTTTATTTATACCCCACCTTTCTGCTTGTATAAACACACAAGGCATGTCTGAACCTTAACTATGGTTCCAAAGCTGAAACAAAGGCTAAATTGAAATCGTACTCCCCCTTGCATGTGCCTAGATCCCTCCATTTATTCCTTCTCCTTTGTTGGCTCTCTTAGTGTTGCTTCTAAACAAATCTTGATTCTAAGCATTGTTTTGTCTCTGTGCTGTTTATTTTATTTACTTACTTACTTACTTACTTACTTACTTACTTACTTATTTATTTATTTATTAAAAATTTGCCCACCACAGTCTGGCAACTCTCAGCGGCTTACAAAGTATATTATGTAATCAATGTTAAAACATCCACCGTACAGTTAAAAACAGCAGTAATAGCATAAAACTCTTTACAAAAAAACTAGGAAAAAAAACAGCAAAAGCAAGAATAAAGAAATAAAGATGTCACAGTGCTTAAGTTAAAAGAACACCCTCCGGAGTAACCACATTTTCAATATTTTCCTAAGACCAGTAGGGAAGTGACTATCCTGATCTCTATTGGGAAGTCATTCCAGAGCATCAGCACTGCCAGATACGTGGCACTTTCTAATCCAGTGTTTCTCAACCTTGGCAACTTTAAAATATGTGGACTTCAACTCCCAGAATTCCCCAGCCAACATTGAAGTGTTGAAGTCCACATATCTTAAAGTTGCCAAGGTTGAGAAACACTGTTCTAATCTCATTTCCCCTCATCTCTTGGAAGTGTGGGACTATAAGCAACTTCTTTCCTACAAGATCTAGTGGCTTGGGCTGATTCTGTTTGGAATAGGTGGTCTTTAGGCACCTAGGTGTCAAGCCATCAAGGGCCTCCTTATAGGTCAACAAAGAACTTTAACTGGAAACCAGTCAGCAGTCAGTGCAGGGTGTGCAGAATCAGAGCTATGTGTCCCCAGTGCCAGGAGCCAGTAAGTGTGTGAGCCAATGCTTTCTGTACCAGTTTCAGTTTCCCAGTAGTTTCTTAAGGGCAGCCCCATGTAAAGCACATTGCAGTCCAGCTGGTAATAAGGGTCTGAGTTACTGTAGCTAGGTTCTCCTGCATGAAGTAGGGTCAAAATTGGCACACCAACTGAAGCTGAGAAAAGGTTCTCCTACCTACTGTTCAAGCAGAAACCATGAATCCAGAAGAACCCCAAAATCACAAACCTCCTTTATGACTACTGCTTGCTGATCCAGAGATAGCACTGTCATCTGTAGAGAACCCCAATGTGCAAGCAGGAATTCCATCTTACTTGGGTTAATCTCAGCCTGTTCTGTTCTGTCCAGAACTTTATAACCTAGGCACCAGGACAGGATGTTGGCAGCATCTCTCTTACAACCCAGATAACAATGTAAATTTGGGTATCATCAGCAGACTGATGATATCATGGTCCAAACTGTTAGATGCCTGCTGGGAAGGTTGTCCACCACCACTGTCTCAGCCACCTTCCCCAAAAAGAGGAGGTTGGAACAAGTTAACCAAAGCCGCTAGATTCAAGGACAGCTTCTTCTGGTTGGGCATGACACAGCATCCTTGAAGATATCTGGTAACTCCCCCTCCCATAAGGAGGCATTGACAGTCTTCTAGGTAAGTGCTTATCTCTCTGTTCACTTCCTGCAACAGCCAGGACAGGCAGAGGTCCAAAGAACAGGTGGCAGAAGATAACCTAACAGCGCCCTATCTACTTCCTTGGAGTTCACAGGCCAAAAGGAGTCCCAGGTAATATGGCAAGACAATGCTTTAGTCACTATCAAGGACTCTGCCCAACTAAAGTCCAGTCTCTAGCAAATTGAAAAACTTTATTTGTGAGGTGCTGTGAATTGGTGTAGAGAACCACAGAGATGACCTTGGAGATAGCAGTTATAAAAACTTGATTTAAGCCCAGGACAGGAAGAGAGCATCAAGAAAGAAACTTAAATTGATCCCACCTTAATTTTCTTGAATAGGGAGAGAAAATGCTGCCAGGCTTTCAATATTCTGCCTTTATCAATAAAATAGAGTTCCACTCATTCTTACAGAGCCTGTTTCCCAACCTGGCCTACTTCAAAGTGCTGACAATTGGACAGAGTAGCTAAGTGGGAGGTCTCTATTCTGAACCTTTCCTGAAAGGGAATTAGCTACTCTAAACAAGGCCAGTGGATGACACCCTGACAACACAATGAGGGAAGAGAAGTAAGCACAGTCAGCTTCCCTTATCGGCATGGTATAGATTTGGATATGGGCATGGGTTGGATTTCCTTCTTGCCAACCCCCAGTGCTCTAGGCATTGTTTATTGTGCTTTATTTCTTGGAGGGTCTCAGTAGATCAAGGCAATAAGTAGGGTTGGCCCCACAGAAAGGCCATTTGGGGGCAATAATGGTGTTTCTCAATCTCAGCTGAATCATGGGGTGGTGGAAATCCCTCCCCTTCCCTCTTCAGGTCACCAACCATTTGCTGAGAGACAAAAACAGTGTCTAAAGTATGACTGCCCATGGGTGCCATGGAGGATGTGGATTCCTGAGCCTTGTAGTCAATCCCCAAGTTACGAAGGTTGAAATCTCCCATTGCTAAGAGGTGGGGATTCTCTGCCACCAGTCCAGAGACTAGTTGCAGAAGCTCAGAGAGGCCAGCAGGTGGTTGATACACTAACAGAATCCCAAGCTTGTTTCTAAAGCCCAGGCTACTATATAGGCATTCACATCCTGTATTGCAAGAGTAGCATGCCTAACCACCAATACGGTGTCCCTTATGATATCCTGGCATCAAGGTTGTGGAATGACCCAAATCCTGGTAGGGCAGATTTCCAACAAGATGATATTGTCACCTTTGCCCAACCAGGTTTCATTGATACGTATCAGATCTGCTGCCTCATCCAATACCAAGTCATGGATGAAGGTGGTCTTGTTGCAGACAGACCTAGCATTAACCATTATCACCTTGAGGTGAAGGACACCAGCAATCCAGCCCCTTGGTTTCCAGGACTGGAGAAGCTGGGATCACCATCAAATTAGAGGTCTTTTTTCCACTGAAATGGCCTACCCAGTGCTCCTCACCATATTTCCCTCAATCCAATGCTGAGATTAGGGATACAACTACCTTTATCTTTCTCTTGGGGTATGCCCCACCACCCACCTCTTCCAACCACACCCAGTCTACCATTCACACCCAGGTACTCAAATCTACTGACCTTTACCTCCCAATTGGGCAGAATGGTGTCAGAGATCTTCACCCCCATCCCCTTTTCACCCTCCACTGGTGAAGTGGAGCACTCTTGCACCAGCCAGCCAGAAACCTGTCAATATTCAGATGGAAATCCCAACTTCGCAGTCCAGTTTGAACAAAAGTCCAGCTGTGTTTTACCCTAAGCAAAAGAGAGATCCACAGAGGAGTAAGGCCTCCTGATTCTCAATTCTTGTTGTTGCCATGGTCCTCCAGCTTGTCAGCCCCTATCAGTATGTAATGGCCGTGGCGCAGCCGCAGCACCAGCTCCACCCGATGCAGTTCCACTCTTTGATGGTGGCAAGATCTTCGGCACAATGGAGCAGAGGACTAAGTAATACTGAGCTAAAGAAGTAGAAGGACTCAGTCTTTCATGATCTTCCATGTGGTCCATATCGTCAAAGACTGGTACAATCCATCATCCTCCAGCTGCTTCTTCCTCTCTCAGCAGGCTAGCTGTTAGCCACCAGAAACCTACATCTCCCAAAACCAGCAGTAGGCTGACTCCCAAATTCCACTGTACATCCCACATCCAAAGGAACATGAGACACAGCACCATAACTACAAATAAAAGCAAAAACCATATGTGGTTGGGAGAATCAGTGGGTGAAACCCTCATACTTAAGAGCCATCTTGGAAAAAAAAAAGTGGGCTTATATACCTTGATGATACCAAAACATTACTTATATATGCAGACATGTAAAATACCAGAATGTTTTTAACTACAAAGTTACATGAGATTCTGTCCTTATAAGTTGAACTAATAGCTTGATGTGAAGCCACCTATTCCATTGCTAAGGTGAATTGTGAATTGAATTGTGATTTCCGATTCACAGCTCATAATCTGAATTGCTCCTCAGTAAATTTACCATTCTAGTGTCATTTAATGTGCTTTTTCTGGAACAGAAACTGAGCCTAGAAACAAGGCATTTACAATATTAATTAAAGTTCCAACTTCAGTCAAGCTGCAATATATGTCATTGACAACTATGAAGGTGAAGTTTCACCATGAAGCTCTCAGCCAGATGAATGTAAGGGAAGAAAAAAACAATAACAAAATGAAATACAAAGTATTAGCTTTTTAACTAGTTACCATCCTTTTTTGTGACTGGCTGAGAAAATGTGTTGTCTGTTGTACCACCCTCAGCTTTCCAGTGCTGAAAGTTGAAATGTGTGCAAATTGATGGGAGTCCCAAGGCTTGTCACATGCTCTGAAAAGCCCATTAGTTATGCCAGTGTTGTCCAAACTTGGCCACTTTAAGATGAGTGGACTTCAACTCCCAGAATTCCCCAGCCAGCCATGGTACAACAGCCAACACATTTTCTCAGCCAGTCACAAAAAAGGATGGTAGCTAGTTAAAACACTAATACTTCGTATTTCATTTTGTTACTGTTTTTTCTTCCCTTACATTCACCTGGCTAAGCGCTTCATGGTCAAACTTCACCTTCATAGTTGTCAATGACATATATTGCAGCTTGATTGGCTGAAATCCAGCTAAACAGAAATTGGATGGGTGGGTTACCAGTCTTATTTTTTTGCATTAGCTGCATTGTCTCATGCTTCATAGGGTCCCTTAACTTCCAGAACAACTTTTGGGAGAACAGTAGTGGAAAGAAGAGGACACCCTGCTATAGAGGTCCATTAAAGCAGAATTGCACCCTATGTCCAGTTGTAATCCAGTTCTCCTTTTTGAAGCACAGAGAAAAATAGAAGTGGTTGCATCAAGCTGCATTAGCCTGTTTTATCTGCCACATTTACATTGCCATTCATTTGGGGGCATTGTACCACCATATGAAAAGCCATTTGAAAGGGCTTAATAACATATAAATGCAGTTTTAAGTATAAGTGAAACATTTGGAGTGTTTTAAAAAGAGTAATAAAATAGCTATTTATAGAAAACATTTGGAACTGCGTAGTGAAAGAAAGGTGGTTGCCAGGTTATAGTTATGTTATGATTAGATACTAGCCAGTTGAGGGCATGGGGACATACACACCAATAAGCTTGGCATAGTCTTCATTCTGAAAAACAAATCTCTGACCAACTTGTGAAATTTTGAACTTTTTAAATAAGAGCAAATTTAGAACTGAAATCTACCTAAATCTGAATAATTTATTATCTACTGTAAGTCATCATAAAATAGAAATCAGGGTATGAAATTCTTCTTTTCATTCCGTGCTCATTGAACCAGTGAGGGTCAAACCCTCATCAGGAGATAGATTGCACATGAGAGCCTTCTGTGTTGCCTTCTCTTCTAACCCCCCCCCCAATTCTTGCCTCCCAATTAGCAAATGCACTTTGTCCTCTTTATACAAACTGTTTTGTGAGCAATGCATGCTTAGAATAGCTTTCGAAAAACAAATGCAAGTAGGCGAGTTTGGAGAAACCTTCAGGATTTCTAAAAATTTGAAAATGACATGAGTTGAACCTTTTTCTTTTCTATCTCTGTTTCACTTGTCCTGTTAATAGTATGTATTGCAACTATATACTGCCTTTGTTCCTAATGTAATGCCTGTGGGTTGGCTTCCCTTCCAAGGTGGTTCCCTCTTTCTTTTTTTCACCTTCCATTTAAGATTTAAAACTATTTAAATAAATGATTTCTAATTATACATTGATTTATCTAGATTTAGAGTAGGGGTGTAAGAGAATACCTGTTTTTTTATACTGTTTGGATGCAATCAGTTGTGAATTTGCATCTCCAGAATCTATTTTTCTCTTAATGTTATCTAAGGGGAAGGTAAGATAATTTTGAAGTAAGAAGCTATAAATAGTTTCTCTACCTTATAGATTTACTGCAGGGTCCCATCAGCAATCAGTAACCACTCATCAGTTGAGACTTTCTGTAATTGCTGACAATCCTGTTTATACCTAGAACACTTTGGCGATACTCAGGCTACTTCACTGTGCTTTATGTGCTTTTGAAGACTACTCAGAAACTGCAGCTGGCGCAAAATGCAGCAGCCCATTTGTTGGTGGGTGGGAGCTCCTGCAGGCACATAGCCCCTGTGTTGAGGGCTCTGCTTTGGCTTCCAGTAGGTTACCAGGTGAATTCAGAACGCTGGTTTCAACCTGTAAAGCCTATGGGGTTTGCTCCTTAGCACCTTCCGGGTGAGCTGCTCCAATGGAATCAATCTGTTCAGTGCATTCTTCTCATCAGAAAATATGGTCCCCCATTTTTTGGAGGTGGGGCAAGCAGAGCCCCAAAAGTATGCTTTTTTGTTGTAGCCTTGTTTATGGAATAAACTTCCCTTTAGCACCTACCCTGAAAATTTTTGGAAGCTGGTGAAAGGGAAACCCTCTAGGAAAATATACTTGAAATAAAAATTTATGAGAGAGAGAACGAAGGGGGGATCCATATTTTGGGTTTTTAATAATACAATTAAACCATTTTAATAATAAAATCAAACCATTATAATATGGTTTTTTTTAATTCTCTAAGCTCTTTGGGAATGTTATCATAACATGTATTTAAAACAATTATCTCTATGAACCAGTTTTGAAATTATTAGGTGTAAGTGTGCAAATCTGATTTTTTTTTAAATTATCCTGGTATTTCTCAAATGAGATTTGATAGATATTTGTAGCGTATTCTAGTTTTTATATAGTGGACATGCCCATCTTTCTTTGTAAAGCCTTTTTTAAAAGCAACGTAATTTACTCAGTACCATGGATTTTATTCACATTTTGCATAGTCATTATATGTACCAGTAACACCTTTAACAAAAATTTCTCAGTAGAGGTGGAACCACATCTCCCTTAACACATGTTCTTCTAAAATATAAGTATTTTTTTGGCCATAGAAAGAAATTTAATTCATCAGTAATGGAAATGAAGGACAACCATTGAAGATTAGTATCCTGGAACTACATTTTTTAAAAAAAAATGTAACAGAATTAGTAGACATATGCTAATAATTAATAGCTAAATATGAATGAAATGTTCAGTTACTTAAAAATAAGAATATTGAATTATTGTTAATATCTGCAGAGGTATTTTATGCATGCTAAAGCTATGTAATATCTTTCTTTTGTTTATTGAGTTGTCAGTAATTTTCTTAAAAGACAAAGAAAATGAATTGTAGGACAAAACTAAGCTTACTTAATTAAAAATTGGTGGAATTTAAAAATAAAAATGCACACTTTGGCATTCTTAACCTTCTGAAATATTTACCAAAATATGAATTATTTGCACAGCATACAGAATTTAAATTATTTGATTCACACTCAAGCCATATACATACATACATACATACATACATACATACATACATATATCCACTTTCAATCGTGACCGATACGGAGACTGCCTGGATGAGTCCCTGCAGTTTTCCTGGCAAGGTTTTTTTGGGAGTGGTTTGCCATTGCCTCCTTCCTAGGGCAGAGCCCAGCTGGTAGTCACAGGAAATCGAGTCTCTTCCGTTGTGTTGCCTCCAGCAACCGGCAACCGATTCTCATTTTCCCGTGCAAGGCGCCGCCAGTGTTTTTCCTCCCACCAGGGTGAGAGTACCTATTTGTCCGCTTGCTTATGCTTTCGAGCTGCTAGGTGGGCAGGAGGTAAGGGCACAAGACGGGAACTCACCCCGCTGCGCGGAGCTTGGGCTCAAACCGCTGAAGTGTCAACCATTTCTGGCTAGCAACTTCCAGCGTCATTAAGCCGCTGTGCCACCGCGCGTGTGTGTGTATACACAGATTGATTTGGAATTATATCCTGTTGGTAAGAAAGACAAAAAAAGTCTGGATAGTGGACATTGCAATACCTGGAGACAGCAGAAGAGAAGAGAAAGACTTGACAAAATCGCAAAATATAAAGACCTGCAAATAGAAGTAGAATGACTCTGGCAAAAGAAAGCAAAGATAGTACCAACAGTAATAGGCGCCTTGGGTGCAATCCCAAACATCTGGAGTACCACTTGAACACCATCAACACTGACAAAATCACGATCAGTCAATTGCAAAAGGCAGCTTTACTTGGAACTGCAACGATACCTTTAACACCATCAAACCACAATACCTGCCTATCTCAGGTCCTTGGAAAGGACTTGATAGGTGGATAAAAATGCCAAATCCAGTCTAAACATCTGACTGATTGTGTGACCAACCATAATAATAAATTAAACTGGTATGCCACCTGACTCTCAGTGGCTCTGAACAGCTCACAACAGTCAAACAAAGAAATTATAATAAAATAATAGGTAAGGATAAAAGATGGCAAGTGCAATGAACCAAAAGTCTCACTCTTCATCACTGAAGGCCTGGGTGAAGAGCCAGGTATTCATGACTTTTCTAAACAGCAGAGTGGGGTCCATCCGGGTCTTCGGGGTAACCTTGTTCCAGAGGGCAGACACTGCTACAGAGAAAGTACACTTCTGGGGTCCCAATAGATGACATTGTTTAATCGAAGGAACCCGGAGTGTGCCAACCCTGCAGGATCGAATCAGCCAGGCAGATGTTATGGGAGACAGGTGGTCCCTCAAATAACCAGGACCTATGCCATGTAGGGTTTTATAGGTAACAGCCAGCACCTTGAATTGTGTCTGGAAGCAAATTGGCAACCAGTGCAGCTTGCGAAGCAGAGGTGTTACGTGGACATACCGAACCATGCCTGTTACAGGTAGTCCTTGGTAAACAACTACTCGTTCAGCAACCGTTCGAAGTTACAATGGTGCTGAATGAGTGGTGGTTATGACTGGTTCTCAAAGTTCTGGCCATCCCAGCACTCCTTCAGTCACGTGATCGTGATCTAGGTGCTTCACAACCCGTTTACACTTAAGATGGTTAGTGTCCCACGGTCACATAATCACAATTTGCGACCTTTCCTGCCGGTTTCCCACAAGCAAAGTCAATGAGGAAACTGGCAGGGAAGATTGCAAGTTGCTCAAGTAAGTCTCCCCCACCTGCACACCCTTTCCCAACCCCTCTGCACTCACGCTGTGCCTCCACCACCACTCGCTCACCCTCCCTGAGCCTCGGACTTGTGCTGCACCTCCCCAGCCACTTGCACACCCTTCCTCACCCCACAACAGCCACCCCAAGCCCTGCAGCAGTTATACTGCACCTCCCCTGTGCATCCTCCCTGATCCTCACTGTGCTTGCGCTGTGCCTCCCTGGCCACTCGTGTACCCTCTCCCACCTGGCAACAACCACCCCAAGCCCCACCATACTCGTGCTGTGTGTCCCCCGTGGACCCTTGCACACCCTCCCCAAGCCTCGCTGCGCTCATGCTGAACCTCCCTGGCCACTCATGCACTCTCCCCCACCTGGCAGCAGCCACTTACCTGCCTGCTGGCCTGCTTGCAAACCACCTGGAACTTGCAACTTCCTACTGGCTTCCCCACTGAGTTTGGTTGTTGGAAGCTGGCAGGAAATTGCAAGGAGGTGCTCGGTTAACAATCCATGATCCTCACTTAACAACAGCAGTGGGGACTGCAGGGGTTGCTGTTGCTAAGCAATGCAATCACGTGACATCACACTTTACGGCTGCATCGCTTTGCGATGGAAATTCCGGTCCCAATTGTTGTCGCAACTCGAGGACTACCTGTACTGATATGTTCTGGATCAACACAGTATATATTATAAAGTATATAGTATAAAACAGTAGTCACTGAAGTTATGTTGAATGAGTACTGTGCCTCTAAATCAAAAAGATGGTTTGCATTTTGACACTTGAGTCTTTATATGGATGTTTCTAGTCTGATTCTGAAAAATGGTATCAGGTCCTTTAGCTTGTCACGAGTGCTCTGTTTTTCAGTCTAGCTATGTACCAGTGTACAGATAAAATTTATTTGTTCCAAGGAATGTTTATTTCCTTTATGATAACATCAGGCCTGCATGTTTTCAGTCATAATTAATAGGTGGTACCACAGTTACATGCAGAGATACTGAAATACAAGTACAGAAGGGTCACTTCCTTGTACCACATTTCAGATAGACAGATTCTCCCTTCCCCTTACACACATGCGTGATCATGCAAAAAGAGACTGAGATAAAGAGATTATGATGATGATCTGCGTCCAACAGATGCTGGTCCCACTGAAATAGAGCAATAGTGGAAAGGTTGGTATTAGGTGACTTCAGACTCTCCACCATCATAGACATGAATTCTCTAATGACATTTCTTCTTCGGTAAGCTCCTTCCTGTTGATGGATACTTTTTAGGAGCAGCTTTAGATGCTAGAGAAAGGGTCAAGGATGAGAAGGCAGCAGGAAGCACAAACATTTCTGTTCTTATGCTCTCTTGTCTTGTGTGAATTTAAGTTCCTCCCCCATCCCTTAATAGTTCCACTAGACAGAACTTTGTGGGTTAGAAATGTAGCTTCCAGGGTTTCAGTCTGCATTTACCCATTGCTTTAAACCATAATGTGGTTTGTTTGGTTTTACCTTGGTATGTTCTATACACCCAGCCAAAGGTGGCTTGTTCAACAAACCATGATTAAGCAAACTATGTCTTAGAGCAGGGGTGCAGGGCTCCAGGGTGCAGGCAGTACTCAAAACCTCCAGACTCTCTCCAGAAGTTGCCATAATATTAAAATGTTTCCTGTGACAAAATGAGAGCTGTACTAGTAGGGGAATAATTACATTACCTATACAGTATTGAATTGTTTGGTTTTAAATTAAATCAAGCCCTTTTTGTTCCAACCCATCCACGTTTTTGTTTGTCTCTCACTAATTGTGCAAATTTCCCTCTGCAGCTCATATTCAGAAGCCAAGGGAATCCCTTTGCCTCAAAGAAGTTGCAGATTCCTCCTGTCTTAAAGCACAGGCAAGAACTCAGCTAACTTGTGTTCTCACTGCAGGAAAACTACAGCATTTGGAAAGGCCCAGAAAGCATAGAGAATAATATTCCTTCCAGTTCAAAAAAAAAAAAGTATCAGTGTTCCAAACACGGTTGAAGTGGTTCAAAGTAGCCATGCTAGGAAAAATTGCTCTAGAGAAATATAGCATTTGTTATTTATTTATTAGTGATAATTCTGTGCCACTCTACTCCAACCATTATCAACCTGGTAGGAAATAATAAAAGGCTTTTGGAGAGAAAAAGGAGTCCAGAGTGACAGAAGGTGGTTTTCCAACCATGTATCAGCTGGGCAACAACAGTAAAAGTGTCTTTCCAAGTGCTTGTTGTGATGCAGCTCTGGCATTAGCAGGTATGTCTGGAGCTCTGCATGGAATGCAGTAGAATTGCTGACCTTGCTAGAGAGTACGTATGGCATAGCTGCATTTAAGACACGGTTATGAGCAAGTTTGCAGCCGAGGTTTAGGACTTGCATTTGGCTGTAGGAAAAAATGAAGAGGTGTGTGTGTGAGAGACAGAGACTTTTTTCAGAGTATAGCCTAACTCTGACCTTTATTTGTGAGGTTTACTAGGCAATGACCTATTTAAAATTACTGTTGTGAAACATTTTCATGGGGCACTGAACTTTGTCCTAACGAAATTGGATATCTTGTTTTAACAGCAGTGTTGTGTAACTTCTGTGCACACACCTTTCAATATGGGGTGTGTGTGTGTGTGTTTAAAAAAGCACCACTGCTGTCTTAAGCTGCAAGTGGTAAACAACAAGCTCTCAAATGACAAGTCCACCTTGTGTTTTTATTTTACAAAGTGTTGCGTATCTGTTCTGAGTGCCTCTTTCTGTAAATGCTGCTTTGTATCAGAAGACCTTCTTCAAAGAAATGCTGTTGGAAATAAGACTGTATTTTCCCAGCACTGAAACAGCAATATTTTGTCATTGAGAGCTCTTGCAGGTGTTGCCCAAAATACGGCCAGCAGTTCCTACTGCAGTATACCCACAACATGGCCTGGCCTTGCTGCCAGAACATACCAGGGATCATTGCACAGTGTTACTCTAGAAAAGAAAAAGAATTAACTGGCTCCCAATCCACAAATCTTTCCCTCTCTCATCTCCATGAGATAATTCTTGCTTAGCACCAGGAGCCACCAGGTGAATGGCTATTTATAAGTCCAAAATGACAGCAGCATGCCTGTGGCTTGACATGAACAGGTTGCCTTTACTCTTTGTGGCTTTTGGAAAGTCTAGAAGATCCTGTGGTGTGACTGCAGTTTCAACAGAAGCAAGACTATTTCCTTCTCTGCGTTTCTGTCACACCTCAGTTGTCTTATTGCTGGTATTAATATGGCCCCATTCCAAGCATGACATTATCTATCAGCTTTCTTTCCTTTTCAGTTTTTTTCAAGAGTTTCTCAATTACTTTATTTTGTCCTATTTCCCTGTTGTAGTGACTACACAAATGACTTGCTCAACTCAGGTTTTTTCTTGATCTCATGGCTTTCATTTAACAATATCTTCTACTCCTATACTCTCCAGAAAGTAGAGAGAATATATGTTCTCACCAGCAGAACATACAAATCAATTTGCAAAGGTGGAAAGTTCTCCAGGTAGAGTATATCTGCAGTACTGTACTTAATAGATGTGTGGAATTTGTATACTGAGGGGTTGTATGTTGAATACTGAGAGGTTGTTTTGTGGAAGGATGCTTTTTGGGAAGTATCAGGTGGCTAGGAATGGTGTTAGCTCTATTCTGATTGCCCCGCCTAGTCAGTCTATTGTGTGTGGTTTGAATCAGGTGCTAGACTGGATGGTAGATCATACCTATTTCCATCAGTCTGCTGATGTGAGGGCCAGGAAGTCTATAAAGACTACAGATACGGCAAAGTAATTCCTATTTCTGAACTGTTGAGCTATGGAAACCTCACTGGAATATGAAGTAAAACATCTCCCAAAAAACATGATCTCTACTTCAGTATTGATCTCCCTAAGCCTGGAGAACCCCAAGTAAAATTATGTACCGTGAACCTTGACTACTGTTATCCCAAGAAATCCTTAAGTTCTCCAGATACATTCTATAACAAGCGTTCACCATTTCTTCTTTATTCATTGGATGATTATGTTGGGCTGTTTTGATCAATGTGAGGTATAGAACTATTACTTAATAAAATAAGATCTGCTGCTGTAGTTCAACCTTTCTTTGCTTAGTCAGTATCAGAATAATTAACTAAAAATCTATACAAGAAAGGAACAACAACAAAGGAAATCTGCTGTCCAATTGATAAATAATTCTAACTCGGGGAAGGAATGGATTGTAACTTAAAACAAGCTCTTTTTTCTTTTCCCAGAACCAGATAATTTAAAATACATCTATATATGATTAAGATTTTCTCAGCTGCAATCCTGTACAGAATTGTTTAGTATACATGATAAAAGTATTCTGGGGTAATGTCCTGAAAGTTATTTAGGGACAAGTTTGTAATGTTGCAAGTATCATAGATTCCCAGAAAATGCTATCTTTGGTTTACTATAATCCTGCACCTGCTAGGCTAGAAAGATGATTGAATCAAGGCAATTTGAAGTCTATTACATTTCAAAGGTACAAAAAAAAATGTTGAGGACATGTTCTAAAGGTAGATGAAATAATGACTTTGCTGAAATGAAGCTGTTCTAGATTTTTAAGTTATGGTTTACATTCTAAGCCAAAACATATGTTATGGCCCTTGAGGTTTTCAATATCTTCTTCATATATTCATTACCCAAGGCACCAGTTACCTGAATTGGGATTCTAGTAATGAGAAATAGGTTGTGTTAGTGTATGTTTCCAGTGCAAAGCCATAATATTCAGCTCAGTTCCACAAGCCTAAGAATGTATATCATGGAGAGGATCTGTCTGTGTCAGTGATGGCAAACCTGTGACATGCATGTCAAAGGTGATACGCCATGACATTTTGGGTGACACGCCAGCGTTCACCAACACCCAACAACTATTGTCCCTGTTTGAGTTACCAAAGAAACTACGTTTGTTTTACTCATATTTCATTTTTGTTTTGTCAAATTATTTGACATTTCTTTGTATAATACATAGCGCCACACGTGATTGGATTGTATTTTTTTAAAATAAATGAATAGGTAAAGAGTTGTTTCTCTTTTGTTCAGTGGGAGAGGGTGACATTCCAGCAGAGTCAACTTAGTCAATTTTCTGAATTTCTGACAAGCTGAGCCCAAAAGTGGTTGGTCTATATGGTTGTTAGGACTAGATGGCACTTCATCAAGAATATATAAGGCAGCAATTAGCAGGGAAATAGTTCTTCTTTTTCTGGCACTCATTTTAGCAAGTGTCCTGAAATCAGGATAAGCTGGATCTTTAAGGCCGCTCTTACGTGCCTTGAGCAACACAGATTTTGTAAGAGAGTTGTTCTTGAACAGCATTATAGAGAAACATTAGATTTAAAAAGTAATTGCGGTGTGTAGACAACCCCAAGCAGACATTATTATCTGTGCTCAGAAAGTATCCATCTTAAGGCTCTTCCCATGTACACATTTTGAAACCTGTAGAAGTTCATAATGTTTTCCACAGTAACTACGTTTTGCTTTGTGTCACAGATCTGTAGGAATACTTTTTTTAATATAACAAGTGCTTTGATAAGGAAGGCTTCAGATGTGTTACCTAATTCTGTACAAGATCTGTCATTTATCCCCAAGATGGAATGGGTTTCTTCTTTCTCCCTAAAACCTTAAAAATCAATTTGACTTTTTTACCAAGTTCATCGTTTTTACCAAATTCATAAGAGACTAACACATTTATTGAGAATGACTGCCTAATAATCTAAATGGGTAGTAAAAAGTGGAAACAAGGAAAATAATTATCTTTATGCCCTTTAAAGATACTTCTCTGGATAAGACAGTTTAAAGTCCATGTTTTAAATTCAGGTTATTGAAATATGCAGAAGTGTTTTGCATGATCAATCACTGTTTAAACTGCTGATGTTTAAAACCTGGGAAAAGGTTGTCTGCTTTAATTTCTAACTCCCAGAACATGGTTTTTCTTGCCCCTTGAAATCTATCTAATCTTCTCATTCTTTCCGTGGGTCACTAGCTGAAAATTGAGCTGTATCTTCAGTTTTGCTTCATCTTGCCATTTTCTTTTCTTTTTATGATTTCTAACTGATTTCACATGGTTGATTAGAATTACTTGTTCTTCATCATGGTCTTCGATTCACATACATGGGTCGTGCAGCTATATTAGGCTCATTTGGATTTTCTAGAGCACTGCTTCCCAACCTTGTAGACTTCAAACCCCAGAATTCCATAGCCAGCATAGCCATTGATGAGAATTCTGGGAGTTGATGTCCATGCACCTAGGAGTTGCCACAGTTAGAAACACTGTTCTGGAGCTCATAGGACTGTTTGATAGGACCACTGACTTGAAGCAAGACTCCCTTCAGTTTGTTTATTGCTGCCAAACCATCAGCACGTTCATCCTGGAGCTGATTATCCTTTTGCTTTATCAAAATGCTTGGTTTTTTCTCTTACTCATTTTCTCTACTCTTACAATTTGCCTTCAAAGCTCCTTAGAGGTTTGTTTGTGAGGACACCTCGTCCTTGCAGAGCAGAGCAGGCATCCAGCCTTTGGCATTATCACCCTAAAAGGTCCATTTCACAAATGTCATGTTGCAAAAATAATCTTCTTCCCTCAGATGAGCATAAACCTTATTTTTCTTGCCTAGACATTTGTAGGCACTATTAAGTATAAGTTGCTGTGAATTTCCATACCATCCCACAGTATATTTTTGCAGAGATAAAAGTAGAACTTGTGGCTGCATAGCTGTCATAAATATCTGTGAACCAAAAATGCAGAGATGGTACCTCCTGACTGTGCATGTTGCAATAATTTGCTGGAGACTCTCATTCTAGACCTCTCAGTTGGTATTGCTGTGTTGCTTTCCTCATATCCCTAAGCAATTTTTTCTTCAGCATACAGGAGGAACAAGGAAGTTCCTACAACTTCCTCATTATTTTGGTAAGAGCCTGGAAGCTGCTAAGAACCGTGAACTGGCAGGGTTGGGTATATCAGCAGCATTGCTTCAGCCTTCCATAAACTTCTTATACACAGAAGTTTCTGTTCACATGTTTCTGTACTAACTGGTCCTCAGTCAAAATGAAATCCAGAAATTTCAGTTCGTTTTTTTTTTTTTTTGCTGAATTGTAAACATCATAGGATCAGTGTTATTTTTCCCTCTTTGCTACCATTCACTGGTGTTTTAAATATAATATTTTTTCCCACTGCTTTCCCTTTTCATACTGTTATTTATTCATTTGATTTATATAGCTGCCCAACTCACAGTGCAACTCTGGGTGGCTAACATCTTATTAAAGAGCAGCAGACAAAAAAAAATCCTGACATGTTGGAGCGTATAGATAATTTAAAATCAATAAACTTGGACTCTATATCTATGACAGTAATACAGCATAAAAATTATTTTTTAAATGCACCCCTCCCCAGATAGAAGACATTCTTCTATTTTCATGGAATGCATTTGAATTAAACACATTCTCTCCATTTATGTATGCTGTTGAAAATTACTTATTGTACTTTGCAGTATGTGTGATTGAAAAGTATATTATTGAAAAGTACTGTCTGCCTGACCAAAAAACCCCAAATAGTAGGATCTGTTTTGTTTTGAAGCAATTTCATGTCTACCATTATTTGTTGTTTAATTTCAGTTGTTACTGAATGCCAAGATGAACACTAAATAATCTGTAATTCCCTTTTTCTGTGTATTGCACTATTTCTCTTTTTAAATAAAAAAAGGTTTGAGATATGATACTGATTGTGACATATTACTGTTTAACTCTCCTTCTCATCTTGCTTTCACTTTCATACTTTCACTTGTACACTTTCATACATGTGTACAATATTTTCTGATTGCTGTAGGGTAGGGAATGAAGATTTAGGTGAGGCTCTAAACGAGAAAGGGAGTGTTTTTGGATGAGAAGCCTCATGTGCTATGTAATTGATTTAAGATGATAATGAGGTCTGGTTAGGACATCACTCATAGTGCTATAGCATTTTCTTTTTGGTTGGAAGGAATGGAATAACTCTGATAACTTCTCCCATTCTACAAGGTCTGTTCTCTGGCTGAAGATGGCCTTTCTTCAAGGCCTTCTCTAGGTGAGGGAGGTTTTGAAGTTGTCCATTAGCAGTTAATACTTTGATAACAAATTGAGCAGACACACAGGTCACATGGTGAGGTTTATTTCTGTTTAATTAATAGTAAATATTGCTACGTGTTAATCTATATACCTAGGTTAACATATCATAAATTTTATACAAATTGATTAATTTATTTTCTTGTTCCTCTGGGATAGATTTCCTCTTTTGTGGCAATATACGAGCAGTCATCTCAGTGCTACTAGGCTGTTTGTTTAAATTACACTTTGATGGATAAGAAACTAATTCTTACCAGGAAAATTAGATACTCCTTATCTAATTTGTCACTTGGGTTAAACCACAGTATCAGTCAGGGTAGGTAATAGCCAGACTGTGTTTAAATTGTTTTGCATTGGATTTTAATTTGAAGTGAAAACTGAAGAAAAATGGAGGACCTAACTCATGTGGTTCATATCTTAGGCACTTGTCTGTAATCCAGTAAATGTTAGTATTGATTGTAGGTCCTTATTTTGAAATCCCAGTCAATAAGTTCAAAGAGTGTGGACTTAGAATCTTTTTCCATCCCACGTGGAAAGTTAATAACCACATTAAAAAGATAGCATAACAGTTGCTGGGTTATAGTTCAGGTTAGAAGAAGGTGACATCAAGCAAAATAGTATTCTCATTGATCAAGCATTTTGGCTACGATTTATGGTTTCTGCATAGTTAAGTAATTGATTCCCAATAAAATGTGATCAAGAAGAAATTGCTCCTGTGAAACCTTGAGGCAGCTTCATTTTTGTTTGGTTATTCTTTAATCACTTGGAATAGAAGTAACAGTGGGGAAAGCATTGCATGAAAACACATCAATAGCACATCAAGCTCAAATCCCTATTCAGTGTATTAAATATCCTTGCTTGAATCTACTGTTACCTACCCAACCAGGGAAATAACATAGATATATTTTCCAGAAGCAAGTTGCAGATACTACAAAGAGACATTGATAGCGGGACATTAATTATCCCAATTTCTGGTAGGAGATAAACTGCAAGCATAATCCTTCCAGAAATTTCCTGAGTTTTCCTGCTGATAATTGCCTCCTTCAGTTGGTATTAATTAGTAGGGGAGACTTGGTTAATAAATGTAAGAAACAACAAAGTGACAATTAAATGCTGGAATTCTTGATTTTAAGGGAAACTAAAATTTGAGTATAGTCAAATATTTGAAAAGTGGATTTTAACCAATTCAAAGCAATGCTAAGTAAAATTCTGTGTCAGGAGACAAATAGGAAAAGGAGCTCAAGATAGGTGGGAATTTCTGAAAAAGATACTAAAATGCATTAGAAATAATTCCGGGGGGGGGAAGGAGGAGAAGGCAGTATGACCACATCAGAAGCTTAGCGAAGACCTGAAAATGAAAAGGACAGATATCAGAAGTTGAAAGAGAAAAGGTAATCAATTCAGGGATCGCCCAGAATTGTACAGATGGTGTCAGAATGGCTGCCAATCAGAATGAACTGAGGTTAGCAAAGGATCCTGAAAGCAAAAAGTAAAAAAAAAACAAAGAGAACAGTCCCAAAAGGAAAGAAGGAAAAGGCAGAGTTAGTGAACTCCTGTTTTGATTCAGTCTTTTCCTGTAAGAAGATACGTACTACATTAAGGAGCATCTTTTTCAGCCTAATCAGTACAGCATTAGCCATCCTAGGCTATATCCTACTCTTTCAGCTGAAAAACTAACAACAAACAGTATAAAACAGTTCATATAAGATTTGTCACATTAATAGGATAATAATGTTCTTCCTCTCTATTATGTGGGCAGGGAAAACCATAATTATGCCAAACAGTTCAGTCCTGGTGCAGCAGAGGAAGCACCAATTGCCCCTTGATGAATTTATCATCTCATGTTCCATATTGGCATCAGAATTGGAAAGTTTGGGGTGGGTGCATCTCTCCCAAAATGTTCACTTGCGTGTATCAGTTCTTTTGTTAGAGTAATAAGACCTTTCATTTGATATTTATTTATTTAAAATATTTGTGAAGCCCCCCCTTTCACAGTTTGTGACTCTGGGTGGCATGCAACAACAAAAATCAATATCAAAAAAGAAAATAAAGATTATATGAATCACAAATAAATTGACAAAACAACATTTAGTCAACCCATAGCTAAGAACAGCAATAATAAGATATGCTTTCATCACAGAATGGTTTCATCTACCATCCTGGTCCAGCAAATGGAGGAAAGCCAGATTGCGTTGAGAAAGTTTGAATAGGAGGGGGTAGTGGCTTGTGTTGGAACAGATGATGTATTAGCACCAAATGGTAAATGCAGTCATGCTAAATAGGAAAACTGGCCTAGATCTGTTTCACATGAGATGAAATGCTAAATTGGTACAGTGGGACCTCGGGTTAAGAATTTAATCCGTTCCGTGACTCTGGTCGCAACCCGATTTGTTCGCAACCCGAAGCAAATTTTCCCATAAGGTTCAATGTAATTACCGTTAATCCGTTCCGGCATCCGCAGACCACGCGGCAGGGCGGAAAAACAGCCGCGGACTGCGTGGCACAGGCGGAAAAACGGCCGCGCGGCAGGGCGGAAAAACGGCCGTGGACCGCGCAGCAGGGCAGAAAAACGGCCACGGACCACGTGGCACGGGCGGAAAAACGGCTGCGGACCACGTGGCACAGGCAGAAAATGGCCGCAGACCACATGTCACGGCGGAAAATGGCCGCGGATCCAGTTCGTACCCCGAGGCGGAGTTCGCAAACCGAGGTAAATTTTTGTGGCCAGAGCTGGTCGTAACCCGAAAAGTTCGTAAGCAGAGGCGTTCATAACCCAAGGTACCACTGTATCTGAATTGCATTGTTTCCGGTATTAAGCAGGGTCTCACATGACAGACCCTTTCCATACAAAAGAAAAAGAAGATCATAGAAAGAGATTTCCAACCTTAAATCTCCAGTTTGATAGTTTTCTGCTGGAAGGACTCAACACAAACCAGGCTTGAGGAGCACTTCCACTATTCACTGAGTTGAAGTAGGTTCGATTAAGACACCTATATAAAAGTGATAGTATCTGTAAAATATAAATTCAGTTTTGTTGTTCAGTTAAAGCTTTGGATTTGAATTACTTCAATAATGCTTTTACTTAAACATCAATGAACTTCTTATCTTTAGATAAAGCCCTAGATTGTCTAGGTTAGCATTTCCTTTAAGAATGCAAGATTGCGGGAGTCATATGTTTACTTATTTGCAGTAGTGTTTATGGAGGAACATAAAAACAGTCAGTATGGTGGTTGCAACCATGTGATTGAAGCCTGACCCCTTTTGTGTGTGTCACACACACATAGAAAAAGGCAGGGCTTTATCATGCAGTCACAGCTGCCATCTTGACTTTTTTGACACCCTTCATCCCCAGTGGACACTCCTGCTTATTTGATAGACTACTTTGGCTTGTAAAAAAGTAAAGTCCTTGGGTCAGGCTCAGCTCTTGAGTACGTCATGGATATATGTTTACAACCATGCAGTTTTCTTGGTAGAAATATGGAAATGGTTCACCGTTGCCATTTTCCAGGATGTTTTTTGACTTCCCAGTCTAGCCTATAGCCTGTGGCAGTTTCCCATCCAAGTATTAACTAGGTCAGGCCCTGCTTAGCTTCCAATTTCAAAACAAATCAGCAATATCAACTATCGCTTTTGTGTATATTCGTTTACCATGAACAGAATTACTATTCTGTGAAGCACATGCTTTGCAGCAATATTAAACACTATGCTGATAGGTTACCCTAAATGTATTTTGTGAAACAATTGCAGTTACAGTGGAACCTCGGTTTATGAACTTAATTTGTTCCGTGACTCTGGTCGCACCCCGAATTGGTTGCACCCCAAAGCAAATTTCCCCATAAGGTTCAGTGTAATTACCGTTAACCCATTCTGGCGTGGAGGAGAGGGAGGCGGCTATTGCTTGGAGGGAGAGTCCCCCTCCCTACGACCACATGTCGGGCGGAAAATGGCCGCGGACCACGTGTCGGGCGGAAAAATGGCTGCAGACTATGTGTCGGGTGGAAAAATGGCCGCGGACCACGTGTCAGGGACGGAAAATGGCCGCGGACCACGTGTCGGGTGGAAAATGGCCGCGGACCATGTGTCAGGGGCGGAAAAATGGCCGCGGACCATGTGTCAGGGGCAGAAAAATGGCCGCGGACCATGTGTCGGGGCAGAAAATGGCCGCGGACCACGTGTCGGGGGCGGAAAAATGGCCGCAGACCACGTGTCAGGGGCAGAAAAATGGCCGTGGACCGTGTCACGGGAGGGAAAATGGCCGCGGACCATGTGTCGGGGCAGAAAATGGCCGCGGACCACGTGTCGGGGGCAGAAAAATGGCCGCGGACCATGTGTCGGGGCAGAAAATGGCCGCGGACCACGTGTCGGGGGCGGAAAAATGGCCGCGGACCATGTGTCAGGGGCAGAAAAATGGCCGCGGACCATGTGTCGGGGCAGAAAATGGCCGCGGACCACGTGTCGGGGGCGGAAAAATGGCCGCAGACCACGTGTCAGGGGCAGAAAAATGGCCGTGGACCGTGTCACGGGAGGGAAAATGGCCACGTATCCTGCTCGTACCCCGAAGCGGAGTTCGCAAACCGAGGTAAATTTTTGCGGCCGGAGCTGGTCGTAACCCGAAAAGTTCGTTAACAGAGGCGTTTGTAACCCGAGGTTCCACTGTACATCTAAGGCCCTTGAAAGAAATTGTGGATGTTATCTTGGATCCCCTTCAGTAATTGTTGAGAAATCATGGAGGACAAGTGCATTGCCATAGAATTAGAGAAGGGCAAACATCTCTATCTTCAAAAAGGGGGAAAAATAGGTCCTGGCCAACTATATACAGATTGGCTCGATGTCAGTAACAGGCAAAACAGATTATAAAGAAGTCACTTTGTGAGCATTTAGGAAAGAATGCATTGCTTGACAGGGGCCAGCATGGGTTTATCAAAAAGAGCCCTGCCAACTCAGCCTGATTTGTTTTTCTGATAGAGTGACCAATTTAGCTAACCATGGAATACAGTGGGCACTGTGTACTGCAATTTCAGAAAAGCATTCAGTACCACCTCCCTTGAGATCATAGTAGAGAAGATGGTAAAAAGTGGGTTGGATTTGGAGAATCTTAACAAGCTGGAACAATGGGCAGGATGAAGTTCAATAAAGATAAATGCAAAGGCCTACATTTGGATTTTAAAAAATCCAAAACTTGATTATTGGGGGTGTACTAGGAACAGTACATGCAAAAATAATCTCTGGTGTTTTGGTGGATCAGCAGTTGAACATGAACCAGTAGTGTTACGCAGCTGCACCAAAAGGAAATGCAGTCCTAGTCTTCATCAACAGAAGTACAGCATCAAGATCAAAAGTAATAATTGTTCTTCCCTGTTCTCCATTGGTCAGGCCAGACCTAGAATATTGCATCACATTTTCAGAAATACATTAACAACCTGGAGTAGGCTCAGAGGAGAATAACCAGGATAAAAGCCGGAAAGGAAAACCTTATAAGGAATAGTTGGAGGCATATAGTTCAGTCTATAGAAGAGGAACAGTAGGGAAACATGATCGCGGTCTTCAAGTATTTGAAGGGAAGTCATGTTGTAGATGGGGCAGAATTGTTCAGAGTCATTCCAGAAGGCAGGACAAAATGGTTTTAAAATATAAGAAAGTAGATTTGGGTTGGACATCAAGACAAAACTCCTGTATGATAAGAACTATTTAACAAAGGAACCATGTGCTTCATTGGTTGGTATTTAAACGTAGCCTAGATGGCTGTCTGTCAAGGATGCTGCTGCAGTAGATTCCTACACCAGATGGGGGTTGGACTAAATGATCTGAAAGGTCCTTTTCAAGCATTACGTCCCATAATCCTACTATACAGTGGGTTATGTGGCTTTACCTTAGGAAAATATGTGGTTATGTAGCTTATGATTTTTGGCTTAGCATGTTGTGTGAATTCAGATATGTTTCACATGATCGTGGATCTATCTGCATATTTAAATTCAAAAAGTATTATTCTTAGTCCCCAGCACCTGGTATTGCACCAGGCAATTCACATAAGGTTTACACTTGATTATCTTGTAACATGAACTGTCGTGTAATGTACTTAAGATGCTGTCATGTTTGCTTAATGACACATTCTGTGATGGTTTTCAATGTCAGCTAATTATTGCTGAATTTAAGTGAAAAGTGAGTTTAATATTGTTGGAAATTCAACATTAATTTTAAAGGTGAAAGCCAACATAGGAAAGGCAGGAGGAAATTTGCACTAGTTGTGGTAAAAGGAAAAAAAGTGTGTGGCTAATCACTTAACCCTGATTTAAAGAGATCAGTTGCACCAAGGCAGTGTTTTTCAAACTTGGCAACTTTAAGATGTGTGGACTTCAGCTCCCAGAATTTGCCAGTCAGTTGAAGTCCACACATCTTAAAGTCAACAAGTTTAAAAAACGCTGCACTAAGGCATCCTGGGAATATAAGAAATGCTAGTAAAATGCCGATAAAATTTAGTTCCTTGGATTCTTTGTTGTGTGAGTATTGGGTTGAAGGTGTTGGAAAGTTCACATAACTTCGCTGTATTTTTATTGGAGTCCTTGCCAGAGATCTCTGGGTTTTATTTAGGTGTTTTTTGTTTTTTGTTTTGAACCTGAAAATCCAGTACTTCGGAGTTCACTGATTGAAAATGGATTCCAAAACAAGTCAACACAAGTGAACTGTGTTTGAGAAATGCTCTTTGGAACTTTCTTAACTAGTTTGACACTTTTCAAAATGCTTCTTTACATTAAAAAAAAGTATGTTAAACATTAGATTTGGTAATTTGAAAAAAAAAATGTATTTGGTTCTGTGTTAGAAGCTTGGATTGTCCTGATGAGTGGGGTTCCTCTGAATGAAGAAAAGAAGTTTAATAATCTATTATAGAGAGGAACACTGTAATGTCGTAGCTGTAGTGGACATTATTTAAGGTTCTAGTATTGTTCCAAAAAGGGGGAAAGGAGTATTTCTAACATTTTTAAAATTCATTTGAAAATTGCACTTGAAATCCCAACACTCTCCTGTCACATTCAGCATCGGATGACAGAGAAGCAGATAAAGCTTCTCTTCTAGGTCAAGTGACCTCTAATTTTTATTTTGCAGTGTGTCTTGCAAGAAGGTTCTTTGATGACATAACGTAGATTTCTAAAATTGAACAAATATAATTGCCATTATGTGAGAACCGCACTTAATTCTAATATTGGATTAGAATACAGAAATTTTGCATAAGTAAAGAAAGCTTCTTTAACATATGTTATAAGTATTATCTATTACTATGCATAGAAATATTATCAGCTAAAACTGGGGATACAGGATTTGGTTAATGCAGAAACCCATTATTAGAAAATATCTTGAAACTTTTTGCCATTTAATATTTTATTTTATTGGTTGTTGCTCATGATTTAAAAGCATATTGGATTTTATGTATTCCTTTTTTTGTTTGTTGTTCATATAGATTTATTCATTCTCTAATATTTTTTGCTTTCAGGAGTTCTATGAACATACAAAAACACTTTGGCAAGATGAAGGTGTGAAAGCATGCTATGAAAGATCTAATGAATATCAGTTGATTGACTGTGCACAGTAGTAAGTACAACTTTTCTTACAATTAATTTTATTGCTATACTGGGGGCAAGGAGAACAAACAGTGGAAAGATTCTGTGTTACTGGTGTTGATATGATACAATAACTTGAGCCAGATATCCATAATATAGTAAGTTTGCTGAGCAATCTGATATTGTTGCAACTTTATCCTGAAGCATTTTTTTATACATTTTGAATGGTGATACACAGTGTGAGGTTTGCTGAAAATGAACAATTTTGCATGTAGGATTGCAGTATTTGAGAATGGCTTCATTGTGTTGATATATAAGAAGAGTCTACTTTATAGCATCACTAAGTTGTTGACAATGTGGAAAAAAAAAACCACAAACTACATGACTCCTTTGAAGTCTGTGGTTAAATCTACCATTAAACTAAGTTAAATATTATGTGAAAATGTGAATCAAGTTATGTATTTAGGCATCTTATTACAAATTAGCATAACCTTGGTTTGTTGGAGCAAGCTCAAATGATGTGTGCTGATATTCCCACTTCTTTTGTTTCTTCTTGGGTACCTTTGAGAATTCACAGTGTCATATATAGGTAGTCCTCGGCTTACAGCCATTTGTTTAGTGACCAAAGTTATGGCACTGAAAAAAGTGGCTTATGACCGGTCCTTGCACTTACAACTGTGGCAGAATCCCTGCGGTCACGTGATCGTGATTCGGGCACTTGGCAATGGTTGTGCATTTGTGACAATTGCAGCGTCTTGTGGTCACGTGATTGCCATTTTCAATCTTCCCAGCTGGCTTCCAACAAGCAAAGTCAAGGGGGAAGCCGGCAGCGAAGGTCACATGTCATAGTCACGTGATGTCTCACTTAACGACTGCGGTGATTCGCTTAACGGCTGTGATAAAAGGACATGAAATCAGGTGCAGTCATGTGATGCCTCGTTTAATGACCACATTACTTAATGATGAATTTTTTGGTCCCTATTGTGGTCATCAGTCGAGGACTATCTGATATTCCAACAAAGGCATCAAATGTCTTGCTATACAGGTAGTCCCTGGGTTAAGAATGCCCAGGTTACATACAACCTATAGTTAAAAATGGAGCGTATTGTAGCAAAATTCAAGTTAAATGATTCAAGTTAAATACATAATGGTTCAAGTTAATTACACAATACTACTTATACAGTATTATACAATAATATTGTTCCAGCCTACCTGTCGACTTAAGGACAGACTTTGGGAACGGAACTCATTCTTAAACTGGGGACTACCTGTATGTAATTTATAGCCTGATTGGCTGTAAAACAATTCCCTGTGTACCGATATCACAGGCTGGAAAGCTTTAGTTTTGGGAAATCAAGTAGGCCATACTTTTTCTTCTATCCTGTTAGAAGATGAGATTCATTCTTGATCAGACCAAGGTGTCACTAAAGTTACTTTTCAAAAAGGTATCTTACAAAAGTAAAACTCTTGTAGATTGGAAGGTATGTGTAGCAAAGTTTCATTTGCTCTCAGTTGCAATCTTCTGGCCAGCAAAGAGGTTGGGTTGCACTGACTTACCAAATCAAATCTTTATTATGGTCAAAGACCAGTGTAAGGAGAGTGGGGTACACTCAATTAAAAAGCATAGAAAATACATCAGAATCTAAATAATAATAACAAACTAAAAGAAATAAAATAGAAAGTATATATCTAAAAGGAAGGGTAGGAGCATTAGATTGGTGTAGGGGAGCATAAAGGTTAGCATATGGCAGTCTATATCTGTCAAATTACAGAGCACTCTAGTATGATGAACTAGATGCTCATTAAGACTAGTTTATGGCACAAGTCATCATCTGTGCAGAACCTGGCAACATTAGATATTGTAACAGGGTTGGTGCCTGAAAGCAGCAGAGGGATGTAGAATTGTCCTGTGCTCCCTGGGTATTTGTGCAGTAATGGTGACATGAAGCTAGTACAAATGTCTTTGTAATACATGCACTGGAGAAGCACATGCTCTATTGTTTCTGTGTGTCCAGAGCCACACAGGGGCATTGTCTCTCTGGGTAAGGAATCTTCCTGTATTGGCCTTCAAGGACAGCTGAGGGGAGGGTGTGACATCGTGCCAGAGTAAAGGCCCCCCAGTGTTTAGGTACTTCGAGTTTAGTTAAGTATGTCATAGGGGAGACAGAGTACATGTTGGATTCACTGGCAATAAAGGTTGTGGACCTGAGTAGATCCAATTGGCACTCTGTGTCTGCTACATGCTGTTTAATGAGTGCTTTGGTCTAATCATATCCCATGTTGAGTAGAAGACCATGTGGACTGAAAATCATCCCTCATAGTTCATGGGACAAGGCAAAGAGGAATAAAGGATAGTCTGAGCCAGTAGTTGAGTATGGTCACCCACACTCTACCCTCCACTTTCATGAGGCCTGTCTCTAGTCTCAGTGTGGCATTAGAGACACATTTTGGGATTTGAAGGGCCAACCTTAGAAATTTGGATTGTACAAGTTCTAATGGTGCAAAATTGGAGAAGAGGCCCAGCCTGGCACCATAAAAAGGTTGTGCTATTGGCTTGGCTTCAAATAATTTGAGTGGTGCAGGAATATAGTGGCCACCTCTTGAGGACTTCAAGGATGGCAGATGAGCTCCTCTGTGCATTTTCAGCAATGTAATCCCCATGGGCTTTCCTACTGCTGGCAGAATGATACTCCCAGGTATTTGAAACAGGAGATCTGCTCAATCTTGTGGCAATCTATGCTCCAGGAGTGGCTCTTGGACCTTTTGGCAAATGCCATGACTTTAGTTTTCTGATAATTGAATTCTAACCTTGCAGTACTGTGTTAGTGCTCTCAGTGCTCTTTTAAGGCCAGTAGGTGTTCTTGAAAGTATTGCTACATCGTCTGCATAGAGTAGAACAGAGGTGTGTCTTCCAGCAAGTTTTGGTGAGTGAAAGTTTGTGTTGAGGAGATGGCCCATCATGGAGTTGATATCAAAACTGAATAAGAGTGGGGCCAATATGCAGTCTTGCTTGACGCCTTTCTCAGTTCCAATGGCACTGGTGAGATGGCCCTGGGGGTTACATCTTACTTAAGCAAGGTCTGTTCATGAAGCATATGTATTAGATGAAGTAAACATTGGTCAGTCAAGGAGGCCTCCAGTTTTTTCCCATAGTTTAGCTTGGAATATGGAATCAAAAGCTGCTTTGAAGTCTATGAATGCGGCATAAAGGAAAGCTGTGTTGCAGGAGAAGTATTTTTCAATGAAATGTTGGAGTACTAGGCACTGATCAGTGGTGGATTGGCCTCTAAAGCCAGCTTGCTCCCCAGCAAGTATGTTTTCTTGTTCCAGCCACTCCTGGAATTTCCAGTATAGATGTCCTGCATAGAGTTTGCTGATTGTGTTGAGAAGGCTGATCAGTCTATAATTAGCAGAGTCCTCTTTTTCTCCTTTTTTTAAATATAGGGACAATGATTGCAAGCCCCCAATCCTTGGGGACTCAGCTATAGGTGTCATAGGTAAAGAGTGAGGCCAGAGTGGGGGTCCAGAAACCCAAAATGTTTTTAATGGCCTCTGGAAGGATTAGGTCTTCTCCTGGGGCCTTCCCTGGTTTTAGTTGAGCAACAACATTCTTGATTTCTGTCACTGTCACTGGTGCTCACATTGGCAGATTTTCCATAGTCTAATTAGGGCATCCACTTCCAACAGAGGTGTCCATGTAAAGTTCCTGAAAGTATGCCTGCCAGGTCCCTGGGTGGATGTGACAGTGCACCATGGATGGACCATTGCTTTGGGAGCTTGATGTGATATGCCAGAAAGAGGCTGAGTCATTAGGTTTGACTGCTTGAATGAGTCGTGTTCAGTTGTTTTTCATGGCTTCCTTTTTCTGGTGTGCCAGCAGTTGTTTGTAGTATCTCTTCTACTGGAGAAGATCCCGTGCAGCTGTCATTGTAGTCTTGGATACAAAAGGCTGGTAAATGGTAGCAAGACCTTCTTTGGGATTAACACAGTCCTTATCAAACCGTGGCTTCAAGTGGTGCTGTTCTTGCTTCAAGGGTGCACTGTTACAACAAGTTAAATGCTGGTGGACTCTTGGGTAAGGGGGTTATAGTTGGAGGCTCAGCTGAAGTCAAGACAGACTGAAGGCTCTGTAGGTGATCTGAGGCCAGTAGCTCAGTTACCATTTGATTAGATGGGGCAGGTGGTTCACTTGGCTCAGCAGTAAGTTCTTCCTGCTGGCATTAGAAAGAGTTGGTAACTGTCCTCAGTGTGTGTTTCCTAAGTGAAGACATTTAACTGGAGTAGGATTGAGAAATGATCACTGTCAAACTTAGGCATAACTTCTAGGGTGCTGGCTTGTCATAACTCTTGTTGTTTCAAAGGCTTTAGAAAAAGGGAATTAGTTTACACCTCTTTATAAATAAAAAAAAGTAACAAAAGGACAAGATCTCCCCACACTGCCTTTAAAACATGTTATTTTGATGGAAATGTTAGAATTACTTTTCTACAGGTAGTATTATTTCATGGATCATTATTTTAGAAATTTCTCACCCATGTTCTCTATCCTTTTATGTGTGCAGCATAAAATATTAGAATACTTTCACTTTCAGATTTGTATCCATGATTGCAGTGTGGATGTCTCTTCAAATGGCTTTTTGAAGGATGTATGACTAGCAATAACTATATATTTTTGTGCTAGTTTAAAGTGTTTTTATCTACCTGGCCAGCTAAATGGTTTGCATTGTTTACTAGTTAAATAGCCATGCTTCTCAGTTTTATGTTGCTGGTTTTATTTTCGTTGTTGCAATAAGTTATTGCCTGAAGTCCCTTATGAATGAGTGGATTGTTTCTGAATCTTTTAAAATAAGTAGATTAAGCTGAGAATATATATGCTTGTGTAACCTTGGTACACACTCACGGTAAAATGCTTGGTCAGAATTCCCCAGGGGAACTTTCAGTTGTCTGCTGGATCCATCTTCTTTGAAACCTGCAGACATCAAGTAGATGACTTTGCTACGGGGACGATGGGATGACTGACTTAAGGATTTCAGGAAAAGCTCTCAAAATACATATCCTACTTAATAGGATATACAGTGTGACTTGCATCTTTAACCCAAGGTTCTTTGCTGGAATTCCTGATTGAAGTCATTGTGTTGCTCTCACAGCAGATAAAAGATACGGTAACTCAGATTTTGATAGCATTTTAAATGCTATCATTTAAAATGGGTTATATCAACTCAATGTACTTCATCGCACAGCACATACTTATCTACCTGTGTTAAAAAATGGAATAAGAATTTCATTAGCAAGAAATCATCAAGCATAACCCAGTTACTTTAATATCCACACTATCCTTTTCTTAGCTCCTCTTATGAATTTTCCATTTATAATATATTGAATTGGACTTTATAAGGCAAAGACTACAGCCTTCCATCTCACCTTAATTGGGAGCCCACTTCTTTTCATTGGATTTTTTCTCAGTCTGTCTAGACTATTAGAATAGGAAGCCTACCACTTTTCAGATACTACTGAATCTTTCTGCTAATAGGGCTTCTGGGAACTAGTTCATCAACACCCCTTTTTAGAAGAATGATTGCTTGATCCTGTACTTCCTGCTTACTTACACAGAAGTGAACAGCTTGAGGGGTGGGGAAAACAGCAATTTCCTTTCCCTTAACTAAGATTACCGAACTGGTTACTTTCACTGGAGCTACTGGAAAAGAAATCTGATCCTGAGCTAGGAATTTCCCAGTGCATTTGGCTCTGCAAGATTTATGATAGCTAGAAGGGAAGGGTCAATGCACCTTGTCCCTCAACAGACTTTCAGGTGATTCTAAGAAAAAGAAAAAGAAAAAAGAAATTGCATGGGATGTTACTGTCTAGAATCAGAATAAAATTGACTTTTTGGTTTATACAAAGTGATTTCCCCATATTTAGTATTAAATGGAAACTGGTTTTATTGTCATGGGAACATTTGGAGAGTGAGATTCTTGTCAAAGTGAATGAGATTCTGCAAGGGGCATAAGTTAAAAAAAAAAAAAGATAAAGGGAAAGAAATGCCTTTGCTAATAGCATATTAATGTAAAAATATTTGTTTTAAATATGTACCATCTGGTAAATGTTTCCTTGACATATTGAAAGTTAGTTGGAAGAAGCTAGGTGGTTTCAATATGCCCTTAGCCTTGCACACGTTGTGCAAAATTCTTTTACTGAGCTGTGCTTGGCAGTTCATTTCCAGATCATCAGGCTGTGCTGAAAGGGTGCAAGAAAAACATATTCGATGATTTTGATTTGGAATTTGTTCCTCTTTGTTTTTGTCTCTTGTGTTATCCTTACATCTTTGACATAATTAGCTGGGTCATATATTTCGTACTGCTCTGATACCCATAAGAATGCAGAGCAGTCTGCTAATAACTTAAATGAATAAACAAGCATTGAAAATGACAATTTTATTACAGTAATACAAGCTGTTCCATCTTCCCCCACAAATCAAGGGTTTTTTTGGTAAATTTGCTCATGCCCTCATTTTGCTAAAGAATTGCTATGTGTATCTTCCAGTTAAAATTTCCTGGACTTTTTCCAGGGTGGAAAAGGAAATAGGACGAGGGAAGCCATTTGCAAGCTGTTTCACACCCCTTCGACTTCAGGAAGGGCTGGAAGTAGCGTGAGAGAGTTTCTGTTCATGGTGTTTCCTGCAAGAATGTCTCTACGTGTTTTCTTGCTGCCTGCCATTTCAAAGGAGGAGCTTAGGAAGAAAGTGTTGTAGAGGCAGGTTGGATTGCCTGCACTTCATCGCTAGAAAAATGCTCAGATCGCTTGAGAAGGGGCAGGGCTCAGAGCTCTAGCAATCAAATATTTGTAAAATAGTTGGCTTCATGCTATAGCTAGAAGAGAGCTGTGGGAGGGCAAAGAACATGCTACAGCTGAGAATAATGGAGGGTTAGGTAGCAGAGATATACCAACATTATTGTGTCCTTTACATTGACTATTTTTTGCATTATTTCTCTGCATGCATGCAGTCCATAAGTCTTTGCACCCACTAACAGCTAAGTGTCCCAAGCAGATTCTTGTGTAATTACAGGTAGTCCCCAGGTTAAGAATGTCTGATTTAAGGATAACCCATAGTTAAGAATGGAGCCTGTTATAGCAAAATTCGAGTTAAATACACAATTATTCGAGTTAAATACACAATGGTTTGAATTCATTACACAGTACTACTTATATTTATTGTATAATACTGTTCTGGCTTACATACAAATTCGACTTAAGGACAGACCTCGGGAATGGTACTCATTCTTAAACTGGGGACTCCCTGTATCTCCTTTAAATAACCCTTGTAATAAAAATACATTCTGCTTTCCAGCAAATATTTGGTCATATCCCTTTCTCTCAAAGGTGGGACACACGTTTGCATAATAGATGTTCTGGTGCTTTTCTTCCTGTAACTTTGCATTGATTTTTATTGTTCCCTGCTATTACCAGTACCCACAGTAAAAACGTATGGTGAGTAGCTGTTTTCTGATATACCCAGAGATATTAACAACATGCTTGTTCAATGAAATGCGGTCCTTTAAGTGACATGGTGGTCTTTAACCACTGAATCAACAACCAGATTCACTACTTAGCTCCTTTTAAAATTCTGTTTTGGGAATCTTACTTTGAAGATCAGAAATGGCAAGCGAAGTTCCTTGAAATACAACTTCCTTGCCACTTCCCATCTTTCCCTACAGAGCACACTAATCTCCAGAAATATATTCATTTCATATGTGACAAGATTAGGCATGAAATTGTATAGAATAAAAATGAAGAATCTTCCACATCACACAGTGGTTTTCTGATCGTGCAGGGAAATTTTAAAGAAATTGGGATGCAAAAGTAAACTAAAAAGTTTGACGAAACAAGGTTGTAGTTCTTGAATCTTCCCCCTCACAACCATGTCTACAACCTCACCCACTTAATATTCCTGTTTCATTTCACATGGTTTTTTTTAAAAATAAAGGACAGAGATTGAGGACCAATCTTTTCAGTACTATTAGAACCTGTTAAAGAGAAAATTAGTCTATGAAAACAGGGAAAACTCCTGGACTTGATGAACTTCTAGTTGAATATTACAGAATTTTCATACATCTGTTGGCACTTATATTGTTAAGGTCTATAATCAATCACAATCTCTCTGTATTTCCTTTATAATTTTATTATTACAATGATATTGAAGCTCAGAAAGATTCTACTAAATGTGCAAGTTATAGACTAATATTTTTGCTTAAGTGGACACAAAAATACTAACTGCAATGCTAGCCAGGAAGTTACAGAAGGTAATACCATCTATAAACTAACCATCTCAGTCTTGATTTATAAAAAAACAGACAAGCTTTCTGCAATAACTGTTTGGTAATTGATATTTTGGATATAGCAACAGGTAAATTGGAATCAACTGTTCTAATTTAATTGAACATTGAAAAGGTCGCCAAATGGTTCAAATTGAAATGTTTATGTGTGTTCTAAGAAGAAAGTAATTTCTTTTGTTCACTGGATTTCAATTTGCTATCTTCACCCAATAGCTAGAGCTATTATAGATGGATTAATCTCTCAACCTATCAAGTTATATCTTGGCATCCATCAAGGATGTCCCTTGTCTCCTTTGATCTTCAATTTGATTCATGAACATTTCAGTTCTTCTGTTAGGCAGTTTCAAGATAATAAGTGTCTGGTAACATTCAATTCTGAATATAATTTTTCCTTATATGCTGACGCCGTGGCTATTTTGGACAATTATGCATTGTCATCAACAAAGCTTATTGAAGTTTTCCAGCAATGTGGTTTATATTTCATGCTATTAATAAGTCTATCTTGCTACCTTTGGGATCCACTATATCTATAGAGTACTGCAAGAGATTAGGATTAATGTTATTAAAATATTACATTAAGATTAATGTTTGTTTTAAGAGGGATTCCAATATTAATCTCTATTAGATACTTTATCCAAATAGATAAGATAATGAGAAAATTTTTATGGCAGGCCAAAGCCCCTCAAATATCTTTGGCCAAATAGACATTACGTATGATGAAGATGGCGTTAATCTACCAGATTTTCAACTATATGATTTAACATCTATATTATTTCAGAATTAAACCTTTTATGAATATTTTCCTCTTTCGGCCTACTTGGAGAAGTAACAATTCTGAAATCTTGAATCCAGGTTTATTAAATCTTTGAAAGTTGCTAGGAATGTTTGGTAGTTAATAAGTAAGTGGTTACATTTTGGTTCCAAATCACATGATGTATTGACATTATGAAATAATCCTGACTGGAAAATAGCAGGGAAGTTGTTTAATTGGAATGCTTGGGCCAAACAAAGGATCAGTCAGTAAAATTTTAATGGTTATTTCAAATGCATTTCAATATGATTAACCTACAACATTTGCTTGGCAACATATACAGTTGAAACATATATTGATTAAAGCATGGCCTAGATCAGGGATTGGCAATCTATGGCTTGCAGGCCAGATGTGGCCTCCACCCAAAATCATCCAGCCTACAGTTCCAAAAAGAAATACAGGTAGTCCTCCCTTAGTGATCCCGATTGACCAGCAACTCCATCATTAGGCAACACAGTTGCTAAGCAAAGCATCACGTGACCACAGTGGACCTACAACATCACTTCCCATTAAGTCATTAAGCAAGTCACCATGGTTATTAAGCACGATGTCATGTGACTGTGACTTGCGATTTTACTGCCAGCTTCCCCATTGACTCTGCTTGTCAGAAGCTGGCTGTGAAGTGTGAAAATGGTGATCATGTGACTATGGATGCTGCGACAGTCGTAAATGAGAGGACAGGTTATAAAGTTACTTTTTCAGTGTCACTGTAACTTCAAACAGTCAATAAACAGGGCAGTCATTAAGTGAGGACTACCTGTATATCCACCAGGCCTGCAAGAGAGAGAGGGAGAGAATGGCTATCTGTTTGGCTTCTCTTGTCAGCACTTGCTGCTTCCTTAGATGACCATTTTGGTGATGGGTTCACCAGCTCTTTGGTGCTGGCAAGAGTGAACTGTGAGGTGGAGAAGGAAGAGGAAATGGCTGTAGTGGCATGGCCTTGGATGCCTATGTAGAAAAAGGTTGCCAGCCCCTGATCTAGATGCTTGAGCAGCCTCCAAGGCACCTGTAATTTTAGAGTCCTTAATAGATACAGTGCTTGAATGGAAATCAACAATTCAACTCTATAAGGAATTGAAGTTAAATTAAAGTTAGTATTCATTATCTATCTGAACTGTGGAATAAAGAAATGAAATATCCAGTTTTGGTGAATCAGTGAATCTGTGGGTTAAAAACTACCAAGTATACTTCTCATGATTTAAAAGAATGAAATTAATCAGAAAATATTCCATGTTTATTGGGCCCCTCAGAGATTGTTTATAAAGGGTTGGACATTAGATTTTTCATGCTGTGTCAATACAATTTTGGAAGGAAATATTATAGTTACAGATCTTAATGTATTTCTAAAACATGGAGCATGTCACCTCATGAGCTTTGCCTCTGTCATGCCTGGGGCATGATAAGGAGGATAATTTTACATAAATGGAAGGAAGGTTATCCTCCTGATACTGAGGAATGGATTCAAGATAGGAGTCTGTTAATCTGTTCTTGAAAAGTCATTGTGTTCTAAAAATGAGAAGGGAAAGCACAATGTTTCTATATTGTCTAGGTTTAATTTGGTTTAACTGTTACCAATCAAGGGATATTATATGAATCCCCCCCTTTTTTGTTTTTTATTCGTTTTTTTCTCTTTGTTACATTTAGTTTGTTTTAATCACAATTTGAAAAATACCATTTAACCAGTTGATTTGAAAAACAGAAATTGTGTAATCAGGATCAGATCAGGACATTGCAATTTCTGCTTCATCTTTCAAATCACTTGCAGTGAAGAAGATGCAGGCCTGCTATAATGGGGCATAGATACTCTTGTACTGTCTCTGGCATCCTATTATAGAAGGATGGCCTTATAAAATAGACCAGAATATCATGTTTGTTTGTGGCCCTGGGTTCTAAGATAAGATTTTTAGAATCAAAGGTAATGCTGGGAAAGATGAAAAATCTATAGAAAAATGGTTGGATTTAATGAAAGTATTCTGATCCATTGCTGATTGAGCAATAATTTATTACAATTCAATATAATAGTTGACAGTTTAATCTGAATGAATATAATACAGGTAGTACTTGTTTAGTGACTGCCTCATTTAGGAACCGTTCGCAGTTACAACAGTGATGAAAGAATAACTTTATGACCAATCCTCACATTTTCAACTTTCACAGGTCTGTAAAGCAAAGGAAAACTGAAGTAAGATCATAAGCACAATCGCGGTTTCACTTAGCAATAGCTTCACTCAACAGCCAAGTTGCTGGTCCCAGTTCTGGTTGCTAAACAAGGACTACCTGTATGCATTTGTTACTTGTTACTTTTTAATAATTTACATTAGAGCAATTTAGAACTGGATGATTAATTTATGGTTTTTGAAGACCTACTGAAATCTTATCTTTACATTTATTTGTGTGCATTTAAGTAGAAAATACACAGTGAAAATTGATATACCACTTCCTATCATAACGTAATGGATCAGATGTGTTATGGAGTTTCAGAGTACTTTTCTGCTTTCAGATTATTAGAATTCTCACAGTACTCAAAAATTCAGTTAAAGCATTGACTGGCAACTATCAAGGTCACGTTCCGACATTTCCTCTGCCAGCTGCCATCCCAATATTAAAGTATGCTGAAATAAAAAGTGTGCAAAGTAGTATTTTTTTAAAATGTGGGTTTTTCAAAGCCATTTTGAAGTGTGAGAATCCATGTTTGTGTAAAACAGTTAAATTAATTTCAGCTCTAATAAGAGTTACATTGGCTTGCTCTTTTCATCTTTACCACATTGTACTGCTTCTTTCTTCAGGTTCACAAAACATAGTTGAACAAAGTTGACTTTCCTATGAGCCTGTGTGCCTTTTTTTGATAACTATATGAAATGCTTTGTTTCCTATGCATGTTTGTACAGATTAAAATTAATGAGAGACAGTGTTCCAGTTGTTGACAATTCCAAATAATCTCAGAAAGTTAGATGCTTCTTACACTATTTTCTGTTTGCTGGAAGAATATTGAATGTTGTAATTATAAATAGTATGCTAATGTGAATTTTCATCAACATTCTCTGTGTTTTGACTAAATGTGTATAACATGTTCAGATAGTTGATTAGCTTTGCCAAGATACTGAGTGAAAGAATTAATAAAGTAGGAAAATAACTTTATAGCTTTAAGGTATTCATTTTGATGTGCCAGCTTCTACCTTTCTGGTATATCTTGATCTTAGTGTTAGATCTGCTCTTCAAACCATACCCAGTGTAGTTCACTTGAAAATCTGCCTTTTTCCTTGCATTTCTAGCTACAACATTCAGCTAATATATCTGTTAGGATTTATTATTGTATGATTAATTCCTGTGACAGAGCACTTGGCTGTTTTAAATTCTTTTCATCTCTCAGATAAAAGTTTACTTGCAAAAAAGTACTCCAATAGCATGAAGTAGATTGCTAAAATTATATGAATATAATTGCCATCACATAAAATCTTGGCCTGTAGGCGAGACTGGGAATTTGAGAAATACCCTGGAAAAATACTATATTGTATTCTTCTGTATTGTTGCCAAAAAACTGCCCAGTTGTGTCCATGAAGTCATCCACCATGGAGCTCAGCTTGACTTTACAATCATGACACTTAAATTTATTCAAGTGCTAATGGACTTATACAAGCAATTTTCTTCCTTTTTGAATTTCCTTATCCAGACTATCTTAAACCTGAGGCTAATCCAAGTTGTACAGCAGTGGAGGGGTTGTTCATTTTTGTTCCCACTCCTTCAGGATAATGGTGTAAACTAGGTTGCTACAGTGATTCTGTATGCTCAAACTGTTTTTAAAATCTGCAAAATTCTGATAACTGCCCACATGTAAAGGTTACAAATCTAAAAATTTATTAATCTCAAGATATAGTCTCTAACATTTTTGAGATACACCATTTTATGATAACCGTCAAAATGGTATAAAATTGAGGGATGCATGTTTGGGAGAAACAATTATAATTATAAAAATCTATCTGTACTGAGTTCTAACAATCTAGCAGCTTGATCCTTTGTCCTTGCCATGTAGCAGATGTGATTGGGTAGGTCCTGCTGTGACATCATAATTCATATTAGGATTGGCTAAAGCTGTGTGTGAGAGCCAGTTTGGTGTAGTGGTTAAAGCACCAGGCTAGAAACTGGGAGACTGTTGACTTCCAGTCCCACCTTAGGCACGAAAGCATCTGGGTGATTTTGGGCCAGTCACACACACTCAGCCTTAGGAAGGAGGCAATGGCAAACCACCTCCGAAAAACCTTGAGAAGAAAACTGCAGAGACTTGTCCAGGCATTCACCAGGAGTCAACGCTGACTCGAAGACATACACACACACAAAAGCGTTATGAAGATGCCATGCTTCTCAGTTACCAAATCCTTATAAGTGGGAATGTCTACCTGTCTCATCCCTTTTCCCTCCAGTTACTTGGTTTACATGATACGAGTCGTATGATTCAAAGGAGACGTTACCCTTCAAAGTCTGAACCAGAATAACTGAAATGAAATTTTAATTGTGGTTTTTCATTCAGCATCAAGGATGAGCAGTGCTTAACCCCAAAACTGCGTGCAGTGTAGATGGCAGATTATATAAATGGATAACATTTGAGTTCCCCTTCCCAAGCTGATAGCCATGGAAAACAACTGAAGAGCGAAACAGTTGGCACAATATTTGGCTGTTGTGGATGCAAAACAGGTGAACATCTTATTAGCTATTTGGGCTTCCAAGAAACTCAAATATATGAGAAATCAGTCTTATTATTTAACTAGGACATGGAGGAAGGAATTCACATGGTCGGACCTCATTTTGTAAGGGATGAAATTTGCATTGGGACATTATGATACATATTTTGTCACTTGCTGCCTTGTCCACCTTCCCCCCATGGGTGGCTATGTTATCATAATCCAAATTAAAATAGCTGTTCACCCACTGCCTTTGTAAAAGGGAGTCCATCTTCTTTCTAGTAACAGTAAAATCTACCATCCTGTACCTCATGACTGTTACTCTGTGTTCTACCTTTTGAAATGAAAGGGAACAGGCCTTGACTGCTTCAGGGCTTGTGTAACAGTCCATCAGTTACTTGAAAAGTCCTATGATATCTGCTTTCAGTCACCTTTTCCTCAAGGCTAAACTTATGCTCTTCCTTCAGACTCCCATTAGGTCTCAGCTTGCAGTTTCTTCTCCATCACTCTCCACTTGTCCCAGGTCCTCTGAACCATCCTTAAGTTATACAACAGGGACATGGAATGTGATTTATCCAACTCCATTGCTCTGCAGCCTTTATTTACTTATATGGAGTTATATCCCACCTTACAAGGAGTCTACCATAATTTTATCTCTACCACAGTATTTTGATGAGGGTTGAGCTGAGAGAGAATGACTAACCCAAAGTCACCTAGTGAACTTGGTGGCCAAGAGAGACCTTGAATCTAGGATTTTCTGGTCCCAGTCCAACACTTTCACAAAGTGTTTTGAATCTACTCTGTGCGTAAAGTATAATGTTAAAAACAATTCTGTAACATGTTTGACTAAAGTTTCAAGAGAGCATGTCATGTAAGTAGGCCTATTAGGGAGTAAAGTGAGTCCTTCTCACCCATGGATGTAAAAATGTACCATATTGCCTAACTATTGTATTGTACTATAATGTCAATATTCATTCTAGAAGTTATTTTGAGGAATTTCAGTTCTCATGAGACTTGCGTGTGAGTTTCTAGCGTTTGCATTGAGTTACTACACGCATTGAGGTAGAGAAGGGCACATGCCATAATTCTCAGTTAACCTCAGATCCCTGGAAAAAGGCACAACAATCTACTGTGAGGTCTGAATGAGTGAGGCCTTTTTTGGCATGTGGATCTTGAAGGTGCTTGTCACAATGAATGCATTTTGTTTCTCTTGGCCTCTGAGGGCCTCGTATCCATTGCAAAAGGCCCCCTGCCCTGAAACCACTTATGTAAACCAGGAGAGAGGAACAGCAAGCCAGCAAAGGGCTATTTTTAGTAAGGCGGCGGGAGTTGTGTGGGGAGAGCAAAAGAGGCACCATTTCTGGGTCATGTAGAGGACTGTTTCAAAGGGAAAAGGGGATGGGAAGACTTACAGAGTATGACTCCTATTCCCCATAATTTTGGATGGGGTCCAAAAACCAGTTTCTTAGATCTGCATTAAAGTACATACTTAAAACAGGTTGTTTTCTGAAGTGAAAATAAAATCTGAAGAAATCCTACAGGCTTCATTCTTGAGAACTGAATTGATTGACTAGGCTGCTCTGTATGGTAGAAATGCTGATGATATATGACTGCAACCTGCAAAAGCTGTTTCCTTTTAGCATTTAAGCAGCAGGCATTGTGCAGCAAGTTCCTTTGCACTGCAGTATAAGTTGGAAATATAGGTTTCAGTCAGTCATCAAATAATATCTAGGTTTCTTACTTTCTGTGAAACATTAATGCGATAATAAATAAAAACTCATGAAAGGAGTTGGGCTGGCTGGTCAGTTTTTATTTATTGTAAAATGGTATTCATATAATTCAACATTGTAAAACAGAAGTCTTTTTATTTTTTTTAAGATATAGTTGCATTTATTAGGGTTTTTTTAAAAATTGATTAAATTCTCAGAATTCTAAGTGTCTGCTGATTGCACAAAGGAGTCTCAGAAACAGAGCGTTCCCCAGCCCTGCGGAAAGACGGTTTGTGTTACTCTTGCCAGTTTAGCGGTGAATAAGACCTTTATTGTCCCCAGTTATTTAATGGGATGCTCTAGTTGGTAATTTTGTTAACGTACATCTTTCCATGTTACAACAGAAACAAAAGCACATGGTCATGAAATTAACTTTACTACTGAGGTTGGGTTTTTTTTATCCGCCCTACTTCTTCAGTGTAATATGAGCCTAGTGATATTTCTTGCATGGGATTGCAAAATGCCATCAAATGTTCCATTTCATCTCCTTATTTATTAACAAATCATTGCCTGCAGTATTAACAGAAAATTGGTTTGCTGGAGTCACAGTTGACTAGTTCACCCGCTAAAAATGTTGCATATGTGATACATCACGGTGTGCACTCACTTAGCACTGTGATATCTTAAAGACTGACAAAGATATTATGAAATCGATAATTTGAAGCCTAAAGCTAACTTCACCTAATCAATTTTATAAATGCCACAATAACTTGGCTAAAGATTTGAAAATACGTTTTGTTTGTTTTGTACCAGGAAAAACACAGATACCCCTTTGGAATTTGGAATGCATGTTTTGGAACAGAATGTTCCTGCCATTTTTTTTCAGTATTCCATTGGACAGCCCTCCCCAGTGTCGCCTTTTTGTCTGGGAGGAGTCCCTACACAGGTGGAAGGCACCAGATGGGGAAAAGCTAGTGTAGTTTTGTTACCTGTCTATGCATTCATAAAGGGCATCCCTTACAATAGAGCCTAACTTACTTGATTATTGTCTTCATTTATTTTATATTGCATTCCTATGTATGGTGCATTTGGAAAGTATGCAGACCCCCTTCACGTTTTTCAGTTTTGTTATGTTGCAGCCTGATACTACAATCGTTCAAATTCATTTTTTTTCCTCATTAATCTACACTCAGTACCCCATAATGACAAAGTGAAACAGAATTTTAGAAATGTCTGTAAATTATTAAAAAGGAAAAACTGAAATATCACATGTACTTAAGTATTCAGACCCTTTACTCAGTACTTTGTTGAAGCGCCTTTGGCAGCAATTACAGCCTCGAGTCTTTTTCGGTATGATGCAACAAGCTTTGCACACCTGGATTGGAGGATTTTCTGCCATTCTTCTTTGCAAATCATCTCAAGCTCAATCAGGTTGGATGGGGAGCATCGGTGGACAGCCATTTCCAGGTCTCTCCAGAGATGTTCAGTAGGGTTCAGGTCAGGGCTCTGGCTGGGCCACTCTAGGATATTCACAGAGTTGTCCCTAAGCCATTCCTGTGTTGTCTTGGCTGTGTGCTTAGGATCGTTGTCATGTTGGAAGGTGAACCTTCAGCCCAGTCTGAGGTCCTGAGCACTGTGGAACAGGTTTTCACTGAGGATATCTCTGTACTTTGCTCCATTCAGCTTCCCCTCAACCCTGACCAGTCTCCCAGTCCCTACTGCTGAAAAACACCCCCACAGCATGATGCTGCCACCACCATGCTTCACTGTTGGGATGGTATTGGGCAGGCGATGAGCGGTGCCTGGTTTCCTCCAGACATAACATTTAGAATTGAGGCCAAATAGTTCAATCTTGGTTTCATCAGACCAGAGAATCTTGTTCCTCACAGTCTGAGAGTTCTTCAGGTGCTTTTTTGCAAACTCCACGCAGGGTTTCATGTGTTTTGCACTGAGGAGAGGCTTCTGTCTAGCCACTCTGCCAGAAAGCCCAGATCGGTGGAGGGCTGCAGTGATGGTTGTCCTTCTGGAACTTTGTCCCATCTCCACACAGGATCTCTGGAGCTCAGTCAGAGTGACCATCAGGTTCTTGGTCACCTCTCTTACTGAGGCTCTTCTCCCCCAATTGCTCAGTTTGGCCGGGCGACCTGCTCTCAGAAGAGTCCTGATTGTGCCAAACTTCTTCCATTTGAGAATTATGGAGGCCACCGTGCTCTTGGGAACCTTCAGTGCAGCAGAAATTTTTTTGTAGCCTTCCCCAGATCTGTGTCTTGAATAATCCTGTCTCTGAGCTATGCAAGCAGTTCCTTTGACCTCATGAGTTTTGCTCTGATACAGTATGCATTGTCAGCTATGAGGCCTTCTATAGAGAGGTGTGTGCCTTTCCAAATCATGTCCAATCAGTTTAATTTACCACAGGTGGACTCCAGTCAAGGTGTAGAAACAGCTCAGCAACTATCAAGAGAAATGGGAGGCACCTGAGCTAAATTTCAAGTGTAGTTGCAAAGGGTCTGAATACTTATGCCCATGTGATATTTCAGTTTTTCCTTTTTAATAAATTTACAGACATTTCTAAAATTCTGTTTTCACTTTGTCATTATGGGGTACTGAGTGTAGATTAATGAGAGAAAAAATGAATGTGAACGATTGTAGTGTCAGGCTGCAACATAAGGAAATTGAAAAAAGTGAAGGGGGGCTGAATACTTTCCGAATGCACTGTAAATATTTCAAAGCACTGAGGAAAAAATTACAACAGTGAATTTAAAAATAATATAAAATATATGGAATAAAAAAATCACAGGGAAGATATAAAAAAGCAGGTGGGTCTTCACAATACCGGGAAGGCACAAGAATAGATTGGGAGTGAGGGGAGACCATTGCAGAGAGTGGGTGCTGCAACAGAGAAGGCCTATTGTACTTGCAAGTGTGTGCAAAATGGCAGTGTGCAAATTGTGGCCTAAGCCTCTGATGATCTCTGCAATGGGGAGAACACTTTGGCAGGAGTCCTTGTCCCAAATTGCTCAGGACTTTATCTTGGTCTTCATGCAAGTAAAGCAAAATTCTCTCAGTGACTTGCAACCTGCTTTATGATAAGAACCATGGACTGACTACATTCTGGGAAAAGATCAGCTGCAAGCTTTTGTATGCAATACATTCAGAATTGCATTAACTATACTTCCCATTTTTGAAGATGACTTAACAGTTACTATATTTAGTAATTTAATATGCCGACTCTTACATTTGTCACAAAAATGTATTTTTCATCAGGCTTCCGTTTTCTTTGTAAAGAAAAAGACTAAAAATAGATTAACATCCCTAGTGCTCTCTATGTATGTTACTCTAGCAACTGGAGTCATCTTTCCATTTCATGTTTTAAGCATTTTGATGGTTTGAACTAGTTCTGCTAATTTATATCATTTCTGCTGAAGCTAACGCTTAAATAACTTTCCTGCTTTTCTTAAAGAGATAGCTTGAGCAGTGAACTATACCAGTTCAAGGGCAATGTTTTGGTGATAAAAACATTTGCTGTAGCAGTTCTTGAAAGGTCTAATGGCAGTGTGATCTCCCCCCCCCCCACTAATTTGGGTAAAGAATGGGTTACATCTCTAATCAAAAATTCCAAAAGCATGATTAGTTTATTTAGATATTTTATGTGCCACCCACTTCTTTAATGGCTTTAGGTGGCCTACAGAGTCCCCATAACACTTCCAAAATGCTAAAACTGGCCTGCTTTTGTAAGTGAAACAGCTGTTTTGAACTCACAAAGGTTTAAATACAAAAAGGTTTTGACAGCGTTGGCAGTAGACATAAACACAAAATTAAAATAGCATTAGCTGGCCTGGGAAGATAAATATGTTCTGAATCACCTCCTAACATTGGAGGGGGGAGAGGTGGAGAGATGAGAAGGTGGTTTCAGCTCTAGTCCGTCCCATAATATGGGCCCTGCATGGAAAAACACAAGTTGATTGTTGATATCAAATATCTCCATGGTGAAGACACGCAAAAAAAAAAAAAATGATCTGTTGATGATGTAAGAGTATGGCAGAGATGATATGGGAATGGGTAGTCTTATAAGGACCTGAGCTGCAGAAGGCTTTATAAACCATTATGAACATCTAGAATTGGACTTGGAGGGTAATATGGAGGTAAGGAGGGACCCCAGGCTGACCCTACTCAGCAAATCTGCTGCTGCATTTGGGTCAGTTTCCAGTCTTTGATCTTGATCCCAAATACCACATCATATTACAGTAGATCAGGCTTGTAGCATCTGGTTTGAAAATCAGAGTCTGATTTTTTTTAAAAAGCTGCTCACTCACTTCTCCTACAAGCGAAACTCCCAGTTTCTGCTAGTTGTCCATGTATAACTTGAAAAGTGTAAAAGTATGAGGGATATGAAAACAGCTCTTTTGAGTTGACCTCAGCTCCTGGTGATTGCATGGAAATGTTCTTGGCCTTTAGCAATTTGACAAATTCCTTTGTAGTTGGCTCATCTTACATTGTATAAGCAAGCTTCCAGCTGTTAACGATTGCTTGAAAAAAATGTGTGGCTAACCTGATTGGCACAGAGGTTTCAGGCATTCCTAATCTAACTTTCAGGTTGGCATTTCCTGGTGGTCTCCCATCCAAGTGCTAACCCTTCCATTTTTCAAGAATGCAAAGAGATTATCACTTACAAAACCATGCAGAAAAAAAATACAGTAGTGAAAAGAGAGCCAGTGTGATATAGTGATTAAGATGCTGGACTAGGAGCAAGGATCCCCAGGATTTAGTTTTTTTTCCAACTGAGTGACCTTTAGCAATCACTCCCTTTCAGTCCTAATCAGCATCAGGCTCTGCCCAAGTCTGATAAACAAAGGAGATAGCTTTGCTGTAAAAAGGAGGTGAGCACAGTGCAGAAATAGGTGGATCCTGCAACCAGGTGGGAGAAAAACTAAGAACAACAAATTGCAGTTAAAAATACCTGATTATCCAGTACTGGAGCATGGGCATTGGTGGGGGTGGGGAGGCAAAAGATGAAGTAAGCATCATAGTGCAGTGCAAACTCTTTTCCTTTTGTACAGGCATCATGATGTGTCACCCAGGTAAAAGGTGGAGCTTATGTTGCGACAATGCAGTGCTTGTTTTGCCATTCTGATGAAACCATTGGATTCTGTGGACACCTCTGACAAGTGTTCATGAAGGCACCCATAATGGATCGCTGTCTCATTTTCTGCTCAGCGTTAGGTTTGTGCTTATTAAATTCAGTGAAGATTTTCTACTTAGCCACAGGCCAGTAAAAATATGAACACTAAGATACCGCCATTCAAGTAGAATTGATCAAAAAGCAGAAACAGCAGGTGATATATAGCCGATCGCCTTGAACACATGGCCACTGTTTATTCATGTATTTGTTTCTAGAAAGTATAATTCAGTGATGAAAAATAAAGCCACATTAACAGAACATGCACGCTTTTATCTCGTGAAGTCCTGATCAGTTAAAGGCCAAGATTGATTCTGTGTATTTATTTATTAGATTTATATAGCCACCCATTTCAGCTGCATGACATGGGCGGCTTACAACCATTTGAAAAGTACAAAGAAGCATTACAATCAAACCACATAAAGAAGTATAAAAACCAATACAAATTAACAAAATCTACAGCCAGGGCTAACAGCAATCTACACTTGTCACTTGAAGGCTTATGATGGTAGATCTGGGTTATCATATGTAAGGAGGCAAAACTATTAAGACTGTCCTCCTAATTAGTTGATAGGTGGGATCAGGAGTGGGGAGGCAGGTTGATATAGGTGGAGGCAATCCTTCAAGTAACCTGGATCTGAACTGGTTAGAGCAGTGTTTTTCAAACTTGGCAACTTTAAGATGAGTGGACTGTTCAACTCGCAGAATTTTCTAGCCCACTGGGTTAGAGTTTTAAAGGGCCAATATCAATATTTTAAAATGGACCTGAAAATGCAGTGAATTATGTCCCATGAACCAGCACCTTAGCATGTATTATTATTTCAGTGCTAGCATTTCATGTAAGTTGAAGTTTACCGAAAAAGCTGTCCAGGTCTTCCTTGGACAGATTATATTGCAGTTATTCATTCAGTCATAAGAGCAAAGCGCACTGAAAAGAGCGCTCTTGAGTCTCTGCACCAGTGAAGTTTTCCAGTGTGGGTTGAACTGTGGAGAATCTCCAGTCTATGCACTTGATCCTTCAACAGGAGCGCATTCCTCTCCATTTGTAGGTACTGTTCAGAGTAGTTACTTTAACTACCAGTAGTACTTTTGTCTTGGATAAGATTAGCTTCTTTATCCTCTTTGATTCCAGAAGCTTTATGAGATGACAAGATGGAAATGAGATAGAGTTTACCATAATTCGTATATTGGTGACCCTGAGTAATCAAGTGCATCTGTATTTGTGGGAGAGCTTTTCAGCTTTCCTAGACATTTCTTCTCTAGGTCCTTCAGTCCTTTTAATATTTGTCATTTTTTTTCCAAAAATTGATGTGTTCCAAATTTCACGTTATAATTCTTTCCCTTATACCAAGACCCAGACAGAGTTGCTCCCTGCCTTTATTGAATTGACCATTGGAGCCTCACAGTTTTCATAATTTCATCAAACAAACAAACAAACCAAAAAACAGAATTAACTAATTAAAATTCAGTATTCTGGTGTTTTATTTTGTTTGGTTTTTCTCCTTAATGATCTGAATTTTTCTTTCCACCTTTAAATAATTTGATTTACCAATTTGGAATTTTTTTTTAATGTAGGATAGGTGAGTCCACGTTAGAATGAAATTTCTCTACATTCTTGAGTCTTCAACATTTCATCAGTAGGCTTCTTCCACACAGGAATCAAGTAATGAATTGTACCCCAGTTTTTCCACTCCTTCCATTAGCAAAATGGGGAAAGGTGATTCTCCATCCTTATGTCCCATCAAAATCATATCTGGAGTTTTGGAGGACTTCCTGGTTCATGTTTTGTGATGCGGGGGGGAGGTAAACGGATGACTACAGAGGAAAGGAAACAGTTTATGAGATGAGATTTTTTTTTAAACAATCTTATCTTATGCAGCTATCAGTGAAAACTGATTTGGATAGATTATTACATTGCATCTTATCATCTGGGATAAGATGAACATCAACATATAAAGCCATATTGTTTAATGGCTTACCAGTATACATCCCAGTCTCTAAGTTTGTGCATAGTAGTGAACCTTTTAGAACTTTTATGAAATGTAAAGTACTTTAGATTTTTGTTGCATAAAATTCAATTTCTGATCCAAGAAGAGATGGCTTTTCTCCAGTATGTAGTAACTATCTATCAAAGACGGCCCAAGGAATATTGTGTTCTTGCTCTGCTGGTAGGAATTCCAAACATCCATATGTTTTCTCTGCACCCAGTTTTGATTCTTGTACACACAAAAAACTAACAATTTGCCAGAATTCAAATTGTTGGTCACACTTTTTTATGAAAGACATGAAAAGTAATCAAATTCTCACAGAGGAGGAAAGTAATGGGTGAGCTGACACCTCCTAGTGGCAGTCATTGGGAACTGAGAGATATATTGGTTTCAACATTTTCTACACAGCCCTTAGCGCTTCCCAGCACCCCCCACCCATATCAGCACTGCCAACATTATACAGTGAATACTATTTTTCTACCTGTGGCTTCTGTCTAAAACTCTGTTTGTACAACAATTGTACCAAGCCAGTACAGAACAGGAAAGACAACTAGGAATCAGAGTGGGAAAGACAACCAGCTGTATGGAAGGTTATATTATCTTCAGTTAAAAGTGGTGAGATGATATGTTGGTCTCGCATATAGTTCTTTTAAAATGCTACTTTGCTCCCATTTTTGGTGCTCCCATTATACAAAAGATTTGCAGAGTGCATACTCTTGATAAGATGAGAAGACAGGTGAAGGTCACGGGACTCTCCTGTCCTTCCCCACAAAGCTGCTGTTATCAGTTGTCCTGTGGGATGGAGACAGAAGGTGGGATAATAATTGATTATCTCTGATTGATAATAGCTTGTAAGTTGGTTTGGTAGGATGGGTTTTATTTAATAGTAAAATAAAAATGAACGAATGAAATAGCTCCTAATACACAGAATCCTCTCCTATGCAGCAGAAATTGATTAGTTGTACTTTGTTGGTTTGCCAACCATAAATTTCTGTAGCACACTGTCCAGCTGTCTGTGAAATGGACAGAAGGCCTGGTCCATTCTGTAAATGAAGGAATTAGATGTTTATCAGGATAAACAGTAAGGCTATACCAAACTCTTCCCTTAGCTGAAGGTATTTTAAAAGAGATTGTTGCATCCTTTCTCTGTTGTGGGTGTCCTTTTCTTATGTTTTTGTTCTTCAACGTGAAAGCATAATACTATTAATCCAGGAATTTCTCTAAAGCAGTGTTGTCCAAACTTGGCCACTTTAAGATGAGTGGACTTCAACTCCCAGAATTCCCCAGCATGCTCTAAAGGATCTCTTGGCTTTGCTGCCACCACTAGAGCCTGTCCCGATTTGGAATTTCTTTTGTTCTCCTCCTCCATTTTTATTTCAGTCTAGCTGTCTATTTGAGGCAATGTGACTAGATGGAATGTGGGGACAATACAGAAAAGCAGAGTCACTTAGTCCACATTTAAACAAGGAATCAAATTAACTTTTATTAAATAATTTAAAATGGGTTATAAACAAGTTCCATTAATATTGTAACATATATGCGGGCTATCAATCCTTTTTAACTATCTTCATCAACCTGTCACTCTGACAGATGGAGATTTCCTAGGACTAGGACCCTGAGTTTCCCTAGGACCCATCCTTCCACTGGCACCATTCAAATCCCTCCTCCTCAGTTTGTCTCTCCCTCCAGAACATTGAGCGATGCTTCTAATCCCCAGTGATCACAGAAACAGACTTGGCTAGCCCTAAGTTCTAAATCTGAGTAGGAAATAAATGAAAATCCTGGAAGAAGGCAGTTGCAAGCCACTTCTGTATTATTGCCAATACTCACGAGAGACTTTACTAGCATCTGTGTAGTTCTTCCTTAACAAAAGGAAGGGAGGGAGGGGAGGAGACTCAGTTTAAAGTGTGCTTCTTCTTTGTACTCTGGTCAGTCTCTTTTTTGGTCAGTATCCCAGTAAACCTTTTGATAGTTAGGTTAGCTCCATCCCTGTTAATGTTCCGAAAGTCCCTCAAGACCTGGTTACGTCACCAGGCTTGGGGGTCCCTGGGAACCAGTAACATCCTAAGATGGCTCCCTTATTTTGGTTGATATACTCACTCTCTCCATGCTTTGTGGTTTATATATTTTAATTTTTAATAATTATTGTTTCTATTTTTTATAATTATTGTTTTTATAATTATTGTTTTATTTGATTGTTTGTTGATTTGTATGGTTGCCCAGAGTCACTTTTTGGGAGATGGGTGGCCATACAAATTTCAGAAAGAAAGAAAGAAAGAAAGTGGTTGATAGACAAGTGCTTCTTATAGTAGCAGCAAAAATGTTTATGATATCCTCCTACTCACCACTGAAGCAATTGTGCACAGAAGAGGTGAACCTGAAAAGAGTCCCCCACAGTGATGTAAAGCAAAAATAGAGTAGCAGAGGTAGAAGTAGCTCCATTGCGTAGTTCTCCTACATTCTGTTTGTTTTCCTGAAGAATTATTTGCTGATTAACTATATATGTATTTGGATGGTATAATGTGTCACAGGTGGTATTGCTAAATCCAGAACAAACCCTGATGACTGGTGGTGGAGAACAACCACTTACCTCTTGTTTCCTGGGTTGGATCACAATATAGTTGTAGATGTGCAAACATAATGTAAAGAGAAGAGAGAATCTACTTTGGACAAAATCATAATAGTCATAAAGATCCAGTAGAAGCTGTAGATGTCATAATCATCATTACATCATCATAGAAAGTATGATTTATGACTGATGCAGATGACATAACTGGTGTCATTAGAGTCATAATGTACATGTTATTACTTTCTCCTACACCACATATACCTAAAAAAGTAGCATCTCTTAACACATAAACTAATGGTTATTATTCTTAAAGCTAGACATAAGTGTCAATCATCCTACCCCAATTTTCCCTGCATAGATTGGTGATAGGCCTCCTGACAAAGTTTAATCAGTTTGCATCAGGAAAAATTTTGACGTGTTCATTTGTCCCTTCCATGGTAAAGAAAAAAGGTGACAGGAATGGTGCTGCAGAAGCTTGAGTTCCCGTTTAGTTTCTTCTTATGGAGAATTAGATTTGGGAATACGTAGAACTTTTCTCTGGAATATAGGTAGTCCTCGCTTAACAACTACAATAGGGACTGGCAAATTGGTCATTAAGTGGAGCAGTCATTAAGTGAGTCATATGACCCAATTTAATGACCTTTTCACGATGGTGGTTAAGCAAATCGTGCAGTCGTTAAGTGTGTCAGGTTCAGCCTGCACCACACGCCTAGGAACTTGCCCAGCCGCACTTTAGTCAATTTCACCGCTCGAGCGCTAGCGCAGAAAGAGGAAATGCGAAACCGCAAGCTAATGAATGGGCCACCTGGCGCCACTTCACTAATCTGGAGCGGATGCGTTGTGTTGAGGAAGAGATCAGCGCGCGAGGGGATGCTCCCGGCTGGGCGCGCGACAGAAGCCCCAACGAAGGCAACGACCACGCCACAGGCAACAACAATCAAAGAAACAAGAGAACTGGGCTGAACCTGCCATTCCAGTAGAAGCGGAGGATTACAGGGGGCAATCTGCAATCTAATTTGTAATATGTAACCTAGCAACGGGGCCCACAGGGGGATTGAGACAACTATAAAGGAGTAATGTAAATGTACCAAGCCAGTCCTGGCTTTGCTTGTGACTGCTACCTTACGCATGAGTAAACCTCTTTTGTGAACCACCGTGTCACAAAGTGAACCACGTGATCGTTAAATGAATCCAGCTTCCCCAATGGACATTTTTGCCTGAATTCACTTAACCATGTGATTTGCTTAACAGTCATAAAAAGGTCGCAAATCACGATCATGTGACTGGGGGGGTTGTGATAGTTGGTGACAGTTGTAAGTGCGAATACAGGCTGTAAAGTACTTTCTGTGAGACTCGTAAGTTTGAACCATCATTAAATGAATGGTCATTAAATGAGGGCTACCTGTAGATGACATAAAAAGTTTACAGGAGCATAAGGCCTCATTAGTGATTAGTGTCTTAATCTCTATTCTTGGCTTTTTTTATTTTACTCAAGGCATCTGCAGTAGATGAAATGAGAAGCAGCAGTTTAACTTGTTAACAGGATTCCAAAAGCTTAAATGCACTTACCCACAGAAGTAAGCGTTCAGGCTTTACATACTCTTCTGTAAGCCTTGCCAACCTCTTCAGCTCATTGTAGGGATTTCCGTGGTTTCGTTAATTCTTTGTGCCAGGTTGTAATAAGTATACAGTATAATCATGAATACCGAAATGCTAATATTGCGGAGAATGTAGTATCTTGCTACCATGTCTGCATGTTAAACATGACAGCATAGAGATATAGTGTCTTGGCCTCTCTTATTCTCAATTCAGTATTTTATTGTTTACATACCAGTTGATTCCCCACTCTCACTAGAATCTCTGCTGCTCTTTAGAATTTAAGTCCGGAAAATCCGGAAGCTCTAATTATAGTAGTGCAAAACAAATGGAAATCCTGGAATTGTGTATCCTCTGTGCACACATGCACGGTGTATTGGAAACCAGTTAGAGTAATACTTAACAGTAATAAGCGAGCCAGACATCTTTACCTCTTGTGACTTCTCACTTGAGGGTTAGTACATGTTATGTCCTGACATACATTTGACCTTCTATAGCTCTGTACTAACCCTGGCTTACAGCAGAGAGATGGAACAGTTTCTCTAAAATGGTTGTCTCCATTCTTCTAAGCAGAAACTGCATGCTGCTGGCCTCTTTCCCTGCACACTCCTACCATCTGTTTCTAGCCTTATCATATTTTCTGGCACTAGATATGAAAGCTAGTGCCTTGCTACCAAGCGAACTGCCGTCTCCTAATTCTTCACAATCCTGTTAATGATCCAGTGCTATTCATGAACGATTGCTAGAGATGTTGTAAGCCAAATCTCTATATTGAGATAACATCTATTTCAGATCGTATAGAAAGTTCTCTGGCTACTACTTTTGTAGATATTTGAAGTTCTGTACAAGGGTTCTAACACCATTGGCTGAGGAACAGTGCTCTCTGAAAGGGCCATAGGAAGTAGACGAGATGATGTGTCCCCATTTGATTTTCTAAAATATGTATATGCTGGTGTTCTCTATTTCAGTTATTCGTGAATTTTGTTTAGGGTTTCCATGGTGTTAAATTGTTTCACGACTGACATATTTGCCCAGTGAAATCTAACTTTATGTTTGAGATATAGCATATATATTGCATATAGCTTAATTTGTGAATTCCTCAGTTGCAGAAACTAAAGTCTTTCCCCCAAGGAATTAAGATGCAACATGGCTTTTGATGTGATTGTTAAACTGAAGGAAAAACTGCATCAACAGGATCAGACCTGGCTAATTCTTTGCAGTTTTTCAATGTCTTAATAAATGTATGTTTATTGTACAAATGTGTATCTGTAAAAAAACGATAATAAATCTTCAAGAGTCTATAGGGCCTTAATAAATTAAGTATGAGATTTTCTGAACTGGGCCTTTCTTATAAGATCATTAGTATTTAAAAATGATTTGACAAACATCAGAGTTATTTATTTAATTCATTTAATTTATTTATTTAGACAGACCTTATATGATCTATTTGTAGGATATATCCAGCTATTACTTTATATGTGAAATAATATTTTAGGGAGTCAGTGTTTTATACGGTAAAGTCCGGAGTGAAACCAGGGGACTTCTGTTAAGATGGCAACATGAGAAGTTGAACCTTACAATAGGTCCTACTGAGATTAAACTTCAATTTTATATTGTTACTATTCTGGCCAATTTTGTGTCAAAGAAAGTGATTTATGGCTATGTCAGTAAGAGAAGAGAGTGGATGTAACTCGACCTCAGAAGATAACATTGTCATTGCAGTAAATACTATGGTACTTAGGGAGACCCATGTTGACCCTGGGGTTGATAGGGTGGCCTTGCCCAATTAGTCCTCTCCTGGTTGATAGGAATGTAATAGTTTCACAGAGTTGTGAATTTAAATTGAGCAATAACTTTATGTACAACATCTTGAACTCATTAGAAAAAAGGTAGGGTATAAAGGTAAGAAATAAAGAACATTTTAAAGAAAAGTATTTATTGCAGCTCATGAAATTCTTCATCAATTTATAACAGTTTCAATATATATCTTGGAGTTAGATTTTTTTCCCTTTTCCTCCAAGTTAATTTTTTTAAAAAATAAATAAAACAATTCTTTATGTTCACATAAAGCATAAATGCAAGGCTGTATGTAAATATTGAATTTCTCTGCAATTTATAGTCCCAGGACTTTTTCTCATCTTAATTAAAAATTGGAACCCATTTTAATCTCTTTATTTGCTGTCATAATCCAATCTACTTGGTTCAGTAGTCTTTTTAACTCTACCATACCATTTTTTTTTCAAGGAATTCTGCTTTGATTTTTCATTTACAAAATCCTTTGTTGAGCAAACTCCTTAATTAAACACATGGAAACCATTTTAGTTATAGTATTGAAGCAATGCTACTGAAATCTAAACAATCTTAAGAAAACAATGAAGATGGCTTTGAAACTACTGTACTCGGTTAATTGCTTCACAGATAGGTTGTTCTCACTTAGGTGGATTGAGCACAGCAGTGTTTACCGTAGTGTTTCTCAACCTTAGCAACTTTAAGATGAGTGGACTTCCACTCCCAGCATTCCCCAGCCAGCCATGCTGGCTGGGGAATGCTGGGAGTGGAAGTCCACTCATCTTAAAGTTGCCAAGGTTGAGAAATACTGGTTTACAGCAACAAACCTGCTGTTTGTTCCCAAAATGTGGGAGACTTAAGACAAGCATTCAGGTTGCATTAGGCAACAGGGAAGTGACTGGCAGACACCCGCTCCCCCCCCCCACAATAACATACGGTACGTGCACCAGATGAGCTGCTTTTAATTTACTGGCACTTTGCACCTACCATATTTCATTTGTTGAAGTGGAAGCTTGGAAGGCATTGTCGGTTTTTCATTTGGTCTTTCAAGCTGTTTCGCAAAAGAAATTGGAATTGCTAAAGTTCCTCACCTCTTGCTGTCTGCAACCTCAATTCAGAGAAATACATGTAGCCGGGTTTCAGTAGGGTTTTTATTTTTTATTTTCTCCTTTTGGAAAGAGGATACGGTAAATTGCTTTCGAAGACTCCAGTAGTTTTCAAAAAGTTACAAATGCAACATGAGGGGGGTGGGTCCTGGTCCCTTAATTACGAAACTTTTCTCAAAATCCAGGTATTGACAATAATGCAGTTTATCATTCTCCTTCTGCAATTAGTGAAACGTTTTTGGGTTGGTGAGCAGATCTTCTCAAGAAAGCATCGAGTGATTGTGTTAATACTCGGCTGCTTAAACAGATTGCAAAAAGCTGATCTGCAGAAGACTATTGAAATATATAATAGTATTATGCTCATCATAGATGCAAGGTGAGCAAAAAAGAATAATTTAGAAGCAAAGAGCCAAAGGGTTTGTTCTGTGCATAAATGTAACTGTTGTGGGGGTAAGCTGGGAGTGATCATTTAGATTGAGCCAGAGTGAGCGTGGAAGAGGCTGACAGTTTTTTTGCTTAGTTTTTCATTTGCATATGTTCTGCTACGGAATAGGTTTGCAGGATAGGGATTTCTCCAGAGATTATTAACTGAAAAGCTGCTTCTGACTGTATACTTCTTTTTCTAAATGGAACTTGGCAGCAGTTTTAGGGCCTTAAACCCTTGGAAGTTGGGTATGTTAGGCTCTGTTCAGCACAAAGAAATGGAAATTTTGAATGCATATGTAACCAGTATGTTACGGTGTAAAATTTTCCAAGGTATTATATGCAAGCTGAAATGTACATTGTTCAGATTGCAAGCAGACAAAATTGTATGTGGTTGGGAGTGGGGGGATATGAAGACTCTCAGATAGATTTGAGGGTGTAGGAAACTTAAATCTAAAATTTTTAGCAATGAAAATATCCATGTAAGGATCTAAAGGAATGCTGTAGGCTGATGGTGAGGTTTGCATAGAATGCCTGCATTAGTTCCTTTTGCTATTTTCAATGAGTCTTTGTTCTTTCTTTCTTTCTTTCTTTCTTTCTTTCTTTCTTTCTTTCTTTCTTCTTTCTTCTTTCTTCTTTCTTCTTTCTTCTACAATAGTTTCATTTCATCTGCAGTCCCCAATCGTGTTTACTTCAGATCTTTTTAAGTTTGTTGTTTTTTGCTGGCTTACTATTTCACTGCAGTAGCTGGAAGAGCATATATAGGACTTGTAAAGAGAGTTTAATCAATTTGTATGGTGGTTTGATTACAGCCTTCTTGGCTCCAGATTATTTAGGATGGCTAGCTTGAAAATTATACCAATTTAGGTTGCCGTTTGTATAGTGGTTAAATTTTCACATGAGCAATACGTGAACTGGGTTCCATTCCAAAGTAGTTTTTAAATTGTATTTTTTTTTAATTGGTCTTGTCATTCAGTAGATTGACCAAAGGCCATGATTTAAAAATAGAACATTTCTCTGATATTATGAATGAATTGAACTTTGAGTATAGCATGCAATTACGAAAATGAGCTTCTGTGATGTGTGACACATCAAAAGTTTTAGGAGCAATACTAGCAAACGTGTTCATGCACTTCCCGTTTTCCTCTTCTCTGATGACCACAAGAGGAGATTAAAAAAACTTCTGTTTCTGCTTTTTGAATGATCACAGTACAGAATGATGACTGAACCCTAAATCATCATTAATGTTAATGATGGTTCATTGAAACATGACAGATTTACAACCCATGATTTGAAACTGGTTTGTTGCAGTAAATTGGTGTGCTAGGTTTACATGAAACAAGGGGAAGGCAGAAAAAGGAGGCTCGCTGACTTAATTTTCATCTTGCTAAACAAGGATTATCATGATGTTCAAACCAGGTGTTAAAGCTGTTTTAATTTGCTCATAGGATATGTGAGGGAAAAGTAAAATTAATACCTGTCTTTAACAATTACATATCGTCCTTTATTTCTTTTTTCCCTATATGGCCTGTAAGCAGAATGAGAGAGGAATGCCTGTATTTTTGGGTAAGATGGGTTCTCCATTGAGGGAGTTTCTTGATTGCAGACAAGCAGAAATGCAGCCCTGTCGATGAAGCCTAGAAGAGGAACCCTGTGTGTGTGTGTGTGTGTGTGTGTGTGTGTGTGTGTGAGAGAGAGAGAGAGAGAGGCACACCCCCACCCCCATAGGGAAGAAATTGCACTGTTACGAGTCTCGAAATGACACGGTTTGCCACGGACTGCGAGAGGGGGATGGGGGGGAAAGATCTTTATAAAAAGAACGCAAACGCCTAACTGCGGCTTTTATGTGAATAATGGAGCCTTCGTGTTTTTATAACCCTACCATAAACTCGATCCTGCATTAAAAAGCAATCAGAGTTCTTTCTCTGTCCAGCTCCGATTATCTTGGTGTACGAGTGGAGAGACGCATTGTACCTTTCAAGCGTCTCCAACTGCCGGAGCCTATTTTTATTTGTCAAGCTGGGACTCGCCTGGCCCCACTCCAGATGTGCCTCACAAGATTTGGTGCTGATGATCTATTTATAGAACTGTGGTTCCATTGTCATGGCAACCGTGCTAGAGGCCAAGGCGGCTGGGAGCTATTTCTGGACTGGTGCTGTAATGTAAAACGCATTGGGAAAGTTGGTGCATCTTCTAAGCCAGACTAACTTTAGTCAGGCTGAAAGAGAAAAAAAGAAAGACATCTACAGCTTCTTTAAATAGACTTTCCTTTTCTCTTCTTGCCTCCTTCTGTCCGTTTCTTTCTTCTTGCTTGTGCCCCAAAGCGCAGGTTGGGTTGTTTTTCCAGGGCCCCGGTTGAACGTTGCATTTTTAACCCTGCATGGAAGAAAAGAGTAACAATGCAAAACCAGGGTTCCCCCACCCCATCTTACTTCTTTCCTCCCCACCCTGACCTCAGTCCCCAACTACAGTACATGACAAAAGGGCAAACTTCATATTCAGTAGCTTAATTTTTTCCCCCCTAACATGTACTTTGTGCATTCCTTAAGGAGTTACAAAACAATTAAGAAAAGTTGGTTTCAAATAAATAGAGGATCGTACTTCACTGTTTTCTTGTTATTTGCTTGAAATTTTGAGCAGTAGTGCCTCTCTGCCTCCAAGTGGCTGGAATGCTATCCCAGGATCCTGTAATTAAAGCCAATTCATTTGTGAAAGCTACTTTTTTTAAAATACTGTGCCCACATTTGCCGCTGTTCCTGCAAGTCCCACACTTCTTTTTCATCTATGTAAGTTTGAATAGTTATATAATTTTGATCTACTACATGTTTAAACGGCATCCAGAACGCACTTTAGATTTTACTCCCAAGCTGCAAGTAAATCAATTTTTAAAATAAAATATAAAAGAGCTAGAATTTATAATAGTTTCAGCTGAAAATTATGACTTTATTTTCTTGACTATTAGATTTTTGGCTTGCATTGAACAAATATTATAATAGAAGAATATTTTAATACTGCCACAGTGAGTTTCAAAACTGGTGTGTAATGTCTCCTTCCGTGTGCCAGTTTATTAAGAAGCAAAAGAAAGTGATTCATCTCCAAACTCTAAATATAGAGGATAATTTTAGCTAGTTACAATGATTTATTATAAGCTTCATTTGTGGTTTTTTAAGAGTTGGGCAGCTATTTCAGTTTAACAGTGTATTCCCATCTTTCTAAATATTTTAAACTGTGTGAATATTTTTTGAGAGTGCTGGTGTCACGCAGTGTCTAGGACTCTCAGCTGGGAAATCTCCTGTTCAAATAATCACCTCCAGCTCAAAGTATGCGGCAGATCACTTTGCACTCAGCTTTAGCCATCCTGCCGGTACATTGCAATATAAGATAAATGTGTGCCCTTACCTCACAGGGCTGTGCATGAATTGTTGAGATAATATGTTAGTGTCTTTGGAACATGGGGTCAGAAAAGCAAAGCTGCAACCATTTGATCCTTAGTCATTGACAGTCATTTGGTTTCATTTTAAGAATCTGAGATTTGCCATGGGCGAGGCGAATGCTTTTGGATGTATGGACGTTATGTCCACGCTACCTAAAATTTATATTTTAAAATCTTTTTAGTCTCTGCACAGCTTTTCCATCTTACTGAGGCGAAACAAGCTTATTTTGGACAAGTTTCAACTGAAGTTTTTAAAGTGGTGTTACTTTTTTTAAGTTAGCTCTTCTGTTGTTTTTTTTTTATATACATAGAAAGACAACAACTTTGCTCCCACACATTCTGTGACAATTAAATATCAGTATGTCTGGATATTAGGGCCTGAAAATAGAAACTTGAGAAGAAATTTTAAATGTTACGCTTTTGCAGACTTGGTGACACCAACACTCCACACGCCTTGCAAAAATGGCAGGCTTTGCCTCGTCTTTGGTGTGCAGGCCTTCATCTTCAAAATTGGCCATGGGGGGTGGAATAAGAATATTGGGTAAAAAGTTAGCCACAGAAAATGGCACGTTGTCAAACATCTGCAAATCAATTGAGTATGTTCAAAAACAGTGACATAGAAAAAAATGCAGGAAGATTAAAAGGTGGTCATTAAGTATGTTTAACCTTGGGAAAAAAAGATTGAGAAGAGATTTGATAGCATTCTTCAAATACAGAAAAAGACTAACTTAGAAGAATATGAAGAATTGTTCTCTATTATTCCAGAGTGCAGGATTTGCAAAGATGCCTTTAAAGTTTAGGAAGATAGCTTTTTGTTTTAGAAAAAAAACTTTTCTAACAGAGCAGTCGAACAGGAGAACCAGTGTCCCCAAACAACTGGTGGAACTTCCCTGGAGGAGTTAAGTGGAGGCTGGATTTGTTTCCAGAGAATTTTAGTTTTACTTTCTGACTAATCAGCAGTAGGACTCCAGGCTCTTTCCAGCTCTGGATTCCAGGAATTACCATTTTGTCTGCATTCATATAACAAATATCAGCAGAAATCAAACTAGTGTTTTTTTTTAATCTCCGTGAATGTTGTCTGATAAGATATATTCTTCTAGAACAAAAGGAGTTTCATGCAGATACTGAGAAATGTTACGAACCTGTTATTCTTTTGCTAGGGCACAAATTTTAAAATCTGAAATGACTTTGTCGAAAGGATTGGCAAATTTTCTGGTTTGTTTGTCATTCTTTTTTCTGGGAAAGTACATTAACGTTAAAATGGGGCTTGTGTTTTTCCTCATATTTCCAGCATTGGAAAAAAATATAGGCTAATGGCAAGAGAGTTGAAAGTTTTTGAAACTTTTATTTTTTTCTTTCTCATGTGGACGTGGATGAATCTTCCTCCTAGTAATCCAAATATTAATATTCTATTGCAATTTTTTCTAGTATAATAGCATTGTTCAGTTAGGATTCAAAAGCACAACATATAAATGAAAACAGTCACTGCTAAAGAAACCCAGCAGATTTTATTGTTTCAAAGTTGGAATGTTGGTGCAGAAGTCTACAGTAGTTCTATACTCTAAATTTAACATATTTTAAAATATTTCCAGGTCTCCTCTAAATAGTCCCCTTCTACTTTTTTTTTTTTTCCATCCAAGATGAAAAGATGATCTTTGAGATTGGGGAAGGCAATCACCTGAAAGATAATAGGCCGCAAAATTTAGTTTGGATCGTAATCTGATGGAAAGTGTGAAAGAGGAATTTAGCTAGGTGATTTAATTCTTGGCTGTTGTAAAACGACATGCAAAACTTCACCAAGATCAAAGCAGTTGCTCTAAAAACCGAAAGATGTATTTTGCTGACTTAACTCTCCTTTCCCTCAGCATTGTATGCAAAAAGCTTCTATATTAGGGAGTTGATGGTCAAAGACAGGATTGGTTTTTTAACCCTGCATAATCAAGGGGTACACTGGCATTTTTCCTCAGATTTTGCCCAAGATAATTTGACAATGTTGAGGGGTCCTAATCATCTTAGAACGGATTGCAATAATGCTGTAAAAGGGTTTTTGACGGGGAGGGGGAGAGGCACAAACATGTTAAAACGTATACTTTCTACAATTTGAGAAGGGCGCTTCAGCCCGCTATGTTGTATGTCAGTAGATGTTCTTTGGAAACCTTTCTTTCCTTTTGTACATTGGGACATTGTTCTTCTATCCCACTGTTCCCCACCTCTGCCTCCCCCCCCCCACAATTCAGCCTCTATTGTTTAAGCACGGTTTGATATTTACAACCTGCACTTCCTTCTCCCCAGACCTTTTTAAAGAGAAAATACAGTATTGTTGTTTGAAAGATAGTGGTCTTCCTTGGTAACTATCCACAGGGAAAATTTGTTCTCTGAAAGTTTAACTTCTAAATGCAGGAAGGTTTAAATGCTGGGACTTGTTTTTTGGGAGAGAAGGAATGTTTATGGCATTCAGACTTGTTTTACCTAGCGTGCATGTAGCATTGAAGACCACATCCAGCAGTGTGCTCTGCTGTTGCCTGGCCTGAGTAGCTGGTGTTTTTCAAGGAAATCACAAGCCTAAAAATAGTCTGCATAAACAACTGCAGAACAGTTTTGCCTGGGTTTTTTTTTTTTACTACTTCGCTATTTGGAAATTTCTTGTTCGTTCTCTAACTGTGCCAGTATATCTGAACCCATTGGCATGAGTAGCAAAGTAACAGCAGTGTTTCTAGGTGATTGCTAGAAATAAATATTGAATACGCAGTCCTGTGAAAAAGGAGACCAATGGTAATTGTTCTGTTTGAATTAGGCGCCGCTTCTGGTGCCCATCTCCTCCTGCTGAAATGCATGAGTCAAGCACATCCATTCAAAGTCCATAATTGCCACATTTTAGCACAGTTTATTGCTATTTGCTGGTTTTGCTTCTCTACTTAAAAATTAACAGCCTGGCTACTCCAGAAGTATTTGTCAATTGATTTGATTGATATGTGCCATCAAGTCTTTTTCAACTCCTAGCAACCACATAGATACATTTTCACCTTGACAACCTATCCCTAACCTGGTCTTTCAGGTCTTCCAATGATGCACTCATCACCACTATAACCAAGTCTACTGCTGCTGGTTGTCCTCTTCTTTTTCCTTCTACCTTTCCCAACATTAGAGCCTTTTCCAGAGAACTAGGTCTTCACATAATGTGTCCAAAGTAGGATAATTTGAGCCTGGTCATTTGTGCCCCAAGTGAGAACTCAAGGGAGGGTTGATTTGTTCATTGATCCATTTGTTTGTTTTCTTGGCTGTCCACGGTATTCTCAGGTTCTTCTCCAACACTAAAATTCAAAAGTGTTAGTGCTCTTCCTATCCTGCTCCTTCAAAAGTCAACTTTCACTTCTATCTAGTGTCACAGAAAATACCATTGTTTGCAATATTCTGATCTTTGTAGGTAGTCACGTAATGACATTTGAGGACTACTTTTAATTTGGACTGCTAGTTCATTTGTGTGGTGCTATCCAACTATCACCCACAGAAATCCTTTTAGAATTGCAAGGATTCTAAAGGAAAGTTGCCCTTGAGTCAAGTGTGATTCTGGTTGACTGTAGGGGCATCTGGATGATGATTTGCGTGCAACAATGTGGAAGTGTCTTGCTTTCTTCTATTGCCTTCATGAGTTCTATTACTTCCGAGTATAGACTTCAGCTCTGGGATTTCTTGGTGTCCTCTCATCCAAGCACTATCCAGGTCCAACCCTTCTCTGATTTTTTGAGATCACCAAAAGTTGGCTAGTTGCTGCCACCTGCTGTTACATCCATGCTTGCTTGCTTGCTTTCCGTCTTACTAATAATAAGAGTAACAACAACTAATAGCTGTAGATTAGCAAGTAGATTGAAACATATTGCAGAATCAGAAAAAGGATACAGTCCCCCTGCCCCCCCCCCAAATTTGGCATGATTTTCTAGGCCATGAAAATCAGGAATTTCAGGAATAAAGATGTTGGCACAAATTGATGATCAAAATTCTTGCTGATGATCTGGTGGGCTTGTAAATATGAAGGAATAGTCATGTAGTAATTCCAGAAATCAAAAAGTATTATTTTGAGACTATGGTAGCAACCTTATATAACTTACACATAAGAGGAAGCTTTGCAGAATTCCCTAAGACTTGCTTCTGAAAAAGCAGGCATAATATTGTCCTGTGGAATTACAATCTAAACAAAATTTTAGAAATAACCCCTATATGATTCCTGTAGTATTATAGTTGAACTCAGTTGAGTGATTGGTCATTGTACTGTTATAAATATTTTTGTTAATATTCTCACAAATATATATTGTTAAGATTTTATATATCAACAAGTTACCCCTATTTTTCTTCTTTTACCATATAAGTCCAGATAGATGGATGGAAGTATAGACAGAAAGACAAATACAAGATTGATTGGTTCCATACCTATGTGCTTTATGTACAAATATGATTAAAATTAAGGGAAGAAAAAAAAGATATATAATAAATCTAAGTCAGGAATCAGCAGGCACCATCACATAATTTTGCACTATGATTTGTGTGTCAGCATCTTCCAAAATTAAAAATTCGATGATTTTGAGAGATGTTGGCCATTTAACTTTTTTTTTTTTTTGGGGCCAGGAGGCACCATCCATACAGATTGCGGCCAACCCCCATCTGCTGTTCCCATAATTCACACAATTGTTATATCCCTTGTGACAACATCCAGATATCATCCAGGCGATGTACAGCTCCAAGAAGGCACTCTGAAAACTTAATTTTTCCCTAGATGTCCTCTTACATCTGCCAATCTCTCTGAAGTTGCTATGTTAAGCTGTCTTTTGTCAGGGCCTCAAGGTTCAGGGAGGACTTGTAGCACCCGAGAACTGCACATAAACTAAAAATGCCCTCATTACTCATGTCTTCTGGCTACACATTTGAGTCTGGTCTGCTGGAGCCAAACCAAATATGGCATGGATCCTCAAAACGTATAAGAGGAGTCAAGAATGGTGTAATTCTGCTACAGATCAAAAGGAAGTGGGTGGCATTGCTGGATAGACCCACGTAGGGTTTCTTCTCATTTATATTTGTATTAATAAATAGGAAGTAGCCTGCAAGAAAGCAAACCTGAGCAATAAATTTATGGTATTTTGAGGCAATCTGCGGCTGAGAAAAATTACTATGATTAATGAAGAGTTCCACTGAGCTGACAGGATATTTATTTTTAACTGGATGCCATATGAAAAGAAATTACTTTATTCTTTTGCTGCAAATTACTCATGGTGTAAGTCCTGCATCTTGTCCACTTAGATTACTTATTCCCTCAGTTTTAAAATTGTGAGTATCTCCCCATCCCTATCAAATCAAGGTGACAAAGCATACATGTGAATACTCTGATTGTAGACACCTCATAATTGGCATAAATAATGGAATTATAATTATTATAATGTATTTTTGCTACACGGTATCCTCCCACAAATGCCACCCCCTTCAAGTTCCCAACTTCAAAAATTGTTAGTGTATGTGAAGATGTTTGGAAGAGTGGTCCTAGCTATTGATAGAAGTCTTCCTCTGGAGTGATTCAATACTGAATAAATAGAATAGAATCAATAGAATACACATGAACCAGGAGCATGATCCATCCAGCTTACCTTGCAGTACCCTTGAATGTTAGTTTCTATTGTTAGGTGATCCCTGTACTCTGAATATTGATTTCTCTGTTGAAAAGTTCAAGCTGTTTTTTCAGGCTTCTAATAATCAGAATGAGGACCAGTTTGAGGTAGTGTTTAATGCTATATTGATGCCCCTGTGGTTACAAGAGTAACCTTTTTTCCTTACTTATTTACAGTGGGTTAGAAACTGGGGGACTGTGAGTTCTAGTCTTGCCTTAGGCTTTTCAGTATGGTCTCTTTTTAACATTAACACACAAACTGTAGTTACATCCTTGTGCAAATTTATCAGTGAAAATCTTTTCTTCCCGTAGTTTCCTAGACAAGATTGACATAGTCAAGCAAAATGAATACACACCGTCTGACCAGGTGAGTAAAATGTCTTTGAGAAAACAAAGTTATATATCTTCAGAACATCTAGTCTGTCTGTTTTTGCCCCTTCCAAAACTGAAAGTAGCATTGAGTGAACAGTGACTGGAACAAAGTGATCAGACATACCACAGCTAACTTGCTTGATCACCAACACTCAGTAGTCTGTTCCAAGTCCCAATTCAAGTTGTGAGTTTTAAATTTTAAAACCCTAAACAATAGAACTATGCAGCATTTCAGATTCATTTCAAAAAGGTGCTTCAGAGCACAGAGGAATGCAGACTTCCCTCTGCAGCTCTTTAAAGCAGCTGAATCTTTATCCAGAATCATTTGTCCTCTGTGGCTGCCATTTGATCCTAAAAAAGAATTGTGCCTGGTTTAAAAAGTTGAAGGTTGGTTGGTTGGTTGAGTGCCATCAAATCGGCCTCTGCTCTTAGCAACCACGTAGGTAGACCCTATCCAGGGTGTTCTGTCCCCAACCTGGCCCTTAAGGTTTTCCAACAACACATCCATTACTGCTGTGCTTGAGTCTATCTACCTTCTGCCTATAATCTTTTTCTTCTCTTTCCTGCCATGTTTTCTAGCAGGTGGTATATTCATATCCCCACGCATTCTAGAATACATTTTAGAATCAAATCCAAAGTTTTATACCATCCTAAAATCATATCTTCTCTGTGTTCCATCCTACGTGTTCTCTTTGTCATCTGAGGCCCTGCTTTGCATTGCAGTACAGAATGCCCTTTTATGAGATTTCCCAAACTCAATTAGTTGTTTGCCTGGAGTGAGTCGTAACTAAAGATGGGTGTACATGGGGGGGGGGGGGAATGGCCCCAAGTCCTTTTCTCCCTAATCATTTGTGTATTTCTGAATATTCTCTTAAATAAAAGGATTACGATACGTACGAAATTGAGCTAAGTTTAGAAATGAACCTAATAAAGAAATGAATTAACACATGAAAAATAGAAAAGGTTATCCCAGTACTAGCAAATTTTCAGTTTTCAAAAGTCTGTGAATATGACAATATTAAAGAATCAGAAGACACTGCTGTTCTTCCTAGTGCTCCATACATAGGTAATGTGTATCCCAAGTCTTAGTGTTGTCACCTCTTTCCAGGTTGTCGGTGGATAAAAGGCAGAGTGCAGTGTTGATGATTTCTTCTGTTTTCAGCTTTAAATTTTTACCTGCTGGCTTTTTTCTAAAGAAGCAAAAATGAAGAAAAGCTACAATTCTTCAAATTTGGCTGCATTTGGATCCATTTGGGGGGAAAAAACATTCTAAAGTAAATTCAATCCGTAAATGAATAGCCATTATTCAAATATACTTTTCCATTTTATGGAATAAAATCTACTGTTATAAGCATATCAAATTATACACAATTAACTTTTATAAATAATAGATTTTTTTATCACTACAGGATATTTAAACATTAACTATTACATATATTTCATTTTTTTCCAAGATGACTTTTTCTGTTCAAATTTTTCAGAAGTTTTTAATCTCTAGTTGCAATCCAGTTAATCTGACATCAGAATGGGAGAAGATTTTAGAAATGTGCCTGAAATCTATATGGTTTCAAATTTTCCTTTATGCCTTCATTTTGGTTTTCTGAGCTTTAAGGGTTGCTGTTTTTATCAACTTATTGTTTTGTTTCTAAGATGTTGGTATATTTTGATGCTTTCTTAACTTCATAAATTTTGTTTTATTTATTTACTATGGTAAGCTGCTTTGTGTTGGTTGCTGGGGTGGAGGAGATGGAAGAAAAATTTGAATTTAAATTAAATGAGATAAAAAAAAATGAGAAACAAATTTTACATCACTGTACTCTTTTTACAAAGAACCTAAAATTGTTACTCACTTGTCCCATTATTCCCTAAGGCTTGTATTTTTTTTAAAAAAGAATGTTTTTAAGGGAAAAAACTCTATTATTGTCCCCCCCCCTTTTTTTTTAAAGGACCTTCTTAGATGCAGAGTTCTGACATCAGGAATATTTGAAACCAAATTTCAAGTGGACAAAGTAAATTTCCAGTAAGTATCTCTAAAGGTGGTGCTTAAATTGAGAGTGAGATAGTAGAAATGTGCAAAATATTCCATACCGAAGTTATCCAACTTCAGAAAGTCCCGTTTGCCTTGGAACAAGCCAATCCAAGCAGGGTTGTTTCCTGTATTTCAGGAAGTAGACATGGTTTATGGCCAGACAACATTTGGAATAACATGAAGTACTTCAGCATCCAGACAGTCTAATTTGGGAAATACATAACACCCTGTCCCACCCCCACCCCCAGTGTTTGTATTGACCTGTTTTGGAGGAAAACAAAATGTTCCAGAAGCATGTCACTGTGAAAATTTAATACAACTGTATCTCTGGTGTGGTGATTATAAGCTTTGTGCAATTCTATCCTATTTCATTTTTGATAGTCATCAAAGTTAGTTTTAGCTTTTTTGTAAGTTATAAAGTTTTCAAATTATACAAATAATATCCGGGGGGAAAAAGAAGACCCTACACCTGCGGAAAAAACAATGGGAAGGAAAAAAAAATACAATTTCAAATTCACAACTATGACAACTTGCACCTCAATTTTTAACTTGCAGAATTAGTTCTTGGGGGAGCACCTTCAATGAGCAGGCTGATAAGATCCTTGAAATGTTGTCAGTGCTAGTTTCTCATAATTCTAATGGCATTTTTGCAGCCTGCAGCTGTTGGTGGGCGGGTGTGTATCTAATAGTATTGCTTCTCTGGCTCAGCTACGCTGTTCTTAATCCCTCCCACTTTTATTTTTTTTCCAGTATGTTTGATGTTGGTGGGCAAAGAGATGAACGTCGAAAATGGATCCAGTGTTTCAATGGTAATATCGAAGATATGTTAAACCTTTGGTAGACAGTGAACATTTTCCATGCAATATAAACTGTATACAGGTAGTCCCTGGGTTAAGAACGCCCAGTTTAAGGATGACCCATAGTTAAGAACAGAGCCTATCATAGCAAAATTTGAGTTAAATACACAATGATTTGAGTTAAATACACAATACTCTTATACAGTATAATACAATACTGTTCTGACTTACATACAAATTCGACTTAAGGACAGACCTCGGGAACAGAACTTGTTCTTAAACTGGGGACTACCTGTATTATATTAATGTGTAAGATCCAGATCTCCAATTACCTGAATACCAGATATCCACTAGTTGGCATTTGGCATTCTGGCGGGTTGTCTCCATACCAGCTCAACTCTTCAACTCACATGCAAGCCTCCACTTTGTTTTCTAATGCATTGTTCCTTCTTTTCAGCATATAGCTTTCTTTACTGTTTTGCTTCCATCTCATGGGATTGATAGTTATAAAAGAGGAACGAACGTTAATTAATGTCACATATAATACCATATATTACATGCATATATACATACATATAATGATTGCACGTTTTATTCCTTTCTATTGACCTATGTATCCTACAAAATACCTCTTTTTCCTCCAGTCTCATTACAGCTGCATTTTAGCTGGCTTTTCTTCCTTCCTTTCCTCCCTCCCTCCTCCCTATCTTTCTTTTGTTCTTCTGAACTTATTCTTGTCTAACTGATTTACTCACATATGTACTGTTCTCCTTTTCCCTACGTTGTTCTTTCTCATTTTCTGTCTGTTTCTCTTTGTGGAGCAGAATAAAAGAAGAATAAAGTCAAAGGAAAGGTTATTGATTAAGGATGTTTTCCTTCATTTTTGTTTTTTAGATGTAACTGCTATAATATTTGTGGTAGCCAGCAGTAGCTATAATATGGTTATACGAGAAGACAATCAGACCAACCGGCTTCAAGAAGCATTAAACCTTTTCAAGAGTATCTGGAACAACAGGTCTGTCCCTTCAGTTTTGACCAGTTATGTCCTTCATAATGCTAGTTTATGTTTATTGCTGACTAACTGTATTGTGTAAGACACCTAAACAGTGCTAATATAAACTCTAAGAGAATTTACATTATCTCAATGAAACAATGAATGTAGTGTCTAGAATATTTTGTTTTATGTTCCTTTATACCTTGCTTGTTTTATTGCCGTTCACAATATATTGGCCTCTTTCTTTAGGTGGCTACGGACCATTTCAGTTATTCTTTTCCTGAACAAACAAGATTTGCTAGCAGAGAAAGTTTTGGCAGGCAAATCAAAAATTGAAGATTACTTTCCAGAATTTGCTCGTTACACCACACCAGAAGATGGTAAGAAAGTTGACGTTTAGTGCAGCTCCATTTTGAAAAGCTGCTTTGCTTTGTTAACATAGGAAAAAAGTGAGAGAAAGAAAGAAGGAATTAATTTTTTCCTGTCTAATCTTTATGTGATAAAGATGGGCTCATTTTTATGTACAATTGTTTAGGACTTTTTTACTCTCTTTTTGTGATCACCAGTTGTCATTTTATTATGTTTGAAGCTTGCAGTGTGAATCAGACAAATGCTTGACCTAAAATGGAATAGTGTCAGTGACAGGCTTCTATTTAAAACTATTTAGGTTCCATTTTTTTCAGAGTAGACAATGAAGGGCCTTCCAACTATCATTAATCAACATTACCTGAAAACCAGGTTCTTTCCTCTCTGAAACAGGGCAGAGTTATGAACCAAGAGGATTCCTTCTGTTAACAGAAAATCTCTTCTAAAATTTGTGGAACAGCTTTGCACGAGAAAAACAATCCCCAATCCAGTGAGATCCTTTTCTTTTCATACTCTTTGCAGTAACGTTTTATGGTCCTGTGTGGTTTCTTGACTAGTTCATTTTTTGAAGTGATTATTCACTATGTTTCCCTTCCTATAATGCAAGAGTGCAGAACTCTGCGAGCAGATCACATGCAGCCTCAGCATTTAAATTGCAGGTCCACAGTGCCCCAGATCAGATGTCCAAAATTCAGTGGCAAACAGTTAAGGCATCTACTAATTTTCAGGCCTATCCTCACTGATGCTTCATCCTACATGTCTTTAGATAAGAAAATACATAGGAGAAATAGTTTAAAATAATATATTTCTTCTTGTTGTTTGAGTTTATGAATCAAGTCTTTATCTGAAATATTTTAATTAATTTTAAATGCACAAGTCTGAGAGAGATTTATGGTTGAAGTAGTGTATCTTGTGTTGGTGTTTTGTTAAAACCATTTGATTGCAATAATAATAATAATGAAAATGCAGTTTCCAGCTGATCTATCCCTCTAATTAGGCAACCCTTCATACAGTGTGATTCTATGCTTAAAGAAGTAATTTGCAATGCTTGTGCTTTTTCATGGAATGGCACTGAAATATTTTCTCTATTCCCTGCTGTGAATCCAAACAAAAGTAATTCCTATTGTAAGATAACATTTTTGTTGTTGTTGTTTTTACTTTTTTAAAATGAGCAGCAACACCAGAACCTGGCGAGGATCCTAGAGTTACAAGGGCCAAGTATTTTATTAGAGATGAATTTCTTGTAAGTATGCTTTCTTTGCTGTTTCTGTTTTTATCAAACTTGACCTTGCTACTGCTGCTTTTATAGTCAGCTAATTTCAACATTTAGAACCATTTAACTTTTTTGTTTGAGAAATGTCTCAGTAACTGCGCAAAGCAGACTGCCATTTGAGAAATATTGATGTCCATTTCTAGGATAATGTGATTGGAGTGACAGAGTGTCTTAACTTGTGGCACTATAGGTAGTCCTCGCTTACTAACTACAATTGGGACCGGCAACTCTGGTGCTAAGCACCGCAGTCGCTAAGTGAAAAATCATGTGATTGTGTCGGACTTACAACATCACTTCTGCTTCCGTCGTTAAGCAAGACATCACGTGACTGCAACTTGCAATTTCACTACCACATTCTCCAGTAATTCTGCTTGTTGGAAGCCAGTTGTGAAGCTCGCAAATGGCGATCACGTGACTGTGGGATGCTGTGACGGCTGTAAATGTGAGGACTGGTCACAACGCTGTTTTTTTCCCCCAACGATTGTAACTTCGGACAGTCACTAAATGAGGTAGTCAGTAAGCGAGGACTACCTATACTGTCTTTTGGCTTCTGTCATCCCATCACAGTTCATGGAATTCGGCAGTGCTTCAGAGCATTGAACCACCGCCTTAACAATATTGTTTTTTATCTTTTTTTTAATCATAGATACAGAAGAGTATGGATTTGAACAAGTGTATTTTGTATCTACCCAGTTACCAGCATTTAGCCAACAAAATCACATATTTTTAAACCAAATTCTCAGTCCAACTTTTGTAATAACAATAACTTCTTGGCCCATTTTTCCAGAGCATTTCTATTTAATCTGTATTTGGCTGGGCATTTCAGATTCTTAGAACTTTGGGAAGGAGTATAGGGAAGAAAAAGTGGAAGATAAGCTGGGAAAACTTTTTACCCTGTCTTGCAAGCCCATGACATGGCCTTTCTGTCTGCTGCTCTTCCAGAGAATCAGCACAGCCAGTGGAGATGGAAGACATTACTGCTACCCTCACTTCACATGCGCCGTAGATACAGAAAACATTCGGAGGGTTTTCAATGACTGTCGGGACATTATTCAAAGGATGCATCTTCGTCAGTATGAGCTGTTGTGATGGAGCGCACTTTTTCCTCTGTTTTGGACTCCTTGTTCCTTATTAAAAAGAAAAAAAAACCTGGCCCACATAGGGTGGAAGAGAACTATTGCAGTCTCTCTCTGATTTGCATCCCTCAGTCTTTTTTCCTTGCTGGACAAATAGCAGCGTTTCTGAGCTGTCTTGTTTCACTCCCTTGGAACAGTCTGAAATAGTCCATGAAATGTAAAAGGCTATTTCTGCGGTCAGGGTGAGGGTTTCTCTTAACACAGTCATTAACGAAACAAAGTCCAAACATGCAGACAAAAGAATAACGCCCTAAGGGTGAAGCACCTGAGAGGATTTGGGATTTAAATTAAATATTAAAAACAAAACAAAAAAAAATAGGAGGGAGAACTTTAGATAATCATTACTGTTGTGGGCGTGATCATATATCCCATGATTTCAACTGTGTATCCATTCACTGCATCCAACTAGAGAAGGTGCCAAGTTGAAAGGGCAGCAGCTTCAGTTTGGTTCTTTGCCTCTGAATGTGACTTTGAGTGGAAATACTGACATTTCTACGGCAAACCTAGACAGTAGAAAACCAACTGCTGCCTTCAGAAAGGTGTTGCTGAACCATGGCGGTCCTAACTAACCAGGGACGGTGCAAAATGAACTGCATTATAGCCTGTGATTGCAGAAAGATTTAACCACACACTGTTTTCAGTTTGTCCACTGATGATCCTATCTGTGATTCATATATATGTGTGTATATGAATATATATATATATATAACTATATATATATAACTATATATATATATATATATATATATATATATATATATATATGACTATAGTCCTCACAGTCTTTCCCTGTTCCCCTGGCTATCCCTTCTTCTATTTCCTCTTGTCCTCCCTCCATGCCTCTTTTTTTCCCCCGTTTTTATTTTACTGCTGGATTATTATTCTTGTACAGACTGTAAAATGTATTATTTTGTACAACTTTATTGAAAAAAAATAACTTGTAGAAGATCTTTGTGCCTTGATTATGGCTGTACCTGTGCAATGAGCTAAGATGTAAGTATGTTTGATTGCGCTCTACAGCTTTGTCAACCCTATCAGTAGCATTCGCTCGAGGTAGGGAAAATTTATCTGTAGTTTAGGGTTTGTTTTTTTTTTTCCTGGTTTATAAAAGGAGGAAAAAATACTGTTTAGTATATTAAAAAAAAGTACAAATCGTGCAAACTTAACCACTTTAAAAGTGAGTTCTACAACGAGTGAGCAGATGTTTCAGCATCATGCTTTTTAATTTTTAGCTTTAATTCATTTAAATCTCTATCCAAATGCAAAACATGGCTTGTTTCTACATAAACCAAATTTTGCTACGAATTATCAATGTTAGTCTTTGTCATTCATAGTATTTTTTTTGTGCAAAAAGATAAAAAACAGAACAAAAAAAGCTAATATTAATGGCACTGCACAGGCCTAGTGGCTGTCTTTATGCTGGGTCAGATACTTTCCACCCAACGCTATTCCTCTACAGGCGCAATGATAAGATGTACCTTGCCCCTGGATTTGGTCACTGAATTTCAGTTTCAAATGACATTTTACTTCTCTTTTAATAAAGAGATAACTTAAAACATTGTTTTATATTAACTATATAAGTAGCTTAAAGTGGAGACGTGTGGATTTTTTTTCTTAAACTTGAATAATTTATGCAAATTATATGCTTAGGACAACATGTGGTACAGTAAAAAAAAAAAGCAAAAATCACTGTAGCAATAAGACAGCATGTAATTTTAGTAACTATTACACTGCTTTATATTTTATACTTAGGTGTTTTATGTCTTTGTGAGCATATTACTTTTTCATGTGTCTAAACCTACCTGTACAAATTTGTACAAAGTCTAAAATTACAGCTATAATAACACGTCTAGAACAGTGTTATCCTATTTTCCTCAAGCCCACTTCTTTGCCCCTGAAGTAGGGGAACATGGGTCTTAATACAGCGATTATTTTTTAAAATTGCCTTTTACACACACGCTTCTGTTTTCACAGGGCATCACTTTAGCTTCCTTTTCAGAAGCTAACTTGTGTCCAGGAATTTCTGCCAGTGGCAGGAGCCTTTGTGATATCCAAGAACTGTACTTCTTCTAGATTATCACATGGGCAATCAGATGATATTGAGAAAAAGTATTTCCCTATCCATTTTCATATTTAAAAAACACGAAATGGTGGTGATAATTCAATTTCCATTTATTGGGGCCATTTGCCAGTTGTGATATATTTCTCCCTGGTAGAATAGGAACAATTGCAATGTCTTTTACAAAACACATACTTTCAGCGTTGGCCCTCTATGCATAAATTGGGGGGAGGGCAACCGGCGGGGAGGGAGCACACGAAACTGAATTTTCCTTTTTGGTTTCTGCTACTGCAGCATCCAAGATCAATGAGCCACATCAGATTTTAAGAGCCAGCTTTGCCTCTTCGGGTATAGGTGCTGAAGCTGTTGAACAGTTGGCAACCCTGACTGTATCTGCAACGGGGCCTTCGGATCTCAGCCTGTGTCTGCTATTAAGTGAATTTAAATGATCAGATTGTAATTCTAAAAGATTTTGAAGAGGAACTGCCTTGTGAGCATTTCGAATAGGTGGCAAAGTCTGACCCAGAAATTTATCTTTTAGCTGGTGCCTACTGGGGTTTCAGGGGTAAAGGCGCAGAAAACCTATACACACATGTATGTGTATGTAAATGCACTCTCAGACACATATACATAGAATATGAAAGGTGAGCCTTAATTTTTTTTTTTTTAAACAAAAGCCAAAACTTTTTAAGTTTAGTGCCAAAATTATTTTATTATTCTAAATCCTAGGGAAGGGAAGAAGATTAATCATCATCATCATCATTAAATGAAGTATTTACAAGGAATGTAATGTGTGATCTAGGAGAAACAAAATATTGCCTCATCTTTAAAATAAGGACACTTTTGGTGGATAGATGAGTTTATGTAATAAAATATATCTGCGCGTGTGCATATGCACACTTTCACACATCCCATTAAAATACACTTCCTATGAAGCTTTATATGAATGGAAATATTTGACATATTTTAAAAAGTTGAGTTGGAGGGAGCAGTTCGGTTTGCACGTCTAGAAAGAAAGCGAGCGTGTGTGTGTGTGTTTTTGCCTCTGTCAGCATGTCTGAGCGATTTGGTGGCCTGGTAACCGCAAGTCTTATTTTTAATATTTTTCTTTGTTTTTTCTTTTTAATACAAAAATCCCATAAAGCTTCAATGCTTGCTATTTAATTATGTGTTTTTTCCTGTCTCTAATTTAGTTGCCTTAACTTTGGAGTTAGTTGAGCTATTTCAATCTAATCTTCATCTTTTCCTTCAATTTCAATTTCCTATTTATTTATTTGAACTTTTTGTTCAGGTAACTGCCATGACTGAAGAGAAAACTAGCTTCTACCAGTTCAGGAATTTCTAGCTTTTATCAGCCAATGTACTTTTTCTTATTTTCTAAGTATTTCCTAAAATGCATGGTTCCCCCGTAGCAGTATCCCTTCTTCTAGTAGAACTAAAGCGGACTTCTAGGTTCACGTGTATCATCCATAGTTATCAGGATGTAACATTATCGATAACAGTACTATCATGAAAATCAGTATTTCTTCCCAGCTACATTTTTGCAACTACTCCAACATACACAGTATCCTCAGTTTAAATTTTTTCAGCTCCTTTGGATGAGTTTAGGCTGCTGCTGTTTCATGTTTTGCAAGTGGGTAAATCAAGTGAGTTTAAAACATAACATGCCATGCTAGTCCCCTAAAACGTTGACTGACTACTTGACGTATTTTGTACAAATAATAATAAATTGTAGAGATATTTTCAAAACTGATCTTTGTAACAAATGGATGTTAAAATACTGCACGCTGCCAGAAATGGAGGGTGCACTTTCTCCAGTTGTTCTTTATACTAAGATAAATATCCTGGGAATGAAAGAGGTGAATGCAAAGCTTTCTAGAAGCCACCCAGATAATTAACGCTAACATAATGAACGAGTAAGAGCCACACTCCGTAACATTCCTTTTTTATTCTCCCTTCCCTTCCCAACATAATTTGCTATTCTGTCTCAGTAGAATAAATTTTCATTTGTTTTGGAGTGGCTTAAGACCAGATTGTGGAGAAGAAGTCCTACCTCAAAGATAAGGGATTAATTAGAACTCGCTGTTCTTTCTGAAGCAATTCAAAGGACGCTACCCACTCAATTACGGTTATTCTGCCTATTTCATGTTACCAAATAAGACCATGGAAAACCCATTGCAACAGGATCCTTAATGAAGTCTTAAATCGTTTTAATGCCCATGTTATGCAAAACCTATTGATGGTTTAGAATGCAGTTGAATAAATCAAAAAGTGAATTATCACACTGCATTCAAATTAAACGTGCAGTTATGGTATTACAATAAATTCCCTGGAACGATTATCAATCAGAACGTTTTCTTGAGAGTTCAGCAGAGATGGGAATAGTTCCTTTAAAAAAAGACCAGCATGGAATAGATCTTGTTCTGTTTACTATAAAAATGCACAGAGTGAACGAAGAAAGAACAAGAATGCGTAGCTTATTGTCTAAAAGCTAATCACCATGCCTGCATTGGAGTTACATACCATCAAAGTAATTGTGTATTACTTTGGACTAAGTGAGCTTGACTTCTTGTGTGACTTCAAAAATGTATTTTCCTTGCCACTCTTAAGTAGATAATGTATGATCTATGGTTTATTGCAAGAACTGTGATCTTCCTCTGTAATATAAAGCAGTTTCTGAAGATTTTAGGTTGTTTGGTGTTTCAGGCAACCCATATTGGAATCAAAGAATGAAAACTGGACTCTTATTATGTATTAGTAACATACCTTTTGTTCCTTGTCTACAGAGGTGGTTCCAAAAAAAATAATTTTGAAAAATAAGAGCGGGGGGGGAATGGAACAACTCATTTGGTTAATAGCCTTCAGATAGAAAGATTACTAGACTGAACCTTGATGCATCCACAGTTGATGTCTCACAGATCTGTTTAGACAACTGATTTGCTAATGGGGCATCATCATTGAATAGAACAATGTTCTGTTGACTTTCATCCCAAGGTGAACTTTGTTGTGAAGATCTGTGAGGATCCTATTCTCTTGATTCCTGCCAAACGCATACATTGACCAGAGCCTCCACACTTGATTAGGATCCATACCACATAGTAGCTTGAAAAATTAAGCTCCATGGTATTCTGATGTTTTCTCCTTTGTGAGTTAAATACTAGAATCTGCAACCAGATATTTGATGCTACATTGCTATCTATGAGAACAATGATTATCTCTGCAATGCATACTAAGAACTTCAGCATAATTTTTACAGTTCTGATATTGAGAATTCAGCTACAGACTTCGTTAGCTAAGTGTACAAATCAACTCCACAATGAAGTCATACTTCAGTGAGAAATAAGCTCTATCATTAATGTAGAGAAATTTAGAATAATATTTTAAAGTGGCTTCCATTAAAAGGAGAGCTCTATGTCCCTATGCATGCGTAGCTATTTTCAGTCTTTGGCTTCAATTCTGCTAAAAGCTGTATACTACCCTGTCAAAAAAAGAGGGTATCAATAACAGGTTGATGCAATGGACTTTGAACTTAGCTCTACCAAAAATATTTCAAGCAATTGATAGAGCTTTTAACCAAAGAACTGAATAGAATGTTGATTTAAACATTTGAATCACAAAATATAACAGGTAACATTCAAAATAAGAGCCAGTTTGGTGTAGTGGTTAAGGCACCAGGTTAGAAACTGGGAGACTCTGAGGTCTAGTCCCTCCTTAGGCACAAAGGCAGCTGGGGGACCTTGGGCCAGTCTCTGTCAGCCCTAGGAAGGAGGCAACGGCAAACCACTTCTGAAAAACCTTGCCAAGAAAACTACAGGGACTTGTCCAGGCAGTCACCAGGAGTCAACACTGACTCAAAGGCTACAAACCCCATCCAAAACGGTGCTTTGCGATGTCCGATTCTGTTAGGATTGAGGTTAAAAAGGCACAGAGGAAATGGAGAAGTCCATTATGAAAACAGAATAGCCGTTACAGATAAGCTTGAGAAAAGGACAGCTACCACTCCTTTTCAGTGTTAAGGGCAGGATATAACCCTGTGATGTCTATAAATGTATGTATAGCTGGACTCTACCATGGTAGAAGTTGCTTATCTTCAAGTTGCTGTGATTCCATTCAAAGATGATACAATCGAATCCTAGATTTCCTGTGAATGGGCCAAGTTCCAGTGAGATTATTGCAAGCATTTCAGGGCAGCCTTAGCAAGCCCTGGTTCTAGGGCTTCCAGGATTTCTTGGGATAGTGGTAGCCCAGATTGGCTGTACATATCTTTACTGAAAACTGAAGTGGAGATCACTTGATAACTTGTGTGGAATAAGTCCTCCATTTCCTATCATTCTTTTACCATATTCCAGCCAGTGTCCGTTTGCAAACATATTCAACTCTCCAGCAGGAAGATTCCAAGTCTCTGCTTAATCTCACCTATTGAGATAAAATGAAGATGGCTGACATCACTGATGCTTATTATGCCTGTGAATCCCACTGCCCATTGACCAGAAAAAGGACTGTTGCCAATTTGAATTGCCCCACTTGAAAGGCATCAATTCTAGCTGATTCTTCATGGTCACTCCCCTTTTTCTTAGAATTTCTGGCTTACTGAGATCAGTTCATGGGATACTGGTAGAATCTGCAGCCCTGATTCAAGTTTATTAAAGTAGACCAGCCTATTTCATTACACAGAGCTAACTAGACTTAAGTTTCTGGTCTAGGATTTTATTCACTTTTTCAACTGTACACTACCTTTCCTCTGTTTTCTTTCTCTCTTTCAATAAACCTTTACTGATAATTGGACTGAAAGACTGATGTGCATTTCTTTGCATGTTTATCATACCCCCTACACAATTGGAAATGTGCATGCTGTTTTGATACCTCTCTTTAGGACCAGCCGAGTAGAAGCAAGCAGGATTTTCCCCTCACTCCCAGGCAGCCTAGTTTTGCTTGGAGAATTCTCCACTGCAGGATCAGGAAAGTTGATTAGCAACAGCTCACCATGATGTTGAAATCCTCCTCCCACAGAACTGGCCTACTTTACCGAGAGCATCAGGATAGTCAAAAAAAGAGAGAGCCCTTATTACAGTGATGATAAATTATCACATAATCAAACTAAAGAACATCAAGAGCTTCCAGAGAGTTCCTTTCAAATAAACCTGCCCATTCTCCACTGGCCTTTTCTAAATTAAAATATAAATATATATTCCAAGAGTAAACAGATCTCCCATATGCCCAACTGTATCTCCTCTAATGCCACGAAGATGCAGAGAAGGACTTAACAACAAATGTGTTGTGGAGAAAGCTGTACTTTAGATACCCGGCAATTGGAACTTTAACAAAAGTTTTGTAATTAGGATCTATTAAAACACCAGATAGTAGTTGGAAGTGGTACAGTATTTGAATTTCATGGTCCATATATTGCAGTGTTGTCCAAACTTGGCCACTTTAAGATGAGTGGACTTCAACTCCCAGAATTCCCCAGCCAGCCATGCTGAATTCTGGGAGTTGAAGTCCATTCATCCTAAAGTGGCCAAGTTTGGACATCACTGATATATTGGCTTATATATTAGCCCATATAGTATCTAAGCAACCTGTGTTATATCAACTGATGCTTTTTGAACACTCAAGTTGACCCTCTGCAGAGTGTTGTACAGCAACTCTCCCTAAAATACTGCCCTTCAGAGGTGTTGGAATACAATTCCCAGAATCCCCAACCATCATGGAATTGTAATCCAACATTTCTGGAAGGCACCAAATTAAGAAAGATCATTTTATGGTCATCTGATCTGGATATTACCAAGACCTGTATAATTTGCCAGGTCAGACTTCACCAGGGAAAATTGGGAAGTTGACAGCACCTGATTTTTAAAAAAAAAAAAAAACTTTATGCATTTTTAACATTAAAAAGGTGTTGAAACATTCAAAAATTTAAAAACCATACAAAAGTTAATAACATCAAATGAAGAGACATAATGAAATAAGCAAAAGCCAACACATTACATCAAAAAAGTTATCAATAATTATGTTAAATAGGACTTTACTGGAACAGAGTAAACACATTAAATGCTTTTTTTAAAAAAAAAATTTGTATTTTCCCAATACTTGACTAGCTTATGACTGGATTTACTGAAGGATAAACTTCACAGTCCCTGTTATTTATTTATTTGCATTTCTTAATAACCCACCCTAGACAAGAGGGACTCTGAATAAGGTAATACAATTACTATGGAAATTTCTTTTGACTTCTTGGGTATTTTGGTTCTTTATGTTAGCATGCTAACAATAATATATATTGATTTAATGAAAAATATGGCACAGAAACTTTCCTATGCTTAATGCTACCTTAAAAATACATTGCACTCTAAATAAGGCCACATCCAGATACCTTTAAACTGGGTGATCCTGTTTCAAAATTCCAAATATGTTCCCAAGTTTGAAAAGGCTATGTATAGTCTGTTACAGTATATAAATATAGTTAAACTATGCAATTGTCTTCATGGGGCTACCCTAGAAGACCACCTGGAAGCTACAGCTGGTGTGGAATGCAGTGGTGTGGGCGGTAATGGGCATGTCATGGTATGTGCACGTATCCTGGTGCTTTGTGAACAGCACAGGATGCCAGCTGGCTTCTGGATGCAAGTCACGATGCTGGTTATGACTTACAAAGCCATGCATGGCATAAGGTCTGGCTACTTGAAGGACCATCTGTCTCTGTATGTTTCTGTATGTGAGGTCAGTTAGTGACCATGTGCCAGGTCCCATCAATTAAGCCTTGTGGGACCTAGGAAGTGTACCTTCTCAGTGATGGCACCTGCCCTGGAAAAGGGTACTGCTACCACCCTTTCAATTTTCTGCAAATTATTAGCCACCTGAGTTGCTGTAGAGTGTGGCAGCCTCAAAAGGCAGGCAGGCAGGCAGGCAGGCAGGCAGGCAGGCAGACAGGCAGACTCGTGGCCACCACATGTGGTGATAACCAATAATTTAGATGGTTTTAAAATGGGACTGAAGAAATTTGTGAAGGGTAGAAATGCTGAGCTCCAGAATCATCAGTACTATCCTTGAAATGCCAGTTGCTGGGGCAGAGAACAACAATGGAAGAGACTACCCAGGATCCCCCCTTCTCTCTGTGCGGGTGTGTTTCCCAAATGGATCTAGCTGGGCACCACTGCTGGATTAGACACCTCATCCATCAGGACTCTTCTTGTGTTAATTCCTGTTAGAGGACAGGAAAGCATTAATTGCCTGAATGACTCAGACAAATCTATTGGCATTGTTTAGGACAGCGTCTCTCAACCTCAGCAGCTTTAAGATATCAACTCCCAGAAGTCCTAAAGCTGCTGAGGTTGAACAAACACTGGTTTAGAGCAAGGCCCCTGTTTTAGAGACACTGTTGTCCTAAAGTTCACTGTAACATTTTGCAACTTTGAAGGGATGCAGAATTACCGGAAGATGTCGAGCAAGCATCCTGAACAATTTTATCCCATCCTGAAGAAGATGGAGCATCTACCCCTAACCTGGACCATTCCAGGTGTGTTACATTTCAATAACTCTCCTTATGCTGGTTTATGACCATAATCAAGATTTGATTTGATTTGATCAGCACCTTTCCACTGCCATGTACCGGTTAGGAAACGTTTCCTAAGCAATGAACCTCTCCCTCTGTTAAACTCCTGCTGTAGAAACCTTTCTACATGCCCCCTTTATCTAGCATTTATGTTAAAACAAGGAAAGGGGCTTCTTGAGAGCAAACTTATATATAGAATTCTCTCCTGGGTTATATGGTTTTTATAGTTTTATTGTTGTTGTGGGCTGTCCAGAGTTGTTTTAAGATGGGTGGCCATTCATTCATTCATTCATTCATTCATTCATTCATTCATTCATTCATTCATTCATTCATTCATAAATAAATAAATAAATAAGGGGGAGTGGTTGCAACTCCCTTCTCATTTGTTGCAAACTCCTTAATTGCTCAGGATTTATTTATTTATCCAATTTATATGTTATTTATGTTGCTGGTTCACTCTTCTTTGAAATAACTGAACTTACACCATCCTGTAATCCTAAAACGGTAAACTGTATTTTTTTAAAAGAAATATAACTGAGTGGTTTTTCTGGTCAGGCAGTGTAAAAATTAAGATGCTCTTTGAAAACACTGAGATGGCTTACTCAAAATGCAACACCAAGTTCAATCAATCCTGTGCTTCCAGGATTGTCCTGGAAGGTCCAAAGCTTCCAGTCCCTTGTGCAATAAAAAGTTACAGGAACTCTGCACATGCTCAGGCATGTCCTTGTGTCACAGTGAATGGAAGCATTAAAATATTAATTCGCCTTCCCCAACTAGTGTTGATGACATGCTGGCTGCAGGATTATGAGCATCAGATTGGAGAAGGCCTCAGACCCGGAGAAGACGGAAATAGGAGATCTACATGCAGCTAACCCCCGCTTGCAGGAATACTAATGACTGCATAGTCTGAATGGGCGCCCTGCTCCTTTAAGAGCACCCTTTCTTTGCCATTCCGCCCCTGCGGAGGCGGCCCCGTTCTCTCCTGACCACCAATCACCGCTTGCTACAGGCAGGCGTCCAAGAGCCACAGAAAGGCTAAGGTTAAAAACCGTTAACTTCAGGTTTCAAATGGGTTGCCTCTGTACATCGTGAGGGGAATGAGTCTACAGCAACCATGGCCGATCCCTACGATAATACCCGTACGTATCAACACAGCCCACTAAGGAAGCGAAGGGTTGCTTTTGTACCGGAAATGTTGGACAAAACGGAAGCGCTCTCTCTTTGCTTTCAACCGCCTAGGAGTCGAGATCCGTCCTTACCCAGAAATCTCCGCGGCGACCTCTCGCCCTCACAGAGATACATACGGCAAGAGAAGACTTCCTTTGTTTTCAGTTACAGTGCTAATACTTTTCAGATGCCTATAGAAAAGCCTTTCTTAGGAGCAACTTTGAATTGAACAAAGAAATCCAGTATTTTATAAAGCTGAAAGATTATGAAGAGATTCTCTAGCAGTCTGGAAAGCCGCTTTTGCAGTTTCTCACTCTGGTCTTCTTTCCTGTGAAATATTTACAGAATAACTGTTTATCCTTTAACGCGGGGTTCCTCAACCTTGGGGACTTGAAGATGTGTGGAAGATGCTGGCTGGGGAATTCTGGGAGTTGAAGTCCACGCATCTTCAAGTCCCCAAGGTTGAGGAACCCTGCTTTAAAGTCCACACATCTTTAAGTCCCCAAGGTTGAAAAACACTGCTAGTTCAGGCTACAATTGAATAGCATACAGTGACCCTAAAATACAGCCAAGTGTTATTATAGAGTATTGCATGTTTTCAGCAGATCCACCTAAAGTGGAGACTGATGGATTTAATGACCCTGCAGGGCTGTCTGCTGGGCCCTTGTAAATAGAGAATTGCTCTGAAGAGAGGGTAGAAAGATCCAGTGACTTCATAAGCATCGTAGGAGAGCCATTTTAGTCCATGGTAGCCAAAACTCAGAAGATGAACTGATCAATAAAAAGGCATAAGCTTTTGTGAGCTGCAATGAACTTAAATACATAGACTCTGTGCATTTGATGAAATGAGTTATAACTCACAACAGCTTATTCCTTTTAATCAAATTGGTCCGTCAGAAAAGATGCTACCAGCCTCCTCCTGATTTTTGTCTTCATGGAGATATCCATATACTGTAGTTTTCTTGGCAACAGTAAGAAAGGGGCTTGCTCTTCCCTTCCACATTTCCCCCTCCCCCAAATTCCTAATTTAGTTGACACAGGAGGACTTCCTGCTAGCTTCCCACTCATGTATTAACCAGGTCTGACCTTGCTTAGCTTTTTCAAGGTCAAGCAAGGTTGGCTTGATGCAGTTAGCAGCTGGCCTATGAATGCATTGCAGTTAGCCTGCTGCCATGACAAATCAGCTTTCCTCAACCATGTTCCATCCAGGTGCACTGGAGTACCCTTGACCATAAGGCTCTGCTATTGATAGCAATAAGAATTTAGTCTAGCATGTTTGAAGAGCAGAGAGACTGGGGAAGCTGCTTCAACCTTGCTGCAAGTTTGAAGGACGGATGCGGAGAACAGTCAAGTCCTACCTTGCAGACACTGCGTCAATAATTTATCCTCAGAGGGGAATCTGAATCTGGTTTGGCTCTCACTCCAGTCTTTTTCAGCCCTCCCCCCCCATGTTAAATACAGACTATAGTTTGTAAGTTTGGGCTTAGTGTGATTGCATGAACCTAGGCACTGGTTTCTAAACTATGTTTTATGGCTAACATGTTGCACAGGCTTAATCAATTTTGATGAATTCAACAAACCTTGACTTTAAAGCTGTTGGCTTAGCACAAGGGATGAGCCCACCCTCAAATTGCTATACAGTATATCATTCTATGAATCGCTGTCTCCTAGAACAAAACTGGTGTTCAGTTGCACATGAACACGAACATGAACCTTATGTTTCCTTGGCTTCCACGTGGATGAGTTGGGCGTTCAGGTACTGTATTCTGAAATGTCATAAAGAATGTAAGATAATCAGCAATGATTAAGCCAGCAATTATATTAGACTAGGTGGGGTTTTTTTGTTTTTGTTTGCATTTCACCAACGAATAAATAGCCATTACAGAGCAAAAATCAGGGTGTTGACATCCACACTATTCAAATAGGACCAAATCGTGCACTTTAATAAGGGTCACAACATAATGAATGTAGTATGTGGAGGACAGCTAAGACAGCTGGTCAAGGAAATGACTGAAATGGCCTTAGAAGACCTACGGAGTGTGGCCAGACAAGCCCAGAAAGTGGTCACTTGGCCACACGGCGGACAGAGGCTGAGCCCAACTTGATGGCACTTCACTAGAAGGAACAACAACAAGATCTATACTACTACTACTACTACTACTAATAATAATAATAATAATAATAATATAAACCCAAACCCAAATTACCCTTAGGAAATAGCATATCAGTGTTTACATTCTCGGGGGGGGGTGTGTGTGCAAAATTGACACTGAAAAACTTCCCAGCCCTTTAGGGTTCGCCTCAGGGACGATGTCAAAATATCCCAGAATGAGGAGGGGGAGACAGACCCGGGACCTTCGCCGGGACGAAGCGGCCCGCATCGCCCCGGAGGCGGAAGGCGGCTGCGGCGTGCCGGGGGAGGTGCGCCTCTGTACTTTCGCAGCTCTGGGGCCGCGCCGCTACCTGGGCTGCAGCCGCGGCGGGAGCCGAGCCGATGGAGGAGCCCGACTACTTCGGGGGCAGCGCGGCGGAGTGGGGCGACGACGCCGACGGAGGAGCGGTGAGCAAGCGCGGCCCGGGCGAGAGGGGCGAAGGGAAGCCCCTCGGGCGCCGCGTCCCCCGGAAAGCCGCCGCGGGAGGGGCGGCGGCGGGGGTCCGGTGCCTTTCTCCGCGCTTGGCCTCCCGCCCGCTGCGGACTTTATCACACCCCGCCGCCAGCCAGCACGCGCACTATAGATGCGTGTGCATTTGCAATATGCAGAAGGCACATTTTGTTGCACGCATATATTTCTTGCAACAAAATGTGCCTTTTGGATATAGCAGTGTTTCTGAACCGTGGCTGCTTGAGGATGTGTGGACTTCAACTCCCAGAATTCCCCAGCCAGCCTTGCTGGCTGGGGAATTCTGGGAGTTGAAGTCCACACATCCTCAAGCAGCCACGGTTCAGAAGCACTGGCATAGAGTATTGCCCTGAGAGAGAGAAGCGAAGGCAATGAGGAGGGCTTACGAAAGGAAAGTGGCTTCTCCAGCAGCCTGGGGGATCCCCTGTGGATCCTGCTTGTGCTTCCATGGATGTTCCCCTCCCTCAGTCTTGCTTTTAGTTATATTTTTAAGGTTTTCTCTAACAGCTGTGACATTGTTTTCACTGCTGGTTGCACACCACCTAAGAGTGGTCAGTGAGATGGGTGGCCTAAATGTATTAAATAAATACATACATAAAATAAAGGAAGCCTCGAAGCAGACACGATTCCCATTTCTTCCAGTCCTGCGGGGAAGAAGAGGAGCTGCTGTAAGCGGATACCAGGGAGGTGCCCTCGGCTTCCCCATCTGATCAGCGGACGTAGGGTTTCCTGGTGGCCTCCCATCGAAGTATTCTTTGCCCGCCAGGCCTTTGGCAAAATGATTAAAGCCCACTTTCCTTCTTTGACTTTGTTCCCACCTGGGTTTGTTATCTCTGCCGTCTGTGCTCTTTTCGGTTTAGTTTTGCTTTCTAGTTTTAATGTTTTTAACAATTTGTAAACTGCCCAGAATTGCTGGGAGTAGGGCGGCATATAAATTTAATATCATCATCCTCATCGCCAGCTAGGCCTGTCCTTGACTAGCTAAGCGGGAAATATAAAATGTTCCCCTGTTGCTGCTGTTGAGTTTCTTCCTTAGTTGTGTGTTGGGTACAGAAAAGATTAGCTGTATGCTAAAAGACAGGTCAGAATCAGAAACGTCCAGTGCTGTGGATCATCAGAACAGTGTTTCTCAACTTGGCAACTTTAATGGTGGCTGGGGAATTCTGGGAGTTGAAGTCCAACCATCTTAAAGTTGCCAAGGTTGAGAAACACAGATCCAGAAAGTCAGTTTTCTCTACCTACTTTGTAAGTGTGAGAGAAGATGCTTTATGGATGCAGAATCATGTTCACCTTAGTCTGTTTTAGGAATCACTACAGGTGGTCCTTGCTTAGCGACAATCTCATTTAGGGACTGTTTGCAATTACGATGGTGCTGAAAAAGTGACTTCTGACCAATGTCCTCAGTTATGACTTTCGCAGCATCTCTCTCTCAGTCACATGTTTGCCATTACAGTCAGCCAGTACGCGTTGTCCTGTGTAAAATCATACAGTCACAGTCATGTGATTTTTCACTTAGCAACCGCTTTGTGTAATGACCGAGTTGCCAGTCCCAATTGTGGTTGCTAAACAAGGACTACCTGTCATTGATACTAGAAGTATTGTTCCCTTGAAATAAAAAGAACTAAAATGCACTATTGTTTATGTAAGAGGTTTTGTTTTAACCAGTATGCTGAGGGAAGGAGGATGAAAAAGCTTTAAAAACAGTGGTGTAAGGTAGAAATGTATAGCCCAAACTTTCAGGAGTGGTATGCTCAAAATCTATCTATCTATGTGGTTGCTAAGAGTTGACAACAACTTGATGGCACATAATAACGACAACAATAATAATTTATTAAACTTGCATGCCACCCAACTTTCAATCAATCAATCAGTGCTCAAGATCTTGTTTATGCAGATTTAAAGCACCCATGAAACACTCGGTAATCATTGGTGTGCATTTGTAGCCAGATGCAAAACTGAAATGAAAAGAAAAACAATTTAAAATAGTATCTCCTTGAAAATATAAGGGGTAGTGTTATCTTAAGCCTGCCAGGCTGGTTCATTTAGTCTGCAGAGCTATTAGCAAGGCCTCTTTTCTCACATGAAAGCACCTCCTTTTCACCGAAGCCAGAAGAGGTCTCTCCTCCTCATGTGGTCTTTTAGGAATAATAGCAGAGCCAAACGGATGTGGGGTGTCCAAAGTCAGCTCCTGAGGAGAAGGTTCTTAGTGCTTGTCTCCTAAGAATGTGTCACAGCAATTGGCAGCATGAGACTAACCTTGGTTGATCTTGGAAAAAGCAAAGCAGGACAGACCTGGTTGAATGGGAGACCACTAGGAAATTCCAGCACCATTGACTGGACTGGGAAATTAAAAGAATAGCAAACTACTTTTATTGACCAAAAAAAAACCTACTTCAGGGCAACCACATAATCACCAGAGTTGGCTTTTTTTTTTTTACCCACAGAAAAACATTTTAAAACATTCCAGACTTTCAATAACAATTCCTGCCTGGGGGCCCAATGAATCATTGTAGGTGGGCCTTATTTTGGCTGTACTGCTGCAATGTGATGTGGTTCTCTGAAAGCAGCCTGGAAAACATCTATAATGAATTTGGCATTTCAGAAAAGACAGTAATTTCAGATTTTGGTACTGTGCAAATTCACTTAAATCCGAATCCACTCAAAGGGTCAGAATGGACAGTCCTAAGCAAACACTGAACAGGGTACAAGGTTAGGTTTGGATGTACTGTTTTGGCCACTTTGACCTCTTACAATCTCACCAAAGAATGGGGATGGGCAACCTTTGGTGGGCAGGATCTGCATTTAACTTTAACTCTGAGATTGCTGTGGCACAGAATGAGCAGAACATGTTGCGTGAATGAGAAGGTTGGGCTTTTCAAGTCCCCCCACCCAAATTCAGCAGCCTAGACAGCAGGAAGTGTGGGAAGTGCCAAAGTGTTCAGAGACTAAAGGTTGCCCTCATCTACCATAACTTGAGGTATCTTCACCCTTAGATGTAGAAATGAAGCTGTAGTTAACTTCTTTCCTTAAGACTATAGAACCCCAAGCCATGAAGTCATTCCATGCTTAGGGTAATGTTGCTGTCTGTTGCCACACAAAAGAAATCTGAGGTGGTGGAGAAAACAACACTGGCAGTTTTAACTCTTTCAAACAGCAGGATGATGAATATGGAGGGGAAGATGATGCCGAAGTCCAGCAGGAATGCCTTCACAAATTTTCCACCCGAGATTATATCATGGAGCCCTCCATTTTTAATACTTTAAAGCGGTGAGTGCAAGTTGATTCGAACATTGTGGTTGGAAAGGGGGATTGTGGGTTGATTGTGATCTGATACCCCTGATTCTCTAGGACATTGTTTCTCAACCTTGGTAACTTTAAGATGTGTGGACTTCAACTCCCAGAATTCCCAGCCAGTCATGCTGGCTGGGGATTTCTGGGAGTTGAAGTCCACATGTCTTAAAACTGCCAAGGTTGAGAAACACTGCTCTAGGAATTTCTTAAATGAGGATCTCTGCCTCCTTTCACAGGTACTTCCAAGCGGGTGGTTCTCCAGAGAACGTGATTCAGCTCTTATCGGAGAATTACACCGCCGTGGCTCAGACAGTAAATCTTTTGGCTGAGTGGCTTATTCAAACAGGTAATTTCTCACTGACTTTGGGGCTGCATCTTTTTTTACTAAGACCCATAGCCGAAAGATACAAACCAACCAGATGTGGCTTGTCTCAAACGATAAAACATGAGACCAGTGTGTCTGTTTTCAATATTATTTCCTTCTCAGACCCTTTAGAAATATTTGTCTGTTCTTTGAGTCCTGTTGCGCTTAGTGAGTGCATATATCTATGGTTCAAAATTGTCTGTGCTTTAACATATAACTGAGTTCCTAACATTTGAACATGCTGCTACAGGCATCAGGTTAGAATCAGTGATGCTGAATCAAATTACTTGTAAAGTCAACATTTTCTGTCTGAAGTTGCCCCCCAAGTTAAATTTCATAAAAGGAGTGTGCTCTTTTGCACCAAAGATTATTATGGGAATGTTTAAGGATTTACTGTCTGACGTTATCTGTAGTGAATATCTCTTATTGCAGGCGTTGAACCTATTCACGTCCAGGAAACCGTGGAAAACCACTTAAAAAGTTTGCTGATTAAACACTTTGATCCACGTAAAGCAGATTCCATTTTTACAGAGGAAGGAGAGGTAACTTGGAGAGCTCGATTCTGCTAAGAGGGATAACAGCACAATTTCTCTCAAGTTCAGAGGGGAATTTCATGGGAAACTCAGAAACTTTCACTGTGTTTGAGAGGGGGCTTCAAGCATGAATTGTTGTCAGGACATAGTCCTCATTATTTTTTAACTGTTATTCTATCTTTCAAAACAGAGGTTTTTCCAGGATGGCTGAGAAAACATTTTAAATTCATTCTTCAAATATAAATTAAAAATAGCAGCTAAAAATACAAAGAAGCAAACTGGGATGAGCTTTAAGTAGCAAAAAAGTAAAACCGCAGAAATAAAATTAAATATACTGACCTCTGATTCCTGGATGTCTTCTAGGCTGCTCAAAGTGATTCATTCCTGCCTGGGGGGTAAAACTGACAGTGAGCCTATATAGCACCACCTCTTTCAAGGCAAGCAGAGCCCCCCCCCAAAAGAATAACTCGTCCTTCCCCTGCAGAGATTAGCAGGAGTGATGATAAATTGAGCAGCTCTAGGTTGCTTTCTCTGTTTTTCCCATGTGGACATTAATTGTGCATTTGCATACAATTGACAAGAAGGACTTCAGCCTCCTTCTGTGGGCGGGCAAACCTTGGAAGCTGTTGTATTCAATACCTTATTAATCTGGTTACTTATAGAAAAGATACACACATTGCCTTTGCATATTATCTGCTTCTTTTTTTTACATGCAAGGTATCTTCAGACCACATGTTTAATCTGCTTTCTGAAGTAATCCATGGTTGGGCTTTGCACAATACTTTGAACCACATACTCATCAAGTGGGTTGAGTATGCTGAATCATAGGCATCCTTGGGAGGGCAAGTGACATCATATGTACTAAGCCATCGGAAGAGTAACCAGGCTTAAAATTCACGAGCTTAGTATATTGTGTGATTGCATATGCTTAGTCTTGACGAGACATGGCTGTGTGTCACCAGATGTAGCCATAGATGGGTTTGTAAGTAATCTGTGAAGTGAGTAGTAGAGTTCTTGAGAGAGTAAGCACTTGAGTCAACTCTGTGTTTTTCTTTTGACCCTTTTAAAGCTGTTTTAAAGGCACAGCTTGATTTTCTGACCACTCAGCCCATATCAGTCTGTTGCTCTGGTTTTTGGCAGACTCCAGCATGGCTTGAGCAAATGATAGCACACACAACGTGGCGAGACCTCTTCTACAAGCTGGCTGAAGCTCATCCAGACTGCCTTATGCTGAACTTTACTGTCAAAGTAAATATAGTTCTTTCATTCAACTAGAAAGCTTATCAAGTCTCTCCTGTTTTCATGAGCAAATTTGTAAGTAGAATGTAGGTAGATTGGGGAAGCTAACATGTTAAGAGTACAGTTGGACATTGCTCTTTTGGGCATCATATTACCATGTTTATGATCACATAAAATGCATACAAGATTGCCATGAGGAACAGGAACTTCTCTATTGCCATGCTGCAAGGAGTTTTGCACACGCTCATCCATATATCTAAAGTTTGGAGAAATTCTTAAAGTCCAAACTATTTCTAGTTTCCTATATATAATATTTGCTTTGAAAGATGACCTCAGTAGGTGGCAGCAACTAGCCAACTGTGGCTGAAGTTAAGCAGGGTTCAGCCTGGTTAGTACTTAGATGGGAGATCATCTGGGAATTCCAGGTCCCATAGGCTAGACTGGGAATTTTTTTAAAAATCCCCAAATGAAAGCAGTGGCAAATCACTTCTCCTAAGAAAACTGCATGGACTGACTCATACTCAACTTGAGTGTGTCTTTATCTCCTCCTCCCCCCCTCCTCCTCCCCCCCCTCTTCCTCTTCCTCTTCCTCTTCCTTCCTATAGAATTTTAAAGTGTTTATTTCTTGATTTCCATCCCCTAAGTGCTAAAATAGTCTCATTTCCCCTCCAGTCCTAGTCTACATATTGAATTAAATAAAATGGTATTTGCTGTAGTGATGAATGTGATTACAAGGCTGCTACTGTCTCAGTTGCTAATTCTCTGGTTCGTTGCAGCTTATCTCTGATGCTGGATACCAAGGGGAGATCACCAGTGTATCAACAGCCTGCCAGCAGTTGGAAGTCTTTTCTCGTGTGCTGCGGACCTCTCTAGCTACTATCTTAGATGGTGGAGAAGAAAATCTGGAGAAGAATCTACCAGAATTTGCTGTAAGTTTGCACCCTTGTCTCCTTTTTTTTTTTTTTTTTTTAAGAAATTGTTCCCAAAAATATTTGCTGTGGAAAAAGTGCAGGGGAATGGTAACATTCTATACCCCTAGCTAGGTCTGTATCCTGTGGTACCATAACTACTTTTCTCTTCTTATGCTTGATATTCTCACGCACAAACACTCTACTAAGTTTTGTATTACACAGGGCAGAGGTTTTCATACTTTTTCAGGTGCTGCAGCTATTATGCAGATAAATCTTCTCAATCAATAAATAAGTATTTTTTTCTAAAAAATATATATTGGAACCCCTGATCAAAAGGCAAAGCTCTAGTGATAGAAAATTGGTTGGTTCTTTTTTTTTTTTTTTTGCTCCTAATCTCTCATGGAATTCCATCAAGTTCTCGCAGAATCCTAGCATTTTTTTTTTTTTAATGGCATAGGGACATAGATCTTCAACCAGTTACTGGAACTGTGGACATCATAAGAATGGAGCATTTGATTTAGCTTCAAAGTAGGGTTTGTAATTTTCTATCAAGCAACAGTCATTGTTCCTCATGTTGGTGGGTGCCCATGCTCTTCCTGCAGCTTGTTCCACCTCCAAGTTTCCCATGAGGCAAAGGAGAAATTTCTCAGAAGCTGAGCTTTTTCAGGATATGCTGTGTTACCTGCCACCTCCTCTATTGCAGTATTTGTTCTTCAGTGGAGAACAAAGAAGAAGAGGAGATGTTGGTGTCATCATTCATGTTGGACTTTGTATTTGAAGGCAGCAGCTAGGTATCAGTTGTACACTGTCCTGAATTCCAGCAGAGGGACATGTAAACTGTTTCCTTCAAAGCTTTGGACACAGGGAAGAAAGAGGGCTGTGTAACTCCAAACAGTGCTTTTGTCTAAAGGAATATTTTTGTCTTTTTGTTTTTATTTGACTACTTAAATCAAAGACAGTCAGTCTTTGGTGGCAATTATTATTGGGTGCAGGGTGAGTGGAATGATGGGTAGGGCAGTGGGTCCATTCTCTGGGTAGAACCTAGATTTTCAGGGTTTTTTTCCTGGGTTGGGGGGAGGGATGTTTGGTTAACTTCCTTTTTTAAAAACTATGTGCACTATTCAAGGGCTTATGTTAAAGCTTTTATGGGTTCCCACCTCAAACTGGCTGGAAACAAAGCCAACTTTTCAGTACTCATAGCTGAAAGGAATTTAAATGGAATGTTGTTTTAAATGAACTGCTGAACTGTTTTGTGGTGTTTACGTGTCTTTCTATAGACTGAAAAATATAATTAGCCCTTAATGTTGGACACATTCATGTTTCTGAATAAGCTGATAATCTGTGACAATGTATTCGCAGAAAATGGTGTGCCACGGTGAGCACACGTATCTTTTTGCTCAAGCTATAATGTCCATGTTAGCACAAGAAGAACAAGGTGGCTCTGCTGTGCGCAGAATTGCTCAAGAAGTTCAGCGATTTGCTCATGAGAAGTAAGATCTTGCTTCATTTCTTTTTCCAAATTTAATTTATGGCTCCCCTAGGTTGCATGCCTCAGGATAATTCTAGCCCATAGAAAAGGAAGCCTGATTCATTTCTAAGCATGATCCCCAAATTGAACTTCGCTTAAAAAACTTACAGTTAGTCAAGGTGTCCAGTAGAAGACACCATGCCATCAAAACAACACCAGGTGCACCATGTCATCAATATGGCAAATGTCACAGATTATGTACTTTCAAGACAACATCACTTGTGCACCCATGGACACCCGCATAGCTGGCAGAGTATTAAGTATACAACTTATGTTAGAATTGCCAATTTAGAAATACAGATTTGTAGAGCTTTTTCTTAGTTCTAGATCCTTCCTTCCTTCCATATTATCGTTAAGGTGTAAAAGTATGCATCTAAAACTTTCGGATAAGACCTGCTTGTTCTAAATTGTCTTTCCTAAATGTGATTCTGCCCATCTTGTCCAGATATCTAGAACAGTGTTTCTCAACCGTGGCAACTTTAAGATGTATGTTCAACTCCCAGAACTCCCCACCCAGCATACTGGCTGGAGAATTCTGGGAGTTGAAGTCCACACATCTTAAAGTTACCAAGGTTGAGAAACTCTGATCTAGAGAGAATCTGCTTAAGATCTCGCCCATAGGAGGTAAGAGGGATGTGGGCCAGAAGGCAAACCTCAATAGTGATCTCCTCCATTATGAAATCCGCAGCCCTTGAGAGGTCCGCCTGTCTCCTTTTCTTAGGACATTACAAAGGGGTCTGAAAACCATTCAGTTTCTGCAGACTTTGGGGCCTTTGTAAGGAAATTGCAGGCAATCATCTATTCATTTCTACAGAATTTAAATGTCATATTACCCAGTATCTTAGATTGAGACTGGGTGAAGGATGGATGGATGGATGGATGGATGGATGGATGGATGGATGGTCAGACAAATGAACAAATGAACACAGATTACATACTGCATAAATCTGGTCTATTTAATAACAGTTGTGAGTCCAAACCTAATGTGAGAAACTGAATGTCCTCTGCTGTTTTGTCCACATAATTGATTCTGTTTGGGTCTCACTAACACGCCAAACATTCTTAGGAGATTGCTCAGACGGTCTCCACTATTATTGGTGGTCTGTCACCCCTTCTGAAACTTTCCTAAAACAAGCTTGCGCTATCTCTTTTGTTCTTGCTTGATCTGCTGAAGAGGCCATGATGCCAGTCAGATCACCCTGGCGTTGGGTACTGCAGCTTCCTATCCCCGTGCCTGCCAAGCCCTTGGCGCCATGCTGTCAAAAGGAGCTCTGAACCCAGCAGACATCACAGTCCTCTTCAAGATGTTCACAAGCATGGATCCTCCTCCTGTAGAACTGGTTAGTAGCAGCTTCCCTTAGGAAAAAGCCTAGATTTCTTTAGACCTTGGTTCAGTAGCAGTTTCAAAATGTATGATTATTCTTGAGTTTAGTTACTTTTTCTGCTGGGTAGTACGGAGAAGAATCTAAGGAATGAGAATTGTAGCTGTAGTCAAAGGAATTAAAATCAGAGGAGATGTATGGGTCATCTTTATTTCTGATGCTGGAAGCATCCAAGGTGCAAGATGAAATCTACAGATGTATCCCAGAAGTGCAAATCTGCCCTGTTGTGCCAGGGCTAGAGAGGGTGATTTTCTTTCCTTGGTCCAGCCCATTGCCTCAAAGGGACCCTGACCGTCTGACAGCGCTGGCCATCCAGTTTATTATGCCTCTTCCGGCCTTCTCCCTTCATATATTGATGTCCCATTATGGCATACGTGTGTAGAATCTGTGTGTCCAAAGGCAGCCTCTCCCCACTGGATTTGAGCAGGACCTTTCTCCCTCCATTGTAGATATCGAAGAGTTCAATCCTATACTCATCTATTGGGACTTACTTTATGGGACTTCCTCTTAGATAAGTCAGCGTTCCTGAAGAGGAGCCCTTGTTGCCTTCAAGGGGGAACCAACATTTATCTTCATCTTGTTTTGTAACATGGTAATGTTACCATGTTCTGTAGGGCACTTTATTCCTCTTGTCCCTTGGATGCTTTGAGCAGCTGTTGCAATCACTTCCTGTCTTTATATCCAAAAATAATGTGGAGTAACCACAACAATACAAAAATAATAAATTCCAGAACTGGAATTAGCACCTACATAGCCCTTAGAAGGGAGAAAGGGGAACTGACAGTGATCCCCAAATAATAATAACCTGAAAATATGTGTGTGAATATACTTAAAGTGTTGTCTGAACTGTCTCAGGCTTATTAGCTCAAATAGGCTAATACTTTCATTCCATGGGGCAGAGAAAGAAATGAGATTAGCAGGCAGCAAGGATGGCCAGAGGGTGTGGTCCAAAAAGTCAAGATGCACATTAAAAAAAAAAGATAGCATCATCTTGACATTTTGGACCACACTCTTCGGACACCTCTACAGGCAGTGATTTATCTAAGATTATCCTAGGTAACCTTGAGTGTTCATTTTTTCAAAAAGATGTTGGAACATGTCCTGTGATGTAAAAAAGAAAGCTCTAGATCGGTGTTTCTCAACCCTGGCAGCGTTCAGATGTGAGGACTTCAACTCCCAGAATTCTGGGAGTTGAAATGCACATACCTGAAAGCTGCCAAGGTTGAGAAACACTGCTCTAGATTGTGGTAATCCAGCAAAGTGTGTATATATGTATTCAGTCTTCATATTATCTTGGCCTTCATGTACTGACAGATGCCCAGTGATTTTTTTGGGGGGTGGGGGTTCATTTGATTTGACTTTATGCATTTTTAATGAAGGAATAATATTGTAAATTTATGATTAAAACCATAATCTAAACATGATACCTAATCTTACTTACAACATTCACTTCCTTGGAAATAAAAGTATTTTGAGATGCAGTCAATGCTTATTTCTTAAAATCTGGTTTTCCGTAAGCCAGTGTTATGTTTTTTGTTTAATTTCCCTGCAGATTAGAGTTCCTGCTTTTTTAGATCTCTTTATGCTGTCACTGTTTAAGCCAGGAGCAAAAATCAATCAAGACCACAAGCACAAATATATCCACATTTTGGCCTATGCAGCTAGTGTGGTGGAAACATGGAAAAAGGTAAACTTGGGATGGGTGGATGATGAAATAAATTGGTGCATTAGAACAGGATAATATTTAGGTTATTTTATGTGCTTGCATCGTTTAGAATAAAACCGTATGCTTGGCTTCCATGTTTGCAGAAATAACATATGTATGACGTATGTTCTTTAACCAAAAGTGATCTTAATTCTTTCTCTTTTCAAATATGCCTTCCTTGCTCTTTTTCTACAAATGGGAAACACGGTGAATGGTGGGTGATAATGATGGATATTTGGGACTTCAGCAGGAATGCCCTCCTCCACCCCCACTCCCCAGATTTGCTAAACCACAGTTCCTGCCATTCACCATTAGGACTGTTGGAAACTGTATCTTAGCCTCATTAGTTCTACAGGTTCTGCATCCTTGTTTAGAGGTGTATTTGTATCTGTGCAAGGAATTTCATAGAATTATGTCATTGAAAGGGACCACGAGGGTCATCTAGTCTAACCCTCGACAATGTGCAGGAAAACTAGTTAAACCATCCATGAGAGCTGGCCGTCCATCCTCTTCTTCAGAACCTCCAGATGGAGAATCCACAATCTCCCTAGACAGACTATTTCAATATTGTACACATTCTACTATCAGAAGGGTTTTCCTCATATTGAAATGAAATCTAGGTAGCTCTATTTGAGCTAGAAAACCATAGGTAGTCCAATAAATAGATTAATATGTTTAACCATTTTAAACTTTTAGATCATGCTATTTATGCACATCAAATTCTTTCTGGGGCCCATGAGCTGTTCCTTTCTGATCTTATCCTTCCATCTCCAAATTTGCTGTGTATTTGCGCTGCACCTTTGCAGAATGGGTCTTCCCAGCAGGTTGTGCCATACTCGGAGGCTGATGCTGTTTTTCTGCTGGTCAGAATATTCAGGCAACTGCTTGCCAATAATTTAAATATATTTCTAACTCCTCAAAGTTACACTTCTGTTTTACCAGCACCTTCTAATTGCCATTTACCATGATAGTCATGCTGGGAATACCTTTGCATAGTATCCAGTGAGTTAACCTAATGAGTAGAAGACTCAGAAATGTATATTTTTAAGAAAGATTCACTAAACAGAGTTCTTTGCCCAGCTCCAGGTTTCAGCAGGAAAGACTGATGATTCTTTTTGTCTCCCACACCTTACTTCAATGCTTCTCAGAACAAGAGGGTGAGCATCAATAAAGATGAGCTCAAGTCAACTTCAAAAGCAGTTGAAACAGTTCACAATCTTTGCTGCAATGAGAATAAAGGCGCTTCAGAGCTTGTCGCAGAGCTGAGTACCCTTTACCAGTGCATCAGGTAAGCCTCACCTGAGATCATGGTTTCTTTGCTTAGAAATGCAAATGTTGCATTAAACAGAATATTAAGGAAGTGTGCAGTTTAAGTTCTGCTTAAAATTAAATTATTTTAAATCTGTGTTTGTGGAGAGCAAGCCTGAGAAATCTGCAGGGTTATCTGGGTAACTGTTTCAGAGTTTCGTTGATCTGAGTTTGCAATAGAAGAAAATAATAAAGAGGGCAAGTTTCTGATCCTCAGTTTTGTGGAAGAAAATTGAGAAAATTGAGTGTGCAACTGGATTATTTCTTGAAAGTGCTGGGGAAGGACACAAGTAGTCAAGCCCTGCCTTGTGAATCTTTGACCAGCTCTAAATTAGATCCTGGGAAACATTATATGTTTGGCCACTAAAAACTCTACTCTGGGAGTATCTTGGGCAATAAGAAGTGACTAATCTTGGCCACCATTTAAATTTCCCATAATGCCCCACAATGGAGACATTTCCTGCTAACAGGTGAAAAATGTCCTGGCCCTGTTTCATCTTTTTGTGGCTGGTCTTTAAAGGCTGTTTTTGCACAGCATGCCAACCCTTGCTTAACTCAGTAAGCCTGTGACCAATCCAAAAATGTAATTGGAAGTTTATCTGGCCTGCTAAAGACAGTTTTAAAATTTAAGGGGGAGGGGGAGGGGCCAGCCTCTTAGCCCTCCCCTCTTTTTCCCACCTCTAGGCTATAGACCTCTTGAAACTTGCTGAAATCCAGTTACCCGGATTCACCCAACACAGACAGCCACAACCTAAACACATTTTATCCCAGCATATTATGTGAATCAAGGAAGTGGCTTCTTTTATAGGCAATCGTTTTCTCTGCAAATATGTCTGATTTACTGCCTGGGAAATTTTCTCTCTTTTTGGGGAATTGCTTAATGGGGAAGTCATCTTTGTTCTGACAGTATCCAGGGAATAGTAGATTAAAGGTGATGGCATAGATGCTGGGGGTATTTGCCTCAATTCGGCATGCTCACTCTCCTTCCTGCTCTCCTTAGATTTCCAGTTGTAGCCATGGGGGTATTAAAATGGGTCGACTGGACTGTGTCAGAACCCCGATATTTCCAGCTTCAGACAGATCACACTCCAGTGCATTTGGCACTGTTGGATGAGGTGAGGTTTTTGAGCTCCGCTAAGTGACAAGTCAGCCTGGCTTTATATTTTATATATGCTTGCCGTGATTCCTTGCTGCCCTACAGAACGGTGTCCCCCCAGGGATCCGGATAGCCACAATCTTCTTGGCACTTCATAAGGCATAGAAGAGATGGATGCTCCCCTTAGTGGTGAGGCTGGGAGGTTAAACCAGCCCTGTTGATGGATTGCTTTGTTCTTCATTGACCCTAAGCGTATGTCATACTGTTATCATTACTAATATTTTGGATCAGTACTGCATTTTGGGTGCTTTGTTTTGTATGTTACATTCCTGGTATTTTGGTTTTAATCCTCTGTGTATCACTCAGAGTTACAGCTGTGAGATGGGAGGCTATATAAATTGTTTAAATCCATCAATCAGTAAATACTGTTTATGTATTGCTTTATGTTTGGGGCTTCCATTTTTTGTTGTAAACTGCCAGGAGTCATAGCATACAAATACTTAAAATTCAGAAGGTTGTTTTGTTTTCTCGTTAACAGATTTCTTAGAGAAATATACTTCTAAAAAAGTGAGTTGGCACCAAAAAGGCCAAGTGTGTCAACTTGTGTAAATGGTTCTGTTTCTTCTCATCCCAGGGAAGGGTAAAGAGTTGTGCCAAATGATGAAGCTCTATTTTTTAAGCTCTGGATTTGAAAGTTTCCCAACCATTATGTGTATGTTTTTATTTTTTGTTGGCAATAAAGACTAGAAACTTGTATAATTTTGCTTTTTTTTTCCTTAATGAAAGTGGGTATTTGGGGATGCCAGATTTCTTCTATGGTACTTATTCAGAATGGTGGAATATGCATAACCCTGATTAAGATATGTAAGAGTGCTAAGATCTTTAATTGAAAAGATACCATATAGGAAGCAGAGATCCTTTTAAGCAAGTTATTTACATTGCTTCCTTTCTGTGCCAAGTTTTTTCTTTCTTGCCAGCCATCACAAACACATTTGAAGCATGCAGTTAAGGAGAGCTAAGAAATATACGAATATTACTGCTTCCACCCAGTGCAAACAGTTCTGAAATGACTAATGCCATATCTGGGCACAGAAATATGAAGCTGTCAAAGAGAAATGAAACCTTTTTCAGATCACGGTCCTAAAAATAGATGGGGCAAAAGACAAAGAAGTAGAAGTGGCAAATATTCCCTGCGTGTTAAATAATTTCCATTTTTGTTCAATGAAGGATTTCAGTTTGCAGGCTGTTTTTGGAGGAAATGTCAGAGTGCAAGAGTTTTATTCATACCTTTGAAAGCCACTCTAGGTTCTTTTTTAAAAACCTATAAGCAGTCAGGTTTCACATTATGGAAGAAGGTGAGATAGATTCATTCTCGTTCACTCCACCTTTTTAATTCATGGATAACTGTTTTTATACAAGGAGCCCTTTGCGAAAGATTTTTCTGACTTGTAGACTGGAATATGCTAATCCATTCCGGAGTCTCATTCTGTGGCAATAAGTCTGATTTGTTTAAGGACCAAACCTTTAGTATATAGTGGGGCAAAAAAGTATTTAGTCAGCCACCAATTGTGCAAGTTCTCCCACTTAAAAAGATGAAAGAGGCCTGTAATTTTCATCATAGGTATACCTCAACTATGAGAGACAAAATGGGGGAAAAAAATCCAGAAAATCACATTGTCTGATTTTTAAAGAATTTATTTGCAAATCATGGTGGAAAATAAGTATTTGGTCACCTACAAACAAGCAAGATGTCTGGCTCTCACAGACCTGTAACTACTTCTTTAAGAGGCTCCTCTGTCCTCCACTTGTTACCTGTAGTAATGGCACCTGTTTGACCTTGTTATCAGTATAAAAGACACCTGTCCACAACCTCAAACAGTCACACTCCAAACTCCACTATGGCCAAGACCAAAGAGCTGTCGAAGGACACCAGAAACAAAATTGTAGACCTGCACCAGGCTGGGAAGACTGAATCTGCAATAGGCAAGCAGCTTGGTGTGAAGAAATCAACTGTGGGAGCAATAATTAGAAAATGGAAGACATACAAGACCACTGATAATCTCCCTCGATCTGGGGCTCCATGCAAGATCTCACCCTGTGGGGTCAAAATGATCACAAGAACGGTGAGCAAAAATCCCAGAACCACACAGGGGGACCTAGTGAATGACCTGCAGAGAGCTGGGACCAAAGTAACAAAGGCTACCATCAGTAACACACTATGCCGCCAGGGACTCAGATCCTGCAGTGCCAGACGTGTCCCCCTGCTTAAGCCAGTACATGTCCGGGCCTGTCTGAAGTTTGCTAGAGAGCATTTGGATGATCCAGAAGAGGATTGGGAGAATGTCATATGGTCAGATGAAACCAAAGTAGAAAGTTTTGGTCTAAACTCAACTCGTCGTGTTTGGAGGAGAGAGAATGCTGAGTTGCATCCAAAGAACACCATACCTATTGTGAAGCATGGGGGTGGAAACATCATGCTTTGGGGCTGTTTTTCTGCAAAGGGACCAGGACGACTGATCCGTGTAAGGGAAAGAATGAATGGGGCCATGTATCGTGAGATTTTGAGTGAACACCTCCTTCCATCAGCAAGGTCATTGAAGATGAAACGTGGCTGGGTCTTTCAGCATGACAGTGATCCCAAACACACCGCCTGGGCAACAAAGGAGTGGTTTCGTAAGAAGCATTTCAAGGTCCTGGAGTGGCCTAGCCAGTCTCCAGATCTCAACCCCATGGAAAACCTTTGGAGGGAGTTGAAAGTCCGTGTTGCCCAGCGACAGCCCCAAAACATCAGTGCTCTAGAGGAGATCTGCATGGAGGAATGGGCCAAAATACCAGCAACAGTGTGTGAAAACCTTGTGACGACTTACAGAAAACGTTTGACGTCTGTCATTGCCAACAAAGGATATATAACAAAGTATTGAGATGAACTTTTGATATTGACCAAATACTTATTTTCCACCATGATTTGCAAATAAATTCTTTAAAAATCAGACAATGTGATTTTCTGGATTTTTTTTCCCATTTTGTCTCTCATAGTTGAGGTATACTTATGATGAAAATTACAGGCCTCTCTCATCTTTTTAAGTGGGAGAACTTGCACAATTGGTGGCTGACTAAATACTTTTTTGCCCCACTGTATGCCAGAAACATGAATCCTTGGTAGTCATCCAGCTTGATTGGTAAAATTTCTAACTCTGGGTTGAGTGGCAATCATATGTATTCTATATTTTAAAAATTCAAGAGTTCTTAATAAGTATTCTGCATGTTAAGGTTTGTGTCTCATAACAGTTGTCTCATAATCAAGCTTGTGCAAATCTTACATTTTGCTTTTTGCTTTCCAGATCAGTACATGCCACCAACTGCTTCATCCTCTAGTCTTGCAGCTTCTTGTCAAGCTCTTTGAGACTGAGCACTCTCAGCTTGATGTCATGGAGCAGGTGAAGAAAACTCAAGAATTTGGGATTCTTGACTGTTGAGACTTTTCATGGTGCATCCTGAAGCTGATTATTTTATGAAGTAGCTGAAGTATCTTGCCTGCTTGTAAAATTAGAATTCACGAGAACATGAAAGGGCTGGAAATCCTTAGGTTCATAGAATGTTAGAGTCAAAAGGGAACTTGGAGAACATGTAGCCCAACCCTCTCCCCAGTGTAGAAATCCATTACTACAGAATCCTCCAAGAGTTAAACATTTCCTAAGAATACTCTTGAAATATCCATTTTCAGAACCTAACATGATCTATAAGAATTATTTTTATTTAATGTAAAAAATGAATGGTGAGGTCCAACCTTACTTGGAAGTCTGTAATTAGTGTAATTGGCTCTCTTTGTTCTTAAATATTGACAAGGGAAGATGTATCCCTGAGTATTGTCCACAGTTCCAGTTAAATACTGAAGATGCTTCAGGAGGAAACTCTATAACTTATATTTCCAAGGTCCAGGGGTATTCAACTGAGTTTGCTGGTCATGCCCTTCTTTGCATAGTGTTTAAAAAACCTTAGTCAAAATTGTAAAGGGTCAGGATTCAGAATGGGAACTCTTTTTTTCTGTTCTTTTACTTTATTTTTCCATGTTGTGGAAAAGCTGCAGCTATTTCTTTCATCAATAGAGGGCACTCTGACCCAGATTTTTTTCTTGCTCCCTCTACAGATAAAATAAAAAACACTGAATCTTTTTTTTTTAATGGTGGAAAGAAACATATCGAAGAAGAAAGTCATCAGAATAGGTTGAGCCAAAATATGTGGTGGTGAGGATGACGATTTCATTTGCGTGTTTTCATGGCCCAAATTTCATCCCTCAACCAAGAATGGGTACGATTGTTAAAGGGGTGCAGTGGTTCTGCAAGGTTTATGTTACCTCTTAAAACCCCAAAATGCCTCTGTAAAAAAAAAATCCACAAAAAACAACACAAACGTTTTGTCCCTGTGGAGTATATTTTTTCCACCCATGCCATAAACAGAGGAGAAAACTATTTTTTTATGGGGCCAAGAAAATACATTCTAGGAGGTAGTTCTCCTTGATGGATTATCTTTCATCTCTGCTGTTGTAAGCATGCCAGAAATTGCACTTGAATAATATTTTCTTAAACAACAATGGAAATTGCTACACAACTTCATGGACGTAGGATACCTCGAACTTCAAATATTCTGCGGCCTTCTGTTCTTTCAGTTGGAGCTTAAGAAGACTCTTCTGGACAGAATGGTTCACTTGTTGAGTCGTGGATATGTCCTCCCAGTGGTGAGCTATATCCGGAAATGTCTGGAGAAGTTGGATACGGATATATCTCTGATCAGATACTTTGTGACTGAGGTCAGTGAATGTTTGTTTGGATAGCTAGAGTTTTAAAATGTTATTCAGGTGGATCAATTGGCAGTGATCATTTCGGCCAGTAAGCTTAAAAACTATAAAATGGTTACTTGGTTACACAATTATTTAAAATTGTATAATCAGATTCCTGATTACATGTCTTCAAAGTGACTTGGCTTGGATTAAGACAATAGAAAACAAAAGTCCAAATATAAATGTATACAAAGTATTTAAAAGCCTAGGAAAATAAAAGTGTTACTTGACATCTAAATAAAAAGAAAAATGGCAGTCAAACATAATTGTTAAAAGAGTAGCATGGTGATGGGAAGAAAACAGGTTCAAAATGGTACCACAAGAAGGGTTCTAAGAATCCCCATGTTTCAAGACCAAACTCTTCACTGTAATTTGTTATAGGAAGGTAAGTCTCCTCTAATAGTTAAAATACTTCTGGGGAAATGTTCTGTATGTACCTGTAATAGTTCCATTTCTAAATGGTGGGACGATTGAGCAGTTTTGCTTTTTATACAAGTAAACAAATAGATCCTGTATATAAAGGGGATAGAATCTGTTGATCACATTAGATTCTAAAATATTTAATACAGAGAAATAGTTAGGCCCTTACTTTGACAATGCAGTTATACAAATCTTGGGAGTTTGCAAAGATGAGTAAGTGGAAGATATATGTCTGTTGATCACTTAGGATAATTTGACAAATGATGCCCAATTTTTAATTAATATCAGATATAATTTGAACAGGCCCAGGTTGGGAATAGCTCAAATATTGGATAAATATTTTTCCTTCAGTTATTTTTTCAGTTATAATTTGGTGGAATGATGGGCAATGCTGATGCTTGTTGGGTGTGTAAATACTACAATTACAGGTCATCGAATTTTAAGAGTTGGAAGAGACCTCTGAGGTCTTATAGCCCAACCCTCTTTGTGGTGCAGGATCTCCTAAAGCATTTCAGACAGACTACCCAGCCTCTGTTTAAAGACCTCCAGTGAAGGGGAAGAGACCACTTCTTAAGGGAACCTATTCCATTCGCTGATACCTCTTGCAAGAAATTCCTCCTAATATCTAATCTGAATCTACTTGCTGACAGTTTCAGTTCCCCTCAATCCTCCTGTGGCATTTGGTTTTGGTTCTGCCCTCCAGGATGATGAAGAAGTACACTCCTTCCTCTACAGGACTACCTTGCATATATCTGAAGACTGCTATCATATCTCTCCTCAATCTTAAACATGATCATTCTTTTAAGTGTTCCTCATAGGACTTATTTTCAGTCCTCTTACCATCTTGTTGGCTTCCTCTAAACTTGCTCCAGTTTGTCAGTGCCTTTTTTAGAATACAGTACCTAGACATGAACAGAGTATTCCACGTGGGGCTTGACCAAGGCAAAGTAGAGTGGGATCATTACTTTATGAGTCTGATCTCTATGTTCCTGTTAACATGTCCCAAAATAGCACATACCATTTTAGCAGCTGCATCACAGCTGCAGTTCCCTCAATCCTCCTGTGGCATAACAATAACCAACTGGAATCTGCTTCCCTCTGGGAGAAGACAGATACAAAAAATGAAGTATGAAGTTCTACCACCATCAGCTGCATCACAGTTGCAGTTCCCTCAATCTTCCTGTGGCATAACAACAACCAGCTGGGTTCTGCTTCCCTCTGGGAGAAGACAGATACAAAAAAAATGAAGTATGAAGTTCTACCACCATCACTGTTTTACCACTTCCTTCTCCCAATGGACCTATTAATATCAATATTAATGTTTAGAGTTTTGTACTGATTGGCAGTTATTTCTCAAGAGATGTAATGAGTTTAGTTTTATATACTCAATTATTTAATGAAATAATGAATTTTAAATTTTATGACAATTGTAAATTTTGTTTACTGGTATCTTATTCTCCATTCACTATGTCTTTTCTTATTTTTTTCTTTTGTGTAGCAATTTATTTTCTAAATGTTTTAAAATAAAATTACTTCCCCCCCCCCAAAAAAACCCAATGAAGCCCACAGTCTTTTGCTGCTTTCTGATTTCATAGGTACTGGACGTGATCGCTCCTCCATATACCTCTGACTTTGTGCAGCTTTTTCTTCCAATTCTGGAGAATGACAGCATTGCAGGAACAATTAAGACGGAAGGCGAGCATGACCCAGTGACCGAGTTTATAGGTAAAATCTTTCCTATACAGTATTTTTATTTCATTAGATAGCATCACTGAAGCAGTGAGCATGAAACTGAGCAAACTCAGGGAGGCAGTGAAGGACAGGAAGGCCTGGCGCAATATGGTTCATGGGGTCACGAAGAGTCGGACACGACTGAACAAGAAGAAGATTTTTATTTCAAGTTGGCAACCTGTTTATGTGCATGCAGGCACCCACATATCAAAGAAGCTACCCCAAGAGTTTCTGAGAAAAATTTCCCTTCAATTGTTTTCAACTGAAAGGGTAAGCTATTTCTGAGGTAGCAGCAATTTCATCTTTTCAGGGTGTTTGCTGGACTGCAGGAAAACCTGCATGAGACATGTGTGTCTGCAGGGTACAGTGAAAAAGGCCAAGATGGGTGCCATGATATGGTGCAATCAAAGCTCTGCACACAGTGCACATTAAAAAGGGGTGGAGCTATGATCACACTGTCGTGGCTTCCATCTTGACTTTTGACCGTGGACACGCCTGAAGACTTGCAAGCATGTTGAATTAAGGCTAAGCTTGCAGGAGGAGAGCTGTGTTGGTCTATAGTCTAAGCAAGTTTTTCTTAAAGTATGGTCCTACAACCCCTGGGGGTCCCCCAAGATTCTCTCTCGGGTCCTGGAAATCAAAATCATTTGCCAGCCTACAGTGCTAAAATCCCATCAAACAATTGTGAGAAGTGGTAGCAGCAGTGAATTCGTCAATTTAAATTTTTAATAGAGTAAATATTGACAAATATAACCCATACAAACAAAAGATCTCTTGGGGTCCTCTATAATTTTTAAAAGTGGGAAAGGTTCCTAAGAGAAAAAAGTTTAAGGAACACTGGTCTAAGCTATAGATGTGCAGATCACTAAAATTCAGGAGTTGGAACAATCAAGTGACATCTTAAAAGATTAACTTTTGTAGCGTAAACAATTGTAAAAGTGCTGTGGAGATTTATTTATTTATTTCATTAAATTTATTATAGCCACCCATTCAGCAGACTCTGGGATATGTGTATGTGGCTGTGGAGAACTGGAGAATATTTTATAAGAATGTATTAAAGCATTAAAGAATTCATACAGTCAGACCCTGTTTTCCATTTGAGTCAACAAGGTTTATGCACATACATTCTACCCTAAACCAACCTGTCTTTCTTTCGTTTTCTTTAAAGCTCACTGTAAATCGAATTTCATCATGGTCAGCTGAACTAGGGAAGAAATTCCAAATCCTGAAGCCACTGGTGATCAGGCCCCTCTCGTGCTGCACAAAGAAAACTGAAATGGTTTGCTGATCGGTTTCAGGTTAAGTAGGAGCTCACACCGGTCAATTTTATTTATGTAGAAAGCAGTCACTGCCATGACTTGTCAATACTTCAAACCTTGGTCCTCTTGAAGAAGAGCAGAAAGGATGGTGGAGGTTGCCTGCTCCAAGTATATGACCTAGCGAAATATGATAGCAATGATATTCTTAGAGATGGTTTCTTGAGAAATTCATTGTTTTAGTATACAACTGGTTACTTCTAGTAAGTAGAGCTGACACTGTGTTATGAATTCTCTCTGCTCTCTGTGTTCCAGTCAGTTCTGTAGACTGGAAAAGCAGTGCATTAATTTCTCATACCTGCTTGATTCTTGACAATCCTATAAATTTCTGGCGAAAGTATGTGTCAGATCTGCCCTATCTGAAAATACCCTTACGTGAACCGTCTCCAACCTGGACACCCTTAGATGTGGTGGGACTACATTTCCCATCCTTTGGCAGACCCCAAGCTGGATAAGTCTCTTTATGATGGCTCTATGATAATATTGTAGCTTGTAAATCAACCATCATGGATGATTGCTGAGAAACTGCACTATGCTTAGTGACTGTTGCATTCCAGTTCTGAATCCTTTTAAAAAAGAAAATCATTTGTGCATCACAAATGTTTATGTTTGCAGACCTTAGCAAAGAAATACAGGTATTTTGGGTTCTTTTAGGAGAAAATATTAAAATATTAACCATTATCAGTAAGTTTCATTACTTTGAGAGAAATATATATATCTACTGTTACATTTCTCTAAATGCATAGAAGCATATACAGTAATGTATAACTTTTCAGGCCTGCCTTCTTGCTGCATGTCAGATGAGTGAGAAGTATGACAGCTTGTAATTTTTAATAAATTTTCTTTTGGGTAAAAAGTGTTGCACTTGTTGAATGTATTCTTCACTGTCTCAATTTGCGAGGCAAACAATGACACTGGGGAAAAATACTGAAAAGATGCTGTACTGGTATAGTTTTTAATAAGTGGGTAGAAAAATAGACATAAATCTTCCTCATATATTGGCTGGGTTTACACAAAATGTTGAACTATAATGTTAACTGAGTTTACTGGGTTTTGTGAATCTATCCAATATGGCTTATGAGCCATAGCTTATGATGTGTGTTTTGCAAGTTCAACAATATGTTTTTTTCAATAAATCATGGTTTTGTTAACTGTGATTTAGCACAATGGCAAATCAAAACAGCACCATCCTGTGAGATTTAACAATCTCATCTGGCTTCTGGCATTTTTAAAAAGAATCAATTAACTGGGGGGCACGAACATTGCTGACTTTTAGAAACTACAACCATTAACACATTTGCATTTACTGGCCCGAGTCACAAAACCCAAGTTGCTATTTCATGTCAATACTGAGTATTAAAACTTGGATGCACATCCACAAAAGTTCACTGACTTGGAACACTTTACTGCTTACCCACAATTCATTGGATAAACAAATGTTTATTGCATACACCAATCCAGAACCAAATATACCATCTTATGGCTAAGTGCAGTATGTGAACCCAGACTGTGAGGGGGAGATGCTTCTCTGAAGGCAAGATCTTAAGTGTTTGAGTATGTGCCATCAGGTTAGGGCCAGCTCTTCATGACCTCTCCAGGAGAGAGAACTCATGCAAGATTCTTACGTGTTTACTACCTAACAAACATGCGACAAGAAAACTGTTGGCACAACATGCCCACATGTATTCCAAGAAGGCTTCTATTAGCCATGAATTGAGGTCTGCTAGTTTCCCGGCAAAGACTGGATTTGCACAGTATGCTACAATAAAATGTGGTTGGCTAGTTTGTTGCTCTTAGTATCATATGAACCTAAGTGTAGTTAGTCTATAATTCAATGTATTCTGCAAATCCAGAAAATTAATTTAGTAAACCATGATTGAGTAAACCACAGGTTGGCATGTTGGCCAAACACATCCAAAATTTAGTCATGTAATCCTCACTGCAAGGAACCTGACACTGCAGATTGATGGTGGGTATGGATTTTGCTGGATCACAAAACTAGGAAGCATTAGTTTTGCAATAATCCAGTGGTGTTTCTGCATAAGCAGAGTTCAGCAGTAGCTCAGCCTTCCTTGGAAAAGTACCTGCAAGAAGCCCAGTTAAGAGTTTCCAAAGTTCAGGAAGAAGAGGAGGAAAAGCAACCCCTGTCATCTCACGAAGACAACTGCTAGGTTTTCAGAGTGCTGCTAGCGGCCAAATGAGAGTTAGGCTTGCCACTGAAGCTTCTGCTTGCAGTTTTTGATGAGACGAGCCAGATAAGGATTAGTCCAGCACCAAATGGTCTCAGTGAAGAAGTGTACTACAGCACAGAGGCCATTGGTGTTGCAAGCCACAGGTTTCTCCGCTGGTATGCCCAACTTGAATCCTTAGACTGCTTTTAAGTTGAGCAAAGTGCACATTACAGCAAATGCAGTTTTGGTTCCTCCACTTAGGGTGGCTCAAATTCTTGTTCAAACAGGAATGAGGAAGCAGATTTATATATCCGTATCTCCTATTACCCAAAGCTGTTTGCAGCAAATCATCACAAAGAGATCAACACCCAGTAAAAATTACAGAGCCAGTTTGGTGGTGTGGTTAAGGCATCAGGCTAGAAACTGGGAAACTCTGAGTTCTAGTCTTGCCTTGGCCACAAACCCAGCAGGGTGACCTTGGGCCAGTCTGCCTCAGCCCTAGGAAGGAGGCAATGGCAAACAGCTTCTGAAAACACTGCCAAGAAAACTGACTTGAAGGCACCAAATAAATAAATAAATACAGAACCAGATATGGGGGTGAGAGGAGGGAGGGAGCATGTGGCTCTGTTCAATTAAAAAAGGAAGGAAGAAAAGGTTCTTAACTAGTGGATTTAAATGCTTTTTAAATCATATCCAGTGTTGCTCTGAAGTGAAGACCAGACTATGCAGCTCTTGAGACAGGTAAGAGGCCAACCTTCACTCATTTCTTTCAATCAAACAAATTCTGGCAGATACTCATTACTACAAGTTTCTTGCACTCCCTTGCTGCTCCTCCCTTCACCAGCATTAAGTAATGAGCAAAGGGCCTATGTAAGAAATGAGCAGAGAGATTGGTCTCAAGCATTATAGAGCCAGAGGACGCTCCTACCACAACTTCGATAATTATCTCAGCGCAAGGCTCCATCTAAGGCTTGGCTTAGCCCCAAGATAAATTTGCTACTCAGTACATATGAAATGAGAATCAATTTGGTGTAGCGGTTAATAGCACCAAAGCTAGAGGCTGTGAGTTCTATTTCCGCTTTAGGTACAGAAGCCAGCTGGGTGACTTTGTGCCTGTCCCTCTCAGCAGGCAAGGGCGAGAGAAGACTCTCCAGAGCAGCCAGCCTTTTAGTGAGATCTCTAATGGACCTTGGTGAAGAAGCAAGTTCCCCGTGCTCCTTGGGTACTATACTGTGCATGGGAACATTTCGCCAGAAAGCTCTTTGGTTGTGCTTAATGAATATAATGCCTGGCCTTTATCCCTTGGCCTCTAGACGCTGCTGTATCTGATGTGTATCCATAGTCATAAGGTCTTTTGTTAGAACCTGGGAACATAACACAGATTTACTGTTACTGCTCAGTAGCTCACAAAAGTCTTCGTTTAGATTAAAAGAAGATCAACCAATATGATCAATCATATTTTTTTTCTGTTACAGAATAACTTTATTACAAGGATTTCAGGAAGAAATCCTCATCTATCAAAGACAACATGCAAGCAACCTAGTCAGTCTTTCCCTCCACAGCAGCCTAGGGTCTGTCCATTCACTACGTAGGATAAGGAATTTGGCATCCATATTCATTTCAGACATGTTTTAATATAAAATAATTTAAGAAATCTGCCCCCAAATGTTACACGTTTTAAAAAATTAAACATTATTTGTATATTTATTATAAAACTAATTGTTTAAGTCACAGCTCACTTCCATTTGAAAAACAGTACAAGGTTTTCTCAGCACAATCAGTAAACTCATTCTGATACTTTATGCAAAATCTTTAATGAAAAAAAAATCATGACAGCGAAGACTCAGTTTAGTTACCAGTTCATATGTTGTCAGCTGATCCTGCAGAAAAAGCTGTTTCCCCTTCAAAAATAAAAGACTGAAAAAATTCTTGCATTCCAAACAGCACTGATTCAAGGAAGAATTGGGTCTCCATATGTACACTGTTGTTCAATGCCCAGGTTATAGTCTTCTCCTCTCCCACCTTTATAAGTGCTTGTCACAATACGCAGCCACCCTTTTTCACCCTGGAATCACAAATATAGGCACATCACAAAGAATTCTGGCTCAACCCACGTTCTCATCTTACAGCTTTGCTCAAAAAGTGCTATTTAAGCCTTGATTGTGCATGTACCCGGGGAAAAAAAACAACCCAAGGGGATCCAGTAGCAAAAAAATGCAGTGGGCCAACAATGCAGTGGTGCAGGATCTGCCCCATTGTTCCATATCTGAAGCAGCCACTTTTGATGATGAACTGGAATACCCAGATGAACTGGGACCAAGACTTCACCTCCTGTGCGTCTCCCTTGCTCTGACCACTGCTTTGCTGCATCTGAATTGCCTAGCTCTCCTTGGCCAGCCCGCTACCAGCATGGTTTTGAGGAGGTCTGGTGTCTGTGAGGACAGGGACTACAGCAGACACTTCACAACATATCATTCTGAAGGTCCTCTTTAAGCAATGCAGGGGATGAAGCAGGCCCTCCTGCCATCTCTCATGATGACTCCTTTCAATTTTGGTGCTTATGAGCTGGGAAGGCCTGAGGCTCTGTTGACACTCAAGAGGTACTATTGACCTAAACAGGCCCATCATCTGGTTCTACAAAATCAGTTCCTACATTCCAGCACTGCCCAACAACTCCAGCTCCTTCTGCTATACTTTCCATGCTGTTTTCATCAAAAGGCCTTTGTGAGATTCAGATACACATCTTCGTTACTTAAGGAATCATTTAATGCAACCAACAGGGACAAGAGTCCTGCAGGAGCGCCTGCTGCATCCAGAAACCTATGGATTCATCTTCTGGCTTCGCTGGCAGCAATGGGTAGAAAAACAATTAAAGCAGCTCTAGGTCAGATGTAAGGTAGTTGTGGGCCAAGCCAGGGCTACATTTATAGATCCCTACAGATTTAAATCCCTGACATGCCAAAGATTTCTGCTCTTGTGCTTATATCACAGGATAATCAATGGCTCTCCACCACTGAAAGAACTCTGGAGAAGAGGGGTTCACAAGAGGTGTAGGGTGGGGGTGTGAAAATGTCAAGGTAGCCTTGCAGTTGTGATGAAGGCCTCTTTCTGGAGTGCGGCTTGGATTCTGTGGTCACAGTTACCATCTTCACACATACATACATACATACATACATACATACATACACACACACACACACACACACACACACACACACACCATGCTTGTGGACACCCCTGCTCCTCGCCTATCTGTAGTCTCACTGCTAGCTTCCAGGCCACTAAAAATTTCTCATTTAGGTCAGGGAGTTTTAATGATGTGCTGAGATCACACATCAAACTGCCCTGATGGAGACCAGATCAAATACTACAATTGATTTAATTTCATTTAAATTTGCTGTATCTTTACTTTCTTGACATGTATTTAAGCATTTTCCTCTTTTGCCACACTCAAAATTACTATTTGGTGAATACCTTTGCAGGTCTCTGAAGGCGGCAACCAAGGGTTTGGTGGAAGTTTCTGATTTATGGAAATTAAAACCAACCTCTGCCCTAAGGTGGAATGTGCGCTGTAATATCCCTCAAGGTTTTTTCCTTAAAAGGAAGACCTTGCTTCTGCTTACCCATGGCTCGCCCCAAGAGTTCCGGACAATCCAGTACTCAGTTCCATCTTCCACATCCCAACCAGCAACAGAGACAATGTGGTTGATGAAAGGTGAAGAGTGGTATTCAGTATAGAGTCCTCCAGTGTAGTTGTCCAGGCCAGGGGTGGCCATGATCCCACAACTGTTTAAATTACATGAATTTAGAATGCTAGTGAAACCAACAATGCTGAAATGTGTGCAATATCACAAAAGTGAAGAGTTCCTAACTAGTTTTAAAATTAGCTATGTGTCCACAAGTAAAAAATTATGTGCGATGATACTGTGAACCAATCATGGATATATTTAGGAGAGAAATTGAGCCTGCTATAGGTGATGTGCAATCCTGTACATTTCTACTGAGGCATAAGCCCTCCTGCAAATATGGGCAATCCATCACCAGGAGACTACACAGGGCCTTCCAGTCCCACATATGTACTCCATGAATGCCCTCAGAGTCCTAATGCTGTTTTTTTGAGGAGGACAATGTTTTGCTTTACAAAAATGAAGTAAGTCTCAAAAGAGGTATGTTAAAGCTCAAATATTTGGATTTTAAAGAGGAAAAAAACCCACACCAAAAGCTAGGCCAAAATTCCACACGCACCCCACCCACCCACCCACCCACCCACCAGACATCACTACCAGACTCCACCTTTAGGACTTATATAAATAAATAAAACAATGGGGGGGGGTATTTTCCCAGCTGCACAAAGTTTCTTCCTTCCAGCTCTAATAGATGCCATGGAAATAAGTGTGTTCAGGATTGCAAACTAAATCAACTTTTAAAAAGTCTCTAAAACTCCAGTTGTTTCTGAGAGCAACCTTAATGCTATAAAGAGATCTTTAATGATTGCAGTTGTATTTTTGCCCTGGAACCCTGACCCTTGGGGGGAAAAGTCATATGGTGATAACAACTCAGATTCAAGAGGAAATTTCTTCTAGATTTGACATTTCATTATAATTTTGTAGTGGCATTTTCCATTACTCATGATTAAGTTTTGTATTATTTTACCCATCACAAAGAAGGTCATGAGAAAGTCATTGCTAATATCACTGTAACCACAAGCACTGAGCGAGGCTAATAAAGCAGACAGTGACGTTTCCTCCCTGGATGAGTCTGCATAGAGCAGAAGGATCATATCAGAAAATATTAAAATGTGGCTGTAATTTTCCATTTCCTGGATTAGCTAACTAATCAAACAGACATTTTCAGAGCAAGGCTACCATCAGAGGTGAAAAGCCTTCCAAGAAAGGGGAAGAATGTGCTTGTTTTTAATTTTTATTTCATGATTTACTCCTCCTGTTTGCATTTTTACCCATAATCAAGGCATTTTAGGGAAAAGGAAGGAAGACTATGGATTTTGTGGGCTAAGCCTTCGTGCAACACAGCACTGATGCCTGAATGAAATGCTCTCCTGTTTGGCCTCTGCTGAGACCCTCTGAGAGAAGGTGGCAGTTTTCTCAGCCATTGGGAACGCTGACCCTGCCCCATCCTTGGTTCTTCTCACCATCCTCAGAGGCAGAGAGATAAACAGCCATGGCTGTAGGAAGAGCCCCTATGGACCACTGGACTGATCACCTGCCCAATTCCTGACTATTTCAACTGAAGATGTTACCTAGTTGGGTAACGAAATGCTTGCAAGAAAGCAGCCAAGCTTGGAGAACCCCAAGGACTCCATACTTCAATATTCTGTTTCAAACTTTGATCTTTGAGAGGTATGTATTATATTGCTGTTATTGTTATTTTTTAAAGAATTGTGGCACTTTTGAAGAGAACCCTCCCTCTTTCCAAAACACAATCATCGATTCCCTTGTTTGATAAGCTTGTGTTGCTTTATTTCGGGGATGGGCAAACAAACCAGTTTGTTTATTCCTGGGCTTGGTGATTGTTTAAGGAGTGAAAGGAATGCCTTCATATTTGTAGAAGCTTAAGGCATCCATTTCATCTTAAACCACTTTTCACCCACCTCCAAATCAGGTAATTTTTTCCTGAAGGGTTTGAGATGTATAAAGAGAAAATGCTTCAGATGTCCATTTCAGCCTTTAAAACAGTGTTTTCCAACCTTGGCAACTTCAAGATGTGTGGACTTCAACTCTCAGAATTCCCCAGCCAGCAGGGGCCAGGGAATTCTGGGAGTTGAAGTCCACACATCTTAAAGTGGCCAAGGTTGAAAAGCACAGCTGTAAACCATCTCCCTGCCTCCAAAAAAGCTAGCCACACCCACTCCAATCAGGAAGGAAAGAAAAATTAAATGAATCATTCTGAGGCATAAAACTTATGCCCACTCCTTTACCTGATGGGACCATTCGCATAGATTTCTGCCATCATCTTCTCTCGACCACTGACGCTTCCATAATCAGCAACTTTCCAGAGGGTGTAGTTTTTTATCACATGGCATTCCCCAAAGGTAACACACGTTCCACACTGGTTAAACTTCTGGCATGCTTCAAAACAATTACGTGAAATAAACAGAAACAGCAGTTAATTCTCCCAGACAGCCTGTTATTCATCTGCCACCCAAAATTGCGAAATTAAGATCCTCAGCACAGCACCTGGGGCATTGCCCTGTTTGTTTATTTGCATTATTCCTATTCCACTTCACATATATTTCCATTGAATAATGAACTATGGGAATCATAACATGAAATACAAAGCTTCCAAGCATAACATGACATTTGAAACAAACCAAAAGACCCCCCCAAATTTAAAAAAGTCCAGGAGGCTTGTGTCATAGAACAGTTTCTAGAGTAAATCCCTCATCAAATTTCTTCCAAAAGGGAGCAAGAGAGAAGACTACTTCACACACTCTGGGGAGAGATCTCCACAACTATGGAGGTGCTATGGGCGAAAAGAACTTGTGATACACCGATCAGACTTTAGCCAAAGGTGGAAAAGAGAGCTAGAACTTCACTGCTAATCTGAAGTCTTAGGCACATTCATGCGGCTGAAACCGGCTAATATGGACTAGAATAAATTTTTTAGTGTCAACTGTGTGAATTGAAAAATGATGAATGATTCTTATCTCAGCAATAAAAGAGTCATTGGTTTAAGGCTGGCAGCTCCCCTCTTAGCATAGTCACATCTCTGTAATAAGGAAGAAACAAACTTACAAGGGCAACTCTAAGTATTCATGAAACTATTATCAAAGCTTTTCGGTGTAATATTGGCTACTGACTAGTAGGAGGTACCACATGAGTAGAACACCTAGTATGGAGGATACCTAAGCCTGAAGAGACTCAGTAAGGATGAAACTGGTCGTGCGCCTTCTACGAGTCAGTAGCCAATATAACATCTGAAAACGATAGAAGGGGAAGTGGTGTTGAGACCTCTAGAATGAGGCCCAGATCAGTACAAATCAGAGAACTCTCTAGTATGGAAAAAAACTGAAGGTGTACCTGCATAGCTTCTATAACTATCAAAGCATCTGCTGGAATGGGGGGGTGGGGGGATGACAAATGCAGTGTCATACTGTAAGATCCCCTTCTTCTGTACGCATCTTGTGACATTCCATGCACACACAAAAGGGATGGAGCTTACAGTACAATCCTTTGGACACCTCTGGATGATTACCCAGGATGGCTATCAAGCCAACCCAGCCATGGTCTGTTATCAACCAACCCTCTTTTGCACGCTTCCCTCTTACTTTGTGGGGTTTCTTTCCATTTGTTTTTAAATGCTCAAAATACATGCCCTGTATTTCCATTTCTTTCAAAATGATCAAAGCAGCTAAATTAAAATCTATTTCAAATTAAGGAAAGGAAGACACTAGCAGCAGAAATGATCGTCTTTTACGCCCGCCGGAAGAAGAAGCTTGGAGATGAAGTCCAGTATTCAACAGTCTGGTGCTACAACAGAAGAGGCCAATAAGTTGCACCTCTCACAGAGGCGAGACATGAAAGACATCTAACGGGATTGGCAGAAACGGCCTTTTTCAAATCTTGGTCCCCAAAGATTTTAATAGGCAAGAACTGTGGTTTAACAGTTTGTGCTAATGTGTCCAACCAGAACTGCAAGATACAAGTTGAAGTTAGCTTGCAATCTGAGCTTGGACAAGCAAAAACTCTTGGGGTGTAACACCAAATGATGGTTTGTTCAAATTAGGCAATATCTAATTGAAGAAGGGCATTAAGTGGTAGGGAAGCACTTGCGCAACACCAGGATGTCTTTCCGCAGTACAGTCGTGTTACTGAACTCATTCTAAATTCATTAGGAACCAGCCGAGTGTACGTTCAACATTTTATGTGCTTTAGGGCAGTTTTGTAAACAGCCTGATTACCTATGATGGATATGAACTAGCTCCAGGCAATCAGCAAGGGGTTTCTTTAAACAATACGGACATTTGTGAGCTAATAGCCAAACTGTCTGTGGGCCATAACCTTCGTGGATGTATTAGCAAGGCTGCTCAGTTATATTCCCCAACATCAACAGTATACAATGTGTTTGGTAGGGAGGGCAGGAAGGCACTGGCAGAAAACCTCACTGGAGAAGATGTTCTGAAATTTTCACAGACCTTTGCAAAATTTGGGTGATCATTATTACCATTCATTAGAAGTAACAGTTACAGACTCCCATCAGTAGATGGGGTATGTAGGTTAGTTGGATCCATTGCAAGGCTGATACAAATGATGTATCATTGGGATGGCTTTCCTTTCTTTTGGAGCCCACTTCAAAGCCTTTGCGCTCTGATCATACACACCTTGGTCTTTAGCTTGATAGTTGTTGCATGTTTCGTCCGGGATGCCGTGCTCATGAGCATACTGCCACACACCACTGTCATCACCTCCTTCGCATGATCCAGCATTGGCACAGTCAATCACATTTTGAACAGAGAGATATGCCGAGGGCCAGACACCTTTCTTCTTGATATTAATGCGATCTAAGAGAGAGAGAAATAAGCTTTCTAAGTAATGTATAAAACTAGGAACTGTAACCCTTCTAAGGCACAGACTGAGTTCCCACAACAAGCTAAGCCAAAATATGGTTTGTTGACTTTGGCTTGGTGTGTTTTGTGAACTCAACCACAGTTTGTGGTTTGCTATGTCAGGCCAACTCACACCACTGTAATTTATTTGCAATCCATGGTATAGCAAGCCATGACATAGTACAAACCTAGTCATGAAGTACAGATTGTCCAAGTCTAACTGTCCAAATCTTCTGTTTCCCTTTCCCTACCTGCCACCCACAATTTTGTACTAGACCTCACATTCTAGTAAAAAAAACAAAAAAAAAAATTGGATCCTAGAAACCTGCTATTTACTCCAAAAAGGGGCTGCCTGAATTCCTTCCCTTTTGAATCCCAACTGCTCTTTCATTTTCCCTTCAATAATACCATTCCGGCCAATTCAGTCCTTTACCACAATCATTTCACATTGTCCATACATTTTAATATGGCAACACCTGGGCTCAGAACCTACGTAGTGTTGAACCTGGTTGGTACTTAGGTAAAAACCAACAGAAGACTGTAGGTTAAACCAGGGTGAAAAAAAGTCCCAGCAGAAAGCAGGGACAAATTGCTTCCGTACTGCTGCCCAGAAAGCTATGTGGACATGTCTGTTACATTACTACGAGTTGAGCACAACGTGAAGGAGACTTTGCCTTCCATCTGGTGGCAGAGAATTGCTCAGGTAACTCAGTTAGAGACAATGTCATGAAACAAGCCCTCCACTCTCAACCAGTGTTGCCCAATCCTGAAAGGCGGAGCACACGACCCAAGAATTGGAAGATGGGGCAGAGTGATTTAAAAGGCGGATTGTGATGTGGGGTGTAGCGACCAAGAATTCTTTTAAAATCTACACATTTCCTTAGGAGGGAGCAATGCTGTAATTCTTCACCTCGTAATTCTCCTTCCAGTGGAAGGCATAACCAGCAGGCATTCCCATACCTGCCAGGGCACTGGTGCTACCGTGAGCCCAGCAGGATCCACAGTACTGGGGGATGTGCTGGTTTCGGGTGGTGCTCGCATAATTGATTCCATCTCTGTTTCTCCAGTCCCAGCTCTTGGGCAGCTTAGAGAAATCCAAATATTCGTGTGGACGAGGGTAGGTTCTTTGAGGGAGAAATAATGAGGAAAATAACTTTCTGTGAGCAAAGGTAAGATGGTTATTTCTCAGTGCTTGCTTTGATTTGAGCCTAACCCAGCCTAAACAGCATATATGATTCCCACCTCATTTGATTCATAGGCAGCTCTGTGAGTCAGCTTAGGCAGAAAGGAAGTGACTTAGCCGTTATTGCCAGGAGAGCTTTGTGGTGAAGCAGAGATTTGAATGTATTGTCGAAGACTTTCACGGCCGGCATACGATGGCTGGTGTGGGTCTTCTGGGCTGTGTGGCCGTGTTCTTGAAGTTTTGTTTCCTAACGTTTTGCCGTTTCGCCAGCACCTGTGACCGGCATCTTCAGAGTGCAGGAGCACAGACAGGAGCAGTTCTCTCTGTGCCCAGGACGATGTGACCCTTTTGTGGGTATTTATAGAGATCGGGGGGGGGGGGGAGGGGGATTGGGGGGTTGGGTTACTGAGTGGCTGCTTGTTTTGGTATCAGAATCTGTGTGTATCTTCCTGGGGATTAGGCAGGGTTTTTTCTTCTATTGAATTGTTAACGAGGGGCTGCTGGGGGTGATTAGCAAGTTCACTGTGTGAACTGTTCACATGTCCTGGTGGTTGAGCTGAGTTCATTGACCTTTGGCAGGCTGTAAAAGACTCTCCTCTTTAGACTCTCCTGTTTAGACTCTCCTCTTTTTTATTTTGTTGATCAATAAAAAAGAGGAGAGTCTAAAAATCAACAAAACCTGGCTACCAATCCTGAAAAATACAGCCTGCAAAAGGTCAACGAGCTCAGCTCAACCACCAGGACATGTGAACAGTTCACACAATGAACTTGCTAATCACCCCCAGCAGCCCCTCGTTAACAATTCAATAGAAGAAAAAACCCTGCCTAATCCCCAGGAAGATACACACAGATGCTGACACCAAAACAAGATTCTGACACCAAAACAAGCAGCCACTCAGTAACCCAACCCCCCCACCCCCCCTTTCCCCCCACCCCCTTCCCCCCTCAAATCTCTATAAATACCCACAAAAGGGTCACATCACCCTGGGCACAGAGAGAACTGCTCCTGTCTGTGCTCCTGCACTCTGAAGATGCTGGTCACAGGTGCTGGTGAAACAAAACTTCCAGAACACGGCCACACAGCCTGGAAGACCCACACCAGAGATTTGAATCTTTTTCCAGTTTTAATTTCTAATCTGGAGTAAAGGACCAGCTACCCTTCCTGTACTTTTGATTCTTGAACATGTTATCCACATCACTGGGAAGACACTGGGTAGTTTCCACCAGCTTAAATATTACTTCCCCCTTGCTTTTTCTCTTGACCAGCAGCTCCATGATCACTCCTTTTGAAACTATCATATGACACCCTCACAAGATGCCTTTTCTTCAGAACTCTTTGATGACTGCAACAGTTCCCAGATGGACTTTGATCTCTTCTCTTGCCTTTTCAGCAAAACTCTGTGGGGGGGGGGGCATCTTGGAAGAGCAAAATGATGACACATCAGAATTTGCAAAGGGACACAATCGAGAGGGGTCACCTTCCCAACTGGGCTCTTTCCATATATTTCAGATTACATCTCCCATAATACTCAGCAGCCATGGTGGCTGAGACCGATAAGAACTGTAGCTTAATTACCTTGAGGAGGGGAAAGCTGTACAAACTAGCTGCAAACTCATTGTGTGTGTCAGGATTTGTGTTGCACATCAACTGTGTGCAACCCAGAAGGATCAACAATGGACAAATACATGCTTTACGGGAAAAAAAGCAGACCCCCCCCCCCCCAAGGAGACCAGGCCTGCTTGGTGGACAGAGCATTTTAGCAGATCTTTGGGAAGGACCTCTTCTTTCAAGAAGGCTAATATAATATAAGAAATACTTTGGAAGGGTATGGCTGATTGGCACTTTGATGATTCTAATGAATTAACAATCCGTTAGGAAGCTCCCTTCTCTATTTCTGTTCTCCTAAATTACTACTGTAAAGAGAGTTAAATGCCCAACACCACCATCAACAACTGCCAAAATGACGTAACTAATATCGCCGCATCCCTGGAGGTCAGGCTCCAGTTCCAACCCTCAGAGTCTGTACTCTGCTCTTCTGCTTAGGCTGACTGTCCCCCATCCTTAACCAAAAGACAGACACAACCTGCCAACATCTTTTTTCCCTGGCGTCCCCATTACGTTAACTTTTAATATTTTAACATAAAAAGCTGCCTTCTGTTACAGATCCATCTGGCTCTCTGACACCCACACTGACCAGCACAGGGTGTCCACCTTTTCAGCCTGGAAACTTTCCCAGTTTTGAGATGCCACAGAAAGAATTTGGGATTCAAACTCTTTACAAATGTTCTCTTTTCTTGTGTGCAACGCACTGTGTTCTGCTGCTGAGCCCCAGCCTTGCCCAAAGGCAAAATGCCCATTTCTGCCAATGGCCCATCCTTATCTCTTTCCCACATGTATAAATAGATGTATTTCGAACCACAGTTCTTTGTCAAGATACTCAGAATGATTTACATGAGATCACATCTTTTTGCCTTTTATTAAGTTGGAGACCCAACGGTTGCCCAACGCCCCTGGGCAGTTTCAGGGTCAAGCAAGGAAGTGGGAACCCTGGTTAGAACCAGGCCACCCTCCCCCCTTCCCTCTTCACCCGGGAACACCCAGAGCCCTGAAAAGCGAGGGGGGCTCCCAGGCGACTGGAAAGCAAGCCCTCGGATTTGCCCCGAGCCCGCTGTGCGGGGATCTCCGGCTCTGCCCCCCACTCCAGCCTGTGCTTCCCAGAGCGAGGGCAGAAGCTGAAGGACCGGCGAGAGGATGCCCAGACGGGCCCGTCCACTCTCTGCCTCCCCCCCAACCTCCAGTAGTGCCAGACCACCACCCCAATTCCACGCCGGCTGGGAATTCTGGGCATTGGGCCTCTAACGCATCTCAATTGCTCCTGGTTGGGGAAGGCTGCTTTCCAGCTCTCGAATCCTTGAGCTCCCCCTTTCCTTGGACCCGGGCAATCAAGAAAGGCCCTTCCGCCAGGCTCAGCTGCGCCCCCCTCCCAGGCATCCTATCCCTGCCTGCCTAGCAGACTTCCGACACGTTCCGGAGTCCCGCGATTGCGCGCCGCCGCTTTTACCGGACGCCGGGGGGCTTGCGCGGCAGCGGCTTGTAGCAGCTCTGCCCTTCTTTGAAGTGGAGGCCGGCGGCGCCCGCGCACGCCCCGAGCAGCACCGGCAGGAACCAGAGGGCGAGCGGGGGGAGGTCGCGCCCAGCCATGACAGTCATAAGGCCGGCTTGCTGCCACCCGCCGCCGCCCCCCGCGACAGCTGCAGGGAAAGGAGCGCGCAGAGCCGGGCGGGACCCCCTGCCCTTTCTGCGGAGAGCTGAGGGACTGCGCCCCGGGCTGGCGCAGGGGGAGGCGGCAACGTGGGGGGACGGACCGAGAAGCGCCGCCGCCCTCTCGCCGCCGCCCCGCCTCGCCGCAGGTAGGCTGACTGGTTCGCCCGGGATTGCGAAAGCGGCGAGCAGTTGCGACAGAGGAAGCAATCACGCGCGCCCTCGTGACTCGGGGGCTGAGGCGCCCGAGCCGCCCGCTGGGCAGCCGCGGGTGCCACCCCGCGCGGGCGAGGGAGCCTCGGAGGAGCGGCCGCCCCGTTCGGGCTCGGTGGCGCCGCGGGCGGGCAGCGTCCTTCCGGGCCTCTTCCAGAGCGCTGCGGGCGCTTGCCTGAGAGCCCACCTGGCTTGGCGAAGGCGGCCGGAAGGGCTGACGCTGCCCCTTGAGCCTGTGCCCTTCTTGATGAACCCCCCGTAGGCTGCAGTGTGGGCGACGCTGAAGGCTCCGAAACGCTTCAGCAGCCCTTGGCAGAGACCCCTATAGTAGATCCATTACGGTATATAGCAGCGTTTCCCAACCTTAGCAACTTTGAGAGATGGGGACTTCAACTCTCAGAATTCCCCAGCCAGCCATGCTGGCTGGGGAATTCTGAGAGTTGAAGTCCCCATCTCTCAAAGTTGCTAAGGTTGGGAAACGCTGCTATATAGAAATGTCAAATAGTCTGTGTCCCTCCTGGCTATGAGAGCTAAAGCTGAACCGCCGCGGAGCATAAATCTCCGCAAAGCTGCTCTGTGTAAACGGGTTTCACGTGTCGTGCCTGAGTCCCGGAAGTGTTGCGTCTGGAGTTTAAAGTTCGACAGCATGGAGCAATAGAGCGCACTGTGCCCTTCAGTTCTTATAGGGCAGTAAGTAGTTGGCAACCTTGTTATCTGATAATTAAATATAGGGTTGTTTCCAGATAGGATTCGTGAGCCTTCCCTCCCCCCTTTCTTTATCATCCACCTCAGGGCTCCAGCCTGCTGAAACAAGGATTTTGAGGAAGTAATTCACGATCTGGGGGTATCCCGGGATTTAGTTATGGTTTGTGGTATCGCTATTATTTTCATAAGAGCATGTGCCTCAGGATATTTGGCTTTTGTTTCTAAATAAAGAAGTACAAAATCCTTGGTTTTGGTTTGCTTCTTGTTTTTAACGCACTCTTTGCAGCTGCTAACTGTGATTTGATGGGGATGTGCAATGCCCACAAAGGCCAAGATTTAAAAGGAAGTTGTGTCATGAGCGCCGTGGAAATTGTGTTTCAAGAAAAAGACAGCAAGAAATGAAAGTGAATCAAAAATAAGTTATATGGTAAGATAATATACAGAAGGTGGAGGTTGGAAGCAGCAGAAACTTTCAAAGACCACAGATCCAGACATTGTAGGAAAGGATTAATATCCAAATTTATGAGAGGAAGTAAGATATAATCTGTCTTAAATTGAGCTCAACTCCTGATGACTATGTGAAGATGTCTGTATTGGATTCATGGCAACAACACAGAAGTTGGTTGCTATTTTCTTCTGGATTTAACTTAGAGCTCTGAGATTTCCAAGTGGTCTTCCATCCAAGTAGTAACTAGTGGTGGCCCTGCTCAGCTTTTAAAAGGTCAGCAAGAAAATGGGGTGCAGTCAAAACATCAAGACGACCACAATAGTGCAATCTGCAAAGCATCCATTGCACCAGCATGGCCACCATCTTGACTTTTTTGACCACACCCTGTGGACACTCATCTGCTACCTACTGTGCTACTTCTGAGCTCAAAAGAAACCCAAATGATTCCTCTCCTACTCCTTGGGTAACTGTTTTCTTTACTCAGGGAAATATTTGTATAGAACTGAGTTAGCAGGCCTTTTCAGACACTGGCAGGAGGGAAAGAGAAAGGGGAAAAAACAGTCACAGCTTCTGGAGAAACTCAGTACTTGTTTCTGTTGAGTAAGCAGTACTCTTGTGACCTTGCTAAAGCATCCAGTAATGTATTAACAGCTCTTAATTTAGAAACACCGAACATGCCAAGTGCTGAATGAAGTAACTCTGCAGGTACTTGTAGGTGCTGAATGAAATGATTCTACAAGCCCTCGTCTGCCTCTGAGGCACAAAGTCCATCCCTGTCAGGTTCACAGAGTTGATGTGAATGATAATTGATGAGTGCCTGAGGCTTCTATGGTTTTGCCCAACATGCTGCTACCTACCTAAATATCTGACTTCACGCGATGACATTTTATGTAGAAGTGCATAATCTAGCGCCTCTCTGATTTGTATATTTATTTTATTTACATAGAAAATTTATTTGGCCACCCATCTTACGTATGAACTGTGGATGGCTAACGATAAATATAAAAAAGCCTGCATAAAAAAAGAATTAAGATAATCATAATGCAATCATGGAAGGGGCTTGAGTGCCACCGACACCATTTTTGCGGCTCGCGTGCTCATGGAGAAGCAGAGAAAAGAAGCCATTACACCTGGCCTTCCTTCACCCAGATAAAGTTTTGATCGCGTTCTGCATCAGCTGATGCTGTATGTACTATGTGACCATGGTGTGCCCAGGCTACTCATAAAATGGGTCCAGATGCTCTGTGTTAATACCAGCTGCTGAGTGAGATGCACCACCAGCCTTTCCAACAGCTTTCCTGTGAAAGTTGGTGTGCACCAAGACTCAGCACTATCGCCATTCCTGTTCATTCGTGTCATAGATACCATCACGAGACCTGCATCAGAGCGCTCCCAGGCCTTGCTCTATGCCAGTGTTGTCCAAACTTGGCCACTTTAAGATGAGTGGACTTCAACTCCCAGAATTCCCCAGCCAGCCACGCTGGCTGGGGAATTCTAGGAGTTGAAGTCCACTCATCTTAAAGTGGCCAAGTTTGGACAACACTGCTCTATGCCAATGACGTCCTCCTCCAGCTACCACCAGGGAAGAACTGCAGCACCATGTCCAGACATGGAACAACCATCTGAGGCAATTCAGTTTGTGCCTCAGTATCAAGACTGAGTATCTAGAGACCAGCCTGAGCACCTCTACCACCCAGGTTGGCAGTGAAGATCTAGTAAAGACAAACTCTTTCCGTTACTTAGGATCTCATCTGCAAAGTGACAGTGGCATTAATGGGGAAGTGCACGCGACAGTGAGAGCAACATGGCTGCGGTGGAAGGAGATTACTGGAGTGCTCTGAGACAGGTGCACGCCAATTCACTTAAAATCGAAAGCGTATAGAATGATGGCTCACCCAGTAGCACCACATGGTGCTGAGTGCTCCGTTGGTCATTAGGCGTCTCCCTTCTTGACCTTCTGCTGCCAGACTGGATCGTCAGCAATGATCCAGTCTGGCAGCAGATGGGCACTGCACCAATAACAGAGAAAATGCAGGAAAAACACCTACTGTGGTATGGCCACGTCCTATGAGCAGCACCCCACACTGTCGCCTGCACCACCTACCACTTTAGCACCAATGGCAAATGCCCTGCGCAGAAGACCAAACCAAAGATGGCAGGACACAATTGACACCGACATGAAGATCACCCAGTTGGACCCGGTTGCTGCGTTCCATCGTGTGAAATATTGTTCGTTGATCTGAAAAGTGGACCTTGCACCTGCTGGAGAACACTAGGAAGATGAAGAAGAGAAGAAGAAAATACAATAATGGAGGTACCATATAACAAACTCGCAACCCAAACCACACCTATATTGGGTTCATCTAACATCCCGGCCCAGGGCCTGGGGGGAAAGTCACATCTTCACAGCCTTCTGAAAGGCCAAGAGATCAAGACTTTCTGGATCTCAGCGGGGAGGCTGTTCCATAGGGCAGGCACCACAACACAGAAGTTACAGGAGCTTTCATGGCAGCATGGAGCCTGTGGAACAGTTACACTTTTCATAAGATGGGTGCCACCGTCCTGCAGATTATGTTTTTAAGGTTTTAATGGTTTTCTGTTGTTACTGTTTGATTATTTATTTCTATCTGTTTGGGGTTTTAACTGTGTAAGCCTCCCAAAGTCATGTATATGAGATGGGCAGCTATACAAATTGAACAAATAAATAATAAATAAATAAATTTACAAGTCAGAAGGTGGAGATCCAGGAGCCCACACAGGTTGCATTCTTCTCCATAACTTGATTTATACTTCACACCATAGGTGTCTGGTACATGCCACAATGATGTCATGTACATCATGACATCAGCATTGAAAAGATGCAAATTGTGTAATTTGTCTGGCAATCTCATATGTGGGACATCCCCCACCTCTTCCCTGATGCTCGTGCTTTAAACTAAACCATAATGCCATTTGTTAAAATTTGGCTGAACACAGAACTGGAAAGTGCCTTCAGACAATAGAAAAAGCAAGGAGAGAAAAGTTCTCAGGCCAGGACATTTAAATTTGACCTGATGTAAATGTAATTAAAATGATATTAATACTCAATTATCATTTCTATGATTGCTGTCCTGTATTTAATCATTTTTCTGCCCTCTTACATTAAATATTATAATTCCATGATAATTTGGGGAATAGTATGCAGGTTTAGGAGCTTAGCTTGTGCATTTGGGCACAGAATATTACCTGAACCAGCCATTATGCCTTATTCAACAAGTTATAATTAACCCAAGACAGCTGGTTTAGTCTAGTGATTAAGGTGCTGGATTAGAAGATGGGAGGCCTAGTCCTGACTAGGCACGGAAGCTGGTTTGTGACTTTGGGCCAATCACTCTCTCTCAGCCCTAGGAAGAAGGCACTGGCAAGTCACTTCCAAAAATATTACCAAGAAAACTGCAGGATCAAGTTACCAGGAATGAGGGCTGATAATGGGCCAGAACACAATAGTTGACCAAAACATGCCTCAGTGCATGGTGTGAAGCCCACTGTTGTGTTATTCAAAAGGTCCACTTTGTTTTGGAACTGTTCTTTGTATTGCACTGGGTTGCATATCATCCTAAACTCAAACTTGTTTTAAAATTAACATTGTATCTGGAGACCTTCAGTGAGGGGGAAGAGACCACTTCCTGGAGCCCCCTATTCCATTTATTCTCAGCTCTTATCACCAGAAAATTCCTCGTAATGTCTAACCTGAATCTACTTCCCAGCATTTTCAACATCTTTGTCGCAGCAGTCCTTTCCAAGTGATGGAGAACAAGTCCCCTTGTTCCTCTATATGACAACCCTTTAGATATCTGAGGAGTGCCATCATATTTTCCACCAGCCTTCTCTTCTGCAAGCTAAGCATATTGAGTTCATTTAGTGTTCCTCATAGGATTCAGTTCCCAGTCCTGTCACCAGCCTGATAGCCCTTCTCTGAACTTGCTCCAGTTTGTCATAACCTTCTCAGTTTGCAGTGCCCAGAACTGGCTACAATATTTCAAGGGGGGCCCAGCCAAAGCAGAATGCAGAGGGATACCCAACTTGTTAAACTCCAACCCATTCTCTACTAGAGCACTGGATGAACCCAACTGCTGAAGAGTTTTCAAAATATGGGATTAAATCTTGGCGTGGAAATATAGTGATGAAGGAGATCTCTGTTTTCATATAATCCTTCTTTCTATAGCAGTGTTTCTTAACCTTGACATGCTGGCTGGGGAATTCTGGGAGTTGAAGTCCACACATCTCAAAGCTGCCAAGGTTGAGAAACAGTGCTCTGTAGTGTTAACCTTCTCCTTTTACAGCAGCTCTTCTAAATACAACTCCCTTTCTCAATTCCGTTGAAAAACTAATATAAAGGTAGGCACTAGAAAGGCAGAATAATCATGTGTATGTAACAAGGAAAGAAGGGAAGAAGCATTCATTAAAAGAAAATCAATACAGATAACCTCCACCCTTTTGGCTCCCAAACTCCACCCCCTCTCAATTTAAAGATGACTCCAGCTGTTTGGGCTTTTAAATGCCCAACCCAGCATCAAATTAATCTCATTTTGCCAATGCACAGATACCCACATACTGTAATTAGAAGGCTATTTGTTAAACTTACAACAGAACTAACAACTCATGAAGAAAACAAACTTTCTGGTGTTTATTTTCTGCATATCCAATGAATAGCAGTCCATTCGGGACTGGATATTCATCATTAAAAAAAGAGAAACTGAATTATGCTAACATTTCATCAGTGCCAAATGCTATTGAATAGCACTGTCCCTTTCTTAAGAGTGAGTTTTGCAGGGTATTTTATATCAAAATCTCAAAAGCACCAGTCAAAGAAAGTGCAGTGGCAAATTCAGGGGAGTATTGGGTCTCCGTAAGCACATTCCTCTTCTAAAGCCAAGTTGTAGTATCTTCCTCTTCCGCCTTTGTACGCGCTGGTCACAATCCGAAGCCAGCCACGCTCTCCCTGGAAGACATACATTACATAAACTCATATAAGAATATTGAGTTCTTTGGCATGTCAGGGTAGTACCCTAAAAATACTTAAAATCGTGGACTGTGTGTAAGATAAAACAGAGCAGTTGGGTACAGGGTATAGAACTACATATAATCAAGAAGTAACTGTTCCCAAAGAGTGAAAAAGAAGTAAAGATGTCACTAACCCCTACCTCCATATGGCTTGTTGATGTATTTCACAGCTAGAGCGCTCATAGCCTGCCCAAAATCTTTCTTAAAAAAACCAGATGTAACTCAAAGATCTCCTATTCATAATCTCCGATGGACACAGATGAACATTCAGTATAGGGTTTTGTACATTATACTAAACCACAATGGGTAATTTGTAGCCTTCTTGGCTTAAGCACTGTACATTAGATTCATATATCATATTCAGCCAGACTTTGCTTAAAATACTTTTGTAAGCAAATTGTGGCTTGGTTCAGATGCAATGCTTACCCATAAACCATGGTTTATAAGCTACTATGGCTAAATTCATGCATCATTAAACCACCCATCAAACAAATCTCATTATGACTTAGAATATCAGCTACTATACAGCTCAGTAAGCAGATTTCAGGGATGAAAATAGTTTGCAGAAATGTCCATTCTATTTTAATAGCTAATCTGGAATGTATATGCTGTTATATTGCCACAGTTCAGCTCCATGCAAAGTTTGGGCCAGCTGGGCTAAAACAAGAGTTGTAGCTGCTAGATTTCTGCAGTTGAAAGCAGGAGAAAAATAGCAGCATTAACTGAGCTCCTACGGAATAAGAGAGCAGCATTTGGTTTAGTGGATCACTTCAGTTTATTAGCCTGCTATCAGGAGTGTCCATGGGAGGGGGGACAAAAAAGTCAAGATGTCAGTTGTGAATTCTGAGCAAAACTCCACCCCTTAGTGTTGCATGAAAGGGCAGGGCTTTAAACCCGTGGTCTCAGGCCCAAGTCTTGACCCCATGGATGCCCCAGGGATGTTCTAGTCCCTTCAGGCATGGCCAGATTTCCCTACCCACTTCAAAAAGTGCCACCACATGTCTTGCTGCTGATAAAGCATGCAAGAGCCTCCTCTGCCTGCAAGAACAAGCTTCCCCACCCTGGTACCCTGAAGAGGTGCTGAACTTCAGTTTTCAGAATCAAATCAGCTGCAGGGAAAGAATCCAATTACAGAAAATGACTTAAGATGAATCACTGATGACAAGGATCTTGTCCTTGGAAAGAGCTCAGCTTTTTCATGTTTGTTCTACTGCTTCTTGGAAAGTCTAATCAGCTATTTGACCTCCTGGAGGTAGACATCTCACCTATGCAAGTGGAACCAATAGGTTTTGTCACTATAAACATTTCAGTCTTGATTCGGAGATGCACTCCAAGTGCCAAGAGAGAATTTCACCTCTGCTGAGCTCATCAACTCTGAAATAAGTCCACAGGTGTCCAGGGAGGAGGCAAAGGACAACATGTGTATGGCATCACTGTGGCCTCCACCTGGTTGTGCAATGGCCAAATTTTGCTGGGAGCTCCTCAAGAAGTTTAAGCTTTAAGCTATGCACCCATTGTGCCAAATGGCTCTTTATACCAAGTGGGGGACTTTTCCTGCCCAGCTAAATACTTAAAAAATAGTAATATACAGTCTCATATTGTGTCTTCCTTACCCAGGGGTCTCCCCAGGAGTTCCGGACGATCCAATATTCTGTTCCATTTTCTACCCCCCAACCAGCAACAGAGACTATATGATTTATTATAGGCAAGGCATGGAATTCTTCATACAGGCCTCCAGTGTATTCATCCAGTTTGGAAGTGGCCATGATCCCGCAACTGCATAAAAACAAAAGGCAATAATAAAACTTCCAGGATGCTACTGAAAACTAGCAGCTTTCTATTTGTGCCTTAGACAACATCGTAAAATCAAGGACCTTGATTAAAATCCTCCTCTCCTCTCCTCTCCTCTCCTCTCCTCTCCTCTCCTCTCCTCTCCTCTCCATCCCCATGAATTAACATTTTGTTTCTTTTAATAATACAGTGGTACCTCGGGATACGAACTTAATGCGTTCCGTGACTCTGGGCGTATCCCGAGTTGGTCGTAACCTGACGCAAATTTCCCCATAGGGTTCAATGTAAATCCGGTTAATCCGTTCCGCCCTCCGAATTTGGTCGCACCCCGAAGCAAATTTTCCCATAAGGTTCAATGTAATTACCGTTAATCCATTCTGGCGTCTGCGGACCACGCATCAGGGGCGGAAGAACGGCCGGGCGCCGCGCCGCGCGGCGGGAAAAAGGCCGGGCGTGGCGTGGCATGGCGCGGCGCGAGAACAGCCGGGCGCCGCGCGGCGCAAGAACGGCCGCGGACCACGTGTCAGGCGCAGAAAAATGGCCACGGACCACGTGTCAGGGCGGAAAAATGACCGCACCCCAAGGTGGAGTTAACACATTGAGGTAAATTTTTGCGGCCGGAGCTGGTCGTAACCCGAAAAGTTCGTTAGTAGAGGCGTTCGTATCCCGAGGTACCACTGTATTAGTGAATTGCTTTTAAACCAACCAAAGCTACTGTACTTCCAGTTGACACAGAAAATGGTAACTCCTTGCTACTATATAATGGTTATCCTAATTCTTGTAGCCTAGATGTGATATGTCTAACAGAGAGTTTGGTGCAGTAGTTAAAGGCGCCAGGCTAGAAACCAGGAGACCATGAGTTCTAGTCCCACCTTAGGCACAAAGCCAGCTTCCTTGGGCCAGTCACTCTCTCTCAGCCCTAGGAAGAAGCTGAGGGCAAATCACTTCCAAACATCTTGCCAAGAAAACAGCAGGGACTTGTCCAGGCAGTTGCCAGGAGTCAACACTGATTCAAAGCACCTCATACAAAAAGTGTAACAGATCAACTGAAATCATTCATTATTTGAGGGCTTCTGTATATTATCTAGACCAGAGTTTCTCAGCCTTGGCAAGTTTAAGCTGTGTGGACTTCAACTCCCAGAATTCCCCAGCCAGCATGCTGGCTGGGGAATTCTGAGAGTTGGTCCACACATCTTAAACTTGCCAAGGTTGAAAAACACTAACCTAGATGCTTAGCATAAAGCTTGCATTGCTTTACCTGATTGGTCCATTTGCATAGATTTCCGCCATCATCTTCTCTCGACCACTGACAGTTCCATAATCTCCAACTTTCCAGAGAGTGTAGTTTTTTATCACATGGCATTCCCCAAAGGTAACACATGTTCCACATTGGTTAAATTTCTTGCATTCTATAAAAATCAACAAAGAAGTCTGACTGACACCATAAAATTGTCTTCCATCCAAAAGATAACAATGATGAAATGAAACATTAGCAAACGTAGTGTTATAAATATGGCAAATAAATAGCTTCAGGGCCAGTTTGCTGTGGTGATTTATGGCATCAGGCTAGAAACTGGGAGACTGTGAGTTCTAGTCCTGCCTGAGGCACAAAGCCATCCGGGTGGCCTTGGGCCAGTCCCTCTCTCTCAGCCCTAGGAAGAAGGCGGCAAGGAAAAACCACTTCCAAAATCTTGCCAAGAAAACTGCAGGGACTTGTCCATGCAGTTGTCAGGAATAAAAAAACTGACTTGAAGGCACCAATATATAATATATATAAAAACCTACGAGAGACCTGTCTTGTTAAAAGAACAAGGAAGTGTAGTATTCTTAAATAGTCTATGGAAACAATCTCTAAATACCTGCACCAGATGTTTTTGACTTCTACTCCCAAAATTTCCTAGGCTGGAAATTTGTCTAACATTTCTAAAGGGGACCTAGTGTTATCCTAAGAACTTATTTCTTTTTATTAGATGTATATTCTATTTTGCGTGTCTCAAGGTGGCGAGCAGACCTAACACTCCTGCCTCCTCCTCCTATTGTGGTTATTTTCCCCACAATAACCATCCTAAGAGATGGGTTGGGCTGAGAGTGACTGGCCCAAAGTCACCCAGCTGGCTTCCAGGCCTAAGGGAGGACTAGAACTCAGTCTCCTAGTTTCTAAGCCAGCACCTTAACTGCCACATTAAACTGGTTGGAGAAAGCTATTCCACAGATACTTCCAAGAGTGTTCTTCCTCATGATCATGACTCAGAAAGCTGGGTAGCTGTGATACATCTCGAAAAGCTTGGAGACCCTTGGTATCCTATAAGATGTCCCCTATTCTTTGCAACCACATTGCAGTGGAGTGCTACATCATCCATCAGAGCTTCCATGGATGTGATGGGGATAAAGGTCCTCTGGAGCTGATTCCTGTCTGCAGATGTCCACATTAACACATGGATATCAAAGGATGGAGATGCAGAGGTGAGAATACTTTCAGGTTGCAATGGGAGAGGACTAGGGTTAGGGTTGCCCCATTCTCTCACTTTGATCCTTTGCCTGGTAGTTGTTGCAGGTCTCATCGGGGATGCCATGCTGGTGAGCATACTCCCATACGCCTATGTGGTCTCCACCGTGACAGGTCCCTGCCTCAGCGCAGTCAATGACGTTCTGAACTGAGAGGTAAGCAGAAGGCCAGACACCTTTCTTCTTGATGTTGATGCGATCTGAGTGAAAAGCAGCAAATAGGAGGTATATGGCATGAGTTGGGGCCTTCAGCAATCTGGAGTTCAAAAGATGCTTTCTTCTGGGAAAAAAGGGAGCAGCCAGCCTTTGGGGGATAAGGGACCCATTTCAACTTTGAAACGATGTCAGGCTGGGCTAACAAAATGGTGGTCCCACTGACAGCCTCCCATGGGGTACTTTTACTTTCTAAGAATAGTCCTGGAACCTTTGTGGGACCTTTCCCATCACGGGCAGGCCCAGGATGGGGTCAGATATTCAAGATAGCACCTGCCTGATCGAAGCCCCACCCCTTTTTTTTACATGAGGTAGGGCTTCAATCACACGCTTGACTTTTTAAACATCCTCCCCGTGGCTGCTTATTGTAAAAAATGATCAAGCACCTTTTCCACCTTGGAGTGGGGGACTCCAGATGTACAGAGTTCACTTTGCAGAATTTCACAGCAAGGGGCATGCTCTGAATTCTTGAACTTGAAACCCCCTCATTGGGAGAGTACTCCAGTGGGGAAAAGCTGCTTTGCAGCAGGCCAACTTTCCTTTATTATGGAATTAAAAGCATATTGTTTTTAAAAAATGAAATCCTGCGGGACAAGGAATTACTTGTGGTCTTGTGGGAGCTGACCACACACCCAGTGCTGCCTATCCCTGCTCCAGTTCTGTAACAGGGCAAATTGTTACAGCACTGATGAATCCCCTTCTGGATTACAGTCAGCTACTCTTCAATTAAACAGAATTCACTTCAGAACTAGACTTTGGAAAATGATGAGGATGTGATGCTAGGGAGAAGTTATAGAAGCAGGAGGGCCGGTGGAAATTGGGGGCAGGCTTAAGGAAACAGAAGATCAACTTGGGGTCCAACCCACTGAGAACAGAACTATTCACTACTGTAAGGTTAAACTGAAACAGACAGGAATGGAGCCTCTGGAGTCACTTCCGGTGAGGAATGGCGAACTGCAGATTAGTGGGAGGCACTTCCGGTGAGGAATGGTGTTCTGCAGATTAGTGGGAGGCACTACGACCAAAAAGGCAGCTGGATGCTGAATCCCGACTGCCAAAATTCTCTCCAGATTAAGGAGAGATCTTGAGATTATCCATATGTACTCTGGACAGCTGGTTTTTTTGTGAGTCGCATAGGACAACTACATACCCGCTAGGGCACTAGTGCTGCCGTGGGCCCAGCAAGATCCGCAGTACTGGGGAATGTGCTGGTTTCGAGTGGCGCTCACATAATTGACTCCGTCTCTATTTCTCCAGTCCCAGCTCTTGGGCAGCTTAGAGATATCCAAATATTCGTGAGGACGAGGGTAGGTTCTGTTAAGAGGAAAGATGAGGATGTTGGAAAGGAGAACCAATTAATACTTCTCCCCCATTTTTCTGGGAAAGAGGAATAATGAGTTCCACCATCGCAGGAAGATTCTACCCATTTTTCCACTTAGTTGGCAATTGTGTTTAAGCTTCTCGTGATTATATTGCCTTCCAGGCCTGCAAGCTAATACAAAAGTTGCAAAACGTTTGGGGAAGTTGCACAAGGAAGAAAAGCATCAAAGACTAAGATGTGACACACAAGAAAGTGTGTGTGTTTTGTGAAAACCCAAAAGCAAACTCAGTGAGTCAAATGGAGACAGCAGACGAGCACAAGAGCCTCTGGCCACCCCATTTATTATCAATAATTAAATTATACTTTATCATCATGTTATTATTACACCATGCTAATGGTGATGGTGAAGACACTAACAACCTTCATGCACAGAATGAACTATTCTTTCTTAGACCTTTCCAAAGCCAGAATGTTTCAGCAAGGATTTTCTGTGCATCCACCAGGGTCTTTCTGAGGACCAGGCATTGGATAGTGAGATAAATGATAATGCTGGTAGCCAGCTGCTGGTCAGCTTCTCCTTCTGAGAACATCAGCACAAAGTCCAGGATCTCCCCAATGTTGATGCCCTAAGAAAATGTTTCTGGTTCTTTCCGGTGACCCACCAACCGGAAGCAGTCCATGGGTACTGGAACCTGTCTGTCTAGCACTTCATTTTAGCAGGACCAGGCAGGCTAAAATGGTGGGATTTGCATCTGTTTGGAAGGGATTGGACACATTCACGGAAAATCCAGGTATTGCTCCTCGGCATGCTGGTGTGGGAGGAGGGGTGTCCATGGGGTAGGGTAAAAAATGTCAAGATGGGGGCTGTGATGGTGCAATGGAAGCTCCCACAGTGCATTGCATGCTGCATATATGTGTTGCATGGCTGGGTTGAAAGAAGATGAGCACAATTTTAAAATTGGAGGAAGAAACATCCATAATTTGCACTATGCTGACGACACTACTCTGATAGCTGAAAATGCAAATGATCTGCAAACTCTAGTAACAAAAGTCAAGAGCACAGTGAAAAAATGGGACTAAAATTATACATAAAGGACTCCAAACTAATGACAACAATACAGCAACTAGTCTTGGTGATGAAGACACTGAAGTGGTGGACAGCTTCTGCCTTTTAGGATGGACTATCACCAGTAAAGGAAGTCAAGAAATGTGCTGCAGACTAATATTTGGTGGAGTACCAATGAAGGCCTTGGAAAAGATATTCAGATACCATGATGTGTCTATACCTACAAAGATCAGAATCATGGAGACAACAGTTTTCCCTGTGACACTCTATGGAAATGAAAGTTGGACTTTGAAAAGGATACAAAGAATATTGGGACTTTTGAACTTTGGTGTTGGAGAAGACACTTGAGAATACCATAGTTGGCCATGAAAGCAAATAAATGGATCATAGAACAAATCAATTTAGGGTTCTCTCTTGAAGCAGAAATGACAGACTCAAACTATCATATTTTGAACACATTATGTAAAGACCTAGCTCTTTTGAAAAGTCCATAATGCTGAGAAAGGTGGAGGGAAAGAGAAGAGCAATCCAGCAGTAAGATGGACGGGTCAACTACAGCAGCAAGAGCACACTGTTGGAAGACCTGAAGGGACAACCTGGGGGAAATCCATCCTGAAGAAGGTTCATCTATGTGGTTACTAAGAGTTGACCCTGACTTGATGGCACATAATCTGATCAAATAGTAAACTGAGAAGGAAGGAGAAATGTCTGGCTTTGATTCCTGTTTGTCACAATCTTGTGTAACTAAAAGAAAAAGAATGGAGTTCAGGGAGAGGCCATTAGATAATAAAAAGGGCAAAATGAATCCTATCTCAGAAGATGAGGGAGGGAGCTATTCCTGACTCAGAGCAGAAAGACAGGTTTCCCTCTCACTCCTCTCAGTGATGAAAGGAAGTGGGGCAAATTAAGTACCATATTTGAGAACACCATTATGTTGGATCCCTTGATGTTTGACATGGATCCTAAGTAGGACTGGTCCCTATGAGTTGAGGTATGCAAAATTACTTTGTGCAGCTATGCATGTGCAGCCACACTGTTCTCTGCCCTTGTATTTAATTAGGCTGATATTTCTGGACATCATATCTAAGGAATAAAAGAGCTAGTCTGTTAATTTGATCCTTCCCATCAGGGAAACAGGGCAACAGAAGTACCTGCATGGGAAAATTCCCATGAGGGAATTCCAGGGCTCAAGGCTAAACAGGTAATCTTCATTTAGTGACCACAATTGGGGCCAGCAACTTGGTCATTAAGTGAAGTGGTCCTAAGTGAAACCACAACTGTGCTTATGATCTTACGTCAGCTTTCCTTTGGTTTACAGACCTGTGAAGGTCATAAATGCGAGGATTGGTCACAAAGTGACTTTTTCATCACTGTGGTAACTGCAAACGTTTGCTAAATCAGACAGTCGCTAAATGAGGACTACCTGTACTAGGAATTTTTTTAAAAAGGCATCTTGGGTGAACAGAATGGCAAACTGCTTCTAAACTGCTGCCATGAAAAACCATATGGATATGGCTTCATAGTCCACTATTTTTTTATTTTGTTTTATTTTTAACCAGCATCGTTCACAAATCTCCTCTTCCTTGGTGTTCCCCCCCCCCCCACCTCCTCCTGCAAAGCTGTATGTCATACAAGAAGGGCCCTTGGCTCATCCTGAGTAAGAATTAAGCAGCCTTCCAAGATCGCTCTGGGCGTTGAAATCCCAAATGCTGCTGGATTGACCCAGAAGCAGGACGACCAATTTCGCAGTGCCTCTTGCTTTGCTCTGACATCCATTTAACCAGCGCAGCCAAACCGCTTTCAGCTATTTCTACAGCTGTCATCAAAGGGTTCCAGTCCTGCCGGTTAGCAATTAGGCTGTAATCTAAGGCACGTTTACTTAAAAATAAAGCAGCGCTGGACGCAAAGGTTGAATTCATACAAGATGCCTATTCTGGTTGCTGAATTGCGCAAAGCACGGAACCAGAAAGCGCCCAATGGCGGGGTTCACGCGGCGTGTTAAGCCCCTCCGCCCCCTACTCAACCAAGCTTAGCACACTGTGCGAACGCATCGCTTAACCCGGTTAAGCGGGTTATGGGAAGAGAATCAGGGGAGCTTTACGAGGGACATAATTGGGGATCGCATTGTCGTCTCCATGACTTGCAGCAGGAAGTTACGGAGAGAGGGAGCTGCCCATATTGTCAGCACGGGCTGGCAGCAGCTCCGCAGGGTTGCGGGCACGGGTTGTTGCTCTCCCCCGCTCGGGAGTGGCAGAAACCGGCCCGGGAGCGGAGGCGCTGCGTGCCCTGCAATCCGACCCTCCAGCCTCCTCCCGCAGGGGGGACCCCCTTCGCCCGCCTCCCCCGACGCGCCTTTCCGCCCGATCCGGCAAGTGCCGAGTGCCCGGAGGCTGCCGCGCGCCCGCAGCCGCAGCCGCTTCCCCAGAGCCTGGACCGCCGCGCCCGCGCCGTTCCCGCCGGGAGCCGGGCTGGGGCGACGGGGCCGCGACTTCGCTGCCTTACCGGAGGCCGGCGGGCTGGCGCGGCAAGGGCTTGTGGCAGCTCTGCCCTTCCTGGAAGTAGAGAGCCGCGGCCGCCGCGGGGAGGGAGACGCAGGCGGCCAGCAGCGGCGCCAGGACCAGGGCCGGCAGCAGGCGAGGCGCGGGCATGGCAGCCTCTCGCGAGCCGGGGCTGTGGCGACCGCCCCTCGCCGCCCGCTGCTTATAAGGGACCACCTGGCGTGGTGTGTGAATCACAGCCGCCGCCGCAGCAGGACGAGCACGCACACGAGGGCACACGCTTACGCTCACCCACGCGCGGCCGCCGCCGCCCTGGCAGAGCTTGGCGGCCCTCGGAGAGTAGCGGGTGCGGGGCCGAGGACGAGGTGCCCTCGAGCAAGGGGACCGCTTCTCCCTGGACACCCCCCCCCCGGTTCCTTTCTCGGCCCGCAGAAGGGCAGCACTCCGGACAGGGGCCCCGCGCCCCCGAGGCTGCACGAGCGAGGTCCAGCCTGGCCAGGGGATTACCGGCGGGGAAATCTGCCTCTTTTCTGAAAAGCCGGGAAGGCCCAGATGGGCAGCTTCAGATCTAGAAAGGCAGAGAAATGGCTGGGGAGGGGCATCTGCTGGCTTTTTAGGAGAGAGCGGGAAAGCCCAAGGCGGGATCAGGCCAGAGCCCCTCCGATCCAGCATGATTGCTGTGCCTCAAGGTTGCCAAGTGCTTTTTTGTAGGTTGCCTCCAAATTTAGACAAGAAGGCGATTGCCTTCTTTCCCTGACTGCCCAGCAGTCGATCTTTCAAAGATACTTATTGCCTGGATTTTTGGAGGTAGATGAGGACCATCAAAACCTGTAGCTACTGATGTCCCCCTTTGCTACAAATTGGACTCATGTACTTCAGACAGGGTCCAAATGGGTGGCCATTGCCACACATCCAAGGGCTGCTAATTCCATGGCTTCTCCAGACTGTTTGGTGGAACCTTGTGGAAGTTCTGGCACAGCATGTTCCGTCTGGGCATAGGAACTCCCACGGGAGTCCTTTGTGCTCTGAGCTTGGTTGTTCGCCTGTGGAATTTTCATTACCCAACTAGGTAACATCATTAGCACCTAACTGGGTCATGAAACATCTGCAAGCAAACCACTAAGCCCAGAGAGCACAGGGACTCCACGTTTCAGCCCTGAGCTACAGATATGCTCTTCATAGGATCTTCTCCGTAGCGTCTGTGGTGCAAAAGGGGTGTAGCAGCATTGATGCGGTGACAGGCAGCTCTTGGCAGCAAAGGGGGGAGGGGCTGGCTGGCAGGATATGCTTCTCCAGGCACGCACCAGCTAAAAGTGGGAGACTAGGCAGAGAGAGGGCTGGTCCAGACACTTGCCGCCTGAGGGAATGGATAAGAGCCCCCTCCCACTTCATATGCAGAAGGCACTTGGATTGGCAGGGGAATCTGCTTTCAACCTTGCTGATAGGACACTGCTCACTCTCTTCCATGCACGCACACTCTCTTCCTCTGAGAGCTGGAGGCCCACGTAGCACAGGTTGCAGAGCACAGACAGCTTTGCCCTTTCATATCTTCCTGCCCCCCTACCACCTCCTCCCTGGCAAGAAGCCCCAGTGGTTTCTGACTCTGAATAGCTATGGTTTGCACCAGAATTTCTCCCCGTTTGCTCTACTTTTCTCTTCTTTCTCGAACTCCTTAACTTCCCCCAGGATGATCACAGTTGAATGAGATCACCCTGCCTCCAAAAACCACTGGAGGAAAATGACAATTTTTCCAGCAAGGGGCCTGCTGGAGTGAAAATTCCTTCCAACACTAACACTAACCTGCTGCTTGTTGCTGCCACGTGTTGAGTCCTGTCCAAAGTGTTGAATTTTAGGAACTTATTAGGACACAAGAAATGAAAAGGATCCCTTGGAGGGATTACTGAAAATTTACAAGGGTACTAGAGTTGGCAGGAACCCACAGGAACTGTATAACAATGAGATATCCCAATAGCAAATTGTACTTCAATAATTGACTCACTGTTACTCTCTGCTCTCCATTCTGTATTGGACTGACTGTACCTAGAGAATTGCATCCGGTCCTTGATGCTGCATTTTAGGAAGGATGTTGACAAAGGACTCTGTCCAGAAGAGAGCAGTAATGGATGGGAAGGAGCCTGGAAGGAAAAACTTAGGAAGAATGGTTGGGGGCACTGGATACATTTATTCTAAAAAAGAGAGACTGCAAAGAGAGATGATAGCCCTCAAGCGTCTGAGGGGCTCTCGTAATCCAGATGGAACGAAGTGCTTAGAGCTGTTTCAAAAAACAGAACAAAATTACCTTCAATTATAAGGAAGTCAATTTGGACTGGACTTCAGGAAAAATATCTTAAAGGTGAGAGCAGTTCAACAGCAGGACAGATTGAGGTGGCAAAGTCAGTTCAGTTCCATATCACCTGGAGGATTGAAGCAGATGGCTCCGTGGGATGCTGAAGTAGTGATGTTTTGCACTGGGAAGAGAGTTGAGCTAGATGTTCTTGAAGGTGCCTTCCGATCCTAACATTCTATGGTTCTGTGATTCCATTTATGTCTGTGTGTTTGACTCAAGTTACATTTTATGAGTCCCACTCTTGGGCAAATCAGAGATTCAGATATTCCAAAAGGACATGGTTAAGTTCTATTGTGGAGAGGGAGATAAAGCTTTTTGCAACACCCCTCATATCTGGAGAGAGAAAACAAAATCTTCCATTGCTTTGTGACAGTTTCTTCAACATTTTTGCTAATTTGCCCAGTGAGTTAGGGCTTCAGCAATTATTTCCTTCTGAGCATGCCTATTAATAATATTTCAGAATGGCTGGGAAAGTTGCTCACCTTCTCCAACAAACAAAAGCATCAGAAATAACATGTTGATGTATGACTTATGACTTGAGAAAATGAAAAACACAATAAAATGACATTTGTTTTAAAAAGGCTGAACAAAGTGGGACTTACTCAGGATGATAGAATTGCCAGGTCTGTATTTCAGCTGATCGAACTTCGGACAACAAACCAGGGATGTCTGCAGGGAGGGTTTAAAAAGCCATAGTGGTGTCAGTGACTATGTGATCAAAGCCCCACCACCTTTTAATGTGCATATTAAAAGGGGAGTGTCTGAGTAAGTGGTTGTGGGCACCCTCTTGAATTTTTGACTGCCTTTCCAGATGTTCCTGGCAAAGACAAATTCATTTCTGAACAAAGTCAAAGACTAAGTGGAGACATAAATTGTTTTTTGTTGTATATTGCATAAATCAGATTGATAGCAGGGGTGGGTAATCTGTGGCTACATGCTTCCCTTGGTCTAAATTCAAAAGCCCTCTGCGTACAATGAGTTTGTGGCTTCTGATACAACATAATTGTCCTTTCCATGCAACCTGCTTCTTAGGAGAGGGAAAAAATTATCAGAAAGGAAAAAGAGATCAGAAAGCGGAAGAAGGAGTGTTAGAGATGGAATGAATGTCCCTAGCCATTTTTGGCTCAGGTTTTAACCATTGCTTGGTTCAGTTAGGATCACCTGTTGTCCCCAATGGATTACACCAATGGATTACATACAGTCCTCAACAGAAGAAAGCCATTCAGCTGTGAATTACAGAACTGTGAATAGATGGGTGTAACTTTATAGTAGCTGATTCTGTATCTAAACATATGTATGTATTTTGCATTTACAGTGGCTAATTGTTTTAAAAAGGTAGTCCTCTCTGGGATTCAAACCCATCATTATGTCGATGATACTCAGTTGCTATCTTGACATTGAGCTGAATAAAGGATGCATTCAAGGGGCTACCCAAATTTGTCTGAGTAACACCACTACTTTGAAAGCTGCACTTGTTACCAGTTGGTACCCCATCTATCCAGTGGGGTTGCAATATCCAGCTGATCTGAGCTAGCGTTTAAAACTAAGAGTTGGATGGGAGACCATTAAGAATTCCCAGTGTTAGAAGCTTGATTGGAAAATTGAAACATCCTGAAAGGAGGCAGTAGCAAGTTACTTGGGTATTAATGCCAAGAAAACTATGTGAATGTGTCCAGGTCAGGTATTGAGCGTGATTTAAAGGAGACATTCTTTGTACATGTCTATTCAGAAGTAAGCAGTGGGGTTCCTTGGAGGTATGTGTGTGGGAACACAACCTGATCTATCTACTCAGCTATGAACTGGAAACTTTGGGTGAAAAACGGCAGCAGCCACAGGGTCACACTGCTTTCATCACAAAGATGAAAGCCACTTCAAGGCATCACATTACAATTTCTGTTCCTTTTGGTCATGTGTGTGATATTGCAATGCATGTAAAAAAGGAGAGGGGTTTACATCACAATTTCCTGTCACTGCTTTCGTCAGTCTAACCTGCCCCTCCTGCGGTCAATCAATAGAAAAAGACAACTATTTCTTAATATTTTTTAATCCTCTGTTTATTGGAGATGTTATAAGTGAGTCCCTTTTTCTTCCACAGACTAGGTAGATTTTGAAAGTACAATTAGTCTTGGCATTCTGGAAGGTGCCAGATATTTTCAAAAAGAACAGCTCTAGATCTTAGAACAAAAATGCCAACACTTTTGGAAAACTTGTGACCCAGATCTGTTTTGTTAAGCTAATTTTCATCTTTTGACTTTGCTCATGTGCTGCCTGTTGATAAGGTCCAGGGCAGTTCACTTGAGTGCCAACAGCAGTGTGTTTCTGGATATAGCTGAAGAGGTGATTCTGCGAAATTTGTTTTTTCTTTAAAAGGAATATGCCATGTGTACAGTGACTCCCTAATAAACAAAGTTCAGAAAAGTGTGGGGGGAGGGAGAAGGAGAGAAAGACTGGGCTGTGGTAGAAGAGATGGGTTTTGCTTTTTCTGTTTGCAGGGTAGAAAAAGAACATTTATTAGATGAGCTAGTGGCAGATTTGGTACTACCATATATAACAAACTTCTTTAAACTGCCCATAACTTCTTGCAGATAACAAGATGGGCAATAAGTTATATAAAAAAGTAGACCAACCCACTGTGAACAGTTGCTATGGAAGAAGGGGGTGAACAGATCTTTGATACCAGAAATCCATGATGGCCTATGGCTTTTCTCTCTCTCTCTTGCTCTCTTAACAGCAGCATGAACAGTGGCCTCTGGTTTGGGGGAAAGAGATTTAATACTCTCCCCGTGCTACAGGGTGTTCCCAGGTTATGGTTAAAAAAGTCAAGATGGCAGCTACAACAGTGCAATTGAATCTGCTCGCTTTTTATGTGTGACACACATAAAAAGGGGCAGAGTTTTGATTGTACTATCCACACCCTTGCTATGCTGCTGTTAATGATTACCGAAGAGTGTAGGTGTGGTGATGTCAGACTCTGACAGGTGACACTGATACAATACAAATAGATGGTTGTCTTTTCTGTACTCTGCACTGAATATGAACTTGAAGAAAATAGTTTTGATTATCCAAATGATACCACTGGAAATGCTTAACCTCCATCTTTTATCCATATTAGCTAGTTTGATCATAAATGGAGCCTTCATCATCAGAGACAGTGTATCATATTACACTGAATACCTGTTATTTATAACAAATAGCAGAGGGCTGTTGCCTACATGGAATTTCCTAGAAATGTCTGGGTGATCACTACTGGGTGTAGACCTTAAATGTGGTAGCAAATTCTCATCAGGAAAAATGTAGCTCATTTTTTTTAATTGCATACACTTTGACAGATTATTTAAACAGAAATCACACAAAGATACAAAAAGCAAAGTAGAAGATAAAGAACTACTAATAAACGTAAGTAAAAACATTATGGGAGGAAAAAAAACTTTGTAACACATTCTCCCCTTCCCTTCCATGTATTTCCCCAATTGCTAACTACTTCATAAGCATTTGTACTGTTTTTTGAATGTTAAATGTTGGAGGTTATTGCTAATATCTAAGTCTTTTCATTTACTATTTTTGATTGGTCTCTTAACTCTTCTCCTAAAAAGCATATCTCAAGTGTCTGAATTTGCCTTGAAGGAGTTATATATCACCTGTGAAACATTTTGTATCAATTTCCCCTCAAATTATAGCTTGGAGCACATTTTACTGATTTTTCCATAGCTCTTCCCATTGTTCTACTCTGATGACCTCTTTGAAGTTTTACATCCATTTTATCATGCAATTTTTAATTTGTTGCATCTCCATAATCTTTTCAAGCCAAGAAATTTGGATGTAGCCTACGGTGTCGGTTGGTTAAATTCCTTGCAGTGGTACCACGTCTTTGAGTTCTCACATTTGTATCCCCCACAGACAGCTGAGCTGATTCTATTCGGTTCCAATAAAAGAACAAATATGTGAAATCAGGCTGGAAAACAGTAAGCAGACAGGGCAGGTAGAGACTTAAACATGTGTCTTCCATTTGGTTTTCCAAAATGCCTGCTATGATATCTTAGAGTTGGTTGTGAATGAAGCAGCACCCATTTTAAAAACCCTTTGAAAGAAAAGGGGGGTGACAGGCGCTCTGACAGTCCTCTCTGCCTTTCAAGGCAACATCTTTTACATTAAATTATCTTTCTTCCCTACCATCCTTTCTGGCCTCCAGTCATTGCTAGATCCCTTGGCACATAATTACTATATTTGTCCTATCAGAATTTGCTCCAAGTTCCGGTGTGCAATTAAAAATAAATGCTTCACTTCTCTTTCTCTGCTGTCCTTCCTATAATGAAGCTGGAGCCTGAACAGCTACTGTCCCATTCTGCAGCCAAGGAAGGATAACACATTTGCAGCCTCACTGCAACCCCAGGCCAAAACTTCTGGGAAGCGTGGTGCTCAAAGATAAACAGACCTCTCCCTATCAAAGGGGAACATGCTTTGCTATGGCTTCCCCGTAACAGAAATGCTTCTGTTTTCAGAATGACATTGTCTCAGCAAAGACATGGAGCATTAAGGGGGTCATGGAAAAGAAGAGATAAACAGCTGGGGTGGGGGAATATGGCAAGGATATTCCTACTAGTTTACTTCCTGGGAAAGGATTAGCCACACTCAAGGTGGCAGCCATTTAGAGAATGGGCAAGCTGTCCTTTCATGGCAGACATTTTGTGAGAGCACCCAGGACATGCATCCAAAATTTCAATGAGGTTCACTGTCCCCCCCAACAAAGTTTGCCTATTTTTGATGCATACCCAAGAACAGAATAGCGGGAGAAAACTACAAGGATTCTCCAAATCCAAAGCCTATAAATCATGGGACAGCCAAAATGGAAGAACTATCTTTGCCTTGTCTTAGCCAGTGGGCTTAGAAAAGAGGAAGCACATATAATTATATGGGCTAAGGAGTCTCCCAAATAGTCAACCTGTAGACAACAGTAAATCCAGGCTAGAGACAATCCAGAAGCTGTATAGCCAGAATTTCACAAAGAGAAAAATCAAAGTACACGTTTCAGAGGCCAAGAAGACAATGCAGATGTTCAGGGTAGGGTTCAAGACAGCTTGTCAAAGGAGCCTGCAAGGTACAAAGCTGGTTTCCAACATTGGGTCACTCCTGAATAGATAGATTTATACAAGCCTGAATCCCCAATACAACCAGCATGAATATAAATAAATTGGATTGCAGGGCAACCTAAGACTGACTCCTGATAAACCATGACTCCCAAGGAGATTTTTCTTCCAATCTCACTTTCTGCGCCTCATAGTCATTTGACTTTCTATCCAGCAACAATTCTCAATGGTTTAGAGGTTGTTCCAAGGAATCCAGCAAGAATCTGGAGCCGCATAGAAGCTGGCCCTTCCTTCCTTCCTTGCTCTGCTGATCCTGGATCAATAAATCCATTGCTACCAAGGGCCCTCTGGTTTCTTCTTATCTTCTGAAGAGCAGTCTTTAGTGATGGCTATAACAAGCTCTGTGTCTGACTTGGCTGGGATCTGACTGAACCATTAGACACAAAATGTTGGGTTTGATGGTCTTGTGCTTTGATCTTCTTGCATTATCAATAAAAGCTGGAGACCAGATGCTATGTGGTATACATGGTCATGCACTGTTGCTATTTCAAGTCAGTGAGCTAGGATAAAAGATAAACACCTGACCTTCTAGTAGCACCTCAACCTTAGTTGAACGTTTGGAAATGCGAATAGCTATTGTAAGACACAGTGGGGTTGTATAGCTTGGGCTGGATGGGCAGAGTTCTTGTGTATAAGATTACATGGATAGGAGGTTCTCCTTCTTTGGGACTTTCTTATAAATGCCATATTAGAAGAGCTCTTGTTAGTCAGCAGAGTAGGAGGTGCCAGACCTCCCCATGTTGATGCTGTTGCTTGCATTTGCTGTAGAAGCCACGTTTGGCAGATGATAAGGGTGGTTATAGCTGACACTACAGGGGATGAGTGAGTCTTTCTTTTAGAGAGAGCATCTGGAAAAGAGAAGCCCGTCTTTGTTGCTGGACCTAGGCAAGATGCGTGAAATTGTGCACGTCCAGATCGGCCAGTGTGGAAATCAGATTGGTGCTAAGGTAGGACATTGCTTTCGTTAACCTACTAAAAGATAATGAGATATAGTTTATACCAACAAAGTATGATGGGAATTTGGACAACTTTGGGTGAAGATGCTATTACTGTTTGATCCACATGCAAAATCTATTAAAATGTAAGTTTTCAACATATCAGAAGAGATTATAATTTCAGGTCAAATATTGACTCATTTAGACCAGCATCCTGTTTTATACCAGATGCCTCAAGGAAGCCTGTAGGTACAACTGAAAAGGAGGTGTTCACTTCTTCCCAGCAACTGGTACCCAAAGACACACTACCTCTGGAAAACAGCACATAAATATGACAATTACCCTTAGATTTTTTTTTCTCCATTCATTTGTTGAATCCTTCTTTAAAGACATTTTGTGGTGTGAGTAGAGAATTAAATGGGTGCCTGTGTGAAATAATTGCCTTAATAGAAAAGCAAGGAGAACACAATACGTTTATTAAAAATGGCAAAGGCTGAGTGATCACAGTTCCCACCATGGTGGAGTATTCCCAGCACTTCTGAAAGGCTTGTCCATACTTTGGACAAAATACTCTGGTGGTGCTTGAGTTTTTCAAAGGAATCATCACCCATCTCTTCTAATAAAGATCCAGATTAGATAAACAGCATTACAGCATTAATCAGCCACTAAAGTGATGGACTTCCAGATCTACTGGATTTTAGATCCCACCATTCCCTGCCAAAGAATTATTGGAGCTGGACATTTGGAGTCACCAGGCTGGGAAAGTCTCTGGTGTATATTCACTCAGCAGTAAATCCCACTTTTTTGATGGTGATTATTCCTTTGGTAGTAAATTATATTTTAAAATTAAGATTATGGAACTCCTTTCTTTTTGTGAAGGAAGAAAGTTTGAAACAAATACTGCGTTTCTCTTTGTTACAAATAAGTTTGATTGATCTAAGGCAACCTAGAAACAAGGAAGTTGGTAAAATAAGCAGCCAAAGGCTAGGCCTGATATAGGTCACATCCTGAAGAATTTTATTCTAACCATAGTTGATAGACAATAGCAATATCCAACTGTATCCTGATGCAGGTCAGTCCTAAGTATTCTTAATGATGATGGAAACAGCTACCTATAAGAACTCAGCAAAACTTCTAGAAATAAAATCTCTCTTGAACTGCATATTCCAGGGACTCAGAAAGAAGGAGAATGAACCATCTTCATGCTTTGCTTCAGCTGTGTTTGCTAACCACTGTTGGGGAACATGGTCTAATTCACCAAGACAGTTTTCTACAGATCCCAGTTTTGAACTGGAGGCTGTTTGTAATAAACAAAGTGCTTTATATATTGCAAACGAAAGACAAGAGATGTTTAGAACACTTGTAGTTGCAAAATGAGGGCGTTCTTGTATTTACAGCCTCACAGTCCCAGATAAAGACACAGCAGGGCTGGATTTCAAAGTGGGCACATAGATAGGCATTGCGGGGTAAGAATCCAGTGCTGCCTTCTAGTCCAAGTCAATGTTTGTGTGTAGCAAAAGGTCTGCCTCCCTGCTGTCACTGTGCTACTGATTCTTACTGGAAGTCTTGTCGAAACAAATTACTGGTGAAGAATTAATAATAAATAATACATATCACGACCATCAATAATAAGAATAGTATACCATGCATTTCAAAGATCATAAAAGATGTTATAAAACCTGATTTCAGGAATAGGGAGGAAAGTTAAACAAGGTAGTAAAATGTGCATAGCACAGCTTCGGGAATACTTTCCAACCCTTAGTCATGAGTATAGCAAGCATCTCTATTTTCTTGTTTATAATAAAGAAGTTGCATCAATGTAAGTGTGGGTGTGGGTGAATTTCTGCTCTTCACTCATGTTGCCACTGTGTGTATTTGTGTACATGGGCGCACAGGGCGGGCTGCACACACTCTGCTCTAGGTCACATGACCAGAAAGGAGGAACTTAGAATGAAGCAATCGTGAACATTCCAAGCCACCGCCCGATTGCCTCTGCCAGAGGGATGCATAGGGAGGGAATCTTTTTTCTGGAATGTTTTTCTCCACAGCCCTTGGCCAAATCTGGCCCATTTTAAAACTTGATCTTTTTTTTGTCATTATCTCGCCCCACACTAAACCTGGTCCCATTCTGTTCTGCACTGATGATGCTGGATGCCATGAAATGCAGAAGTCTACTCTCTGCTCCCTCCTCCCCACCTAGTTTTACTAACATGTAACCTGAGAAAGAGTTCTCAAGATTGCGCAAGGAGGAATTGATGGATTAAGTGTTGCCAAGTTGGCACTGACTTTTAGTAACCACACAGAGGGAACGGGTAGGGGGGAAAGAGAGAAAGAACACTGGGGAGGGAAACCAGGATGAATGAGAACCTTGAAGTACATGGAAAGCTGTTGGAAGACATCTTAAGCATTCACAACGACCCAAAGCAATTCAAATCTACATGTGCAAAGCAAGGTTGCTCTGCTAACTTGTGGCAAGTAACCAATTTTCAGTTTCAGGATTGCAGAGAGAAGTAGCTGTTGATTCCTGATTTGACTCACCTTGCTATTTTTATCTGATTTGTCTTACCTTGGCTTCCTACTGGCGAGTGGGGTGAGGGAAATTCATGCATGTACATATTAAGCCGATGGAGAAAAGAGAGCTCACTCAAATTCTATGGCTGCTGCTCCATGCAAGAATGCCAGAGATCAAAGCCTCTCACCACTTCACTAGGCCCATCAATAAAGAAATAAATAACCAGGTGGAATGCTTGTATGTTTTGAATTTGTTTGTTCCATTTCAGTTCTGGGAAGTCATCAGCGATGAGCATGGAATTGATACCACAGGAAATTATCACGGTGATTCACCATTGCAGCAGGAAAGAATTAATGTGTATTTCAATGAAGCTTACTGTAAGTAATTGGGCAAGCAAATCTGCTTGCACATGCAATTACAGAGGCTAAAAATAGAACATGCTTATCATTTACTTATTACTACAATTTCGATGCCAAAGATTCAGAGTGTCTTACAGTATTAATATAAAATAATAATAATAATAATAATAATAATAATAATAATAATAATAATAATAATAATATGCTTTGTCATCTTCCACTGCCATGAAATCTACTTCTTATAAAAACTGTCAAATGAATCTTCCCCCGCCTAGAAACTGCTTTATGTGAGAACTGCAACATCAAAAACTAGACTAGGGTCGGCAAACTACAGTAAGGGGCCAAATCTGGCCCATTGACTTGGGAATTCTGGGAATTGAAGTCTATACATCTTAAAGTTGCCAAGTTTGAAAAAACACTGCTCTAGAGGTAATTTGCAATAGAGACAAGAATGGCAATCCTATTATCATTTATCTTTGAGTCAAGCCATGAAGCTCTCTAGGATTATAGTGCATTTGATATTTCACAGCTGTATATATTATCTCAAAATACAGCCGGTGAATCATTTTGGATTTCAAATTCCTTTCTTTACTGTACAGTGGAGAAGATATGGTTGTAAAGTCTGCAGCATTTTAAAGTCATCAACCTCTTTGAAGATATTTGATATTTCCTTCCAAAATACATTTCTATGATCAGATTGTGTGGATGTAATTATTTCCTTACTGTAATGAAAGTCCTAAGTGTATTTCACCAACTTAACATAAATTCCCCAGGTGTTCATAGCTTTAGATACATTGCCATCTAATGGACATAGAGGGCATTTCATAAACATTTCATGCTCCTCTTGCTAACTGCCAGGACTGTCCCCACGTATATTAGCTTTTTCAAATGTTTTTGTTTATTAGTCACAGAGATATGCTACGGGAATGAAGAATGTGGACAGTGTTCCAGCAGGTTTCCTAAGTCTATTCCTAATTAGCAGTGGGTTGTTCAACATGGCATCCTTGCCCATTCTTGTGCCCCTTTAGAAAGGTCATAGGGTGGATCACCCTAGGGTGGGACTGATGTGTTGGGGGCCAGTTTGCTAACCCCACTTTGAACTGGTATTTCCCTGGCTGAAGGTCATCTTAGAGTGCCAGTAGACTTTGAGAAGCTTCCAAAATGAATCAACCTATGCTCTAATAATGTCAACAACATGTTGATTCCTCAGCCCAAACTGCTTACATTCCAATTTAAGGAAAATACTAATAAATCCTACTACGTTTGTTCTAGCACGGTTTGGGTGACTTCTGCTTTTGCTGGAGCATTTTCAATGAAATCTGTAGACTTAGGAAATGTTCAGGTGAGGCCTACAGGTGATTATTTATCATATCTCTGATCTTTTGTGCTGCAGCTCATAAGTACGTTCCTCGTGCTGTCCTGGTAGACTTGGAGCCTGGAACAATGGACAGCGTGCGGTCCAGCAAAATAGGTCCACTCTTTCGGCCTGATAACTTCATTCACGGTATGCATGTGACATTACTTACAAACATAATTTAACAAACTGATATTCACAGAAGTGACATAGTTGATGTTCAACCCATTGACTCACTAAGATATCAATACCTTTAATCATGGCTTCAGAACACCTAACAGCCTAGTTTTTATGAGGGAAAACTTAATTCTGGTTTTCATGCTTATAGTGAAAGCCTAAACAGATCACAGCAGACTTATTTAAAATGTTCAAAGATGAGGAGATCGTTAATCTTAAGAGGAATGTTTCCTCAAGTCTCTTTCCTTGCCTCTATAACTTTTGTTACAACTCTTCCCACATAAGATACCCACATCATTCTTTATATAATTAATTACTGTGTTATGTTAGCTGCAGGTTTTGGACTAGGGGCTGAAAATTTTGTTGATTTTTAGCAAGAAAATAATTAAAGATGACAACTTTCTGAATATTCCCTAGAGATGAAACTGTTCTGCATTTTTAGATAAACAAGGCTCAGATATATCTGACTGGCTTCAATGCTGGAAAAGTAACCTAAATCCTGCTATGATTAGAACCAAGAATTTGCCCAGATCACAAGGGTATGAAAGAGTAACTCTCTACCTGAGCCCACAGTAGCAAATAATATCATTTCTATTCTAGTATGTAACTGACATTAGGCCAATAATACTGCTAAAAATCAGGAAAACTGAAACCACCACCATCTTCAGAGAGGTGTAATTTTAATAGGGGACTCCTGGATATTCGCTCCTTCCATAAAAAAATTAATTGTTATCAATCCACTTAAAATATTTAAGTGGAACCAACATAGGCTTTGCTCTCAAATATATATCAGAGTTCTTTGTCCAGAAGAGTGCAGTGCTAGGAACAGCTAAGATACTGCGCAGAACCCCCAAACTCCCAGGCCTCTGGTAGAGGACCCGAGATTGAGGAAGACACGTACCACCCGTAGGGTGAAAGGGGAATTTTTTTTTAAGTCTTGATACAAAATTCGTTTTGACAACATTAACTCTTCTCCACGTTATAGGGTATTTTCAACCACCTCTTAATATCTTACTAGCATTTAGGAGGACCGCTTCAGGTCCTACCTTGTTTTAGAACTTAGCTTTTTGCATTTGGGTAGAGTAACTTTTCAAATAAATTGCTGGTTATTCAATTGACATTTAGCCAGCTTTCTTTATAACTATATGTTTACAGGAAATTCAGGTGCTGGTAACAATTGGGCAAAGGGTCATTATACCGAAGGGGCAGAATTGATTGAAAGTGTAATGGACATCGTGAGGAATGAATCTGAAGGATGTGACTGCCTCCAGGGCTTTCAGCTCACTCATTCTCTTGGTGGTGGGACAGGGTCTGGAATGGGCACTCTTCTGATTAACAAGATCAAAGAAGAATATCCTGATAGGATCATGAACACTTTCAGTGTAGTGCCCTCACCCAAAGTTTCAGACACTGTTGTGGAACCATACAATGCCATCTTATCTATCCACCAGTTGATAGAGAATACAGATGAAACCTTCTGCATTGACAATGAAGCTCTGTATGACATCTGTTTTAGAACACTGAAGCTCCCAACACCAACCTATGGAGACCTAAACCACTTGATGTCTCTCACCATGAGTGGTGTCACTACCTCACTTCGCTTTCCTGGCCAGCTCAATGCAGACTTGAGGAAGTTGGCAGTCAACATGGTGCCTTTCCCCAGACTTCACTTCTTTATGCCAGGATTTGCTCCACTAACAGCTCGGGGCAGTCAACAATACCGAGCTCTCTCAGTCCCAGAACTTACACAACAGATGTTCGATGCTCGGAATATGATGGCAGCTTGTGACCCACGTTACGGGCGGTATTTGACTGTGGCATGCATCTTCAGAGGCCAGATGTCTACGAGGGAGGTGGATGAGCAGCTATTGTCTGTGCAGACTAAAAATAGCAGTCACTTTGTGGAATGGATCCCCAACAATGTCAAAGTGGCTGTTTGTGATATTCCTCCCCGTGGGCTAAAAATGTCTGCCACCTTCATAGGCAATAACACAGCCATTCAGCAACTCTTCAGTCGTATCTCTGATCAGTTCTCAGCCATGTTCAGAAGAAAAGCATTTCTCCACTGGTACACTGCTGAGGGGATGGATGAAATGGAATTTACTGAGGCAGAAGGCAACACGAATGACTTGGTTTCCGAGTACCAGCAGTATCAGGATGCAAGAGCAGACGTAGAAGAATATGAGGAAGTGGAGGAGGAGGTCAGGGAAGAAGAAAAGGAAGCAGCTTAAATGGAAGAACAATGCCTGACCTTTGGTCTTTAAAAATAACGATACTTTACTAATATAATATGCTGATTATCACCAATTAAAATGGCTGGATTCACTTCCAAAAGGAACTTTTATTAAATCAAAAGCAGGAACAACCATGAAGTCAATAGCCCTCATCATTGTCTATAAACATAAGTCAATTGCCTTTGAACAGAGAAATTTTATTTAACCATGACAGTTAAAAGCCATTGATAGATCTAGTTCTTATTAATTTATCCAATCATTTAAAGAGTTCTAAAAGTGATGAGTTATTTCCCTTTTGAACAATTAATGTAACACATTTATGTATTATGTGAATACTTTTTTGTCTTGAATGTACTATTAGTTATCTTCATTGAATGACCCCCAAATATCAACACAGAATTAAGATGACTACCTAACACTACCAATGCCATTGCTAAGAAGTTAATTATTATTTCAGTAGGAAGAGCATGGCCACAGAGTTGACACTTTAAACCATATATTTTAGGCTAATTCATTGCAAATTCACTAAAGCAAAGAGGAAGTGCTACTAAATGTATCAGGACATATTTTAAGTATTCTGTGTGTGTGTGTGGCAAAAGTGAGTTTTCAGTGGTATGAGTAAAAGTCCTGAAATGCAAGGGATGGTGGTAATTTGTACATATTTTCCTTATAAAAATGTGATAGCATGATTTACAAGATTATTAACTATAGGATTTTAATTTATAGAACAGAAAATGCATTCTATAATACATCTATTGGCCTTTAAGGTGCTTCAGGACTCTACCAAAGACTTTTCAAGGGTACTTTTTTGTAGTTGCTTGTAGAAATAAATTTGTGTTTCTCAATTTGATGTTAGATGTTCTAGATGACATGCTGGCAGAAGATGTTGAAGATGGAGTTCAACACATCTCAAAGGCACCAACTTATGGTGGTCCAGAGGCTCAGGAAATTATAGAATCATAGAACTGGAGAGGGGGACACACAGGCCATCTAGTTTAACTTCCTTCTCAGTGTAGCATTACATGAAGCTTTGCACCAAACCACCCCTCCACCAGACAATTCAGACACTGCCAGCTACAGTATTAACATACATTTCTCTTTATCTTGCAGTTTTGCTTTTCTGACTTGAAGTGCACTTCAGTGCATTGTGCAAATTTCTGTTGAATGTTTATACAAACTATTTATTTTCCTATAGTATAAAACTGATTTTGCTAGCAGAAAAAAGGAGAAATACTTCTCTTGGCTGCCATTTATTTTACTCAAGTATAATTTTGATTTTATTTAAGCTAATGTTACAATGCAAGTACTGTACTATACAATATCCAATAAAAATTAGATTAAACAGAATTTGTGTCCATTTCCATGAATTAAAAAATGTCTTGGAGTTTACACTGTTACAGTTTGTACAAATTGGATTTTTCCACCATCCCCCAAAGATCTCAGAGAAGGTTGTCACTGTAGATGTGCAAAACATTTCCAATTTCCCCTCCTGTTTTACTTCCTCAACAAATCTGTAAAAGATAATGAATCACCATCTTAATGGCTGGCAAAGTATTACTTTCTTCAAATGCTTTTTATGTGGTGGCGGCTGAACGGTTCAATTTTTGTTTCATCAATCCAAGGCATTTTGTTCCAAAACATTTCCGATTTATCAACTTTTTCTTTTGCACGCTTTAGATGCAGTTTTGGGATGAAACTGGACAAAAGATTTCCTTCTGACAGTTCTCGCATACAGATCACTGTTGGTGATCCATTGTGCACCTAACCTTTGAATCTGTAAACTGCATGCAAATAAGAAGCATGCATTCAAATTTAGAGTAAAATGTCATATTTAACTTTGTGCGATGTAGCAGTTCTGCAGCTTCTCTTCACTTGGGAATTCACTGAAAGATACAATCCGACCACAGCTGAAAATTTAGGATACCTAACTTTTTCAGAAAATCCTATGTAGCAAACATCAGTGCTAAAACATTTAAAACTAACATTCTACAGTATTAAGGGACTGTGAACTCACTGAACACAGCTTTGGAGGTTATCTGCTGAAGCTGCTCTTTTAATATAGGAAAACTACTTGTTACAATAGGTTAAAAATGGTTTTTATCCTAAATGCAGTTTTCTTGGCAACATCCATACTACTGCCAAGCTCAACAGCAAACACAAGACAAGTGAATATGGAAGCATCAGAACATAAGAAATACTTCCTTAATACCCAGCTAATGTTAAGCCACTTTAAATCTCATTTCTTCCACTAGACCGCTTTTAACATGCTTAATTTTCCTAGTAAAAGTAAATGGAATTTAGAAGCACTGGAATGTGTCCAGATTCACCAATGAGAAAAGAGCATCATTTAGACCTTATTTGCTACACTTTAAGTTTTAAATATTCAAAAGGTCAAACTACCAATACATTTTCTTTTATAAAGATCTCATTGTATACTTAAATATTTTTGTTTTAAAGCATCAGTATTCATTCCAGGCTAAATTACAGCTTTTCAAATGTTAAAGCTACTGAGGCAAATGTGGCTGCAAACCTTCATCTACATACTTGGTAGTAAGTTATGTTAATCAACAGAAGTTAATTCTGACAAGCATGGTGATTTAAGGGATTAAGACATTTTAACTGAATTTTCTTTCACTGAATGTTTGCTGTTTATTTTCAATAATATTTTTCCACCAGAAAGGACTCAAACATCTGTAACCTCTGCGACCTTGTTTAAGTTGTTAAAAACAGACATCAAAATGAAAAAAGCTTTTTAATAAGGCACTGTCCAATAAAAACTAGACTGACTGCTTAATTCCTTAAAGAGCTATTTTATTATTGCTTGATAAAACATAATCACTAAAATAATTTGTATTAAGTTTCATTTATTGGCATGCTCATTTATATATATACAGTGATTTCACAAAATGGGAAGTGGCTGTCCATAAGCATACCCACGAGATGCCATTTTTCTTTTAAGAGAACGGGCCCTGTAAAGACAGGTAAGATATGCAGTTAGAATTTACAGCAGCACAGAATGTGAATTAAAACTGACAGCTTTAGAATGAATATCAGTGTACCAGCCCTTGTATTTTTAAGTATTATCCAGTTAAGTTATTCCATTGAGTCAATGAGCTGATGTGCAAAAGGTGAGAACCTAAAAACACTGAAGCTATTTCCACATCCATTGAAACGCATACACGAATCTGCATCTTTCTTTGTTGTATTTGCTACAGCAATTTTCATTACAGAGAGAGTAAGCCACTTTTAAATGCCTGCTGTTTTCAGCACTGGGAAACTACTGCAGACCTATGATGAAGCTGAATAAGAACAGATGAGGGATGAGGAACATGAAAAGATGTTGGATGAGGCAGAACCGAGCATGCAGCTTCTCTGTAACTTAGCATGCAACGTGCAGCTTCTACAGCATGCAACTTCTCTACAACTTAACATGTTGGCTGCTTCCAGTGCTGAATTTCCAGTTCAGCTGGCTTTTGTATACAGAACAAGAAAAGCACAATCCTGCCCATTTTTTGAGATGACAAAATCCACTGGAGTAGCCTTACTAACAGCAGAATCAGTAAAACTGTTCCTGCACATCCAATTCTGTTCCTTACAATCATACCCCCTCAGCACCTACCATGCTAATAATACATTTCTTGCTGGAGTTTGAACAAAATCTCATGATTCAGCAAAAGCACATCAGTAATGTCCTGTTCTTGAACACTCTTTAAATCGCAAATTCCTTTTTTATGGCTGCGCAGATAATTTGTACCACATAAGACTGAGGGCACAGCTTAATGCTGTAAAACTATATACAGATCTGTGGGAAACAGAAATCTTGAGAGCTTCCTTACTTACTTGCCTGTCATTCCTTTTTGGGTTTTACAATTTTTACATTGGCTCCTGCTGCTTTTTCTGCCTCTATTTTAAACTGAGGTTTCAGTGCTGCTCTTACTGCCTTTGCACAGATCTGGGAATAGCGGATGTAGCTGAAGGAAAAAGAAATGCGGATCAAAAGAGTAACAATCTGCTGGAGTTAACACTTGTGGAAAATAAGGAAAGCACCCTGGGAAAGAGACGGGAGGAAGCTATTATAAAGGTCCAGAACCTCTAATAAAACGGGAGCTGGTCCACGGTGGCTCAGGCATTTATTCAGAGGCACGTTCTGAAGGTGGTATAGCCGTCCTGAAAAGTGGCCACTGATAACTCTGTTTGCTCTAAATATATTTAACCCTGTTAAAGCCCTCTAAGTTGGCGGCTTTCACCGTATCTTCTGGTGTAGTTAGCTACTGTCGCAATTGTCTGCAGATGATCATGGGTTATTTTCCACCTTTCAAATCCTTGATAGATAACAGGTTTGGGGATGAAATTATACTAGGGAGCTTTTTCTTCTTTTTCTGTATTAGAAGGATTTAATTTGCAGGGTGGAGAGGAACTAGGGAAGCCCTGTTGTAGCTTCCTCCCTACGGCGCCCAAGCACCCGGGGACTAGCGGCTTCACAAGACCAACCTGCTCATCTTCTCGGGGGTGGGAAGATCGGAGCCGCCCCCTTCAGCCACCCACTTACCTGAGCCCAGCTTGCCTCCAATAAGACACCATGACGGCTGCTTCCTCGAAGCCGTTGCCCGCTTGAGGCCACAAGGTCGCCCAGACAGCGGGAGACGGGTTTACCGCAGCCTAACCCGGAAGCGCTAAGAGACCCGGAAACAGAAACCAAGCCGACCAATCACAACGCACACCCCGTCCGTGCCCGGTACTTAATTCCCCGCCCGTCTCGTCTACACGGGAAGAGCCCACCCGTCCGGAGATAACCAATCACAGCATGGACTTCTGCGGTCCGGGTATTTTCATTGGCTGCGTGGTTCGATGAGCGTGGAATCTATCCTCCCGATGGAATCTCAGGGTGAGTCTCCCATGTGATCTGTTGAGAATCCCTGCGCCCTCCTTGGGGATCGAGGTACCGCAGAATTTGGAGCCTCCGCGTGGTTTGGGGGCTTTGTTTTTTAATTGTTGGGGATTACAATATTTATTTTTCTTATACTTTGTAACTCTTTCTCATTACTATTTCTAGATTTAGCTTTTAATTATTCCATATATTTTAAAAACATGTTTCGAAAATGCCAACTGGGGATTGGGGATGCGGCAAAGCAATATTCTTACTTGTCCTGCTGCATTTCTGAGTCCCCCAAACTCAGGGGAAGTATGGGGTTTATAAGTTTCACTTTTATTCTCCGCTAGCAAAACAAACTAAAAATGGATCCTTTCTATTTTAATACTAATATAGGATGTTCACCTATGTACAGTAATGCAATTAACAAGAATGCAGAATGCTGTCTGACGCTGCAACTAATCACAGTTAACCCTGAGGCAAAGAAGTGAATACAATGGTATGAAATTAAGTTTGCTAAGCAAGGGGAAGCGTGGAGGTGGACTCATTGCAATAAACCGTATACAGTCAGGAACTAACAACGCCCAGCTTCCTTGTTCAGTGGGACAGATCCGGGGAACAGAAAAACCTAGGTTTGGCTCCAAGTATTTGCCTCATTAGTGATGTAAAATTGGGGACTGTACTATGTAATTAATTACGCAGTATTAGCACGTTTTCTCTGTTTCTATATAGTCCTCACTGACCTAAGCTTAGGGCTCTCAGCTTGTTTGTGGCTGGGGCCCAGTGATCCCTGCATATATATAAAAATCAAACTCAACTCTCCGTTGCTCTGCTTCTCATTTCAATGGAGCTGGCTTTTCCCCATGACAATAGAATAATTGTATGGGACCCCAGTAGACATATTCATGCCTGAACATCCTTTTCTTAATAGTAATTTTATTAAGAGTTACAATTAAAAAGATAAAAACTAATGCAAATTAAAAGAAAAAGGGGAAAAAAAACAGTGCAGAAATGAAAAAAATAGAAAAGAAAAAATTATATAATAAAGAAGAATAAAAGAAATATATAAAGAAATGACTTCCTCCGTCACAAGTATAGACAATTTTAGTAATGTAATTTATCATCTTCTACAGTTAATTCCAAAATCTTATTTCAAATCCACCTGGACTCTTAATCCATTTGTAACTTTCCAGAACCAAAGTTTTAATCACCCTTTTGCTGTTTATTCCAAAAGAAAAAGTCCTGAAACTTGTATTTAAAACTTCTTTCACTAAGGATTGAAAACTTGTTGATCCAACAGTTCCCAATAGCTGAAAAGCAGTTAACAAACAATTTCCAAAAATGGTTAGAAAAGTATGTGAACCCAGGAGCTGACTGTGGGTTGAGCAAGATGGCTATTTCCTCGTCTTCCAGAGCTGTAGACCCACTGGAGACTGCTGTCTTGTGGTCTCCTCATGAGTAGCAGCTGTCTGGAATACTTGTGGGCAATCTCAAGTCCTTTCCTGGTCCAGAGAGGAATTACAAAGAGACAGTCTACTCACTGGCTCTTCATTCTGCTGTGGTTGTCAGCTCTGCTTTTCAGTTCACCATTCCTTTCCTGGAAGTCTGTGCCTGAACATCCTGTTTGACTTTTTTTACTTTTTTGTTTGAGTGACAAAGCATTCAGTCAGGTCCTCCTTTAAGTGTAGTTCTAAGAAGATACTTGCCCAAAGCTATCCTACCCCTCCAAATTTAAGAAAATCATAGAATTGTTGAATTATAAGGTTGGAGGGAACCAGAAGGATTTAGTCCAAACCCCTGCAACATGCAGGAAAATCAATTACGTTGACCATGAGAGGTGACCATCCAGCCACTTAAAATCTCCAGATGTGGAGAATGCACAACTGTAGGTAGACTGTTCCACTGTTGTCCAGATCTTACTGAGTTTTTTCCTTATATTTAAATAAAATGTGGGTACCTGCAACTTATACCCATTATTTCTGGTCTTAGTTTCTGTGGCGGTAAAACTGGCCATTTTTGCTGTTGCACACTGATACCACCTCTTCCCTCAGTCTTCTCTTCCTGAGACTGAAGTTAAATTACTTTTCAAATTCCAAATTAAGAGCCAGTTTGGTGTAATGGTTAAGGTGGTGGACTAGAAACTGTGGGACTGGGAGTTTTAGTCCTCCCTTAGGCACATAGGCTAGCTGGGTAACTCTGGTCTTAGGTGAACCTGTCTCACGGGTACTGTCATGGGAAAATTGGAGGGAGCATTATGTACACTACCTTGAGTTGCATAAAATAAAGGTGGGATATAAATCCAATTAATCAACAGGCCTGGGGATCAGGAGATGTGGCTGGGCCTGTACTATGGCTGTGATAATTTCTTACTGGTGACTTTGCTTTTTATGTTGCTTTTAACTATTGTTAGCTGCCCAGAGGCACGAACTTGAGATGGGTGGCCATATAAACTGAAAGAGTGAGTGAGTGAGTGAGTGAATGACTCAATGCAGAACCATTAATACTGATCCTTGTGGAGTGTGATTAGCCAGCCAGTTGTGGACCTACCATGCTGTAGTGCCAAACTACACTTTAATAGTTTTTCAATAAAACTGTTTAGTAGAACATTCTAAGAGTTTTCTCTTTTTAAAACAATACTTCTAAAGGATTAGGATAAAAAAGTTGTTTAGAAAAGGGCTGATTGAAAAAAACAAGGAAAAGCAATAGTCATACATACATAATTTGAAATTAAAAAAAAATGAACATGTGCAGAGTGTTATGCAAAGAATGGCCTGAGACTGCAGCTTTGACCTTCTTAACTGTACTAGGGCTGCTGGCCAAGACAGACCCTCCCCTTCCTTTGGAGTCAGCCTGTCTCTGTTACCTGAATGACACCTCCTTCCCATTCACCATGGTCAATCTGGACTGCTGCTGTTCATTACTTAAGTAGTAGTATTTTACTCATTGAATTAAAACAGAGATTAGATTATCAAACATTAAACATTTTTAATTAACATTGTCTCTATAAAATGTTTTTGCAGTTTTTAAAGATGAAAAAAGACAAAACATAACCCAGTAGAAAAATATTTAACATTTAAATGCATCAGTAAATGTTTGCAATCACACCTCACAAGAATCAATACTTTCTACTGAAATGTTAACTTTTAAAACTAGCTCTAGGTCGGTATTATTTACAGACATTCTTAAGAACAAAATATTCCATGCTAAACACCACAGATGAGAGTATTAAGGGAATTAGAATTTAGAAATTAAGATATGCCTACAAGTCATTAGCTCTTAAGTCAGTTGTGACAGTTACCACAGTTCTATTATTGTCCTGCATGTCAAAGATACCTAAGAAGTTTTACATTGTACCTATATCACAGACATAAAAGCCTTTGGATTTTCCAGTTTTTGAATATATATATTCTCCCCTGTGAAGAAAGAGGACTATTCTGATGTTGGAAGGTATCTATTGTTTTACCTATGGAATTCAGGGATACTTGTTCTGAGGCACCTAGACTTTTGTGGATAGAAGGTGGGGGAATATGGATATATATGTAGTCCCTGATTTTGTTTTGTTCCTTAAAGAGTTAAAAACAACAAAGTACAATTTAAGAGACTTTAGTTGTCTGGAATATATAAATCATGATTATGCATTTCATTTAAAACGGAGGAGTGATTTCTACCTATGAATGTAGCTATCACACAAATTCTGATTCCAAGAAAATGTAAGATCAAAATGAATATGTTCAACAAGTTGCATTTTTCAACAATTAAACTATCTCTACCAAGAAGAGACTCTGAAAAACTGAAATTATAAAATTTTGAGCTAAGCCACCTTTAGTCCACATCCAATTATAGAGCATGCAATTTCTGCCAAATTCAGAATTTGAATACCACAAAGCTTTTAAAATTATGGAGCTTCTGTAAACATAGATGTTAAATATCAAACTTTTCATGTTAGCAAATTGTAACTCTCATGAAAGCAGCCTATAAAAAGTGTTTTAGAATGGATCATATTTCAAGTAATAATGTTTGTTCTTCGAAGCCAAACCCTATAACAAACTGCTCAAAATCCTGTGCCCAGAATATACTCCTGCAAACACATCAGCTGTCTTGAATGCCTGCATTCCGGCTTAAAGGAATGTACAATCCAACAGAAAGTCATGTATGTTACCTTCATGTACAGATTTAGGCAAGTTCTCTCCAAAATTTTAATTTAAAAATCTAAACTACAGATCCATTTTTAAATAGGTAGAAGAATAAATATTTCCAGCTTTGAGGAAGTGTGAAAGTGTTCCTTTCAAATTATCAGGCCTAACAACCCATGTACCGCTTCTATACTATTCTTCCATAAAGGCTGCTGCTGCCATAGGAGATCTTATATTTCCTCTTGCTGAAGAAGTGAATTCTTCTATTTCAGCATTAAGTTTGCTGATTACCCATTCCAATGCTTCACGTCCCTGTAAAGACACATATTCTTTATTGAAACAAGTCTAATTATCTCAGAGATCATAATGTATAGAAATAAGATTGATCATAAATATTAATCATACTGGTATTCCTTTAACATTTAGAGCCACTGGGTTAAGGAGTGCAATGTCTGTGTGTTATATTCAGAATAAGCTCTTTTTTTGGGGGGGGGGTGATGGTTCTCAAACTCTGGAACATGATCAGGTGATCATGTTTCAGAGGCCACTTAAAAAAATGTCCTGTTTGCTCAGGCTTTTGGAAGCATTTGATTTATATTATCTATTGGCTGCTGCCTTTTGTTTTTTATCATGATACATTTTAATCATGCTGTGAATACCATGAATATCTTGATTCAGAAGGAAGAGAGGAAACAAACTCCTTAAAGAGAAGTCATGTGTAGAACCATGGAAAAACAGATCAACCCAAAGGAAAAGCTACCCATTGTAAATGTTAAAGTGATTGGGAAAACTGACAAGAGAAGACACTACATAAGTCTAATTAGTTTTAAGTAGAGATAGCTTAAATAGATAATATAATATGAAGGGAGAATCTAAATAATGAAAAATTCTATTAGGCTAGCAAAAGCTTCTCAGGTTCTGTGTTGTTGCCTCTTTCAGGTGTAAACACTTGGGTTAACAATTCAATGCATGCTTCAAGATAATTTGACAGATTGTGTTAATTAATTATAAAATATCCACATTTCATTTACTAAAATATTTAGGAAGTCTTCACATATTTTGACATTTTGTAAGGATGAATCTCAGCTGCTCTTGGCAAGAATGTTTCTGGCCTCATATCATTGATAATTCTGACTGTAATGCTTGAATTAAGAAAAGATTCAGTTTTCTGCCTCAACACTTCTCAAGATGATTGGGGGTAAGTGTAATTCTTCATGATGCTCTGAGTGCTATTTTTAGCTATGCTTATTATCAGTATATATGATCAATATATATGATCAATATTGCTATCTTTCTTTCTTAGTGAGTCGTAAACTTTGATTAAATGGCTAAAAGCAATATATTATCAAAACAGGCTCACAGTGAAAAAACATATGTGTTAGTCTCATAGGTGTATTACTTCCTTTTCTTTCCCCCACTAACAGATGGAAGAAAATTATTCAGCTTATCCTCAAAAGCTTGAAATGGCTAATATTCATAAAATGTAATTCAGCCATTAATAATTTCATATTTCCATTCCATCCCAATTTAAAAGGAAGCAGAAATATAATGATGTCTTTGCCTGTCTGCCTTGTCAGTTCTCTCATACAGGGAAGTTCATCGTTTAAGTTATGGTTATTTTTCCAATATTAGCAGTAAAGTTATAGCCTGCATGAAGATTTGAGTTCCCCTTTCATGTTCACAACTTACCGCTGCAGAAGCTCTGCATTTTTTTCAAAGTTTAGATACTCATCCACCATTCTCTCCTGCCCTCTCAAAGTAAGTTAGCAATACGTACTTTTTTAGCATTAGAAGAAATTGTATTTTCCATTAGTCCTTCTAAGTAACTGCTGAGACTAACTCCTTTTACACAAATTGTGGCTTCTTGAGTCAAAATAGTTCTATGGGAAAAAAGGGACAATAGTTTACCAATTTATTTCTCAAAAAGTAATAAGGAACTAGTTTCGTTCTTCATATGCCTACAAAAGGTTCACATATTACAACAACAACCAATCATTTTCCACAGGGATAGATTGTTCACAGATCCATTAACCTAGTATGGAATGGGCAACCAATAATCTCAGAGTTACTTTGACTCCCAGGGTTGTGTGTGTGCACGCACGTGTGCATGGCTATTAGAATCCCTTCTGACAAGGATTACTGAAAAGAGTACTGTTTTCTGCCATAATAATATGTAGCATGTGTTTCAGTATGCATCTGATAACTGAAAAAGCAAAGGAAACATCAAGACCCCCCCCCCAACTCAGTCTTGCCCATGTTTGAATTCTGAAATGTGCTATGGCCCACCCCTCTGCACAAATGTTAAATGTGGCTTCAGTCACAAAAAGTTATTCATCCCAAAAGAAGCATAAACCGGAGTCCCAGCGTCACAGAAATACCCTCAAAGCACTGCTTACAGCTCCCACTAAGGTTATGCAAAACATTTTATGCACAAGCTGTTCCGTGCACAGAACAGCCAGTTTCGGACAGTCTGTGTCCAGGTCAAAAGATGTATGTTCTGAGCAGAAGCATTTTCAGTAGGAGAGGTGAGAACAGGAAAAAGTCAAGGACAAGAGCAGAGGTGACTAAAGGGAGAGAAAATGTCGGGTTGGGAAGAGGAGGGCCAGGCCTGGAAAAGGGGGAGAGGGCACATTTCGATGTGCCATATCTCAAAATCAAACATACTGATTGTGGTAGAAGCAGCTAAGAAGAGGTAGGGAAAGGAAGTTACTGGTGGGTTGGATATGTTTGAACACAGGGATTCCTTTTCAGTATTCATAGATGTCATATAGGTTATTATTGCTATAAAGTGGCATTTTACATTTGTTTAAGTTCTAATTAAATTACCACAGATTATATTTCTTGTATTCAATATGTTTTCATTATTAGCCCATGTACCTTGAGCAAGGTTTTGATTATTTTTAAATGACCTACTACGATTTGCTGAAGTGTTTCATACAATAAAGATATATAGAATAAAATACTGAAAATACATTACTTACTTTTCTGGCTCTTGAGGATGTGGCTTATAAATCAGTCGCTCATCTACTGACACCAGATTTGTAAATGAAATCTACAAGAAATTTAATTTATGCAGTAAGCCTCAGCATTAAAAAGTAATTCAGTGAACACAATTAACTTGTGAGAGCATAATTTAATAGATAGATTACACTGGCTTCCTCAAATAGAGACTTCATTGTGCTTTTCTATAAGACTACATGATACATGAATGCACTATGATATGGAAAGAAAGCCACAATAATGAAGTAATTTGTTTCACTTTGGAAGGACGTCACTTTAGAAAAGACTGTCAATTTTACAAGGTACAAAATGGGTACTTGCTTGATACAATCTGAAATACTAAGGACTTCAGAAGGAAAAGCACACAGTATCTGTGCCACCAAACCTTTCTAGTGTTCTGCCACCTCTGAAGAGGTAAACTTAGAAGTATGAAGGTACAGGAATTAGGTCTACTAGAAATGTCTAAGTTAAACCATTTTTGTAATACTTACATTAGTAGATTTGAGCTCCATTACTTTCTCAACTGGGTCAACTACAGAGTGCTCTTGTACATAGGTTCTCATTCTACAAGCACCAATAAGCTAGAAGACAAATGTAGCATTATGTGCATTGTGACATGTGCATAGCATCAAGAGCTTAACATTATTACTATTTCAGGCACATGAAATAAAAGAAGGAACAATCTAGAGTTTTCTTCTTGCATTGGGTCCCCCTTCCTTAAAGGTTGTTTTAAAATATAAACTGGATTTTCCTGATTCTCTACCCCCCGCTTTTAAATTGTAATTAACTGAAACATTTTAATGGCTTTTCCATTGAAAGAGTAATTAGATAATTTCAGAACAAGTTTCAACTATGGAGCAAATTCCTTAGAAATTTTTATTCTTATTTTCTGTTCATAGTAATGAGCACGGCCCAATCCATGAAGGCTGTTAACCCCAAAAGTGAGAACTGATTTCAAGAAATTCAACTATTAGTTGTTAAGTACAAACCTAGTAAAAAACTATAGTTTCCAGTGAATTATGGATGAAGAATCTATTGGTCTCTAGATATTGACAGACCATAGCTTCCTATAGCCTTAGCAGCATGGCTCAGCAATATTTGGAGGGCTATAGGCTCCCTGTTCCTTTGCTATGCATAAACAATCTTGCATGTGCTTTATCCTGTTTCATATTCTACATCAAAAGTTTTGCTTTGGGTTTTAAACCAACCATAATTAATGTATGAATCCATGATTCAGAACAATAAGAACAAGCAAGAATCTGAAGGAATGGCTTGATCCTGGCTTATTCTTAACATATTTTAATACTTAAGGTCACAGAAACACTGGTTCACTTAAAATCAGAAACTGGAATTTTATTTAGTTCTGAGTAGGAAAGGAAAAAAGTATGAACCTGTCTCATTCGCAGAGTTTCTTTTTATATTTAAAGAGAGATTGACTACAAAAAAGTGAATGAGTGAGTGTGTTCATTCCAAGAATATTTTATTAGGAGTGTACAAATCAGGCAAAATTCAGTTTAGGTAAAATCTCATTCAGTCTTTCAACTTGGTTCAGAAAGCTGATTTGGAAATTCAAACTGAATTATTAAAAAAAAAGGTTCTCCACATGTGCAGAAGTCATTACAATTTATTACAAAGCACCTGATTTGAAGCAACTTGCCTATTCTAAATCTGATTTGACTGAATCTCTTTCAAATCAAATATGTGAATCATATACACACACCCCTAATACTTGCACGGAATTCAGTCATCCATTTGGAGCTATGACGTGTATGTTGGAAATGCCTTAGTTATGTACCCACAATGGAGGAATAGACTGTAAAGATGGCAGAATTAACAGAAATGGCAAAACTGACCTGCCTGGTCAGGGATAAAACAATAAGTATTTTTACCAAAGACTGGAAACCTTTTATGGAGTTTTTGCTGAAAATGGAAAAAAGTGAAATGATGATTTCTGGATTTGCTGATTGAAAAAAGGGTTGAATATGGGATAGAAGAGATCTTTGTAATGTAATATTAAGAGGGAGGAGGGATAAGTTTGTAGTTGCTGCAAAGAAGATTGGAAGTCGCTTCTTTAATTATCTTTTTCTTTTTTTCTTTTTCCTGTGTTACCTTTTGCACTTTTTTTTATCTTCTAACTTTTCTTTATATACTTTTATGTTTATCTTTTATCTATGTAAAAATGTTCAATAAAAATTTTATAAGAAATGCCCTAGTTATGCAACTCTCTCCAGTATTTTCTATTTAAATTCTACAGAAATTAATATAGGTATAAATATATAGAAATATATAAATTATAAATACGTATTTATAAACTAACATTTATTTCTCAATTTATAGAACATTTTTTGTATTTAAATTGACATTTGTATAAAAATGATCCTGATATTTAATATGTTGCTAAAATCTAAATTACTTAACCAACTAATTTTCATGCTGTCTCAAATAGCACAAGGGGTGTAATCTGAGGAAAAAAGGAACAATAAAGCAATTCAATTTTCTGTAACATGCTGTTGTTTGTGATGTAACAGGAACAATGAACTCATTCATCAGCTACAAAAAGCTGTTGTACAATCCCATGTACCAGTTACCTTTATTATAAAATACTAAATGAAAGGGGCAGTAATAACTTTCTGTGAGAATCTGATCTATTCCAAATCCTGAATACCACTCAATTATGGAAATATCCGCCCTTTGGGTCTTAAATAATGTCAGAAATTCTAAAGAAAATATAATGCAAGATGCTACAATAAATGCACTATGCTACATTTTATAAAATCAAAGTCATATGACAAACATTCAGAGAAAACTGCTGAAAGCCCAACTCTTGGTATGATACTTACTGATTTTACAATAGATGGCATTCCCCATTCTGTACTAAGCAGCCGGTGGCTATGTAATTTTCCATTAGTATCTACATGCCGATCCAGAACATCAACTCCAACTACACTGGGATTCATGGGATTTGGGTATTTCTGCATAGCAGCTGTAGTAACAGTCTTCCAGGGGTGGCTATAAAGTAAAAACAAAAACACAAGGATAACTATCTTTCAATTCATTATGCTAAATAAAGCATGGGTGGGCAATCGGCGGGTAGCAAGTTGTTTCTCATGGGCCTATTTTTTAGAAAATCTCAAACCCCCCAATATAATCTGACAACAAGCCATATGTTGTGTGTGTGTGTGTGTGTGTGTGTGTACACACACACACACACACACACGGCATCAAGTCTCCAGTAAGCTTAATTGGGGTATTTTGCTAATAATCATATCAAAGCACCTGAAAAATGGCAAAAGGGGGTTAAAACTAAAATTCCCCCAATAACATCACTGTCTCATCCATTAGATAGATAGATAGATAGAGGTATAGTGAAAAAGGTAGCATCCTTTCCCAGCCAAATATGTAGATAACCTTCAGATTCAGTATACTGACACCAAAACAGTTAATTTTGCTTGATTTACATCCAGCCTTTCCTCCAGGGACTCAAGTCAGCCTATGTAGCATTTCCAAAACCCCTGTGGGGTAGGCTAGATTGAGAAGCATCACGTGCAAAAAAACCGCACCCCCACACAAAAACCCAATGCTGAGGCAACTGTCAAAACAAAATATAAAACTAAACTGAGTTACACAAAGAGAAAAACTACCACAAGCAGCTCAAGTACATAAAACTAGCTAAGTGTATTCTGAGAAGTCAGGAAGGGGCTCAATTCCAAGTTAAGTGAAGAAAATCCTGTATAGGTAAGCTTTAATTGGCCAGCTAGTTCTGAATACTTGTATTTGTTTCTGGGTTAAAAGAAATCCACATTTACCTAGAATCAGATATTACAAGGTTCCCTCAGTAGGTGGTAGCATCTAGCTAACCTAGACTCAGAAAGTAACAAGGGTTGGGTCTCATTAATGTTTGGATGGGAGACCATCAGGAAATTCAAGGGCTGAAGGCTTGACTAATAAGTAGAATAAACATCAGGAAAGAAAACTGCTACAATGCTGCTAAGAAAACTGTATAGATATGTCCAAATAGTTAGTAGGAGCCAAACTTACCTCAATAATACATTTATCTTTTCAGTGCAAGACTTAAACAGGGTTCTACAGCCCAATTGCCTGGATCTGTAGCCATTTCCCATTTCATAATGGGAAAAGACATGAGATAGTGACTAAGTTGTTCAACTGACACCAGGGAGACCCAGGTTCAAATCCACTCTTAGCCATGGAAGTTCACTGGGTGTCTATGAGCCAGTCACACTCTCAGCCCAACTTATCTCACAGAGGTGTTTGGGGAAAACTTGGAGAAAGGAGTGTGATATATGCTGCCTTGAATGGAAATCTAATAAATAAACAAAATGCATTGTGCCCAAACCCAGGAAATGAAGCAACTTTTAAAATAGTTCATGATAAAATTTGCACAGAATACAAAGCAACAAGGAAGCTGGATCCTCCACAGAACACATTTGCTCTAGACAAAGAAGATGAGCCACAATAAGAACAATGAACCCAAGAGGCTGTGGATTATGGACTAAGAGAGTGACAGACAACATATGATCTAAAGGTACATGTTTTCCAGATATATACGAGGTTCCCCCTGAAATCTGAACAGCTCCCACCCTACTGATATTTTGAAGGCTCTTAAAGACCTGGCTGTTTACCCAGGCCTTTGCAGAGGACAACTAATGCTCCTTTCTTTCTTTTCGTTCCCTGCCAAGTTTGCTTCCTTTGCCATCGTTGTTCTTTTGCCTTGTGCTGTTTTTGTGTTTTTTTATTGTTCTTTTTTTAAAAAATGCTTTTAACAATTGTAAACCACCCAGAGTTGCTGGGAGTCAAGTGGCATATAAATTTAATTAAACAACAATAATAATACAATACCTGGAAAAGGTACAGTGAAGAGAAGAAACATTAAGCATTGATATTTAATGTTAAACAATATTAAATGTTAGCATTAAGAAGAGAGGACTTTAGGAAAATGACAGTTCTCTTCAAATATCTGAAGGGTTGCCACAGCTAAGGTCTGTCCTTTATTACCCTAGACAGCCAACAATGGAATAAAGATCTTGACAAAGGAAGGAAGATTTTGCTGAAAGCTTGGAAAAAGCTTCCTAGGAACAAGAGCAATTCAGCACCTACTGAAGTAAGTGTTGGGGAGGTAAGCTCTCCACAAGCAGAGCCATTTGCCAAGATGCTTTAATTTGGATTCTAGCACTAGCAAGAAGTTAGATTTAGGGTGGCCTAAATGACTCCTTTCAAGTCTTCACAGCTGCACACACAAAAAAGGTAATACTGTGATCCCCAGGACAACTGCTTGTCATAATCACAGTGTAAAACAAAAACACTATTTGTAATGATTTAAAACTAAATCCTAGTATCCTAACTAGAAGAATTCCTGAGATTAAAAACAGCCAAGCTCATCTCTTCCGCTTTTGCATTTTTTTCCTCTCTCTCTCTCTCTACCGGCCAGAGCGTTTATAATCAAGCATACTGAACATTTCATCATTTGTCCTTTTGGGCAGGGGAGGGGGGAAGGAAGAGAGAGAGAGAGAGAGAGAGAGAGAGAGAGAGAGAGAGAAACCGCTGCTTTCTACAGAAGAAGTAACGCTGACTTTGGAAAAGAGATGCAGCAAATGCTCAGCCCGGGAGCGCCCTTTTAGGGCGCCCCCAAAGACAGGTGTGGTGTTTTTTTCCTTTCTTAGCAATCCCCAAGGAGACGTCGAGGAAGACTGGAGAGAGCTGAGGGCTGCAGAGCCCCAAGTCTCTTCCGGGCAGGCTCGGGAGGCTCTGACTCCCGCGAACACCCCTCACCCTGCCTGGGAGGACGATGGGCCCTGGGCGGACACGCGGACCTTCTCGGCCAAGGTCAGGCGAGCGGCAGCCCAGGCAGATTTCCCCGCGCCAAGAGAGGAATGAATGGGCTGCCGAGGCTGTCCGCCTGCAGGGGAAAACTAAGCTCCCCCCGGGGATCGAAAGGCCGTCCAGCGTCTCCTGCTCCCCCACCCGGGTGGAATGGGCGGCTCCGTTACCCTAGTGACCCCGCCGCCGCACCCCTGCCCTCTTTCGGCTCCGGAGGAACCGTCAGCGCAACCGTCGCCCCTCAGATGCCTCGGCCACTCACTCGAAGGTGTGCTCCGAGGTCCAGATCTTCATCGTGAGGGCGGCGGCTGTTCCTCGCAACCACCTTCGGAGACGCTTCCTTCGCCCGCCCGCCGCGACCGACAAGGAACTCGAGGTGAGCGGGCGGCGTCGAAGAAGCCGGGCGAGGTGGAGATCCGAGTGCGCCTGCGCGGTTGGCTCGAGGAGCGACTGCAGAAGAGTGGGTGGGGCCAAGCCTCGGGGAGGCCTCGGATAGGGCGGCTTCCTATTCAGGCCTGGTGACGTCAGAACTGAAATCAACGTCTTTTTTCTCGCCCGGCCCGTTAGGGAGGGCTGCACGGGTGCGCCTGCGCGAGAGAGTAACGGTCTCGCTAAAGCTTGGGAAGAGCCCCCCGGATGGTTAAACTGCGTGTGGATGCTCCACGGGTTGGTCCCTTTGTCCCCATCGTGCCCCTTAATACATTCACACGATTGTGGCCTTGAGAGCCGCAGTGAGGGGGACAAGATACGTCCATTGCATCTCAAGCACAGGTTAAGTAATTATAGAAGACTATTCCAGCAGTTAGAAAAGAAAATGTCACGTACTCAGATCAGTCAAACGCAGTACCTCTATGATATATACACGTACTGAAGGCAAATAAATGGATTAGAATCCTGAGGTGGGTTTTTTTTTCTTGTTCTTTTTGCAGGTTGGGTGGGGTTTGGTTTTGTTTTTAAAAAATTCTCCTGAAAATTCAACCTAGATAAGAGCTGTTAAAGTAGCTTTTCCCAACTTGGGTGCATCCCAGCTGGGTTAGGCTGTAATTCCCCAAATAATCTCAGAATTAGAATTGCGGCATTGGAAAGGACCGCACGGATTTAGTCCAACCTTCTGCGGTGTGCAAGAAAACCAATTAAATCATCCATGAGAGGTTCAGCCTCTTTAAAAACTCCAAAGATGGAAACCCTCGGCCTCCATAAGTAGCCTGTTCTTCTATCGTACAGATCTTACCTTCAGGATTTTTTTTCTTAAAAGTTAAATGAAAATCTCCAGAGTGGCTGATGGCAATGGAAGTGTGTTTATTACTAACATTTCCATGCTGCTCTACTTCCAAAGGCTGACATCCCCAATATGCTCGCTGCTAGAACCATTTATTATTAGTAGTGCCATTTTTATTATTAGTATTTCCTCACTAGGGAAGAGGTGGTTCTTATACATGAGGGTAAACTGTTCCATGAAAGGGAACTTTTATGGAAGTTTTCCATACGTTGTAGTCTTGCCTACCTGGAAACACTATATTAGGGAAATGTAAATAAACCAAAAACAAGCTTGCAACGTACCATTTCTTTATGTAATTCAGCACACGTGTGACCCTGAGTTTCTCTTATACCACCCCCCTCTGCAGGGAGGCCGGACCCATGCGATTGGTCTGCCCCCGGCATCTGATGGACCCGTCAGGGTTTCAGAAGGAGCTGGGGGATATTCCCACAGATCTGCTCCATGGTCCAGCGGAGGTCTTGTCTGCTGCCTGGAACAGGGAAGCGGCCGGGGCCTTGGACAGGATCGCCCTCTTGCCACATTGGCCCCGACACTCCCCGTGGTTCACGGAGGAGTTGAGGGTGCTGAAGAGGGTTAAGAGACGTCTAGAGCGCCGCTGGAGGAAAACAAAGACTGAATCCGACAGAACACAGGTTGGAGCCTCTATCAAGGCCTACCTTGTGGCCATAAGAGCGGCGAAATGCCTCTATCTCTCCGCCCTTATTGCGTCTGCAGAATGCCTGGCGGCCCTGTTTAGGATCACTAGGTCCCTCCTTGGCAAGGGGGATGTGGGGGTTCATTTGCAGGGCCATGCAGAGGAATTTTCAGAGCATCTACAGGACAAAGTCGCTCAGATTCGTTCCAAGTTAGACTCCGAGCGTGGGGCAGGGTCTGGGGAGACACCGAGGGACTCTTCTTACCCAGTTATCTGGGAATGGTTTGATCCTGTTGCTCCTGAGGAAGTGGACAGGATCCTGGGGATTGTGAAGACCACCACTTGCCTTCTTGACCCATGCCCCTCCTGGCTGGTGAAAGCAGCTCGGGAGGTGACATGTGGTTGGATCCAGGCGATAGTTACTACATCCTTGCAGGAGGGAGTGTTTCCAGCTGCTTTTAAGGAGGCATTGGTGCACCCTCTCCTCAAGAAACCCTCCCTGGATCCTACTGTGCTGGACAATTTTCGTCCAGTCTCCCACCTCCCCTTTTTGGGGAAGGTGGTTGAGAAAGTGGTGGCATTACAGCTCCAAAGGGTTCTGGAGGAAACTGATTATCTGGATCCCTTCCAGTCAGGTTTCAGGCCCGGATATGGAACAGATATGGCATTGGTCGCACTTATGGATGACCTCTGGCGGGAGCGGGATGGTGGAAGTGCAACCATCCTTGCTCTCCTTGATCTCTCAACGGCTTTCGATACCGTCGACCACGGTATCCTGTTGGGACGGCTCAGGGAATTGCGGGTGGGCGGCACGGTCTTGTGCTGGTTTGCCTCCTTTCTCCAGGAATGATCCCAATCGGTGGCGATAGGGAGTGAGAGGTCCCATCCTCGGCCCCTCCTTTGTGGGGTGTCGCAGGGTTCGGTTCTCTCTCTGCTCCTTTTCAACATCTACATGAAACCGCTGGGCGAGATCATCCGTCATCATGGGGTGAGGTATCATCAGTATGCTGATGATACACAGCTATACATCTCCATCCCTGGTGAAGTAAGTGATGCTGTGGCCACCCTTTCACGGTGCCTGGAGGCTGTAAGGGTCTGGATGGGGTGCAACAGGCTTCGACTGAACCCTGGTAAGACAGAGTGGCTGTGGGTTAATGGCTCCTCTGTATCCGGGATTTTGTCATCTTTGGTGCTGGATGAGGTGGCACTGCCCCAGACAGACCCAGTGCGTAATCTGGGGGTCCTCCTAGACTCACGCCTCCTGCTTGAAGAGCACATTGCAGCCGTGGCAAGGAGGGCCTTTGCACAACTTCAGGTTGTGCATCAGTTACGCCCTTTCCTGGATCGGGATGCCCTTTGAACAGTCACTCACACCCTTGTTATCTCCCAGATAGACTACTGCAATGCGCTCTATATGGGGCTACCCTTGAAGAGTATCCGGAAGCTACAGCTGATCCAGAATGCGGCCGCGTGGGCTATTGTTGGTGCCCCAAGGAGGGCCCATATAACGCCTCTGCTCCGCGAACTGCATTGGGTGCCAGTTTGCTTCCGGGTCCAATTCAAGGTGTTAGTTATCACCTTTAAAGCCCTACATGGCATGGGTCCAGGTTATCTAAGGGACTGCCTCTCCCTTATGACTTCAACCCGTCCCACCCGATCACACAGAGAGGGCATACTTCGGATCCCCTCAGTAAAAGAACTCCGTCGAGCGGGGTCCAGAAGGTGGGCCTTCTCTGCAGTAGCCCCTGCTCTTTGGAACATCCTGGCCCCAAAGATGCGATTTGCCCAACACTCCTGTTCTGCCACCTGGCCTGGGGTGGGGTGAGAATACCTCAAGCATGGGGATGGCTAGCCCCATAGAGGCCTTGGCCTTCAGCCTCAGGTTTCCATCCCCTTGGTCTCTCCTTCTTTTTAGTTATGTTTTAATTTATGGTTTTATGTGTTTATATATTTATGTTCTAATGTTTATTGTGAATCGCACAGAGTTCCCCCATTGAGGGGAGATGGGTGGTTGAAAAATTTAATAAATAAACAAACAAACAAACAAACAGGGAAATTTATTTTTAATTCTCTACCATTGTGAAATTGCAAATAGCTCATCAAATCAGCCTCTATGATTTCCTTAGTCAGTCTCATTAGGGCTGACTGGGCTTGGAGCAGTGTTTCAGAATCAAAAGTCCTGCCACTGAAGTTGTATTTCCTGTAAGAAATTGAAAACCTTTGCCACTAAATTGGTGTTTAAATTATCTCTCAGAGCAAAATACAAGACGTGACATTAATCCACCTGGGCCTCAAACTGTACCCTCTTGCACCGCATGTAGTTTTCCAGAAACTGTGGCTGTGCAGCCCTACTTGTATTTACTCCTGAACGCTATGTGCATGGAGACTGACCTTTCATCCATCCCAAAATGGTTGGCATTGCAGGCACCAATCTTGGATTGAGATAATTTTCTTCCAGGGCAGATGGGTGCAGTAGGACAAAAGGAAAATTCACCTATGGAAATCTGGTTTTATAGTAACCTTGTTTTTGAATGATAAAGTGACACAAAACATTTATTTTTGTTGTAGCAGTCTAATGGCTTTAGGGCTGGTTGGACTTCAGGAATGTTCCTCAAGAAATTCTGCTCAGAGGAACTGGGCTTCCTCTGGATGGTTTGGATTTATTTATAGAACACCATTCCTATAGCACCGTTCTTATAGCAAAATTGGACAACAAAAGCATTCTTTTCCATAAAGCTTGCTTTTTACTGAACAAGATATCACTTGAGTCTTGTACGTCAGGAAAATAGGGCTGTGTCCTGATATCGTTACAGAATATCTCTGCTGCCTCAAGGCAGTTGTAGCAATCCAAAGGAAATAGTCCTTGTGCGCCCTGGAATCATGTTAACAAATTCCAGGCCTGCATAATAAAACAGAATGTCCAAAGATGGTAGGATATTTTTCTTATCTAGGCAGAGGATATTAATTTTGGCACTGTGAGCAATTTTAAGGAGTTGCTACAATCACTATTCAGAAACGTGCTCCTCTTGCTTCTTAAAATAAGCATAATCCATTTTGGAATTAATAAAGCAGATGAATAGAGTTGCACCTGAGGAAATTAAGGGAAAGATTCAAAACCTAAATTGTTGCTGTTAAGTCACATTTCTTAGACACCTGCTGATATTTTGTGTAATTTGGATTTGAACTTTGGATAGACAATAGTAATTCTATGCAACTATGTAAGCTAGTTGGTATCAGTATTGTTCACAGAATAGGTAACTCATGCATTCTTCCACTACAATTTAGCATACAAGAGAATATCATTTAAGTAGGGCCATCTTTGCCTGGATTTCTCTTTTCTTCACAAATGAACTATATGTTTATACTTTAATAAAGATTGATTTGATAAAGGAACTATTGTGTTTCTGGAAGAGGCTCTCTGCCAAAGGGAATCAGTGAGGAGCCTTGTTTGCACATCCAGTTTTTCAGAAGCACAGCAATTCATTCTTCTGTTGATGCAGTCCTATAAAACCAAAATTACACAGCTCAATAACATCTTGATTAAAAGGATCCAATTATTCAAAGAAGATACATTTTGAAGAATTGAAAGTGATGCAGATTAACTCAAGACAACCAGAATTACTTCTGAAGTTTAAAGGATGGGTGTGAGAAGGGACAGAGGCTGGATTCACATATGACAAGCCATGGTTTGGCTGGGTTCATAAAACATATTAAGCCGTCAACCTTGGGACACAGCCAGCATTCTTGTTTCTCCATTATAGCCCCAGAATTGTGGAACAATCTCCCCCAGAATTTAAATTGGTCCTATGGTTGCTTTTTTGGAAACATGTTAAGATGGATCTCTTCCAGAATGCTGTGGATAATGCTATCTGGTTATTACAATGATGTTCCGGTATTAGGTATGTTTTTAATTATTATTATAATTTACTTTGGATGTTTTAATTACTTGAATTAAATTATATTTTTAGTTTATCCTGAAGTTTTTATTGTCTTTGAATTGTGTTATTGTGGTTTTAACCACCTAGAGTTGTTTCTGAAATATGATAGTATACAGGTTTTACAAACCATAACAATCATTAATGTTATTTTTATTAAATTTATACTCTGTTTATACTAAACCTTGAGACAGGTCACAAAAATTTAAACCAATTATGGTTTAAAGTCGTGATCAGCAACATGGTGCCTGCACAAATGTAACTTGTGATGTCATTAAGTGATGCCCCCATACCTAGCATTTAAAATTTCACATCTTTGAGTACTGGCATGAAAACTCATGAGGTTTTGGCTGTTTAAAATGTTTTAATTTAAAACAACTTAATTGTGCCCATGACATTGTATGAAATCATATGATACCACCATTTGAAAAGATTGCTGACCTTTTGCTTTGTGAGATATGGAGTCCACATCACAAATAGTAGTTTAGTAGCCCTAAATGCCCCAAGCCTTATCCATTATAGTCTGTAGGTCTACAATTGTATACCTTGCCAAAATAATTGCTTGTTTGTCAGGTTAGGTTCTTCTATGAGTGGTTTAGATCCATTGAACCTCAGCCTTTTATTTTTTTCCAAACAAATGGAATGTTGGAAAAAATTATTTAAAGACACTCAGGACTTTATCTGTCCAACAGCAAGATAAGTCTCTAAAAACAACAGAATTGGACCAAATCTGGTGTGAAGAGAAAAGCCACCAAAAGAAAGATGAAGTAAAAAAATGGTCCTGATCAAGCCAGGGGATGCAGAGAAAAACATTCTTGAAAAAATTATCCAATGCATCCCACTGAGAAGAGGCTTGGAATGCTGCCATTTGCTAAATTCTGGGCCTCATCCCCTCTTCTCTACTGATCACAAGCTGCAGAATGGCACATACTCAGCCTACCTCATGTTTCCCCATGCACATATGTACAAATATAAGGGAGAGCAGAAACTCAACAATAGAAGAACATAGATGCCTTCTATGACCACTGTTGGTAAAGGGGTAGAAAAAAATTCTAGAAGCTTTGTTCATCATGCTTTCTGAACCTTGTTCCCATGCATCTCAAACTCTTTATAACTGCTTTAGCTACAGGTCTTGCTTTCACTCATGTTAAGTAATGGTTTGCTTAACTGTGATTTATTCATCAAGCTGTAACTGGTTGGGTTTATACAATATGCTAAGCCAAAAATCATTATATATAAACTAAAGGGCTGGGCTTACCCAGCAAAGTAATCTACAAATAAGCAAAGCTCATAATGGCTCAATACAGTTGGTAAACCAAGATTTATTATGGCTCGGTATATTGCAACCATAACAGATATCAAACAGAAACTAGTCAATAGTACTATAGCGGGTTAAGAGACTTTTCCCTGTTTATGCAGTTTTCAGGTCAAACTGAATACTGTGAATTCAAGTAGGATATTGTACATCAATACACACCATACTTATTTTTGTCAAGTTGTTAGCAGTCAAAGTATGATTTGAAATTTGTATTTGAGCATCCTCAAAATATTCAGAAAAAGGGATACAAATTCAGTTTGAGAAGTCAAGAAGTAAGCACCATACTATTTTCTATTAGCTTGCTATTTTACCATTTTTATTTTTAAGCCAAGATTTTCCTTCTGATCAGCTCTAACCCCTACATAGACCTGACAATGCCAGATCTCGTTCTTATGCAGAAGGCTATATAAAAAGGAAAAGAACAGCATATTTTTCCTGGTGAAGATTAGTAGTTTCTTCTTGCTCTTTACTCTCCACTTTTCAGAATATTGCTACTAGCTGTATTTTCAAAGAGTCTACAGTCAGCTGGTTCTCCTAACGGAAGATGTTATGAATAGAGCAATATGCCATCTATATCTATACCATCTCTCCCAACTGCTACTGCCTTGTGAACCATGTTTTATTTTTAAAAGAATACATTTTCCCCCCTTACATTAAACATCAATACCCGCACTTTACAAATTCAATCAATATGCAGTATTATTGCCAATAGTAGTAAGAATTCATTTAAATAAGAGTGATTGGGAAAAAGCAAATTTACAATGGTAATTCAACAACTGTATACTACAGCAGCTACTCATCTAAAAGGATACAACAGAGATTTGCAAAGAAAATGAGTTAAGAGCTTTTAGGAGATACCATAAACATTTGCTGTTCTACTTCATTGTAGACAGGTGGCAAGATTCTTCTTGACTTTGTCTTAACCCATGAATGTTCCATTATTTCTTTCAGAGGAAGTCTCATAGAAGGTGTACGGTTAAGGACTTTAGTGATTAGATCCCGGGCTCCATCTGATATCCAAGGAGGAAATTTAAAGTTCACCTTAGAAGTAAGTTGTTTTTTTAAAAAAGTTAGATTCTTTTATGAAAGCAATAATATTGTGCAAAGCTTAACTGAACCAGAACCTCAGTTTATCTGCTTCTCTACCTGACCTATCTTTCTTTTGTGCTTGACTGACACACCTGTTGCTGCTGCTTCTCCTGGCATAGGCCTTATCTGCTTATTGTATGGCAGAGGTGTATAATGACCATCAGCTCAAGGATCATACCAGGCTTTAGGTGGTATGTTGATAGCCACTCTGTCTGTGGATGCAACCAGGGCCCATCTGTGAGTTACAAAGGGTGAGATGGTACCACATTTCTTGTTAAATCCACCAACCCTGATAAATACAGAAGAGGGCCCACATTTTTGGTCCAACCTGCTCTGGAGGTCACAAAAGGAACACAGCAGCCCCTAGATCATATTGTTTGCACTCTTATTGTAAAGTTTCTTAAATTTCCTTCTGAGATCTGTGTCATATGACTAGAATAAGGTATGTTCGAGTTCCTCCTGGTCTCTTAAATGTAATCCTCTGAATTTTGATATACATTCATGAATAGACATAAGATCTGGCTGTGAGTTTCCAATTATTGGTTGTAAGCACTGTCTCACTTCAAGGATTTGGTTTGGAAGAACGTACCTCCTGTATTCGTCTGAATGTTTCCATACGAGTTGGTGCTTCAAAAGGTGCATATCCTGCAAGACACTCATAACAAAGGACACCCACACACCACACATCAACATTTTCATCATGGGGATTCCCCTCTATCATTTCTGGAGCAAGATAGTCTGTGGTGCCACATAGTGTTGTCCTCCTGTTTAAAAAGAAAAACAAGAAAAAATAAATTGTTCAAATCAGTGCATTTGTGATTCCTTTGCAGTCACTATTCAGTGAGATCCATGTGAAACCAGATTCAGTGAAGCCTGGAAAAATGCATCAGGTCATGCCCACAGAAAAGGCCAAAGATTAGCAATACTGTAGCACACATGTTTTGCACACATGTTTTGCACATATACATTCCATTTGATCTCTGTAAACTCTGCTCTAGAAGCCTCACAAAGGCTGGGAAAATATTTTAACATGAAGACTTGTAGTTATTAAAATTGTTTTATCCTACAAGCCAGTTAACAGCATTCTAACACAGCATGCTACAGAAACAGCAAAACATCTCGAAACAGAGCCAAGCAGCATGAATAAATCAATTAACTCTTTTCCACACAGAGAGCCTGTTCACTTAAAGACAGAAGTATTAAGACCAGATAGACTAGAGTTCAAAAACATTCCAGGAGAAGGCTGTAGCCAACTACTTCCATATTGTTACAAAGAAAACAACATGGATATTTCCATGAAGCCGCCAAAAGTAGGGCTTGAATTGTGGGAGGCCAGGTGGATGACCATCCGCAGGACCTCTGTTGGGAATAAGGATCTGTTGGCCCTGTCTCTTGAGCTACCAGCCATATCTCATACTGGGATGGGGAAAGGGAAGACAAAGCAGGACCTTGGATATTGATCCAAATGCGTGGATAATAAGTACGGGAAGAGACAGTCTTGAAAATTCTACATGGACTAGTTATCTGACTTGTCATACCCAACAGACTCATATTTTAAATGAAATCGGATTTAGCCTTGTGCAGAGCTGATAGCTTAAAAGTTCTTAATCTTTTATACTCAAGAATTTGAAATGCTGCCCTAGTTTCAGGTTCATCATGCAAAGACAACACAGTTTCACATGAGTAAGTAAGTTAGTCTGAATTTATCTTATAGGCCATTTCGTATATTTGGTTTTATAAGGAAATGTATATCAGCCAAAGGCCTACCTTAGCGAAGGAGCATGCACTGACCAGCCAAAGTCCGCCAACTTCAGCTCTCCTCTTAATCCTAAAAGGAGGTTTTCAGGCTTGATATCTCTATGGATCACTTTCTGAGCATGGCAGTACATCAGAGCATCAGCTATTTCTTCAATATACTGTTTGGATACATTATATAGTTAATCTTGGATGCCAACTCAGATTATCTATCTGCTGGGAATTCTGAAATCTGAATTTCCAACACATTGGCTATAATACAGATATTATATAATCTTTGACACCAAGGAATCTTCTTCCCATCAGTGCAACCAATGATTTTGCTGTTCTGTTAATTTTAACCAAATCTCACATAAGATATACAGTGTTGCTATGAATTGGGGAGAACTGAATAAGCAGAAAACTCTCAGCTTCTTTTGCTCTTCCTTCAGATTAATTATCACCTGTTTTCTCTGCAGGACTCCCAATGCAATATAGATAATTCTCCTTATTTTCATCCTTACAACAACTCTCTGTGGTATTGGTATCTCAGACAAAAACATTATGATTGCATCCTCCCATTAATCCAATTATATACATATTTTAACATGTTCGGTGCTGTTCGTATATCTTGGTTCTAATAGAACATATTCTATTCTATTAATCTAACAGAGTAGTACTTACTGTGGCTGTTCTATTATCATCAAATCGATTTTTTTTTTGTAACTCCTTGTACAGTTCCCCCTCTGGAGCATATTCCAGCATAAGAAAAATCCGTGTCTGATCATGAAAGTAGTTATACATCCTTAAAATATTTGGATGTCTAGAGAGAGGGTGGGAAAAAAAAAAGGAAGAAATCTATAACTGTGATTGGCGGTCAAAAAGGGCTTAATGGAAAACTGACTTTGGAAAGGAATGTTGATTTGACACTCCTATCCCAAAGATAGCCCATAAAAGCTAAGGGATAATCTGAGAAAATCAATGTTTCTCTCCCAACTAGGGGAAGGGGACAAGCTACCTTTGATTTTAAGTTTGAAATAGAGGCACACATTTGGAATCTGTATTTGACCTATACAGTACAATCTTTTAAAGGATGCTTTGCTTCAAAGCTTCAATTGAACCAGCTTTTGAAGTGGCACTTCACTTCAGAGCAGCCACGCTGCTTTGATCTGAATAATAACAGAAGCTTTAGTGTATGTGCAGAAGCACATTAATGCTAGAGTGAAGAAACCATCCAGATCAGATAGGCTTGTTTGGAGTCAAGGCAGTAGTGATTGTCTGAGTCTAAGGACTGCCTTGAATCAGAGCTCAGTGAAGTCTTGAGTCAATATAAAACTTATTCTGCACAGGTCTAATATGTATCTTTTCAGTGTTTGGGGATGCTGGCTATCTTGCCCTAAAGGGATGGCGAGCAGTGGATTTTGACTGTATGCTGAAACATACTATGCCTCTAGCAGTGCTCAATATTTATATTTCAAGTAACTGTTCCTAAACCCATAATCTTCCAGTGATCTCTTTCCAAAGGATGGAGTTAAATCAGGGGCAACAGGACAAGGATAACTCCATTAAACTAAGAACTCCAGATTCATCCCATGTCATTCCAGCTGTGTTACCTGAGATGACTTAGGATTTCTATCTCTCTTCGAAGCTGATGTTCCAGCTGAGCTTTCTCCAAGGCAGACTTGAATATGACTTTTAAAGCCAAGATGAAGTGGGTCTTCTTCTCTCTGGCCAGGTAGACTGCTCCAAATCTCCCCTTCCCAAGTGGTTTGCCAAATTCAAAGTCTCCTGTGCTCCATATTCTCCTGTAACCCAGAGGTGAACATGAAAGCTAATAATATTTTCTTTACCAATCAAATACTGGTATGGGCTCTTCCTCACATTCCTATTAACTGTGGCATGAAGATGCCTTATTAAACTTTTTTCAACATACACAGAGTTACTTTTCATATTTATAGAATCAAAGAGTTGGAAAAAACCTAAGAGGTCATCAAGTCCAACTCTCTGCACACTACTTCACTATACCATCTCTGATAGAGACTATCCAGCCCATTTGAGAACCTCCGATGTAATGGATGGCATGAACAGGGAAGATTCTGGAATGGAACTTCAAGGTTGTCAGGAGGGGGGAGAGACATTCCAGGGCAAGCACCTCCTCAGCCCACAGCAAGAGTATGGGAAGACGAAGAGGATGAGGCTGGCCCCTCCCTAGAGTCTCATGGTTATAGCCACTAGTTGCTTTAGCATAGGTTTAGTCTGGCAAGATTTTGTCTATTAGGTGCGAGCTAATAAAGGAACTGAACTGTACTGGATTGCCTCATTGCTGTTCTTGGGCTGAACCTGACATCCAGTGAAGGTGAAGAAACCACTCTATGTGGTAACCTGTTCCACTGACTGACAGCTCTTATTATGAAGAAGTTCTTCCGAATGTCTAATCTGTATATACCTTCTTTTTTCCCCTAGTCTTGGTCTCTGGAGCATGAGAATAAATCTGGATCCTCTACAATGTGGCAGTCTTCAGATATCTGAAGACAGCTATCATGTCCTCTCTCAACCTTATCTTCTGCATGCTAAACTTATCTAGATCTTTTGACCATTCCTTGTAGGACTTGGTTTCCAGTTCTTTCACCATCTTGGTATCCCTTCTCTGGACTTTGATTCTAGGGTGGTAGTGGGCAAGCTATCCAAGATGGAACTATTGAATCATTGTATGGAGGAGATCAGACATAATTATTAACTATTTATATTTGATTGTTAGTTGCTCTGAGTGCCCAGTGAGTAGAAAGATGAGATATAAAGTGAAATTGAATTATATTTCACATTACATATTTTCATCTGAATAGTTTCCAGCTGAGATGCATTTGCCCAATTCTCTAGAGATTTCTTTTTAAATAAGAAACATGAAATATTTCAGAAAGAGTTTATCAGCACTATAGATGAATAATAGCTTACAATTCAGTGTTATCAAAACCACATTGGGCTAGTAAGACACATATAATCATTAGTGAGGAAATGGCCTAAGTAAACCATATTATGGTAGATGGACCAGTAATAAAAAGGCATGGGTACTCCAAATAATATGATTTGGATTAACTGTGACCAAATGGAATATCATAATATGTAAACGTGAACAAGTCTAAAAAAAACCTCAGTTGAAAGGAACTGATCAGCAAAAGCATTCAAGAATGAAGAACAGGCATAAAACTTCTGTGCTGTACAGAGATAAATTTTCCTATCAGAAAGCAAACATATTTCTCTGAAATATGGAGGCTCCTCCATGCAACATATCCTACCTTTAGAATACCATAATAGTTACCTGGGAAGTTGAGAACCAGGGACACCATTGGTATTTGCTTTTGATTCACTTTTCTCCCCTGCTAAACAAATTTACATTGATTTAGGAACACAGTTATCTTCATCATCTAAAAAGCTGTTGCTTGTGATACTCAATAGTTACATTAGAGATCTATTTTGGATCCAGTCAAAGGCCTTTCTGCTTTAGCATTCCGTAAAATCAGTAACCAATAGATTGCAAGAGAATTCCACAAACATGTGGCAGCATTCTCTTGCTTAGGATCTCCAGGAACAGTACTAATATGCATAGACTTTATGATCACTGATAGCTGTATATTCTCCATGGCTTTATCTAGTCCTCCTTTAAAGCTAGCTAACTGGGTAGCTATTAGTATCTCTGTCCTGAATTTCCTTTCATCCAGATTCACCGGGTACTCCTGTATTCTAGTATTATGAGAAATCTCTTTTCTCCATCTGTGCATACTGCTGTACCTTGTGTAAAGATGGAGCAAGTTAGGATGGAGAGAGCTGTAAGAGTATAAGAATATGATTGAGCTCAGTGACAACAGAGGTCAAATATCAAAAGAAAAGAAAGATCAATGCAGCACTGAGATGGAGGGCAGGTGAGAGAAGAAGACAGTGTGAAAAGCATAAAAGGAGGAAAGAAAAAGAGCAGACTCATCTTAATATTTGTATAACCTATTGCTCAAGACAGAGATAACTGATGGTTTTTCTCTCTATCAAGTACAAGAAATCAAAATTATTGGAGGCAGTTATTGCTCTGTAAGATGGACAACTTGTTAGGATACTTAAATACAACAAATTACCCAAATCTGATTAAGTTGTCACATGACGCCTGTAGTAACATACCCTTTGATTCTATTCCTTTGTTTTTCTTTAGGAGATTCTTGAATTTTGGAGGCAATCCTCCCTGAGACATACAAACGGAGAGAGAAGAACTACTGAGCCGCTTCTTCAAAGTTCTCTGTTGCGCAGCAGAACCAGGCAAAATTGATTGAGTAGCACATGGCTGGGCAAACAATCCAAGAGACATTAATATAACCACCTAATAGTCAACAGCAAGAACTTTAGCAGTTCATCCCCAGGGAAAGAAGAAAATCAGATCCGAAGAGTCAAAATTAAATGATAAGTTTTATTTAAGTTTAGTTGGAGAAGATAAAGAGAAGATGTAAAGGGACTAAAATGTGCCCACAATCAAAACAGTATAATTTGGGGTCTAAAGTTTGCAAATGGCCCTGGAAAATCTCATTTGCAACTCCCAAAGCCCCCTTTTTTCTTATGCATACCTGCTTCAGGTATTATTTTAGAGGCTATATTAGAACTAATTAATATGATGGATTAGTAATTAGAGAGAACAGTGATCTACTTTGATGCAGAACTCCTTTGATATTGATACCAAATGTGTATTACTAGTAGGGAAAAATTATGAAGAAATGTTTAGCTTTTGTGAATGTTTACATGAACTTGATTTTATACGTTCTGTTTATTAATTCTACTTCCATACTGCCAAATCCATACAGACCCATAGCAGTATTCAAAACAAATATTATAAATTATTGAAATGATACAGTAAAAACTTTATAACCTATTAGAAATATATGAATTACCCTGGATTTGGGTTAGTACTCTGCATGGACTTTAGTTGGTGGGATGCATACGCAATGCTTTGTTGGGTTACAAGCTAGTTTCTCCATTATAGAGGTTCTCATTTGCATAGAATAGAGGGACATGGTTGAGCCAAAACTGCCCTTTGGTTGTACAGGAACTTCTACATGAAAAAGTAGTAGAAGATATTAATCTCTCAGCTGAATGGAAAGTGGATATAAGAAAAGAGGGTGGAGAAGCTGCTCAGAAGAGTGAGAAGCATTATGTTCCAGGGTAAGCAGAAGTTACACTAATGGGAAATGTGAAGAAGGATACTTGATAGAATGATGGAGTGAAAAAGGCTGTGGATGAAAAAAAAATGTAAGAGAATGCAGCTGCAAAAATGAAGATGAGAGAAAGATATTGCATGATGGATACACAGAAAAAACGATAGTTTCAAAGAGAAGAAGGAAAGATTAAAGTTAAGAGAGGCAGAAAAAAAATCAGGAGTGATTTTGTTGGAAAAATACAGCACTGGAAGTAAAAGAGGGAAAGGAATTAAAAATAAAAGTGTTGAAATGATTTGGGGTGAAAGTGAAATGAAGGAACACTCTTAGGAGGGTTTCATGGGAATAGCAGGAATATGTTTCCTGCTATTCCCATGAAACCCTCCTAAGAGCATTCCTTCATTTTGCTTTCACCCCAAATTGAACCAAAATCCTATAAAGTTTCATGTCTGGGGGGAAAATTGAAAGGAAGTCATAAATGCTGTGAGAATGTTGAAAAATGATTAAGATTACAGGTATAAATGGTATAACTGCAGAAATTTATGCAAACATTGGTATGCTACTTATTTCAATAACCTGGGTTGGCTTTTAATATGCATACATTAAAACTTCCATAAAACCAATCCAACATTAAAACAAGATTGGTTGATGACCTCAGTTAAAATCTTCCCCACCAAATAACCTATGGAAGTGGGCTATTTTCATCAGTTTCCCAAAGGATAAAAGGATGGGAGCTAATCTAACCTCAGAGGGAAAGCTATTCCAAAATGAGGGGATTGCCATATTAACAGTAGTCAAGCATGCCAAGTAGGGGGCTAAAATAGACTTTGATATCCCACGTGACATTAATGACATCTACTAGAAACCAACCAGGCACTAACCTTTTTGCTAGTATTGCAGTGGTATATATCTGTAGTCTTCTGGGTATCCATCAGTCCCCAAGGGCAATAAGCTAAAGAGAAAAATCATACCATCTCCAGTTATTAGACTTTAGCCTGTCTTGTGGTGGCTGTTTTGGTATTTCAAGAACCTAGTACTTCTCAGGGTTGGTGGACTCTGATGGCAACTGAGCTTTCCATCTGATCTCATGAGTATTGGGAAAACAACATGTGGTGCTAGAATCTTATATAAGATAGAGGCATTCAGGGCACATATTGTAAATAACTTTTCCCACTTCTGAGTTGAAGTGAATAAATGTATCCTTGAGTTGACCAAAAAAATCAGACCGGCATGAAATGTATTGCCCCCATTCCTAATCTCTATCTTCCTGTATTCCTTGTCATTGCCAGTCATCTGTCTTCCCTCCAAGGTAATGGGTAGCAAAACTTGAAAGACTTTACAGATCTTGAGGTGCTGTTGGATAATGTTAGAGGAAAATACTACACTAACATTAGTATAGCTAAGGATGGCATAAGCCTGTCTAACTCAGATGGATACAAACTCATGGAGACACAGCAGAAAAAAGATGTTACCAGGGCATGTTGGTGTTATAATTAACCACAAACAGGAAAAGAATCTAAGAGCAACTTTAGTGACCGCAACCAAGTTGTTGTGTTGTAAATTGTGATATAATTTTCCTTCTTTTTAATTAGCAGAACCTATGGGCTCTAAATATCCTAGGGCAGAGCTCAAGTGGTTGGCTTCTTAGTACACATCATAGAATCCCAGCATTTATATTGAATGAAAATGATGGTGCTGACTTTCAAACATATAATGTTGGGATTGGATATTGTACTAAGCCATAATTTACCTAGTTTGTTGACCAATGATCTGTGCTTATATATCACACTTAGCATAAATGGCTAGGTTTACCCATTATACTAAGCCAAACCAAACAAACCAGTTTATCACTTAGCACATGTGAATCTAGTTGTAAAGCAATTAACATACAAATCCATTCATCATTCTGCTAGAATCCTTTCAAACTCTGAACACATGGGATGGCATTCACAAAATAACCATGGCTTCTGAGCCGCTATAAAACAGTCAATTTGAATTACTCCCAAAAAACAACAACATGGCAAACACTATCCAATACATTAATGTTAAGATTCATAACACAGCATATACCATGAACTTGAATAAAATATAAACACATATAGATCTGAATAGTGTTCATCTTCCTTGAGAATTCTTGTGCATTATTTTAATCTTATTATCCCTTTAAAATAGCCTAATTTACACACCACACTAAGCCATAATATAGTTAACCATAATTTATTTCATTGGTAGATTCACACAATTCACTACACCATATTCCAATGGCTGAGTTCACACAATACTAATCCAAAACTAAACAAATCATATTATGGCTTAATACAATGTACAAAGCACTTAGCTGTGCAAATCACCTATGTCTCCTGTCACAATATACTACCTACCAGAATAACCCAACTTGAAAAATGGTTTGAAACTCCAAGACACCAAGAGATGACTGTAGGTACCTTACCACATATCTTTTCTACTATGGCTAGAAAAATAATTACCTGCAAGCCTTATCTCTCAGCTCAACAGAAGTATGCAAAGGCAACTTTTGATTGGCCAGAGTAACAGTCAGTTCTGTTTTAGATACCTGTCAACATTTCTCCTCTTAAAGATAGATTTGGTCTCCCTTTGCATTACAACATTTTGCTGCCCTCACTTAGCCACTGGAGGGCAGAGCAACACTGTCTATTGTACAGAAGCAACTTCCTCTTAGCTGTGGTGAAAGTCAGTTGCAGTGATAATTTGTGGCTTTGCCCTTATTCTTTGGGGTTCATCAAAACTGTGTCCAGGCATTAGTCAATTTGTTTTGTAACTTTGCTGTTTAGGAGTTGTTTTATAACATTGGTTATAAAATAGTGCTTCCCATTATTCTCTAAGGCACCATCTTAGGGCATCCGGAAACTGAATCATGGCTCTAAATCCAGCATTTTTGTTGCCTGTTTGACTTTCAAGTTCTCTTGTACACCTTTAAAAACAACAGCAGTAGCACCACTGTCAAGCTAAGCAGAACAACCATAGCTACAACTTTATAAATTACATTTAGAAAGTATTTCTCTATCTAAAGCAAAAGAAAATGGAACCATATGTCAGTCTGAAACTGGAAAGCAAAGACTTGCATCTTTTCTGCTTCTAGAAAAGCTGTTTGGGGAGAACTTTTGGCAGCCTTTCATTTCTTTGGCTTTATAGTTTTTTAAAAACATAATTCAGAGAATTTATATATTTTGAGGAAGCTTTGGACAGGGCAGGGGTGGGCTTGGATTTAGACAGAAAAAGGAAGGTGTTCCTTCCCCACTGCTGAACTGCTAGACCATAATCTTGTACTTCCCTGGAACCCTCCTTCCTTCCTTCCTTCCTTCCTTCCTTCCTTCCTTCCTTCCTTCCTTCCTTCCTTCCTTCCTTCCTTCCTTCCTTCCTTCCTTCCTTCCCTCCCTCCCCAACCATGTTTTGGAATCATGAATCTCCTGCCTTGTTTAATATGGCTTCTGGTTAGCCTTCCCCAGCCTGACACCCCAAGAGGAATTTGGAAGAATCCCAAGGAAATCTGGGAGTTGCAATCAAAACATACATGGAGGATACTATCCCCAGGATATTTATCCAGTTGGAGCCTGGACAAAAATTGTCCAGGATGGTTGGTTTCAGCAATGGTCTCTTAAGGAAAAGGCACACCTCAGTCTCCTTTAAGGCTGAGGGAACCACTCCCTCCCACAGAGAAGCAGACACTACTGCATGGTCCCAGTGGCAGATCACCTCTTGGGCAATCTTAACCATGCAGGAGCAGCCTGGATCTGAGAAACAGGTGGCCAAGCACCCAGAGAACCATGTCCATTTTGTTGAGAGTCCCAGAATCAAACTATCACTATAGGCTGTGAGAGTCCCATTTCTCTCTCAAACATGTCTGCCTGAATAGCTAGACCAAACCAGGAAATCAACTCCACAGGAAGGCTAAAATTACTTTTATTGAGACTGGATATAATAACAGAATATGGTAAGTCTGATTGTGATGTACCTCCTCCTACTTCTTATACAGTAAATTAGGGTGGTGTCTGCCTGAGCTGCTTCCAAATATTATCTTGTTGCTCTGGATATAACCTGCCAATGTGTGCACTATATCTCTGGTCATTTTCTACCTAAAGCCAAAGGGTTTTTTGCACAACAGCCTCACGTTGCCTCCCTCCTCTGCTGAAATGGCTGGAAGTGAACTAGCTTAAGAAAGTGATATCCAGATTTCAGACCCTTCCTTAGCTTTGGCAATGATGCTGGCCAGGAGTTCTGCCTGGACAGTGGTTACCACAGTAGATTCCCTTATTTCCTTATTCCTCCTGCCCATATAAGGAAAGAAAGGACCAATCACTTTCTATTCTGTGGGTGGGTCTTTGCGGACATGTGATTTCTGTTGATAGATTTCTGTATGAGGTGCCATCTGTTGACTCTCCCTTGACCTGGCAGCTTCTTATCCATGCAGTGGTGGGGGAACCCTCCTTCCCCATCCTCCCATTCTTGTCACTTGGGTGTGAAGACATGCCCTTTCATGGTGGACTGGGGCCACGTTGAGGATCATGTTGTGCATTCCTGTCCTTGAGAAATGGTTGATAGGCTATCCTCACACCAGGCCAAGCAGGACGTGCAGATGAGCCAAAGTAACTTATTGATTCATGATGAATTCAAAGGCCTTTGTTTAATATTTGATCCAGCTATCTATAATGTCAAGATCATTAGAAGTGATACTTCTATTCCATGTTATACTGGTCAGACTGCACCTGGAATACTATGTCCAGTTTTGGTCACCACAAACAAAAGGATGCTAAGGAACTGGAAAGAGTGCAGAGAAGAACAACAAAGATGGTGAGGGGTTTGGAGGCTAAACCCTAGGAAGAGCAGTTAAAGGAATTTGATAGGTTTAGTCTAAAGAAGATTAAGGGGAAGTGTAGGACAAGAAGCAATTAGTAGAAATTTTACAGAGGGAGGTCCAAGTTCAAAATAAGGAGGAATTTCCTGACCACGAGAACTGTTAAGCAGTGGAATAGCCTGCCTTCTAGAGTCATAGTTGCTCCATCACTGGAGGTTTTCAAGTTTGGACAGCCGTTTGTCTGGAATGATCTGAAGATTCCTGCTCTGAGTGAGCAATCTCCAGGATTTTTATGTATGTATGCATACATTTGTGCCTTTGGGTCAGTGTTAACTTCTGACGACTGCCTGGACTAGTCCCTGCAGGTTTCTTGGCATGATTTCAGAAGTGGTTTGCCATTGCCTCTTTCCTGGGCTGAGAGAGAGTGATTGGCCCAAGGTCACCCCACTGGGTTTGCACCTAAGGTGGGACTAGAATTCATGGTCTCCTAGTTCTTAGCCTGGTGCCTTGACCACTACACAAAACTGGGTCTCCCAAAATTCCTTCCAGTCCTATAATTCTATGATTCTATGAACATTTACATGGGATCCATCCAGATATCAGCTTATTATGAATTAAGAGAATAGAATAGAATAGTACAAGATAGTATATAAGATAGTACAAGAGCCAGTATGGCATAGTGGTTAAGGCACCAGACTAGAAACCAGGAGGCCGTGAATTCTAGTCCTGCCTTAGGCATGAAAGCTGTTTGGGTGACTTTGAGCCAGTCCCTCTCTCTCAGCCCAGGTTGTTGTAGGGAAAATAGGAGGAAGAAGAGTATTAGGTATGTTCGCCACCTATAGTGATTTGTAAAAATAATAAAGGCAGGATGGAAAAAAATCTAAAATCTAAATATTTAAAATACAGCAGGATACAAATAACCACAAAAGCTTAGAAATAGGCAAACTACTTTTTTGGGGTAAACTTCTAAAAACATTGTGGATATTCAGAGAAGAAAGCATTAACAAACAGGGCAAACATTTTCATTCAATTTCTTTATGAAATCTCCCACCACATTCCACACCAATGAAAGGAGTGAGAGGAAAGACAAATTTCATACTTTCCCAGTGAGAAAATAGTTCTTGTTCAAGTTCCTGGCAAGGAAATATCCCTACAACACAAGGATAGGTGGGGGACATATACAATCAGCAAGAAATGTGCATCTATTAAGAAATACATAGGGAAGATGCTGGGGTGATAGGAGAGGAGCAGGATTGATGAAACCCATGACCAAAAGGACAGGCAAACATTTCCCAAGGAAATTCCTGCATAGCTCTTTCGTAGATGTGCTCTCCCTACAACAAAGCTCTATGCAGAAATTGCTGGGGCTTTCAGTAGCAGTTAATTGAACTGAAACAGCTGGCCCAGATGCTAACAACAGATTTGGCCAGACAGAAGTGTCAGCCTCCTGTTTGAAGTGGGTGCCAGAATGCATATGCAATGCCAAAGTTTGCATGATCTGCTGTTTAACTAGAGGAAAACAGAGAGAAAAGATATTCCTTTTCCTCTTATCCTATTTCTCCAAAATAACAATCATTCTAAAGTAGAAACATGCTTGTAATTTGATTCTTGGTTTTAAATTCAGATGAAGCAGAGTTTCAAATTTGAATAGAAGCTAATTGAAATGGCAACTGCTCCAGATTTGGAAAACATGCTTCATTTTCTATAGGACATAGGGACAGGTTAAAAGGCTGTGGAAAGGTAACATTATGTGGTGGTGTGGCTTTCTTCATTAACCGTCCAAAATATCTTAGAGGGTTGTCTGGATGTGTTTTAAATATTTTCTTTGATTTTGGCATAGCATAATGCTATGTAAAAGGAAAGTCATAATGTTAATCTGCATTTAATGACAGTGTCATGGTTGGGAGGAATGTTGGACAGATGATGATAATTACAAATTGTCAAATCATGTGCAAAAGAAGATGATTCAGAAGTACTTCTAAAATATTGGGCTGAATTTGCTTGGAAAAAAACTCTTCTTTGGAAAAATACAGCTCCGTGCCTAATCTGTTTTCTTCTTTCTGCTTGCTTCAGAATTTTTTTAAAATAATGCCAACTACACCCTGCTGGTTTTTAAGCCTGCATTCTTGTACAAGTGGTTTTTTTCTGTTGCAAGGAATTCAAATCAAAGCAATGAATTACCCTTGTTTGACCAAGACAATCCTTTCAAGATGATGCATTTTCTTCAGCAGATGTACTCACCATATGTCTGAAGAAACATCTGTGGTGAAAAAGTTTTGATGTCCAAATTATGCACACAGATGATCCCCAGATGCAGGCTTGTCTCTTCTTTTGAAGACAAAGTTTGGCCCTCTATGGAAGGAATCCCTCTTCCTTTTTTTTAAAGCCTCCACTGTGTGTCCTGCTTGTGCAAGTTGAAGGGATGCTTTTCAAATTGTGATAAGAAAAAATCTCCTTCCATACTTTCACCAAACACTTTCCTCACTGCTACTATTTCCATCTGTTTTTCCTTTAGGCCAAATCAGAAGTGGCCACAGATAATCCTGGAGCTACAACTTGGTGAGGGGCTTCTTCCAGTTAGCACTGTGCCTTCTGCTTGGTGTGGGAGGGGGCAGTTTTGGCATCTACTGGTAAGCCATCTACTGGTAAGCCTGACTGGTTCACCTCTTGCCTTCATGTGGCTTGTTTAGCTTTCGCTTAGTGTGTTGTGCGAACAGCCACTGTGCTTGGTGAACCATGGCTTAGGGCAGGATCATGCAACTTTTTTGGGCTGAGGGCATCAACAGACCTGAATGGCTGATCATGCAAAAACAGAGCAAGGTTTCTTAAAAAGTTTCAGAAAGGGGTGGTAGTGGGGAATCTCACATTGAATATTATTTTAATTAAGGTATTGCACTGTGAAATGTTAATGTAGATAGACAACAATAGTGATTCCTATTCCATCATATACATACTTTTTCTGAAATTGTCAGCCCTTCGGGGTAGTCCAGACAGGAAACCAAACCATGAGTACTAATACTAGCTTTATTGTAAGGTTACAGTAACAGAATCTTGCAAGTCTGACAGCATTTTCCCGCTCCCTTTATCTTCATGAAAACTAGGGAGGGACTTGTCTGAGACACTTGCTTGGATTACAGTTCTGCCGCAGACTCAGATTTCTTTTATCTGACCATTGTTCTTGATGGCGGCTTTTCTTCCTGTCCCTCAAGGCTATTCCTTCTTCCCATTACATCAGCAGGCTTCACTCAGCCTGGAAAGAAACCAGAAAGGTGTTCACTGAGAAATGTAAGAGTTGAATGAGCAGTGAGTCTCAGTGGGGATGGGAAAACACAGGGTGAAGAAAGTTCATTGACTTAATGGGCCATTGTTGAGTCAATAGCAAGATAATAAAAATATGGCTGTTGCTGACCAGCAGAGAATCTAGGAGCCCAGGACAAAATAGCTGTATGCAGGTAACACTGAGTCTTTAGGTCTTTCTCCACACGAACCTAAGCATGGCCAAATATGCCTTAGCGACCTCTTTTTCTGCTAAGTTCCCATGTTTTACCATAATCTCATTCCCAACCCATGCTGAGATATTAAGTCATCCTTAGCTGCACCAGAGTTGTGTTTTGCTGTTAGGTCAGTATCATCAAAGCAGCTTGAATATATATAAAATTGGATAGGCTTTGCCACTCATTATTTTGGAAGGAAATCAGGAGTTTGACTGGGAACAGAGCCAATAGAGGAAGGAGAGTGATTGGCTGTGGAGAAAGCAAGTTTGATGTCAGGATTGTTTTCAGCTCAGCAGTGGGAATTGGATTTTCGAGACAGACCTTAATAGATGGGCCTTATTTAAATTTCTCCAGTTCCCCTTTAAAGCTATTCCAGTTAGTGATCATAATGACTTCTTATGGTAATGAATTCCATAGGTTAATTGTGTATTGTATGAAGAAGTACTTTCAGCTTCATTGGACAATCTCTGGTCATAGGATTTTGGGAGAAAGAGACCGGCTTTCTCTGCTCCACGTTCTTCATGCTAAGCATGAGCCTGTACAAGACTCCAGTCATGTTGCCCCTTAGTCACCTTTTCTCTTAGCTAAAGAATCCCAAATATTTTATACATTTTTCATAAGGAAGATGTTCCAGATCCCAGATCATAATTTGGGTTGCCAATTTCTGCCTTTTGTGCAGCTCCATGATGTACTTTTTCAAATATGGCAATCATACCTACACATATTATTCTAAGTGTGGAATACAGGGAAGTACTTTAGCAAAATCTACATCACATGATCACCAGATTATCTAATGGGGCACATTGTACCGTTATATTATCATTACTGGGGAATTGTCTGGAGCACAATATATCTTGGATTAAAGGGAAGCCAGTGGGTTGTTTCTGCTTCTTGTTCTATGGTGTCTCCAAATGCTTGAGATTGACCCATAACATTTGTCTCTTGTGGGCTTTCCTTTTAGTTCTGGGGTCGAATTCAAATTAACTTTCTTTGCCCCAGGTGGAATATTCCTTCGGTCAACTTCCTTGTGATATTTATTGCTCTAAAATTGTTCCATTGTGAAAAGAGAAAACAGGTGGCACTCACATATGTTTATATTATGCACAGAAGACCAGAATGTCCTACGTAGGTGGCAAATAACTTTCTTAAGTGGTGGATTTTTATCTCAGTTTGGGGATGATACATCATTTCAATTAAAAAGTGACTCATTGTGCTTGAAATGAAATATACATATTGCATGATTCACTCACCAGAAGCATCCTTTTGATAGAGTTGTTCCTCAATTATAGAAATGAGCTGTGCTATATTAATGTGTGCGCAAATCTTTTGCTTCTCCCTCCATCTGGAATGATGATATCCTTAAAAACAAAACAAAAAAATATGCTGAGACAATTAGGCATGCAATAATCTGGCTAATTTTTGTTACAAACCATTCTTAATATGTATATTAATACTAATATATCTATTTGTTGGTTGAAATACCAAACACATATACACACACATATACATACTTATAAGAAACTACAACTAGTTTATGCCAGAAATCAAGCTTATTTAGAGGCCTTTAGACAAATCCATTGAACAGTCATAGGTAGGAAACATATGGACCACCTGATGTTGATGAACTACAATTCTCCTCATCCCTCACCATTGGCAATGCTTTCTAGGGATGCCTGTTGTTCAGGAATGTCTGAGTAGTCCAAAAGTTATTATTATTAGTTCTTTTGTTCAATTGCTCTTATTAATAGGAAGAAAAAATGGAATGTCTCTGGAAACAGTACTTACTGGCAAGCCCTTTAATATGATAGGGCTGAAGTGTTAATTCATTCCCAAGAATATTGACACCTTTGTTGGAGAAGACTCCTGAGAAGACTATTGACAGCCAAGTAAACAAACTAATGGATCACTGAATAAATCAACCAGGAGTTCTCACTCGAGGCAGAAATGACCAGGCTCGAATTATCCTGTTTTGGACACATTATGCAAAGACCCAGCTCTCTGGAAAAGGCTCTAATGCTGGGAATGGTGGAAGGAAAGACAAGAAGAGGAAGACCAGCAGCAAGGTGGATGGACTCAATTACAGTGGTGATGGGTGCACCATTGGAAGACCTGAAAGACCTGGTTAGGGATAGATCGTCATGAAGAAAGTCTATCTATGTGGTTGCTAGGAGTCGAAAACAATTTGATGGTACGTAATCAATCAAACCGTCAACCAACTGCATCAGAACACAGGCCCATTTTATTCAGCAGAGCAGTTTCCCATAATAGTCCATCCCACGTCCAGAGCTAGAAGACAGAAAGCTTTCTCTGCTCTTACCTCATTCATCCAGATATTTAGTGAATTCTGGGCATAGAGCTTTCATATAACGGTCATACCTAATTGTTGAATTCACACGTATTGAATGAATACTCTTCTGACACATCTAATTGATTATCCATTACCACTACTTCCAGGCCAGTGTATTCTTCAAACTATGTGTTGGCATGAAGAGTTCTGCCTTTGGTCTTTTCTGAATCTGCAGTCACTCAGGGCATTTGTGCATTTCTCTACTTTTACTCCCCAATCCTGCAGAAGTAACTTGAGGTAACCCACAGTGCTGACTACATTTATAAATCAATTATTATTCTTTCCACCTTACCAGTTGGACAATGCTAAAATATGATTCAGTCAATGCTCTGTGCCAGTCACATTTTTCATTTACGTTGTATTTATTTGGTGATTTGAGTAAAAAAAAAAAATCATCATGGTTCTTTTGAAGAAGAGCTGTAAAGCTGTCAAAGCACTATCCCTTTATGCAGGTTAAAAGATCTGCAAAATGGTAGTGTGATGCTAGGGCAGCTGAAATGCTAGGGAAAAAGTGGAGAAGTCTGGTGTACAAGCAAGGGTTCATACCCATGGAACAGTGCCCGCCCACGAGCTCTGCAGAGCTCCAATATTTCTAAAGTGGAGAAATCACTTTAAGTGTAGTTTGGGATATAGATGGCTAAATTCACAATAAATAGTCTCAATGTAGATTATGGAATGGCCTTGCATCCTGGTGGAGCTAATTCTAGAGCAATGCAAAACCCTCCATTAGAGTTCTTGAGCTATGATAAAATCTTCTGTCCTTTTTATCTGAATCATGCAGAACTTTCTATCAGCCACTATCACAGATGTCTTGCATCCTTGTGCCCTTCAGATATGTTGGAACTACAATTCCCAGAATTCCTAACCAGAGAAAGAAGTTCAGAATGCTACTCTATCCTATGGAAAAGAATGCAGTACACTCTTTGGGCTGTCTTCTGAAGCTGAGATCCTAGGCACGCTTACATTGAACACTCCACATATAAGAAGTATGACTGAGCCTTACTGGATCAGGCCAGCAGCCCATCTAATTAACATTCTGTTTTTATAATAGTCAACCAAATACATTAAGGAAGCTTTCAGAGGCGAGAGCTACCCATTATCTGATATTTTAGATATGCTCCTTGTGATTCAAGAAGTAGCATAGAGACATCAAGACTAATCTTTGGTCCAGTTTTCTTTTATACCAGCTAAAGTAGTGTCTATCACATGGAATCAGAATTCAGTTTGAATATGTTGTGCAAAGTGTTTTTAAAAAAATCTGTATTGAATCTCCTCACTTTTAGTTTTAATGGATGGCCCTGACTTTATTGTCAAATGGCAGAAAAGCTTCTACCATATTTTCTATAGCATGTTTATATCCCTCTCATTTTCCCCCTTATCCACCTTTATTTCAGGCTTAAAAGCTTCAGACACTGAAGAAATTTTGTAGAGATGTGCTCTAGCAAGGTGGGCACATGGATGGAGGTAAGAACCGTCAAGATGTTGACTGCAACTGTGTGTGAAACCCCATTCCTTTTTCATACGTGTCTCATGCATGCTGCATGTAAAAATAGAGGGCTTTAGTCATGTGGTTGCAGCCAGCATCTTGACTCTTTTGACCTCCCAGTGGATGACTCTGTCTAGCCCAGTGTTGTCCAAACTTGGCCACTTTAAGATAAGTGGACTTCAAATCCCAGAATTCCCCAGCCAGCATGGCTGGCTGGGGAATTCTGGGAGTTGAAGTCCACACATCTTAGAGTTGCTAAGGTTGAGAAACACTGGGGTAGCCCATTAATAAGTTTGTTTGCCTTCCTTTTTGTGCTTTTTCCATCTCTAACATACCCTTTTCCATACCCAGAACTCTACCCAATTCTCCCAGTGCGATTGCCCACAGATTCATCAAGTAGCCGTACTATATTGACTGTTGTATTTTCAATTCCTTCCCAGATATTCCATAGCATGCTTTTGTTTGGTTTTAGCTTAGTGTGTATTGCAAACCTAGTCACTGCAATTTGTAAAACATCATCTACAACAATGCAAAGGGTGCATCAAGACATTTTGTCTATTCAACAAACCACAATGAAAAATATGGCTTCGTGTGAATGCTTAATCCTACCAATGGAAGTTACTGTATGCCACAGTTAATATGTTTAGGATTGGATTGTAATCCATTTTTTGTTCTAAACTCATTCTGCCCCAGCCAAGACATGAAGTTTTCCTTGCAAGATGTTCAGAATTTCTGTTAAGTTTGGTTCTGTTTCCTGAATCTGTTCTAGGGTTATAAGATTCCTTTTTAGATGGAAAACCAATTCAACCACGTACTGGATGAAGGTATACCTTTATTTTCCAATACCTTTCGAAGAAAGCTTTAAGCAGGCAACAGACACAGGTGCTGAATGATCAGCTGATCTTTTCATTGCTATTGTCATTATGATTCTGTAATCTCTTTTCAGGCCACATAGCAAAGTTAATCAAGATTAACTTTGATTAAAAAGATTAACTTTTTAAGATAACTTAAGATGTGCAAGTTTCCACATGCCTCTTTCAGGTTGACAGAGACAGGAGCGCCATGCTAATCCAAGAAAGGTCTGATTAACTTTTCTAAAGAAAAGCATACAAGGGTTTGACATTATGCCGTAATTGGCTCAAATGCTGTATTCTTATAGCCTGGTGTGATTTCTGACAATTGCTCTATTCCTCTGCAACCCACTTCCAAGTATTTCCTAAATCCATGGACAGATTTTCAGGAGGCTGTAGAGACAAAGAAAAATCCTGTTCTGCTAATGTTTGTTCCACTCACAGAAGGCAAATTGAAATTCAAGCTGTTATGTAATACTATGCAACCAAGAAAAACTTCGCCAGAGATAGGCAATCTAGTGCTCCCCAAGTATTTTTTTACTACAATGTCTCTGACAGCTAATGGCAGCAGACTAGTATGGAAGTTGTAGTCCATTCATTTCAGTGCACAATACAGCTTCTCAGTGGAGTTTATTTTCCCCCATAAAATACCTCAAAGGGTATGAATGAAGTCTCTTCATGGTCCACATTCATTTCACAGGGATCAGTACAGAAGAGCTTCCGGATAGATTGTGCTTTATTACAGTAATTAAACAATAAAACATCCCAGAACATTTTCAACATTGTATCTTCTGGACAGGTTAGAATTTCATTTGCTGTCCCAACACACCTGGAGGGTGCCAGGTTGGGCATATCTGAAGTATAAAATAATGACTGGATCCATACATCATACTGGTACAAGTAAATATTTTCAAGATTGAAACATTACTACAGTAATGAGGATGCCTTTTCAATTTGTTTGCAAAGGGACTAGACATCTCTTTCTAGCTTAAAGATTGGTGTACATTCTCTGATAATGGGTCACAGCAGTTTGTATTAGTTTTAACTTCATCTCTAGTCTTTCCAGTATATTCCAAATGGAAATGGAGACATTTGAACATTCCGCATTTGACAGTTTAATTTTCTCAACTGGGGAATTAATAATGTGCTCATTAAATTAATATCTGCAGGTTGAGTATCTTCGCATGTTTGTGTAGGTACATGAGAAAGAGAGTTAGAGTCCAAAGTCTGTGATAGTCTAAGCTCCAAACAATAATTCTTAGATGTTGCAAATAATTGATTTTGTCAATTTATTTTAGAAATATTTATTTACTTTATTAGGCTTATAAGCTACTCTTTTTTTTTTTTAATCTGCGCTCAGTCGTTACCAACTCTGCAGTGACTGCTTGGATGGGTCCTTTTGCAGTTTTCAAGGCAAGGTGTTTCGGAAGTGGTTTGCCAGTGTCTCCTTCCTAGAGCAGAGCCCAGCTGGTGAGCGCAGGAGGCGGGGTTTCCGTTGCTTCGCGCCCTTTTCGGGCGCGCACGGTTTTTCGCGCTTACCGGCAACTGCTCCTGACTCCTTTTTTGCAAGGCGCTGCCAGCATTTTTCCTCCCACCGGAGTGAGAGTACCCATTTATCTACTCACGTGAGTTTTTGAACTGTTGGGTTGACAGGAACTGGGGAGGAAACAGGAGCTCACCCTGCTAACGCGAAGGCTGGACTCTAACCGCTGAAGCGTCGACCATTTCTGGCCGGCAACTTTCAGCGTCATTAAGTCGCTGCGCCACCGTGTCCCCCTATAAGCTACTCTAATTGATGCCAACTCTGAGTGGTGTCCACACCAACCTCTATAAAATACAGACACATTACAAAGAAATGGCAGAGCCACAATTCATAAAAATAACAATCTATAACAACATAAGCACCAGGAATCTAGTCCATTCAAAAGCTATCAAGGAAGCTACAGGTAGTCCTCACCAAACAACAGTAATTGAGACCAGAATTTCCATTGCTAAGCAATGTGGTCATAAAGCACAACGTCAAGTGACTGCATCACTTAGTGATGGCAATCCCAGCAGTCCCAGTTGCCATTGTTAAACGAGGATCACAGGTCATCAAGCAAGGATCTCACTTGACTATGACTTGCAACTCCCTGCCAGCTTCCAACAAACCAAGTCAGTGGGGAATCTGGCAGGAAGTTGCAAGTCCCAGTCGTGGCTAGCCTTTCCTTAGGCATCTTGCAAGCAGGCTGGTGGGCAAGTCAGTGCTATGGCTGGGTGCAAGTGCTCATGGGTGGGGAAGTAGGTGCCACAGCCTGGCACGAGTGCAGGCAGGGGGGGGATGGGAGCCTGGGGCCCACACTCGCCCTGCCACCTGGGGGCTTCTTGGGAAAAAAAGCAGTGAGGGCAGGAATGACTTACCACAGCAAGTCGTGACCTCCTGCTTGCTTCTCCATTGACTTTGCTTGTCAGAAGCTAGCAGGGAAGGCTGCACATGGCAATCACATGACTGTAGGATGCAGCAACAGTTGTGTGAGCCAGTTGTCAAGTGCCTGAATCATGACCATGTGACCGTGGGGGACCCTGCAATGGCTGCAAATTTGAGGACTGGTCATAAGTACCACTCATTCAGTGCTGTTGTAACTTTGAATGGTCACTGAATAAGTGGTCGTAACCTGAGGACTACCTGTAGTGAGCTGGGGGGAACCAAATTATTCAGAAATCTAATATTTTTACTTGATTGGTATTGTTCACAGTTTTGTTCACAGCTATAACAAAAGCTGCAAAGTACTTTTATTCCTAGCAAAGGCAGTATCTATCCTTGGTTTTACTGTATTGCATGTAAGTTCCAAAATACTGTAGTCTCATTTCTTCCCCAGAGCAGATACAATCACTCTGGTTTTAGACTTTGTTTGTACCACATTCTAGGGCCCAGTGTGTTGATACTGTTTTATAATTTTAAAAGCTATTTGAGAGCTAATTTAAATAATGGGTATCCAATCATTATGCTTGGGATTTAAAATAAGATGGTAACCAATTCAAACAGACAGTTTTATGAGTAAGATAAGAAAGTGCTCAATTGGGAACCTATTCAGTATTATTTATGAATACTGCAAGTAATAAAATGGTCTTGCAATACTGAAGTCTGAAATACATAATTGCTGTATGTCTGAAGCCATATACAATGAATATGCAAGAGTTAACTACAGTCTAAAGAAAGGGATTTAAATAACCGTTCAGCATAGATAATTCCAATATTATGCTGTGAGACTTCTGTTCTATTTCTGAAATAGACATATTGAGAAAACATCCAGAAGTTCTGGCAAAACCAATTAAACATTCCAGATGGATTCACACATCTCACCAAAGCATGATGTGATTTCTTTTATCTCTTCCTTGCCATGTTGTGTGAACCCAGGCTTTACAGTGGACCCAGATGGGCCATTCCATGAATAGAAGGACACTAGTATTCAGCAGAGGGTCCCTAATGGAGAAAAGGAATGAGGCAAGATTTATCCTTACTTCTGTAACTTTTGCCTCTTTTGCTATTCCAAAGTCCCCCAACTTTCCAGATCAGAGCCTCAAAAAACTCATGATGTTATAAGGGGAAAGAGGAACTGTGTAGATTGCTTTTCTGCCCTCTTCCACCACTAAGCACAGTTCTGAATTCCTCCCATTGTTCTGAAGGTAATCTAGCAGTGTAATGTAGCTACAATAAATCCTTAAGAATTCAAAAACACTTGCAGTTCTCAACAGCTTAGCTCTGCCAACCCATCTTGCTTATTTAGGCAGTAGCTATCATGCAGGGTTCCACTTAGAGGGGGGAAAAAATCTGATAAATATTATGTAGCAGTAATGAAGAACACTAATATGCAGTTCAAGGACAGCTTGTTCACTGTGGAACTTTTGCTCAATGACTCATTTTCAGGAATGAGTCATAATATTCCTTTCAGAATTCATGCATTTTATGAAAACATTTGTTTTCTAACAATGGATGCTCTTGTTTCCCACAAAATGATTTTTTTCTGATAAACTGATCTTAAATCTTCATGAAAACATAAATATCATTGGGAAGAAGACTACCAACATCATGGTATACCTTTTTAAAGCTTTTTTTTAAAACGTCGTTTCAGAACTAGAATTTTGTTAAACAGAGAGAGATGCAGGGGAATGAAGGAAGGACAGTAGCCCTGCAACTGGAACCTGCTGCTTGAGACAAATGCTGCAGGATGCTTCATGGTAAGCCTATCATTATCAACAGCTATGTAAAACTGTTAGCAAAGTGTCAAAAAGCTGATGCTCAGTTGACCCTGCCTTGGAATGTAAGAGCTGCCTCTGTGAAATGCTTAAACTCAGAATATTAAGTATAGGGCCTACTCTTCACTAACAACAGAATGCTATCCTATTTTTTCTTTAAATTGTTATATGAAAATAAATAATTTTCCTTCTTAATGTAATGAATTAATCAACATTACAGTAGTTACCCAGTGTTTAATGGTCATGGTCTAATTCCAGGTTAAATCCTTTAAATACCAAGTAGATATATAGGGGAAATATAAGCAGATACATTTTTTGAAATCTTGGCATTTAAAATTATTTTTGGGGGGATTTGAGCTACTGTTAACGATAATCTGCTTTTAGGAAGGAATTTATATATGTAAACTGTTTCCATCTAAGTGGCATGTGGATGAGTATCAAGTTTTCTGTGATAATAGCTTGAGGAAAAGTTGCCACTGTTTTATATATTTTGATAGCCACACATGAATATTCCCCATCTGGAATTGGTGGATAAATTCATGAGAATACAGTCAGGAAAAAATTTCAAGGAAGATGACAATGCCTTTTAAGATTACCATCTTAACCCCCCCCCTCAGTAAACTAAAGTAATAACATGAAAAAAAGGGGCCCTTCCAGAGCTCATGGGCTAGTGTTTCATAACTTCCAGCTTTGAAAGTTGTGTCACTTCAACTTCCATGAGATGGGTATTGGTTCCAGCAAGGCTCAGGAATTTATGGCCTCCATAGTAACCATGGATTTGTCTCAGATCATCAGTGGCCAATGCACAGAAGCAATGAAAAGTCAGACCTGTTTTTACCTTTGAGCAGTAGCTACATGATCTGAAGATTAAGGACATTGTCATCAGTCCTCTGCTGTGATTGGATCATTTTCTATTGCACAAGCGTACCATCAACTCACTTGACCTTTGTGAGGATAATGGGCTGGTTAATATGGTCTGCCCCAAGTATCTAACCAGATACCTAATAGGATAGCTTCCTGAAAGAACTTGGGGATTTTTCCAGCAAGCAATTAGACAATCCTAGGGTATACCTGGGATTGCTGTTTTGAATTCTGAGGGGTCAAGAGTGCTAAATGAGATTGTCCTTTAATGGCCTCACAGATCCCGGGAGCTTTCTTGGGTCTCTAAGGATCACTGGAAATGAAGCTTCTCTGGAACACTTTGCCCCCCAAATTGAGAAAGTGAACAGGGTTCCTTGGGACATAAATTCCACAATCCATAGTTGAAGCCACAGTCTGTATGGCTCCTTCTGGTGGCCGACAGGATGTATGCTGCTGGCTTTGGGAAGTGATCAGTGCTTCTTTGGAGGAGGGGAGGGGGAGGTAGCACTGTTATATCTCACAATCAGTCTTCCTTATGACACCACTGATGCACACAGAATCAGCTTTATCCACTTGTAATGAAAATGGTAGGGAACAGGCATCTTGAGATGTTGGAAATGTAGCTCTTAGTAGCTGGATGTGTATGTAGGAAACACACAACTTTAAATGGGATATCAGCTCTTCTGGGATCTTGGATGGGATTTTTGCTTAAGCACACACACAAACACCTTTCATTCTCATGTGCTTAACAGGCCCCAACAGAGTAACTGATCAAGAAACCTAGGGGAATAGAGAAGCTGGATCATGATCCATAGAGTTGTATATACATATATGGGGTGTTTTCCAAGCAGGTTCTTGTTTGCCCCTCCTTTTTGTACTTCTTTTACTCAGTGGTTCTCATTGCTGAACTGGGTAGGTTTTACTGCTCGATGAGCAATTTTGGCAGGCTTCCATTCTGGTCTAGTTTCAAACTGAGTCATTCACTTTTCCTTGCACATCCAAGATCACACAGCTTTGCTTTCTTGTTTGCTGTTTTTCTCAGGCTGTTGACTACATGTCACACTACTAAATTCAGATGGAATCCATATAGTTTATTACAGTACAGCACAAAAGAGATTGTGATGCAATCCCTCCTGACATGGCCATCTCTTGATCCAGCCATTTTTGGCAGCTCCCACCCAGTCTTCAATCTTCCCTTTCAGGAAAAGATTTTAGAAAAATTGATGGGGTTTTAATAACAGAGAATAATAAAGGAAATGGTAATCTAGATACTTTTAGTAACTATTCAGGTCTGGGTATGGGATAGATATAACATTGGTCAACCTGTTCAATGACCTTTAGAGAGACCTTGAGGGAGGGAGTGTGCTCTTCCTGATTCTATTGGGTCCTTCCTGAAACTTTGGAAGGACAGGTTTAGAAAGAGCAACACTGCCACCCTTGCCCAACCAGGATTTGGCAATACAATCTCCCTATTCATCCACAAACAAAACATGTATGAATGAGAACTTATTACAGACAGATCTGGCATTTACAACCAGCATCTTGAAGTCAGGAACCACAGCAATCCAGCCTCCTGGTCCCCAGGACAAAGTAACTGAGTTGGAAGTAAAGACAGCCAACAGATTGAAAGTCTCCTGTCTATCGAATGGCCTTCCCAATACCACTTGCCATATTTTCTTTTGTGGAGTCCTTTGAGTTCTCTGAGCTTGGCTGTTTTCTTGCAAATGTTTCATTACCCAACTAGGTAACATCTTCAGTGCTAGAATGGAATGGGGTTTGCTCTCTGTTTATATACAGTGGCATGCCCTGTGTTGGTGGGGGTTTTGTTTTGTTTTTTCCTCTGGTAGTTCCTTGATTAGGGTGTTGTTTACTGCTGATTGTATGTCTGGTGATAATCTACTTATCTGTGTGATGATTGCTGGTGAGATGTTCTGGTCTTTTGTTTTCCTTTTTATTGTCTCTTTTGAATAGTGTGTAGTTGTTGTTTATCTCTATGTGCCTGTTGATGGCTGCCTTGTCTGAATACCAAGCTTCCAGGAATTCCCTCACATTTCTGGATTTAGCTTGGTCTAAAATGCTGACAGTTTCCCAGTTGAAATTATGGTCTGTCCATGTGTTGTGAGATTAAGGAGTTTTCATCATGTCTTCTGACTGCTAGTTGGTATTCATTGATGTGCTCTGCTAGCCTTCTGCCTGTCTGTCCTACCTAGTGGTTGTTACAGTCCTTACACTGTATGTTGTAGATGACTCCTGTTTTTTCTTCTTGGACTACTGGGTCTTTTGGTTTGCTTAAGATGCTTTGGAGGGCTTTAGCTGGTTTGTGTGCTACGGAGATGCCATGTGGTTGTAATAGTCTGTTGGTTGTTTCTGAGATGCTTTTGATGTATGGTAGTGTTATCCTTTTCATAGCTTGTGTTGGTTGTGCTATAGTGGGTTGAGTGGTCAGGCACTTTTTGATAAAGTTGCGTGGGTATTTTGTTGGAAGATGTTGTATAGGTGGTCTGTTTCCTTTTTCTGCTGTTCTGGGTTGTTACAATGTATTTGTGCTCATTTGAATAATGTTCTTATACAGCTCCTCTTGTGGGAGGTTGGGTTGTTACTTTGGTAATAGGGTACTTGATTAGTTTGGGTTGTCTTCCAATAGACTTGGGTTTCTAATTTGCTGTTGTTTCCTCTGCTGATGAGGATATCCAGGAAGGGTAGTGTGTTGTTGTTTTCTTCTCTGGTGAATTTTATTCCTCTGAAGATGTTGTTGATAGTTTCATGTGTTTTCTCTAGTTGTTCCTTTTTTATTATAACAAAGGTGTCATCTACATACTGGATCCATACTTTAGGATGTATTTGTGGAAGTGCTATAGCTTCTAGGTGTTGCATTACAATCTCTGCTATGAGTCCTGACAGTGGTGATCCCATGGGTGTGCCTCTGATTTGTTGGTATATTTGTCCATTGTGGATGGCATTTTCTTTTGGCCCAACGCTTTTGGGATAAATGTCATTGCTCATCAAACTGCCAGTCCCCTTCTTTGCTCCCTACTCCACCCCCATATTCATCCATTTACTGCATCTCAATCTCAACATAGTCACCCTGTGGTGTGCTTATTGGCATGGCCATTGAGCTGGGCTATTTCTATTCTCTCAATCTCTTCTCATCATTCTAATTTTCCTAAGAAACAAACCATAATCTCTCACCACATCTTGACAGACCCCTATTATTCCTTGACACCTGCTCACTAACATCCTGGGGACAGAGGCTTAGCCTCCACTTGCTTCCCACTACAAGCAGGAGCCCTCAATCTACTGTCCTGACTCCCACCAGAAACAGTGATAGCCAAAATAAAGATCCAAATTTCAGTCCTAGTCAATCTCTGGGGGAGGGGTAATGATAACCCAGCCTCTGGAGACCCGGGTATCACTAGAGCCATCCAGCTCAGACCCAAATACATTAAGACTTTTAAAGCCAAGTTGCAATGCCTCTTTCCAACTCACAGCTGGACTTCCCAGCCCATTCTACCTCTACAGCTACTGGACCCTTCACCCGCCAGGATCACCGCCTCAACAAGCAGGATGCTAGCAACTTTCACTCCTCCAATGAGTTTGGCAGGGCCAAGTCTGAGATCCAGGTTGCTGTTTTAAAGCTCTGGCAGGGTAATGTCATTGTCAGTGTCTCAACAGTAAATAAAGCAAATACATAAAGCCTGATTTCCTTCCACAGTACTCACCAATATTCATAGGGGAGACAACATAGTGAAAATTCTCATCCAACGTACCTGACCTCCACAGATCTTTGCCGGTTCGGCTCTCCTGCAGACCATTCTTCCACATAACAGGACCATCTTCTCAATAATGTTAGCACCCATATCTACCATGTCAGCACAGGCAGCCATGAGTCCGCTGCCTTTCTCATCTCCCACATTCATCACCAGATTTGTTCTGCCATCAACCCAGCTGCTGCCAATACTAAGTACTAACTAAGGAAGGGCTCCACCAGGTATCAATATAGTTCCACTGTTCTTTCTCACTGACAAATAATGTTCTTCTCACTCTCATCACCATCTCTCCATTCCTTCCTGCAATCTAGCAATTCAGTCACATACTCAGTCCAGAAAACTCAGCAATATTGAAGCCCCAACTGTAGTCTGCACCTGGGCCTCACAAATCGGCTGGTTGGTCCTAGTATACTCAAATTTCATCCACTATCCTGAAATACCAGCAGCCAAAATACATCCACAGTTGTAATTCCTAACAGGAAAGCTGTTCACTTAATGTCATCTGCTTAAAGCTTCAACCGCTACTCTTCATAGGTCTCCTCAATCACCAGCCTTAACTTTCACGTATTTTTCCAACCAGCCTCTTTCTAGCAGAAGGATTTGCTTCTTCTTTGCTCCTGAGCTATGCCCCCTCAGGCACCACATATTCTTTCACCAACTAACGGATTCCAACTATTGCCTTGAAGTTACTCTTTCATAGCACATGTACCTATGATAAGCAGAACTATTTCTGCTTATCACAGATACATTTCTGGCCTATTTAATTATTTCATACATTCATACAGATGTTAGTACATATTGGATATAAAAACTATAAAGCAGAAAACAAAGCAGCAATAACAAATTAACATTATTGATTCAATCTGTGATCCAACAAAATGTTAAATCTCATTTAATCTTTCTTTAAAGGAAGTTGACTGGACCCACATGACTGCAAAATTCATACACCTATTTCACTCATGAGGGCTATAGGAAAATGTGAAGAGGCAGCAACTCTTTCCAGGTTTCTTGTGCTATAGAGCTGGCTGGAAGTCCAACACAACTGGAGGGTGTTATGTTGGGGAAGGCCATCTTAAGGAATCATAAAACACACTGATGTTCATATTATGAAGTAGTCTTTCTGATGCCATATATTAACAAAAAATAGATAGGAAAGTGTTGCTTAGCTAAATGTGGGCTCATTAGTCTGAACCACTTGGCAACTTTAGCATGTTGGCTGGGGAATTCTGGGAGTTGAAGTCCATACATTTTAATGTTGCCAAGTTTGAAAACACTGGTCTAAACTCAAAAGATTTAAAGGAAACCATTAAACATGACACTTGCATTACTGAAAAAGGTGAGAGTTTTTTAAGTGTTCAGAATAACAATATATTTTAAATGTGCTTTTTGTTATTTAAGAATATATTTAACCAACATGGTTTTTTCCCCAAACCTTTCTGTTGTAAAAATATACAATCAAATGTTACCAGAGCAATAATCTGAAAGGCATGGAAGTTATGATTATATGTGTACGAGAAGAGAGCACTGGACATGTCTGTTTCTACCTTTCAGTTAGCTAGATTAATCACACATTACAAGAAATGGGTTTTTAATTAGCTTTCATCTGCTTTGTACATGGAGGAGATCACGTTTGAAGATGGCTAAAAACAATAATGGGCACTGTGACAATAAATAGCATGCTGGGAGGGAAATTGTTTCAGTATTCAAGGAGGATTAACTAACATCATGGAACAAAATAGAGGAAATAAAAATGAAATTAAATATGTGGTTTTGCAGTAAATAAAACACAACACTTCCCTCTTACTCCTATTGAAAATAAACAGAAAACTGTATATATTGCACCAAAAGAATTACTTCATAAGCATTTTTGTTTTAAAAAATATCACTGTTTGCTAAGCCTGACATTTAAAAATTGCACCCTAGATTAATGCTGAGTGTAAGTTTGCATAGTTTTAATAAAAAAAAATAAATCCAAAACCCTGCCAACCTTACAGAAACTAAAACATACTGCAATTAAGAAAAAAGCAGAAATGATATATTCCTGACTGCCTACCACTAATTTATATTTGTAAACATTTAGGACTGTGATCTGGGTTCATCATTTAAAATTTTATTTATTTGAAACTGTATTTTGAGGTTACCCAGTATGTTTTAAAGCATATTTAAAAGTACAACATATCAAAATGCCCCAATCACCTACTTTACCCTCTACACCATATGAAACAAACTGTATTTTTAAAAAATCAGAAAGTATCCCAGAAGAAAGTTAATACACTGTTTCAAAATATGGCATTTTTGAACTTCTAGGGGAAGAAGTATAAAGCAGCCTCTTTTATTTTATTGCTTGAACCTGATGATAACAATGTTAAGAGTCAGAACTCTTTCCGGTCAGAAGTTTAGAGAAATTGGGTAAAACTTTAAAAATCTCAAAACAGATTCCCATTACTTGTGGGTTCCTAGTGGCTGCTGGGGAGACAAACATTATCCCCGAAGGCATGTTTTATGTGCATTTTCAATACTCCATTGAAAAGTTTTCAAGTTTCAATTGATGTGCATTTTTCAATTTCAATTTTACATGTCAAGTAGAAAAGCTTGGCATGTAAAATGCTTCATACACTCACATTATTAACCATAATATTCTTATTCTTATTTGTAGAATCACTTCACTGGTTATTCATATAGGCACACAACCCATTATCTGTATTTAGTAGTAGTTTTGCTAGCAGCAGCAACAGCAGCATTCTCCTTTTCTGCCATTTTTCTCTTTCTACCTGGATGGCTTTTTATTGTATGAGTGGGGAACCTGTGGTCTTCCAAGCTGTTGTTGATTAGAAAATTTCCATTTCTTGAAGCAATGGTGGCTACAGCAGCTGGGGTTGCTGGGAACTGTGTATCAGCCACATCTGGAAAACCAAAAATTCCTCACTTCTGCTCCAAAATATGAGATTGAGAAAATGTTATTTTCCATGTAATCACTAAGAACCAGTTACAGTCAATAATTTTATCTACATTCAAGTTGTACTCTATTCCATAAGTGAGCTTGCCCTTTTAATGAACTGGTGTCTTTTTCAGAGTCTTCTCTACATGCACTTCTTTCTACGTCTTGCTGTAGGGAATAAAGGACAAACAGAATGTTAAACTATTGGGCTATTCTGCAAACTTAGCATAATAAATTATGTCATCATGGCATCGATGCAAAGCCCTCCCGACATGTTTCCCTCTGTATAGGGAAGAGATCCCTGCAACTTTATGGCTAAATCTTCCCTCCTTCCACACTGCTGGGATACATAAGGATAAGGCAAATGGCTCAGCTGATCATGATAAACTGGGTCCTATTATATTTCACAAATATTTACAAAAACTAGTGAAAATATTAAAAATTAAATGCCTACCAGAAGAGGATGCCTGGCCTCTAAGTATATTCACTGATGATGCTAAGGGGTCTCTCCAAAGAAAGCCCTTCGGAGAAGGGGGCTCTTTCCGTAATAGCCACCCGTTGCACCATTAACAGTTACGTAAGGATGTGCTCTTCTCCAAGGTCCTAGTGCACACTGAATTTAGGGTGATTTTGAAACAGCCAGGAAAGAGAAAGCTGTATAATTAAAGATGGGGTGTTAGCCAAACTACAGCATATTTAGTTGAAAGCCTTTAGGCAGCTGAAAGTTCTAACCTATTATTTTTAATTAAAAAACATTACATTAATTAGCTACCCAACTCCATTAGGACTTTTGGTGGTGCACAATATACAATATTTACAATCTGCCCAATGCAAGAGTACAAAAAGTGTCAGGAGAAACAGCTACATAATCACAAGGGGTCTGCCACCCACTCTAGCCCAAGGTCTAAGAAATGAGCAGCTCTTAAGGGCTTGTCTAAATAAGGTCAAGGTGGGGACTCTGGTGGGATGTCATTCCAGAGGGCAGCTGCTATGGCAGAGAAGGCCTGCTTCCTGAGTTCCATCGGATGGCACTGCTTAATCAAAGGGGCCCAGAGCATGCTGACTGCCAGAAGGTACAGGAGCAGATAGCAACTATGGAAGACAGGCACCCCCTTAAGTAACCAGACCCTATGTCGTAAAGGGCTTCATAGATGGCACCCAGCACCTTGAATTGCACCTGGAAGCATACTGGTAATCATTATGACTATTATAGGATTCTTTCTTAAGGAAAAAAAAAATTGACAAGATGTCTCTCTTGTTAACACATTGAATCCTGGAAAAATTTAAGCAGCTAAGGCACTGAAAATGTAGAAAAAAAGCAAAAAAAGCATCATTTACCCCACAACCATTTTGTTAGCTGCTCCCCAGTGAAATAGAAGATAAACATTATGCACATAGCAACGGAGAAAAATACCGCCTTTCCAAGTACGCCAAGCACTCCTAAAACCGGATAAGCCCAAATCCCAGCTACAAGATGTATCCACATTATCCTAAAACAAAGCAAGATAAGCATCATAATGAAACATAATGAGCCCAATATTTTAAATATTGCACCTATTTCTGTGGTTGCATGAAAATACTTCAGTTTGCTAAATTAAATGTTCTTAACTTTCCTATTTAAATCAATAGCACATAAAATGCTTGACTGACTACCTCAAAATGGGGAATCTGTTATCTTCCAAATGCTACCACTGAACTACATTTTCCAACTTCTCTTACCATAGTTAAAGATGGATTTGGGCTACTGGAAGTTGAAGTTCAGCAATATCTGAATACTACAGGTTCCTCAGTTTATGAGAGACTGAGGTGCCATGCTTAAGATAAATAAAAAAATGGTATTGAAACGACATATATTATTATTTATTTATTTATTAGATTTCTCTCCCGCCCATCTCCCCTACACTAGGGGACTCTGGGCGGGTTACAAAGACATTAAAACTATAAATATATATAAAATACATACCATATATACAATTAAAACAATACTAAAAACAAAAAAACAAAAAAATCCAAGAAGATGGAAAATCAGGGCAGGGACAGCCGGCCACTATGGGGCTAGCCATCTCCCTGCTTGAGATGTTCCCTCCCCACCCCAGGCCAAGTGGCAGAACCAGGTCTTCAAGGTCCTTTGGAAGGCCAGGAGTGACGGGGCCAATCGCACCTCCGGGGGCAGAATGTTCCAAAGAGTGGGGGCTACTGGAGAGATGGCCCGCCTTCTGGACCCCGCTCGACGGAGTTCTTTTACTGAGGGGATCCGAAGCATGCCCTCTCTGTGTGACCGGGTGGGACAGGGTGAAGTCATAGGGGAGAGGCGGTCCCTTAGGTAACCTGGTCCCATGCCATGTAGGGCTTTAAAGGTAATAACCAACACCTTGAATTGGACCCGGAAGCAAACTGATACCCAATGCAGCTCGCGGAGCAATGGTGTTACATGGGCCCTTCTTGGGGCTCCAAAAATAGCCCACGCAGCCACATTCTGGACCAGCTGTAGCTTCTGGATACTATTCAAGGGTAGCCCCATGTAGAGTGCATTGCAATAGTCTATCTGGGAGATAACAAGGGCGTGAGTGACTGTTTGAAGGGCTTCCCGATCCAGGAAAGGGCGTAACTGATGCACAACCTGAAGTTGTGCAAAGGCCCTCCTTGCCACAACTGCCACCTGCTCTTCATGCAGGAGCCGTGAGTCTAGGAGGACCCCCAGATTACACACTGGGTCTGTCTGGGGTAGTGCCACCCCATCGAGCACCAGAGATGACAAAGTCCCGGATACAGAGGAGCCATTAACCCACAGCCACTCCGTCTTACCAGGGTTCAGCCGAAGCCTGTTGCTCCCCATCCAGACCCTTACAGTCTTCAGGCACCGAGAAAGGGCGGCCACAGCATCACTTACTTCACCAGGGATGGAGATGTATAATTGCGTATCATCAGCGTACTGATAGTATCTCATCCCATGGTGATGGATGATCTCACCCAATGGCTTCATATAGATGTTGAAAAGGAGCGGACAGAGAACCAAACCCTGTGGCAACCCACACAGGAGGGGCCAAGGATGGGACGTCTCGCTCCCTATCAACACCGATTGGGATCGGGCCTGAAGAAAGGAGGCGAACCAGCACAATACTGTGCCGCCCACCCCCAATTCCCTGAGCCGTCCCAACAGGATACTGTAGTCGACAGTATCAAAAGCCGCTGAGAGATCAAGGAGAGCAAGGATGGTCGCACTTCCACCATCCCGCTCCCGCCAGAGATCATCCATAAGTGCGACCAATGCCGTTTCTGTTCCATAACCGGGCCTGAAACCTGACTGGAAAGGGTCCAGATAATCCATTTCCTCCAGGACCCTTTGGAGCTGTGAAGCCACCACTTTCTCAACCACCTTCCCCAAAAAGGGGAGGTGGGAGACTGGATGAAAATTGTCCAGTACGGTGGGATCCAGGGAGGGTTTCTTGAGGAGGGGGTGCACCAACGCCTCCTTGAAGGCAGCCAGAAACACCCCCTCCTGCAAGGATGTAGTAACCATTGCCTGGATCCAACCACATGTCACCTCCCGAGCTGCTTTCACCAGCCAGGAGGGGCATGGGTCAAGATGGCAAGTGGTGGCCTTCACAGTCCCCAGGACCCTGTCCACTTCCTCAGGAGCAACAGGATCAAACTATTCCCAGATAACTGGGTAAGAACGGTCCCCCGGTATCTCCCCAGACCCTGCCCCATGCTCGGAGTCTAACTTGGAATGAATCCGAGCGACTTTGTCCTGCAGATGCCCTGAAAATTCCTCTGCACGGCCCTGCAAATGAACCCCCACATCCCCCTTGCCAAGGAGGGACCTAGTGATCCTAAACAGGGCCACCGGGCGGCATTCTGTGGATGCAATAAGTGCGGAAAAGTATTGGCGCTTTGCCCCCCTTATTGCCACAATGTAGGCCTTAACAGCGGCTCTAACCTGTGTTTGGTCGGATTCAGTCTTTGTCTTTCTCTAGTGGCACTCTAGACATCTCTTAACCCTCTTCAGCACCCTCAACTCCTCCTTAAACCACGGGGAGTGTCGGGGCCGATGTGGCAAGAGAGGTCGCATAGGTGTGATCCTGTTCAAGGGCCCAGCGCCTCCCTATTCCAGGCAGCAGCCACGTCCTCCGCTGGACCGTGCAGCAGGTCCACAGGAATATCCCCCAGCTCCCTCTGAAACCCTGACGGGTCCATCAGGCGCCAGGGGTGGACCAATCGTGTGGGTCCTGCCTCCCTGCGGAGGGGGGTGGCATAAGAGAAACTCAGGGTCACCAGGACGTGATCTGACCATGACAACGGGGAAAGCTGTAAATCTCCCCTCAGATCACTTTGCCATTGCTCCGACAAGAAAACCAAATCCGGCATGTGGCCACTGTCTCGGGTTGGGTCCTGCACCATTTGCGACAGGCCCGTGGCTGCCATGGTAGCCAACAACTCCTGAGCCGCGTCCAAGGACCGCCCCAGGGATGGCAGGTTGAAGTCCCCCAGAACCATAAGCCTCGGGAACTCCACCGCCAGCCCCGCGATGGCCTCCAGCAGCTCAGGCAGGGAGGCTGCCACGCAGCAGGGAGGCTGGTACAATAGCAGAACTCCCAACTGTTCACGGGAACCCAACCTAATGAACAGTGTCTCACAGCCAGAAACTTGTGGAGCAATGCCCCTGAAGGCCACTAGAGATTCCCGGATCACAACAGCCACCCCTCCTCCCCTGCCCTGGCCTCTCGGCTAGTGCCACACCATGAACCTAGCTGGGCAAATTTCCGAGAGGGGCACCCCTCCCTCGGGGCCCAGCCAGGTCTCGGTGATACATGCCAGGTCTGCCCCCTCCTCGGTGATCAAGTCACTGAGTTGTTAACTGACCTGGCATTAAGCAGCAACAGCCGGAAGCCAGGGCCCCTACAAACCTGCTGACCAGGATGTGGGAATGAGCCAGGAGGGCCGGAACACGCCACCGGTGAGACATACCAGGGGCGTTTTCCCCAAAGATGGCCCGCCCTCCAGCTCCCTACATAACGTCCCCTGCCCATCACCACCTCGATGGAGTAGCCCACCGCATAGCCCCTAGGGGTTCTGGGCCCAAATACCTCCCCACCTGAATCTCCCGGGTCCCCAATCCGAAGCAATTATTGCTGTAATTTTGCATGCAAACTTGTATAGTGATTTTAAACACTCTAGATAAATTATACAATTGTTCAGAGAAGCTATTGCAGAGTTAATACAAAAGAAACATCTGAACAAAATGAATAAAAATGTTTTAAATTCAAATATGTTTCTCAAACAAGAATGAATACCTACCATGATAGGTATATAACTGCAAAGAGGGTAAGTCCCAATATTCCTTTCCATCTAGGTGGATACTTATGTGAACATATAACTAGCTCTATGAAAAGCAGTGGCAGGATGGTAGTGTGCTAGAAAGCAAAAGCAGAACATAAAGATACGAGGTACGGAAACAAAATCAGTTTTATTGCTTCTTATTCTGGTTTCAGACCCCCTATTCTGTTCCACCATTATTGCCGGGAAGATACTTTCAGGTTATTTTTGTATTTTTGCTTCCTTCCTCAATTATTTTAGCTACTATAGTTATAGTGATCCTTTTGAAGAGCCTATGTGAATAGGAAATGCTGCAAGAAATAATACAATTATTTTGTGTGAAATTTCTAGCAGGGGTTGTCAGGGAATAAAACTACAGATTTTAAGGATGTTTCTAAAGATTTAGAATATGCTTCTGTGATCTTGTTAACCGGCTTGGGGTGAGGAGACTTTAGAAATGTTGAAAGCAGGAGAGCACTTTTTGAAGTTTGAGAGCTGCATGGCATAGTGTTGCAATGGACACACTGAAAACAGGAAGCATAGCTAGGACAAAGAAGTATGGAGGTGGGGGACAGTCAAAACAAAAAATTAATGTAATTCAATTTATATTTGAATTCAACTAAAGTTAAAGTAAATATGCTTGCCTCCCCCCCGTCCCTTTTTTAAAAGATACTGTTCCTCTCCTGCTGCATGCAAAGCTACAATTTGATAGCAACTTTTGGAGTATCTATACAATTGCTGCACCCAAAGTTTTCAGCAACTGCACTCAACTGATGACTCCCAAAATACACTTCTGCAAATGCGACACAACTTTATTGACTTATTTACCAAAAAATTTATATTACTGCTGACTTGCAAGATGTAAGAGGGTTTATAGTAAACAGAACCACATGTATCAAAACAATAATTATAAAACTGCTTAAAACAAAATAATTTAACAAAAAACACGTCCAGCCAAAGTGGCAGACAAGCATCACCCTCATCTACCAAATGTTCTCAGGAATGGGATGGTCTTCGCAGCCTAATATAGTGTTTCTCAACCTTGGTGACTTGAAGATGTGTGGACTTCAACTTCCAGAATTCCCCAGTCAGCATTCTAATTCTAATTCTAATTCTAATTCTAATTCTAATTCTATACATACATACATACATACATACATACATACATACATACATACATATTCTATCACATGAAGAAGAGGAAATAATCCTCACCACAGCTTATGTATATAATGTAAAATCACAGGCTAGCATTATATTAAAAGTAGCCCAAAAGCAAGATTCCCATAATAATTTGGAAAGTACCAATTATCAAGTGCATAACAAATTGCATGTGCCAAAAGAAGGATACTGAGCTTCAAATACTTACCATAGTATGATTAAGCCAATCTGGATTAATGTTATCAAGCTCTTTAGGGTACACTAGTTCTCTGTCATATGCATAAAGGCCCCAGAAAGCAACAGCTACAAACTAAGAGAAAACATCTGAATATTAATGAGAATTTCAAATGTTGGAAAATTTTAGAAATCTGTAGTCAACATCTTATAGACTGCCTTTGAATATCTGTGAACATAGGGTATGGTTTTTATTTTCATTTCTCCAGGTAAACGAATATTAAAAATTGAACCTTCAAAACATGTTCTGGATCATGCAGTGCAAGATACAATTGTATCTGAATCCATAGATTTGCTGGGAGTTGGGCGGCATATAAATTTAATAAATTATTATTAGTTATTTAATTTATAAGCCCCCCTCCCCCTCAATTTCACAGCAAATCTATTGCCTTGAAGAATCAAACGAAATACACTATTGTGTACTTTTTAACATGATGTTTTATGTAAATTCTCATCAGAAATATAAGCAGCCGATCTGCAGAGGCAATTTTTTCAGGACCATGCCAGGAAGGAGGAAAAAAAGGACATTTCTATACCACTCATGTCCCCAACCTCCTAGGCTTCCCTATTTCTATTTATTCAGTAGTATTTATTCCCTTCATTTTTACAATGAATGTATTGTTAACTTCATCCCCCTTCCTCCCACCCAGGAGTTATAAATAATGGCTTCGCTCATGAGTCACCTATGCATGTTTATGTGATACAGCATGTGTTAAATTGGACCAAGAAATGGATTAAATATTGAAAAGAGTATTTCTAATTATTGAGGAAGCAATCTCTGGGCTCTTTTCTGATTGTAGAATGGCACTGTGGGTTAAGAGTGAGAAAATGCTGCAAGGTGAAAATTCATAATATATTGGAAATGCCTTTTTAAAAAAAATTGGGATGTCTAGGTCACATAAAAATACCTTTGAAGTTCTACCTGGCAAGATGAGGAAGTCTTCATTAGGCTAAATCTCAAGTATTTGGGCAGTCAGAATGATAAAAACCAGAATAATGAAAATAATTTTAGGATTGCAATTGATATTGATGAGGAAAAGATAAAATGTCTTAGAATTCAGATATTATGTAAGTTGCAGATTCAGATAAGCACATTGAATTTTGCCTCGCAAGTTACAGAAATCTTTGAATTTCTAGTAAAAAGCATCCAGTAAAAACACCCAGAAGAGGATGAAGCACTTTTTACTCATTCATGGCCTGAGTGAATTGGAGTCTCCAACAATTTTCACAGACCACTATAACCATACATTCTATATGACAATACTCACTCAATACTGCAAAGACCATTGATGGCCATCTGGTTCAAATCTAATTGTTAAGCTCCTGTGATATAGCTGGAAATAGATCAAGACACTAAAAACTATAGGCTCATACTACAACAAAAATAATAAATAATAATAAAGGTTAATCTCTCCTTAAAAGCACAGAATATGGTGGAAAAAAAATTGACAACTGTCAGTTAAATAAAAAATAAGTATTGGAATTCTTCTGCTGTAGTAGTAGAGCCAAGAAACAACCAGAGTTTGAGATGTTAAAAGTAATTGAAAAATTATTTTTAAAATACATACATGACATAGGGTGTGGGATGATGTAAAGAATGATGGCCCATATAATACTCATCGAAATAATGAATGTGCTGCTGGAGAAAACAATAAGATTTCCCAATGATTTAGAATACCAGGACATGATTTTTCTCAGACTTTTTTAGGAAAAAAAAATGTTTGCTAGATCAAGGAGGTTAATGGAGATCTGTGAAATAGGTGCTAGTGTTGTGACTGTTGTCCTTGACTGTCACTGTATGTATATTTATTGTCCTTGGTTGTTTTATTGAGTTTTAACTTAGTTAGCCACCCACAGTCACTACTGTGAGATGGGTGGCTATATAAATTGAATAAATAAATAATCTATCTTTTAATAATAAATGCTGCACAATCCCCATTATTAAAGCACATAATTTAGGAAAGGGTTTTTCAGTTTTCCACTGAACCCTAGGGTTCCATGAGAGACTAAGGGAAGAACAAAAACAGAAAACAAAGCCCTCATTTGAATGCCGTTACGGGCGTCCCTAGCAATTCTTTCAAGAAAAAGCAACAGACATACAATGCTGATTTACTTGGTTAAAACATTAACCTCCCATCGTAAAACTCAAGTTATAATTTTTGTGCATTGGAAATACTTTTTATACTTAAAAAGTGGAGGAACTTTCTGAGACAATAATTGAGGCATTCAATGTTGTGACATGCAAATAACTTTAATATATACATTTGCATAAATAAGTTATAAGGTATACAAGTTTCATTTTATTGCCCATTTTTATCATTTGAGTTTTGTCTTTTGATCGGTGGTTCTGGGAATTTATTGTTTTAACTAAGTCTCCAACTGCCTAAAAAAGTTTGAAAATCCCAATTTAGGATTGCCCATAAATGAACACTGTTCAATGTGCATTTCAGTCCCTATCTACCTAAAAAGAAGTCCCACTCTATTCAGTGTTTTTTTACTTAAAGCTAGCATGATTGCAGCTTTACCGCTAGATCCTAGAAATATTTTATAAAAACTATTCACTGATACTTTTTTTTCTTTTTGGACACCTTCAAGTGAGTATTGACTCCTGGCAACTGCCTGGACAAGTCCCTGCAGTTTTCTTGGCAGCACTTTTGGAAGTGGTTTGCCACTGCCTGCTTTTTAGGGCTGACAGAGAGTGACTGGTCCAAGATCACCCCGCTGGCTTTGTGCCTAAGAAGCGACTAGAACTCATGGTCTCCTGGTTTCTAGCCTGGTACCTTCACCACTACACCAAACTGCCTCTCCAGTGATACTTACTGTACTTCTAAGTAAAACAGAATGGTAAAAGCTATATTATTTATCCTTTTCAAGCTACTTTTAATATACTCCAAATGGCAACACATTTGTTAGAACTGTTTTGGAATGAAGCAAGCTGATTTAAACTATAATAAAAGCCTGCAGAGCAAATTCTTTCTAACCCCTTTAACAGCAACGGCCATAGAAGGTATCTGTATTTTCTTCTGTGTAATGAAGTAGCATGTTGGACGTGTGTTACTTTCTGATTTCCCTGTGTACTGCGGTAGTATATCCATGAGCACTGGGAAGCACAGGGGGAACTGCACACTGAATGCTGTGGGCTACATTACCACCAAGGAAAAGAGGATCTTAGAATGGAGCAATCACCAACTTTCTGAGCTACTGCCCAACAGCTTTTCCTATAGAGTTGCACTTGGGAAATTTTTTTCTGAAAAGTTTTTCTCCACAGCTCCATACCAAATCTTGCCCTTTTTCAAATTTAATCTTTCTTTTGCCAGCTTCTCCCACCACTTCTGGTCCCATTCTGTTATAGTTTTGGAATTAGTTATCTTGCTGACAAAGTCCAAAGTTGTTTCACATAATTTCTTTCCAACATTCCATTGGGTTGGAAAGAATAAAAAGGGCAGCTATTATTAGAAAGTCAATTAATTTTAAGAATCAATTAAACCACTTTGAGAACCAATCCACACATTTTTCATTTGGCAGATGTACAATTATGAGTTATATAACAGTAGTGCTGCATCAGATGGAACAATGATCTAATTTAGCATTACATTCTACAGTAGCCCACCAGATATCAAAGGGAAACTGACACACAGGACAGGAGCAAAATAACCCCCCTCCCCCGCCCCCCGTTTCTGTTTCCCAGCAAGTGACACTGAAGGGAATACTGCCTTTGTTATTAGAGGTAAAATATATGCTGCAAATTAATAGCCACAGATAGTCTTTTCCTTCATGAATTTAATCACATTGAAAAACACCCAAGGCCATTAGGCATCACTACATTGTATTATATTATGTCTTCTCTTTGCCTCTTTTCTAAGTTAAAGCCTCAATCCTTTTCTTATGGGAACTTCCAATCCTTGCTAACGTCAGTTGCCCTCTTCTGAATTTTTCTGGCTGTACAATATCCTTTCTGAGATGGAATGACCAGAAATGGACATAGTATTCTAAGTGCAACTGCATTATGGATTTAAACACAAGCATTACAACATTTGTTGTTTTATTTTTTAATACTAAACATCTCCAGCATGTAATCTACTTTATTCATAACTGGCAGAATATATATTAGTTTTTCACTGAGCCATCTATCACCACCCAATAAGTATTTAGATCTAATGTATATGTAAAGTTAAGGTATTTTATCCAAGTGTTCTACATTTGTTTCATTGAACAACACCTTCCATTCCCGTTCCCATTTTCCCAGTTGTAGATTATTCCTGAAGGTTTTCAGTGCTTTCCTCCTTTTAAACACTCTAAATAATTTAGTGTATTGCTTATCTCTAACTTTGTATCATTTATGAACAAGAAAAAAAGAACCGGGTTCAAAAAACACCTGTTTATGACCCTTCATTATGAGAACTGTCAATTTATTGACTCCCATCTGTTTACTGTTCTTCAATAGGCTAAGACCTCAAATTACTGCTTTAAATAACAAAGCCACTGATTTTCTTAGACAAATGCTAAAGTGAAAAAGATTTTTGGTGCTATACAGAAGGGCAAAATAAATGATAACCAGCCCATAACTATGAGCTTACCACTGAGAAATCAATGTCAGTTTTGCTGATTTTATCAGTAAACAAGTCAGTATAACTTCAATAAAAATGTAAGATTATGGAAATGATAATGTGGTTCTTAAGATAAGAAAACCATCTAAAATCTCATGAACCTTTAAGCAAATTTGACCCAACCTCAATGGACTTATAGTACAGTATGGTATTATTTGAATAATAGCAGGTATTGTAATTACTTACTAAGCCAACTGGGAATACGTATGCAGAGAAGATGAAATCTCTAATAGGCAGCACTAGAGATGATACTCTCTTCTCTTGAGAAGGGACAAACAGGGCTGCAGCATCAATTATGACACACAGTAAGTACAGCAATGTCTGCAGAAGCTATGAATTCAAAGAAGTTATATTCAAGATGGAGTGTACATTTTCTTTCCACTATTTAATATCTTACCCAAGAATAAAATTTAAAGTTGTTTTATATATGTTTTTATATATATATATATATATATATATATATATATTTATATTTATATTTATATATGTTTTCATCTATTATAAATTAGTCCCTTAATCTAGATTTGTTCAGTACACTACATCAGGTACTTGAAAAGGTGTGATGTATCATCTTGCAGACTTCAAAAGTGAGAGCTGTGAATCTACGCCTAAATCAATTTCTCCCTAGCGCTCTGCAGACATTTTGGGATTGCAGCTCCTAGAATTTCCAGTGAAATTCAACTGAAGGGGCCCAACAATCAATTTATTAGTCCAAAGCTAGCAGGTTCCAGTGAGTCCCTGGTCTCTTGCACCCAGAAGTACCAAGGAAAAAGCCACAAGTTTAGCTGCATTTTATGTTGATCAAAGATAGTTTGAGCATTTAGCAGAGGATCCAAAATAGAGAAAGAACTGCTTTACAATTGATCTAGCCACAAAGGGAGACATGGGCACCCTTCATGGTGTGAAAACACTGCAGACACATTTGTGGAAATGCAACATAGCAGCTGTGATAGGCAAGTTGAGCCAAGGCCCCAACTGTTATTTTAGCAGGCTGACCCTGCATTAGGAGATAAGGAGCCATGGAAAGGTAATAAATTCCTCTAACACATATACCATCAATTAGTCACTAACAGGCGCACAATGACACAATATGAAAAAAAATCCATTCTTAAGGATGTTACATGAGAGGTACAGAGAAGAGCATGGATGAATTAAATCATACAGCAATGCTACACGTACAAGTAAACTTAAATGTTTACTTATAAGTCTAATACAAATTGATTCAACCTGAGTTCTTATTCCACACCACCACACCGCTCAGTATTGCTAGAAATCACCACTCACAAAATTTCCAGTCACTACTGGTTACAAACGTTCACTTGTGCTGGGAGCGATTTTCTTCAGTTATTTTGAGGGTGCCAGATCGGGGGAAGACTGATTCAGATGCTCCTTGCTCTGCCTCAGTTACCCTCCAGATGTTCTGGACTACACCTCCAGAATTCCCAGCCAGAACAGCCGTTGGCTGGGAATTTTGTAGCCCGACCCCTATCAGATTCATCAAGGCTGGTCCCCATTTCCATCTAAGAAACGATGCCCAGAATTTGGCCTACCCCGCACTAAGGTGACCCCAGAAGGGGCGCCGCTCACTCCTCTCTGGCCCCGCCTACCCTCGCTCTCATTGGCTCGCCCTCCCAAAAGCCCCTCCTCCACCACGTGCGAAGGGCGAAGACTAATCTGCGCAAGCGCACGGTCTCCCGCTCGCGGCCCCACCTGGTTGAGGAAGGTCAGGTATTTCCATTGTCCGCCATAACTTTGGTCCTGCTCCTTGCGGACCGGGTTGGGGAAGCCCAAATTCTGAGTCAGGGCGAAGGTCGCCCAGAGCAAGCACAGGAAGTGTAGCAGTGCCACAGCCCTCTGACCCCGCACGGCCAACACCATGATCGTTCAATCTACGCCGCGGTGGGTGGAAGCGGCGGGGGGGGGGGTAGGGTTTTAAAACCGCGGCGGCGCCATGCGCCAGCGGATACTCTGCGCAGGCGCTGAGAGGGAATTTGGCGCTCAGTCGCCCGCCGCCATCTTGGCTGCCTTTGAGGCTTAAAAGGAGCTTTTCTGAGTCGCGACGCTTCCTCACCTCACAGTGGCTGTGATGGGCAATTCTATGTCTGTAGCTTGGGTGGGGGGGAATAGTGATTCTCCCTGGTGTAAGCTTCTCTGTTTGACAAATATTTGGCGCAGTAGAGGTGAGAATATTTCATATTCCTGAAGCTGTAAGTTAATAGGAACTTCCTTTAAATATCGCTCCCGTTGTTAGAGAATGGATTGTTCACCCCCCCGTGACATAATCTTGGAATGGTACTGACCTGACTCAGATGGGAGGGGCCTAAATGTGGGCGGGGTGTTTGGGGACTAGGAAATCAATGGTGTAATAAAGGAGCGCAATTCTTCAGAACTGTAGCATTGGGAATTGTACTTTGCTCAGGATTTTTTTTTCTATATTTGATTGGAGGTTTTTGATCTTAAGTATTTTGGGGGTTTTTGGCTCGCCATCACCAAATCTGATAGCATTTCCAGTCAACTTTGAAGTAGACCTAGCCCTAGATGTTAGTTATTGGCTGTGCTCATTAAATGTTTTCTCAGATATTGAATTAACCTGTTTTCTTGTCCCAATAATGCATTCAACCATCGACTTATCAAATTGCTGGGTTCACATAACGTAATAAGGCATCCCAAAAATAATGGAACAAATAGAAATCTCACCAAATGTACAGTTTACTGAACTTAGTATATGCTGAAAATGCATCTGTTGAGTCTCTTGTTGGTTTGGTTAAACCTGCTTTATGAAGGCAGACATTGACTTTAACATTTGATCTGAATAAACAATAAGAAGTAGAAAATGTTAAGATTTTCCTTCCAAATTTCATTTTATAACCTGCTTTTTTGTTGTTTTGATTTGTTAGAAACATTGATAGTATAGATTCAAGTTGGGGAAAAGGATGCACTTTGACACATATAGTATAGTGTTTGAAGGGGACACTGATGGGGCAGGAAGGTAGAATTAAATATTTAAATTTAATTGCTGTGGTACTTCTGTGTTGCCAGTGTTCTTTGTGGTCTTTAGTAGGTGATATAAAATGGATTCTCAGTTGTATTCACTTCCAAGTACTGACTAAACATGCTTACGTTCAGCAAGGTTGAAACAATCTAAGTGACATGAGACCTGGTTAATGTTGAATGAGACACCATTAGAAAATCCCAAGCTCTAAGCTATTGGGATGTGGAAAAATATTACAGAAGAAGGCAGTGGTAAACAACTTCTGTACTACTGCCAAGAAAACTAAACTGACATGCTTATGAAGTCACTGGGAGCCAAGCTTTGTATTTAGTTTTATGTTATTTCAAAATTGGTTTAATTTTATCTACCATGGATTTTTAGCATTTCGATCTTTTATCTTTTTATTTAAACAAATTATGGTAGCTTATGTTTGTGTTTTATTTATTTGTAAGCCATTTCAAAAATGTTTTATATACAAATGTTGTTTAGTCGTTAAGTCGTGTCCGACTCTTCATGACCCCATGTACCATATTGCGCCAGGCCTTCCTGTCCTTCACTGCCTCCCTGAGTTTGCTCAGTTTCATGCTCATTGCTTCAGTGATGCTATCTAACCATCTCATCCTCTGCCGTCCTCTTCTCCTTTTGCCTTCAATCTTTCCCAGCATCAGGGTCTTCTCCAAAGAGATCTCTCTTCGCATTAGGTGACCAAAGTATCTGAGCTTGAGCTTCATTATCGATCCTTCCAATGAGCAATCAGGGTTGATTTCCTTTAAGATTGACTGGTTTGACCTCCTAGCAGTCCAGGGGACTCTTAAGAGTCTTCTCCAGCACCACAGTTCAAAGGCATCAATTCTTTGGCGCTCGGCCTTTTTTATGGTCCAGCTCTCACAGCCATACATTACTACTGGAAAAACCATAGCTTTGACTATGCGGATCTTTGTCGGCAAGGTGACGTCTCTGCTTTTTAATATGCTATCTAGTTATCTATACAAATGTAGATATTTTTAAATGGGAATATATTTGTATAGGGTAAATTGGGAAAATGGAATACAGTACTGTAGATTATTATAATGCTTAATTCCATATGTTCCAACTCAAAAGTAAATCCCATTGATTTCTGTGATATTTGTTTCCAGGGAAATACCATACTTTTGCAAATTTAGACCTCACAGTCAAAGGACACTGGGAAAGAAAATACTTAAAATATGTTAAACCGCTATTTGAAGATCAAAGAAATTGTGGTTGATTTCCAGTGCAAAGAGTTCTTATTTTCTTTGGTAAGTTGTTGATTTAGACTAAATGCTTCATACTTCCTCTTGGTAGTTGTCCCATAGACTTTTTTTGAACATCTGTTAATAACAATTTAAACATAGCTTATACTAATTTGTCTGATGCTTCTGTAAGGTATGTAAATTAGTAGTCATGACCACAACTTCTTGTGGCACTGAATTTTACTTTATGAGTAAAACAAATCTATCTGAATATACTCATAATAGTTTAACTGGCCTTGTAACCCATTATTGGCATGTGAATCATGTCTATAAGTTTATATTCTTCCAAGTTGCTGCATTAAAACAGTTATGCCCTCAGAAGAAATGTTATTTCCTGGTAGTTCTTAAATATATTTGGCTAAAATATAAAACAGCTATTTTGTACTTTAACAAAATGCAGCTGGCTGATATAAGGAGAACTACTAGAAAAGCATCAGTTCTTGTTTCATTATACAGCTGAGTGCACAAGGAGACAATACAAGAAAGTGCCATACAAGAAAGTGCATTCAGTCATAGTTCCTCAGTTTTGCAGCAAATGTTAGGATGAACTCAGATCTTCAGTATCTTCTGTAACTTATAAATAGCACAGTTGCCTAAAATGACCATTAAATCTATCAGGGCTACTAATCATAATAATATGCAGCCATGAAAGTAATACACAGTCTCCCAAGTTTGGGGAGAGTATACTTTTGGGTATTTAATGAGACTTTCTTGTCCTGCTTGTGGACTTTTCAGAGATTTAAGAAATAGAATCCTGGGTTATATGTTTGATCTAATGACTAACAGTTAAATAACTAGCTGTGAAGTAATTTTAGAAATTCTTGTTAGTAGACTCAAACTTTCAGAAAAGCTTCAGAAAATTAACACAAGTCAAATTAGTGAATATATGTTGTGACATTTAACATCTAATTAGTGGGTATGATATTCTATTGTGCAGGAATTGGGAGATAAGATGTTTATTTACTCTTGGGCTTTTATCTTAGAAGAAAAGAGAATATACATTATCTATCTAATAGAGGTTTATTGTTGTAACCATAATTCATAACAATGTAGCAGGCGAATATAGGAAAAGGAGAGAATAGACAGAATAGAGTATGTCTTATCTGTTTGGGAACCTATGCTGAGGTTATTTATTCATTTATTGTTTTTAACCTCTGCTATTAGATTTCAAAAAGGAGTACAAGCAATGAAACAACCATTAAAACCTAAGCACTACAAACCCTGACACACTGACCATGTTTAGATGGTAAAACAACACACACAAGACTAGTTGTGAATGCATTGGGTTGCAGCAAGGTGGCTCCTTCCCATTTTTCCTCATGAGGTTAGCTTTTTTTTAAGGCTTATTGTTTGTCTATGACTTCTGCCAATAGAAGTCTTGGCCCAATGGGTCATGGTTTACTCGTGGTTTGCTTGGTTTAAGGCTCGTTGTGTTTTCTATCCATAATTTTTGTAATAAAGCTACAAATTAGGGGGCTATTATTTTTTTTCTCTGTTTCCCTTTGTTTCTCTGGTTAGTGTTTAAGCAGATGTTGACAGACAAATAACAAATCTTTAAAAAGTCAGTAAATGCTGTTAGAGTGGTATATTAGGTGGCAGGGGTGGGGAGGATTGGAGTAGCTTGGTTTCTTCATGTGAAGCCCAAAGTTAGAAATCTTTTGGGGCTGGTCAAAATATTTGGAATTTTGAGAATACATCTTGGTAATTTTCACAAAATGGCTGCATGTATGTAGCTGCTGTATGAGCAGTTACAAGTCATCCTTTTATCAAGAATAATAACACTTATATACAAATACAGCATGCAGATTAAAATGCTGGTTTAAATTTTCTTCAAATTTAGACTCATTTTAATAACAATACATATTTTTTAAAAGCTGGATGTTTCACTGCTAGCAACAAATTCTGATCTCTAGGCTATCAGGCAAATTAGGTGAGTTACCTCTACATTTCTAAATGATATTATCTTTACCATAAACAATCTAAACACAGAGCTGCAGTAGTAGAAATCTGGGGTTTCCTTGACAACTGATAAAAACACAAGTGCATAAAACCAAGATAGAAGGATGCAGCACTCATAAATAGCGTGGGTTGGGACAGCAGTGTCTTAATCTGTTTGAGGTTACATGTAAAGTGAGGAGAGAAAAGACTTGTGAGAAGTACAGTTATAAACTTTGTAGCATTTGGATTTGATCTACAAAAAATCAAGGATGCAAGAGTCTGACTAAAGCTGAATATGATTTGGTGTGCTTCAGGTATGTTTGAATTTTTTTTTCATGTTAACATATAGAAAGATTCATGAGCCAATATACCTTGAGGTAGTTAAGATTCTTATTTGTGTTTTTGATTTCCTTTTTGGTGTCCATATGGAAGCATCCTCTAGTACATATTAAATGAGCTTTTCTGCATTTATAAATTCTTATTTGTATCAGTTATTAAGTCTCACATCCTTATTGTTTTGTGAGATTTTGACCTTTCTCCTCATCTTTGTCCTTACACAGATGCAGATTTTCACTAAGAGCCTATGTTCAAATGGAATAAATTGAATTGATGCATGTGTGAGTCCAAAATTGCATTTTTTAAATCTAAATTCTTTGAATTGAAGAGAAATTTGCCATTTTGTCCAGAATTCTGCACACTGCATGTTATATATTTGGTCCCATTTCTAATTTCAAAGGTATTAACAAAGTATGTTGCCATTTAAAATGTAATGTAGATTATTTCAGGCTTCTTGAACTCTCATCAGTTTAAAAATCTTAACCTCTAGAACCAAATACTCCTCATGAGCATAATGGACTATGTAAAGTTGGAAATTGATGATTACTGTTCCTGTTAAATTTCAGTACTCTGCAGCAGCTGCAGTATTTTGTGGCAAACCTCTATGCTATAAATGGTAACTGACAGAAAGAATTTCTCCAGATAAACTTAAAAAAATACAAATGCAATAAGTTCATCCAGAAGGAGTTAGTAACTGCAGCAGGTGGTATTTCCATAGCAAAAAACTGTATGTGTGATGATTTTTATGCCTCCACAACTGCGCTTCATTCAATTATTTGTTAATCTTTGCCATAAGAAGACTGCTGACAGAAGGGGGACACACCTATGTGCACCTGCTGTACTAATGACTACTTATGGTTTCCAATGTGAAATGAAATGTAACTATAACTGACAGTGAAATTAAAAGTTCTGTGCTTAGATTCACAGATGGAGCTACTTGACAGCTTAGTTTCTCAGTTTTACTAATGTTACATTAAGCAAGGAAACTCTTGAAAAATGAGAATAAGAGAATTCCATTCATAATGGAAAGTCATCTTGTTTGACTTTACAAGATGTATTCACCATTTGAAAACTCTTAGGTATGAACAAGATGACTAGATAAGAAAATTAGTTATAAAACTTGTAGTTGATGAGTCAGGGGATACTAATTTTCAGTTTTCCAGAAGTAAAGGGGTAGAAATTCTGTATTGAGGGAAGATTTCCTTAATATTGTAGAGGTAGTTCATGAGGATAACAATTTAAGAAACAATTGACTTGTCTTGAAATACTAATTTGAAACTTTTAGCAGTATGTTTGCACAACTATATAGGGATCTAGAGTATATTCATGCACTCACTTTTTTTTAACATATAAACAAGATGTATATATGCCCTTCTAAAAGTGTGGAGCATGAACATGTTGTGTCATAGAAATGCTTATCAGGTACAGTAGATGACATGGCTGTGGCTCTATATGTTTAAAAACCTTTAGTTATTGTTCAATAATTGGAAACTGTTAGGATTTGACCTGATTCAGAACCAGACAGAAATAAATAGGAGCTTTATGCTTCAGGTTTATTTAAGTATTTCTGCTTAAATCCATTTTGTAGTATACAATATGATAACTTTGTCTTTATTGTTTGATTTTTTATGATAACTTTTATCTAGGTGTTTTCCAAGTACAATATTTAACATGGTTGGTGTTGATTGATGATGGGCATTGCAGTCCATTGCCCCTAGAGAACATCATGTTGAGGAAAGTTGACTTCAGAGTTTTATAGCAAAACCAGACAACCTGTGACCCATTGGGTCATTGTTTCAGAGATATATCCTTACCTAAACAGAATGACCAAAGGCAAAAAAGCAGTGGGAGTGACTTGTGACTTGCTGCTGGCTTCCCTGTTGACTTTGCTAGTGGGAAGCTGGTGGGGGGGGAGCAGAAATCTCCTTCCTTCCTTTCCACATATAATAATAGGCTTGCACCATTTGCCCTCCCCTCACGACCCTCAGGAGAGCCTGGTGAAGCCTCCTTCTCCTCCTTAGCTGACCCGTGGTACTGCCTGCCACTTTGGGGGGAGGTGGAACAAAGGGAGCCACAGACCATGAGGAAAACTGCACCCCTGTTCCCCATTCTGGCATGTCCCCAAGGGCCCCTCCTCTCGAGGGAGGAAGAAGGCTCACCTGTCAACCACCGGTGCCCCCTAGCCAGCCCTACCTCTCCAGCAGGCATCCAAGTCACTCCCTCATCCTTCCCTCAATGCCTATAGCTGTTAAGAGATTTCAGATTTCTGCCTTGTTTCCAAAGCAGCCAATCGCCACTCAGTGCTCTTGCTGCCAGCCGATTGGGTGCAAGGGATAGAGGGAGGGAAGAAAAAAGTCGGGGATGTGCCCATGATAATCACATGAGCTGGGCTGACCATTGCAGCACAGCAATGCTGAAGCAGTCACAAATTCCCTAAATTTCAATCCCAGGGGAGTAATGGGCCCCAGATTTTGGATGTATTCTGTAACTTAGGCCATTTGAGGTACCTTGGTTCAAAAATTATTTCCCTATGATGCGCCATTTTACTCAGTTGATGGTTATAGACACGAGAGTTTTAGTAGTATATAGAAGATAGATAGAAATCCAATACATGCATAAATCTATCCCTCTAGTTGAATAGGCTTTCATTTTAGAGATATGTTGATGATAACCCTGCCTCAGTTTATAATTTGCAAAAGCATAGAGTTGAGTGATCAAATTAGTAAGGAAGAAGTTTAAGAAAACAAGAAAAGGGAGACCTACTGCTAGTAAAGAGAGAGATTTCAGATATAGATTTATGTACTCTCTTCTATTATGTAAGCATTTGTGCAGTTTAATGACTTTTATCGTAGTTTTGGAGAGATTTAATAACAAGAGCAGCAAAACTGTATCAAGCTTGCTGGCTGTGAATAGGAAAGGTATTCTTTATTTCCAGTGATTGCCTTTAATAGAGATGCTTCTCGAGAAACTTGAAGGTTTTCAAGGTACATATTAACATGAATAAAATCAAGTTTTGACTATTCAAATAATACAACCTTAAATAAAACTGGTTGCATAGAAGATTTCTCATTTTTTAAAAATAAGATCTCTGAGGTTTAACTTGCAATATAAGGAAATTCACTTTGTGTCACTGTAGTTAAACTGGAATTGATAGAGATGGGTCATTGACACACCAGATCATAAAACTGCAGCCAAAATAGATTGCTATAGCATTGTACATTGTAGGAGCCCATTTCAATTCTGTTAGGAATATCATATAAGATGTTCTCCTATATAGATTGCTCCTGAGTTCCTTAAAAACAGAATGATGTGGTTCACATTTGACTAATTCTACATAAAGGCCAGTTACCCTTTCTCTGAATTTTTCACTTAAAGACATTTAAAAATGTGGTAGCTTCCGAGTTTTCATGGTGCTTTAGATATTTCCCAACAAAAATTCTGTGCAGTTTCCAGTAGTTACGTCATCATTAGTTATTACTTAACCCTATACACTGATGTCAATTTTGCCTTTTGTTTAATAGTAAAGTATGAGAAATATATTTTTAAAAAATATTTTAGAGCCCCCAAATTTGAAAGTAATTATTTCCTTTCTCTACTTCTAGTTTTAGTCTTATTTAAGATTTATTCATTTATTTATTAAATTTTTATGCTGCCCAACTCCTAACAACTTTGAGCAGCTCACAAGTAAAAATATCTATACACACACATATACACATTGCAGTCAGACTTCATACTAAAATATTACTAAGTCATAAGAATACTTGATTGCGTTAATGAATTTTATGTTTCCAGTACTGTGATTAGTTATTCTTTACTATCCCTCTTCAATATTTAAATGATGTCTGTGTGTGTGTCTCCTTTGACTGTTGCTTTACTTTATGAAACTAAGGCAATTCTGAAAGAAGCATAGAAGCAGAAAACTTCCGTATCCAAAGCCTTTTATCTCCCATATTACAAAGCACCTCCTATAAAATAAGCTTGTCTCATCTCTTCCCACCACCCTGCACTATGATTTTGTTCTCAGAACAAAAATGGGCATTCTAAAATACCACAGAACAAGATCAGATGGGCATTTTTGTAGTATCAAATATGCTATTAGTATCCTCCCCATTAAAGCAAGACTCAGAAAGAGGACCAAATGCAATAGGGAGGCTTACTTTAATATACTAACTGATAAATAAAGATCAAGGTACATACATTCAGTTTCATGAATCTGTGCCTAACTCCTTTTTTTCCCATGCAATAAACCTGCCTACTCAGAATCTTTGTGAGAATCTTGCTTTCTTGGTTGTGTGCTACTGTAAGGGGCTTGACACATATTTTAAATACATGCAGGGTAAACATATTTACCCAGATTTATTTATTTACACTTTCTTCCATATCACACAAGTTCAAATAACTCCTGGTAGTTTATGAAAATGCATAATCAGAACATGCAGTAGAAAGAAATTTCGCCACCCAGTCAAGACCTCACATGTAAGTCAACCCACAAATATTCAGAAAGAATAATTTTAACTGGCTGATGGAAGACCAATAGGGAGGTGCCAGAGATACCTTTGGGGGCAAGGTGTTCCACTTGGAGTTGTTACAGAAAAGGATTGCCTCAAGGCCCTTGTCTCTTTGTAAGTACAACTGTATTTAACAGAGCCTATTGTTTTAATTCTCCAAAACATTTGCATTTGGAGGAAATTGTAGAATTTATTACCTATTTTTATGTGGGAAATACTGAGGGTGAGAATCCAATGCAGAAGTTTCTTAGTAATTAACCCTGTAGCATATAGACTTTTAACATTAATACAAACATCTTAATTACATTCAGATGAGTATGCAGAATAGCAAAACCTTGTCTACATTTCTTCAGCTTTAGTTTTATTGGTTTGGTATAAGTTCCATATGTCATCTGCAGACAAAGAGAAGATGCTTTATTGTACTGTAATGCTGATGAATTCAATATGTTTAGCTAATTCATGCCAAGTATATACCAACTTCTTGTCCCTTGACATAAACACATACCTACAACCGTTGGCTTGTTTTAAAGAAGTTACTCTCAGCTTTCACCTGCAGCATAGTACGGTAAACTCCCTACAGAATATTTTGAGCATTGTAAAAGCTCTAAATAGATGCCAGCTGTGGTAAAGTAAGTTTGAGTGCTTCCAAAAAGAGCGCTCTTAGCACTCCTAATCAAGATAATAAAGACAGAAGCAGCAGCAGGAGAACACAGGAGCTTACAAATGAAAGTCAGTGTTCTGTGGATCCTTAATAACATTTTTTGTTTGAGATAGGTTCTGACAACTGCAGTGGGAGGGCTTCTGCATCTCCAACACTCTGAACTGGAACAAGATGGAAGACCCTGTTTGTCACATATTTAGGAGGTATAAGCAGCACTGCTTGTATAATGTATAACAATCATTAAACTCCAGCCTAAACACACAAACATCCATGTGTAACAGTTGTATCTCTGGAAAAAGACTGACCTCAGTTATACAGCTTTCATTTTTTTCTCCTTAAGAACTAGCTAAGTCTGTACGACAAGCAGTTTAGCACACCATTAATACCACTCTGCATGCTAAGTAAAAGGTCAACGTCAACTCCAATTCCTATTTATTTGGCATTTATTAAAAAGATCCAATAGGGAAGAGTCAGAAATAAGAAACCTGGTATGTTATCTTTACTTCTTAGGTGAGATTACTGCCCAAGAATTAAGGTTTCTAAACAACCTCCCCCTTTCAGCATTTGCAAGGAAAACATCAAATTGTGCAAAAATAAGGTAATGAAAAAAATACTTTTCATGAGAAAAACTACTATAGAAAAAGAAATTTTATAAGGTGTTGAATGGAAAGTATATATTTTAATAAATGTATAGTAGATGGCTGTGTTTAAAAACAATTTTAATTTAAGTCAGTGTAATGCAGAAGGAAGAAAGGTAGATAGATAGATAGATAATCTGAATTGCTTGACTGTTGCAGAGTTTGTGGTGGTGCTAAGAGACTAACTTTTCTGTGGCATAGAGTCTGAAGCAGATTAGGAATTCATGAGCACCATGGCCACTGTGGGCCAGATCCAGATCATTGAGGGCCTAATGCACACAGGTGGTCACACATAGATCTGGTTTTTAGCTCAAAGTAGTTATAATGAGATATGAAGTTGGAGAATGTTACCATCAGTCTTTTGTTATGGTCTAATGACTGTGATTGTCTTTGAGCTTTCTGGTGCTGCTACACCTGCAGGGAGGATGGACCTTTTAGATCAATCTGCCCCAGGCACCTAATAGGCCCAACAAGATTTCAAATGGAGCTTAAGGGTTTTCCTTCAGTTTAGTTGAAGTTTTAATCTTAATTTAGAATGAGTGTGCAATGAGGGTCTTGAATCAGAGTGCAGCTTCTCTCTTTTTGTTGATCCTTGACCTTACCTGGTTTGAGGAGCTCTCAAAGGTGAAATGACAGAAAAGATGCCCAGAACACTGTTGGAGTAAGGTGAAGAATGTGTCCAACCAAATATGGGTAAGAGCCCTTATTAAGGATTACATTGGGTCAATAAGAGGGGCAAAATTTAACTATTTTTCTGCTCTTATTACATCTGATTGCCAGCTACTCTATTTAGAATGACCTGATTCCTGATGGGTAGGGAAGGGTCACAATATCTGCAAGGGTGCTGGGAAGATTATTCTAGGCATCTGATGGATAGCTTGGAAACATTTTGAGCTAGATTCTGGTTGGGCAGATCCTGTCAAATTCACTGAGGCAGAGTCTTGTCCTGTTATCTAGAAAGAGTTTGAGTCTGTAATTGGACAGGGTTCTTGGAGCTGTACATTTGGATGTATGTTTAATCTATATCCCTTTTGCCTGCTTAAGGCTTCCCAGGAGGTAACATGCAGTTGGACCCAGGTTGTGGTAAATTCATCCTTGACTGACCTTCAGGGAGCCAGTGGTGCACCCCCCTCTTCAAGAAGCAGTATGTGGCAGCTGTGACCAGGAAAGCTTTTGGACAGTTTGTCGTATGCACCATTTGTCCCCTTGCCTGGATTGGAAGGCCCTTCTTATGGCCACTCATGACTCAGTAACTTTGCATGTGATTCACTTTATATGAGGTAGGATTGGTGTGCTCACGAACTCATCTATTAAAAAATGTCATCTTATGGGACTCAGGAGGTATGCCTGCCTTTTGGAACAGCATGTTATTTATGTTTAACTGTTTGTAAGCCTCCAGAGTCACTGATAAATGGGTGGCCTTAGTAATTGAAATTTTAAATAAATATAAAATAAATAAGCGTAGAAACAAGCAAAATAATTTTTAATTCCATTCTCTTCCAGGATCTCCAATAGCATAATAAAAAAGTTTCCTTCTCTTTTGACTATATAAACCTGCTGATTATCTCAAACCTTTTTTTTTAAATACATTGAATTCAGTAAGACTGTCTTCTAGCTAAATGGATATGGGATTGCAAATTTGAGGAGTCTCAAGTCTAAGGGAATGAAAAGCCGCCTGCTCTGGATTTTTCTCTCTTTAGTCCTGCTTTGACTGTGCCATTGGTTTTAAGGAACAAGTTCCTATTGTTTCATAATGTTTGATGAACAAATAAAACTAACAGTTCTAGTTTTCAGTAACATTATTCAGTGGTACTTTGCAGAACACAACATAAGTGATAAAATTAATCTTTGCTCATGAAGTGATAGGAGAAATTGAGTGGGTGGAGCTCTTGAAATAGAAAGAATCAGAGTGGAAAATAAAAGTATTCAAGTTGAATGTGTAATAAAATGAAAATGATTTGCCTGTCAAGTTTGAAATTAGTTTGCAAAATGCTGCAATTTACATGTAGTGAGTGTGACACTAGGTGAATAAAGTATATGCATCTGTTTAATTTATAACCCACCTTTTCTCTAGGAGCTCAAGACAGTGTATGTAGCATTCCCTCCTCCATTCTTTTCCCCACAATAATCCTGTGAGGTAGGTTTGGCCGAGAAAGAGTGACTGGTCCCAAGTCAACCAATGAGCTTACAAGGCTGAAGCTAGATTTCAACGTGGATTTTAACAGTCTTAGTACCTTAATCATTACATCACACTGAGCAAGGAAAAGTGTTGTTTATTATTCATCGAGGGGGGACGCGGTGGCGCAGCGGCTTAATGATGCTGAAAGTTGCCAGCCAGAAATGGTCAACACTTCAGCGGTTCGAGCCCAGCCTTCGCATAGCAGAGTGAGCTCCTGCTTCCTCCCCCAGTTCCTGTCAACCCAACAGTTCGAACAAACTTATGTGAGTAGATAACGGGTACTCTCACTCCGGTGGGAGGAAAAATGCTGGTGGCGCCTTGCAAAAGAGTCGGGAGCAGTTGCCAGTAAGCGTGGAAGCCGTGCTTGCCCGAAAAAGGCGCAAAGCAATGGAAACCCCGCCTCCTGCACTCGCCAGCTGGGCTCTGCTCTAGGAAGGAGGCACTGGCAAACCACTTCCGAAACACCTTGCCTTGAAAACTGCGAAGGACTCATCCAAAAGCAGTCACTGCAGAGTCGGTAACGACTAAGTACAGATTAAAAAAAAAAAAAATCGTTGAATGCCTATGATTTTTGGAAAGAGAGTTAAAAAATAAACAATCTTAGTTGTAAAAAAATGTATAGGTGGCAACTAGCAGTTTTGTTTTTTCTAGTGGTAGTAATAGAAGTAAACTGATAATTAATTTGCTACGAATAGCTAAATTGAGATGTTGCTTGTGAACAAACCAGTTGGGTTCAATATCTGATTAGCCATGCACATTTTAAATATAAGGAAATACATTCTGACAGTAAGATCTGTACATCAGTGGAAGAGTCTATTCATACTATAGATGTTCTGGGTTCTCCATCTCTAGACATTTGTATTCTCCATTTCTGGACATTTTTAAGAAGAGGCTGGATAGCCATTTCTCAAGAATGGTTTAATTGATTTTCCTGCACATTGGATAGGGTAGGACTAGATGAACCTTCGTAACAGTCATAGGCTTGTCCCCAGTCATGATTGGCCATACTTTCGATCTGGTGTTCATCTGTCAGCCCTTCAGGGTTGATCATACTAGGAAACCAATTCCGTGTAGTTCAGGACTACTTTTATCGTAAAGCTGTAGTAACAATCTTGCAAATCTGAATGCGCTTCCCCCTCCCTCTCTTTATCTTTGGGTGAGTGAGTGAGGGGCTTGTCTGAGACATTTGTGCATTTATTTATTCAATTTATATCACAGCCCATCTCAAATAACTCTGGGTGGTGACATGTTACATCCTTGCCCTGACTCATGCCCCTTTTGTCTGACCATTTTTATGTGGGCAGGTCCAGATGGTGATTTTTGAGGAGGAGGTCAGACTGACAGCAGCTTTGGTATTAGGCTGCTTCAGGGTTCAGTCTTTTTCCTTACCTTATTCACCTTCTACATGAAACCATGGAGAGAGATCATCTGTCAGTTTGGGGTGAGGCATAATAAATGTGCAAATGATCCCCAATTGTACATCTCTACCCTGGGCCATTGTGGGATGTAGTAGAAGTTATCACCTGGCATCTGGAGGTTGTCAGGATTTGAATGGGGAAAATCAGGCTCAAACACAACCCCACCAGACAAAGTGGCTGTTGGTCCAGAGGCCATCTGATTTCAGGATTGCATCATCATTGACTTGATGAGGATAGGTTTCCCCAGAAAGAGCAGGCTTGAAATCTGGTGGTCTTCAGTTGAGCTGGACTCTCAGCTCCTGGTTAAAAAGCAGGTGGAGACCATGGCCAGAAGGGCTCCTGCACTGCTTCAGCTGGTGCAGCCTTACCTTGAACAAGACTATTAGTCAGGGCCTGGTATCTTAGGGACCACCTTTCTCCAGCAGTTTCTGCCTGTTCTACCCAAATCACTAGGGGCACCTGTTAAGAATCCCTCTTATTAGTAGGAGGGGGCTTGGCAGTGAGCATTGTCTGTAGCAGCTCCCCTCCTTTGGAATAGCTTGTCCCTTGATGCAAAGATGGCCCCACTCTTATGGCCTTCTGGAAGCAGGTGAAAATGTGGCTTTTCTGGAGGGTCTTTGGGGATTATGTCAGTAGTGCCATACTCAGTAAGTTCAACATATTTTAACATTAAATTGAGTCTTAATTGGGTTATTTTAATATTATAGTGACTTGTATTTTTTATATGTGTGTGTGTGTGTGTGTGTGTGTGTGTGTATATATATATATATATATATATATATATACACACATACATACATACATACATACATTCTATAAGCTGCCTTGAGTCTGGTTTCAGACAGTAGATAAATCTCATAAATGAGTAAATAAAACATCATGTAGGTTGGCTGTGACCAGAAAGTGACCTAAGAGACTAGACTTCTGAGTTCACTAGTGATCAGTCACCCTTTGGAAGCTTAGTCTTTCTTTTCAGTATATTGATATTAATGATACCATAAGGAGTACTGTTCACAAAAATTGGTTTTGGTAGAATAATAGAAAAATATTGCTTGTGAGTGAGCCATATGATTTGTTCCAGTAGTAAACACAAATGGCTTGGTGCCTATTCATGCAAAAATACTCAGGAGATTTCCAACCTATGCAGATGTAGACAACTTGTAAATTCAAGGAATTACACACATACATACAAATACTTTCTGGCAGATAACAGTTGAGAGAATGAGAATTGTAAACTGGATGCAGACGAGAAAAATAATTTTGCTGAAAGCCCTTCATATTTTTTTCTGGGACAAAGAGATTGAGGAAGAATGGATGTGTGCTATAAAATTAAAAGATTTTTTTTTTTTAAATGACAGTTCCAGGAGGAAGAAGAAAAGCACCCCCATTCATTGTATATGGCTCAAAATGTACGCTTTGATACTGTTTTCCTTTCTACCCTCTTGAAACTTAGCCATCCTCCCATATGATCTTTCAGCAGGGCTCCTGTTGCAGGCTGTCTGGTGCCCAAATAGTCTCCAACATTACCAATCAAAAGGCATTGTCTAGCTGCCCCATCCTTCCTTCAAATGCGAAACAGGATGGAAAAACAGTAGGAAAACACAGAGTACCAGTAGAAGTTGGAATCACCTAGATTTCATAAAATTCTTGAATGACACATAGCATAATGAGTGCACAATGCCAGCTTTGTATGGAAGCCATTCCAGGTCTTGAGAAATCTAAGAGCTTGAGAAAGGGCCTTGTAAATTGCTTTAAAGGCTTTGCTGGTACGGGTGGTCCTTGCTTAATGACCACTTGTTCAGCAACTATTCAAAGTTGCAATGGTGCTGAATGAGAGATACTAATGACTAGTCCTTGAAGTTCCGATCATCACAGTGCCCCCACGGTCACATGATTGCGTTTCAGGTGCTTGGCAACCAACTCACACTTACAATGGTTGCGACATCACTTAGTCACGTGATAGCCATTTGCAACCTTCCCTGCCTGTTTCCCTCAAGCAAAGTCAATGAGGAAGCCAGCAGGGAAGGTCACAAGTCACTTTGGTAAGTCCCCCTCCCTGCCTTTCTGTGCACTGCGCCATGCCCTCCTTCCCTAGGCCTCCCTTCACTTGCATCATGCCACACCCTCCTTCCCGTGGCCTGCATGCATTCACATGCACCCGTGCCCTCCCCTCAGCTGCTGTACCACAGCACCCCCTCCCCCAACTTGCACAGAGACTCTGCTGGGCCTCCCAGGGCCTCCCCCCCTTCCTATGGCACCCCCATGCTCCTTACCTGGGACTCCTAATGCTTCCTGCTTAATGACCTGTGCGTCTTGGGGTTACGATGGCAACTGGGACTGCCTGTATTGCTATTGCTAAGCGATGCAGTCATGTGATGTCATGCCTAGTCCCAATGGCTGTTGTAACCTGAGGACTACCTGTACTGCTTGTATAGCTGCAGGGTAACAGTGCAAACCTCTCATTTCTGTTAGTAAAGCATCCTGACGGAATTCTTTCATCCATTCCTTCTGAGGCAATGGTTGAAGCTCTGAGGGGACTCATACTACAGAAAAGACATCCATCCTTTTCCCAAGAAGCTGCAGATGTGATTAATCCACTTTCAGTGGGGAAGGGAGCAAAAGAGAAGTATTGGAAAGAGAACTTTGACGAGTTATTTAAGGTTAAGGCAAACATGCAAGTAAAGCAGATGGACTGAGTATAGTACATATGACCTTGCGTTTTGTGTCAGCACCACTATGATATTACTTTGTCCACAATATAGAAGCAATTTTAGATTGGCTTAGTTAGTTAAATTTAACTCTAAATTTAAGACTCTGAATATTCATTGTGTCCAAGAACGTAAGTGACTGAAACAGAAGGTAGTCAGAAGCTTTGTATGGCTCTACCATCATTTGCTGTTTAGTGAAAAACAAGATTGCTGAACTGGTATTCTTGAGATGGAAATTTCTGTTTTCATAGGAGTTTAAAATTCTACCATGTAAATTCTTTCAATTCTGAGAAGCACCATGTTTGTGAACAGAATGGTCATTTTAATTTTGTGATATTTTCCTGTATTCGTCTTAATTTAGATAATCGGCTGGGATAGCAGGCAATAATTATCACAGTAGTAATATTGTTGGATTGGGCTAATTTGATGTTCTGGGAGATTATACTATGCAGAGTATATACTTTAATAATCTGCTTTCATTTACTGTATTTTAATTTTAAAGTATTTTGCCAAGTAAAATGTATTATCTTAAAATAAGGATCTGAGAGGTGAAAGGAGTTTATTGCCCACTTTAACAGTGTGGATAGTACAATTTCAAACCTCTCAATTCCTTTTTGAGAAAACTAATTGTACAAACTGGACTATCTGTAGCCTCTGACCATGTTTTTAATGAAGGAGCAGATAAAAAACCTCTTGTCAGTAAAAGGAAGATAAAGCTTGAGTTCCTGATTTCTTCTTTCCCCTTTGCCTTCCAAGGTACATTGCATGGCCTCTGTGAATATGTCTTCTAGCTTGAACAATGAAAAAGTCACCTCTGAATACATACTTTAAAGAATGTAATATCTTTGGATTGAATATGTAGAGTTTTCAATCCCTTTAATGCGAAGGATGGCATACCAGCAAACTGAAAGCTTTGTGCAACTTAAGAGTAGAGCAGATACATCCTAGGCCATTAGGAAATGTAATAGTTCTGTAACATACTCATCTGAGTAGTGAGATATTCCAGGGACAGTGTTGAATTAGGAATACTTGTGTGGAATTGTTAATGATCTTGATAAGTTTTAGAGTTGAGAACTCTCTTACTAGTTGTTATTATTTTTTTTAACATAGAGAAACTTATATTATCCTTAACTGGGAGAAACTCTCACTTCTAAATCTGCTTTCAGTTGTGTCCTACACATTTTAGAGCCTGTATTTTCATACCAACAGTGGTGGTGGCAGACTTGAGTGTTAAACATTAAAGTGGTCTAAGCACAAGAATATCTCTTGGCTCATCCACACATAGACTGATTTATACAAATTACATAGGATTATGTCTTGTAGATTGCAGCATGGTACCCATGGATGCTGTTACTTCTGGTTTTGATGGTCGCCTTCCTTCACTTCACTTGGACCTTGTGGACAAAACTGCTCATATAGACTGCTGAATGTTGCATGATTAATCCCCAAACTTTCAGTTTGCATTAACAATTTTTATATAACATTATTCCAATGATATAGCTTATAAAATGAGGAAGGCGGTTCCCCCTCAGTCATTTTGAGCAAAGAGCTCTACTCCAGATAATGGAGAGGGCGGAAAGCTGAATGAGGTTATGCATGTCTCCCAAGACTTTGCCAGGCTAGATAGAGCTGTATTAACCCCAGATGTTCTGCTGTCTCAGAAGAAAGAACACCCTTTGAATTAATGATGAAACTTCAGTCCATGTCTAAACAGATGGACTATAGACTTTGCAGAGTTTGGAAAGGGGCATATATGGGATATCCATGGAGAACTTAAAACTAAGAAAGCCCAAGCAATTAATGTACAGAGAGAACTGCTCCTGTCTGTGCTCCTGCACTCTGAAGATGCCGGTCACAGGTGCTGGCGAAATGTTAGGAAACAAAACTTCAAGAACACGGCCACACAGCCCGGAAGACCCACACCAGCCACCAAGCAATTAAATTTGACAAAGATTTGGAAGCACTTAACAAAATTATTGCTATTTCCCATGAAACCAGAATTAGAACTATAGAAGAAAAAGAACAATTTCATGATACACTTTTGTAATAACTTTTCTAGATTTGTAATAAGTTGAACTACTTAAGGTTCAAGGGCAACTTACTAGAAGCAACTGAAAAATAATGAATCTATCTTTGGATGTACAGCAGCAGAAGCATTTCCTGGAAGGTATCCAGGAAATCTTCTCATTGCCAGCTGATTTTAAAATCAGCACCAGGTTCTATAACTTTCAAACTATTGAATTGAAATACCATTCAAGTAAAATAATGATTTATCAAGACATTCTTTGCGAGTTTAAATGTTAAGAAGAGGCTTTGATATATACATCACATGTATTTTTGGTACCTTCTGCCTTTCTCTTGGAAAAAGAAAAAAATGTACAAGCCCAACCATTGGTGTGGAATTTTTTGAAGGTCTGTATGTATCTGTGGATAACAAGCTTCTTTTTTCTTTCCTTTGACACTCATTACTACTATTTGAGTATAGAAGCTTTTTTAAAATGTATTTTATTCCCAGGGTCCAGAGGGTTGGATGGGTGGAGGTAGTAATTAAAGCCAAACTACAGGCTTAAAATGGAGTGGATTTTTTTTAGTGTTAGTACAATTGGGGTATTGTCACATATTTTTGCATTATGTTTAATTTTTTTTAAACTTTAGATCCATATTTATTACTTGAATATTCTTTATGTATTTGCTGTGTATGAAGCTTACTACAGTGTAATTGTAAAGTTTGGAAGTGACCTTGAAAAATGTGCATGAGAAAAGCATATTCTCTACATCAAAACTGCTCTAGACTATATTTTTTAAAAATTCTGCTTCTTGGGTGGATCAAGTTATGGGTCCAATTGCAATCTCAGACAGTGACTCTCACTGTGAAATTTAAAAACTATAAATATAGTATAAAAACTATAATTCCAGGCAGTATCCGGACTCTTGTTTTGTGGAATATATTAGAAAATATAGTTTAAGTAAAGGTTCTATTAATACTTTAATCTTTTGGGCTGAGTTTGAAGCTTTTATTTGTCAATATGCTATGGCCATTGTTTCAACTAAAAATAGAGATTTAAGCCTTGTACAGTTTGAAAAGATGGCTGAAGACTCACTTTTATCTTATGCTAAAACACACAGATTGATTATATCCAGCATTGAGGCTACTACAATCAGAACAATTTGAACATTCTTTTGAACTGCATTAATCAGAACTATTGAAAATCAGGAGAGAAAGCTGGAAGGTTGTTAACTCACTGGCTGAAACAACCAAAACAATTCATATTTTGAATTTGAGGTAACAATAGTCAGTTATCTACTGAGACAGTCTATATACATTTCCAGTTAGCTACATAAATTGGAGACGTCTGTAACTGAACAAAAAATTATTATTTGGGGGGGGAATATTGAAATGGAAGATATCTCTCAGGAAGATTTTAAAAAACTGGCACATCAGCCGACATAACAAGAAATCCAAGAGACAGTTCAATCTATGAAATTGGGGAAAGCTCCTGGACATGATGGATTTCTAGTTGAATAGTGTAAAATCTTTACAGACTTGGCACTTAAATCATTAGGGGATTATAATGGAATCATTTGGAAAGAATAAATGTTCCCTCTGTTGTTTTATGAGGTCTATATTATAATATTAAAGCCTGAGAAATACCCTATCAGATGTATAAATTATAGACCAATACTTTTGCTTAACATGGATACTAAAATATTAACTGCAACATTAGCCAGGAGGTCACAGAATGTAATACCATTTATGATTGACATATCTCACTCTGGATTTATTAAAAAATAGAGAAGACATCTGATAATATTCATTTGGTAATTGATATTTTGGACATTGCTGCAGATAAATTAGAATTGGTTGTCCTAATCTCATTATATGCTGAAAAGGTCTTTGATATCATGCAAATTGAATTTATGAAGTATGCTCGAAGATGATTTGGGTTTTCACCATCTTTTATTCATTAGATTACAATTTGGTATCTTTATTCTTGAATTCTTAGCTTCTCTCATTAGATAATCCCAAAATATTAAGAGTATGATGGCACTTGATACCGAATACAAATAGTTTTTATATGTCGATGATGATATGGCTGTTTTAGATAGGCCTTATTGAGGGTCATTACTAAATGCAAATGACTAAATACTTGAATTTGTACAGAATATAGTTTATACTCTGATTAGGCTATCATTGTGATCTATAATACCTACAGATGACTGCAAAAAAACCTCTATAGACTATCTGTATTTAAATTTTTCTTGAAACATGTCCCAGTGTGTTGAATTAAATATGTTTAAAAGTACAGGTGATTTCAGTAGATATAACTTGATGGTTAAAATGTCCATTGAGACTCTTGGGCAAGATTAACGTAATTAAAATAAATATAATATCAAGACTAATGAATATTTTAACAGGAAATCCAATGTTAATCCCTGTTAGACAAATTAATGAGAAAATGTTTATGGCAGGCCAAAAACCCTCAAATATCTTTGGCCAAATGGAGGTTGCCTTATGATGAAGGCAACTTTAACCTTTAACCTATCCTTTTTTAAAACTTTACCACTGGGCTTTTATTTTAGCTTCTGTATTTTTATGGAATAAGAACTTTTCTGAATATTGCCCTCTTTGGCCTATTTGTAACCCTTCTGAAATCTTGGTAAATTTTAAGGTCAGTTATAGTAAACAGAGATCTTTATTTCCAGCCTTGAAAGCTGCTAGACCTACTTAGTTATTAATAGGTAAGCAGCAAAATTTTGATCCAGAATCATATGAGAAATTGATGCTGTGGAATAATTCAAATTTAAGATAGTGGGGAAGATGTTTTAGTAGAACACTTGGGATAAATACATTAAATCTATATATTCTAAAAATGAGAAGATGTAATATACTATTATGTGGTCTAAATAATTACAAACTTTAAAGATTGAATTAATCTGCTATAGATACTAAATGGATATTGTATGGAAATGATATTATTAGTTTTTTTCCTCTTTTGTTATGTTTAGTTATTTTAATCAGTATAATGTATGCAGGTTTTTAAAACATTGAATAACATTGTATTTTTGAATGGTGGTGTAGTTGTTTGGATCTCACTATTTAAAAATTATTTTAAAAAATATGCAGGAGGGTGGCTGCCCAACCAGTCTCTTTACCCTAAGAATCAATTGGAACTGTCCATGAAGAAAGAAGTAGAACCACTGTAGGACAGTGCTTGCATGCAAATGATCTAAAAGGGTATCATGGTTAATAGTATCAAAAGCTGCTGAGAGGTCTAAGAATACCAGGAGGGCCACACTACCTCCACCCAGGTCCCAACAAAAGTCATTAAGAGTAACCAATGCCATCTCTGACCTGAACCCTGATTGAAAAAAGCCCAGATAATCTTCTTCTAAGGGGTTTTGCCCAGTGACCATGGTCTTAATAATTCCTAATAAAGAAGAATAGAGACAGGATGTTAATTATCAAGGATGGTTGCATCCAAAGACTTATTAAGGAGGGAGCGTTTTCCGATACTGTGAGGATTATCCTCTCCTGAAGCAAGTCAGTAACCTCCTAGAACCAGCTGAATACTTACCTTGCTGTATGAAGGGGCTGGGAGGGGCAGGGATCCAAGACATAAGTGGCTAAGGACATAATAGAGAGCACCCTATCCACTACCATATCTGTGCAGAGGAATGATGTGGTGTGGGAAGGAAATACTGCATGGGCTTTTTCACAGTTGGATTAGGTAAAGTACATGTAGACAGGTTCATAGCCCAGCTCAGTAATAAATTCCATAACAAATACAGCTAAAATATTATTTCCCCTTGTTCAAACTCTGGATTGCACTGAAAACAATATTCATTATAATGAATTGGGAGCTTGGGTATGCATGCTTCCTGTAGAAAATATGGTGCTCATGCAGACAGAATTTTGTACAGAAACAAACACTCAAGTAGGCCCGTTGTGTGTTCAGAAGGGTAATTGGTTTGTATTCCACCAATCATTGCTCTGAAACTAACCAATGTTAGTGTGTGTGGACTGCAACACTGACCAGCCCCATTGCCAAGGCATTTAAAGATAGATTGGGAGGCAGTGCTTTCCATGCCAACATACTTTCTTCCTGACTCAGGAATGGGAAGAAAGCACAGGACTGGATATGAAGAAGAACCCAACACAATTTCCTGTCATATCTCCCCAAATCTCATTATAAGCCTCTCAGCTTCTTTAAGTCAACAAGCACTAAGTAAACAAACTCGCTCTTCAAATGCTAGGAATCTTGTTGGCACTAAACATGCAAAGTTTTGATCAGTAATATATGTAACATAGTGCAATATCTTGGATAATTTTCACACATTTGCTAGCTTTCTGCCTCCATAGCTGTTTGATTAAATATTATTCTTCAGACTGTAACTTATCCTTATAGGCTGTCTTGTGACCGTGTTTTGCTTTGATAGGCTTTGCTGATTCTTCCTAAATAGTGCTGTAGCATGTTACATTAGAAGGCCAGAAAGAAGGACTAGATTTATGGGAGTAGAAATTGATTTGAACATTGCCTTCTCTTTCTGTGTATCTTCTGACAATGGAAATTTCTACCAGGAACAATGATTAAGAATTAAGATAAATATAACTAGAGTAGCTCTAGGAATATGAGAACTTGATTAAATATGAACTTGACTTAATATATCTTTAAAAAAAAACTTATAAGTGTTGTATTAGTATAAGATCTGTACCTTAGGTTCTTAACATTGGAAGGGGCCTTTTAAAGCATTGGATTCACATACACGCTCTCACACAGGGTAGAAATTCAGATCAAAGCTTCCCACAGAGATGTCTGTCTAGCCTCTGCTTGAACACACAACTTACCTGGGTAATTCGTTCCAGTGTGAAAATGCTCCTAGCCTTGGGAAATCCTTTTGTGTATTGGCTCTTTAAAAAAAGTCTGGCTGAAGAGGAAAGTGTCAGGTAAAGGAAGAAAAGGAGGAGGGAAGAAACAGAAGAGGAATATGGAGAAGAAGAAAATGAGGATCTAGAAAGAGCTGAAAGTCCCAGAGTTCACCTGGAAGGAGTTTGATTGATTATGTGCCATCAAGTCATTTTCAACTCCTAGTGACCAGATATAGAAATGTATTTTTATACTTTTTCTATTTTTCTATAATATTTTTATAGTAAACTATTTCTTATACTGTATTTGTTCTTGACAAATCCATGTTTGATTTTCTGTAATTACCATATAGTTTTCAAGGTGCTTACAAGTCTGTTTATGATCTGGGAATCTTCCCAGATATCTCTGAAGACTACCTAGTCCTGTTGTTTGCTGAGTCTTCCTTTTTCCCCATCTTGAAGGTAGGGACAATATTTGCTCTTTTCTAGGCGCTTTACACTTTATTCAGAATTTCTCAAAGATAAAGTATACTAGGAAGCAGTTCATTTGGATCTAGAGATTTAAAGTAATTCAAAATGAAAAGATATTCCATGACTATGATCCTAACAGATTAGCTTCAATCCTGCCCCTTCATTCTGCTCTTTACAATTTCCTAGTGGAACACATACATCTCTTGGAGAAGATGGAACCAAAATAAAAGTCGAATAGTTTTAACCTTTCTTTGTTACTGTTTAGTATTTTGCCACCTTTGTTGAATAGTGGGTTTACTGGTTCTTTTCTTTTTCTTTTGAAAGCTGAAAAAAATCCTTGTTCTTAGCATCCTTCACTAACTTCAACTTATTCTGAGCTTTTGCTTTCCTGACACTGGCTGTACAGTTCTGGACTGTCTGTATTTCTCCTCTTTCCATTTCTTTGTAGTTTTCATATCTTCATTAAGCTTTTTGAGTAGCCACATTGGCTTCTTTTACTATCCCCCATTTTTTTTGCAATTGCGCTTTTAATGTTTTCTTTCTTAGGGACTCCTGCCTATCTTGAGCTATTTTTCCCATTAGCTTCTGTCATGGGATCTTACTTATCGTAGCTCTGAGTTTATAGGTGTCTGTTAAAAGCTCAGGCTCTTTTATCTCCCATACATTGGGTATTAGCATATAAATGAAATCCATGAATTTCATGAACCAATTTTATTTTTAATTTTTTTCTTTGAATGGTTTGGCTCTTTACACTTTCAGCACCACTAATATTTTCTGCAATGCACATGTATTTATCTAAGGTCTTGGCACTTTACACATTTCAGCACCACTAGTATTTTCTGCAATGCATATGTATTTTCTGCAACGCACATGTATTTATCTAAGGCTCTTACCTGTGATTTTTTTGCTTCCATTCTCCAAAAGATTCGTTTTAAAGCCCTCCTAATGAAGATGTGCACTGGCCGAACAACATTGTTACCAGTCTTTGTATGGTACAACCCATCTTGTGTCAGCAGTCCATTATCTATATCATACAAACCATTGTTCCAGAACCCAAATCTCTCTTTATACCATCGGTGTAGCCAGTCCCAGACTTGCAGTATTCTTTCCTTTTTCAGTTATCTTCCATGGAGTGAAAGGTTGAACGAGAATGCTCTGGGGTCTTGAGCTTTCTTCCAAGATTTTTAAATGTGATTCACTTGCAGCTGTTCTTTGCAGTGTCATTTGTTCCCACCTGTATCAACAGAAAGAGATAATTGTCAGTGAATCTGTTGAATCTTAGAAGTTGTTTGGTCATGTCCACACACCTGGCACACAGCTTCTTTTGGGAACTGTTGTGTCCAGTCAGCATCCATCTGTTTTGGTTTCTTCTAATAATGAAATACTAATCACCATACCTATTCTTGTCTCCTTGTGGAACAGTGTTGCAGCTCCTGTCAGGGGTCTACTGTTCTGTCTTCTGTACTACGATATTTCTTTTTCTTTGCGTGAACCGTCAGAGCCTATTTCATTTGTAAGGGTCTGCAAATTATTTCTGAGTCCTTGCCTCTGATTGTCACTCTGATTCCTTGTTCTTACAGTTCTGCTCCTTTGTCTTCCTTATGGAGAGCTGCTTCCACTATCTCTTTCTCTTGTAAGGCATCCTCTCTTTAAACTGATTCATCCTTGTTCTTTCTCATCAACTGAAACTGGGCTGCTGTCCTCTCCTATCATTTGACTTTTTCTTCAAGGACTGCTTTGAACTTGATTTGTTGTCAATCTGTCTCAGATTGTTTTCAAGGAGGAGGACAAAAAATGACACCAACCTTGCAGGTCCCAGTTCCAGACTCCTGTCCATTCAACTTCACTTTTTTCTTATTAAAGTACCACTAGTAGAACAAAACTTATTTCCTCTTGTTCCTTTCCCTCCTCTTGTTCCTTTCCCAAGTTCTCAGATTAGCCAAGTACAAACTCTTGATTTAGGTGGAAAATTGTAGGGACTTCTTTACTCTTCTTGTTCCCTCACTCGGTGACATATAATTTTATGGTGTCTCCTTATTCAGCAGGAAGCAGTCATTCATCACCTATCATGGGCAATCAGCAGCTATTCAGGAGGTGGCCTTTTCACCCCTCACACAATCTCTCAGAAGATGCAGCTTCTCTTGATCTCCTCTTTTTGTCCTGCTGACAAACTGCCATTACCTCTCCCTGTTCTCTTGCTTATTTTAAGAGCTTGACTTAAAGACTTAAAACTGAATTTGCACTGCGGAATGCCTAGAGTTTTTGTTGATAAGCTTTTTTTTTACTGAGTGAGTGTATCCATTTAGTGTATAGTCCCTTTCCAAAATTGGGTATATTTTTCTATCATTTCTCTGCTTAAACAGTCCTGTAAGAACGATAATTTTTACAGATTTTTCCCCCTCTGGGTTTTCACTCTTAAAGTTTTCTGAAAGACTGCTTTTGGGGATTTAGTTCATTTGCTGTGCTCATTTGCCATTATGTGGTCATTACATGATTATCAATTATTATTATGAATTATTATATGGTCATATGATTACATGATTAATGGAATGAATTAAATAGAAGTGTAGCATTCTTATATTTATTCTTAAATAAGCTTAATTTATTGTTATTTGATACTTTGTCATAAGGACTGAGAAATTGTGAACAGGGATTTTTAAGACTTAGGAGCCTTCTGGAGCCTCTCCTATTCTACAGCTCTGGCAAGATTCTCCAAAGTGTTGCTTAAGACATTTGGATCAGAAGGCCTAATTTAAATAATACTAGGATTTTTGGTGGCAGCACTTACTGTACTAGACTTAAATGAATGGAAATCTAGAAAACTGTCAGTTTCTGTTTTCATTATGAAATTATAGTTGATTGGCAGCTAAGAGTATTAGTTTTCATTCTATGGCCTGTATTTCCCTCCCTTTCCTTTCATAGTTTAGATTGTAAGCTTTGGGAGACAAACTGTTTTCTTTTTATTGATGTGGGCTTTCCAACTGAAGAATTACATATAAATGCTTCACATATTTCATAAAGGTTTAATTTTAAAAAAGGGATTGTAGAAAGACTATATTGACATTGCAGTAAAAATTTAACTAGTTTATTTACAACAAACCATGTAGTACTTAGGACTCCATGATATAATATAACATATTCCACCATAGCAGTGATGACTGTGACACAGATTGCTATACATGAGCCATAGATTACCCCAAACCCTTTGTTGAAACTGCAATGGTAAAAACCAGATAGGGAATAGATATATAAGAGATAAAGAATCAAATGACATAGGTATTATGCATAAAATATACATCGAAAATTATATAACATTCTGTTAAGAGTGTGTGCAGCAGGGGTATAACCCAACGCTTTGAATTGTAGATATTGTGTAGATATGCTAGATCTACAGAACTGTGCAAAAGTTTTAGGTAGGTGTGAAAAAATCCTGTAAAGTAAGAATGCTTTCAAAAATATATATTGTAATTGTTTGTTTATCAATTTACAAAATGCAAAGGGAGAGAACAGAAGAGAAATCCAAATCAAATCAATATTTGGTGTGACTACCCTTTGCCTTCAAAAGAGCATCAATTCTTCTAGGTACACTTGCACACAGTTTTTGAAGGAACTCGGCAGGTAGGTTGTTCCAAACATCTTGGAGAACTAACCACAGATCTCCTGTGGATGTAGGCTGCCTCAAATCCTTCTGTCTCTTCATGTAATCCCAGACAGACTTGGTGATGTTGAGAACATGGCTCTGTGGGGCCAAACCATCACTTTCAGGACTCCTTGTTCTTCTTTACGCTGAAGATAGTTCTTCATGACATTGGCTGTATGTTTGGGGTCATTGTCCTGCTGCAGAATAAATTTGGGACCAATCACACGCCTCCCTGATGGTATGGCATGATGGATAAGTATCTGCTTGTATTTCTCAGCATTGAGGACACCACTACTCCTGACCAAATCTCCAACTCCATTTGCAGAAGTTGCAAGGAACCTCCACCATGATTCACTGTTGCCTGCAGACACTCATTATTGTACCGCTCTCCAGCCCTTTGGCGAACAAACTGCCTCCTGCTACAGCCAAATATTTCAAATTTTGATTCACCAGTCCAGAGCACCTGCTGCCATTTTTATGCACCCCAGTTCCTATGTTTTCATGCAGAGTTGAGTCTCTTAGCCTTGTTTCCACGTCAGAACTATGGCTTTTTGGCCACAATGAAGACCACTTCTGGCCATACTTCTCCAGACAGTAGATGGGTGTATCTGGGTCCCACTGGTTTCCACCAGTTCTGTACTGATGGCACTGGACATCTTCCAATGTCAAAGGGAAGTAAGCATGATGTGTCTTCATCTTCTGCATTAAGTTTTCTTGGCTGACCACTGCATCTACGGTCCTCAACGTTGCCCATTTCTTTGTGCTTCTTCAAAAGAGCTTGAACAGCACATTTTGAAACTCCAGTCTGCTTTGAAATTTTTGCCTGGGAGACACCTTGCTAATGCAGTATAACTACCTTGTGTCTTGTTGCTGTGTTCAGTCTTGTCATGGTATATGACCCATAACATGAAACTGACTTCCACAAGCTCATCTTAGTAGCAGAGTTTGGCTGTTCCTCACCCAGTTTTAAGCCTCCTACACAGCTGTTTCTGTTTCAGTTAATGACTTGTTTCAACCTACAAATGAAATTGATGATCATTAGCACCTGCTTGGTATAATTGGTTAATCATACACCTGACTCTAATCCTACAAGATCCCTGACTTTGTGCAAGTGTATAAAGTGTGCAAGTGTAAGAATTGATGCTGGTTTGAAGCCAAAGGGTAGTCACACCAAATATTGATTTGATTTAGATTTCTCTTCTGTTTGCTCACTTTGCATTTTGTAAACTGATAAACAATTACAACATATATTTTTGAAAGCATTCTTACTTTACAGCATTTTTTCACACCTGCCTAAAACCTTTGCACAGTACTGTACATGTTTTATCCACAGAGATTTTTTAACGTAAACTGATATTTTTAATTATCTAGGAACTTTAGATATATCATGAATATTGGAATACCTGTGCTTGATCAGCCAAATGGTATTTAGTTAAGTAGTCTTTTTTCCATAGTGGCCATTCCCAGCTGAGTGGAAAATCCATTGATGTGATGTAAATGCAGTATCACTTTCTTGTTTGTATTCACTGCCACTTGTTGCTAGGGATAATGTGGAGCCAACAGGACCAGTAGCCATTGGTAGTCTTATTCTTAGTTTGTCTCATTTCATTTTAAATTTGACCAAGTTTATGACCATTGCTATTACTCTTGATAGCAGCTCCAAAACTTTTCTGTCCTCTGATGGTATGTACACATTGAACTAAACTCTAGTGTGTTTTGTTTGGCTTTGGTTTAGCGTGCTATTGGATATAATCATTATGGTTTATGGATTAATTTATTGTGTGTCCCTGACCAAATTTGTCTTAATAAATCATGTTTAAAACAAAACTAATTTATTGTGGGGTGTGAATCTAGTCCCATGACCCCAACAGAGATCGCTTAACAGCCAGTTTTCTAAAACCATATTCAGTTGATATAAATGGAATATGTGTAAAAAATGTTCATGCATACAGAAATGTAGTAAGTGCAGATAGACAATATGTGATTACAGGTAGTCCTTGGTTAACGACCACTTGTTCAGTGACCAAAGTTACACCGGTGCTTATAATCAGTCCTCAAAGCTCTGACTATCTCAGCATCCCTGCAGTCACGTGATCGCAGTCCAGGTGCTTGGCAACTGGCTTGCACTTAAGACAGTTGCAGCGTCCTTCAGTCATGTGATTGCCAATTGCGACCTTCCCTGCCGGCTTCCAACAAGCAAAGTCAATAAGGAAGCCGGCAGGGAAGGTTGCAAGTTGCTTCTGTAAGTCACTTAACTCCCATGGCTTTTTCTTCCAAGGAGCCCAGCTAGTTTACAAGATCCCAGGGATCAATTGACTTTGCTTGTGGGAAGCGAGCAAGAAGTTGCAAAGAGGTCCTCGCTTAACAACCCGCAATCCTCACTTAATGACAGCAATGGGGACTGCCATCACTAAGCAGTGTGGTCATATGAGTCACACTTTACAACTGCATCGCTTAGCAATGGAAATTCCAGTCTTAATTCCAGTCATTATGCCAGGACTAATTGTACTTTGTATTTTGATGATACTGCACCCTGTGCTGTCAAATCACCACACCCAGGGTTTTTGTGTAGATGTTAAAGAGGAAAGGAGAGAGACCCAAGCCCTGAGGCACCCCATACTGCAGTGGCCTAGTGCTTGATCGCTCTCCCCACAACACTGACTGGAACTGGCCCCAGAGCAATGAGGAGAACCCCTGCAAAACAGTGCCTCCCATTCCGAACCCCCACAGCTGGTCCAGAAGAATAGCATGGTTGATGGTATCGAAAGTCACTGAGAGACCCAGGAGAGCCAGGACGGGTTGCACCACCCCTGTCCTGAGCCTTCCAGAGGCTATTTGTCTTTTCTCCCCCTGCCCCCCCCCCCGGTTTTCCATTCCTTCCTTCCAAAAGTCAGCTAGTATTCTTTGTTCACTGCTGGATTCAGTCCTAATGGAATTTCCTTCCACTCTGTAATTGATTGGTTGTTTGTAACTCTGCAAATATGGGATTTCTTTTCAGGCTTGTTGTGGCTTCCCATTTTTGTATGGATTGTGCTGTTTTGTCCATAAGAAAATAAGACCGGTATAGGTGCTACCCTTTGGAATTCTGAAGCAATAAACCTTGAAGATACAGTAGAAGATTAATATTTGTATTCATATCAAAGGTGGGCACTAGGGTAAAGATTGCAGCTTGATTTTTTGACTAGCTAGCAGAACACAAGGGGCGTTCTGATGACACAGTGTAGCTGCGAGCGCAGTAGGGTTGATTTTCTTTTGTTCATTTTTGGTGTATAATATAAACTGAAATTACACTATTGCAATTCAGCATTACTGTAGCTGCGCATTTCGGCCTGTTGTTTTGCTGAGAGTTAGGGGCCCTTAAGGATGGGAATAGAAACTGTTTGCTTCTAACTCCCATTTCCCACTGCCGGCCCTACAAGGTAGACCAGACCAAGAAACAGATGCCACATGTGCCTAAAACCACTTTTATTAAGATTGGTTATAGTAACAGAATCTTCCAAGTCTGAATGTAGTTTTCCTCCGCCCTCTTTATAGAGTCTGTCTGAGATATTTTCATAACTCTCTCCCATCATCTGAATTTATTTACTTGTTGCCTTTGTAATGGAACTTTCCTCTCTAGGTCAAGGTCACTCTTTTTTACTCTCTACACCAGTGTTTCTCAACCTTGGCAACTTGAAGATGGGTGGACTTCAACTCCCAAGATTCCCCAGCCAGCCAGGCTGGCTGGGGAATCTTGGGAGTTGAAGTCCACCCATCTTCAAGTTGCCAAGGTTGAGAAACACTGCTCTACACCAATCTTATTTTCACCACAAAGTGGGATGTTTAAACAGTCTAAAGCAGTGTTTCTCAATCTTGGCAGCTTGTGTGATCATGGCTGGCTGGGGAATTCTGGGAGTTGAAGTCCACACATCTTCAAGCTGCCTAGGTTGAGAAATATTGGTTTAAAGAAACAATAAAAGCCAGTGGTAACTGTGACCACTGAAATCACAGATCAGCTGCAGGCTTTTGAGTCATAACTCATAATCAGGAAAATGTTTAGAAGTCATAAAAGTATGTGTGCGTATTATCCCAAAGAATGCTGGAATAATTTCAAGAATAATTTCTATTCTTGAAAACAGAAATTCTACTGGTTCAAGTTGTTTCCATTCAAAGGAAGATACACAGATTCTTTGCTCCAGGAAAAACCAGCAAGTTAACTAAGCATCCTCCTTATTTCCAAAACTGGAGATAACTGAAGAATAATAAAGTCCCAGATAATGTGATGTAAAGTTCTCTTTTGCATGTGTATGAGCTTACTAGTCAGCTGATTTTGGTATTCTCCTATTCCTGTATAAAGAATAGTAGCCTTCTTGGCATTTCAAACATTTTATTCATTGTCATTTTGAAATCATACAAAGTAGTTTCAGAAGTAGTTAATAACATGTTGATTGGAAGTGTGTTATCAAGCTTGTTCCTTTGCATTTTAACTACTATTTGAGTTATAATAGGACCAAGAAGAGGCTTTTGGTAGATTGAAATATCATTAATTGTACTATGTCTTTAAAGAGAAAAAAAAAGAGAGAGATTTTTCATTTGTACCTGATGGTTTTATATATATTTAATCTGTTTGCAAATGTTGCTCTGATGGTTTGAAACCCAGTCGTTTCATTTCTTTACGCCCACACAGAGCTGCAGTAGTGCAGACACTGTACTAGGAAAACCGTGTTACGAGCTGGAGCCATTAAAACTCTTCCCACGTCAAGTGTGGGTAGAAACAGCCCTCTTCTTTCTTCCCTACCCAGAGCTCACCTAATGCCACATAATCTTCTGTGGATTGATGTTTTACAGATTTAGAAAAAGAAAGCTGGAAAAAAGGAAGATGATTCTGGATTAGTGTTTTTTGTTGTTGTTCCTGGGCTGTCTCAGAGAAACCTAAAGCTCCTCTTTGGCCTGTGGACTTGGCCATTTAAAGGTTAGCAAAAGCTTCATTAATTTTGAAATTTAGAAATTTTATTGAGAATCTGCAAGGAACAGGACAGGTTATTGGCTTTTTAATTCAGTAATTGCTGGAACGAGCTACAAGAATTGCATGCATGTAATTTATTCACTAAAAACCTGCAAAAGGACTCTGTCATCAGAATATTTAGTTTCTTTGGTTCAGCCACACACATGTTGAAATATAGACTAAAATGCTAGTTGTTCTCAAAGAAAAAGCATGTCTGTTGATGAACAGTATGTAAACCAAGGACAGCCTGCCCTTTTCTGGTATTACAAACCACATTAGAATTATTTTTACCAAATTTATTGCAAACCTTTTTAAAACACATTTTTATGCAGTTTGTTATGGAAAGGCAGAATAATATATTTCCTTTCCTTTCCCTCTGACAGTACTGATCAAAATTCAGTTTTCTGGAAAATAATTCATATTGTAGTTCTTTTATATGATTCACCTTAGATGAAAATGGCAAGTCTGTTCATATTAAAGTGATAGTGTCTTAAGGAAATTTTTGTTTAATATGTATAATACAAGGGGTTGTTTTTATTATAGCAATCTTTGTAACATTTTAGCTTTGCAAAAATAAGGCGGGAATGTGTTTTTCCTCCTAAATTGCCTAGTATGTTTAAATGAGTAAGGGATGCTTGTTTCTTTTGCTTGGAATCTAATTGATGAGTTTTAAAGTTTGTCCTATAGCTCTCAGTACTAATCATAATAATTTGGTCTTTTATGTTATGGTGTACTGTAAAATGGCTTTTATTATTTAGTAGGATGTAATGTGTAAGGGTGTATCAAATAAAGTGCTCATGTTAAATATAGGTAATGACCTGTGACAGGGAAAAAAAAAAAAAAAGCCATTAAATGTTTATTTCCAGTACCCAAAGAAAACCTAGCCACAAGTTTTATAAGCTTTCTTAAGCATTCCTATTTTATTATAGGGGTAATGAACTTTTGGCCTTCCAGAGGTTGCTCAGTTAAAACCAGGTGCTGTTGGCCATGTTAGTTTTGGCTGCTGGTATTTCAAGCAACATTTGGAGGGCCATAGGTACCTTAACACTATTTTCTAGGTACATAATTCTGTACAAGTAACTGTCCCTAGTGAATCCTTCGTAAGAAAGGTTCTTCAAAAAGTTATGAGTGTTTCCAAATATATAATATAAATAAGTTGTGCTCAGATGCCTTAGACAGAAACTACTCAAGTAATGTTGTTTTACAGATATGTTATGGAGCTGCCAGGCAGTGTTTGAGGTACAGTAGATTACAAGATAACCACAGATGTGCTGCTTTGGGTAGGTTGGTCCTAAATTAAGATTATTACAGTATTAGATTAATTAACAGAACAAGCTAGGGAATGCATGCATTCTAGGCGTTCTGGAATCCTTTCAGATTTACCTTTTACCTTTACCAGCAGAGACCAATAGATGGGATATCTCCTTTTTCTTCTTTGTAACCATGTAATGTGTTGTGACTGGGTAGGTGTGCCCTTTCTCCCCAGTGTCTAATCAGGGTGGGTCCATGTGAGTTATAGCTGTGTGGGGTGTGTGTGTGTGTGAATGTTTCTGCTCCCCCATTGCGTTGCATTTGTATATGTTTGAGTTTATGTGTGTACTGAGAAGCACAGGATAAGTTGCATGTACTTTACTCTGGGTCACCAGGAGAGAGAGAGGCTTGGAATGGAGCAATTGGCAGCATTCCCAGCTGCTGCCCAACTGCCTTTCCCATAGAGACGCACTGAGAGATTTTTGTTTGCTTCTGATCTGGCCCAGTCTTTCTTTTGCTGGCCTTTCCTATCTTACCCAGTTTGGTCCCATTGTGTTCTGTCTTCAGAGATTTATCCAATGGACAGTTGGACAGAGTCCTAATCCCCTTGACATAGTTTCTTTCCAACACGTTGTTGGGTTGAAAAGAATAAGAATTATCTAAACTAAAGCTTGGACAGTAGGTACTGGAGGATGCTTTTAATTACAGCAATCGAAAATGTGAAATATTATTTGCAGTTTATAATGGTTTGCAATTTCTGCTGAAACTAAGAAATCTGCACTCTCTTTTCAGATAGCTTTATATCAGGATATCTTATTGTCAAGGTCACAGAGATCTATTTTACACTATACACAGAATATACAATTGTAATTTATTTGATACATTGCTCTGGTTAGAATGTAATGGACAAATCCTGATTTAGCTGTCAAATTCCCAACTCTGAGACCCTTGGGATTTTGTGTTCAGTTCATTCCTCCTCTTCCTACTTAGCAATTGCTATTGTTTGCTGTTGCATTGTGGGTTGTTGCTGTTACCACAACCCATCATTTGCCTGTGAATCAAAGTTGTAAATTCAGTGTAAGAATGATATTTCTTAAAAGATTTCTGAAGGATTTAGGCTATAAACAGGTAGCTTAATTTGGATAATTTAATTTTTCAATAAATATGTTATTTCTAGCCTATTTTATCTGGACATTGCTACAAGCATAGGCTTGTACATATAAAAACTACCATTAATTGCTATATTATTTTCAGAAACTGCTCTCCTGCTGCTAAGTGTATCTCTGTAGTATTCCCAAGTATCATGAAAACAGCTTGTTGTACCCATACTTATCTCAATTTTGTATGAACCTATAGCTCTTTTTTTTTTTTTACTTATCTTTGTAACATTGTATATCAGTGCTCTTTTTTTAAAGTTCTTTCTTTTCATAAGACAGATTTCTTTAAAAATGAAGAACAGGGATATGTGAAGAACAGGGCTGTGGCCCACTCTTTCTCCATCATCCATGGTTTTTTATGGAAAAACTGAAGGGAAGTTCTGTTTGGGATTGCTTGAACATGAGCATAGCTGTTAGCACAGCTCAGAAGCCTGATTCCCTGTTTTACTCAGCTCCTGGATTACTTAGAGAACCCCTCAGTCCTCCCACTTGAAAATGTGGAAACAGAGACAGAGAACAGACATCTCTGTTGTGCACTCATTTTGAACTTTTCTCATGTTCAGGTAAATGCTTGAACAGGTTGTAATAATCCAGGTGGTGAGGTTTGTGAGTGACGGTCTTGGTAATACCTTCATTTTTAAAAGTTTAAATATTTGGGGGAACAATTGAATATGGTTAAACTACTTGTTTTTATTACAATATAGTGTTTTATTCAAATGGAAGCATCTCTTGGACAGAATAATCAAAGAGAAGGCAAATATTAAATATGATGGCGTTTCATCCTGAGAATAAGTCTTAAGTAAACCTTCCCAAATCTGCTTACCATAATTTTGGATTTTTAGTGCCTCAAACCTCTCAGCACAACTAGTGAAATATATTCCTGAGATTGGAGCAAAGAGAACTCCTCTCATAAGTTCTGTAGTATATGCAGAGAATTTAAATCATGCTTGAAACACTAATGTTAACTAGTAAGTGAATCCAAAATTGTGGACTTCCTGCTCTCAGCGAACAAAAATCTTTTGGTAAACTATCAGATTATGGGTGGCTGCCATGGCTTTCCTAATAGCAGAAAGTCTAAGTGTTGTTTGACAATTTTGCTTTGATGTAAGTAAGTATTGCAGGAAAATGGCGTCCGATGATCACAGGAACAAATATTAATTTGCAAAAAACTAGATATTTAATATTATTCCTATTAAGCTATAATTCAATAAAATGTCTTTTAATATAAACCAGGAAAATAAACACAATCAAAACATAGACCTTGATTTCTTCATGTGTTTTGAATGTAACTTCATGAATGCCAAGTATGATTCAATGTGCCACTTCAGTGTTGTTATTATGATAGAGCTCTTGGTTGATTATTTAATAGAAAAGTAGCAGACTCCAGTCTGACAAAATGTCATTCAAACTAATAAAAAAAAAAGCTTTTTAGAAAAGACAAATACCCAAATTCCATGTGAATTGACTGCTTGGAAATCTTGGGTGTTGGTATTAAAAGCAGAGGGATGCTTTTAAACCTTTATGTTACAGAAGTCTCTGTGTGCATGGAGATAGATAAACAGTTATGCATATGTACTGTTTGCAATGGCATTTATGAATGCTTTCATTCCTATTTTTATCTCCTGCTGAATTTTGAGATCCATTTGTAGTTATTGGAAATGCCTGCCAATTGGTCTCTTCCATTCCTGTTATCTACAGTCACGTTTCTATTTAGTCTCAAGCTGGTACATTAAGACTGGGCACTGATATAGAAGTATTTATGCCTCCTTTGCCTTGGGTCAATAGACTATACTGAGGGTCACTAGGCTATACTGAGACTGTTCTATCAAATAGTGCTTCCAGGTTGGTGTTGTGGAAAATATATATGCTTTGCTCAACTTCAGGGAAGAAGTGAAAGTAGATCTGCTTCCCCCCATTACAGGATAACATGGCCAAATTATATGTATTTGGTTGATAGTGTTAGTAGTCAGCAGAACAAAAGGCTTTCTGTATCAAAGGAAATATTTAAATTCTTAGTAAAGTCAGAGACTTGTTAATGCATTTTTAAGTTACATTTGGTACATTTCTAGTGAAGGCCCACCCTTGAATTTTTTATGCTCACACTTTCTTACCAAAGTTGTGATATTTTGTTATCACCACCTCCTCCCTGCAATTGTTCCCATTTTCAGTATTAAACCTGGTAAATTCCTTCTCTTCAGAAAATTCAGTTGAAATTATAGCAGAAAATCTGCTTTTTCTAGAACAAGTTTGGAAATTAAATTGGCAGTATATTTATCTTAGAATACAACTTTTCAAATAATTAAATCTGAATACCTATTTACTGAACTTTTGTTACACTGCCCCTGAGCTTGGAAAATATATTTGTATTTGCAAGATATAATTTATATCTTTAAAAGTGGAGATATTGTTTCAAAATAAAATGTTTAACTATTATAGTTTATACTATTCATTCATTCATTCAATTTATGATCATAGGCCAAAATTCAGAAAGAAAAAAAATATGGGTATTTTTGTTATTGTTTAAAAGCCGTCTAAAAGAACACTGAGTGCACAACTGGTGGGAAAAAGAAGAGACCCTTTCGGTAGCTAACCATCAAGTTTATGTAGAAGTTAAACAATTGAGGTGCTAAAATGCAGCCTTAGAAACAGATACAGGTTTGGTTAGGTGACTGTTGGGAGAGTATCTTATTTGGTTGCAATTTTGTTCATGCAGTTTAATAAAATGTTTAGGTGATGTAATGTATTGTCAGGTTCAGCCCAAGAACAACAGTGAGACGGTCCAGAATCAGTTCAGCTCCTTTATTAGCTTACACCTAATAGACAGAATCTCACCAGACTAATTCTAATCCCCAACAACAACATCTATAACCATGATGCCCTTAGGGAGGGGCCAGTCACCTTCTCTTGACTTTCCCACACTTCGGCTGGGGGCTGAGGAGGCGCTTCCCCTGGAATCTCTCTTCCCCCTCCCGGCAACCTTGAAGCTCCATTCCAGAACCTTCCCTGCTCATGCCTTCCATCACATGTATATAAATACCTAATTGTGAAGAACATGTCTTTTGCATATTCCTCATGTAGCATCTTCCCACATGGAATCTGCTTGTGCCTGTTGTTTCCTAATTTTGGTTAGCATTCATGCTTTAAGCTGAGACAATAAATCCAAGGATGCATATTGCTGTGCCTTGTTATCTCTTTTTGTTGTAAAGTACAGGGTCTGCTCATTAGAATAATAGCCAGAACTGATGTAAGTCATATATTGAAACCACAGTGTTGCCTTTCAAGTAATACATCTGTAATGTTTTAACATTATGAAGGATGCCTGTGTCTGTTTTATTGGTTGTAAAGCAAATCTCTCTATTGGGGTCCCTTATTAACATATATGCATGCTGAAGCTGTCATTGATCAACATTCTATATAAAATCTAGGCAACAGCTGTTATTATTCTTGGCTCATCTGGGTGCAAGAGACTAATGACTCACTGTACCCTGCTAGCTTTGGCATATAAAATGAAAATTTGGATTGTTTCTAATTGTCAGTGTCCTTGAGTGAATTTTCTCCTGTGTAATTTGCATATTTAAAGGGATAGGGCCCTTACCATGCAGTTCACAATTTTGTGCAGTTACAAATCCAGAGTGATAAAACATGAGAAAGGATTAGATTTTCCTTGTAGAATTATTTCTACAAGGTGCGAAAGACAGGAAGACCATGTTTACTGGTAATAGATAGCCATGATGTAGCATTAGGCCTTTGTGGATTTGGGGCTATGTTTCCCTGCCCCTCCACGTACAGTGGTGCCTCGGTTCACGAACTTAATTCGTTCCACGATTCTGGTCGCAAACCGAATTGGTCGTGAACCAAATCAAATTTTCCCATAAGGTTCAATGTAAATACGGTTAATCCGTTCTGACCCCTACGAATGTGGTCGCCAACCAATTTTGGTTGCCAACTGAATCAAATTTTCCCATAAGGTTCAGTGTAAATATGGTTAATCTGTTCTGAACCATATGTATTTTTTTTTTTAAACCACAAAAATATGAAACAAAGTACAGTTCAGTACAGTATGAAGAGAGAGAACACTAACCTTGCTTGAGGCAACTTCTGGCATGGAGGACAGGAAGGCGGGTGGGGAGGCGGTTATTGTTTGGAGGGAGAGTCCCCCTCCCTACAGGAAGCTACGACCATGTGTCACAGCAGGGAAAATGGCCGCGGATCCTGTTCGTCACCCAATGCAGAGTTCGCGAACGGAAGCAAAATTTTGCGAACGGTGCTGTTCGTGAACCGAATTGTTCATGAACAGAAGCGTTCGTGAACCAAGGTATTACCGTACTTAAAAGATGAGGCTGAAATATTCTACTTTAGAAGTTACCACAGTTTCCTGTGGTATATTCTGATTATGGCTAATTTAAAATAAATCAGGCTAAATTTATCTGTTTTGTTGCACAGTAAGTGCATAATGGCTTTCAACCCCTTGTGGGCAGATCTCTGCATCTGGAGATACTCCAGAATGTGAGGTGCCCTCAACAGGGCAGAACATCAGCACGGACATCCACTCTTCCATGTGAGCCACTAAATTCCAGCCTTTTACTATGTAAATATTATATAAATTATATTGCCTTTACTATTTAATATAAGCCAATTGGTGCAGTCATTCATTTGGCAGCTCTTATTCTTAAAAGATTTTGTCCAGGCTTACTTGTGTAGTAATATAATTTCTGCATATAAATATAAATTACCATTCCGATGAGACAGAATGCATGGGAATGTTGTTTCCCAACATTAATCTATTTGCAAGATTTTTTTTTTCATGTTCAGATTTACCAGAAGCTTTGAGAGATCCAAATTATTCTCTTAAATTGTTTTATCTAAGTAAACCCTTTTCAGATTATGGAAGGTTATCAGGTATGATGGCTTGCACCTGGCTACACATTGCCTGGCTATGTTGAATATTGGAATATGACTCTGTGATCTTCTTTCTGGCTGCTGTGGGTTTTATATTTTTTAATATGTTTTTATTATTTTTAATACTGCAAGTCACCCAGAGTCATGTGTGTGAGAGGGAGGCCATATCAATCCACTAAATAAATAAATAAAAATAAGCAGGAGGAAAGGCACAGCAGTACAAAGGAGCAGGCTAACTAAAGCCACCTGATGATTCTGGAGAAAGAGGAGACAGATAACAAAAACTAGATTGTTGTTTTTTCTTTGGTGTGAAGAGAAATACTATATGGACACAATAAATGTCATTGTTTATGGTACATGGTGTTAGTTTCTGTACTTAGGGTGGATTAGAGTCCTGTTAGTAGCAAAGAATCTAGAGGTACTGGGATAGCTATAGTAAGGCCATCCCATAGTATTATTAGATGCTACATTCCTGCTGTAAAGGTCACAGTATGATTTACATTACTTTCTTTATCATTCATCTATGAAACATTTCTGGGGGTATATTACATATAACCTTGGTTAAGTTTGGGACTCTCTTGCATTGTTTTGGCCAGGAGCCCAGTGATCACTGTAGTTGTGCACGCCAGTAAAAAATACTTGTTGCATCTATCTCCAAATGCTTTGTTTGGTTCCTCTTGTAAATGGGCATTTTCCCCACAACACAGAATAAAGATCAGCCTTTTATCTCAGCTTACTAGCTGAGGTCTGTTTTTAGTTTTTCTTATCTCTCTCTCTCTCTTTCCTCTCCACAACATACTTTTTTCCACTATCTTTCTACATATCGCTCTTTATTTAATTGTAGTTGTGCCCTCTGCTAGATCTCACTTTAGACTGAACTGCAATCTACTTTGGGATCAGTTTTACTAGTTCAAGATGAATAGATTACAGAGTGTGAACTGTAGTAATCTATTACTGGCATTTGTTAATTGCCAGTAAAGATGCAAACTCTTTCCAGTAATTTTTCATCACAAAACTGTATGTTCTTATGGTAAAAAGAGATGCTATCTACAAATGCTCTTACCTTTTTTGTTAAGGAGGATGGTTCCCTCCACGCGGTCCATGCTTATTAGCACCCAAACTCTGCAAACATTAGAGATTACTTCTCCTTTCTGAACTTGTGGAATGGCTGCAGATGTCATGCATTTTTAGATCTTAGTAGACAGCCCTGTGACCCATTGGGCCATCCTTTGAGAGAAAGGTAGTGCAGTCTGATGTGATAAAAATGAACATTAAATTTTTGGCTGACCATCTTTTTTTTACCCCAATGCTGGATGGTCCCATGATCATCTAAGAAGAGAATATATCATAAATAGAAAAATAATTGTAGTGACAAACAAACTTCAGTAATAAGTCAATATTTACTTACCTAAACAAACAAACAGAATGACCACGGGGGGCAAAAAAGCAGTGGGAGCGGGAGTGACTTCCAACTTCCTGCTGGCTTCCCCATTGACTTTGTTTGTGGGAAGCTAGGAGGGAATGTCAGAAATCATGATCATGTGACCGTGGGGATGCTGCAACAGCCACAACTTTGTGAATAAAACTGGCCTGAACATCATGGAAATTTCAGTTCCACAGGAGTAATGGGTCCTGGTTTTTTAATGCATTCTTTAAGTTAGTGGATTTTAGGTACCTTGATTCAAAAATTGTTGTGATATAATGCACCGTTTGGGCTAACTTGAGGGTACAAACAGACAGATAAACACAATGAGAGTTTTATTAGTATATGGATGGCTAAGGTGCTGGACTACGAACAGAGATCATGAGTTCTAGTCCTTTCTTAGGCATGAAAACCACCTGGGTGATTTTGGGGCCAGTCATTCACTCTCAGTCTAACCCACCTCACAAGGTTGTTATGGGGAAAATAGGAGGTGGGAGCATCATGTATGCCACTGGAGTTGTACAAAATAAAGGCAGGATATGTCTAATAATGATAATGCTGCTTCATATGAAGCATTCCTACTTAGTTGCCTTTGGGAAGCTTTAATATATAGTAATCCTCTTTGAATTAATGTCAAGCCCCTCAGTCTTCATGCAATTCATGTATCACATTTTTCCTAACCTTTTAGACTATTTTTTGGTTGTTTGGATGATTTATTTACTTTGAAGATCCTGCTGTCCATACAGAACAAGTTCGAGTTTCAATGCCTTTGTGATTACAGCCTCTATCCCTAGCTAGAGCACTTTTGATGGCTGCACTAGATCATTTGGGATACAGTATTTTCTCAGAAAGACTTCAGATGGATCCAGCTAAAGTTAAATCTATTCTTTTTGGGCACTTTTCTACACTATAAAGGAAGTACAGTCAGCATTTTCTGAAATATGTCTATTTTTATCCTAAAATGGTTCTTAATTTTGCTGCTCTAACTGTCCAGTCATTCATCTTTCCAAGCAAAGGATCTCCTTTCAGTAAGATTCTGAAATTTAACAAGTGTTTCTCCTGCTCAAACAGGCATTCGCTTCTTAACCCATCATCCATATTTCTCATGCCACTTTGTGGTTCAGGTTGATGCTTCTGATTGCATTTTAGGTTTCATGGTTTTACTACCTTCTCCATGCTTGATGGCAGCTTGTTTTCCTGTGCATTTTCCTCTCAAAAGCTACTTCTTGCCATGTGAAATAATGTTTTTAACAAGGACCATCTGGTCATCAAAAAGATATCTTTCACCATTGGTATCATCTCCATAAAAGTGCAGAACACTTATCAAGGCCTGAACTGACCAAAGAAATGTGGATCGTTTATAGTTTTTTTCACAGAATTACATAGCACCAGGCAGTGGTCATGATTCTTTTCCTGTTTTAACTTTCATCTCCCTAATTCCAAGTTTGCATGACAAGCTGGATGATGCTTTATCATGTAAACCATTTTTTTTTCTTTTCTTATAACCCTTCTCTCACATCCATTCTGCACAAGGAAAATTTTCCCTAACTCCCTTCCCTTTGCATGCCTGGTGCCTGGCCTGCCCTGTTACACTCTTAGAGCCCTCCTTTTTCCCTTATCCCTTTTCTTGGGAATGGGTAGAACTGCATCTCTGAATGTTCCAAGTTGTACATTCTTCCTTCATTGAAGGAAGAAATCTTGCAGCTTTGCTACAGCAACTGGCCAGCTGAACATTTTAGAGCATATTGAAGGCTATGTTTCTTTTTGCCATACTAGTCACTTGACTCTTATGAACAAGGCTGGGTTGTTACAATGCTGCCCTTGGAACTGGGACACAGTTTCCTTTGACTACAGTAACTACTAATATCTACATCATAACAAGGACCTTGATGCCATTTTAATGGTAATTGACTTCTTTTCTCAGATGGCCCATTTTTTCATTGTGAGGACTCTCTTCCACTCCCAAGATGGCGTGTTTGCTTATTCAACAGATTTTCCAAAATCATGGCTTGCCCAACCACTTCATTTCATATGGAAGCATGCTTTTGGAAAGCTCTGTTTTGTCTATTGGATGTACAACTCTTATCAATTCCCTGCCAATCATCCACAGTCAGATGGTGAAATAGAACAAATGCTACTTTGAAGCCATATCATTATTGCTGTGTTAATTACCAGCAAGACAATTGGTCTGATCTTTTAGCTATGTCTGAGTTCTCTAACTTAGTTCATGGCGCTACTCAGGTGTCACCATATCAAATCATGTACAGTTACTATCTGTGGCCGTGGCTAATGTGTCTTTCCTCTCCCGAGGCTAGAGCCTTTCCATTTTTTTACAGGAATAGGCCATTCAGCACCTCCTCAAGGATCAATAGGGTCATGACAGGCCTCCTACACTCTGCTGTTGTATCAGGAAGGACCCAATTTGTTCTTGGAGACCATTTCTGGCTCTTTGCCAGATTCCGCCCTCTACACAACCATCTGAAAAGCTGGATGTCAAGGTTACTGGACTTTTTCCTGTAATTGCACAGATCCTGCTACCTCCTTCTGCAATTCTGTTCACAATACCTCTGCAAATTAAATCACCTCTCTGGCCAAAGTTTTAGTTTTAGCATCTCTCAGCACTTTTCACTTAGGGGGAGAGTGACATTAAAGTAACTAGTCCAACATAAGCTGAAGAGGAGAGGTCTGGAATTGGAGGAGTGCCTGACAAAGTGGTGGAAGAGCCTGGAATGGCAGAATCCTCTTCAATTGTGGTTGAAGAAAAATAAAAATAAAAAAATCACTCTCTTCTGATATCCACAGCTAAGAGGAGTGAGGGACTGAGAGAGTTGAAAGTGGGGAAACTGTGTCAGCCCCTATTGATGAAATTACAAAAGGAGGAGTAAAACACCTAGTCTTCCCTAACCAGAGGTATATCCAGGTCCATTGGGGGAGGTGGGGAGGAAGATAAAGGATTAAAGATGGTGAAGTGGAAAATTGTTTCATAAACAAGGGACAGAAATGTTTAAGACCGCATGGCTGTTGAATAAAAAAGGTGGGAGGAAGAGACTCAAGCCTTGAATCTTGCAATTAACATATATAAGGGCAAGATTCCTGGATGCTGTTAGACAGAGAACTACTTGTATGAATGGTTTCCTAAATGCTCTGTAATGTATCTGTTCATCTTTTCTGGAATTTTCTTGAATATGGAGTAGAGAGAAAATCGAAATTGACGTATCTGGCACAAAGCATGACTTCTGTCCCTGATAATTTTAATTATCTTCTTGGCACTCTTCTCAGTCCTGAAATCATGTTTTTGAGTTTTGCTGCCTTGATCTGTATGTAGTATTCCAATTTGTGGTCACATTTACGTAATTGCACAAAGATATTACAATCACAGCTGGGCATGAAGTATGTGAGCCCAATCAGTAGGTTGATGTATTTATTGAACTATCCTTTTCAGCAAAACTTGAAGTTTTATATTACCTGTCAGTCTTAAGAGCTGACATTTCTTTCTGGGCCTGAAAAGGTTTCTAAAGCTTCTGGACCAGAAGCCCCTGTAATTCAGCAGGTAGCTTTATAATAGTATTCTGGTTTATATAAAACTCTGCTCCTGCAAAAGATTAGACTGCTTCATGCCTTCAGGTATCCAAATGGTAACCATATGTCTTTTCTCTCTCTCTCACATACACACACACACCTTTTTCGGTGCATAAAGATGAAGTAATTATCTTTTTGTAAGACAAGGTAGGATAACAGTGATTGTTCTAACAGATGGGTTTTTATGCTGCATTAGCCTTCTGTCTGTACAAGAACCATTGCCAAAAGATGAGGAATCTCTTCACTGATTTTAAACTGCAGTGCTACAAGCTCTTCAAGCTTTTCTGTTTATTTGGGATGATTTGCAAAGGCCCACAGGAACAGTTATTATGCACTGCCCCAGAGCAAAAATAATGTTCCTTTATGCAGGTAAGTCTTGTCATTAGATGACCCAGTCTGGAGCTACTGTACAAAGGGACAAACTTATCCTTTAGCACCTTCATTAAGGACACTTGTGGAGAGGTAACCTGTCCATGGTTTGCCATTATGCTCATTATATTTGATCAAGAGTTTTGCAGCACATACTGTAACAGTTCCAAACATTACACAAATGGTCAATTTTCCTTGGTATCTTCCCTCTAGAGTATTTTATTATTACTTTATATCAATTCATTTCAGCAATGGGCATTATACATAACCACATTTTGGGTCAGCCACTGGGATAGTCCCAGTGTCTCACAAGACTTGCTGTTGATAGAAGCCCTTGAATTCCAGTGCCAAGTAGCTGGGTCTGGGAGCCCTTTTAGTTATGTACAAAGTTTTTATTGTGGCATTGCTAAAGGTATTACAGTAAATCTAAGTGATTACAGTGCTGCCTTCAGGAAGAATCTCAGGGGATTTGCTGGAAGGTGAATTGATTTAGATCTTCAAGATTGATCTTAGATTTTCAAGAAGGAAAACAAACCCAATTTCTTAATACTCTTTCATATATCTAAGCTGTTCTGGAAACTGAATTCCTAAAATTTTCAAACATTGTTCTCTATCAGGGCTGATTTGAATGTCCACATAACCAAATAGTGGTTTGGCAAAGGCATGGTAAAACTTATTCTCATTCTGAAGAAGAGATTCAGAAGAAGATTCAAGTAGAAAAGTTGTTTGGTGTAGGTATTGTGTATTAAGTTTATAAAAATGAGAGATGGGCTCAGATTGTTTTTGTCAACGTTTTTCTTGTTTAAAAATAAGCTATATTGAATAGTTAGAAAGCACTTTTAACTTGGGCCAAGCAATTTTCCCTAGAATATATGTGTGTGATTAGATTATTTTTATCTATTTATAAATCAAATTTATATGCCACCCATCTCGCTATCAGTGACTCTAGGCAGCTCACAAAGAAAAGACATAAAAACATTTAAAAACTACAAAATGCATTTAAAGACTAAAGACAAAGTTAAAAGATTACCTAGCTGTCAAGATAGTATACAGAAAAGGATATTCATGTTTTTACAACTTTCCTCTCCAGATAGAAAACTTTCTGGGAAACTTCCTTTCTGGCTGCTGGATGATTAGTTCTCCCCCCCCCCCTTTTTAAGCCTATGATATTGAAAGTACTATAGAATAGCCTCATTCTCCATGAATTTGCCTAATACATTAGGTAGTATTTTAATTTGTGTTCCTTATAGAAAACAACAAAACAAAAACCTTATTTTGTAAATGATCTATAGAATTTTAGTTATTAGGCAGATCAAAGGCATAATAAATATTTTTCCAAGTCCTGAATCTCTCACCATTCCCATGCATGGGACGATCCTTGCTTCTAGTATTACATTTACAGAAGAAAATAATGCCTTTCTGCTTTCCTCACAACATACATGGTTTTATATATCTCATTTTCCTTACCTTCCTTCTAAGACTATTCAGTCTCAGACACCCTAATTTTGTATAAGAGTTGCTCCAGCCCCCCTGATTCTTTGGTTTGACTTTTTGCCCATCTGTATAATAATACAAAAATGTGTAAAAGCATATTGTATAATGACATTCCTTATTTATTTAATTTTAATTATTAATTAGTTTTTTAAAATGCATAGAATGGAGTCTGGGATTTTTTCTGAAGTGATCTTTTTCTGATACGTGGAGGGCATTTGTGTTAAATCTGGAGGCAACAGTAATCTTCACATAAACACAAAGAGTGTTGTATCTCAGGTGGTGAGACACCAGCAATCCCACAATCATGCTGGGAACTTGGTGGCTGAATGCAGATTTGAAGCACAAGTCCTCAGTTCTAGTCCTACCCACAAAAACCTAATGCAAGCCATGTTTAAATAAAAATATTCATTTTTTCAATTTTGGTAAAAGAGTACACTTGTATTTTTCCATTATTATAAAATTCAAATAATTGGACATGGTCCTTTTCAAAATCTGCTGGGTTTTTTTTTTCATACTGTTGCCCTGAAATAATAATTTCTGTGTTAAAGTATGTGTTTCCAGAATAAATTAGCCTCTGTGTAGAACAGAGCTGTAGATGCTGTCAGTTAAATTTGGCATGGCAGAAGAAAGTATTTCATGGCTACAAGATCAGATGAAAATTCTCTTGGTTTTTTGCTGCTTCATGATGATGCCATTTGCTTGGAAAAATAATCATATCCGGGTGGGGGGGTGGAGAAGGACGAGGGAGAGAGAAACCACAAGGAAGACTGGCCCAATAAATGATGCTCAGATCCCAGCAGGGAGTCTTTAGCTAAACTGCACCGTTGTTGTTGTTTTCCCCAATTCATTAATGAAAACTGCATGCAAATATGAACAGTTTTCCAAATGGTTTCTTACAGAAATATGGTTGGGTGTATGAAACTGAAGTACTAGGAAAACAAAGGCAGGATAGGAATTAAAAATGTCATGTTTACCTGAAGACATCCAAGGTATCTATGGGGGGTGGGGGGGATTTATTTATTTATTTATTTGAACATTTTTATATCTGTTTTTGTTTGTTTTTCATAAGATGGAGGGTAAAAGTATAAATGAATAATGGTAGATTTGCTGCTTGCAAATTGCAACAAAATGGAAAGGCTGCTGGTGAAGCCAGATTGTATTAATTTAAAAGGTAAGTATGCTTCAGCCCTAACAAGGGTGTACATTTTAAAATGACCTTTTATATAACCCACACAGCACTGGTAGTCAAGCAGCCACAATTGATGGTTCTCAGAAGAGCTAAGTAGGATTGCACCTTGTTAGCTGGATGGGAGACACCAGGAACTTCAGAGTTGTAGGTCAGACTGGGCAGTTGAAGAAAGCAGGGGCAAATCACATGGACATACCAGTCATCGAGTTGAGCTTGATTTGAGGGAGTCTTTACCTATCCAATCTTTGATTTGCTTCCATGGCATATCTGTTATATCATTCATGAAAATAAGCTTACACTGCAAGTGAAAAATCAAAATATTTGTCCTTCACCTTAAGTGAGGAGATAACGTTAGGTATATAGAAGCACCATGGAAATCTTGGCCATTTTGTATATGTTCTACAGACATTAGGGAAAGAGGTGCTGAGTAGGAATAAAAGCACAGGCTCAGATAAACCCTAATATGTAAATGTGAGACAATGTAGGGAATTAAGTGGATGTATATGTATATGTGAAGGAGTGGAAACAATCCACAAGTAGATCATGCCACCCCTAGTGGTGTCCTTGCCCTACTGTGCCCTACCCAGCTGTCTACTCATGGGGGAATGCTTTCTTTGAAATAGTATACCTATCCATCCACAGATTAGACTGTTTGCCTTAAAATGGGTACCAAATTCCCGTTCAGCTAATAAGGCATAGCTTGTGAAACTGGGAGTTAAAAAGAGAAATTATGCACACTAACCCTCCTCAATCTGCTACCTTTCAGATTTGTAGTCACACACATTTGGAGATCATCAAGTTGGGGAAATCAAATATCCTAAGCTCTTTGGAGTAATTACATATATTCAATAGAAAGGTGTAAATAACAATACTAATAATTTGAAATTCAAAAGCAGATTAAATTTACAAAGTTAAGTTTTATTTTTTTTTAATCTATAAAACATCTAGCCTGGTTCTGCATTATTTAAAACAATCAGAAAGTAGAATACATGGGTACTGTTCTACAGAAGAAGAGGCCTGACAAATAAGTCAAGATTGGAAATCAGTGTCTAACCCTCTTGATTTATAATGCCTTTGAGAGCACTCAGTTACTGAAAATGATTAAAGTTAACCACATCTGGAAGTAAGTAAAAAAAAATTGTATGAATCAATTTCCTTCCTCTATGCAATTAGAGTCTTTAAAATTGCTTTCATAGTTACTTGTGGATTCATTTTTTCATATTTGAGAATCACAGTTCTGAAAAAGATTGCCTGGACCAAATTTAAATGACAGCCCTGAAAAATGGAGAGGCAGATGTATTTTATGGAACTGACTTTTCTGTTTCTTATGCAAGGTAGGATAAATATATAGTTGAATAAAACAGCACTTGTATCCTGCAAACCTCTTACCTCAGACTGGAAATACCTCTCCCTCCTTCCTGTGCCATTCAAATGCATGAAATAAGAGACTAGCATTCAGCTGCAGGTGTGTTAGACTGATGCTAAAATTATCTGGATTACGAGGGATACTTTTTCCCATTTTGACTTCTAGTGATCAGGATTGCAGATGGTCACTGTACACAATCTTACTTTCGAGCTACGATAAAATTCTGTAATTTGTTTGTGGTTTTGGATAAAGTATATTGTGTTTTTTTCTATTAAGTAGAAAATATTAATATTTATTCAGTTTGTATCCTGCCTTTCTAAGCATGGAACACTCAAGTGTCTTATAACAGTTGCGAAAAATACAAATTTATAAAACATAAAGCTATACAGTTAAAATCTGAAGTAAAATGAAAATTGGTACTGTATCATTAAAATTATTTTGGTTACAGAGAAAAGCTTGGGGCAAGAGATGGGTTCCCCCCCCCATTTTCCTGAATATATAGGTGAACCAAAGTCATCTCCTTGGAGAGTACGTTTAATAGCCAGGGAACAACACAGAAGCAGGCCCTCTTCTATACACCAAGTAGATGAACTTCTAGAAGCAGGGTCTTTAAAAGGACTTCTTCCTACTACTCCTTAGTAGGAAAGGTGATTATTCAGATGGTAAGGCACTGAGCCATTTAGGCCTGTAAAGACCAACACCAGTATTTTAAATTCTGTCTGGTAAGCAATTGCTAACCAGTGCAGATATTGCAATATAATCATAATATTGTCCCTATTCCTTGTGCCAGTTAGCAGCTTAAGTACCACATTTTGTGCCAATTGTAGTTTTGGATGCTTTTCAACGGCACCTCCACGAGGTGGGATGTGGCTATAGTCATGCAAATGTGCTCCTTGCTGCAGCCATCATCTGTAAACCTCTAACTTTACAATGATCCAGCCACTCAAATTGAGCAACTAAATAGGCAGGAACTTGGATGGAGGTTTTGGTCAGTGAGATAATACTCCTATAGTCAACGCCACACCAACTTCCTATCCATCAGCCTTAGCCTGCTGTATCACAGACTGGCAGACAGGGCTGGGAGAAATCCCCATCTTCTCTCTCAATATATGTCAAGTCAGCTGTGGCATCCAGGATTAAGCCTGGATAAAAATGCTTTATCAGTAACTAACCTAAAGGTTGAAGGGCCCATCTTCACTTTCACTTGATTCATGGGCAGATTGCAACACAAAAGGAAGAGAGGCCAGTCTGGCCATCTGATCTATGTCAGCATTATATTTCAAGACCTTGGTTCACTGAAAAGTAATTTTAGCAAAGTCCCAGGAAAGCCCCAGCATTCTGTTATAGTCACAAACACTTCAATCAGCTTCCAAATATAAATGAGGGTTGATGCTCCCTGTTTCTTTTAAAGTGCCAAGATTAGTCTGGCAACATATGAATAGTACAGTTGTGAAGTGAACCTGACAGGAGCAAAACATCTGTCAGCATAAAGCATTTTTTTGTAATTTAACTGGCTTCCAAAACCCATTGTACTGTATTTCATACAGGAGTACAGTGGTACCTTGGTTCATGAACTTAATTCGTTCCACAACTCTGGTTGCGAACCGAATTGGTTGTGAACTGAATCAAATTTTCCCATAAGGTTCAATGTAAATACGGTTAATCCGTTCTGAACCATATGTATTTTTTTAAAAACCACAAAAATATGAAACAAAGTACAGTACAGTACAGTATGAAGAGAGAGAACACTAACCTTGCTTGAGGTGACTTCTGGCGTGGAGGAGAGGAAGGCGGGTGGGGAGGCGGTTATTGTTTGGAGGGAGAGTCCCCCTCCCTACAGGAAGCCACGACCAGGTGTCACAGCAGGGAAAATGGCCGTGGGTCATGTTGGTCACCGGATGCGGAGTTCGTGAACGGAAGCAAAATTTTGCGAATGGTGCTGGTCACGAACTGAATTGTTCGTGAACAGAAGCGTTCGTGAACTGAGGTACCACTGTATTAGACTTCCAAGGCATTTTATTCATACCTTTAAGGAGACCCCATGTTAACTTTCTTTAGTCACTTGCAGAAGAGAGGAGGGTCCATATAACAAATGATTGAGCTGCCCCAGAAGACAGGATGAGAGTAGACTCTTGAAAGCTTGGTGGGAACTTCTTGTTAGGAATTCCTCAAGGATGGGCTGATGCCTACTTCTACACACTCGCCAGGGAATTGGTTCTGATAACTAATTCCAAAGTCCAGAAGCTATGAAAAGCTTTATATAAAGTAATGATTCTTAAACTGGGTGACCACCCCCAAGGGGTAATTTGGGCATATTATGGGGTAATGGAGCAATTTGTAATTGCATTTTTGTGCGTCAGAGATCCAGTTTGGGACTGCTGCTGCTGAGTTACTTGTATAAAACAACAAAGTCTGGGCTTTTGTTTTCTGTGGGGGGTGGATAATGACATTATTTGAGACCAGGAAAAGGAGCAGTTGGATCAGTTTAAGAATCACTGATACAAAGGCACACAGAATTGCCATTTGCTGTGGCAGTTGATTGATGCTATTAATGCAGTTGATTTAATCCTCGTTTAGTGACTGCTTCAGATTCCAACCATTTGCTGTTATGACGGTGATGGAAAAGTAACTTTGCAACCAATCTTCACATTTACAACCTTTGCAGGTCTGTAAAGCAAAGGAAAGCTGAAGTAAGATCGTAAGCATAGTCGTGATTTCACTTAGCAACTGCTTTGCTTAATGACTGAGTTGCTGGTCCCAATTGTGGTCTCTAAATGAGGGCTACATGTAAAGTGAATTGATTTGAGTTTATTATAAATTAGCCATCACAAAATATGAAGATACAGCCAGTTAGAAAAACTCACCAGAAGGAAAATTGGGGAAGTTGATTTCTGCCTCTATTTGGCTCTGGATGATTCTTTCTTTATCTGTTTTCTTTACTAGCTTACCATTGTCTTTTCTCTGATCAGGTGGTCATATTTTGAAACAAAACACGGGGCCACCATTTTTCTTTTCTAACAATGTTTATGGGGCCTATGTACTCAATACAAATTGGCTGTATTCACACATTAAGCTAAACTCTACTTTTTTTTTTTTTAAGTGTGTGTGAAATAAATGTCAGTTGCTGGGGTCAGAGATTGCAGTAAGCTATAAAAATAATGATTTCCAGATCACAATGGCAGGACTCATGTATCTTAGTAAATCAAACAAACTGTATTATGATATACTGCAGAATATGAATCTAATCTGTGAATGCTGCTTTCTTATAAAATTCAGCTATTAGGATGTCCTCACACACAAACACTCCACACATGAAAATAATTTGGAAGGATTATGTCCTTTAAGGAAGCTCTTTTACTTGCAACCTATTTTTTGCAATTCATGCTTATATGAATTGTTGCTTGGTGTTGTTTTTCTCTTCCAGTGTTTTTATTTCTAAACTCTATGCCATTCAAACCACTGGGCACGTTGCTTTGAAGCAAATCACTGTAAAAAACTTTGCCCTTGCTTTTATACACATACTTTTCTAATGTTATTTTTAAGATCTGTCATCCTCTTTCTCATCCTCCCTGTTATTTGTTTCAGTCTTCATAACGGCCTATGGTATTTTTTGCAAGTAACAACACTTCGGTATGGGCTTGCAGTCTTAATAAACTAAATGGTCTGCCATGGGAAATAATAAGCCCACAGACATTATATATTTTAAAATATGAAGCAGTTGAGGCTGTGAAGCAAAGACTTTCGTAATAATTTTTGCTTTGGTAAAATATAATTGCAAAATTTGCATCTAGCCATGATCTAATACAGAAAGATCCTACAGATCATTATGTGATACCTCACACTTATAGGAACATGGAGATAAAACTATGAAAGCCAGACTCAATTCACAAGGCAAGCTCTTGATTAAAGAGGGCTTTGGCAAACTCTTCTCTGCTAGATTTATTTCTCCTCCTTGATACTTAATGATTTTACTGTTTGGAAAAAGCAATTGATTGCAGCACTACTCAGAAACAGCCACTATTCACACAATTCCTGTATTAATGCCATTTAGGACTGTAAATATGAGCTGGGATCAGATACTTTCAGTCAAAAGACCACATCATTTAGTACAAGACCATCAGCATTTATTACTCAGGATATGAGAAACAAAGAAGAAATGGTGTTGCTTTTATAGTTAGGAAGGATATAGCAAGAACAGTACTTAGCTACAATGCAATCAGTGACTGAATAATATTGCTTAGACTTTGTGGACAGCCTTTTAATATGACGATCATTCAAGCTTATGTTACAACCACCGATGCAGAAGGAGAGGAGGTTGATGACTACTATGATCAAGTTCAATTTGAAATTGCCAGCACATGCAAACAAAATGTGCTTGTGATTGAGACTGGAATGCCAAAGTTGGAAACATGAAAGAGGAAGATGTAGTTGGATTGCGTGGCTTAGGAAACTCAAATGAAGCAGGAGACTGACTTATCAATATCTGCCACTCCAGTGATTTCTTCATAGCTAACACTATCTTCAGACAACCAAAAGGCCACTGCTATACATGGACATTACCAGATGGACTATGTAGAAATCAAATTGATGATGATGGACTATACTATTGCTAAAAGGAGGTGGAGGAGCTCAGTTATAGCATCAAAGACATGGCCAGGTGCTGACATGGCCAGATTACAAATTGCTCATGTGTAAGCTCCAAGTTAACTAAAGAAGAAGAAGAAAGTCAGTTTCCACAATATGATCTTAAACATATACCCACCATTTTCAAGGAGAACATCGGGAATCGCTTTAGAGTCCTGCACTTCATTGATAGTGAAGCAGAGGAATTATGGAATGAACTTAAGTAATTGAGGATGAATGTGAAAAGAGACTGCCAAAAGTGAAGAAAGAGAAGAAAACTGGTTGTCAGAACAAACTGAAATTGCCAACAAGAAAAGCCACTGCCAAGACAGACAAAAATCTCAGGAAGGAACTTAAACAGTTTCAGAGAGCTGTTAGAAGAGACAAGCATTATTACAACAACATCTGTAAAGGCACTGAAGATGGAAACAGACATGGAAAAACACGGAAAGCCTTTCAAAAGATCTCTGAACTCAGAAGGAGGTTCCAGCCTTGAACTGGTATGCCAAAGGATGCCAATGGACAGATAGTAACCGATTCAAAGGAGATTAAAGGAAGATGGAAGGAATATACTGAAACACTAGACAGTAGAAATGTCAACATTCAAATACAAAAGATATTCCCTGAATACAAGAACTTCTAATACTAGAAAAAGTTAGATTAGCACTCCAGTCATTACCAAGTTGGAAGGCTGCAGGAGCTGATGGAATACCCACTGAAATACGGCAAGCAACAGAAGAAGAATCAGTCAAAGTTCTAACCAAGCTATGCCAGCAAATCTGGAGAACGACACAGTGGGCAACCTACTGGAAGATGTCAATCTACATTCCAATCCCAAAAAAAGTCTTAACAGAGTATGCAAACTATCATACAATATCTTTAATTTCACATGCTAGCAAAATAATGCTTAGGATCATCCAAAGCAGATTAGAGCTCTATATGAAAAAAGAGATGCCAGATGTTCAAGCTGGCTTTAGAAAAGGCCAAGGAACACACGACATTATTGCTGATACATGCTGGATAATTGAAAAAGCCAAATACCAAAAAGAATGGGAAACTTATATACAGGTCAGGAAGCCATAGTACAGACAGAACATGGTAAAACAAACTGGCTCCAGGTTGGCAAAGGAGTGTGATAAGGCTGCACACTCTCCCCTTATTTATTCAACCTATATGCGGAATATATATTAAGGGAAGCTGGATTGGAAGAAGATGAGCATGGTTTTAAAACTGGAGGAAGAAACGTCAGTAACCTGTGCTATGGTGATGACACTACCCAGATAGCTGAAAATGCAAAGGATCTGCAAGGCCTAGTACTAAAAGTCAAAGAGCACAGTGAAAAAAATGGGACTAAGATTAAATATAAAGAAGACTAAACTACTGACAACAGATAGAACAACCAGTCTTAGAATTTAAATGATATCAAAGTGGTGGATAGCTTCTGCCTTTTAGGAACAACCATTAACAGTAAAGGAACAAGCAGTCAAGAAATACTTTTCAGACTAGCACTAGTAGAATAGCCATGAAGGCCTTGGAAAAGATACTCAAATGCCATAATGTGTCTGTACCTACAAAGATCAGAATTGGGCATGTTGGAGAAGAATCCTGAGAATATTGTGGACAGCCAAGAAAACAAACCGATGGATCATTGAACAAATCAACCCAGAGTTCTCATTAGAGGCACAAATGACCAGGCTCACATTATCCTACTTCAGATACATTATGTGAAGACCCAGCTCTCTAGAAAAGGTTCTAATGCTGGGAAAGAGAAGAGGAGGATGACCAGCAGCAAGGTGGATGGACTCAGTTACGGTGGTGATGAATGCACTGTTGGGAGACTTGAAAGAACACTTTAGGAATAGATCGTCTTGGAAAAAAATCTGTCTATGTGGTCCCTAGGAATTGAAAACTACTTGATGGTACATAATAAATCAATCAGGACTATAAACAGCTGAAATGGAGATCCTTCGATCCTAGGGGAAATTCATATATAGCTTCTTGTGATGTCTTGATGAAGCTGTATGTGGTCATCCCCAGGATTTTTCTGGTTGTGAGGCAGAGTTGCATATAGAATGTGATTGTATGTCATGGTGTATAACATATGTCACTACAGAAAAAAAAACCTGTCCATGTTTCTTCATGAGTGGTAATTCCCCATAATTTGTTAGGAAATGGGCAGGAACATGGGAACTTTATGCTGTATTGAGCTCTGGTCTATGTACTTCAGCATTATCTCCACAGATTGGCAACAGCTGTCCAGAACTTCACACTATAATCTTTCTCAGCCCCACCTGGAGAAGCCAGGGTTTAAATGTAGCCCCATCTCTATGCAAAACAGAAGCCTACCAATGAGTTACAGCCCTTCATCTTGGAAACATTAGAGAGACTTTGTAAACAGCAGTTTATGAGGAATGTCTTTTGCAGTGGGAATGGGGAAAAATTGATACAGTTGTGGTTGCACATTTGGTTTAAAAAAAATATACACAGAGAGACACATATGCCCTGAATAGATTATTCCTTTTTCAATTAGTAAACGGATATCCAGACATAATGTTTTTCCATCAATGTCTTCCATCCTTAGGGGCTGAAATTCAAGAAAAATATTCAAGTCCTTAATCAGTTATGAATCAGTTGAAGAAAAAAAAGATGCTTAATCCAGATTAAAGTCCTAGTCATTCGAAAAGGAAATCAAGGGATTTCCAGCTATTCTAAGTGACATTTTCAAGAGAAAGGTGATACATAATAAATGCAGTACTGTACTTTCTCTGGCTTCCTTTTACTTTGTCTAGTTTGCATCCTGTCCGTGGGCAATGTTTTCTAGGTACCCAAAGAAGTTGTATTTGATTTCTTTTTTGAATACATGAGTTACCAGTCATATTTGACCAGGACCAGTCTTGCACTAAAAGAAAGGGAGAGAGCCCACCCAGGATTCAAGAGATATGAAAACGTGCATTCTTGATTAACATTGTAGTACATATATTCATCAGAAGTCCCTCTACTTCACAATCAAGTGCCTTAGTAATATAACTACAACACACCAGGAGATTAGATAACAACACTGGATTATTTTGCAAGGTTTCATATACCACTCTTTCTATCCCTGCCCCAGCATAATCATGCCTGATTATCTGGCAGGGTTGGTATAATTCAGTCTCTTAGACACAGTTTTGCTTTTTACAACACGTATATAACGGTGGAATACCTGCCTCTGTATTAACTGGGAAGTTAATTTTTTTTAATGTTTGGATTTTTTTAAAATAAAAAATATTGAAACATCTAAGTTAGAAACATTACAAACTTTGGTCCTACTATTTATGGTGTTGTTGAACACATTACTGTCCATTCACAACTACATCAAAAGCTCTCAGTTGTGTTACATGACGGCGATCATTTCCTACTAGGGAAATATCAATGTATAAAGCCAATTATTGCTAAGACTGCTCATACACTTGCTAAAAATAAAAAGCAGGTGTATTACAAAATGGGCAGAATACTCATACATTCATCTTTTTTTCTTGACTTTTAGAATAGTTACAGATTAACCCTTTCTCAGCCCTGTGTGACATGTTGCATGGAAGAGAATCTTGTCTTCTACACAACTCCTAGCTACCTTCTTTTGCAAATAATTTCTATATACCTGGTTTTGAGATAAAAGTGTAGAAATTCCTGGAATTCTCATTAAAATAGAAAAGTAATGGGAAAAAATCAGAGTGGGCAAATCTAATAGTTCTTGCAAAAGCAAAATGTCTTATTAGAAGCAAGTTTTAAAATATTTACATGGTTACTATTGCCATTTAGTTCATTCCTCACAGGGATTCTTCATTGCTTTTGAAGTCAATTAGAGGTAAGCTGCCTGATTCAATGCTGTATAAAAATGAATCCTGATAAGTAATTTTGACTTTATTCAAGAACGTAGAAAAAGGTCTTACATGCCCAGTGGTGGGTAATGTCTGGCTCTTCAGGTTTGTTGGATTGCAGTTTGCATCACCCTGGTTGTACTGGCTAAGACTAGTGGGAGTTGGAATCCATTAACTGCAGTAGCTTTCTCTCTTTGGTTCTCATTGGCAAGATGTAATACCTGTACATCCTGAGGTTTCATTTAGTTACCATAGACAAGCCTAGTGTACATATTGAACCAAATGTACTGTTAGGATAGAATTTGCTGGTTCAAACTGTACTTTTTAAAATATCCCTTTTTGTTAACAACAACAACAAACCACATAAGCAGGAAATGAATACAGCAGAAAAGAGCCTTTCTATCTGAAGAGTACAGTAAGTGTGTGTTACCTTCCATGGAAAGCTTTCAAAGCCAGCATGCCCTACATCTGCAAAGACTGCTCTATTTCCTGTATTGCCACATTCAGGTTTAAGAATTGAGTGGGTGTGCAAAATGCATCTGCGTGCAAAGAAAGAGAATGACTGTCCTGTAGAGGAATTTTTAGAACTTTAAGAAGAGTCAGAGGATCAGACTGACATATGCAAAACTCTGGAAACCACAAAGCAAGATAAAATCAGCTAGTTTTGGAAAACATGGTGTCATTAGCTTAGTGTATGGGGAAGCTTCACACCATCTGTATTGTTACTCAGTTCAGCATTTTCTTTTGGGTGGTTCATTACCATAGCTTGAATATTAATACAAATGTAATATACCATCTTTTATTTTCAAGTGTGCTTTTCACTATTCAGTTTCATGGAGACTTGGACAAACTGGAATGACCATTAGGGTTGTTCATTAGAGCTATTGTCCTAAAACTATTACTCATGAACAATATCACTCATCAGTAAATGATTTTAGAATACCAGCCATTGAATATGTATAATGGCAGAATCCACACATTTTATGTATTTATTAGAAGGGCTTTTATATTGAGCTTAATGTGACTGCTGGCAGTTTAAATATAAAAACCAGCATCAGTCAATAGAAACAATACATTTAGAATACAGATGGTCACCCACTCCAGCAAACACCAACAGACCTAACCTCTGAATGCTGTGTTCAAACAACACAGACTTGACTGCCTTGTGGAAGGCTAATGGTGTCTGTGGGTGGCGGTGTCACACACACCTCTGGGAGAGGGTTGCAACAGAGGAGGCCTTCAGTCCATGTGCCCTTCAATTCTCACAGGAATGGTTTCCTTAGATTCCTTTCCCTGAATTAAAGCCAGACAGATCCCACTTGAAGGAGTGATCCCTAAGCTACCCATATTGACTATTGTTTAATCAGCATACTTTGCTTGTATGTACGGATAAGATATATGACCTATAGTGATACAGACTTGATGCATGTATTATACTTTGCAAAGCACTTAAAATGCTGCACTAATCTTGCTGAGTTATCTTCACCATTTTATACACTGGCCCATGATATTAACTCCATAGTGACAATTAGTATAAGAGGATCAGAACCAGGGGGATACTCATTGCTTCACACTCAATATGGCTATGTTCATACAACATACTAAACATACAAAGCCCTAAGCCTAGTTGTCAAAACACAGTTGCTATTCATATAACATGGCATGGCCAACAGATAAACTAAAAGGTCAAGTTGAAGACAGTTCATTCTGGAGAGAATCTATCTAGTTGCTAAAAATCTACATTGATTTGATGCTACTTAATCAGTCAAGTGTGTTGGGCAAATTAAACTACTGGATGATTTTAGTACAATCACTGTCTTTCAACCCAATTTAACTTACATGGTGGTGGGGATAAAAGTGGAAAAGGAATTCTACATACACTGTTTTTTGTTCCTGGAATATAATTTTTTGAGCTTTGGGATATAAACATTATATTCTAATTAGCAAGCTAGTTCAGAATGACTTTTAAGTGTCATTTAGCTGGCTTAAAATATACTCTTAAAAATGCTATTCCACATTCCAATTTCCTCATGAAACTTGAATCAATCTGGCAGGGTTGGTACACTCTGGGTTCCATCGATTAAACAATGCGATCTGTCAGGACCCGGAACCATGCCTTCTTTGTAGCAGCATCTGCCCTGTGGAATGAGCCCCCCCCCCAATTTGAACAGCTCCCACCCTACTGGTATTTTGAAGGGCCTTAAAGACCTGGCTCTTTGCTCAGGTCTTTGGAGAAGATGATTGATGCCCCTTTCTTACTTTTTTTTCCCCTCTGGCTTTATTTTTTTCTTGTCACTATTCTTTTGTGTTGTTTTTGTGTTTTTTGTATTCTTTGTTTTTAAATGTTTTAACAATTGTAAATTGCCCAGAGTTGCTGGGAGTCAGGCGGCATATAAATTTAATCAATCATTGCAGGTCTTTTTATTTTGTGATTTTCTCCAATTCGTTCTCTTCTCTTCTGCTGTCTCCAGGTATTGCAGTGTCCACAATCCAGACTTTTTTGCCTGTCTTATCAACAGTTGTTAAGTCTGGGGTGTTGTGTGGCAGGTGCTTGTCTGTTTGAATTCTAAAGTCCCAGAGGACTTTAGCTTCTTCATTTTCTATTACTTTGTTTTGTGGTCCCACCAGTTCTTGCCTGCAGGCAGATGGTATTTCTTGCAGATATTCCAATGCACCAGTGTTGCTACTTTGTCACTCCATTGTTTGAAGTCAGACTGTGTGATCTTCTTGCAGCAGCTAACTAGGTGGTCCACTGTTTCTTCAGCTTCTTTGAAGAAGCAGCATTTGCTGTCCATTGCTGTCTTCTCAATTCTGGATTTATATGCATTTATAATATATATTATATGCAATAATATGTATTATTATTATTATCCTGTGATACCACGCAATTCCAATAATAATAATAATGGTAATAGTAATAATAATATGGAGTTGTGTGGTATCACGGTTCAGTCTTGGCTCAAGTACTCTTCAAAGTTTTCATTAGTGACTGGTATGCAGGAGGAGGAGAGGATGCTCATTAAATTTGCAGATGATACAAATTTAGTGGGATAGCTAATGCTCTTACTTGGATAGAGAAATGGGCTGAAAATAATTAGATTGAAGACAAAATGTTAGTCACTGAAGAAAAAGAAATCAAATGCACAAATATAAGATGAAAGATACCTGGGTTAATAATAGCACTTGGAATAATATTTGCTCACAATCAGTAAACAGTGCAATGTGGCTGTTAAAAAGGAAAACCTATGCTAGGCTGCCTGTAGTAATATAGCTTCCAAAACATGGAAATAAATCATTCCACCATAATCTGCTTTGGTAAACCCTAATCTTGAATACCATGTTCAGTTCTAGGCACACTTTAAAAGATTCAAACACATTGGAACAGGGTAAAGAAGGGCAATAAGGATGATCATGGGGAAGTTGGGTGTTTCATTATTTTATTTACTGGGGCTTATGCATAGCTCAAATCCAGAGGGACTCGTTCAGTAATACACTTGCTTCTGGCTCTTCATGGCTTGATAGACATCATTTTACCATGATTACCTGTCAGGAACTGCTTCTTTGAGTTATTTTAAGCTCTTGCTTGTTTCATCAGTGATTATATCTAGCCATCTTGTCTTCTGTAGACCTCAATTTTTATTGCCTTCAATTTTTCCAAGTATGTTTTTTCCAAGGACTCTTGGCTTTTGCATTATATGTCCAAAATATTAATGTTATAGCTTTATTGCTTGTACTTCCAGTGAAGTCTGGTTTTACTTTATCTGGTACTAAGTTATTTGTTTTTCTTCTGGCCCAAAATAGTCTCTTCAGCAGCATAATTCAAAGGCATCAATGTTTTCTTCACTCCAGTTTGGTCCAACTTTCATAGTCATACGTTACAAGTGCACAATATCTTTGTGGTCTATATGATGTCTTTACATTTTAATACTTCTGTCATAGTCTTTCTCTCAAGTAGCAGCTGTCTCTTTATTTCTTGGCTTTACTTATCCTTGTGAATGTTTGAACCTAAGAATGTAAAAGTTTGTTTCTACTTCAAGTTCTCAAGCTATATGTATTGGGTTGGCATTGCCTGTTGGCATAATATATTTTTTTTAACATTGAGCAGCAGACTGGGTTTTGCACTCTTATTCTTTTGCCCTCAACAAGAGAGTCTCACTTTCAACCATCAGAATATTTTCAGCATATCTGAAGTTGCTGTTGTTTCTCCTGGCAATTGTTTTCAGGTTTTATTTCCTCTAGTTGGTTCATTTTCTGCTGGTAGTCCAAGATACCCAGCTCTTTTCCACCTATTATAGCAAAAGGGTGGTCTGTAGGGTTCACATGTCCTCTCCCAGAAGTCTCAGGGTTGGTACACCCTGGCTGGCTTTCCTGCCTTGGTGTAGCTCCTGGAGAGTTACTACTGCTACCATCTCTCTTATGGAGGATGTCTTTTCCTACTGTCCTCCTCTCGGGGCCTTGTAGCTTTTAGGCATGTGACAAGGGAAATCAGCCCCCCTTCCCAGTAAGTTAGATGAATCTAATTTACATTTTTTAATGAAAAGAAAACAAGGTAAAAAAAAATCATTTTTAATGTTAGGAAGTCACATGTCAAAAATTTTTACTGAAATCAATGTATACTATATCTACTGCAGTTCTTTGGTCAACTAAACTGATTATCAAAAAAGGAGATCAGATGGACATGATTTATTTTTGGTACACTCATGCACAATGTGCTTTTTTAAAATGCTCATAAACTGACCCCTTAATCATTTGTTCCAGAATTTTGACTGGTATCAGTGTCAAGCTGACTGGTGTGTAGTTAATCTGGATCCTTTTGTTTTCCCCTTTTTGAACATTTCTCTTGTGCCTTTCTCAAAAGTAATATTTCAGCCCATGTACATGGGCACAATATCAAGACTATAAAGATCCATAGTAAATGAGTTCAGACAGAACGGAACGTGGGAACTGCTGTAGACTTTTCCAGATAGGAATCTACCTGGAAGACCGTTTTTGAAATTTGCACTAGATCATAGGTTCTTCTTTTCCTTGTTGTTAATGAACTGATATAACTGTTAATGATTCCATTGTATTATATGATGCAAATTGTTTAGTACGTAAGATACGTATGCTTTGGGGATTGTGTTTCTTCTTTCTCTTTTGCATACAGATTTTAATTTTTAAAGAAGAATAAGCCAATAGAAAAGCTTAAGTCTAGAGACATATTAACATAATAGGCATTTAAAATAGAGACTTTTTAAAAAGCAGCAAGTGCTCTGTCAGCATTCAGTTATTACTCAAAATTTTAATATTTCTAGGCATTTTCTGAGCAATAATTGCAGAGGATATGGAAAACTCACTTGTTTATGTTGCAAGAATATAGCATTTTATTGTAACTGAAATTATAGTATTAGAATTGATTCCTTGTTGTTTTAGGATTATTTCTTGCTTCAAGAAAAAAAGTGAGCTGTAATTAATGTTTAAAACACTGGTCAAAATACATGCAATGTAAAGCACTTTCAACTGTATCGATTTGAATGGGAATTTGGTACATGTTTAAATCTCTTCCATTGCACTCCATTTAAAAGCCTTTATAACTTGCCTGGATTCTTTATTGTATTGCATATTAAGCTTAGAATGATCTAGTTCTTAAGTCTTATAACATTTGTGACTTTTAAATACCTATTATAATTACACTGTGCCTCTATTATTTTTCATTTTATTTCAAAAGTTGCTTTGAGCTTTAGTTCATTAAACTTGATCCTCTCCTGAGGATCTTTTATTTGTGGCCATGCATAACTGATTATTAGTAAAACCAGCCCTTGAATGATGCTCTCAAGTATCCTGATAATTGTATCCTGACAATGTCTATTTGTAGTTCAAAGGAGGATGTACTGATTCAATTGTAATCGATCCCATCCTTCAATATTTATTTCCTTCCAATGGTGTCTGGACTTTTGGCTTTTTTTATCAGTGCGTCTCAAAGCTGGCAAAGCTAAGGGCTGAATCAAAGATTATACAGTATCCAGTTGATTGTCATAAGAACATCACAAAAAGATGGGCAGTTTTTTCTGGATTTAAGTGCAGTCTTCCAATGGCTGAGAAACAAAAATAAATAATAAATGCTTGCAGAATATTGTGAGATGCTGCATAAGACCTGTGAAATCATACATTTTAGTATGCATGCATTTGATTCCCAAAATCTCACAAGACTTTTCATTTTATTCCTTAGAAATCAGTGAATGTAGGATTATCTTCCTTTTTGCCATAAGCAACTAGTAAAATACCACACCGCTATTTTTATTTTAATAAAATATCATTTGATTGCATTTAAAGTATTTTAAATCATAACTGCTCTCCAAAAAGCTGATTCTCAGTATAAGCCTAACCCACACTGAAAGACAGTAGCTGGCCCAAAATTATATTGTAATTTATTTTTATTTATTTATTCTATTTTTACTGTAAACCACCCAAAGTCACCCCACAGTGAGATGGGGTGACAAATTTGAAATATAAATTAATAAAATAAATAAAATTGATTTTAACCACTTTGTAAACCGCCCACAGTTTGTGAGATGGGCGGTGACAAATTTGACAAATAAATAAATAATAGGGGTTTTGCATGAATTGCCCAGATAAACCAATCTTAGAGATTTCTAGGAAGTAATAAGGTATTAACATTTTTATGAAAAATTCATTCATCTACTAAATGAGTTTTACCTACCTATCAAAGGGTTTTTGAAAAGGTAAAAACTCAAGTTTGATTCCTGGGTTTACTACCTTGAAAATATTATGGCCTTCTTCAGAGATGTTTTTCAGCTTCCAATCTAGCCTACAGCCCTGAGATTTTCTTGTAATGTGTCATCCAATCAGGTCTAACTTTGCTAATGTTTTTTAGATCAATCAAGATTGGCTAAGTGCTGCTATCTTTCTGGCACTAATTTCCACTTATCAAAAATCATTACTAAATGACTGCCTTAAATTAATTTCCTTAATTAAAAAAAACAATAGGAGAAACTTGCCCCAGAGATTTTTGACATGTAAATATATTAACATGCATATAAATGGGCATTAAATGGTTCATGAAATGCATATGCCAGGTTTAGTTTTTGGATCAATCCCCCATTTTGGACTGCAGTGACTCTGAATTTGTGGTGTGTGAATGGTGATCAGTGTGTCTGTTTTGTTTGATTGTGGGGGTTTTTGGGGAGGGAGGAATGATGGCATTAAAAGACTCTTCCCAAGAACACGTAACATGGCTTAATGTTAATGATTTTTTAAATTTATGTAATTTATGTTATTTTTAATGAAATTCCCAAGTAGATCCTCACCATGGCTATATCCTCAGCATACAGATATAAGTAAAAAAGGTAATATTGTATGTACACTTTATATATTTTAAAGCCGTGTGTAGAAATATGTGTTACAGAATAATTTGTATGCTTATGGTATCCTTTAAAAGAAAAGACTTAAGATATTGTCATTTTAGGTCAATGTATATATAGGTTTGCGTATGTGTAGTCCTTGAGTTATGACTGCAGTTGGAACTGTGATTGCCATCGCTAAGTGATAAAGTCATAAAGCACAATGTTACGTGATCGCATCGCTTAGCAATGGCAATCCAGGCAGTCCTGATTGTTGTGGTAACCCAAGAAGGTCATTAAGCAGGAAATGGAGGTCCTAGGTAAGGAGTGTGGGATGCTGCAGGGGGGTTGGGGAGGCCCTGTGAGGCCCAGCTCAGGCTGCATGCGAGTCAGGGGAGGGGGTGAGCTCAGAAATCTGGGGAATGAAGGTGCAGGGTGTATGCAGTCACAAGGAAGTCAAGGAAAGAGGGTGCAGGGTACATGCATGCGTGCGATCGCAGGGAAGGCGCGGTGTGTACAAATGAAGAAGCACCCAGATTGTGATCACATGACTGCAGGAGTGGCTGGGATGGCTGCAACTTTGAAGACCAGTCATAAATCTCCTTTTTCAGCACATTCGTAACTTTGAACAGTTGCTGAACAAATGGTTGTAACTCAAGGACTACCTGTATAGTGACTTTGCATCAATGTAGCCCCGATCTATTTCTGAAAGTGACAAAAAATGTGTTCAGATTTCAAATGTAAGTGTTCTTTGTATTTCCCACAGATAAGCCCAAATACGGTGTTGGAACATATAAAGGAAATGGAGCCTCAGAGACTTCCTTGTCCCCCTGCCTCCCTAGAAGAGCCACCAGTTCAGCTCTCTTGCCTTCAGGCCATACCAGCAGCATCAGATCTCTTGCTGAGTCCCATGATTCTCCAGCCAGAACAAGCACTTGCTCAAACTGTATACTTGAAAGCTCTGACTGTTCCATTTTACCAGCCTATTCAGTCTAACCACAAACTTTCCAGAGTCCAGACCAATATCAACATAGACAACAGTAATATACCTTTAATCCTCAATCCACTTTTACATTCAGAAGGGACAGATCAACTTCAGGCAATCATTCAAAAGCAACCCAGCACAATAAACATAGTTAGTCATTTTTCAGTTTTGCCACAAAATTCTTCTCCATGTGCACCAGTTGGAAGCCCAGGGAAATCCAAAAATGCTGGGAAGTACCTCTGTAAGCATTGTGGGCATGACTGTCTGAAGCCAAGTGTCCTAGAGAAACATATGCGATCACATACAGGTGAGAGGCCTTTTCCATGTACAACATGTGGCATTGCATTTAAAACTCAAAGCAATCTGTATAAACACAGGAGAACTCAAACACACGTCAATAACGCTAGGGTGCCCTCAGAATCTGATAGCAGTAGTCTATTAGAAGAGAATGAGAAGGTGACCGAGAAAGTTGCATCCTCCCAGACAACAATATCCAATGATAAAAATGGTGTCCACCCAAGTGCAAGGATTAGACATGCTGCTTCAGAGCCCAGTGCTGTAGTGACTAGCGACAAACATATTCTTGCTACTTCATTATCGGAATGTGTTTCTGAAAGTCAGAGAGTGAAAACTGGTAACTCCTGCCATGGAGAGAGAAATCAGAATGCCTTTGAAAAAGAGACCACCAGAGATCCAACAGACCTACCTCAGAGAAGGAAGATCCAGGATCAAAGGTCTCCAACAGGAAGCAAACATAGTCAGCTACAGAGACAGCAAGCTCTGTATTCAGAGAAGCTGTGGAACAGCAGATCTGTGGACACCAAGCTAAAAAAGTGTGAGAGCACCGACTCGGGTTATCTATCACGCTCCGATAGTGTGGAACATCAGATGCCCTCACCTGGCTTCCTGCACAGTCTTTGTGAACATAGCACAGAGTCAGAAGATGATGCAGCAATCACCAATAAATGCATGCCAGACAGTTTCTCAAAAGTAGATTCAATTGAGAAAGTAGCAGGAGCTGTGACACTGGAGAAAAAGAAGTTGGAAGAGCATATCTCAAGGTTAATCTCTCATAATAAAGTAGTTGTGGACGATACCCAGTTGGACAGTGTTAGGCCCAGAAAAACAGTTCTGTCCAAACAAGGAAGTATTGACTTGCCAATGCCTTATATGTACAAAGACTCCTTCCATTTTGACATACGGCCTCTTGACATCAGCAAGAAAAAGAATCTTTCTCTGCGCTCAGCCAGGTCTATCTTCACTCCTGCAGAAAAGCCTAAGCCATTGTTTTTTCACTCAGTCCCCACTCAGTTCTCAACAACAATTGACTGTGTGCCTGTTACAAGAAGTAACTCTCTGCCTTTTATTGAGAGTACAAGGAAGATGCAGGACCAGGCAGATAGTTCAAAATTATCTTCTTTTACTAGAGTGTCCCCAGATATAGGTTTTTCTGGCTTGTTGCATAGCAGCAGCTTAGCCACAAGTATGACAAATGTTCTTAACAGCCACCCCCGGGCACTTGTCAGACAGGTGGCAGTAGATGATGCGCCACTAAATTGTATGAATGAATCTTCACCTTCTTTAGAAGAGAAAAAAGGTAAAAAAAAATCTGAGACTGGGGTGGAAGGAGTGAACAGCAAGAATAAGAAACCTAGTCAGAGAAAAGTAAAAATGTTTTCTCAGGAAAAATGGCAAGTTTATGGGGATGAGACATTCAAGAAAATTTATCAGAAAATGAAAAGCAGTAAACCAACCAAAAAACAAAAAGGCAATCTAACAAATGTTTCAAGCGTTTATTCAGATATCAAGGAAACTGCCTGTAATGAGGAAATTACATTGTCGAGAGATGACAGAAGTTCCATAACTAAAAATGTAATTTCATTAGCTGTAGATGTTACTACAAAACCAAATGCTGAAGTATTGGAAAGCCACTCCATAGCTGGCCCTGTTTCTCACCCTGCTTTTTCACAGGGGAATTCAAGAAAATTGGCAGAATTAATAGAACCATTGTGTTCAGTTGGTGATTGTGAACAACACAGCATGGCAAGTGAAACATCATCTGTTGAAAATAGATGCAGAGACTTACATGTTTCAAAACACAACCAGAGTGGCAATAGTAAGGCTTTGCCTATAAGTAATGGTTGTGAATTGAAAGTCCAACTTAAGGAAACTCGATTAAACCTTGCTAGTCGGCATGATCATGACTTAGAAGACACACATGGACGAAAGGAACTTACTGAATGTGTGCAAAAATATGAGGATATTGCATCTAATGGAAAAGGATGCAGTGGGAAAGAAACCTTCCACCATGGACACACAGCTTTATCAGCACCACAGTGCAACACCAGTGAGCTGGTCTATGAATCTCAGAAGTTACCCTCAGAAAGAAAAAAGCCTAAAGTGGATAAACTGAAAAACATGGAAAATATAACATCTAAAAACAGTAGTTCAGCTGAGTCTGTTGGGAAACTGATAGATTGTTATAATCTTAACATAGTTGCTCCAGAATCAGTAAAGCACTCAGGTAAGGGAGAAAAATGGACAGTTATGGTAGGAACGCATGTTTCAGGTGACAGCATGGAACGTAAGGAAGGAACCCAACATTCTATAACAGTATCTAATAATAGAGATTGTATTATAAGTCTTACAGATACAGCAAGTATATCTACACCTTCATTTCCGGAACAATTCAAGACTGATGTAACAGAGAAAGGCACCAGTAATTTGTTTGCTATAAAAAAGCTGACAAAGAAATCATCTCCCATAACAACAGGAACAAGAGAATTATCAAACTGTAGAGACTCAGCACCAGCACCAACCCCCACTCAGCATTTGGTATGCAATCAAGTGATTCCCCATCTAAAGAAAAATGATTTTCTTCCAAAGTATATCTTAAAATATTCACAAGAAGGGAGCAATATAGGTGTGCCATTGTTTCATACAGAAGAGCCAGAAAACATACCGTATGTTTCATTGCCAAGCATGTCAACCATCTCCCCATATCCTTCCTGTAACAATAAGCTACTTGATAGTAATTCTGTTGATATATCTTTGTGCCCTTTGCAATTGGATCTGAGCCATCCAGCTAGAAGAAAAGAGCTAAAATGGGATATGCACACAAAGTGGACATCTCTGGTAGCTTCCCCACCAGCTATCCTTGAAGCAACAACAATTACAACTATGGTAGATCAAAAATGTCATCTTCAAAGTGCAAGTAAGAAGATGAATGATACATGTAAAGGAGACAATAGAGACAGCTTAGATGATCAAAGATTAGTAACAAAAGAAGATGAGTGTGTAATTGCTTGCACATCACCTGCTTCTGGGAGGAAAGTGTGCTTTACAACTATATATACAGGAGGGCTTTTCATATCATCAGACATGACTGGGCAGAGTTCAGCCCTAAAGTTAATACAGTCAGGGAGGAGTTCAGTAATTTCACTCTCTTCACTGGTGGAAAGGGCAGTTTTGTGTGAAGGCAGTGAGGAGGAAGTCAAGGAATGGCAGTCAGAGACTAACTCTTTGTCAGGATTTGAGGACTTACCCACCTGTTCAGTGGGTAGTCCAAAATGTCTTTGTCATTCTTCCAGTATGCTTTATTGTCATGTACTCTGTACTCAACCAAAGGAATCTTGCTCTCGGCCCCAATTAAGTGTAGAGTCTCATGCAGGAAAGTTAAAAATCCCAAGCCTGAATCTGTCCTTCCCAACTCTAAATGCAGAGCCTCAGCTGACTTGGTGTTGCTTATCAAGAAGCCTGCCTCTTCCTATTGAGCAGAAGGAGATGAAAGATTCTGCATATTCTTCCTTGTATATGAATAAGAATGAAAATTTCATTTCAAAATGCGGACTGTCCATTTGCAAAATGAAAAGCCATGGGAAGGCTGCTAGCAAAGGCTGGAGAATTGAAAGCCCCCAAACACTAGTCTCTTCTCCGCAAAGGCAGCAAATAGAGAAGGTAATTGCTTTATTCTTTTCCTATCTGGATAGAGGAATGCTGGTAATGATTATGATTTAGCTGTAGAATAAAATGGGAATGGTAGTTAAGTGGAAGCTGCTATGCTATCTTATTAGTAATGAGATTTGAAGATACACACTCTGGGGAGTCAGTGTGACAAGATGATTATTGGTTGAACCATTAGGTTACAGTAGCATAGGTAACCTTTCTTGGAATTTTGAGTGTCCTCTTGCAAGTGGCTGCTACAGTGGGCATATCTTCTTCTTCTTCTTCTTCTTCTTCTTCTTCTTCTTCTTCTTCTTCTTCTTCTTCTTCTTCTTCTTCTTCTTCTTCTTCATCATCATCATCATCATCATCATCAATTTATTGGCTACCCAACTCCAGTTTATCAGAAGGGAGATTAGTGTGACATTTATCTAGCTCAGAAACACTCTTTGAACTCTCCCTGGTTTATCTTTTTGAGTCAGGGATGGGTGGGAAGGACAGGTAACACATTTCCAAACAAGGCACTCCTTTTTTGTTGACTTAAGAATCTTACAGAATGCAGGAGGGGCTCAGAAGTATTCTTGTAAGCAGAGAGGATGCTAGAGGCTGGTGCTGTGCTTGGCAGCAGGCCAGTTTCTTTCTTATTCATTAATTCATGATTTTCAAAGTTAAATCTTTTTTAAAAGACTCAGTTGGGTGAGGCATCGTGACAAAGGCATGCATGGATATATTAATGCCCATGGATGCCAGGTATCTTACCATATATGACTACTGGACATTATTTTCTTGCATTTGTATTCTGCCTTTATTCCATCAAACTGAAAGAAGCATATATAGGATGCTAGCTGATCTTCCATTCAGGCATTTACCAGACCCAAATGTACTTAAATAAAGTATGCCCCAAATCACATAATCTGGGGAATCGTGATGCATCACAATTCTCCAGATTATGTGATTTGGGGCATACTTTTTTCTGCTTGTATTCCTATTTTGAACATAATATATTGAATCAAATTAAAAGGAAGCTCAGGTAGCTGTTAGATTATTGTAATATAATCATTTTTATATTGATCTATCTGTTTATAGTCCTGAGGTCTTGGAGCTAGTATGCTTGGATCTTTTTTATTGACAAATGAATTATAAATATAATACAAATGGATTGATATAAATTCCCATTAAAACACACTAATTTAAGATGTTGACAGTACAATCCCACTAATAGTTGGAGAGTTCTGACATTTTCTGAACTCTGCCAGCAACAGACAGAGAAAATGAAAGTGAAATGGAAGTAAAATGGAATCATTTTATATAGGATTTTCCCTTTTCATCATAAGCAATAGAAGAGAATTTAAGATTACTGAGGATCATAGACTGCTTAATGATTTGGGGCTGCCTTGGGGAATCAGAGAGACTAGTGGTTTTCCAGATCCTCACACAGTATGCCTCCATTTCAATGTCATGATTTTCCCAGATGAGAAGAAAATGAGTCTCCTGCCACATTAGAAATGCCTTTGAATACCCCATTTCTTGCATAATCAGTTTGCAGCCACCTCAAAGAAGGCTTGTGGCAGTGGGAAGAGAGATTCCCATCATTCTGATTCCCTGAGTGCTCTTCTGGAAAGCAGAGGACCATTCTCATTCTTTTCCAAAAATAAGATATTTATAAATAATATGAGCAGTAATTAGCATAAAAGAAAAATACATTTAAAAATTGGGATAATAAATGGGTCTCTTCTAGCACTAGAAGGACAACATTGTAGTGCCACAGAGGGTCTTACAAGACGGAAATGTTTTATTTATTTATAAGATTTATAAGGCTGCCAAACTCAACCAGTGTGACTCTCGGTAGTATACAGCATAAAAACAAGAAATCAAAGAAGGAAAAAAAACCCCTTTACAATAAACAATACAGTATATAAATACCAAATACAAAATGGCAACCAAGCACATAGCAATATAATCAAGCAAGGGAAATAAAGGGAACTATATCCAGAACTCTTTTGAGAGGAGACAAACTGTTCTACCATTTTCATGTTTTGTGCTGTTTATATTTTGATTATTGTCTTGCAATTTTATTCATTTTTTACACTTACAGAAGTACTTTTTAAATACTGGTGTTCAGGAGATCTCTAAAAACATCCCAGAAAAGAAAAAAGAAAAACTTGACAAAAGGAGAGAAAACCAAAACCTAAAAAAGATAAAGGTGAAGATCAACCCAAAACGGTAAGAAATTTGGGGTCTAGCCTTAATCTTAGAAGAACAACTTTTCTTTGACTATGTGTGGCATGCAAAAACTTTGTGCTGAGAATTTCTCAAAATTTTATTTCAGAAAGAAGTGGCATACTTACATGGCTTGTGCTGTAGTAATACTAGCAGTAACAAAAGTAATCTTTACTAACATTTAAAAGTCTTAAATTAGTTCCTGGATTAACTATTATGTTGCGACTTCAGATGTCATGTCTCTCAGCCTTCATAACCTATTGATGTCAAGGCGCAGTGGGACGTAGATACCCACACAGATATCTGCAGTAAAATAACCTGCACACAGTGACATCATGACACAAATCCTATCCTGCCTGCATCACAAGTATTTAAGTTGCAGCTTTCACATACATTTTATCCTTCCCCAACCCATGTCTAGAGAATTAGGAATTTCCTCTGCCTTTCCTTCACATTTCTTGATCTGCCAGCTTTTTGTTTATGAGATAGCTAATTTCAGCTTCCTTCCTGCATTTGTTCCCTAAACACTCTTTTCTCAAATCTTCTTTTGGTAGACTATAGCCAGCTACTTCATATATTGCATTTCCTGTACATAAACTTTATCGCTGTTAAAACTTACAAAACCTGTTCAGCGGTTCTTGCACAGGTTTGAACTCACCTTCCAAGGAGAATAAAATGCTTCCTCCAACATATTATTTGTATTTGGTCTCGCTACATCTTTTTATTTCTTTCCCTGCAAACAAACATAATGGAAATATTAATTAAAAAAAGGGAAAGCAGCCAGGGAAGAAAGAGCAGAGATTATATGCTGAAAGAAGCCCCAAAGAGGACAACTTCTGTTTTTATGTTTTATCAATGTTGGGTTGTAATGCTGGTATTTGAGAAAATGTTTTTATTTCTCTTGAATCATGAGGCTTGTGTACTGGTAGCTGAAAATTTTACTGTAGCAAGAAAAAATACCATGCTAGACATAATTAAAATAGTATACAAATCTCCAAAGACAGAACAGCCATTTGGTTTTGGATGAGAACCTGCTTTTCAACACAACCAATTAAAGCCAGACAAAACAGATTATGTCATCAAGGAGATTTGAAAGGAAGAATAAAAATGGAACCACATTAATTAGATATAATTTCATTTGTTTTAAGTAGGATATTTACTGGCATTTTTAAATTCACAACAGTTAATTTAATAACCTGATTGCTGAGCATTACAGTTGATTACATTGAACATAATTTTTTCCTCTTGAGACAAACTGTGCAGGAAACAATATTCTTTATTTTTTTGGATTACTGAAATTTGGCAAGCTAAGTCAGTCCTAAATATTTGTCATGAAATATGGACTTGAAGGATGTTCTAAAGACATAACATTAATTTGTAGATTTCATTATATAGACATGAAGATCATCACAGACATAGACACCATTTTCTCAAAAGCCGCAAGTCAAGCAAGCAGTGCTGGGCCTCGAGGACTTCCAGAAAGCGTTCCCGTATCAGTGCTTCTGGCATTTGGGAGCATTGTGGAAAATGCCATTGTTTTCCAACAACTTCACTAGGTAAGCCAAATAGGAGGGGAAGTGGAGAATGACAAAAAATTCTGAAGTTAAGGGCGGCTGTCTCTTAACACTCATGATGTTTTGTTTTTTTTTTGGCAAATTATTGCTCCCTGACATGTATACGTATACTTATTTCTGGTATTCATATTTCAGTTTGCCATACTGTAACACAGAAAACCAGAACTACATGATTTTGGTCATATTCACAAGTTTACTTCCATCTGACAAGCTCTTTTTGATGCACTTTTAATTTGTAAACAATGCTTATCAGTATGTTTGTGAGAGATGATTGCAGGCATGGAAGCTCACTGGCTGACTTTCTTTCTGACCTACCTAACAGGCAGGGTTGTATGGTCAGAAAAGTCATGATAGACATGATGGTGCAATTAAAGTTCTGCCTGTTTTCAGTGCAGCACAGATAAAAAAATGAGCAGAGCTTCAGTTGTATCCTCATGGCCTCTGACTTTTTTGACCACATCTTGCAGACATCCTTGCTCACAGGGTTATTATTGATGGGGAAAAAATAGGAGATAGTCCTCTGTATGTTGCCATAATCTCCTGAATGAAAGGCAGGATATAGATCAAAGAAAGAAATAAAAGAGTAATAAAGAAAGCTATCTAGTGCTTAAGGATTTCTTCCAACATCTGCCCTGAAAAACCCTTCTGTGTCTGAGGATCCCAACAGGTTGCAGGAAACGCTTAGGACATCACAGTCATCCTGGAGAACTTGATAGTTCATCCTGAACATATTTTACTATCTTCTTTATGTATTGTAAGAAATTTGCAACTACAGGTAGTCCTTGAGTTAAGAATGCCTAGTTTATGGATGACCCTTAGTAAAGAACAGAGCCTACTACCTCGGGCCAATCACAGTCTCTCAACCCTAGGAAGGAGATAATCGCAAACCACTTCCAAAATCTTGCCAAGACAACTGCAGCGTTTAGTCCAGGCAGTTGCCAGGAGTTGAAACTGACTTGAAAGCAGAGGGAAAAAAAGTACTTAAAGATACACCCAAGCAAATTGGAAATGTTGAAGTGTATATTGCCTGGTAGTAGATAATCAAGATAATCATATGGTTGTTGTTGTAAGAAGACATTAATTTTGAGCGTAGTGCAAAAGCACTTCAATTTCTATGATGTTTGTGGGGCTGCATGTGTTCCAGGATTCCTGTGTAGTTTATTTTTAAATTATACTTGGGGCTTGATTTAAGGCCTTGGTCAATTTCTTGCTTGGCACACTTTTTCCTGGCTCCAAATTATTTTCAGTCATCCCAGTTTAGCCCTTAGTGTCAGTTTCCTTGAAGATTTGAACTTGTAATAGGGTACAGTAAAAAAATATAAAGAAAACTGCAGGGTCTAGTCCAGGCAATTGCCAGGAGTAAAAACTGACTTGAAGGCAGAGGAAAAAAAAGTTTTTCAAGCATGGAATTTTACCAGTCCCAGCTGTTCTGTAGCAGTAAGAAAAAACAGCATAGCTTTTGTACTGGACTTTTTAATTCTGTCCTTTGATCTTCAGATCTTAGAATTCAAGTAGTATGACAGATTATGAGTTTGAACTAATCTGTTTTTATCTTCCATAGATGGAAACATAGTTTATAAATCTGAAAGATATGTAAGTTTGGACTTTGTTGCCACTTGGTACAAATGTTCCATATTTAGAATATACAGATAGTCATTGCATTATTCCCTTTTGGGAAAAACAGCATTGTGGAAAAACAGAAAAAAATTAATCAGCAAAAGGTATTATAAGCATGAGATAAAACATAGCTACATCTAATTTACACTATTCATCATTTTTGATTACATCCCATCAAGTTGTTGTCAACTCTTAGCGACCACATAGGTACATTTTCTCCATGATGATCTGTTCCTAACCTGATCCTTCAGCTCTTTCAACAGTGCACTCATTCCTGCTGTAATTGAGTCTATCCACCTTGCTCCTGGTTGTCCTCTTCTTCTCTTTCCTTCCACTTTTCCCAGCATTAGAGCCTTCTCCAGAGAACTGGGTCTTCACATAATGTGTCCAAAGTAGGATAATTTGAACCTCACCATTCACTATATCTCTCCATAAACATCCTTGCTTCTACCACAACACAATTCTATCACAAACAATTTCACACTGTGCTTTTTATTCTTTATACTTCTCATCTGTTTCTTCTCAAGGATCTCATCAACAACTTCCACTATTTTTTGGCCTTCTCTTTCCTTTCAACCTATTTCCTCTTCATATATTTGTTGTACAATTTAATTCTCTTCCATTCTCTATGTCCAAAACTCTTTAATATACTTTTTTTTAATATTGAAGAAATTTTTAACAAGATAAAAACAATACAAATATTAGAAAAGAAACAAAGAAGAATAGTGAATAATTTGTTAAAATAGAAAAAGAAAAAAGATTATAAAGAAGCAGCTTCCAATCTTTTTGACAGTGTTTATAAATGCATTTATATTTTACCCTCTCTCTCTAAGGTAACATAATAATATCCTTCTTTCCATAAGCTACCCTTTCCAATCCTCAAACCCATAAATCACAAGTTCATTTTTCTCTTTTTTCAGCAAAAAGTCCGTAAGGGGTTTCCAGTCACTGATAAATGTACTGTAGTTGTTGACTTTCTTTAATCAAACAAGATTTTCACCAAACATTCTCCATTGTGGGTATTTCAGAATCTTCCCATTTTTGTGCATATAATAGTCTTGCAGCAGTAGTCCTATATAAGAATAATCTTCCATGGCTGTTTTCTAATTGACTGTCTATTAATCCCAGCAAGAAATGTTCCAGTTTCAGTTGAATGTTGATCTTTAACATTCTTTATATCATTATATGTATTTGAACCCAAAATTTTCTGGCTTTTTTACAAGTTCACCAGGCATGATAAAATGACCATTATATCCACATTTTCAACATAAATTTGAAGTAACTTTATGCATTCTAGTAAATTTTTCTGGAGTCATATACCAATGGTACATCATTTTATAAAAATTTTCTTTTAAATTATAACATAATATAAATTTCAATCCTTTTAACCAATTTTCCCACTATTCCATCAGTATATTCTGTCCAAAGTTCTTAAGCCTGTTTTATCATATACTTTTCACTCCTTTGTCCACCATTTCAAATTTCAATGAAAGTATATACATTTTAGCAATTACATGTTCATCACTTATACATAATTCAACTTCAGATTCTGTTTCTGCTCAATTCCAAATCTCCTATTATCTACCTTAAATGTTTCTCTTAACTGTGCATACAAACACCATTGGAAACTAAATCCCTCTGCAATCAATTGCTCTCTTGATTTCATCTTATATTCTCCATATTCCTGTTCTAACAACTCTCAATAAGTTAACCATTTTTCTTTACCTACTGTTCCTTTCCTATAAAATGCTTCTTGTGGTGAGACCCATGAAGGCATTTTCAGGCACAGTCTGGGGTTATATCTGTTCCATAATCTCAATATGGCACTTCGAATATAATGATTCTTAAAATCTACATTAACCTTAACTTTAACATACCATAGAAAACCATGCCATCTGAACCCCAGATTGTGCCCTTCTACTTCTAAGATCCTCATATTTCTCAGCAGAACCCACTCTTTCATTCAGACTAAGCAGCAGGCTGCAAAGTACAATTTCAAATCAGGCAGTCCCAATCCTCATTCCTTTACATCTTGAAGTATTTTATATTTAACCCTTGGTTTTTTCCCTTGCCAAACAAACTTAGATATATCTTTCTGCCATTGTTTAAATGGTACATCAGTTGTCAAAACAGGTATTGTTTGAAACAAAAACATCATCCTTGGCTAAACATTCATTTTTATCACAGATTCTCCCCAACAATGACAACTATAATTTCTCCCATCCTAACATGTCCTTGAGTTCATTCCATGTCTTAACATAATTATTCTGGTATAACACACAATTCATATTAGTCAGGGTGATACCCAAGTATTTTACTTTTTTCTCAGTCTTAAAATCAGTTTTTTCCATCAATTCCTTTTGTTTTTCAATGTTCATATTCTTTGTTGACACCTTCAACTTTTGTTTGTTAATTTTAAAGCCAGCTAATACCCAAAGTCCTTTAGTTTTTCCATTAATATTTCTATTCTTTCCAGAGGATCTTCTAAGATTATTAGCAGGTTCCAAAGTTAAAATAAATAGTGGTGTGAAGGGATATTCTTGTCTAGTCCTTTTCTATATCTCACAAGGTTTTGTTAATTCTTCATTCACAATTACAGGTAGTCCTTGACTTACAACCACTTGTTCAGCAACCATTTGAAGTTACAACGGCACTGAATGAATGGTGGTTATGACCGGTCCTTGGAGTTCCACCATCCCAGGACCCCCACGATCACGTGAACATGATCTGGGTGTTTGGCAACTGGCTCACGCTTACAACTGGTTGCAGCATCCCACAATCATGTGATCACTATTTGCAACCTTCCCTGCCGGCTTCCCCAGAAAATCAATGGGGAAGGCAGCAGGGAAGGTCGCAAGTCACTGGGGTAGGTCTCCTCCACCTGTGCACCCTCCCCAGCCCCTCTGCACTCATGCTTCACCGGCCACTTGCGCACCCCCACACCCTCCCCAAACCTCACCGCACCTTCCCCACCACACGTGCATATAACACCCCTTCCCTGACCCACCCTATGCCTCCCTTGCACCCCTGCGCAACCTTGCCTTGCCTCCCTCATGCACCCCCTTGCATTCCCACCTCTCCCCAAGCCTTGCCACACCTCCCTTGCCCCCTCATGCCCTCCCCCACCTAGCAGCTGCCACTTGCCTGCCTGCTTGCGAGCTACCTGGGACTTGCAACTTTCTGCTGGCTTCCCCACTGACTTGGTGTGGAAAGCCAGCAGGAAGTTGCCTTGACTAACGACTGTGGCATTTGGTTAATGACAGCAACCGGAACTTCAGGGATTGCCATCACTAAGCGATGAGGTCATGCTTTACAGCTGCATTGCTTAGTGACAGAAATTCCAGTCCCATTGCTGTTGTAAGTTGAGGACTACCTATATCTGTGTCTTTTGTGAAGTATAAATCAATTTTACCCATTTGATAAAATTCTCACCAAAGTCCATATCCTCCAAAATTTTAAGCAAGAAAGTCCAATTCAAATTGTCAAAGGCCTTTCCTGCATCAAGAAAAATCAGTGCTGCTTGTTTTTCATTATACTGTTCCAAATATTCGAAAATATCCAGTATATTTCTAATATTGTCCCTCAGCTGTCTTTTAGGTAAAAACCCACACTGATCTTCATGAATAAAGTCCTATAAAACCATCTTCATTCTCTCAGCGAAAATCATCATTAATAACTGATATTTATTATTCAGTAATGATATTGGGCAGTAATTTTTTGGTGAGGTCAAATCTTGACCTTCTTTAGGTATTAATGCTATATTGGCCTCTATCCAACTGTCCAGTATCTTTCCAGTCTGTAAAATAGAGTTCATCATATGTTGCAACAGTTGTAGTAGTTCATCTTCAAAATATTTATAATAAGAGGCTGGTAAATTATCTTGTCCAGACACTTTCCCTATTTTAACCTTGTTTATAGCTTCACAAACTTCCCTTATTGTTATAGGCCCATTCAATAATTGTTTTTCTTTAATCTTCGATAAATGTTGTTTCTTTAAATAGGCATCAACCTTTGTCAGTGAAATTTCTTCTCCTTTACATAATTTAGAGTAATATCAATGAAATATTTTTTGCATCATTAAATTATCAGTTCTTATAGTATTTCCATCTAGTAGTTTTAATATTTTTTCTCTTTTTCTTTCCTCAATTTATATGCCAACCATTTCCCTGGTTTATTTGCAAATTCAAAATGTTTTTATTTTGCATAATTCATTTCAAAAAAGTCATTTTATTTATTTTTAATCCAAAAGTAAAAGTAAATCGCAAGATAAAAGTAAAAGTAAAGCTCAAGATAAAAAGCAGATTTCTCTATTTTTCCCTCATTCACTTTCTTTATACACTTAAGACTTTAGTCCAGCTTATCTTTCCATAGTTTTAATGACACAGCCCATCTTCCTGTTACACTTATCTCCTTGTTTGGTAAATTCCACCAATTATCTTTTCCCTTTGATGTCAGACAACTAACATTCCCAGGAATCTGGTCTGTTTAATTCCACATAATACTGAAAACCCTTTCACCAAAATCTTGATCTTCAGATTAATACTGTCCCCTTTATCCACTTATAATCTTCTTAGTCAAAATCTTGATTAAGCTCTTTGTTGTTGTTTTAAAGTGTTTTAAAAGAATTATTTTCCTCTTTATTTTACTTTCTGTAATTAGGAAGGAATGCTAACTCACTGAGTTTTCTTTGTCCTGCTGTTTTCAAAGACCTCTTTTCAACTGTAAATTGATTATATCCCAAAGTGATCAAGAAAGTGAGGATTGGTCATACTTAGTGTCCTTGAAAAGGCTACATGGCTAGTGTGAGTGAGCTGTTTCTCCTGTGACCCCCAGGCGCTCTACTCATGAGAAGACTGCAAGACTTCAATCGCGCAGTCTCCTCCTGAAGAGCAGTTGTTCGGGGTGCAGGTGGGCAATCTCTTGTTCTCTCCTTTATCCGGAAAGACTTGCCAGGCAGAAGTCACCATTGGCCGGTGTTCACTTCACTGCACTGTCTCCACTACTTGTCAAGTACACCAGGGAACCTCAACAGAAGCCTTGAATATACTCCTTTTTGTACTTACTGCTTTTGTATTTAATCCATATTTAGTCATTGTCCATTCATTCTTGATCTGATCTTATTTTACTCCACAACATTTTTAAGTACCCTATTCTCATTGCATTCAACTTAACGTTACATAACCTGAAAATCATTTCATCACTTTTATTTTTCATTCTATTCATTCTGCTGGAAGCTCCTTGTTTAGCCTTCCATATATATACACACACACACACATACACACACACACACACATACACACATACATATATACATACAGTGGGGCAAAAAAGTATTTAGTCAGCCACCAATTGTGCAAGTTCTCCCACTTAAAAAGATGAGAGAGGCCTGTAATTTTCATCATAGGTATACCTCAACTATGAGAGACAAAATGGGGGGGGGGGAATCCAGAAAATCACATTGTCTGATTTTTAAAGAATTTATTTGCAAATCATGGTGGAAAATAAGTATTTGGTCAACTACAAACAAGCAAGATGTCTGGCTCTCACAGACCTGTAACTACTTCTTTAAGAGGCTCCTCTGTCCTCCACTTGTTACCTGTAGTAATGGCACCTGTTTGACCTTGTTATCAGTATTAAAGACCCCTGTCCACAACCTCAAACAGTCACACTCCAAACTCCATTATGGTCAAGACCAAAGAGCTGTCGAAGGATACCAGAAACAAAATTATAGACCTGCACCAGGCTGGGAAGACTGAATCTGCAATAGGCAAGCAGCTTGGTGTGAAGAATCAACTGTGGGAGCAATAATTAGACAATGGAAGACATACAAGACCACTGATAATCTCCCTCGATCTGGGGCTCCACGCAAGATCTCACCCGTGGGGTCAAAATAATCACAAGAACGGTGAGCAAAAATCCCAGAACCACATGGGGGGACCTAGTGAATGACCTGCAGAGAGCTGGGACCAAAGTAACAAAGGCTACCATCAGTAACACACGACGCCGCCAGGGACTCAAATCCTGCAGTGCCAGGTGTGTCCCCCTGCTTAAGCCAGTACATGTCTGGGCCCGTCTGAAGTTTACTAGAGAGCATTTGGATGATCCAGAAGAGGATTGGGAGAATGTCATATGGTCAGATGAAACCAAAGTAAAACGTTTTGTTCTAAACTCAACTCGTCGTGTTTGGAGGAGAGAGAATGCTGAGTTGCATCCAAAGAACACCATACCTACTGTGAAGCATGGGGGTGGAAACATCATGCTTTGGAGCTGTTTTTCTGCAAAGGGACCAGGACGACTGATCTGTGTAAGGGAAAGAATGAATGGGGCCATGTATCGTGAGATTTTGAGTGAACACCTCCTTCCATCAGCAAGTGCATTGAAGATGAAACGTGGCTGGGTCTTTCAGCATGACAATGATCCCAAACACACCGCCTGGGCAACAAAGGAGTGGCTTCGTAAGAAACATTTTAAGGTCCTGGAGTGGCCTAGCCAGTCTCCAGATCTCAACCCCATGGAAAACCTTTGGAGGGAGTTGAAAGTCCGTGTTGCCCAGAGACAGCCCCAAAACATCACTGCTCTAGAGGAGATCTGCATGGAGGAATGGGCCAAAATACCAGCAACAGTGTGTGAAAACCTTGTGAAGACTTACAGAAAACGTTTGACCTCTGTCATTGCCAACAAAGGATATATAACAAAGTATTGAGATGAACTTTTGATATTGACCAAATACTTATTTTCCACCATGATTTGCAAATAAATTCTTTAAAAATCAGACAATGTGATTTTCTGGATTTTTCCCCCCATTTTGTCTCTCATAGTTGAGGTATACCTATGATGAAAATTACAGGCCTCTCTCATCTTTTTAAGTGGGAGAACTTGCACAATTGGTGGCTGACTAAATACTTTTTTGCCCCACTGTACATACACACATACATACACACACAGATATATATGTGTGTGTGTGTGTTAATTTCCATCAAAATCAATCTGCATTTTCTTTGCTGCTTTTAATCTTAACCTTTCTTTGTTCTCCTCGACTACATTCTCTTCAACTCTTTTCCATAGTATATATATCTTTCTTTAAGCTTCAGGATTTTTTTGCAGCATCCATTTTCTTACATACACTTTTTCCTCATCCCATTCTCACTTCATCAATTCACCAAATCTCCTTTTTCATACTCCATAAATTCATACATTTCTGTGGTATTGTTTAATACAATTCTTTTTGCTCTGTTCCAAACAGTTTCCACATCCTTATAATTGCTTTCCTTTCATTCTCTTGAAAGATTGTCTTCTAGTAGACAGAGACTTTTATTTTCTCTTACAGCCATTCTACTTCTACTGTAGTTTCTTTTACTTCTTTCCTTTCCTTCCATATCCATATTTTCTTCAGGCTGTCTTGGCACTTTCAGAAAATGGTATGTCTCTTAATTCAGAATCACTGGTCATCCTGTACCCTTCACTGATTTTCTCAATCTTTCTTCAAACATAATTAAATCAGGTGGAGTCCTTGGTGCTCTCTGAGCTTGGTTGTTTGCTTGCAGATGTTTCATTATCCCCCCCCCCCAGCATCTTACAGATTTTTATAGGGCCAAAATTAGAGGAGTTTTTTTTACGGTATTTTAATAAGTTTTTAAATTATTTATAGTTTTTAGCCATCTTGGAGAGAATTGTATTTCTTCGTTTTTATTGTGAGCCACCCAGAGTCACCCGTGGGGGAGATGGGCGGCATACAAGCCGAATAAATAAAATAAATAAATAAACTAGGTAACATCATCAGTCTGAACATCATTGCACTGATGATGTTACCCATGTTGGGTAATGAAATATCTGCAAGCAAACAACCAAGCTCAGAGAGCACCAAGGACTCCACAGTTGAACCCTAAGCTATATATATTCTCTTCTGTTGGATAATTAAATCAATCATGCTTGTATATTAATTCCTTTACCATGCATATTCACCATGTAATCAAAGCAAAATACTCCCCAGTCACCATTCTTATTTATTATTGGATCGCTACATGGCCCAGTCACTTTTTCTGCACTTCATTGAAGTGTTAACATTCAATAATCACCAGGCACTGCACTTCTGCTTTTATGTGTCTCCACAACAACCTTGATGACACCATCAAGGACTTTCTGACATAAATTTTAGCCTTTTCATTCACAGTTAAACCTGCACCTTCTCTTCCTTGCATGCATCAGCTTCATTTCACAAGATCTGTTACATCTTTCTCTTAGCTTCACAAGCACACATTATTTCTATTTTATTTTGCATTATTTCATTCATTAATTCATTACCTTTCCCATGTACTTTTATGTTCCATATAGCAATATTCCACATGCCATAGTCCATCGCTAGATTATAGGCTCATCTTGGCTTTGGGCAATGGAGGCTTTCATGTAATACTCTTTAGTAAGTTACTATGCCCCAAATGCAACTAAAGTTTAGTTTTAGCCCAAGCATATTCTCACAATTGTACACAAGGTAGGACTGTTCATCTAGAGACAATTTTGGAAAATGATTGAAGCCATGTAGAAGCTTCTGTAATCAATTTTAATATAAATAAATCCCATCAAACAGGAAGTACAGGCAATGTGCTGGCAGTGTCATGCATCTTAACCCATATTAAGATAAGGATACAAATAGGTCTGATGGCATTTTCCATCGTTTTCTTCTATCTTCTATTACTTTGGAACACTTGGTTTTTCTTCACTGATTTTCCTCCCATTTTTTATCACTGCAAGATCAAATCACTAGATCTGGCTAGATGCAGTTTTCAAAGCCTAGAATTTTTCCATGATTCTAATTAAGAACATTCTCCATGCTGTCACATCCAGTTGTTACTTTTTCCTATGAGCTTCCAAAATTCTGTCATGAGTGAAGCAAAGTATTTCATTTTTTTGTTCTTCATATTAACACCAGACATTGCTCTAATGATGATTTCACATTATCATTGAGTGTGTCTGTAATATGAATGGCTATGCAATGCCTGGGTAGCTATTGACGTTCTCTGTAACATTTTCAGCCAGCTCTTAACCATTAGCCTAGCCTGGCTGTTTCAATATGATGATATATTCTGATCCATTTTGATCCCTTGGGGATAAGATGGTAAAGATATCTAAGCAATTAAAATTAAAGAGATACCTGTAAATTATTCAATATTCCTCAAATATATTAACAGTGAAATCAGAAGTAAGCAAAATCTATATGAATTTACCCTTCCCTGAGAAGCTGAAAATGTATCAGCATCAGCAATCCTGCTAATTGAGTATTTTCTTCCTAAACAGGAAATGACCAAAATCTGCAAGAGCCATCTTACAGCACAATGGATAAAGCATCTTTCACTTTGGAAAAGGCTGAGATGAAACAAGTAAGGAGTAACTTGTACACGACATTTTCATCCCATGATAAATCAAATAACTTCACGTTAACCTGACAAGAAGTTGGTTTTTAACTGTTGGTTCACCAAATGAATAGTTGTAACATCTGCTTAAAAACAATCAAAACAAAGATATTCACATTAATAAAGAGATCATATAAAATGAGTTAAGGGAATATCTTTAGAATGCAGAGTAGGATTGTGTCAAAAGAATGTGGAAAGACAACATTCAAGAATACCAAGAACCTATAAAAAATATAAACTTTAAAGAGAGTTGTAAAGCATTGGGTGACATCATGAATGCCATTTTTTTTAATACCAAGAAAGAATACCATAATATTGTATTGTAGTACCATTTACGATGGTCAATGGTTAAACATATTCAGATGATATTAAGTAAATATGTTCTTAATAAGAGTAATTGTATTGTGGCCATTCTTATGGAACCTAATTTTATGTGAAGATATATTTCACAATTATTTACAAGACCAAGTTGCATGAGATGCTTGCCACAAAGCATGTTATTTTCAGAAGACATTCTTGCAGATGATGCTTCTATTAGTATCCTAGCCCTATTGGCTTAATCACTGATCTTGTCCAGCATTCTCTTCCCAAAATGACCAATCATTTTGTTGTGAAGAAGTCCTCAAGCAGGTAAAGGATGTAGTAACATCTCTCATTCTTGTTTCCTCAGAAAGTGGAGTTCAGTGACATACTCTTATCCATCATTACTAGTAGTCTCATAGCAATTGATAAATTGATAATTTCTTCTTTATGTCTGGCAGGATACTCCTGGGCTTAATGAATGCTCAAGTGACAGCTTATTACTTCAAAGAATTTCTACAATTCAAGAAGTACCTACATACTCCTGTCCACTGTCTAATAATGTAGCAGCAGAAAAACCCAGCAGCCTAGATAGTTGCTCCTTAGGAATCTTTCCAAAAGAACACCACCCAGATGTGGATTCTGACTACTGCGGGCCTTCCATTGAACCTTATAATTTGGAATTCAAAGATACAAAGAAGAGCCAACCATGTAACTTTGTGGGATCACAGATTACTCGGCCTATTTTTGTTAATTCAAAAGCAGGTTGTAATAATGTAGAATCAAAGGATAAAAATGTTACCATTCTAGAGCCTCCTATTCCTATCGCCGGAAGAAAAGAACAAGTCATAAATGGAGATTTGTATCCTCCTTCAAAAGAGCAATTTGTTCCCACATGCCAAAATCCATGTTCTGTTTCGCTCACATCAAGACTACTTACTGAGACATCTGTTTCAAATAAATCCTTACCTGGAACTCCATCTAAACAAAAACAAAGCCTGGAAGCAATGAATAAGCCAACTCATTTGGAATATGAGGATGTAAGCAGCAGTGATGATGAAGATAGGCTGGTTATAGAAATCTAAGGAATAGGCTACCTATTATTTAAAGCAGGAGCTCAATATGAAGGGGCAGCCATCATCAGTCTGCCTTTCTCTTGTATCTTCAGTGTCAAAAGCCGTTCCCATGCATATATTTGCCAAGGATCTGGGCTTCTTTGTATGTGCTTTTCTTTTATATGAGCAATTAGTTGCACATTTAAATGCCCACAATAAGCTTAGTACATCATAATTTCTCTCTTCATCAAATTCTCTGTATATTCAACCCCATTTTATCACTTTCTATTCATATTACAGAAAGTAAATCAGACAAGAATCACTTGCCTCATTTGAGAAGTGGAAAGTTGGCCCTGAAATAGGAAAACAACTTCTTTTCTCAGCTGCTCTGTGCTGCTTATTTACTATAACTTTTCCCTTCTACAATTTTGCATGAAATCAATGTCCTTGAGGCACTCTACAGTATTTTTGTATTGCACAAATATTCCATTTTCTCTTTTGGCAAAGAACCCAAGCACGCATTGCTTTGTTTTGTGCCTTCTCTGTAGAGATCTGTATGTATTTCCTTGTTTCTTTGATGCAAGGTTACCTTTTCCAATATAGAAGATATTCTTTGACTCATTTCTCAGGTCAGTTGGGGAAAATATTTATTATTCCAAATGAAAATGTGCATGAGTTTTGTCACAAAGAACTGAAAGCATAAATAATCAAGGTACTCCTTTTCTTTCCTCCCCTTCTATACACGTTAAATCTGTGCACTTAAGGTGGCAGTTAAACTTTTGTTGAGGAACTTTGTTCAGTTGGCTATCATACACTGTCCAATTGGTTATCATGCACTTCGCTGAACACATCTCCATTGCATTAGAACACTGTTGTGAAGCAATGGTCATTTGAAGCTTAACTGCACTGTTGTATTATACTTGTTTTATATTTAACCTTTCATATTTTTTTAAATTTTGTGTTAAAAGCTATTAAAACTTTCATGTAAAATTCATAGGTGCCTTTCTTTGAGCAGGAGACAGATTGATCATGATAATCTGTAGGTTGTTCCTAATCATGGTCCCAGTCACGCAGTAAAGAGAGAAAAAAACACATTTCTGCAAAACTAAAAGCAGAGAAGGATGAGTCTTCTGCTGAATGTATTAATACTGAAATGACTGAACATCTAATCATCTGAATTAATTATTGAAATGCCACCACATATGTTTATTCCTTGAAACTGGAGATCACATTATGACTGATTATATCTATTCCTAACTTTCTAAAAGCCTTTCCACAATGTAATTTTTTTTAAAAATGCAACACGGGATAAAAGTCCATGGTACAAAATGGTTGCAAACTCCACTGCAAGCTTGGAAAAGCAGGTAGAAAGCTTCTGAAGGCTTTCCAGTTAATATTTTAGCCATTTTTATGTAATCCTTGAAATTAGCTTTTATCTTCATGCAGTCCTTAAAACTTTGCAGGGAGCTATAGTGGCAGAGCACAATAATGGCTTAACAACTGCTCACAATCCTGAAATACAGATGGAAAGGGGTGAAATATATGACCCCCTTCCAGTGACTGGCTTTCTTTAATATTCAGTAACTATGTCCTTATGACTCAGTGTGAAATTCACTCCCTATATTTGCAATATTTATTTGCCACATCCATAGATGGAGGAACTAGATGGGGTGGGGAGAGAGGAGAAACCACTGCCTACGTGAAATAGTCATGGCCCCTCAGCATAAAAACTCCTGATCATCTCCTCTTCCCCATTTCTAAAATTTCACAGGCATAGCTGTTTTCTAATGAACTCAAATTTTAGTCTGAATTTGCATTGTAAGGCTCAACCCCAGCCCTTGGTAGCAATATGCAAATATTTGCCCAAATAGGCTGCTGATCCACTCTTGTTGCCTAGCAATGGGGAGGCTAGCAGAGTTGTGTAAAAAAGAGGGGACTGAGTTGCAGTTTAGTTGCCATGGTAGTAGGGATTAGCAGATCCTGGGCGTTTCCCTGGAGATGGCATACAGATGGGTAGCCCGCAAAGCCTCCATGTGGCTGTTTGGAGTCAAGTAAATGTTGACAGAGGAATCTAGAAGAAACAAGAACACATTTTGTGATGCATCAGCTTTGCCCTCCTTGCTGCATAAAGTTACTCTTGAGTCCTTTTGGATTTGTTTTAGCCAGAACATACAACAATCCAAAATATTTCAGGTTTTATTGCTGCTGAATCACTGCTGATCTGAAATTATTCATCAGAATATCCAGAGCACAATAGTTCTGAGTTTGAAAGAGAAGTATTTTTTTTGGTTCATGCACATCCTTACTTGCTAGTTTATTAAAATGAGAACACAAATATCTTTTAAAAATGTTTATATAAAGTGGAAGACATAGACAATTCCTTATGCCACTAACATAAAGAATTTTGATTTTACAATCACAGGCTGGGCAGTTTTCCTTTACCCAAGACTTTATAGTATCTTGAAAAGATAATTTAGCACAGGTTCAACACAGAGTTAATATATATTAAGTTCCCTATTATACCCTAGCCTAAAATAATTCTAATAATATTTACAAATTATTATTTCCAAAGGGCTGTAAGTAATCATGCTGTATGAATCAAGGTTTCTGTAGAACTAAACAAGTACTACAACTCTGATTTAAAATGTATAAAATATATCAAATCTACAAAAACAAAAACAAACAAAAAAACCCATAGCACATTCGTGCATGTGTGAATTTATTGCATATATTATGTATTCATGATCAAATTTCATAGCAAACATTTACTAATACGTTAAAAGACTGTACCATATAATTTCTCAGTATAATCCTATTGATATATCAGAGTAAGGAAGTTGTTATGGCCAAGCTGAATCAAATCCAGGTTAACATGTTGGGGGGCTACATGCCAGATAGAAATGTAGTCAGATCCCCAAATGGGCTAAGATACACTCTTCTTGGCACAGTCCTCAGTATGCTTCCATTCCATGTATGTTGCACCCATGTACAGAGCCTAGTATCCTCCCATCACTTTACACTAATGGAAGCTGGTTGAAAGCTTCACCATTGCACAGTACAAAGAGAGATGATATTTGCATTAATCTGTAGCACTGTCAGCCCTTTCCAACAGTCGCTTCAAAAATACCCTTGAACAATAGGCAAAAAGTTATTCCCAAATATGCTTTTTCCCCCTTCTGATTCCTTCCACAACACAGGCTGGAAAGAGGATCTCCATAGTTTAGGCCTGCAGGCTAGTCTGATGCCATTAATTAAAATGTTTGTATATAATCCAGTATCTCCAAATGGATAATGCACTTGACCCAATTTTTCAGTATACTTGGGGCAAATATTTTAGTCTTTATTTCCCACTGAACCATTTCTCACATTTTCTCAGTTAAGATACCAAATCTTACTTAACATAAGCTCCTTGCTAGAGGAAAATAAGATTCTGGAGCACTCCAAATACTTTAATACACTACTCTGGCAAATGTTATCTGATTAAAATGCTACTTGTGAAATTCTGCATTTCTCCATCCTTACAGACAGGGTGATATCTTAACTCTATTAAATTGCTTAAAAAAATTAAAAATGTCCCAGAATTACAGTAGCCTCTTTTGGAAAAGGACAACTTAAAAGAGTCACTTATATGGTATTCAGATATCATAATGTATATCAGTGTGGTCCACTGATACTTTGTTCCAGAAAAATAGCCTTATTAGTGAATTATATAACCAATTCCACTTGACTGTGGTACAAGACTTGCAATCACAGTCAATTGTATCTGAACTTTCTCTCCGAGAAACAAAGCACATCAAAACAATGAAATGTGTTATGATACTGCGCTAGTCTCGTTGAACGCATTTTACATCTCCCCTCCCTTGGGAAGAAGACAACATAGACATAACCGAAGTAGTATTGAGGCCACATTTAGAACTAAGGTACGCTTACTCAGGCTTGCTCTAAACCTTAAAATATTTGGAATGAATTACAGCACAAGGATAAAAACGCAAAAACATCACACATTTAAAAAGAATGTAGGGGGGAAGAAGCAAATGACACTTACTGACCAGGTGCCATCTGGCTTGCTTTATTTCGGTCTTGTCTGCTCACTAACAAGCATTCAGAGCTTATCTAGGCAGTCTGTGGAGCAGAATACTGGTTATTCTTCAAATGGTAATATCTCATAGCAACCTGTCCAAAATAACCAGAAAAGAAGCACATATTTCTTATATTAACCACTCCCTGAATAGTTAGCAGAAGTTAAAGCCATAGCATTAAAAAAAAAAAAGCCTTTTAAGAAGTAGAATACAGAAACAATGCATTAAAAATGTGTTCATTTTTTCCTAAAATGAAAAATGTCATCTTGGAATATATATGATCACAACTTAAGTTCCATTTCCTGGCTGAAACTGATTATTTGGATGTGATCCAATTGGATTTCTGGGTGAGTTTCAGAACTGACATGTTCACCCTTAGTGGATGATCTGAGCCAGGAAGGTATGAGAATAGTATTATCCTGAAATGCTTGATGACTTTCAGCACCAAGAACCATGGTATTGTTATAGTATTAGTGATAGGGGGTGGGCACACATCGTAACATTAATACATCATCTTTACTGCATTACATTTATTTATGAGATGAGTTTGGTTAAGGGCAGTGGATTAGAAACCAGGAGACTGAGTTCTAGTCCTATCTCAGGCACAAAACCATCACCAAGAGTGACTTTGGGCTGGTCACTCTTTTAGCTCTGGGAAGAAGGCAATAGCAAACCACTTCCAAAAATGTTGCCAAGAAAACTGCAGGAACTTGTCCCATGTAGACATCAGGACTGACTTAAAGGCCATTTTTTATTTATGTACATTATCTTTAGTGCTTCCATTCCTGACCTCAGAAGGTGCTGCTAGAAGGCTGCCATTTTCTGGCATGTCTGCTGGCTTGCAGGGTTATACTGAGAGCCTATTTCATTTCCATGGTTTGTAACAGCTACATAAAACCAAAGGCCCCTCCCTATAAGGCTTCTAGATGAAGCACCATCACTTTGCACCTGCAGCTCTACCTCTTATTTCTACTGTCTAATTTTAGAGAAGCAGTGGAAGTAATATATCAATGTCAGGAGTAAATACAAGAATGGATGAGGTCAAGAAGTTTAACATTAAATCAGGTAAGATAAATGTAGCAATGGTCTGGGTAGTGGGTTACATTCCCCAAGGACAAAGAGGTCAGTATGTGCTTTCTTCTGGGGAGGTGGTGGAGGGAAAGTCTTAAGGAAATACCTTTTTCTCTGGAGGACAGGTGACCTTATCAGCTTGTGTGATTCACATGCCACCATCCTCCTGGAATCAGATTTTGCTTTGGTTACCTATAGTGCTTTTGAATATTTAGCTTCAATTGGTCAAAAATACAGCAAACAAATTTTCACTTAACTTCTGTGGGCCAGAATATAACTCTTAGTCATTTTAGTTTCATTGTCCACACATTCCAAATATTGGACTTTATGCCCAATTCTTAGGAGAACAAAGAGAACAGAAATCAGTTATTATTCTCCAAGCATAACAGCACAACATAGCAAGTATCTGCTTGTGAGTCTAGTCTCAATCATTTTAACTACAGATCCCATTCTCACTGAGAAACTGCCAATTAAATCACTATGGATTATGTACAAAAATATAGCACAGAGTTGAGTAATCTGAAATGTTACGAGAGAATTGCTTTAACAACACTTAGCTTAACCATGTTTTATAATGTTATATAATATACCTGAAGCCCTTACAACTATCCTGTGGAACATGCGGCCTTTTTTCACGCACATGTGATGGAATGGGCTCCAGTGTGCTACAGACAACATTCTTGCTACCTGCCACATTCCTACCTCATCTGACTTAATTTTTTAAAAATAAAGGGGAAGCTGGCATGCTGCAGAACACTAGCTTCCAACATAATCTATTTCCAAGAATACCTCGTTAAAAATAAAAACAGGGGAGATGGATTGCTACAGCTTGAGCTTTATTTCAACATGCCCCATCTGAACAGGAAAAAGAAAGGGTAAGCAGGTCATAAGGATAATTGTTCTGACTGTGCATTATACAGCTGTGTCAGTCTGTAGTTGATTGAACTACAGTTTACTTGATTAAACCATCTGCCCACCTTTGCACAATAGATTAACCATAAACTAGCCACACGACTAATTAAGCCACAAACTTGCTAACTACTCACTAAACTAGCTCATTATGCAAACCTAATCTGTATACACATTGGGTTTTTAATCCAATGTGTGTGGCCTTTGAAAATTAGGTATTTAGTTGTATTTGCCCCCCCCCCCCAAATAATTGATCTAATTTTGAGCTCAATTGCATTTATTTCTGGGACAGATTTCTTTTTGCCTTCCCACTCTGCTTCTGGGAAAAAACTGATTTGTGGCTGGCCACGCCCACCATAAAGAATGCCTGTTCTGCCAATGGGTAAACCTCCCGCACAGCCTCTAGCTCTGCTGACCGCCAGGGGGACTTTGATACCACATGGGAAAAACCAAGTCACCTCTGGCTGCTCAAGAAGCTACATGATTGCTTTCCTTGGACAAAAGGAAAGCGTGTTCTTAAGCAAAATGAATTTTTAACCGTCCAGGAAGTCACTTTGTGGGTGGTTAATAACCCCCACCCCCCAATTTATAGAGTGACTGAAAGTGTTTCCTTACTATTTGTCAACATTAATGCCTCCAGCATTATCATTATCCAGGATATTTTCTCTGTTTTCCTAAGGGAAATGTAAAATATTACTATCAAAACACAATTCACTGTAAAGTATACACGATTTAAGTAACAGCCCAGTTTAAACTGGGTAGTGAATCTGTTCCTTCCCTTTTTTCCCTGCAGATTTTCACGCCCACATCCTTTATTTCTTATTGCATTTAGGAAGATCAGCTATTTTTCTCAACTTAAAGTTACTCAAAGGTAACTTGAACTTACCTTTAAAATGAGAAGATCACCTTACATTTTCTGAGAGTATAGCAAAAGGGGTAAGTGTATGTTTTTGGGTAGTCTTGCTTTATGGGGGGATGAACCATCTTAAAATTAGGTTCATATTCCTTTTGGTAAAAGCAGTATTATTACTTCTACTCTGACACTGGGAAATCATTGTACATAAACTAGTTCCAAGCTTACCTCTGTGTTGCCCAAGCACATCCTATATGTGGGACACTGGTGGTGAAAATACCTCTGGCAAATTTATTTTTTGTAAACATAACTAGAATTACAAGGAATTCTCCACTGATTAAGGGTGACATCTAAGCCCCACAACACAACCATTTTGAAGGGGTTAGGACTGTTCTACAGTGTTACCAACACAAAGATAGAATATTGCTAACCCTTTCAAGGTCACAATCCAGTTAAAATTTAGGTAAACCGAACCCCTTCACAGCACAAGCCCAGGATATTCAGGGGGCTGTCTGTCTCCTATTATCTCTGCCTACCCAGTATGATCAGTGACAATTCTCTTGCTCCGGGTCCCATTTATTAAGCAGTCCCATTTTACAAGGTCCAGAAAACATCCCTTCTTTGTTGCTGTGCCTGCCCTATGGAACAGCATCTACTGCACCCCAGCTGCACCCCAAGACTGATGACCTCAATCCTGTCGGCGTTCAGAAAGGCCTGGCTCCCCTCTTGAACCCTGGGCCAGGATGTTATGTGAGCCATCATAATAGAATGCCTTCAGTGTATTATGTCAGTTATTGTTCCCGGTGATACATTTATTTGTGGCTTTTTTCCTAGGATGCAATTCACAGGACTATTTTATACATGTCTACTCTGAATCAAATCCCATCACTACTTCCTTGCACATACTTGGGAGTTGTACTTTTATTGCAACATATAGTGAATGTACAGCTCATATGGTTTTAATTATTTTGTCATGTCCTGTGCCTCCCCACAGAGGGACAGCTAAGGATGGCATTCTGCTTTGAATGTTTCAAAACTCCAAAATAAATGTTTTAGCAGAGTGATTAGTTCCACTACTGATTTCTTATTTCCCATATACTGAGCATGTGTTAGTCCTTCAGAGCAACTGTGTGTGTTTTATTCAGAGTAAAACTACTGAGGACTGTTACTTTAAAAGCTTGTTTCCAGGCAGACCTACATATTAATTCATGAGCCAAAAGCAGGCCAAAGGCAGCAGTACCGAAGCACATATAGATAAGGGCGGTAATTCTTCCCACCTTGGTTATTCTTTCATTGGGTATACAGTGCAGCTGAAGCTGTTTCAGAGACCATATAGTGGATGCAATTTTGAATGTGAACATTGCCTGCTTATAGCCCACTTTATACCTTTCTCTGCATAATAATGAGCTTGAATATCATATTATTTTTTGTGATGTTACAAGCTCTAAAATGGTGTTTGTACAAGCAACATTAATATCTCCCTTTGGGTGAGGAAAATAGCAGATCTTACACAAGACTTGAACTAAGTAACCTGTCCAAGCTTGCCTTCACATGCTTAATGGTTTCAGTGATGGAAAGGTAACATGCTAGCAGATAGAAGAGCAATACAAATCTACTCTGAATGCTTTAGACTATGAACTACTCTCAGTAATAAAACTATATAATCTAATCTTAATATGCAGGTGATTCTGAAAACTGAATCTGGTTATAGCCCCAGCTCCCAAGTAAAAAAAAACACAACTCTTTCCACTGACATTTCACTTTCCACTGATCAGAAAAAGGCACATCTGCTCATCACTTCACTTGGCCCTCACTATAAAGGCACTTACAAATGTTTTTGGACAATGCTGTTTCATCCAAACCCTTTTCCTTTGAATGAGTGGACAGAGTTGGGAGACAAATAAATAGCATTCTTTCCTTTTTCCTTCTACTCCTTTGCTGAACGAAAAAGAAGACAGGAAGGGCTCTTCAGTTGGTTCACAAAATTATTATTGTAAACTACCTTGTATGTTTGTATAACAAAGTTGATGGTTAATAAGTTGATGGTTAATAAGTAATACAAAACACATCCAAATATGATGTGCAGCTTAGCAAACCCAGAGAGCCTGCCTTTTCAACCACTGATAGGAGCGTAGTGTGAATTCAGTAAACCAGGATGTTGGGCAGCTGCTGCTGAGAATCCTGTTGGATTGCAGGAGGATATAAATGCAATTACTGTATCAAACAAGAAAGAGAGCCCACTACTTTTTCTACGGTGTTGGGCTGGCACTGGGGAGACCCTGAAAACTCCCAGCATTGGGCCACTCACGCTCTTTAAGCCCAACCCGCCTCACAGAGTAGTTGTTGTGGAGAAAATAGGAGCCAGGAGCATTACCTATGCCGCCTCGAGTTGCACAAAGTAAAGGTGGGATAATAAATAAATGCAAAATAATAAATATGTGCACCGTCTTGAGCTCCTGGAAGAGAAGAGGGGTATCGAGGTAAGAAATGAAGGAAGTGTGGTGTGAGGGTGGGACTGGGAGAGGGGAGACCCGGGTTCTCGTCCGCTGGGATACCGGGACCCCCCAACCCCTCGGTCGCAGAAGCTCCCTCCACTCGCCTTCTGGCCCGCCTGCGGCGTCACGGAAGCCCCCGGTCGCTGCCCTCCCACAGTGAGACGAGCCACCCTTCAGAAGCCCGGCGCAATCCCCTTCCGATAGCCCTTCTAGCCCTGCTTCACCTCACTTCTTGTCGGCTCCAAACAGAAAACGAAGCGGCACCTCACGCGAGGTTTCCAGCGAGGGGCTTCTCCCGCGAGATCTCGCCCAGCTCAGCCTTGAGCACGTGCAGCTGAGGGAGCGAGCTCGAGCGCCGGATGTCCGTTAGGGGCGCGGCGTCCTTCCTGCCGGCGTTAAGCACGTGACCCTCGTGCGTTTAAAAAAAAAAAAACCCACCTCAGAGGAAAGGTTTTGTAACTGCTTCTCAACCTCAGCAACTTTAAGATAGGAAATTCTAGGAATTGAAGTCCCATCATCCTCAGCCAGTAGAACTGGCGTGTTCCAGGCTGGGCAAGGCAGTGGTAGAGGAGTGCAGGGCTGGCCAATCAATTTAAATCTGGTTCTCTGCAGGAGTCATCCTCGTGTTTACACACAATGCGGGACAGGGCTTGGGAAGGAAGGGGTCCATCTTAGTCACCCCTCCTCTGTCAGAAATAACCTCTAGAGCAGTGCTTCTCAACCTCAGCAATTTTAAGTCTTCAACTCCCAGAACTCCCTGTGTTCACTGGGGAATTCTGGAAGTTGAAGTCCATTTATCTTAAACTTGCTGAGATTAAGAAACACTGCTCTAGGGAGTAGGGCTTGCCTAGCTGCCCTGCAGAAATCCAGAAGACCAGTAGATGGCAACAAAAGATTCAGAAAACCCAATGTTTTTTTGTTGCCATTTCTCAGGTCAGCTCTGCTAGTCTTACCAGTGAGTGAAATGGGAAAAGAACAGAGTTGCAATCAGCCGCTCAGTGATGGTGGTGACCAAGAGGGCAGGGGATTCAAGACCAAGAGAAGGAAATATTTTTTAAGCATTTAATTAAACTAGAATTTAGATTAAACTGCCATAGGGACTGCAGCCAGATTTGAAAGAGGAGGCTGGACAGGTTTATGGAGGATCAGCCTATTAATGGCTATTCATTCTGATGGCTCTTTGCTGCCTCCCAAATTGTAGGCTTAGCATTGGCCTTAAATACATAGAGGTGCAACAATGGACGTGCAGGCTGGTGAGCTTCCCTGATGCTATTTGGCCACTCGGCCCCAGAATACTGGGTTAGACATATTTGCCCATCTCACATAAGTGACTCTGGGCATCACACACAATTAAAATTATAAAAACCTGATCCCGCCAGGCTCTTCTTTTGTGTGGGTAGAACCAAAATAGCAAATCTTGTTCTTCTGTGGGAGTAGAACCAAAATAGCAAATTCAGTGATATGCAGAAAAAGGCCATATTGCTAGGTTGATGATGCAGAGTTCCCCTACTCTCATCTCTGTAGCTGTTTAACAGAGGCTAGTCAAAGATGACTATTTACCTGAAAAAGATGACTAGGTCTTTATTCTAAATAATTTATTTTTCAAATGGGAAGGTCATCTTAGATTACCTGAGAAACTTGTAATGAAAGCAGGTGATTTTTTTGTTTTTGTTTTGGTCTAATCTTCAGTACAAAGTGGTTTACATAGGCCTTATTCCTACAATAATTTTATTCCCACAACCTTGTGAGGTAAATTAAACTGAAAAACAGCAATTGGTCTGATTGTAATTTAAAAATTATTAGAGATTTTACTATTACTGCATTTTTGACACGTAAACTGCTGCATGATATTGTTTTAAAAATCATTCTTCTTGCATTAAAGTACTACTTATTAGTATAAATTAACATTGTACATAACAAATGTCATTGTAGGCTGGGTAGCAAATTCTATTGGATTTAGTGTGCCTTACTTCTAGATAAGTGTAGGTGGGATTGCATTTTTAAATTAAATATCTTACTAAATCCAGATATAACTCTTTTTTTTTTTTTTGCTACTTCATGCACACCCACATACATGTCTCACTATTTTTTCAATAGATGCTAAAAGCTCAGTCCCAAAAGGCCAAAAGTGTAAATATTTGTATTCTCAGACAAGAGATTGCAATATAGATTATCTCCACAATCAATCAAAAGCTAAGCTAATATAATAAAACATTAGTTATTTAGAATCATTTGATATTTTTGTTCAATCAGAATCCAAATTAACAAGATTATTACTTTATATTTTTACCCTTTACATCTCCTTGCCCCAAAACTCAAGGCAGAATATTTCCACTTTAATGTCTGCAATGCAAAAAAAAAACAAATATAAGGCAGACTTACTTGTCCTGAGACAGAACTGCCTACCCAAGGACACCAAGATCATTTAACAGTTGAGGGATGATTTGAATCTGAGTTGTGTAGTGGTTTAGATACTAACCTCAGTACTTTTAATTCAGAAGCTCAGAAGCAACCAGCGTTCTGTGGTTTTAGGATCTGGGTAAGTATGATTCCATATATTTTCTACTTAACAACCTGTGAGGTTGCATTCTGTATCAGCTGCAGCTTCTGGACTGTTTTAAAGATTAGCCCGATATAGAATGTATTGTAGTTTGTAGTAATCCGGTTGTAAAGTTATTAAAGTATGGATAACTGAAACCAGGCTATTCTGGCCTATGAAAGTCTAGTAGACTAGCCAAAGTGGAATGTATGCCCTCTCACATCTGAACCACGTGTCCATTTAATGACAGTTCTGAACTGAGGAGGATGTCCAAACCATGGATTCCTTCTTTCAGGTTCTTTATGAAGACCAACCTATTGAAGCTAGACAATCTGATCCAATCTTGCATTTCAAAAGGTTGACAGGAGTTTGATTTGGTAAGCATGAAAGCAATAGTCTTTCCCTTATCTTCAAGAAGCATTTGATGATATACTTTGAATGTGTGGATCCCAATTGCCTAGCACAGCTGATAGTCGTGGTTCAGACTCCTGGGGTGAAATGTCTAGCTCTGAGATTTTGTTTTATTTTATTTATTTATTTTTATCAAATTTGTCACCACCCATCTCGTTGAATGATTCTGGAGATGCACAACTTCTGCTCACACATGACATTTAGCCATTTATTATATTTGGCCTAGTGTTCTGTATGAATGCAGTTGCTGTGTTTTGTACTTTATGCCATGTAAACTCTGGTCAGTATTTTTTTAGTGAACAAACCAGGCTCAACAAACCAGAGCATACTGCAGAGATGATCCATCCATCTTAATGGATATACCGTATGGCAAGCATGGGCATTGTCAACCCTGATTGCTCATTGGAAGGATCGATAATGAAGCTCAAGCTCAGATACTTTGGTCACCTAATGCGAAGAGAGATCTCTTTGGAGAAGACCCTGATGCTGGGAAAGATTGAAGGCAAAAGGAGAAGAGGACGGCAGAGGATGAGATGGTTAGATAGCATCACTGAAGCAATGAGCATGAAACTGAGCAAGCTCAGGGAGGCAGTGAAGGGACAGGAAGGCCTGGCGCAATATGGTTCATGGGGTCACGAAGAGTCGGACACGACTTAACGACTAAACAAGAAGCATGGGCAGGAACAAGTCTTCAGAAAATATATTTTGGTATGTGTGTATGTGGAGACGGATCTGGAAAGAAATCTCAAAAGCTCCTTCACTAAGGACTACAGAAAGAGAGAGAGAGAGATATTTCTGCTTTCATCTGATTTAGAATGTTGGGGGCAATGCCTTGACCTTCCAATTCTCACAGCAGTTTTGTCAGTTTTATGTGCATACCTAGTAATCAGTTGTCCTCATACTATGGAATGAAACAACTTAAAGATGAAGAAAAAAGGGTTTGAAAATTCCTTTAAGCCTGCCTGCCTGCCTCTCAACATCAGTTCTGGCATTCCCATTGGAAGGATTTCAGGATTAGACTTTGGAAAGCCATCGTGATTCTAATTCAAGCTTGGTAGCAATGGTGATAAAGGTGGCTCAGGAGCACAGGCTGATGTAAAGTAAATCTCCCACTCTGGCCCTTCCTGACTTGCATTTAACCCTGGTGTGCTCATGCCTCTAGTTCAGAACTAAAACAGGCATAGGCCTCAGCACAGGAAGCATTTTATAGGAAAGAAACAGCAGGTAAAGAGAAATGGTTAATCTATCAAGAGTTGTTAGAACAAGGAGAATTTAAGATGAAATCAAGAGAACAATTGGCTGCAGAGGGATTTAGTTTTCAATGGTTTTTGTATGCACAGCTAAGAGAAAGATTCATGGTAGATAAAGGAACATTTGGAATTGAGCAACAAAAGGCAGAATTTGAATTTGAAGTATGTACAAATGATGAACATATAATTGCCAAAATGTATAAACTCTTGCTGAAATTTGAAATGGAAGACAAACAAGTGAAAGAATGTATGATAAAATGGGCGAAGAATTTTGGACATAACATATTGTTGGAACAATGAGAAAACATGTGGTTGAAACTATTGAAATTCACATTAAGTTATAACCTAAAAGAGAATTTCTATAAAATGATGTACCATTGGTATATGACTCCAGAAAAATTAGCCAGAATGTATAAGGGTACTTCAAATTTATGTTGGAAATGTGAGCAATATGAAAAGTCATTTTATCATTCCTGGTAGACTTGTAAAAAAGCCAGAAAATGTTGGGATCAAATACATAAGCCAATACAAAGAATTTTAAAGATTAAGATTCAACTGAACCCAGAACTTTTCTTGTTGGGATTAATGGACAGACAACTAGAAAAAAGCCATGGAAGACTATTTTTATATATGATCACTGCTGCAAGACTATTACATGCACAAAAATGGAAAGACTCTGAAATACCCACAATGGAGGAATGGTTGGTAAAGATGACAGAACTAGCAGAGATGGCAAAATTAATTTGTTTACTTAGAGAAAGATCAATTATTACATTTATTGGTGACTGGAAACCTGTTATGGACTTTTTGCTGAAAAAAGAAAAAATGAACTTGTGATTTATGGGTTTGACAATAGAAAGGACAGCTTATGGAAGAAGGAAATTATGATGTAACCTTAGAGAAAGAGGGTAAAATATAAATATATTTATAACCGCTGTCAAAAAAGATCAGAAGCCACTCCTCTATAATCTTTTCTTTTTCCTTTTTTCCTTTTTCTATTTTCCTCCTTACATTCATTATTCTTCTTTGTCTTTTCTAATATTTATATTGCTTTTATCTTGTTAAAAATTTCTTCAATAAAAATTATATTAAAAGAAAAGAACTAAAACAGGCATAAACCATCATTAACATTATTGATATAAACAGTATATTTTCCTCTTTATTCTGACACCCTAACTACAGCTTCAAGGTGTGTGAAATCTGTTTCACTTTGGTATCCGTTATCTTGGAGGCAAAGTCAGCTGATCTGTTCTGGGCACGATACACAGCATATTTACGTTAGCACAATATTCCTGAGTTTCTTTCATATCCACCATCTCCCTATGTTTCAAATCAACTTTTCTCCAGAGTTCCAGCCAGGGAAAGGAGAAGAGAGCAAACCTCCAATTTTTTATTTGTGAGAATAGGGAGGTGGATATGTTGTTCAGCTTAACATTCTTCTGAAATAGCATAAGTGGGCAATCTTTGCATTCAGATTTTTACATTTATTTCCCAAGCTGGAAACTTCCAGATGGATGGACTTCACCTCTCAGAATTCCTCAGCATGGCTATTGCTGAAAATTCTGGGAGTTGATGTCTAGACCTCTGGAAGTTGTCCAGCTTGGGAAACACTGCTTTATTGCAAAGTTGCTTATATGCCAGTTTCCCTATAGCTGCCAGCTCCAGTCACACCCCAGTCCCCTAGTTGCTTAGCAGCTAGTGATGTTTAGTCTTCTGCTTTACAGAAAACAGCTGTTTGAATAACCATGGCAGATACTGCCTCTTTCCTCTCTGGGGCCATTTTTGCCCTGCCCTGGTATCTTCCCATCTTTTTCACATTTTAACTTGGAAGATGTCCAGATGGGGTATAGAGGGAAGAGGCAGACAAACTGGCCTAAAAGAACCCATTCAGAATCCAGAAATCAGACCTTCCTCATTTCTGTTGCAACGCCTTGCATCTCTCTGCGGGCTAGTGACCTACTGAAGGGAAACCAATAAGCCAGAAGAGAAAACCAATAACAAAGAGCACACTCAACAGTCAAAGCAACATTATTTGGCAGTGATTACTTGGAACAGACACAAAAGAGGGCCTTTCCCCACTTGCTCCTAATCATGGCCCCAAAATGCCCTGGCTGCATCTCTTCTAATTTTTTTTTCTTGTCCTCAGCTTGTGATTGAAGCAGGCTTATGTTGTCCTTAACTGTACTGATGTTAACATAAGATTTTCCGGGTAGCCTCAGAGTGTGTCAAATCTGTGAAGCTTTGTCATCTTGGCTCACATCCTGAAGGAAGCAGGGAGACTCCTGGATTGAAACAGAGACAATCCAGACAACAGCATAGAGATTAGCAATAAGGGTGGCAAATTTCATGCCATTACAGCTTTATGCTGCCGTAATGAGGGAAAGATATAAACCACTTCAGCTCCAAAGCTCTGTTAAAATTTAATCCCAAGTGTTATTTCAGTTTCTCCATTGCCTCCTATTTCTGGGGCTGTGGACTTCAATGAACTAAAACAATGGAGAAATATTACACTGGAATAGTAGGCAGGGGCAAGAAAACGGGGAGAGGGCTTATATCCACATGCAACTCCCAGACCCCTCGAAGTCTTAAAAGACCCTGAAATGATCAGATGGATCCATATTTTTCATTCAAGATAGTAAACTGAGTCAGTATTTTGGGTTTCCCACAGGTTTCCTGGGCCGTGGATTTCATTGGACATAAAATAATGGATGAAAAAGAGGATACTGCCCTAAGACATTCCAAGAAGAAAGCTAGAGGTGTGTGCTTAAGTGAATATTCTGTTCTGGAGTCTGGGCTCTCCTATCTCAGGCTTGGAAAAATATCAGTCTTAGAGGTCCACACAAAACCCCTTTCTGCTAGGGATCATTGAATTAGATAATGGTTTGTAGAACTGATGTGCTAAGCCTGTTCCTGTTTTATTTTGACTTCCATCACATTTAAGATTAAACTGGTAGAGAGGTTGCATAAACATGTTTGCACTGAGATTGGATATGGGATTAGCAAACTGGAAGTTTCAGATGAAATAAACTCAAAGGAGAAATAATTGTGGGGAGGAAGGGAAGAGCAGATATTTGATCTAGGGAGAAAGTAGGAGGCTTAAAGGATTAGGAAAAAAGCATTTGCCAATTGCAGCTTGATTGAAAAAAAAAACTGTTCAAAAGAAAATTATTATCTTTGCATGTCTGATATGAAGAGCTTCAACAAAAATAAGCTACTTCGTTTTATTCATACCATATGTGATCTATGGAACCATGGACAGGAAAAAAAGGGGAACTGGGGTCACTATCCATAACTGGCACCATTCCTGAAAGAGCTTATCTCATATTTCAAAGAGTCCAGGGACTGTTGGAGATACTGGAATGATCCACAGAACTGACAAATGAAGTGGAAATTAGAGGAGGAAAAGGAAAAAATGATTAAGAAGACAGCTGATTTATAAATATAGATTAAAAGAATCACATCCTGTACTCATTTCTCTGTGTGCACATATGAGCGAAGGGTCAGTTCCTTGAAATCAGTGAATGAGGTTGCATGCATATGATGATGGCTGGTATCCACCAGACAATGGCTATCACTAAGGGCAATGCATTCTGAGACTACAGAATGATGTCTGGGCTGAATGCGCTGAGAGGAAGAGATGATGACAGTGTTGCCATATAGTGTTAAGCCATAATATGATTTGAGATGGTAGAAAAAATATGTAGCTCAGGGCTGGCGTGTTTAGCTGTAGGCTTATGCCTTTGACCATGATAAAGATTGAATGAGAGATAGCTGTAGGAGTTTTCTGAGCTTGGTTTTCCATTTCCAGATGTTTCATTGCAGGTGAAGAATTAGACTTGGGCTTAGTACATTGTGAGAACTAAATCATTGTGGCTTATAAACCCTGTTTATTATTCTGCAATTCTACAATTGTATGAACCCAGCCAGTTGTAGCTTACTCAACTCACTCTGCATAAGCAAACCATGGGCTTAGCACAATGGATAAATCAGATCAACTTTTGAATCCATGCTTGAAAAAAAGCAAACAAGCACCTCTAAAATATGGGACCCAGGAAAGCTTGTATTCAAACTGGAAGCTGTTGAATGAAGTTGAAAAGAATTTATGTATCATTTGTATCAGTCAAAATAATGTATGTAGTTCTAGAAACAGTTCTAGAAACAATATGAATTTGTTCAAAATGTAATTTCATTAGAGTTTTTATGGAAGGCTAATTTAGTACATTATTGTCTCTTGGGCTCTGAATCACAGTCTCTCCTTTCTATCCTGTCACCTTTGTTGTAGCCACAGACAGCAAGAGGCACACACAGGCATGCATACCCAGAGCAAAGTTAACACAAAACGGAACAAAGGTACCACAGCTCAAATAAAGTTTCATAAATAAAACCAAAATTCTAATCCACATATAGCTTCCACTAGTCCAGTGTTTCTCAACCTTGGTGACTTGAAGATGTGTGGCTTCAACTCCCAGAATTCCCCAGCCAGCATGCTGGCTGGGGAATTCTAGGGATTGAAGTCCACACATTTTCAAGTCACCAAGATTGAGAAATACTGTCTAGGTTGCTCTATTTTTCCTTGATCTGCAACCTAGCCTGTGGGTCAGGGCTCTGCTTACCTGGTGTGGAACTCTTCTTCTCTGCCCATGGACGAAAATGAAAAAAGCAGAGTGGAGCTGTCCTCCCTCCTCTTTTAAAAGCTCACCTGAAAGGGAAACCTTCCCAGTCTAATTCCCTGATTAGTTCCCCAGATTTTCCTAGGCTTTGATTGTCTCTGCCCTTTACCTCGATTGTCAAGTTAGACTTGACTGAAAGATTAGATTTGGGTTTTCCTTGAACTTTTTTTTGTATATAATTTTATTAAAGGTTTTAAAAAGAAAGATTAAAAACTGACAGAAACTAATATAGACTAGTGAAAAGAAAGAAAAAAGGAAAAAGAAGAAAAAAGGAAAAGCTAAAAGGGCAGAAGAAAGAAAAAAAAGGAAAGAACTATAAAGAAGTAGCTTCCGATTTTCTTTATAGCAGTTATAAGTATAAATTTACCTCTTACTCTATGGTTACAATATAACTTCCTATTTTTTCTATAATCTATTTTTTCTGCTCATCAAAACCATAAATCATAAGTTCATTTTTTTCTGTTTCACTCAAAAAGTCCATAAGGGGTTTACAGTCAGCAATAAACATAGATATTATCTTCTCTCTGATCAAGTCAATTTGACTATCTAGCAAATTCCATCATCTTCACCATTCATTCATCCATTGTGGGTAAAGTCAAATCTTTCCACCGTTGTGCATACAATAATCTTGCTGCAATTGTCATGTATAAAAACAAAGTTCCATTACTTTTTTTCCAACTGTTTATCCATCAGTCCCAAAAGAAAAGCCTCCGGTTTCAATTCTATATTAATTTTTAAGATCCTCTGAATTAGTCTATGTATTTGAATCCAAAACATTCTGGCTTTTTTACATGGCCACCAAACACGATAAAATGCCCCTTCTTGTTCACCTTACCAACATAGATTTGAAGTACCTTTATACATTCTAGTCAGTTTCTCTGGTAACATATACCAACGATACACCATTTTGTAAAAATTCTCTTTAAGATTATAGCATAATGTAAATTTCAGTCCTTTCAATCACATATTCTCCCACTGTTCTATTTGTATATTGTAACCAAAATTTTTAGCCCACTTTATCATACATTCTTTCACTTCTGCTTCAAATTTCAATAAAGGTTTATACATTTTAGCAATAACATCTGCTTTGGGAGAAAAAAAATTGCTTTGATCTCTCAATTTAGAACTGCCTTAGCCAGACTTAAGCCAACCTGTCTAACCTGATCCTCTTCTGGAATCCTCCCTACTTAAACTATGTGAGATCCATGGCTATTAACTGAATACTGAATCTGCAAAGCATATGCTCTACTGTATGTCACTTCCTTTCTTTTATTGTCTGATCTTCCAGTTATTTACTATAGTTCCCATTTGATGGAGAGAATCTGTAGCATCAACAATTACATTTTTTCCAGGTCATCTTACAAATTAACAGGTGAACAGTACTAAGAATTTAGTTGAATTCTTCTTTATCCAAGGCTACATTAGTTATAGTTCAGAACCATTTATTAGAATGGTTCTGACTTAGAGGCTTGATGGATTAATGGAAGAGTGGGAGATAGATCATGGTTTAATCATGGCTGGTGGTCCATACAGCAACTAAATAATAAATCATGGTTTCCAAATAGTCATGGCTTACTTAATACAACCAAACCAAACTATACTACTATCTTTGGCTTTGGATGGGGTTGCACTGCCCCAAACCTGGTGTGTAATCTGGGGGTCCTCAGTTGGTGTGGTGCACCAGTTATGCCCCTTCTTGGATCAGGAATGTCAGGTTCAGCCCAAAGAACTCCACGAGACAGTACAGGTCTAGTTCGATAGCATTTATTAGCTTTCACCTAAAAGACAGAATCTTGCCAGACTGAATCTAAACTTCCCACGCCAGCAAGCACACACTGGGAATTCCTTAGGGTGGTGCCAGTCTCATCCTCTTCACCTTCCCACGCTCTTTCTGGGGGCTAAGGAAATGCTTATTTCCCCAAGTGCAGCCTTCACCAAACCATTCCATCACAGGAGGCTCTCTGGTCAGTCACTCGTGCCCTGGTCATCTCTTGTTTAGACTATTACAATGCGCTCTATATGGGGCTACCCTTGAATAGTATCCAGAAGCTACAGCTCATTTAAAATGCAGCTGCATGGATGATATTAGGTGCCCCTAGGATGGCACATGTAACACCTTTGCTGCAGGAGCTGCATTGGTGCAAACCTGAAGTTTGCTTCCAGGTCCAATTCAAGGTGTTGGTTATCACCTTTAAAGCCCTACATGGCATGGGGCCAGGTCACCTGAGAGCCCATCTCATCCCCATTACATCTACCCATCCCACCCGGTCAGGCAGAGAGGGCATGTTGCAGACCTCATCAATGAGAGAATGTCAGCTGGCAGGGCCCAGGAGGGGAGCCTTCTCTGCCATTGCCCCCACCCTTGGGAATATTCTCCCCCCAGAGGTGCGGCAGGCCCCTACCCTCCCAGCTTTCCAGAAAGGATTAAAGACCTGGCTCTGCCAGTGTGCCTGGGGCAACATGAGCTCTAACTGTCCCTGAGGGTGGTTAGCGCCCTGACGAAGCTCCCTGAGTTATTTGCCAACTCTCCATCTTTCTTGGAAGCTATGTGATGGAATGGAATTATGAAGGCCAGACTCAGGGAGAAAAACATTTTCTTTCATCTCCTGAGGTGAGAGGATGAGACAGGCACCTCCCTGAGGAATTCACAATGTTGTGGCTGGCATTACTTGGGAACTGGGGTTTCAGTCTGGGAAGATTCTTGCTAGAGGTTGTAGCTAATAAACATTGCTGGACTGAATTTACATGGTCTCTTGGAGTTCCTTGGGCTAGGCCTGACAAGCTATTTATTATTGGGATTATTTTTATATTGTACTTTAATGAATTTTATCTCTGCTGTAAACCACCCAGAGTCATTCAACAAGATGGACAGTGACAAATTTCATACATACATACATACATACATACATACATACATACATACATACATACAGTGGCTTAGTCAAAGACTATTGAAAAGTTCAGTCTGCATGTAAGTCTTTTTACTCTTCTTTGCTCTTATCTGCTGTCTGTCATTACTGTTACAAGTTGCCTTGTTATGTGCTGGTAGAATGTATTTCCTCATAACTTTTTTACAATCTTCATTTTGATTTATTATTTTTTTAAAGTTTCAATCTATAAGTAAACCAGATGCAGAGATATAAGATAGATAAGACCTGGCACAGAAATAATACTTGTGCCAGACTGCAGGAACTAGAGAAAATGCAGAAGAGCAACAAAGATGGTGAGGGGCTTGGAGGCTAAATCCCATGAAGAATGGTTAAAGAACTGGGTATGTACTTGACAAACTGTCACAAGAAAAAGGGTATGGATTCTTCATTGTACCTGAGGGTAGGACAAGAACCAGTGGAGAGATAGATCCAAACTCAGAGTAAGAAGGAATTTCCTGACCATTAGAACTACTAAACATCAGAACAGCCTGCTTCTTGGAGTCATGGATGCTCCATCACTGGTGGTTTTCAAGGAAAGGTTGGACAGCTGTTTGTCCTGGTTGATATGAAATTCCTGCCCTGGGCAGGGGGTTCAACTAGAAGACCTCCCAAACTCATTTCAACCCTATGATTCTGTGATTCTGAGTAAACTATGGGTATAAAACCTCATCATTAATCACCTTACCATCATCAGAAAAGAATATATTTAAGCTTTGCAATACCATTTTAAAAAATTCTTTATTAGAGTAAAAGCCAGTGTGATCCTTCACTGAAGGCAAAAGAATTGTCCTGTCTCTTTCATGGTTCTCAAGCTGTAAAGATAGATTTTGCTTTTATAGCCCTGCCCTGCCTTACTTGCCATTTATCCTCAGGAGTATTTGCACTACAACAGTGCAAATTACAGTGGGTGACAGGATTAAAAGAGCTGAGCCTTTATATCCTCTTCTGCAATTTCTGATCTGTGACTGATGTTGCACAATAATGTAAGGCATCATGTACTTTATTTGTGACTTAGTCTGGTTTATCATTGCCTTCTTTAAAGATACTGCTTAAGAACTTTAAACTGAACTGCTGAGTGGAGCCGATAGTCCTGGTATATCTTGCTGGTTTCTCATCTAACTACTAACCAGCTGCAACTCTAATTAGCTTTTTGAGATCAGTCAGGGTCAGCTAGGTGCTGACACCTAGTGATGGACAATTTTAGTTCTCAAGAATTGCAGAGCAAGATAGATTCTTCAGTCTCTGTTTCCACAATGAAACAGGGAACAGAGGGATTAAAAATCACAGAAGAAATACTTTGATTCATTCATTTGCCTTCATCTGGTATGGCTCAAATCATAGCTATCCTCTGATGCTGATTAAGAGCGGAATTGCATGTCGTGATAAATGCATGATTTGTACTTCCTTTGTTTTTTAAGTAGTCATTTATGTGTGTTGGGGGTTATATGTGTATGTCTCTCTATGTATGAAACAGGAATCTGGGTTGGAAGTGTGATTGCCTATGATACCAACATGAAGCTGGAAAATTGTCTTGTATGGTCTTCCAAATTAAAGGAGGAGTGGCAACAGCACATTCCCAGATTCCATATTTGCAAGCCTAATTATTTGTTGCTGGGTTTGGCTCCTATTTGGCTCCTGTATTGTCCGCTGCAAACCACAACTTTTTATAGGTCAACCCCATTCTCCTTTCATCCTCATTGCTATTTCTTCTGTTTTCCTTGCCAAGAAAACTTAATCCATGGAAATCAAATGATTTCCATGTGGTATCATTTCTAGCATTGTGAAATTTTGTGAACTTGCAAAAGTTACGACAGCCAGAAAAATCTTCACAACTACATTAATGTAGTCATCTCCTAAATCAGCCACTAAGCATTTCACAGGAATATGGTGGCCTAAATTATTTGAAAAGATATTGTGAGAAAAGTAATTTGAAAGCAAGATAAACATGTGACAAGCTGGGATGTAGTTTATGCATCAATTAGCAAAATATCCACTCAGTATTCCTATTTTCTCAGCCCTGATCCTGATAAATTGCAGTTCCTGTTTTCTTCCTATTTCCCTTTGGATATGCTTTCTTAAAACACATAGTCTTTGGGACTGTGGTTGGGAACCTATCAGGTTTAGCCCTCCACCGCACCAAACTCCTAAAATAAAATTTAAATGAGGACATCAGGTACTTCATGCCTAGCATTAATGCCCAAGGATAATCCCTTATGTGTATGTTCCCAATTTCTCTTCCATTTATTAGCTGAAAGAGAGCTGAAATATCCATTGGAAAATGTGGGTGTTTGCCCTTGACACTCTCCTTCTAAGTGGCTCTGGCATAGTGTTGGCAGTGTGACTTCAACTGCACTGATTCTTCAGCACCTCACGACCTCCTCATCAGAAGGGGACGGGTTGTAGATAGAGTTAGGGATTTATTGTTTGGCTCCTCTTTGTCTTTTATTCTGTGTGTTGGTTGCCCAGGAGACTGCTCATCTCAGGGCCTTCTTTCTGGCATTCCTAAGGTATGCATGCATGGATGGAGCTGTAGAACTCTCCTTCTGATAGGATGTAGCTAGGCCAGGGTCAGGCGTGAGTCTCTGCAGGGTGGGGCAAGGAAGCGAATGATGACATATATGTCAATTTTTATCAATATCATGATAAAAACGCCACCCATTTTGTACTTGCAGCATGATGTTGCATGCAAGTATATAAGGGGTGGAGAGTGTGTCATGACATCATGACACACAATTCGTCATTCTGACGAAACCTCAGTTTGCTGCGGACATCCCTTGTGCTAAGCTTTACCTATTCCCCTCATGTATTTCCTTAATCCTTTTTGTTAAAGTTCTAAACCAGCTTCAGTAAGCCTTCCTCCGGCTAGATCCTCACTCTCAGGGGTGTGTGCCGACACACATACATTTGCTTTCTTCAACAGAAAGTGCAGTATGCTGTCCAAGGTCTGACTTCACAGAAGTCGTATTTCCACAAAGCTCAACCTCCTCTTAGAGAACACGTGGCATTTGCATCTTCTACTTTCTCAATTCCACTTGTAAATAAGGTTGTGTAAGTAAATTAAACTATCCAAATTAGGACTAGCAGAGCATTCAGAAAACTTGGCAGGGCTGCTTTGGAAGCTTCCTCTAATCGTCTCCACCTCTGTGTGTGTATAGAATCTGTTTCACATCATCCACAGTCCCAGAATTTTGTCTTAACTGCACGTACAGATGGGACTGGGAAAGCCTTTAAAGCAGCCCCACCAAATCACGCAGGGGATGTGACAGCTTCAAGGAGAAGTGCTTGGCTTGCAACAGTGTGCTCTGCAGTGCCCCTTGAATGCTTTGTGTCGTTCTGGTCCATTTCAGAAGAACTGTATTCTGGTTTTGTGAATTTTCCTATGGATAATTTTTAATTGTTCACATTTGTAACACATTTGTCATGGCACTTTGTATAACTGTTACCCAAGATCCAATTTTTAATACAAATCACTCTCATGTCTTTGTTTGACATGATGACTATTAATGTTTGTACACTGTGTAGAGCTACATAGGATATTCATCTCATCTGAGGATTCAGTATGGTTATATGACTATATAATAAAGGTGGATCAGATTTGTACAGCACTAATAATTCCAGAAAGTCATAGAAAATGGCAGGGTGGTTTCCAATGTTGTGTATCGTCGATGAAACAGTGTGAGTTGGTGGGTCCCAGGAAGTGTGCCTTCTCTGTCATGGCACCTACCGTATGAAATAGCCTCCTCTCCTCCCAAGATCAGGACAATGAAGACCTGGCTCTTCCCCCAGGCACTGGGGCTAGGATGTTAGTAATGGGGGCTCTGGCATTGGTGTATGTGATTGGTGAAGATTTTATTGGACCTTTACTTGTTTTGTTTTTCTTTGAGTTTAATAGATAGTTTTGTTTTTGTTTGGTTTCTGCTTTGTTTGCCACTCAATGTTCCTTGGGATAGATGGGTGGCCACATAAACTGGATTAAATAAATAAGTAAATCAGGAGAAAGAGAGCAGACCTTGTGGTTGAAGGTTTATAACGTTCAGCCACAGGCCACGCAACTTATATCAAAGTATTTTTCTTCTGATTCAGGGATGGGGAGGAAAGTGCCTTAAAGCAGTTGCCTGGATGAGCCCTTTGATTCTGACATGTGTTTCTGTTTCAACATCTGTTTAAGGAAGGGGAAATTGGCAATTTCAGGCAGCAAAGTGTATTACTCTCAGATAGTTTCATCACAGTGCATGGCTGCATCAAAACTATATCTTCCTTCTTTGCTAGTAAGCACAACTGTGTTGGTTGGGATGATGGGAGTCAGGGCTGTCCACGGGGAGGGGGTAAAAAAAATCAAGATGGTGGCCACAACCATGTGATCAGAGCCCCACTCCTTTTTACATGTGCAGTGGCCACCATCTTGAATTTTTGGACCCCACTGAGGACCCCCCTAATGGGAGTTGTAACCTTCCAAATCTAGAAGGCATCTGGCTAAGTGCAGACCATCTTTTGATGGCCATCTTGGAAGATGATGATCATAGCAACAATACAAAGTGGGGAGGGCTAAGTCAGAGGCAAGCACTTGCCAGGATTTTCTGTTATTTATTGGACTTATGGAAAAGGTGGGACTTTTTTCCAAGGAGATTCACAGGGAGGTTAAAAAGTCAAAATGGTGCCCACAACCATGAAATCAAACCCTAACCTCTTTTTACTTGTCTCATGCCACACATAAAAAAAGGGGAGTTTCGATCACATGGTTGTGGCTGCCCTCATGACTTTTTTGACCCCCCCCCCACCGACGCCCCTGTTTTTTTCCTTTTGCTTTTTAAGCCTCTTTGGAGATTTAGGCTATGCTTTGTATGTGTTTCCTGACTTGATACAGTGGGAAATGATTCCACTATTTTAGTTTTTGTAATCCGAAGGCTGCAAAAACTGGGGCCAGTGAGGACCGCGTGCAGTGTTGGAACTTCAGCTATTCACCCTGAGGTTAAAGAAGTTTAGCTTAGCTTATGTTAGCTCCCCACCTCAGTTCTCTGTTTGTAATTATAGCAAAGAGAGATCCTTCTTTTCCTCAAAAAACTTTCCTCAAAACAAAAACAAAACCCCTTTGGCAATAGAACCAAAAAAGGAAATTAGTTTGCCTGGTTGTACAGACCAACTGTTGTAGTGTGAAAAGAGCATTGAGTTATATTTATGAAAAATTGTCATGGTTCAAAATATGACATGCCAGTGAAGAACAGTATTAACCAAAACAATCTGGACCACAACAAAAAGGCAGCACAGCTAGCATAATAATAATAGGATAAAAGGAAAAGTTGAGCTATGTGTCTGAAAAAGCTGATGTCTTCAATGTTAAAATATTGTAAATAATCATCAGAGGACTGCAATGGCACATTATTGAATGATCTCCATTTCTCAAATGACAGTTACTCAACTTTTTTTCCATGAGTTGAGTCTGGTTCATTTATGCACAGTGGGTAACTGGGACAATTAGAGAATAAGCACTGTTTTGCTGTAAAAGAAAGGCATCCTGAGTGGGGAATTCACGCTAATCACCCTAGTTGGGTTGAATAGAAAGTGAAGAAACAGACTCAAGATGCAAACAGGAAGCTTTTGATTAAAGGCACATAAGATGATAGAAGTGTCAAAAGAGGCTTCTGAGGGACTTTGGGGCAAAACTTGAGGTTCAGTGCAACTTGATGATGTGTTGCTTATTTGATGAGCATATTTGTTTTATAGATCATAGCATCAAAACTTTCAAGTGGGGCTGAGGGAAGATATTGCTATACTTAACACAGGTGTTTGTAATAAGCCATGAGATATAAAAATATTATCACACAAATTCTGCAGTTATGTAATTTGCTTCAATTGTGTTATGACATCTAACATAAATAAGATGAATCATTGCACAAGGATACATAAGTAATTTTTTCCCTGACAACTCTCGTAGACCTAAGGAAGATCTGCCTTTGCTTTTTTTCCCCTCCAACTTGCATTTTTAAATTTGCTTGAATTCACGTGACATGCTTATCTAGGGTTAACTTAACCATCACTCAATAAATTCAGTTTTCTCGGTTTGCATGACAAAGGTGGCTAAAATAAACTTGCTTAGTTTGTGTTTCAGTGTGTTGTGCAAATATAACCATAATTTCTGCTGTTGCTGTTGTTTTGGTAATAGGTGAATTCTTGGACTAACTCACCCCCCCAAATAATCTCTTCTTGCTTGGGTTGATCTTGGATCTTTTCCCATGGAAGGTTATGCATGTGGATGCAACTCTATTGTGTTTTTTTTCTTGCTCTTCTAAAACAGTGACTTTGAGCAATTCTAAGTTAATTGCTAAATGTTCTACCATCATTGCTTGTGCTTATATGGGAAGCATGATGGTAGAACATTTAGCAATTAACTCAGCATTGTATACAAATTCCAAAACTATGTTAATTAATGCTGAGGAAATTAGTTTTAGCCCCAGACAGACTAGGGGTTTTTTGGGGTAAAAAAACTTCCCATAGTCAACTAACTCACTCTGTGTTGGATGAACTACTTACCAGGGATTTACTGGTTCTTTCTGAAATCTTTAATCTTTAAAGTCTTGGAGAAGCCCTTAAATGGGATCTCTTTAGGATTTGTTTATTTATTTATTTATTTATTTATTTATTTTTTCAACCGCCCATCCCCCCCCAATGGGAGAACTCTGGGTGGTTCACAATAAACATTAGAACATAAATATATAAACACATAAAACCATAAATTAAAACATAACTAAAAAGAAGAAGGAGAGACAAAGGGGATGAAAACCTGAGGCTGAAGGCCGAGGCCTCTATGGGGCTAGCCATCCCCATGCTTGAGGTATTCTCAGCCCACCCCAGGCCAGGTGGCAGAACCAGGTCTTCAAAACCTTACGGAAGGCCAGGAGTGTGGGGGCTAATCGCATCTCCGGGGGCAGGATGTTCCAAAGAGCAGGGGCTACCGCAGAGAAGGCCCGACTTCTGGACCCCGCCAGTTGAAGTACTTTCACTGAGGGGGTCCGAAACATGCCCTCTCTGTGTGATTGGGTGGGATGGGTTGAAGTCATAGGGGAGAGGCAGTCCCTTAGATAACCTGGTCCCATGCCATGTAGGGCTTTAAAGGTGATAACTAACACCTTGAATTGGACCCGGAAGCAAACTGGCACCCAATGCAGTTTGCGGAGCAGAGGCGTTATATGGGCCCTCCTTGGGGCACCAACAATAGCCCACACAGCTGCATTCTGGACCAGCTGTAGCTTCCGGATACTCTTCAAGGGTAGCCCGATGTAGAGTGCATTGCAGTAGTCTGGGAGAGAACAAGGGCGTGAGTGACTGTTCGAAGGGCATCCCTTCGATTATGCCACCCTGGCCATTTTTATGGCCACATTCAGGGTAAAAACAGGGCAGAAATTAATGTGGAGGAGTGGATAGTGCATTCACTTCAATTCCTGTTTACACATGGTAGCACTTTTATAAAATCTGTATGTCAGTAACGCTCTTAACAAGGCTGAAACATTGACCATTCATGTCATGACAATAGGGCTTTAAAGTAGAAACCTATGGTTGTTCTGTGTGGATGTTGAAATAAATAACATATGCCTATCCCAGGTCCTTGGGAAGGACTCGATAGATGGACAAAAATTCCAGATCCAGTCTAAACATCTGGCTGACTGTGTGACCAACCATAATAATAATATATTTAACTTGTATGCTGCCTGACTCTCAACAACTCTAAAAGAAGTAATCAGTTGCTTAGTTGTGGTGTATAGTGAATTGGGAGTCAGTCCCATTGAACCCAGTTGGACTTAGAACTTAGATTTTTTTAGGGGGAGGACACATTGAATCTAATCCTCTTGTTTATGGCAGGAATCCAAAGGCATCCTTGATCTGTGCTGGAGCTCATCCAGTGAAGATCATTGGTCCCATTGTTGGACTGCTCTTCCTCTGTTAGGAAGTTTTTTTCCCCTTTAACATTCAGCTTACACTAAAGTAGAGCCTGATATACTTCCAAGAGATTGTAGTAGGAGACAGTCTAGACCATGTCCTGAGATTCTTTTGATCCTTCTGGGTAGACCCACCTCAGTGAGTTTAAATGGCTTTGGGGATTGTTATGTTTTGCATGCTTTGACAGATTACTTGTATTGCTTTTGGACAGTCCCATATATGTTTCCTGGAGCAAAATTACCAAGATTATTATTCAGTGTGATGCTGGCTTAACAGATTTCTCTAATGTGTTTGCTTCTTGACTCACTAAAAATATCACTCACCTCAAATAAACTGCAAGGGTCTTGGATGGCTGAATTATTCAATGTGTTACCATAATAATACCAGAGTGGCATTCCTCTCCTTAATTTCAGTATTCAGACTAGCTCATATTGATGCTATTTTGTTAAGTAATGACTTTTGGAAACAAAGTTAATTAGGACAATATGTAATTTAATATCCAGTAGCTGTTGCAACCAATTTACAAATGCAGAGAATTAGTACTGTATGCGTTTTGGAAGAAACCAGATGATGGGCAGTGGAATGGTATCAGCAGTTCTCTTACCTGAATCTTATGTGCTTGATTTGGCTTAGTACCTCAGCCCTACCTGCTACTTCAGGACTAGAAAATCTCCAGGTTATGATTTTTGTGGTTTATTTTTATTTATTTATTAAATTTTTCAACCGCCCATCTCCCCCCCAATGAGGGAACTCTGGGCGATTCACAACAAACATTAGAACATAAAATAAACAAACACATAAAACCTTAAATTAAAACATTACTAAAAAGAAGAAAGAGAGACCAAGAGGATGAAAAACCTGATGTTGAAGGCAGAGGCCTCTATGGGGCTAGCCATCCCCATGCTTGTATTCTCACCCCACCCCAGGCCAGGTGGCATAACCAAGTCTTCAAAACCTTACGGAAGGCCAGGAGTGTGGGGGCTAATCGCACCTCTGGGGGCAAGATGTTCCAAAGAGCAGGGGCTACCGCAGAGAAGGCCCGCCTTCTGGACCCTGCCAGTCGAAGTTCTTTCACTGAGGGGGTCCGAAGCATGCCCTCTCTGTGTGATTGGGTGGGACGGGTTGAAGTCATAGGGGAGAGGCGGTCCCTTAGATAACCTGGACCCATGCCATGTAGGGCTTTAAAGGTGATAACCAACACCTTGAATTGGACCCGGAAGCAAACTGGCACCCAATGCAGCTCGCGGAGCAGAGGCGTTACATGGGCCCTCCTTGGGGCACCAACAATAGCCCGCGCGGCTGCATTCTGGACCAGCTGAAGCTTCCGGATACTCTTCCAGGATAGCCCCATGTAGAGTGTATTGCAGTAGTCAGCCTCGCCCAAGCCATTTCTCTATGCTGCTCCCACTCTGGGCTACTGATGTGATTTATTCAGTCTCCAATGACAGGAGAGTGGTCAGAATGGAATGAGGAGGATATTGGGTGAATTTGCTCCATTGCATGGCTATCTTAGTCCTTTGTAAGAGCTCAGTCTTATCTCCCACAGTATTTAAGTTTGTATAAAATCACTGGAAGAAATCCTCAGGCAATGTAGGGTGCATTACTAATATGTGATGACTTGTAGCTGTATTTTTCTTTTTCATCTCTTTTTCAGAGAAGTTATTGAGTTGTGAATCACTCTCTGAGGGCAGCAATTGGCTGGATTTCACTCAAACAGTGAAATGATCCAGACAACATAAAGGCACTCTGTCAAGAAGCAGGCAGACTTGAGCATAGGAATTCCACCAGTTTTGAATGGAGTAATAGAATATTGGAAGAATCAGATCTGCACACTGGAGGCACAGTCGGGTTATAGCTTTGTACCTAGACTTTACCTGGAGCCAAGAGTGCTTTAAACTGATGCACCAAATGTGTGCTTCTTGATGAGGTCAGGCCTGCTTGCCATAGCACAGTACTAGTTACATCCTGTTTAGATCTTTGCAATATGGTCTACTTGAAGCTATGTTTGAATAGTCTTTGGAAACTGCAGTTAATCTAGAATGCAGTGATGAGAATGTTGGTAACTGCTTGCAAGTTACTGCCTGATGACATAGCCAGGTCTTGAGGGACTTCTGGAACATTAACAGGGATGGAGCTAACCTCACTTCCGGGGGGAGAAGATTCCATAAGGTGGGCGCCATGGCAGAGAAGGCCCATCTCCTGGGACTTGATAAGTGTAGTTCGCTAACAGCATGCCTTCTCTGCCAGATCTAATGGAACGGGCAGATATAATTTTTCCTGATTTTTTTTTTTTTACTTTGTTTACAAGTAAAAGGAAAGGCATTGAAAATGTTGGCCTGATTTCAAAGTTGCAAGCCACTTGAATTATGCATACCTTTGAAGGAGGGGATAGAAATTTGTATTATTTTGATTCATTTATTTTTGGTCTGAAAAGAGGAATTTTAAATGAAACCCTTTTTCTTAGAAAGATGCAAATCTAGCCATTTGCCTTTTGGTGGATTTCAGACTGTTCCAATGGTTTTAAACATTTTCTTTATTTTGGTTTGGTATTCTTATATTCTTCATTGTTGCTTTAAAATGTGTATGCTGTTCTGGAGGTTTTGGATTGCACAGTGGAATGTTGCAGTGTTACACTGAAAGGAACAAAAACACATTAATATCTGAATCTGGAGAGTGTAGATTTGTCTTATTAACTGACAAGCTCAGAGGAAGTTAGATGTACCAACACACTGATGACCTGCTGGGGATTCTTTTTCCACACTATGTTTTCATTCAGCCCCCTTATCTCTGCACTTGTAAAGCAGTCCTAAATTACAAGGAAGGATGAATACTGCTTCCCAAGTGAACTGAACTTCTGATCCTTTTGCCTCTTGAGAGTAAGGTCTCCAGATTTTTATGCTTATGGACACCGGAGAATGTTAAGAACCTCTTTGTTCCCCTAAAGTGAGTCTGGGATAAGTCTCTATTTCCCCAATAGCTGTCAGTCCCGGCCCCCTGCCAAGGAAACCAGGGTTACCAGATCTGTACATCGGGAATTAAACTAGTATATTAGGTAAACTAATAGTTTACCTAATTACAGTTACCAGATCTGTAACTCTGTGCATCTGATGAAGTGAGCTGCAGCTCACCAAAGATTATGCCTTGTAATAAAATCTGTTAGTCAGAAAAGACACTATCAGATTCTTTCAGATCTGTACAAAAATGTTTCTGACCACTAGATAGCAGCAAAGAGATACATACAGCTCTAACACGGTGGCCATCTAAGTGGCCATATGAATTTGCAGTCCAGATCTGATTGATTGATTGATTGATTATGTGCCATCAAATCGGTGTTGACTCTTAGTGACCACATACAGATTTTCTCCTGGGCTCCTTCAGATCTTCCAAGGGTGCACCCATCACCACTGTAATTGATCTGTTAGCCATAGCAGAATACAGTTTGGGAAGCAAATCACAATCCTTTCTAAGAGTTTATGAAATTGTATGTCATTCTTGCTCTTGCTTATCTGTTATTTTTTTCTAGAGGGTAAGTCAACAAAGCATTGAGCAGCAACCACCCATCATTTTTATTTTCTAGGAATAACAGGCTTTTGTATGGTCCAGATGCATTCATGGAAATAAAAATAATGCTGGAGGATGGCACTTTATTTTGAAACATGCTGCTTTCAATTTACTACCATATTTAATCGGAAAGGATCTGCTTTTAAAAAGTTTATTGGATAGAGAGCCTGGCTGACAACAAGAGAATTCCCTTTGGGAACCACATTGTGTATCCCTGTGTTAAATTGAGATTCAATAGTGCTACTACAGTTCAGAATATTTGTAACCCCCCTAAAGGCTACTAGGTTTGAAATAGAGGATCTATTGCACAAATAAGCAAATAAATGAATAAAATATTCCCGTATGCACAGCACACAAAATTTATTTCCTTATTTGTTTTGCTCTTTTCCCCTCTTCAGCAGGTATTCTGGCTGGGGAATTCTGAGAATTGAAGTCCACTCATCTTAAAGTTGCCAAGGCTGAGAAACACCACCCTAGTCTGTCAGAACGTTTAGCCCTTCTACTTCTACTTTTGGTTGAGCACTAGAAAAAGCAAAAAGGAAATGTTCTAGAACTTTTTGCCCAAAACTAGAAATATAAAAGTCCATAAGCTTTGTGCCAATCCTGAAACATAAACAATAGTTTTGCAACCATGAAGCCAATCTCTCTGTATAAAAAGCAGTGTCTTGTCACTAGGTTTCCTACCCACCTTAATCAGCGATTATAAATCCCTTACTGGGAACCCAATTTACTGAAACATCTAGGAAGGTTGCCAAAGATTTAGCTGAAGCAATGGCCATCAGCAATAGAGGGTATGTCTTATGACTAACTAAATTTGGATTCTGCTTTCTGTAGCCTGAGTATTCTGTTTCCACTTCTTCTATTAACTCCTCTACTAAAGTCTGTTATGGTACTGCCTACTCACTGTTGTGGGTTTGACTCATATAGGGCATGTTTGACCCCTAATATGTATGCCAGCTACAAAGCTCCCTGACTGCATGTTTTTCTTTTTCCCAAATTATGTTATAGCTTCTGATATTTTCATTTTTCTACCCAAATGCAGTCTCTGATGACGAAATAAACATCCTGATTTATCTCCTTTGCACCACTTAGGCTGCTTGCTGGGATGCAGGAAAACCTGTAATCTTTGTTAGTTAAACATGAAGCAGCCAACAAATAAGAACAGAAATAGAGAGAGCCGGCCCTTGCATGTGTCACACCAGTTACTGCTCATGTTTAGTGACAGCAGCCTTTCCTTATTTAGGCCTGTAGCATTCAGCTTGCAGGGTGCTGGGAGTGGTAGTCCAACACATCAGAGGAGACCAGGGGGGTGAAGGCTGGTCTTGACATAGAAAACAGCAGCTTGCCAGTTTGGTTTAAGCAACTTATTACCAACATTTTTATGCACAATTATCTGGAGGAATATATTTTCAGTGTTTTCCCCTTTTCTGTATCTACGAGATTCTCTGTCAGATGACAAGATTTCTAAAGCTTTTAGTATTAAAGAAAAGCATGTCTCAGAGAGTTGTATCATTAAAAATAGTTTTCTCGGTACATTTGGTTGAACAAGTAATAAAACTAAGATATTAGTTAATTGTATATATTGCCTCAATTAATTGTATATATTGCCTCAATCCAATGCTGAAGCAAGAGATAATCTGCAAAATTCAACAGTGACATCCTTGGTGAAGACTGAACAACAAAATAACCATAAATCACAACTTCTGAGTCCTTGTCACACCTTTGGGGTAGGCTGGGTGTGACCCACAAGCAATATTAAAACTCTCCTTTATTGACACAGGTTATAATAACAGAATCTTGAAAGCCTGACAGCATTTCCTCTTTCCTCTCTCTTATACCAAAGAGAATTAAGGCAGGGCAGTCTTGAGTTTCTTTTTTTACACTTTCTTGTTTTCCTGGGCTAAGCATTTTCCTAACAGATGCTGCATATTCTCTCCACTACCATTTCTGTGCTCCTCTAGGGCCCTAAGCTTTTGTGTCAAAACGGGCCTCTCTTATGAAAGAGGGATAAGCACATTTAGGATTACCAGATGTGGACTACAAAAATCCAGACAACCACCAGACAAATCCAGATAGATACAATTTCCCCGTTATTACTCTTTGCTTCTATCTATTGGTCATCCTGCTTTTTATAGGAAGGAAAATCAAAGAAAAGTATAACCATGAAACAAAAAAATGAATACTATCTAAGATTAATCATTTTATATCAGAGATGTGGCTTACATTCCCCTTGTGGCTCCCCCAAATCCTTTTCTGACTACGCCGCCTAAACTAGTAAAAGGCTACTGTTGGGAAAATGATGGATTTTTTAAAAGCATCTAGAGATGCTGTTACCTCTACTGTGTGCAGTAAATAAGAAATAGAGCAATATGAATGCTAAACTGTAGAGATGGATGTATTCCAATAGCAACTTCTGAATCTTCATTTTGAAAATGAAGATGGCAGAGGGGCCAGATGTGACAAAAACTGCTGTAGCAATTTGTGAACACATGACAACACTGCTGTGCCATTCCATAATATTCTAAATATAGGATATAGAATGTGCTGACATCACCTGACTCAGGAGATTCTGGAGTCCCCCAAGTCAGGTGACCTTAGCACATTCCAGATCCTTTTTGGTAATCCTGGTGTCTCCCTTCTCAGCTGTTCTACATTCCAAAATATTTCCATGAGTCCTGCCCTTGTCCCTGCTTTAATTGGATCCTTCTTTTTGTGTTGATCTGCTAACGGAAAGAGAATATACCAGGGAACTTGAGCTAAATTGAAAAAACACCTGGTGAGCTAAGAACAAAAATATTAGCTGCTTCACCATCTATCAGTTCTTGAGTTTAAGAATAGGGGACCTAGCAGAGCAGTAAGGTGTAGTGAATAGTATGATAAATCTCATATTAGAGGCATATTGTCAATAGTCTTGACAAATAAATCTTGGCATTATCTTTTGAACAAAACCGAGTTATGTCAGGCTGTACCCCACAGGCAGGGATGGACCACTTAGGTAGGCTCAGAAGAAATCCAGGACTACAGATAAATAATGTTTATTAAAGAAAGAAGGAAAGCATAATAAAGAATTTCAACAATTGCTGATTCAAGAACAAGCTCTACATACCAAAATAATGCCCAAGCCCTGTTTTGTTTTCTTTCCATCCCTACATGGACCCATCTTTTGAGTGGGCTGGTCTGTCTTCATCTGTCCTTTGTTTGCATAAGGATATTGTTTGAATAAGAATATTCAAAATAGGAACATCTTCATTCAATTATGCTAAAATCAATAAAATTATACTTTGAAGTATAATACAGTTACACTCATTCCTTATAATTGGACATCATAGAAACTTAATGTACAGCTATAGAAAACTTTGTGGTGTACTCAATGGCATTTTTTTAATCCATCAGTGTTGTTATTATCCCAATATCTGAAAAGCCATCCCATTGCTGAATAAAATGGGGAAGGAATCCAAAATCCTTTTGGATTAATTTGCAGGAGACTAAATAATGCAAAATATATTAAATTAATCCGCTGCCAGAGATGTACTTCTGCCTTTTTTCCTCCTTGCCACAAATATTTTTCTTGACAGTATTAGAAGCTGTTTGCCTGGAATACCACACTATTATCTTACTAAACTTATATAAATTAAAACCCAATAACATACAGCAATAGCATGCTAACTTCCCAGTTTTAATTTTGTCAGATTTCCTCAGATTTACCCTGCAAGTATGTTGAATTATAACTTTATATTATGACAGATGTTTGCTGCATTCCTAGATTTCAACTATTAGAATTTCATTACTTTTTTAACAACAATAAAATTTAAATCATATAGCTATATGGAACTAATCTAAATGTAATAAATAACACCAAGGAATAGACTGTCAGGTTCAGCCAGTGCGGCACTGCTAGGAAACCCGGCGAGTCGCGCTGAGCCAATTCTACCGCCCGCTCACAAGCCAGGGAAAAAGAGGAAGTGAGAGCCGTGGCTAATTAATGGGCCACCTGCGCCCACTTAACAAGGAAACCGCAGAGTGGATGTTTTGTATCCACTCTGATGAGCGGCGTGCGCCGAGACAAAGGGCAAAGCCGCGAGCCGCGGAAAGGCGATCACCGCGCGATCGAGAAAACCCCGGCTTTGCGCACAGCTGAAAAGACCCCGAGGAAACAAGACCACGCCGGAGGGGCAGAGCCATCAAGGGACAATGGGAAACTGGCTGAACCTGCCATTTGGACCATTAAGGGGGATTATTGGGGTACCGACAAGCCGCAACATGTGACTCGACGACGGGGCGAAGCATGGGAAGGGGAGAGCTATATATTGTAACAAGAAATGTGCCAAGCCAGTCTTGGCTTTGTTTGTAACTGTTGCGTTACGCTTGAGTAAACCTCTTTGTGCTACACATGTATCATGGGAGTTTCTCTTGACGAACGGGGCATTCCTTACATAAAGCCAGGACTCACCAACTAATGCTACCCGGTACACGCCGAGGAGCACTTCTTTCTTTTTCAAGTACAGGTGATGGCCAGCGACGGGGAATCCACTAGCCAACAAGGCCACGAGGAGCCTGGAATTGAGGAGGTGATGACGGAGCCAACTCGAAGTGAAGGCGCCGCGGCCATGGCCAAGAGCATGCCCGAGGAACGAGGGTTGTTCCGCGTAAACCAGGGTTCCAACGAGTCGGGAGTCATGACAACCCGGGGCTTGGGGTCATGGACCCACAAGCTGGAGGAGAGACTCACCCAGCTGGAGGTGAAGATCGATCACCGCCTCGATGCCATCCAGGCAGTGTTACAGGCCCGACTACTGGGTGCTAGTCCCTCGACGACGGAAGGAGGGGCGAGCGATGGGGGCAGCAGCTCGGAGCCCCAGGCGGCTCCAGTGCCAGCCTCCCGGACAGTGGATCGACGGGCAGCAGACACACTAAGGCTCCAGGGCATCATCGGGAAATTCTCAGGGGATCCTGAGCAGCTGCCTCACTTCTTGACTCATGTCCACAATTTCATGAAGCGGAGTGGTCACCTGTTTGCCGGTGACGAGGAGAGGGTTGCCTATGTGGCGGAGCTACTAGAGGGCCAAGTGGCCAGTTGGGTGGTCTGATTATATGATGCCAACGCGGCGGAACTGAAGAGGTTCTTGGAGTTCATGCAGGCGCTCCGGGACTGGTTTGAGGATACCTTAAGCGCCAGGTGGGCTGGAGACGACATCTTGCGATTGCGGCAGCGACAAAAGTCGGTGGCCGAATACGCGCTGGAATTCCGGCAGCTGGCAGAGAAGCTCATGGATTGGTTAGAGTCCCTGAGGGTGACCTATTTTAAGAGGGGTCTCAACCCGGAGATCCTCGAGCGGGCACTGGGTCGGGACGATCCAACCACTGTGAGGAACTGGATCTGGCTGGCTGGGACAGCGGAGTCAGCGTGGCGGCAGATCCAGCAGAGCTCGAGGAAACGAGAGCCGATGAGAGATGGGCCACGGGAGAAAGCCGAAGAAGGATGGAGCAGCCGGTGACAGCCCACAGGGGGGTGAGAGGCAGCGAGGAATCCAACTCTCTGTTTCCGGTGCGGGGGACAAGGCCCCCGGGCGGCGCAGTGCCCGACGGAGACGGGGTCCCACCCCGCTCAGAGGCCAAGCTGGCGAGGAAAACCGGGAAGCGAGCGGGCGATCAGCCGTGGAAGGATGTTGTGGCAGCGGCAGAGCATGGCGGGGCTGGATGCTCGATCCCTGAGACGGCGTCCTCCGGAGAGGAGTCGGAGCCGGCGGGAAACAGGCGCGCTTGCACTCAATGGCGTCCCAGTGCGGGCAGAGGAGCCGAGATGCGTGGATCCAATAGTGGAGGAGGATTGCCCTCCCATGTGGGTGAGGGTACACATCCACGGGGTAAGATCCGGGGCCGAAGCACAACTGCAGGTGCTGCTGGACTCTGAATGTACGCATTGCCTGATGCACCCAGCCCTAGTCTCAGGGCTCAGACTAGAAATGTGGCGCCTCAGAGAGCCCATTGCCTTCAGCCAACTGGACGGCTCGCTCGCGGGGGGGGCGGCTCAGTACTATACTGAGCCGGTCCAAATGACGATCGGGGATCACCAAGAAGAGCTGAGGTTCGTGGTGGTCCTGATCGCCGACTACGCAATGGTGCTTGGCCTGGCGTGGCTGTGATGGCAGAACCCGTGCATCGACTGGGGGTCAGAAGCGCTGAGGTTCGGTGATGGAGAGCCGGGGAAGCGCGAGTGCAGAGGACACCGGCAGCCAGCAACGAGAGGAGACGCAGCCATGATGGGGCAGATGGAGAGCCCGGAGTACCTGGAGATGGAGGAGGAGCAGACCGGGATGGGGGTCCAGGCAGCGGCAGCAGCAGGCCCAGAACCCAGAGGGGCAGTGGCAGTGCCGAGGAGTGTGCCAGCGACGACAGCCAGCGGGGCCACGGCGGCACGTGAGCCGGGGCCAGGGAGAGCTGCGGAGGCAGGGAGCATCCCATGGCAGTACCGGGACCTGGTGGCAGCGTTCGGGGAGGAGGAGTCTGATCAACTCCCACCCCACAGGCCCAGTGACTGCCACTGAACTTGAGCCAGGGGCAAAGCTGCCCAAACCGAAAATGTACTCCCTATCAATGAAGGAGATGGGCGCCCTTCGGGAGTTCATAGACAAAAACCTCGCGTGGGGTTTTATCCAACCCACAAAGTCACCATTAGCGGCCCCGGTGCTATTCCGTGAGAAGAAAGATGGCTCGCTCCGGATGTGTGTGGACTACTGGGGCCTGAACACAGTCAGCACCGAATACAATTACCCCTTCCCCTTGATGAAAGACTTGCCATCACACCTGTCTAAGGGGAGGGTGTTTACCAAACTGGACTTGCTTGAGGCGTATTTCAGGGTCAGGATCTGCGCAGGAGATGAGTGGAAAATGGCATTTAATTCCCCGTTTGGAAGTTTCCAATTCCGCGTGATGCCGTTCAGGTTAAAAGGGGCCCCGGGGGTGTTCATGCAACTAATAAGCAAGGTACTGCATGACCTATTCTACCGGGGTGTCCTGGTCTACCTAGACGACATACTGATATACACTGAGACCCTGATAGAGCATGTAAAACTGGTGCACATGGTGCTTCAGAGACTGTTGAAGTCACAGCTGTATGTGAAACTCTCTAAGTGTGAGTTTCACCGGGAGCAGCTGGACTACCTCGGCTACCGCATATCCAGCCGAGGGATCGAAATGGATCCGGCGAAGGTGAGGGACGTCCTGGGCTGGGAAGTGCCGCGGACCCGGAGGCAGCTCCAAAGCTTCTTGGGGTTTGCAAACTTCTACAGGCAGTTCATCCCGAACTTCACCCAAGTCGCCCTCCCGCTAACGGATCTACTAAAAACATGTGGCAGCGGAAAACCCCCTAAACCCAACATGCCGCTTGCATGGACCGCGGAGTGCCAGGAGGCATTTGGGGACTTGAAACGACGGTTCACGGCGGAGCCGATCCTGCGCCACCCCGACCCAGACCGGCAATTTGTCATCCAAGTGGATGCATTGGACATGGCAACGAGGGTGGTCCTGTTGCAGCCCGCCTGGAGGGGCCCCTCCACCCACGTGCCTACGCCTCCCACAAATTCACCGAGACAGAAAGAAGGTGGATGGTGTAGGAGAAAGGGGCATTTGCGGTCAAGTGGGCCCTAGCCACCTGGAGGCATCTGCTGGAGGGAGCAAACCAGCCATTCGAGGTGTGGACAGACCACAAGAACCTCGAAGCCCAAAAAACCCCGTGGAGGCTATCTCCAAAACAGGCATGCTGGTCCCAGTACTTCAGGAGGTTTGATTTTGTCCTCAAACATATTCCCGGGAAGAGGAACTTTATAGCAGATGGGCTAGCGTATGCCCCAGCACACCAGCCTGCGAGAGGAGATAGTGGATTCTGTTGTCCCCACCGGCAGGCTGGCTACGAAAGCTGTTACCTGGAGTCAAACCAAGAAAGAGGTAAGGGACACAGAGCCTGAGCTAAAGCGGGATTTTTCGGAAGCAGCGGAGCGAGACACCTGGCTCAGAGAGAACCGGGACACACTAACGAAGCAGGGGGACTTGTGGTGGCGTGAAGGGAAAGTGAACGTGTCTGAGGAATGCCGGCGGGGGGTAATGGAGTGAGCCCATGACAACTGGAGTGCGGGGCACTACGGCTTCGTGAAGACGCTTCACTTGATCCGGTGGCAGTTCGGGTGGCCAACGCTCTGGAAGGATGTGGAAGCATACACGGGGGGCTGCCCAGTTTGCGCGATGGCTAAAGGAAGCAAGGGCAAGCCCTGGGGACTGCTTCAGCCAGTGGCGAACCCCGATGGCCCATGGCAGGAGATCGCCATGGATTTCATCGTGGAGCTGCCGGAGAGCAAGGGCAAGACAGCCATTTGGGTGGCAACTGACTTGTTCTCCAAGCAAGCACACTTTGTGGCTTGCTGGCAAGTCCCCACAGTGGACAGACTGGCGCGGCTGTTCATGCAGCACATCTACCGGCTGCACGGCGCGCCCCGACGGATCGTCAGCGATCGAGGCGGGAACTTCATCGCGTGATTTTGGTGGGAGTTCCTGAGGCGGGTTGGAACGCAGCAAGCCCTCTCCTCCACGGCGCATCCGCAGACAGACGGAGCCACAGAGTGCCTTAACGCGGGCCTAGAACAATACCTGCGGTGCTACGTGGGGCACCAGCAGGACGACTGGGCGGAGGTACTACCGTTTGCGGAAGTAGCCTACAACAACGCCGTCCACAAAAGCACCGGGTTCTCCCCGTTCAAGGTGGCGACCAGGCGAGACTTTGTTCCCATGCCGGAATTGCCCCAACCGGCATCCCGAATAGACTCTCTGAACACTTGGTTCACCCAGATAGACGCCACAAGGCAAGCCGCGCATGCGGCACTGCAAAGAGCCAGAGCGGATTATAAAAAGCACGCTGACCGCAAGAGGCTCCCCGAGTGGCAGTGGAAGGTGGGGGACCAAGTGTACCTATCAACGAAGAACTTAAAAACGCACCAACCATCGAGGAAGCTCAGCCCGAGGTTTGTGGGGCCATTCCCCATCATGGAAATAATCCCCGATGACTGTCAGGCTAACGCTCCCCAAAGCCCTTGGGAAGATTCACCCAGTATTTTACTGCAGCTTATTGAAGCCGCACCAACCGGGCAACAGCTGGCACAAGGCAGGCCGCCCCCGGCACCCATCATGATCGGCGGGGAGCAGCACTTCGAAGTTATACAAATCTTGGACGCGAGGAGACATAAAGGACAGATCCAGCTGCTGGTGCAGTGGAAGCATTTCCCAAAGTCCCACAGTGAATGGGTAAGCAGAGCCCACGTGAAAGCGCCAAAATTAGTGAGGGACTTTTACGACCAGCACCCCGGGAAGCCAAAGTAGGGGGGGGTCTGCTTTCAGGGGGGTGGTATGTCAGGTTCAGCCGGCGTGGCACTGCTAGGAAACCCAGCCAGCTGCGCTGAGCCAATTCTACCACCCGCTCGCAAGCCAGGGAAAAGGAGGAAGTGAGAGCCGCGGCTGATTAATGGGCCACCTGCGCCCACTTAACAAGGAAACCACAGAGTGGATGTTTTGTATCCACTCTGATGAGCGGCGCGCGCCGAGACAAAGGGCAAAGCCGCGAGCCGCGGAAAGGCGATCACCGCGCGATCGAGAAAACCCCGGCTTTGCACACAGCTGAAAAGACCCCAAGGAAACAAGACCACGCCGGAGGGGCAGAGCCATCAAGGGGCAATGGGAAACTGGCTGAACCTGCCATTTGGACCATTAAGGGGGATTATTGGGGTATCGACAAGCTACAATATGTGACTCAACGACGGGGCGAAGCGCGGGAAGGGGAGAGCTATATATTGTAACAAGAAATGTGTCAAGCCAGTCCTGGCTTTGTTTGTAACTGTTGCGTTATGCTTAAGTAAACCTCTTTGTGCTACACACGTCACAGGAGTTTCTCTTGACGAACGGAGCATTCCCTACATAGACAATAGAAAATGTACGAACAGTAACCATAGTTCTTTTAATGTTATTGCTAGCAAGGCATTTTTGCCTCTATTAATATATATGAATCTAATATTTGGTAATTTTTAAAATTAAATGCACATGAACAGAAATACATTTGATTAGTCCAGATTAAAAATGAGTTCATAAACAGAAAATCATTAATGTTTGGATAAATATCATACTTAAAGCATTTTTTGTTTAGTTTTAAAATTATCTATGAGGTAAATAATTTCCAGGCATTTCTAGTGAATTACTACTGTAGCAAGATTTATAACATCTTGGTGTTCTTACATAGAGAACACTTCTGGAAGATTTAGATCTGGAAGAACAATCAAACTACATCCAGAATGGTTAAACAAATGCATTCTAATGTTCTGATGTTCCTTCGAATTTTGAATTTTGTACAAAATTATCTAGTAGTTACACTAAGCTCATAAGACAGGTCAGAGATTTATTAGAACAAATAAGGCAGTATAAAAGGATCTGTCATTGGAAGCAACACTCATAGCAGCCGAACAAATGTTCAAACCTGGTAAGAGTGACAATTTGAAACAAAATATGTGGAAGATATTCTGCCACTAGAACTCAGAAATAGTTTTCAGGCCTTCTCAGAATAAATAGGCTCTGAGCTTCCAGTGATGGAACAAGAAATTACTAACAGCAGGTGAGAAGCTAAGCCCTGAAGAGCAGAAGGGATTCCACTGCTACTAGTAGCAAGGAAACAAAGAGGAAAATTGTAATACTTAGTGATTTTCTATTATGAGGAATAAAAATAGTCTTTGCCAGCTAGATCTCATGGCTTGTGAAACGTACTGTCTCCCAGGAGCATAGGTCTAGGATGTGATGGTGCACTTGGTAAAATTTGTTCAGCCTACTGATAGATGCTGCTACATGAGATGCTACAGTCACATCACTTTGGACTTAGAAGCTTTCATTTGGAAGCCGAAAACTTTGGAGGCTTGGGTGATGTTCTCATTCATTTTTTTCTAAACTATGGAAGAAGTTTGGAAAGGGAGAGAAACATGCTTTAGCTTAATAGTGTTGACAAATGTAGAAGTGGTGGCTTTGGTTGATGGGATCATTGTCTACATTACTTGGATAATGAACTGCTAGGACGAGATGGGTTTCATCTTACAAACACCTGGAAGAATATCTTTAGCTGATTGAACCATGTCACACTTAATGAAGAGGGTTTTAAACTGAATGCTGTGGAAATTGGAGGTTGAAATTTAGATACAAGAATTTCAAATAAAATCTTGTACCTTGCAGGATTAAGTATGAAAGTAAGTGCGGGTTACTCAATGAAAACCTCAGGAAAAACATAGATTCATAAAGTTCATGGCCTTGATTATGTATATAGTAATATTCAATGTATGGGAAATACCTGTGAAATAAATGAGAGGAGAATTATTATAGGAAGGCAAATATATCTTCATTAGTATAGTTCAGATCTGGTAGGATTGTCATAACTGGAATACAAATGAAGGATACAGTTTGTTAAAAAAAAAATAGGAAGAAAGGAGGAGTTGCACTATATATAAAAAATACCCATATTTCCATAGAAATCAAAGCAAATGAACTTGATAACAATGTGGCACGTAGCTTGGGTAAAACAAGAGGAAGAAAAAATACAAGCAGCAGTGCTCTTTATGTGCTCTTTATGTCTTCTAGAGGAAAAAGAAGAGGACATCCAACAACAAGGTAGATAGACTCAAGTTACAATGGTGATGAGTTCACCATTGGGAGATCTGAAAGAACAGATTAGGGACAGATTGTCAAGGAGAAAATCTATCTATTGCTAGGACTTGAAAACGACTTGATGGTACATAGTCAATCACTGTCTACTAGGCCTGGCAGCAATCTGGATTTAAAGGGGAGGTGATTCAGAGCACTCATGGGTGTATACTCTGCACCTCTTGGCATCTCCCTAAAGAAATGCATTTTTTCCTGGATTCTTGCCAACAACCCAATCAAGAGACCACCCAATCAGGTGAAAATATGGAATTTTTCCAAAAGCAAATGCAGTCTTTTGAAAAGATGCAAAATAGTAGTGAATGGGATTTAGTTACCTTGACACCTGTTGGGAGACAAACTCTACCAAGCATGATCCTTTAGAGGGTGAAGGAAGGCATGTGCAGGAGGGAGTCACCTATAATTTCATCTTAACCAAATTACTTTAACTTGGTAGATTAGGTAGTAGTGTTATGTCTGGAATTCTCTAACCATAACTTTCTTCACTGGATTTTATAAAAGAGGGGCCTAGCAACTCATACAGTCTGCTCATGTGTACCACTTTTAGCCACATGTTGTGGGATTGGTAACTCTTCAGCTGACTACCTCTTTGAATATCTTTCACTCTGTTAGCTTAGGTTGGACATGCCAACTCATGATATCCAGTGGCCAGAAATGAACTGTATTCAGACCCTCTGAAGATTACAGGACACAGGAAATCTATTCTCTTGATCTGAGACCATTCACAAAATACACTGCAAGCAGAGCTGGGATTTTCACTCCTCTGTGGGCTTACCAATATATAGAATTGCTTACTTGCTTGCTTACTTATTAAGCAAGTAAGCTGCTTACTTCAGAGGCATTCTCTTTTACAGTGGATTATTTTCTTGGGTTTGATGATCTACAGAATATTTTGCCCCTCCCCATCTGAAAAATTTAGTATTTTTCTTTTGGTAGCAAAACAAGCAAGTAAGGATTACTGCAAGGTAGGCAAAACTCCTACGTAATTATTCTGCATAGAAATTGTTCTTATATTTTTATATGTAAAGATCTTTACCCAGCTGATATAGGCTCTAGTTAGATGGCAATCTAACCAGAGGCTTGAAGATGCAGAAGCAGATAAAGTGAAGAGAAGGCAGGAACGTTGGTTCATCTCATTGCTGGTAGTCCCTCTAATGAATTTTGTGAATTATCAATGAGAAATCCTAAAAGATAGATGAAATGCTAGATGACTGGAGGAGAGCAAGTATTGTCCCTGTCTTCCAAAATGGAAAAATGGGGGATCCAGAGAACTACGGTTATGTCAGTCTGACATCAAAACTTGGTAATATTCTAGAACAAGCATTAAAGTGATTGATTTGTAAGTATCAATGGAACAATTTAGTGATTACAAGGTGTCAGTACTGATTTATAAAGGACAAGTCTTGTGATACTCATGTTAAAGTATTTCATTTTCTGATACTTTACTAAATTATTTCATTTTTACTTTCCTATTAGATGGTATATCTACTGTAGATATATCTTGACTTTAGCAAAGCATTTGATAAAATACTCCTGATACACTGATTAGCAAACTAGTTAAATGAGTTGGATACCATGTCTGTCTGATGGAATCATCATTGATTTGAACACCATCCTCAAATAGTGTTTATGAATAGTTCCTTGTTAAACTGGAATGGGTATGAATAGGGTTTGATCATGAACATAGTATTATTAACATTTTATTTAATAACTTGGGTGAAGAGGTTGAGGGAAGGCATGTAAGATTTGCAGATGGCACAAAACAGGGTAGGATAACTAGAAGACCAAAACAAAACATAGAATGCTCTTAATAGGATAAGAAATGGGCTGAAAATAAAATAATGAACTTCAAGAGAGGGAAATGTAAATTTATTTCCTTAGGAAAAAGACATTAAATCCATAAGGATAGGATGGGGGAGGGGGTACTTGTGTTGGTAATAGTAGATGTGAAAAAAATCTTGAAACTGGAACCAATCATAAATTGAGTTATGAATCAGCCATTTCAGCAATATGATTGTCAAAAACACAATGCAGTTACTGGCTGCATCAACAAAAATCTTGTTTCCATATCTCTAGAAGTAATTGTTCCATCTTATTCTGCATTGGTCAGTCCCCCAACCTCCAGTATTGTGTCTAGTTCTGTGTGGTGCATTTTAAGAAAGATCAGTGAAACCATAATGAAACCATAACTATAACCATAATCAGAGATGCATAATGAGAATGATCAGGGGACTGAAAATAGATGTCATCAAGTAAGACTGAGAGAATTGTGTATGTTTAACCTTCAAACAAATGACTGAGCAGATAAGCTAGAAGGTGATCTATTCTCCATCATCCCAGGATACAGGAATGGAGTGATGATCTTATACTACAGAAAGACAGATGTGGAATGGTGGGAAAACATTCCTAACCATAAGAGCAGTTCAACAGTAGAACAGTAGAACCAGAGACAGGGGATCGATTCTTCTCTGTAAGTATCAGGTTAAATCTGAATGGCTACCTGTTGGGGATGCTTTACTTTGGATTCAGAACTGAAGAAGGATTGGACTAAATGACAATTACTTTCTCATTTAAAAAAACAAACAAACTTGGGTAATGATGCCTTACCCAATGGTATCAAATCATTTATGGCTGAATTTAAAATGTCACAGTCATAGGAAAAAATTAAAAATTCAGCAAGAGCATTGCACTTGTATGTCCAATCTATCCATCCAAGTCTCTTCACAGATGTCTGTTCTGTTTGCTGAAAGTGCTTGTATAACTAGCAAAATTTGGAAGTCTGAACTTTGCAATTTTAGCATGCTGCTTGAGAAATAGATGTTGCTCTCAATCGAAGTATGACCCAATAGTTATCATTCTCACTCAAGTGTTGCAGTGATAGTGTTTAAAATATTTTTATCCTACTCGTTGATCCAAATGGTTTGCAAAGGGGCTTATAAAAATGGAAAACTACAAGGATGTGGAAGAGCAGAGTGGGCTGTTGTCATAACAGAAAAAAGGCCCCATTCTGTTGTTATCTTCCCTGGTGTAAATAAAGAAACATCTAATCCCTGAACACATGGGGACTGAGGCTGATCATTCCTCGAGGATTATTATTGTACCACTTCAGTTACTGGCAACAACTGTAACAATCACATTAAACAAATCTTCCACTTGCATATGAGGAAACATCTACCTTCTAATTAGCACTAGATAGAAAATTGGCTGGTTTTATGAAATATATTTGCTTTGGAAATGCATGTATCTTCATAATGAAAGGCTGCTAGGAGACAAAACTAATTGAATCCAGGTGCAGCAATCCATTGAATTCTTATGTGTGTGAGCTTTTTTTAAAAAATTCAGAGATAGTACCAGACCTGTGCATTCATGAGGATGGTGATTTAATAATAAAATGCCAGTCTTTCCAAGCTGTTACTCTCCAGAGGCTTTGGATATCAACTTTCATAATCCTCAGGCATTATGAGGGGTAAAGTCCAAAATATTTGGAAAGGATGAGGCCAAAGAAGACCGACATCTACTCATTGATTTTTCCCACTGAAATTAATGGAAGAACTGTTTATGTCCATCAGAATTCCCAGGCAGCTATATATTGTTCAGTAGCTGTATGCGCAAAGGCTTTCTCGGAGCAGCGTTCTGCATTGCGTACAGGGATGCCTGTCCTTCAATTGTGTTATCAGAGTGACATCCTGAAGGTAGTGGGCTTCTCACTATTGTTTGCAATATTGCTACTTTTTGGAATACCCCAATAGGGCTAACATATCCTTGATTTTAAGAGGGCTGTGAATTGAATTCTTAAGTAAACAACAGTGACCCTAGGGTCTCACTGCTTTCATCAGAATAATGAAACCAGCATCCCCCTCCTCATGGAGAAGACTGTTCACGTAATGCCTCTTAATTCTGGAGAAAGGACCATTGGCAGTTCTTGACTTCACTACAGCTTCAAAATGCTTATCTGGGCTAATTTAAGCCCTATGGGGCACAAGCCTAGAATCTTAGAGCTGGAAGCAGCCATTAAGGCCTCTGAGTCCAACCATCTCTCAGTGTAAGATTATTAATGAAATGTTCTGTGCATCTTGTGCATGAACACCTCCAGTGAAGAGGACTCTATCTCATTTTTTGGTATTTGATTCCATTCTTAAATTGCTCTTGTAGTTAATTTCTGTAATGATTCAATTCAAATTTATTTTTTCTGCAATTTAAGACAATTATTTTGTGTCCTTTTAAATTGGGACAACAGAGAGGGAGATCTTGGCCATCTGTGTGACACCCGTTCAGATACTTGAAGGATGCTATCTGATTCCCCCTCCCCGCTCTCTTCTGAAGGCTAAGCATACTCAGTTCCCTCAATTTCTCCTTGTAATATTTAGTTTCTAGTATCTGATGTCCAGCTTACGTTTTGTTCTTTTTTTTTCCGAAATGAAAAAGACTCCTTGAATTTTCTTCAGATTTTATATTTACCCAGTTTAAAGAAGAGCATCTATGTCAGCTTTCATGTGATTTTTATCTGCTATCAAAATAATCCAGGGATTCTCAATCTTTTTTTGCTGGTGGCCCTCTTCTGAGCCTCATTTGCTTCTGTGACCCACCTCCATAGTCACTCTTAAGATACATATTGTAAACTCTAGTAATTTTCATTATTTATGCTGTTGAAATTAGCACAGAGAATGAGATGTGAAGTTTATGACAAGTTGATTATATACCTGGGTGGCCCCTCAGAAACTCACTGTGACCCCCTAGAAATATGACATGGCCCCCTTGGAGGGTCATATGACCCATGTTGAGAACCAGTGACTTAATCCACCAAGTTTGCTAACTTTCAGGGCCTGGTCACACATAAGATTAAAGCCATTCTTGCTTCAGGAAGCAAATGTAACACAGGCATTTTGCTATTCTCAGGTTGCAGGTCATATCTTTCCCTTCTATCAGAATAATCATGCTGAAAAGAACATTTGATCGAAACCATTGCAGACTTGGAAAATTTAAAGAGGTTTTATTTACTTATTTGGAGAGTTTTATTTTTCAGCAACGAAAGCCCAATCAAATCCTTTTGCATTATATCCCAAAGAACGTAATTGGATCCAAGCCCAGGATTGGGGTGTTTTATTTCTGAACTTTGCACTTAAAGAAAAGGTTTGATTGCTTTTAAAGCTGACTTTGCTCTTGGTGCAAAGACCAAAGCACTCCTTCACTCCTAAGGGTCTGATGAAATGCAAGGGGAACATACTGTACCATATTTATTTTTTGTTCTTTAAGAAAGTCCTTCCTTGCCTCTGTGGAATCCAGAACGGTGTACAAGATTCCTCTTGTTTATTTCTTTTGTAAATAACAATTGGATAGAAAATTCTGCAAATGTTCATGCCATGTTTAAAACAGTGATAAAAACAGACATCTCTTTTGGCTACCTACAGAATAGGGAAGTGGAGAATTCAGCCAACATTTGATATGCTGGTATCCTATGTTCTCTGTCATTTCAGTTGCAAAGTCAGTTCTTTTGTCACAGTCTTGCCTTCACTTGAGAAATAGAATACATGCTGGAGTGGGGGTTGATGCTGGTGAAGGGGCAGAACTGGATTTCCAAGCTTCAAGTCACCAGAAATGAGATCAGTCTTTCCCACTAAATCTGTGTTAGGATCAGAGGCAAGCTGGATTCACACATTGCTAAACTGTAATGTATTGAGTTAATAAATTGTGTGGACTACAGAGGAGATTGGATCTTTACACAGGGTATGCTACTACAATGCACTAAACAACGAACTACCCAATCACCTTTTAGCTGTGCAGCTGTATTACAGTTTGGTGTGTTATGCAAACTCAAAAAATTGTATTGATCAAGTAAACCAGGGTACAGTTAACTATTGGATAAATGTGTATTGTGAGTACAGTATTGCATCTTCTTTCTTGGAAAGAATTTCTTAGAATGGTTTTGCTACCACTTAGCATCGCATGATCACCTGATCACTCCAGGAAATGCTGTTGATTTTACAGTTGTCAGAAAAGAACCTCATACTACTGTTGAGCAGTTTCAGGGCAGGAAAGTGGGGAGAGGGGCGGGGGAGAGACCCTTCAGCTTTCTCTTGCAGTTAATGAGATCTCCTCCCCTCCAATGAGGATTTCTAAAGAGATTTCACCCCACTTGCCATTTGTTTCATTCCCTTTTACATTCCTCCATAATTCTATATGAATGGGAGGACAGCATTCAGCACAGCTCCTCCTTATGGCTGTAGGAATATTTCATTGCTTCTCAGAATTTGGTATACATGACAAATCATAGTCCTTGTAACTGTGGATACAGCTGTTAAGTTGTCTTCTCTGATCTTATTTTTGTCTGTCATGAATAAAGGAAAAGGGACTGATGGTTATACAATCCTGGTGGAGCAAACTGACTCACCCAGTTACTGGAAGTCGGGTGGCATATAAATTTAATAATAAATAACAATAATAATAATAATAATAATAATAATGCAAAAGGCAGCTTTACTTGGAACAGCATACATCCTGCGACAATATCTTTAACACCATCAAACAACATCTGCCTATCTCAGGTCCTTGGGAAGGACTCAATAGGTGGATAAAAATGCCAAATCCAGTCTAAACATCTGGCTGACTGTGTGACCAACCATAATAACAATTGTTAACTGTATTTCCCAAATGGTACTTTTCATATGTGCTGGGTTTCCATGTTCCTGACCTTCAATTTTGTTGTACTTTTGAACCAAATGGCTCCTTAGGAAAGATTTACAAGTTGGGCTTTGTTCCATCAGCACAACATCTATGCAGTGTAAATGATTTACCAGTGATGGAGGGCTGTGTGTTGTATTATGGCAGTGGCTCTGCCTGTAAATGAGCCATAGCTGGTTGTAGCATGGGCATTTAGCCAAACTTAGGGACGGCAGATCTCTAGAAGTGATTTTCAGGAGCTTTGTGACTGTATTGCATTATTCCTGCTAGATGTGATCTGGCACTAGCCTAGATTTATTTCCTCCGTATTTACATATTGTGTAAATTTCTGAGACACAAGAAGGCCATGACATTCATAGATTAACAGGGCCCTTCTGAGTGAGCACCTGGCTAGCCTGTTCTGAAAGCAAATTGTACTGGAGCCTCAGTAAATGTCACCGTGGTCCAAGCGGCCCTTTTCCAGCCTTACTGACAAGGAAGAGGAAGACTCAGTTCACACAACTGCGCCATCATATTAGCATTTTGTGTGAATTGAGATGATTTCATTGACTTAGCAGACCAAGTTTAAACAAACCCTGGTTTAGCATATGCTGGAACCAAGCCATAGAGAAACAGCGTACTGTACTTTAGTGAGGAGCTTTTTCAGCGGGGGAACCCTGAGATACCCGGGATGCATATTCTTAACCAAAGCCCACCATAGCTGAGATGCTACATTGAAACAAAGTGTGTCTGGCTTGTTTTAACTATGGCTTGACTGAGCCACAATAGCTGAGTTCATGCAACACACTACAATGTAGGGTTTAATTTTGATTTAGCACACAGTATGAATCTAGTTGTGGCACGTGAGCTATGGTTTAAGGAAGGGGTGGGCCATCTTTTGCTAACCCTTTAGATGGGCTAGGCACCTTGGGAGACAGAGGTTGCCCACGGCTACGGTTTTCTATGCAGTTCAAAATTTTGCTAGTTTTGTGAACTCAGCCAATCGTAGTTGAGTTCACAAAATCATGGCTTGGTTTAGTTTACTCAAATCACACGATGGCCCAGCTCGATGTTGTAAATGGAGGCTATTCTGTATATCTACAGCTGAGGAGGACAGCTGAGTTTTTCGGCAAGTCCTTTTACAGAAACCCATCCCGGTCTCTCGCGTGGGTCCCCTCGAGTCCTCGCCAAGGGTTACCTCTCAGCCTCCGCCGGCCCGACGGAGCTCAGCATGCAAAGCGGGGCGGAGGCGCAACCAATCGGCACCACGACCTGCGGGGCAGCCGCGCCCCGTCTTCTCCCCGGGTTCCCCGCCCAGCCCAGCCCAGCGCAGGGCGAAGCGCTCCCTTGAAGTGTGGCGTTGCGCTCGCCGCGCAGAATCGCACTTTCGACCGGAGTTGGCTGCTCTCGCGGTCTCGGCGTCGGAGCAGCGCGTGCCGGCTGGCCCTGCCTCGGCGTCTCGCCTGGGTCAAGTGCCGGAGGAAGCGCGATGCGGGAGCCCGGACAGACGAAGCGGTAGCAGCGCGGCGATCTCGCTGGGAAACGGCTTGCTGCTCGACGGCGTCTAATGCTCTCCTTAGTTTATTTGTCTGGAAAAGCGAGAGTCCACTCTAGGGTCGGATTGAAGGTTGCCGAGGCAGAAGGAAAGGAGCGAGAAAAGAAGAGGCGAGCAATGGAGAGAGGGGTGTCTTTGTGCCGTTTGCTTCTTTGGCACTAGCGTACAAAAAGGAGAAGGTGGAAGGGAGGAACCCCCGGCGTTTCGAGACTCCAGGCGCTGAGAAGACCTGGGCGCGCGTGGCAGCGGCGAGCGGGCAAGGGGAAATTTGACGCGTTGCAAATCTTAACCGGATTTGGATTTGTGATTTGTTTTCTTGCCCGCGTTTTGTTTTTTGTTTTTTTTTTGCTCCCGGAATTTGCTGCAAGTTGAGAAGCTTGCAATCTGGATTTCATGGAGCGGGGATTCTTGATACTTGTTGGACTTACATTTCTCTCGAGCGCAGGTAAAATGCAATGATTGATAAATAAATAAATGATTGATTGTGTAGGGAAAGAAGAGATGCCTCTTTCGCCTGCTGATTTCTTTTCAGGACAACGGCTTTCCGTTAGCCGCGCTGAAGAAAGGTTGGGCTTTCAGTGCGGGCCTGGGCGAGTTGGCTCGGAAGCGTGTTGCTCGCGGTTACTGCCTGCAAAGTGGGCATCGGAGTGCAATCGTGCAGGGCAATTCCAGACGTGAATTGCTTTGTACCTAAAGTCGTTTCGGCCTCGGGGAAATCGAGGCGTCCCGAATAAATCCAGACAACCACACGCTTCTTCTCAACAACAATTATATAATTGTTACAATTATTGTTTCTGAAGCATATGAAAATGGCAAAATGCTGCACCGGACAGACAGCTTCTAACTTCCGAAATCACATTTTTAAAGCCTTCGATTAAGGTTTTGAAAACTTTTTAGTAGCCACCATTGTTAAGGTTATCTTTCATCCTCAGATATTAATGCTTGTCCAAACGAAATATGCAGAAATCTTTTTGTTTTGTTCTTCACATCAAAGAAAAAAGAAGATACTTGTTTCTACCAAGGGAAAGAGAGAGATCCCTTCTTTCCAAGGTGTTATGTTGCTGGTATTGTATGATGATGGCAACATTGTGTGTGTTCAGTTCTGAACAAAAGAGAATCCAGTTTCTTTTGCTAGGGGCTGTGATGGGGGAGAGGCAGACTGTGAAATTGGAACTGAAAATCCCAGAATAACTACTAGCCAGCAGGCAGAGGTGGTAAAAGCAGACTCTCTGTCTTGGGTGGAATTTGGAGCTGAGGGCCCTGGCATACTTTGCAAGGGTGTTGTGACGGTATCTGTCCAAAGTTCTTTGAAGACGGGAAAACATGATACTAAACACTTTCCAGCTGGCTCTGCTTGAATGAAACCATTGCTCCCAGGGTTCTACGCTTGGGCTCTGAAGAGGAGAGCATGCTGAATTGCTTCTGGAAGACTCCAGGCTGCTCTTTGAAACAGGGTTGTGCTTTTCTTGTGGAACCAGGCTGGATTTGATCTCTGTTGAAACCCAGCCTTTTAAAGGATCCTTAAAAAGCCAGGCATTGCAATTTTCAGGGCATTTTCTGAGCAGTTACCTCCTTGTGCTTCATTTCTATATTTGAAGCAGCCTTATGGGAATCTGCAGATGCGATGCCTCTTCAAATTACAGTCCGTGTGTCTGACAGTAACAAACACATTTCGGGCCATTCTTCCCCATGTGTGCAAACCATCATAAGCTAGTTTTTCCCCCCCTTATTGATCTGTATCTTGTTATACATGCTGACAGTTTGGGGGGAAAATAAGCTTTTTTAAATTTGTCCAAATAGTACTATTTGGTTAGCCATGCTGTGACTTTTTTTTTTTTTTTGCTGCATTATTATTTAACTTTGTGTTTTGCATTTCTCTTTCTTGATCTCTTCCCCAGCTTTCATTCATTACTGTCGCCAATAAAGAATCTGGGGGTGGGGGGCATCTGAATGGTTCCTGTTTAAATGTTGCCTGATGATTTGTCACAGTTATAATTCTAGAAGCTGAACAAAGAAATCCAGGCATGATACCGATTACTTTCAAGTTGTGGTACTAGGGGTTTTGTTTGACTCGATTGCTTTGATAAGAATAGCACTTTTCTAATTTGGCCTCTTTTTCCCAACCCCCATTCCCACCCCCCCACCCCCACAATTTGCAGGTTTCTCGCTATCCACCTCTCAAAGTGGGCTGAGGTTTCTGGGTCTCTCAGAGAGAGTCAGCAAGGAAACTAGCACAGGACCCGGAAGGCTGGATTCAGCTACCAGCTCCAGACCGGACAACGTGGCTGGCCTTGAGGAGGTCCACCACAGAGTCAAACGCTGTACTTGCTACACGTACAGAGATAAAGAGTGTGTCTACTACTGCCACCTGGATATCATCTGGATCAACACCCCAGAGTGAGTGGGGACATACAGCCTCTATAGGAGGTTGGGGGAAAGGGATAGGTTGGCATGTGCAGGGGAAAAGGATTTGGGGTGCTCCGTTTTCCCCAAAGATAGAAGTTAACCCCATTGCACTTTGGCATGTGAAGGTCTTTACCTCTAAGAGGGTAAAACCACTTATGTGGATTTCTGTTTCCAGAGCAAATATACTCCCAAATTCCAGATGCTGGAAGACAAATATTTTTTGGAGAGGTAGAACTGGTTAAGTTTGTATACAAAAGGCTGGGCAAAATGGATGCTTATTGTTATTTATTAGATTTATACCCCACCTTTCCTAGAGGAGCTCAAGGAGGTGTACATAGCACTGCTTCCTTCATTTTTTCCTGCAACAGCAACCCTGTATAGCAGTTATGAGAGATAGCATCTGGCCCAAAGACACCCAGGGAATTTGGTGATCAGATGGGTCTTCCTGATCCTAGTCCAACATCTTAACTATTATGCTGTCTTTGATCTCAATCAGCATGTGCTCCTTCCCCTGAAAAAGTTTCTGAACAAGGTAGAAATTCCAGCTATTTTGTAAACATTTCTTTGGCCATCAGATTTCTCAGGGGAACAAACAATAAATCACAACTGGAACATTAGCACAATAATTGTTAATCTTCAAATAATACTGGTAGGCTGTGAACACTATATTAGTATGATATATATAGCAATAACCTAGCAGTGTGAACACATTTTTTCCAGTACAACGGATGCTTTGCAGCTGGGGAAAATTTCCGCACACAGAGCAATCACTCTGGTGCTATTTCAAATATAATTACTGTGATGCAAATGTGGCTGATTTTGAAATGAAAGACTTTCTACTATTTCTGATGCTGTGAAGACTGCCATGAAGTCTATGCACTCAACTGTTTTATTCTGCAATTTGAAATTGTGTGGTGGGGGAGGGGAACCCAGACAGTTTCATCCACATTTAATCCTCCTACATTTTCTCGCTACTTCTTCAAATTTTTTTTCTTAATACCAAAAACAATAGTAATACCCACACACAGAGAAGGAAAGGTAGAATAGCTGAATAAAATCCTTGGATTAGTAGCTTCAGGAGCTGTCCATCTGAAGCAGCCCAAACCTTCGATGTTTCTGGACTTACTGTTTTCCTGCAATCCAAGGGAAAATGATATTTTGGAGCACTGTCTGCAGAGTTTATATGAAATGGAGTGACATTGGAATTTAAGAATGAATGCCTGCCTATGCTGCCTTGAACATTTTTTTTAGGCTGGCATTCTTTTTATCAAAACTTTGTAGGACATTAATGAGGCCACCTTGGACAGAGGTTCAGCTCAGTCTCTGGCCTACTTTTTAAAAATTCCCACATTTAATTTAATTTAATCAACGTATATGGCCGCCCAACTTGTAAATTGAAACCTTGGGCAGTTAACAGAGGATAAAATCAGTACAAAAACAATATGCAAACCAAAAAACAAAACAAAACCAAGCCCAGTCCATCATTATTCCATATTAAATCATTTCAGATGGGCTCATCTACCATCCTGGCCCAGTGCCAATGGGAAAATCTAGGTCTTCAAGGCCTGCAGAAGGCCAACAGGATCAGGACCATCCTAATCTTGGTGGATAAGCTGTTCAATAGAGAAGGCACCATGACAGAGAAGGCATACTTCTTAAGTCCCACCAGATCACACTGGTTTATGGAGGAGATGTGAAGCAAACCTACTTTGTTGGATCTCATGGAATGGGCAGATTAAGTTGGAGATAGGTAGTCCTGCAAGTAACCTGATCCTCTGTCTTGCGTAGCTTTATAGGTGTTAACTAGCACCTTGAAATGCACCTGGAAATCTCTTAGGAGGTAGTACAGCTCACAGATCAATGGTGCTACATGGTGTACTGTGGTGCACCCATAACTAACTGCACTGCTGCATTCTGGACCAACTGCAGCTTCTGGATAGTCTTCAAGGGCAGCCCCATGTCTGGTGCATTGCAAGTGACCAACCAGTGTTACACACGCTGCTCCCAGGTTCGACTTATGGTCACTCACTCACACACTCAAAGCCTGTTGAGGCACGCGGATCTTGTCAGCCCCCCTTGCTTTCTACCTGGGTTTTCCAGATAGGTGCAGCTGGAGCAGACAGACACACAGCCCTGGTCAACAGCTGGGAAATAATTAGGGATACACACAAATCACTTTCAACCGAACACTGAGGCACAAGAGGTTCTTTGTAATACACGGAGACCCAGTGAATTTAAAGTAACAGCAAAACTACTGGTTGCAAGGTACATTTGCTCTTTCTCATACACACACACACACTCATCCACACTTACCCACATCCTTCCCAACGACTCAGAGTGGGCTGGCTTTGGGACCCCTTTTATCCCCAAAAGTCCTTGCTGGGTTGATTTACAAGTTGATGGGATTGGGATGAGGCCTCCCATGTGCTCAGGCCCAACTTCCTCTTTCTGGTTCAGGTCCTTTGTTTTTTCCTTAACAACTTGCTTCCTTCTTATCTACCTCCCTGAAGGGATCTCAGATAAGTTTCCTGGCTTTTGTCCTCTCTGCTTACGTGCCTGCTTCATCTTTAGGTTATGGCAGCTTCAGCTTAGTCTCACACCAGGAGGTGACTGGGACATGAGTGTCTCTCTGTCCAGGAATGAACACAATTGGCACACAGGATGGATTTGTGGAAAGGCCCTCCTGGCCATGGCTATCACCTGTTCTTTGAGCAGGAATCAGGAGTCCAAGAAGACCCTGTACTTTGATAGCAGTTCGGCATGGGGAAGTGCAACCACATCCAGAACTAAAGATGGAAGCTCCTGATACTCAGGGGGCCTCAACACCCCTAGTGACCTGGTCTTGCTAGGGCTGAGCCAAAGCTTGTTCTTCCCTGTTCAGACCTCTCACAGCCTGCAGGCACAGAAAGAACCTTGGTGACTTCATTTGATTGTCAAGAAGCTGAGACATATAGCTGAATATCATCTGCATACGGATGATACATGGCCCCAGATTGATGGATGACCTTACTCAACAGCCTCGTGTAGGTGTTAAATAGGAGTGGAGAGATACGAGGGACCACAGAAAGTAGGGTCTGGGGCTAGACCTGTTTCCACCTAGCAATACCATCTGGAATCACTCCTGAAGGAAGGAGAAGCACTGCAACACCTTGCCTCCCATTCTTAACTCCACATACAGTCCAGAAGGATTCAGTGATTGATAGTACTGAAAGCCACTGAGAGATCAAGGAGGGCCAGGATGGATATATCACCCCATCCTGATCCTGCCTAAAATCATCTACAAGTGTGATCAGTGCTGTCTCAGTACTACATCCTGCTCTGAAACCTGACTGAAAACGGTGCAGGTAATCAATTTCTTCCATGGTGCTCTGAAGCTGCAAACTAACCACATTCTCAACAAGCTTCCCTAAAATGGGAAGGTTGGAGACTAGACAAAAATTGTCCAGTACTGTTGGATCCAGCAGTGGTTTCTAGAGGAGGAATAGACAACTGCTTCTTTAAGAGCTTGCGGAATCACTCCCTTCCTCAAGGATGCATCCATCACTGCCTGGATCCAAGCATGCATCTTATCCCAGAAGGCCTTGATCAGCCGCTGGTCTAATATACAGGTGGTCACGCTCACAGCGCTGAGGACCATGTTTACTTCCTCAAGACATACAGATTCAAATTCTTTCCAGATAACTAAGCCAGAACATGTCTCAATCGACTCCAAAGGGCATGCACAGCCAGAGTGCAACAATTTTATCAGACAGATGCCTAGAATATTCTTCACAGCAGCCCTACAGATGTTCCCCTGACTCTGTTTAGAGACTGGGATTCCTAAACAGGGCTCATGGCTGGCTATCTGAGGAGGTGATAGAGCAGAAAAATACATTTTGCTGCCCTCGTTGCCATGCGGAAAATCTCAATAAAAGATTTTGACCCATGTTCAGTGGGATATGGTCTTTGTCCTCCAGTAGCGCTCTAGGGTTCTCTTCTGTTGCTTCATTCCCAGAGTCCCTCAGAGAGCTAAGGGGCTCCCTGGGATCCACATCCAGAGAGAGGTCTGCAGTTGTGCAATCCGGACAAAGACCATCATTGCATTCCCATTCCAGGCAGTGGCAAAGATCTGAGACAAACTGCATGGAAGCTTAAAATAAGCCGAGTTCCGCTTGATGCTCAGCACAGACAAGTTGAATAGGTCCTTCTTCCTTCAGTCTAAAAGAGAGTGATCTGACCTCGACAAATAGTGATATTCCCCAACTCCCGCTCACTTTGCTGCCAAGACAAACGGATCTAATGTGTGACCTCCACTGCAAGTTGGGTCCTCAGTAATCTGTATCAAGTCCATGGTTGCCATGGTGGCCGTGAACTTCCAATCTGCCTTAGACTTTGTGCCCAAGGAAGGCAAATTGAAGTCACCTCAAACCATGAGCCTGAGGAACTTCTTTGTTAACCCAGCTGCAGTGTTGAGCAGCTTGAATAGGGAAGAGGCCATGCAGCAGGGAGGCTGGAACAGTGGCGGCAGTCCCCTCTCATCCCTGATACCCACCTAATCAGCAGAATTCCACGTCCACTTATCTCCAGGCAGCGCCTTTAAAGCCACCAGAGACTCTTAGATGACAGTAGCTTCTCTGCCATCCACACCCTGGGGTTGCAACTAGCAGCACACAGATTGTGAATGAGAGAGGCCTTTCTACAGGCTGACTCTGCATTAAATAGTAACATCCAAAAGCCGAGGACACTGAGGAATTGGGCCTTGGGGTTGAGTTCAGGGGGCTTACTTCTGTCTCCCACCATACCTCTCCTTGCCCATTTCCACCATGATGTTATCACCTGCCCCACAGCCCCTTCTGACCCAGGCTACCCTCCCCCCTCCCAAGTTAAAGGCTGCCATCATAAAATCTGATCAACTGGCTGCTCACTGAGTCTTCGGGATGCTTCGGCACCTTGCATTTTTTATGAAGTTAAAATCTGCCTTGCATGTAAGTTGCTGTTGTAACAAACAATTCAAACTTCACTTGGAGAAGATTTTGCTTCGCTAGCAAAGGGGAGCATTATTGAAAAGTACTTCCTTTCCTCTCTCCCATGTCTTTTTGTAACAAGATGTAGAGAATGACAGTGCCAAATGATGTTAATGCAAATTCCAATGTATTTTTAGTAGATAAGTGGGATCTTGGTATGGACAACTGGGATTTGTGACAAAATATTACATTATGGAGTAGTTCCATTTACTGTTTTGGAGCTGGCCACGTCCCTAGGGGTCACGCAACATACATAAAAAGGCTTTGATTGTGCTGTTGTGGCCACCACCGTGTCTTTGTTTGATTTCCCCTTTCCTGCAGTCCCAAAGCATGTCTGATTTGTCATTTTAAGGGTCTCCCTTTAGGTTTGTTGTGTTTCTGCAACGTTAGATACCCCAGAACTGCTGATCGTTTTTGGGTGGTACTCTTTTGGTTACTTTAGAACAGTGTTTTTCAAACTTGGCAACTTTAAGATGTGTGGGCTTCAGCTCCCAGAATTCCCCTCTGCTCCCAGAAGCATGATGGCTAGGGGGATTCTGGGAGTTGAGAAGTCCACACATCTTAAAGTTGCCAAGTTTGAAAAACAATGCTTTAGAACCTATACTTCCCGCTATATTTTAGAAATAATGTCACTATAAGGCAGAAGAATTTCAGCAGACTGTTATTCATGGGTAAAATGCCCACTATGATGAGTTTTAAAATAAAATAAAAATAAATAATGCTGTCATTTTCGTAATAAAAATGTAATGCAGGTAGTCCTCGCTAAATGGCCATTCGTTCAGCGATCATTCAAAGTTACAATGGTGCTGAAAAAAATGAATTTGTGACCACTCCTCACACTTACCACAGTTGCAGTGTGCCCAGGATCACGTGATCAAAATTCAGGCAGTTGGCAACCAGTGCACATTTATGACAAGTTGAAGCATCCCACCTATCTTCCTCCCTGCACCTCTGCCCTTTTGGCTGCCCTGACAGCATGGCTAAGATGAAGAAGCCACTGTGTTCTGCCATCCCAAATGGACCTTCCTCCTTCTTCCTCCTTGTAGTCCCAGGGTGCAACGATGGGGGGGGGGCTCTGTCGGTGCTGGGCTTGCCCCAGGCCCCTCACCACCTCCCCCTGCCACCATCCCCACTGCCCCCAGGACGAAGATGAGGAAGATTGCATTATTTAGTCTGGGCTGTCTGATTTAATATTTTTAGCTGTTTTTATGTTTTTTCTAGTTTTGCACACTGCCCAGATTCCACTGCAGTTGGGCAGCTAGTATATTTAAATAAATAAATAGAATACGCTTTTAATACAGCCTGCTCATCTCTTTAGATGACTGTAGTCTATTTGTAAGGCCTTTTCACAGACTGCATTTTTAGCATCTGCTTAAAAATGTAACATTCCAAGCAATTTGTAAATATGTTCTTGTGTAAGTCAGAAAGCCAGGACTGGCTGCAGCATCACTCACGGCAACCTTGCATAATACGTGGAACTGAATCCCCAACAGCAGCACATTGACTCATTGGTTAGGAATACACCATTGCATGGTTAATTAAATCCATTAGCGATATAGCAACATTTGCCCAAAGTGCTAAGTTTGTTAGTGTTAATTTTTGTTAGGGGTGTGTGTGTGTGTGTGTTTTAATATACTGTAGCTTAGGGTGCTTTGCAAACTCAATCCATTTGCTTAGTTTATGTTTCAGGGGTGTGTGCAAACACAGACAATGGGTTTAATTCATTAACCAGGTTAACCACATTGTGTGAATGCAGCTGTCGAAGATACATTCTAAGATACAATAGAGAATTAGGGCCAGGGTGTGGTTTCTGGACTACAGTTGTGCTGGGTACATGTTCTTTTGCGTTTGGTGGAGTTTGATGACATGATGCCTCAAAAATCCTTGAGAAGCTGTGCAGTTGACATATGTAACTTAGTGGAGGCTTGTGCACCTCTTTGGACCCTGTCTAAATTGCATCATCCAGATACCACGAGCCATCAGCAAAGATCACATAAAGTGAACCACACTAGTGAGGACCTCCCGAGCAGCAGCCGGTATTGAGGAATCAGGCAGAAATCAAACAGGGGCAAGAAGCATTCTGACTAGTGTAGAGAGATTTTTTTTTTTTCCTAGCTGGTGGTCTGTAAATTTGGCTCGACTCGTGATGCTGCTGGTCCAGAATGATGGTTGAGACGCAGAGGGGGCCTTTGCTTGTATTTTCCTACAATGCAAGAATACAACATCTTAGGCAAAACAACCATTCCACTAAGAAAAACAACTCAGGTGGCAGCACTTAGATGACCTTGGCTAATCTTGAACAAGCGAAGCTAGACTGAATATGGTTGGTGGATGGGAGACTACCAGGAAATTCCAGGGCTATAGGCTAAACTGGGAAGTCCAAAAAGCATTCTGGAGAAAAGTGGTGGGAGCCCCTTCCTTATTGTCCTGAACATTTGGTCATGCCCATCTACTGGCATCAAGCTCCACTTGTCAGGGACTTCCTTTTTTTAAAGAGAGACTTTCTCTTTTTAAAGAAAAAAAATCCTGCACCAGTACAATATGGTACCAGTTCTCTGATATTTATCTTAGCTTCCCCCCACCCCCACCCCCTCGTGAGAGTTAGTGTAGTTTTTCTATCTACAGCAGTGTTTCTCAACCTTGGCAACTTTAAGATATGTGGACTTCAGCTCCAGAATTCCCCAGCCAGCATGGCTGGCTGGGGAATTCCGGGGAATTCCACATATCTTAAAGTTGCCAAGGTTGAGAAACACTGGTCTACAGGAACTCTGCTTGCAGACTGGTAACTTTCAGAAGGCTTATTAATATGGCTTCCTTCACCTTCAGTTAATATTGGAAAATTGGCCAATATTATGGGCTCTTAGTTTTGCGGTGCTGCCTTTTCAAAAATAGCTTTGTGTATGACTCCTTCCAAGCCTAAGAGTCGCTGAAAATATTTGTTACTCTACTCCCAAACTCTTGCCACTGATTTTGAAGTTTTCTATTCGCCTTTCAGGTGAATGATACATCAGGGCAACTAATAACAGACAACAGCAGTAGAAGATAAGTGTATATAGTGCAGGGATGTTCTGCATTTTGGCTGATAAGTGGATTGAAGCTTTGCAGGCCTAGATAGATGGACACAGCAGGTTGGAGGACCCTTATAATTGCAGGCCAGTATAGAAAAGAAGCTGCTCCAGGGAGTTCAGAGAGATCAGCCATCCCTACAGTTCTGAAAGCTTATATATGGGGGAAGCTGGGAAATTGAACTACAGACTAAGAGTCCCCAGTTCAAGTCTCTCCTTTGCTAGATTCCCTCAGTGCACACCCAATCTGTTTGGCAGAGGAGTAATCTGAAGAAGAAATGCACACAGAGCACTTTTAAGTGTTTAAAATACAGAATAATTGGGAAATTGGCATCCACCATCCTTGGGGTGAGTTGGATTACAGCTCCCATAATTTCCAGCCACTGCATCCTGCTGGCCAGTCGTTTATAATCCAAGGTCTGCCAGGGACAAGAGATTGGGGGCGGCTCTGCAAAGTGATGCTGCCAATGTTACTCCTGGTAGGACCAAATGCAGCTGATAGCTTGAAGGCAGTCATTATTCACTGCAGACAGTGAGACTGATGCTTTAAAGCAAACAAAAATAAGAATAAAGGATACCTATAAGGCTAACAATCTAATAATATTCCCATCATAGGCTAGATGCTTCAAAGGGGTTTTTTTAGACCTTGAAAGTGTTCCTTGTGCCTTCTTTCAAAAATCCTTCCAGAACCCCTGTAAGGTTACCACAGCCTTTGTTGATGTATGAGAGTTATATCCTGCCTTTTGTTCAGGAGCTCCAGGCAGCATACACAAGTGTTCTCCCATTTCCCCTACAACAACCCTGTGAGGTAGGTTGACTGAGAGAAAGTAACTGTCCGAAAGTCACCCAAGGATCTTCTAGGATTGAGAGGGACTAGAAGTTGGGTGTCCCCACCCCCGATACCTTCACCACTATAACCTGTTGGCTTTCAAAAAAATTTATATCCTGCCTTCCCTCTAGGGAGACCCAGTTTGGTGTAGTGGTTAAGGGACCAGGCTAGAAACTGGGAGACCATGAGTTCTAGTTCTCTCTGAGGCACAAAGCCAGCTGGAGGACCTTGGCCAGTCCCTCTCTCTCAGCCCTAGGAAGGAGGCAAAGGCAAACCGCTTCTGAAAAACCTTGCCAAGAAAACTGCAGGGACTATACAGGCAGTCGCCAGGAGTCCACACTGACTTGAAGGCACAAAAAACAAAACGAAAAACCTTCCCTCTAGGACAGTGTTTCTCAACCTTGGCAACTTTCAGATGGGTGGACTTCAACTCCCAGAATTCCCCAGCCATGGCCATCTAGCACTCCTTTCCTGCATTTTCCCCCAGAGGAACAACCCTGTGAGGCAAATTGGACAGAGAAACTTAAAGTTTGCTTCCATGGTTGAGGTGGGGTTTGAACTTGTGTGTCCCCACACTTAATCCAGCCCTTTAACTATATACTACACCACATTGGCCCCGTGACTTTGCCTGGAGCTGTGTAACAACTTGCCAGGGGTTGGGGCTGAGGTGCAACCACAGGTTAGGAATCAAGAGCAGCTATTTGGTACACCCTTCTCTTACTCATGTACATGTTTGCTTCCCTCTCTTCTTTTTGCCATGGTTCAGTGTTTCCCTGGACAACATCCCCCATCATTCCCAGCCAAATACCATCTATCCCCCACATTTCCTTACCAGTGTGACTGAAGACCACACAGACTGAAAATACTGGGGATATGGCCCAAAATATACAGAGGGCACCTGGCTCATAAATAGGAATACTTCATAGCATTTAATGCGCAAAGTGTTCTTTGCTGTGCTAGGTCCTGCTAGATCTCATTTTGCTGTTCATATGGCTGGATGCTAACTGGTTTGGGAGGGCAGAATGCAAATCTTCCAGTTGCAAAGGTTGTTCCTGCTGCTGGAGACTCTTACAAACCATAATGGTGGAGTCTTGTTTAGCAGTTGTCACTCAGGTCAACATGTTTGATTTAGTGTTGCTCTTTGCAATCATTTGGAGTCAGTCTGTATTTCTGTTGTTAGGCCTTAGTAGATACTTAATCTTCTCATATCTTTATTTGCCTAAGAGATCTGTTAATATTTGAATGACTGAATGAATTAGCTTGTTTATGATATGTAACCTTCTCTGAGGAATGCAGGAAGCAGATGAATCCTGCTGGTGAATTTAAATGACTAAATTCAAATTGGAAATTGGGATTTCATTTCCCAGGTTCAGGCAAAAATTCATAGGATTTGTTAGGATTTGAACACTTTGTTCTGCGGTTAGAAAGCCTGCAGGGATCCATTCTGTCAGGCCTTTTTCTGTATATAATGCCATGTGATTGGTAATATACAAATGAATTTAAAACTGGTATCCAACCTACCAGGGCTGTGTAGTGCTTTAGTGCAGTACTTCAAAGCCTGCAGAGGTATGAAGTTACCTGTTTGTAACACTGTCAAACAGTTTTTCCTGGGATCAGACAGCTATTTCATTGCAGTTGCTGTCTGATCCAGTAAAATATGGATCTGCTCTTAAGAGTCACAGACAGGTGGTACATTTGCATTGTTGCGAGTGCTGAAGCACCTTTTTGGAATCACATCTGAAGTGCTCCACAGCCCTACAAGTGAATATGCAGGTTGGTTTAAGCTTTCGTTAAGATATAATAATGGAGCAGGCAGATATCCTCAGGGAGAGGCAGTTCTGCAGATAACCTGGCCCTGTGCCATTAATGGCTTAAAGGTTATAATCAACACCTTGAATTGTACCTGGAAAGAACTGGAAGCCAGTGCAGTTCATGCAACAGTGGTGTAACATGGGCAAATCATGGGGTGCCCAAAACTGCGTGTGCTGCTGTATTCTGGACCAGTTTTAATTTCCGGATGGATTTCAAGGGCAGCCCCGTATACAGCGTGTAGCAGTAATCCATCTGGGAAGTGACCAGGTCGTGGGTGCACTGCACAATATGTCAACACCATCAATTTATACTGGCATGTTTCTCATATTCCCAGCCAATGTAACAATACAATAAAAAAGGAGAGTTCAGAATAGTACCAAGAGTAGCATTCTGGAGAAGAAGCAAAGAGAAGAATGAGGTCTTGGGTAAGTTAGTTGCTAGAATAACCCAAGGGTGGCCCAACCAGGGCATTGCCCAAAGCTGAGCTGTATTGGTACTGAGGAACCAACAGATGCTGCAAATATTCATTAAATGGAAATACCAGATTTTAAGACATCTTATCATTGATAAGGACTCCTAGGATCCACACAAGTGGAATATAATTGAATGTTGCCTTTGTTCCTTTAGAAGTCCGATTTTCTGTAGAAGAAAATTTCATTTTCTCTGTGTGGCCTGAACAACGAGTGTTATAATCCAGATCCAGGACAAAAGTCTGAAAATTTTCACTGTAGTTAGGTTGCAAAGCTTGAGGTGCTAGTCCTTGAAATCAACATCCAGTGCAGGATAGATTTATTTATATATATATATATATATATATATATACACACACACACACACACACACACACATTTTAAATTAAACAGTCATGTGTAATAGCACATAACTTCATAAGACAAATCCAGATGTTTGTCTTTTCTTCGAAGCAATGTGATTCTGTGGACCTGATATGCACTCCATATGTCTGTAGGAGTTAGAAGTTTGAACAGTTGTAGCTTGAAATCTACTTAAGCCAGAAAGTGAAGGCTTTTTCTGGATCAGAGACCAGGAACCTTTTTCGGTCCCCGGTGTCCTCCCGCATCACCAAAATCTTGTGAGATTTGGGGAAATACCATGTGAGATGACCAACTTGTGAGATTTTGATAAGATTCTACATGAGATTTCTTGTAAATTTCAACATACTGAGGCAAAGATTTTAGGAGATTTGGGTTATTTTTATTTAGGGGTGGTTGAGGCAGGTATAACTGCTATGGATATTGCATTGCTGACCCTAGATTAGATTAGATTAGATTAGATTACATTAGATTGATTTAGAAGATGCACTTATTGGCTTTCACTCTAATGTGACTCCTGGCCCAGTTGGCTAGGGATGTGTAAAACTCTTCACATTCAAAATGTTTTGATGCTGGAATATCCTATTCTGATTTCAGAACATGTAAGATTGGAACAGCATATTCTGACCTCAGAAGAGGATATTTTGGTTAGAACATAACTCTCTTCTTTCTATAATCTATCCTGTCTAATCATCAAAACCATAAATGATAAGTTCATTTTTTTCTGTTTTACACAAAAAGTCCATAAGGGGTTTCCAGTCAGCAATAAACTTAGGTATTGTCTGTTCTCTGACCAAAGAAGTCAATTTAGCCATCTCAGCAAGTTCCATCATCTTCACCAACCATTCCTCTATTTCATATTCTCAATATGGCATATCTAACATAATGATTTTTAAAATCCACATTAATCTTGACTTTGTCATACCACAAGTAACCATGCCACCCAAATCTCGGGTCATGTCCTTCTAACTCCAAGAGCCTTCTATTTCTCAGCAGCACCCACTCTTTCATCCAATCCAACAGCAAGCTACAAAATACAGTTTCAAATCAGATAACTTAAACCTCCTCTTTCCTTTGCATCTGGTAATACCTTATATTTAGCATGTATTTTTTCCCCAACATACACATTTAGATATATCCTTCTGCAAAACAGGAATTGTCTGAAACAAAAACATCATTCTAGGCAAGACATTCATTTTTATCATGTAAATTCTCCCCAGCAGTGACAGTTGTAGTTTTCCCCATCTTAGCATGTCTTTTTCAACTTCATTCCATGTCTTAACATAGTTATTTTGAAATAACATACTGTTTATATTTGTCATAGTGATACCCAGATATTTTACCTTCTTCTCAATCTTAAAACCCGTTTTATTCATTAGTTCTGTCTGATCTTCTATTTTCAAATTTTTTGTTAACATCTTCATCTTCTGTTTATTAATCTTGAATCCTGCTAATGCACCAAATTCTTTTAATTTGCCCATTAATATTTTAGTTCCCTTTAAAGGATCTTCCAGAACCAACACCAAGTCATCTGCAAAAACCTTGAACTTGTGAATTTCTTTTTTAAACTTTATTCCCACAATCCTCTCATCTTCTCTTACATCTCTGTTCAATATTTCAAGAACCAAAATAAACAAGAAAGGAGACATTAAGCATCCCTGTCTTGTTCTTTTTTGTATCTCACAGGGTTTTGTTAGATCTCCATTAACAATTATTTGTGCTTTCTGTGAAGTGTAAATCAATCTTACCCATTATATAAAGTTCTTTCCAAATTTCAAAACTTCCAAAGCCTTGAACAAGAAATCCCAGTTCAAATTGTCAGAGGCCTTCTCTGTGTCTAAGAAAATCAATGCGGCTTGTTTTTCATTATGTTGCTCCAAATATTCCAAAATGTCTAACACATTTCTAATGTTGTCCTTTAACTGTCATTTAGGTAAAAACCCTTTTGATCCTCATGAAAAAATTCTTGCAAAATTATTTTTAGTCCATCAGCTAGAATCACTGTGAACAACTTGTCATTATCAATAATGATATCGGCCTATAGTTTCTTGTTAAAGTCAAATTTTGTCTCTCTTTAGGTAATAATGCTATATTGGCCTCTTTCCAACTCTCTGGCATCTTTCCTCCCTGTAGGACAGAGTTCATTGTGTTTTGTAAAGGTTGTAAAAGTTCATCCACAAGACATTTATAATAAGAACTTGATAATCCATCTGGTCCAGACACCTTTCCTGGTTTAATCTTTTTTTATAGCTTCAGAAACTTCCCTTATAGTTATACATCCATTCATAATCTGTCTCTGTTCCTCTGTAATCCTTGGTAAATTTTATTTCTTTAGATATTCATCTATTTTCTCTAGAAAGATGTCGCTTCCTTTGTATAAATTAGAATAATATTGATGAAATGTTTTTTGTATGGCTACATTGTCCATTAATACAGTATCTCCCCCTTGTAATTTCAATATCATCTTTTCTTTTTCTTTTCTTAATTTGTATGCTAGCCACTTCCCTGGTTTATTTGCGAACTCTTTTTTTTTTTTTTTGCTTTACATAATTCATAACCATAGAGTAAGAGGTAAATTTATAATTGTACATATAACTGCTGTAAAGAAGATCAGAAGCTACTTCTTTGTGGAGTCCCTAGAGTTTGTTTGTTTGTTTATTTATTTTATCAAATTTCTCCCCCACCCATTTCCCCCCAGTGGGGGACTCTGGGCGTCTTACAAAAACATTAAAACCATAAATATACATAAAAAGCAGAATACATCTAAAATTTAAAAACAGTACTAAAAAAGGAAAACCCAAGAAGATGGAAAATCGGTTCTCTGAGCTTGGCTGTTTTCTTGAAAACATTTCATTACCTGGCTAGGTAATATCTTCAGTGTTAGAATGGGATGGGGTTTGCTCTCTGTTTATATACAGTGGCATGCCCTGCCAGTGTTGGTGGGGGTGGGGGTGGGGGTTTTCTTTTGTTTTTTCCTCTGGTAGTTCCTTGATTAGGGTATTGTTTACTGCTTGATTGTATGTCTGGTGATAATCTTGGTGTTAATCTCTGCTTATCTGGGTGATGATTGCTGGTGAGGAGATGTTCTGGTCTTTTGTTTCCTTTCTATTGTCTCTTTTGAATAGTGTGTAGATGTTGTTTATCTCTATGTACCTGTTGATGGCTGCCTTGTCTGAATACCAAGCTTCCAGGAATTCCCTCGCATTTTTGGATTTAGCTTAGTTTAAGATGCTGACAGTTTCCCAGTTGAAACGATGGTTAAGCCTGTCCACGTGTTGTGAGATTAAGGAGTTTTCATCGTGTCTTTGACTGCTAGTTGGTGTTCATGGATGCGCTCTGCTAACCTTCTGCCTGTATGTCCTACACAGTGGTTGTTACAGTCCTTACACTGTACTACTTCTTTGTATATTTTTCTTTCTTTTCTATTTTTCTTTACTTTTTCCCCTTTCTTGCATTTTTAGCTTTCTCTTTGATTTTTCTTTTTCTTTTCTTTTTCTTACTTTATATTAGTTTGTATTAGTTTTTATCTTCCTTTTAAAAAATCTTTAAATATATATATAATAGGGTATTTTGAAGTCGGAATATTTCATGAGAAACACTTTGTACTATTTTCTATTAGCCTTTTTTGGCAAAAAACTAAATGGCAAATCATCACCATTCGAAGCATGACAAATCTAAAACAGGGAGCTGTATTGAAGCTAATGCTTTCTGTGTAAGTATATTTGAGTAATGGTACAGTCTTGGTTTTCCCATTCATATTTAACTTTTGTAGGTATACATCTAAAAGCATAAACATGTGAAGTGCCTCCTGATGTAATGTGAATTTCCATTCAGAAATTCTCTTTCTGACTGAAGATGAAACCTCAAAGAATTGGAACAATCTGTATTCTCAGTTTCCAATCATGAATCAGAATAATATTAAATTATCTTGTTACAGCAAACAGACGTTTGGATCAAATCATGGTTTTTGTACATGGATATAATGGGAGCAGATTTCTAGCTGTGATCATTATATAAATACATAAATATAAATTATGACTTTTCCCTTCAAAGTGTTTCTTAACCAGAGCCTGATAATTTATTATGGTTTGGGCTTTTTTAAAAAATAATGATTTAGGCATTGCAAGGCTTTCATGCCTCATGTGATAAGCATGTGTTTTATTCTTGGGAAATTCAGTGGTACCTCGGTTCATGAACTTAATTCCACGACTCTGGCCGCGAACCGAATTGGTCGTGAACCGAATCAAATTTTCCCATAAGGTTCAATGTAAATACGGTTAATCCGTTCTGAACCATATGTATTTTTTTTTAAATGTATTTTTTTAAAAAAAATATGTATTTTTTTTTAAAACCACAAAAATATGAAACAAAGTACAGTACAGTATGAAGAGAGAGAACGCTAACCTTGCTTGAGGCGACTTCTGGCGTGGAGGACAGGAAGGTGGGTGGGGTCTTGTACTCCGAGGCCAGATCAGTCACACAAATACCACATTCATGCTTTTCTACAATTTCCTTCTTCAATTCAATGGTTATTTTCTTCAAAACCTTATTCTTACCATGCTTGCTCTGCACTTTCTTTGGAGCCATGCTAAAAAGCACACCAAAAAGCTTCACAGCCAATGTCTGTCTGCGACTGCGATCTCGCCTACAGGAAGCCACGACCACGTGTCACAGCAGGGAAAATGCCTGCGGGTCATGTTCGTCACCCGATGCGGAGTTCGCGAACGGAAGCAAAATTTTGCGGACGGTGCTGTTCGTGAACCAAATTGTTCGTGAACAGAAGCGTTCGTGAACCGAGGTATTACTGTTATTGCTGAATATAAAACTTGTACTGTTTTATATGTGTCCTTGGTCCTCATGGCCAAGGTATCCATCAATCCTTGAGCTGCCAAAAAACTATACCAGCACAACATTTGCTCCCCAACTGGTGATCCCTATCTGGCCATAGGAATGTTGCTGGAAAACTATGTTATTTATGGTGTATGTGTAAAGGACCAGGATCAGTGAATTCTCTCCCTCCAACTAAATGTGATTAGGTAGCAGGAAAACATGCACCTTGCATTCGCTTCATGTGGACTGGGGCTAGGGAAGAGGTGATCTTTGACATGGGAAAATACTGCTGGGTTTCTCTATCAGTCAAAATTTGCTCTAGTTTTGCACAAGTGTTTTGGTCAGTTGTATTCAAAGGGAGACTAACTATCAACTGATATATGTAATAGCCCTAAACCTGTCGTCCAAAAGAGCATTATTCCAGAAGAGTGCTAAACCCACATGACAAAACAGCCTGAACAATAGCTGAGAGGCTTAGGGAGAGTTGCACCATAAGGCAGCAGTACTTCAGCGTGCAACTCCCCGCCCCCCCCCCCCATTGCTTTTCCTGGACAGTCATGGTAAGGTTTATCCAGGTCTTCAAACTGGAGAATGGCACGGAGACTTGGTGGGTACAGGGAGAGAGCCTAGCCTGAAAGAACTGACTTAGAAAACAGTGTCCCATAGGTGGAGAACAGAGGACGTGGCATTGCCAGCATAATGTGGCCAATAGGTGCTGGGCTGATCACATCCCTTAGGAGCCACCTGACCCCTGATTGGTTGGTGAAATGCGACAGATTGCACCCATAGTAAAACTGCCATAGTTTTTTTTATGTGCTGCACAACAAGGGCAAACATTAACACTGGAACAGCTAAGGAGAACTTTTAATTGCCTCAGGTATGGGTTGGGGATGAGTTGAAAGCAATTTCATGGGCACGTGGTAAAAAAAAATATTGCCAGGGCATGTTTGCTGTGTGATTATATGTAAGTGGGGAAGGGGCCATTAATTTGGTCTACTTAAAGGTTTTCTGATAAGAAATTTTTAGGTAAATTTAAGACCCTTTCCTTATATTAGTCGCTGTTTTTTGTGAAAAAAAATTACCCCAATAATAAACACATGACAACAACATGCATTCTTCAGCACAGTGAGCTTGATATTCTACTACATGCCTGTATAAAGTTGAATTGGTTACTTCTTATAGTTACATCCACAGCTGACTTGATACCTGTATAAACTCTTTTTACCTGAGGGAAACTCACACTAATACTTAAAAATTGTAAATAAACTCTTCATACATTTTTATTTGCACAGGCATTTAGGTAATTTTTATTATAGGTAGTCCTCATTTAGTGACCCCAGTTGGGACCAGCAACTTGGTTGTTAAGCAAAGTAGTTGCTAAGAGAAACTATGACTGTGCTTATGATCTTACTTCAGCTTTCCTTTGCTTTACAGACCTGTGAAGGTCATAAATGCGAGGATTGGTCATAAAGTTACTATTTCATCACTGTTGTAACTGTAAATGCTCACTAAACAAGGCAGTTGCTAAATGAGGACTACCTGTACTACTACTGCTAAGTTTTAGTCCTGGTCTGTTTCTCCTTGATACTGTTAATTTATGTCCATTAATTAATATCCATTAATCTTAGTATGACCATGTATATAGTTATTACAGCATGTCTTCAGTCACATGTATAACCTATTATAAGGATGCATTGTAATTGATCAATACATGTAAGTCAGGTGTTAAGTGAGTTCTTTCTCCAAACATTTAGGACTTCATCTCTCATCAGCTGCAGCTAGAATGACCAAAGCAAGTAAGCATTGGGTTGTAATCTAAAACATCTGGAAGGAAGGTGGAATATGTTACCAGAAAGTGTATGGTGGCTACCAAGTTGGAAAAGATTAAAAGAGGATTACACAATTTTTGGGGAGGATATGGACATTAATGGTCAGTAGTCCTGATGGTTAGATGCTAGTTCCAACTGCAGAGGCATCATGCCTGAAAAGATGTTATTGCTTGAGAAGATGCTGTTGTGCTTATGTCATGTGATTGGTCTTTCTGATGAATTTTCTGTTCTCTTTCCCCAAACTAGTGGCCTCCAGATGTGTTGGACAATAAGTCTTATCCTCAAAGCCAGCAAGACTTACTGGCTAAGGATAATATAAATTGTGGTCTGACACATCTGGAGGGCTTTAGATTGGGGAAGAGTTTTTCAAATGTGGACAAAAACAGTGGAATGTTCCAGTTGCAGAATAATGTGCTGGGTGAAAGATACCATGGTGAAAACTTAATACAGTACTGGGAAGGAAGTTAGTTCTCTTCAGTCTGGTGGTCCCCAGATTTCAGCCATAACAATAAGCAATAATTTAAATGATGTTTGCTTAAAATCAACAGTAATTGTTTCAAACTGTGACTTTGCTTTAAAAAGCTAACATTTGTTTCTTGATATAAGTGTGTACACTATATTCTCTTTCTCTCCTTTACATGCATATCCTGTTACATAACAGTGCAGAAAAGAATCTGGAGTTCTCAGAAATTGTGGTACAAAGCTGTCCTGGAACTTTGTAGAAAAATGTGAAATGCAGTACAATAATGTATTTATACTGGTAAAGGAATACCCTTCTACTTTAGGAAAGTTTTCTTTTAAAAATCCATGATATTTATATACTATCTGAAGATTATAAAACAACATGAACCTACAAAGTTGCAAACTCTTCCTTTCTTACAAGGTTTCTGTACTGAAAAAAGTGGCTGTTATGTAGTTTTCAGGGGGAGCCAAAGGATGCTTGCTAATTTTATCTATTTGACAATTCTAAATGTATTTTGACTTCTTGTAATTTTTTGAACAAAAGGAATTTACCCACTTTTGATGCTTTTTTTTAAAAAAAGCATACTACTGGGACATGAATGTTTTTTATAGTGACAGGCACTTATAATTTAATAAGGTGGAAACTTGCTATATTATGTACTTGGATTACCCTCACAAATTCATGAATTTCCACCTTATTGTTACAAAAAATATCAGAGTTGGATATGACATGAATATGTCTTCACAGGCCATCTTCACAACATGTGCTTGTACTTTGCATGAGAGAAATATGGGTTGTAGGATTAGGAGTGAATAAATGCCTCCAAAAATTAACAGTAAATAGTCATGAAATTACAGATACAATTGTCGATGGAAGAAAAACTGTAGGCAAAATAGATAGAAGCAAATTCCTTATGGAAGCTACCAGTTCACCTAACTCTTAGAATGAATTATTTGCTGCGCTGCATGCACATTTTATTTCTTTGATTATAGTTTTAAACAAAGTTTTAATAATTAAAATGTTAATGAATTTTCATGGTTCACATTTTTACTACTACCAGAAAGTACATGTTCTTTTGAACTTGCTGAAAGGGAAAATACAATTACAGGTAAGGTACAGAGTCATAATCACACTGTTTGTTTTCCTTTTAATCTAAATTTGGGGTAAATGATAATCCAGGAGGACTAACTTTCATGAGTCTTATTGAAAAGTTCTGGTTGCCCAACAGCTGGTATTCCATAACATGGGCTTTGGTGGAGGGGGGAGAGTGACATCATGCATCTTGTGATATCATCATGCAAGTGACACAGAGTCTCTAATTTGTACAGTGTAATTTCCCCAGCTTGCTGGCTGGGGAATTCTGGGAGTTGAAGTCCACCCATCTCAAAGTTGCCAAGTTTGAAAAACACTGGGTTAAATCCATGTAGTTTTCTGGGGAGCAATATGGAAGCAATTTGCCATTATCATCTTCTAGGAAGTTTTTTGATTCCTGGTTCTAGCCTACATCTCTGGGATTTCCTGGTGATCCCCCACCCAAGTACTAACCAGGATTGACCTGGAAGAACTAAGTAGTGGTTTCCGAAGATCAATCAGTCAAGGTCCACTTGATGTTGCCACCTATCTGGGGATAGATGGCTGGATGGAATGATAGATAGGTATTAGACAAATAACTATATTTGGTCCATGCACTTTTGATCAAACATTTGATTCAGTTTCCAAAACACTTTCCAAATCTTGTAAACACAAACACACATAAAAAATGTATGTGTATTTTCCTATGCTATTACCCTGAATGAAGGAAATTTTTGTTTGCAGTCTAATGAGCACAGTTTCATTGGCAACTCTGAAGGTGGAAACAGAATTGTAAAATCTGGAGAACCGCATAATTGGAAGTGTAGCTGACTTTTAAACAGCCTATCTTTCTGGAACATGGGTATTAGTACAGTTTGTTTTAAAATATGGACCCAACATTGTTCCCTGTCCTTAATGCAATTATGGTGTATGACATTCTCATCTTACTGAACACTAAAAAAAAACAACAACACCCCTAACAAATACTGTTTAAGGCAAGGTTATTTTAAAGTCAGACTCCAGGAACTCTCGGTTAAGCTGTGTTTATTCTTAAGAAAGAAAAAGAGCTCTGTACTATCTCACATTCCTCTTTTCAATATTTATATTTACTGAATCCTGCCCCCACAACATTTTCTCCTTGTTATTGCCAGAAGCTGTGATTTGTTTTATGAGACTCATTGAGATAGAAATTAATTTCTTATGCCTTGCATTTAATCTAGGCATTTCAGGTCCAAGATTGTAGGAGAGGAGAGAGCAGAAGATTTGGCTGCTACTTCCTCCTATGTATTTTAAAGGGAGAGAAGAAGTAGTAGTTTTTCCAGTAGTAATGTATGGCTGTGAGAGCTGGACCATAAAAAAGGCCGAGCGCCGAAGAATTGATGCCTTTGAACTGTGGTGCTGGAGAAGACTCTTGAGAGTCCCCTGGACTGCTAGGAGGTCAAACCAGTCAATCTTAAAGGAAATCAACCCTGATTGCTCATTGGAAGGATCGATAATGAAGCTCAAGCTCAGATATTTTGGTCACCTAATGCGAAGAGAGATCTCTTTGGAGAAGACCCTGATGCTGGGAAAGATTGAAGGCAAAAGGAGAAGAGGACGGCAGAGGATGAGATGGTTAGATAGCATCACTGAAGCAATGAGCATGAAAGTGAGCAAACTCAGGGAGGCAGTGAAGGACAGGAAGGCCTGGCGCAATATGGTTCATGGGGTCACGAAGAGTCGGACATGACTTAACGACTAAACAACAACAACAACAAGAAGAAACAGTGGCTTGGAAGGAAGATGTTTTGTACTACTTTCAGTAGGAGTTCAGCTGTCTTGGATAATGTTTAGGTTCATCCATTTTGCACATATTCAAATATCAATGGAAACATTAAACTACAGCCTTTCTAAGATAAGTTGCACTGGCAATTTCTTTGTGAACTCCTAGAATTCTTTTTTCCATATATTTAAAAAACAAAGTGAAGGCTAATAAATTAGAAACAAGAGAACTCCCATCTAATGCTATAAGCATAGCCATTTTGCAGATAATACACATTGAAGCAAAGGCCTTATCAATTTCTTCTTACAGAATTAGTGTCAATGATCTGTGTTCTTTCCTCCTATCCTAATCAGTTACTTCAATAGTTTTGTTATGTGTAACTGATAGATGAAGCCATATTGCTTTTTGGGTTATAACTAACCTTTATGTGTTTGATAGTTGGAAATCCTTGGAGGAGAAACCAGATTTTGTAATAAGATGACAACTTCAAAAATTGTTCCTGAAGGAAGATTATTTTAAAATGTATAATATTTTTACTTTTCAAGTGAATTAATACAGTTTATGGATAAACCTACCATACACCAACTTACCATATATTCTTGCATATAAACCCATCTGCAGATAAGCTGACCCTTGAATTTTTATGTAAAATACCTGAAAAATGCAATACCTGCAGATAAGCTGATCCTCAAAATTTTGATATGTTTTAGTTTTGGCTTATCCATGGGTGGCACATTTTTCATGGTATTTTTGTTAAAAATTTGAGGGTCTGCTTAACCACAGATGGGCTTATATGCGAGTATACAGTACTGTACAAAAGTTTTAGGCAGGTGTGAAAAAATGCTGTAAAGTAAGAATGCTTTCAAAAATATATATTGTAATTGTTTACATTTATCAATTTTATTTACATCGTTTACATTTATCAATTTTATTTACACTTGCGCTTTTTTAGTGTATATACGCATTCATACTGCAAAGCTGCTTACCAACAGGGAATAAGTGAAGTATATCCTTGAAAAAATACCATATGGGTCTTCACAAAAGAATATGCTGTCCGTATAAGTGCAAGCCAATTTTGTGGTGAGTTAAGAATGACAGAAAAAAAGAATGTGTTACTTTATATTGTGCAATTAGCTCAGGAGTTTATTGCAACAAGATGACTACTAGTTGTCTAGGTTCTTTTTAAAAAAAATGTCAAGGAGTAATGAGGAAAAAATGGAATTTAAAAATATTGGTAACCAAAACGAAGGGAACTTCTTTTGTGAAAGAAAAGGATTGCTGTTGTCTTTGCAACTTAGTTGTGAAGCTAAGAAATCTGCTGTGAAATTAGACTTTTCTAATTATATTTGGGAAGTTCTTGACCTCAGTAGAATATTTGTTATAAGTAAACTGTTCCAAGATCCATTTGTGTTGCTGTTGAGGTTTTCTTCTACAGGCAAGCCAGTTAATGCCTGGGTACCTGGGTGTCCATTACAAGCCACAACATCACGCTTGTCATGCTATTATACAGATAACATAATTCATATCATGCATTTAATGACATCACAAAGCCCATGACATTATAATTCACCTCATTCTTATTGTTGCCTGTACCTGAATAAGTGTAGTATGTTGGCCACCAAGTCAGAAAGGGAATTCTCAATAACAGCTGCCCAGATGGCTTCTTGCCAGATTCACAGAAGCTATAATACTCATTTTAAGTGAGTGAGAAGAAACATGGCTCACCTGCTTTCCTCTGAGAGTCATTACCCAGTTGGAGCACAGACTACAAATATTTTTAATGCCAAAACCCCACTGACTGAGTTATAAAGTGAAAGACAACTGGTCTATTTCCTTAGTGCCTAAAACTTCTTTGTCAGATGGATTTGTGAGCTGAAAGAGTCTCTGGTGTGATAGATTTCTAAGTGATGATTTTGATCATATTATTGTTGTTATATAGTTGCTTTAGCTGTGACCAGAGAAAATATGGCTACTAATTTTAACACAGGTGGGAAAAGCTTAAATACCATCTTCAGAAGTGTTATCCTGTCCATCCACAAACCTGTTCTTTTTCCCCATCCTTGCACCTACCATAATTACTCTGCAATAATAAATTAGCTTGATTGGTTGGCTCATTGTTAGTGGTATGTATCAGAATTGGCTAACTCCTGGATTCCAAGGCAGAGGGGATTAATTCAGAACCAATATTCATTTATCTGGGATGAAAGGAGTGGGTTTAAATCTACTGTATTCCAGTTCTGGTCTTCTATAAAGTTCCAGCTCCAGCATTGTTCCCTTCTCTGGCATTCTAGAACATTGTTTGTCAACTTCAGCAACTTTAAGATGTGTGGACTTCAACTCCCAGAATTCCCCAGCCAGCCTGGCCTTGTGTACCAAAGGCTAAATCTCTCTCCCAAAATGAGCACCAAGGATTAATAATTATTTAAGGATTTTAAATGTTTATTACCTGTAGCAATATTAGAAAGCTAAAAGAAAGAAGAAAAGGTAAGGAGATCTCAGCTGCTCCTTCCAGCCCAAAATCTCATGCCAGAATTTATTTACACAGCCCAGATCCCATTCCATAAAATAAAACTGCAGTACATACTGGCACTGGCCTTACCGACCCTAACTTGCTGTTTAAATTACTAGCTCCAGCTCTGTTATTGGTGGCTGGGGCTTCCAGCCAACTCTGGAGAAGACTGCCCACCCATCTCCTGGTTGGCTTCTCAGATTCTGATTTTCTCCACCCATTACCTGGATGGATAGGTCAACTGAATTTCTTTTAACCCTTGAGGTGTTTGGGCTTCTTAATCTGGAATTTCCATATGTTATCTACAGCAGCACTTTTCAACTTGGTGCCCTCCAGATGTCTTGAGTCAACTTCTCTAATTTCCAGCCACCATAGATCCATATACTTAGAAATACGTTCGAGCAATGTAAATTATTTCTGTTTGTTTTAATTCCATCTGAAGTTATGATTAATGAAGGGAAGAGTGTTTTAATTTTGGTTTAGAGGGATGATAACACCTAGTTGATTTTGGCTGATCTCAAAACAGGCAAGATTTAAGCCTTGGATGGGAGATCCCCAGGAAGTCTGCAGGCTAGCCTGGAATCCCCCCCCCCCAAAAAAAAATCAAAAGGAAACAATGGCAAATCATATCCCTTTTCTTGCCAAGAATGTAGTCATCAGGAGTCAAGTTCAGCTTCAGGGAGATTTTTTAAAAATGAGAAAACTCTTCAGTGTATAGATGGTTGTATGTTTTATGCACAGGTTTTAGCTTTATTGATAATAGAGATATAGAATTGTTTCCAAAAACTGATAGTTGAAGTGCACTTTATCTTTGCATTATACCTAAGGGCATTTTTGTACTGCATACCGCATATTATTTCCCCATAGTGGTGGACCTGTTCTGTATTTTTAAATTTCTCATTGTTCTAAATCAGTCCTGTACAGTATGTGGCCCTGGGCCGCATGTGGCCTGCCAGGCAGCCTTGTATGGCTCACCACCTTTTTTTGAAAAATAACCAATCCACTGCTTCCAAATGTTGGTGCTACTAGGAAAGATGTGCCGCCACCACCACCCAGGTTTTCACAGACACTTCTGCCCTGAAGGATGTTGCCAAGTGTCTCCAGTGCCTCCAGGTCTCATGGACACTGCCAATGCCATTGCTGATGCCCCACCATTAACTGCCAAACAGTTGATTGGTGCCCCAGCTATTCCTTTGTGACCCACAATTATTTTTAAGGTATTAATCTGCCCCTTTCCCCTATATGAATTGTGCAAGCCTGTTCTAGATTTTCCTTCCGGTGGAAAGGAAGTAAGACCAGGGCCATCACTCCTCAGCTTTTGGGTGGGCAAATTTATAGGACTTATAAGAACATTTAATCCTTTTTTTCACAACACACTTCACAATTCTCTCCTGGTACATTGGCGATGTTTCCTTGTGCACAATTTGGGAATGAAATTATAAGTTTACCTTTTCCAGTTGAGTTGAAATGTCTTAGTCTTGCCAAAGGCTGAAATTTTACTTAGCATACTTGGAACATTCCAAGAAAATAAAAAGAAGATATATTTCTATCTTTCTGCATCTCTGTTTAGCTGCAGGGCTTGTGCTGGTACTATGTAATTATAAGGAAAGGCTTTACAACATGAACCCTTTGTAGCTCCTGTCATTCAAGGAAAAGCTGAATGTTATGGGACTGAGATGTGTAAAGATATAGCTGTTTATTGGAGAGAGGCTGTGTTCAGAGTTCTTTGAAAGTATTTCAGATGTCAAAAGGTTTTCATAATGTTTCTTCATAATCATCACCATCTTTACAGCTAATCATGTGAATGTAACAGCACGGGTCCAAGCTTTTTAGGATTTCCTTAATATTTGGCATTTATTCCTTTAAGTCCTCAACACATTTTATGTAAATTATCTCAGTAATTCTGGCAGCATTCCTGTAAAAGTAGTGCCACCACTCTCATTATGCAGAAACAAGGGCTGAATCTGAGAGTGATTCATTTAAGTCAAATGGAACTGGGACAGTTTGCAGGGAAAAGAAGTATTAAAAAAAAGAAAATTAGCAAAACAGATTTACAAATTGAAGAATAAGCCTGTGAGAAAAAGTCCAAGACTATTTTAGGAGAATGTTTATATCATTCTAGTTGAACCAGATAATGGAATACAATTATTATGTGATTTGCCAGAGAAACAAGAACCATCCACAATAGATTTCTTGGTGACGTCTATTCAAAATGTCACAGACAATTAGAACAATAATTCATGCATTGGATAGTTTTCTTGAATACAAACATTTTTACATTCTGTGAATCTCAAAGGAGCACTCTGGTTGCAAAATGTGTTCCAAAACCAAAACATTTAATTCCAGTTAAAGTGGAAACTCTTGTATGTATTCTTCTTTTCCTGAAACCGAAATGGTTTGATCTCCTTATAAGTATTATCCACATTGCTTTTCAAGCCAATCCCCACTACATGGTGGTTTGATCCCTTTTCAAATATTGGCAGTCTTTTCAGAATAAATGGAGGGGTGTGTGCATAGTTGCTTGCCTTTTTAAATCACTAATTAATTTAACATTTCATTTTTTCATATCATTCCATGCAGACATGGAGATTGAATTCAAACAGTGCCTTGCTAATTGTTGCTTTTATTTGGGAAAAAAGAAGAAGCATAACGTTGGCTACACAAAATATGAACAGTGTGTTGTTTACCAGACAGTACATGTGTGTAGGGTCCTGATTGTAATTTCTCATGGGGGTTTGGAATTTCAGACTCTTTTTATGAGTTACAGAATAAATGGCAGATCTGCTCAGTTTACATTACTGATTCAAATCACAGTTTGTAAGCAGTATTGCAGAATTTCTTCCATGGTGAAATGTTGAATGATTGCGGTCTGATGCACAAACATAATTTTATGGCAATTTAAAGATTAATGAATTTATTGTAGCATAAACATTGTGGATTATAATCACTTTTATAAAATGCTTGAAATTTTATCCTGAGTGGGATAAAATTGCTGTGCTCCCATTGCTGTGGGAAATAAACAGTGGAAATAAACAGTGTGGTCACAGCAAAAGGAAACTCAGGAGGTGCAGATAATTATTTTTTGATAATGAACACTTACGGAGTTGGGTTTGACACAGGCATTCTTACAAGGATGAGCTGATTAAAGCCTGTAGTGAGAACCTTTGCTTAACCCACAAGTAATAGAAATTACTCTCTTGATGAATTCTTCCCCAGTGTTTTCGTGATGAAACTAGTCTTTGTGTTTCTTTTACTCAGAAACTAAGCACCCTGTCCATCACATCATGTCACGGGGAGTTCAACATTCCTTCCCTGTTATTTAGATATTGCCATTTCTAATGTGAGATTTATCATATCATCTTTTTTTTTTTTTGCTTAAAACATGGCCAGATTGTTCCATGTAGAGTACTGTTAATTCAGTGCATTCAGTCCTGCTTATTCCTAAGATGGCATGTAGCCTTTTTTTTACTTGAAATCCTGAAAATGATGGTAGTCACTCTGGGAGGAAAAAAAAAAGGGCCCAGAGATGAAAGTCTGGGCATGAAGGCTTTGATTTCTCTGTAGCACAGTGGACAAATCTTTCATATGTTTATGGATCCATTATTACTGTTCCTGAATCATGTCTGAGAGCCAAATAAGCCAATTGCTCATAAGGGATTAACAAGCTACATAACTGAAGAGGTTGACATCATGTCAACTTAATATCCATAAGCTCTCGTGCCCATTACTACTAGTAATATTATGTTTATACTTTACTTTTCCTTTGAGAACTGGAGGTGGTTTGCATAGGAGCCTCTTCTTGTTTTCGGCCCATATCTGTGAAGTATACATTGGGCTGAGAGTTTATGATTGACCCAGAACATCCAGTGAGATCCATTATGGAGCTGAACTTGGTTTTCCTGGATTCATTCCAGCTTCCTAAACACTTTACACACTGGCTCTTCTTGTATTCATCTCTGCTAAATGCTTATGCTTATTAGAATGTTCTGTAAAGATTATTCCTGTGTTAGCAAATCCTATGCCCTTTACAATAGATACATTCTTAGGGAATCTTACATTCACTAGCAAAACATTGCCAGACAGAGATAAGTTAAATTAGCAAGAAAAGAAAATACCATTGTATTGTGCACTTGTATTGATTCTCCTACACATTTTGGATAGTTTCTTTATCAAGGAGAACTATCTGATGTAAAATGTCACATTAAATTGTTACTTCTATATAAGCTGACAGAGATTGGTTCAAGATTTTATATTCCCTTTCATCCCCATGCCTCAAAATAACATGGATTCCCAGACATCTTTGCTTTTTGGGGGAAAAAAGAAAAGAAAGAGTTTATCTCCTTTTTCAAAATTCAGCACCGCTAGATTTTGGGATGGTTGGTTTGGATCACATAAATTAGAAGTGACTTGTAGCAGCTGTGTGCTTATAATGGAAGAAGGCATCTTCTAGACTTCATATGTGATTTGAAAAAAGGTGTGATCTTTTTTTTCTCCCCCACTTAAAAACTGATAAGACTGCATGTGTGCTTGAAGTCTGGAATGTTCACTGCTTAAGATAACAGGTTGGCAATTAGCAAATAACTTATACCTCTCTGATTTCCAGCATACCTGACCTAGAAATTGTGCCATGAGGCATGCTGGATTTGGGCCCAGGTAGAAATCTTAGGGCCTCCTTCTAAAGGTTCCTTTCCCTTCTCTTTAAACCTCAAAAGAGAGGTGAGCATTATTAAGCTCCTCAATTGATTTCTGGCTGGATTTTAATTTAGATTGGGGAAGAATTTCCAGTTTTTTTTACTGCTGTTCCCACCAGAGCTCCTATCCCTCATTCACTTATAGGAGAAATTTCCAAAGTAATTTTGAAAATGTGATGGTATTTCTGCATCTCTTGTTACAGGAAAACTGTTCCATATGGGTTGGCTAATTACAGGGGAAATTTCCGGGTCAGAAGGTCCACAGAGCAGCAACACAAGAGCTTGCATTCATTAGAAAGGTCTCCACCACGCTGCTCTTGTACAGATCGACGTGACAAGTTGTGCGTGCAGTTTTGCACATGGGATGTCCAATGGTAAGATGCTTCTTCTTTGCATACCTCTATAGTTGAAAGAAATAACACATGGCTTAGGAGAGTGGAGAGTGATTTCCCTCTCCATCCCCAATAATATTAGAAATCTGGTTTATTCAAGGAAAGTAATTAAGAAACAAATGAATGTTTCAAAAAATACTGCATAAGAGATGAAGGCTTTTTTTTTCATTTGATCTTATCACTTTTTATATTGAGAAAGATACCACAATGATGTACACAGCTGGAAAAGTTAGAAGTAGTTATTGAAATGCCACATTTCAATGCCACATTTATTAAAAACTGGAAAACATGGAAAGGCATACCTTTTCTCCTAAAAGCACAGATCTCTTCTTTCTATAGATCCAAATTTACACCAGAAATATCTTTCTGATGCAGATATTATTCAGAATTATTCAGCTGTAGTGTTTGTGTGAATACAAAATCTTTCTATCTATTGGGATGGGAAAGCACCAGTTGGGTGGGGGGGACTCATGATTGACACGGCTTGTGTGATCATGAAAATTTACATACATGTTGCAGCTGCATGGCATAGCATCATGGTGAAGTGGCTCCCACATGGATGAATGCCCATACAAGAATGGTTTAGGTGGGTTTTAAACGGCTGTGACAGATTTGTGGACATTTGTCAGTTGATGGTATTAGGGATGTGTGAGATCTGTTTGGAACCTGAAGTTGGAAAAATCAGCTTAAATAATCATATTGATTTAGCTTTAAATTGCAATACAATAGAAATATGTATGTACCTGTGTAAAAGTCCATTGATTTTTCAGATTGATTTGGAGAGATAGGTCAATGATTTGAAAGGTTACTTCAAGCAAATCAAAACTTTGAATTGAAGTTTCATCCAGCCCTAATGCTTTTAAGAGTTATTTGGAACTTTTTATGTTGAGAAAATGCTGAATAAACAGCATACAGTGTGAGCTTTTCAAAGCATCTGGTTGGCACTGTTGAAAGTGGACTGAGGAAATAGCTGGTCTTGATCTGATCCAGTGTAGAAACTTTGATGTTCTTAAAGGTGTTTTCATTAGTGAAAGTTTTGGCCTTTGTGGATAGATCTTATTGGTTGAACCCATGTAGATTCTTGTTTACCCTCCAAACTGGATCTTTCTTTTTTTAAAACCTATTTTGAAGGGCAGCATACAAATCCTTAAAATAAAATAATTTGGGTTTGTATGTAGATTGCATTGTTGGATCCTTGAGATTTTTCTTGCTATTAAAAGTTGCTCTGAGCAGTGGGTTCACATGTTAAAAAGGCTGAATATCCATATTTCAGCTAAGATCATACAAGCCTAGCAGATTATCATAGCTGAATTTATTGAATGTCAGAAAAATTAAAAGAACATAGTAATATCCGTATATGATGTAGTACAATGAAAAGAACAATGAGAATGTCCTGTTTACTTTTTTGATGAAATAAGGATGGGTGACAAGCACCCTTCAATCTGAAATGTGTTTGGTTCCTTTGTTCAGCAGCAAATGACCAAATGGGAAAAGGAAGAAAGAGAAGGCGAGATCAGGAAGATGAGAAAATGGGCTGGCAGTAGGAGAGTGCTGGGGGGCGAAAAAGAGTGAGAGAGACAGAATGTTCTCCATCCTTGGGTTAACCAACAGTTGCTTAATCCAGCCCCTTGAAAGAAAGAACACATAAGACAGCAGCTGAATTTCAGTCTTCTTTTTGGAATTGGCCAGATTTGATTCATTTATTTTTCTGCCTACCTTCTTATGTCTACCTCATCTTTCAAGGCATTGTCCACATAAACTACCTTCCAGCAATGGATAAAGGCAGCAGAGCAAAACTACAATGTATACAATAAAAATCAGATTGTGGCGAAACATTTTGGATGGAATAATAACACACTGGGAAAGTTACATTTTTAAAAGGCAGGTAATACTTTTAAAAAACGAACTTTCTCATCCACAGCAATCATCTGAAGCAAATGAGCCACCCAGCAGGAACAGTTCTCCATGAAGAAGAAAAGCATGCTCTTGCCCAGTAGCTTGGAAGAAGTCCTCTGGTTTGAACTGGAGAGGTATGATCTATGTTAATTATGAGAATGTGTGGTAGTGTGAGGAGTCAGGAGATAAAACAACAAATCATGGTTTAATTTTACATGTGAATGTAGCTCTTTTCAGTCACCTGGCAAGGCAGAGCAGTTTTGTTCTGGGTGCAGATGGGAGGCAGGCTGCATGAGATATACCCCTGTTAGGACTCAGTTTTCAGCCTCAGTTCTGCAGGAAATGTTTGCATCCCAAGTGGTATTTTCTTCTTTCTGCACAATAATCCCGAGAGATAAGTTAGTTTGAAAGATAAAGGATTGCTGATCAAAACAGCATATAGAGTAGGCCTGTCTGAGCCATTTGGAGCGAAGTGCTATATCTAGACTAAAAATACAGAATATCACTAAATGGTACTAAAGAGATACAGAACACTCTTATTCCTTGCCACCATCTCTAGTGATCATCCAAATATTTGCAGCCCAGGTATGGGGGCCCTACCAAACCTGCTGCTTGAAACATTGAGATGTGTGCTAACTCATCAAGCAGCATTGACTAACTCTTGAAACAGCTGCGCTAAGCTTTCCAGAAGATGTATCTTCTTGCTGCTTTAAGGGGTACTTTCAGAAAGGTGCTTTACTCACTTCCTGAACTACCATTCTGAGTGATTTGTTCATCCTTATTATGCTATTTCTTCAGCCTACACCCAGACAACATTGTATTCCAAAAGAGAAATGTCTCCATTTTGAGGAATAAAATGACTGCTAGCCTGTGCATAGGTACCTGGGAGTAAGCCCCATTATAGGAACTTTCCAGACCACTAAAATCTTTTGAGATACTGTAACCTTCTTGGAGAACTCTGAATGACCTTTCAGGATCTCAAAGGATTTTGAGACTTTTCTTTAGAAGAGGAATCACCTGGGAGGGAACAAGAGAACAAAAAAACTACTCTCTGTGGAAGAATCCATAGTCCCAGTCTCCTCTAGACTATGGACGTGGCAAAACTCCTGCTTTACTTGGGAAGCAACCTTGGCCTCTGCTGCTTAAGAATCAATTTGTGGATGTTTGTAAAGGAGGCAGTGGACTTGAGTGTGTATTGCTGTACTGATTTTTTAAAGTTTATCTCATACCTTTGCTTCTTGCAGGAACACTCATTATATTCCAAAGATTTGTCCCTAATGATGAAATAATCTCAAGTCAGTTTCCTATAGTTCTAAGCAACTAACAACATTTCTTTCAGTTGTAGGGAGTGACCAAGAGAAAAATGGAGGTGGACTCATATCAGAAGTCTCTTCTGCTACTGCCCTTGTAAGACTTCTGAGAGTCCAAAGGGAGAAGCCCATAGCTGTCTATAGGCAGGGCTGGATAACTGTTCATTCTAAGAGTGCACTCAGTTGTTGTGTAGTTGGTTGGGTCTGCGCTCCAGGAAGTAGGCGGGTCAGGACAAAGAAATGGGTGGGGCCAAGACAAAAGTCTAATTGTAATTGAAAGCAAACTAAGTGAATTAAATCCAGTTAAGCTGATGCTGTCCTATGCATTTCATTATTTATTAAATTATTTACATCCAGTATTTTCAATTATTCTGCGGTAATAAAAACCATAGTTCAGTTATAGTGTTTGGAAGGGCTCTGGGGACAGCCTTTAGACCTCTGGGGGCCATATCTGGCTTTTAAGGCTTTAGGCTTTGCATCTCTACTCTAGGAGGTAGAACTTCTCTTCACACTGGACATGCTGCTTTTGCAAGGCAGGGCTGGTTGGAAAAAAAGCAGTGAAAATTTAAAATGGATTTTCTGAAGTGCTATTCTGATGTTTTAGAGCAGTGGTTTGACCCAATTACCCCTTTTCCCAGTCTCAATGTCATTAACCCCCCCAATCCAGACTCTGTTGTCTCACCCAAGCATCTTGACAACAGCAGTCCAAACTGGATCCTCAACTCACAAACAAGCAATTACACATTGCTACATTACCCCCAAGATATATCCAAATCACCTTCTTGGGGGTAATTATCCCCAGTTTAAGAACCTAAAGTCTGCACAGTAATCATACTATGTCTCAGGGTCTCTTTGTTATTTTTCAAGTCACCTTTGGCCTTAATAATTCCCATGCTTTTGTAATGCAGAAGATACTCAACAAATATATATCCAAATGATGCTGTCTTTTTGACTAACTGTTGATAGACAAATGTGTTTTATTCCCAAGGTAAGACGTTGAGAACGCTACCTAAGATATGGGGGAAAAAAAACCCTCACCCAGGGTGAATATTGTGCCCAGATTTTCAAATGGATTTTCCAACAGTACATGCTTCCTTTTCCTGAATGGTGGCTTTTTCAAAGTGGGGACTTCGCATGCTTGAAGAACATTGTACTGTTCATCATCTCTAACATGGTCATAGTTCCATGAGGCAGAATGATTATTATTATTTGCCATGTTAAGATTCAGAGGACAGCTCTTGCCACCATCTCAAAGATGCTGATGTATAAGGGGAAAAAACCAAGCTTTACTTGCTTGTTGTATATGTGTATACAAGCGCCTCATTTCCTGCAAACTCATGTCACGAGAGAAATTGGTACATTTTAGAATACGTATATATGATGTCATCTCTTGTATGTTTAAAAAAAAACCTTTTCCTAATCTTAATCAAACCTGTCCTTTTGTAATTTCAGTGGCATTTTTTTAAAAAAATGACAATATCTATGCAGATGAAATAAGAATGGCTATTAATATTATAATATATAGCAAGCTAACAGAATATTGCATATTTCTTAGATTATTGGATTCAAGCACTGATCCCTGCAATAAAACTGAATTTTAAAACAAATCTATGGGATAGATTTTGAGATAAGGATTCATATACTACATTTATCTATACAAGCCTAAACACAGCTCCAAAACCCTTCTTTTGGTCAAAACTCTGAGAGACATACATTTGCTAATGACAATCAGGGGTGTAATCCTTAATTTTAATTTCTAGAAGGGTTGAGTGGAAACAGTTACTTGGAGTTCTGAAAGTACAGGCAATGCAGATAATTAGAGATATTTCAACACAGCTGAAGAAAGGGCGCAGAATACCCCTTGTGACTGGAATTGATTGCATGTTGATTTAAAGAAGATGTCAGGAGGACATTGATCTGGCGTTTGCTAATCAAAGAGGAAAAAGGAGTGCACTGGTAACAGTTGGAACCCTTTTGAAGGGCACTTGATTAAAACTGGGATTTTTCCGTATAGTGTTATAGTTTATTAGAGGTCAACTATTACAACTCTGAGCTGAATGCATTAACTCTTGGACCTACTGCAAAACAAAAAAGCCAAGAAAACCCAGCTAACTCCCAAACTGGCTGTATAACATTTACAAAGTGATACGGGACTTTTTGTTTTGTTTTGCAAAGAGAAGAAGAGATCTTGTATTAAAATATATATATATATATATATATATATAAATGTGTATATGAGTATATTACATAAATAAATTATTCTACTTACAAAAGTAAGATATCTTTCCAGTGTCATATTTCTATTGTTTTTCTGTTTTTCTGACATAACTTTTATAAAGTTTTTAGGTTGGAGTAATACACTATTTATTGTACTGAAAAATATCTCCTTGCCTATTGTCTGTTTCTTTAAATAACGGTGATCCTGAAGCACATATTACTAACTGCTGCTAGCTTTTCAAGCTTGTGTAACATGTATGTGTGATACGGATGTATGAGACATACTATTAAAGCTGACTTTCCCACCTAGAACAAGGTTGCAATCCAGCTGAGTTTTCACTTAAATTCCTATTTTCATTCCCCAAACTCTCAGAAACTGTTTACGTTATCCTGTGTTTGTTCTTGTTGCAGTTGACCTCAAAAACCTGGAAGCCCCACAGGAATTATGGAGAGTTCCCAAATTGAAAGGGTAGAAAATGGTACCTAGCCAGTGACTTAAGCCCCTTCCTTCTGTGTTCACTTGTGTGGTACTTTGTGTATGGGTGATTATAATGAAATACAGTCATTTTTTATTGAAACCCCATTGTAAAACTTTATAATAGATATATATGTGCATGCAAAGCCCTTATAGGTATTCTCCCTCCCTCCCTTCCCATTTAATTAAATAAATAAAGGCAAAAAAGAAAAATCATCAAGGTGGGATTGAACAAAAAGTCATCACAGTTCCATCCTTCTGCTCAGTGTGAAAGACCAGTGCTCAAAAGCTGGTGAAATGCTGTTACCAATCATGGGGTAGGAGCCCAGGAAACAGGAGTTCTTGCTGACGGGAAATGAATACCCCCAAGTAGAAAATCAGAAGAGTCGTAATTTGTGATGTATGGCAGCTCAACTGGGGGAAAAATGGTCCAGCTGCTGACAAAATCAGAAGAATGGAATCACAGAGGTATGGAGCAAATTAAGGAAGTGCTGAAATGCTGCCTGTGGGAGGTGACTAGTTTCACTGATAAGGAAAAAAGGAATGTGTTTCTTGGGTGTATGTCCCACATATTTGATTTTTAGTGCTATCCTCTAAAAAAGCAAATATTATGATCTTTAATGTCCACTGCTCTTAGTCTGATGCTTTGTGCTATTCGATAGCACACATCTTTTATTTCATAGTCCTTCGTACAAGATTGGGGTAGACAAAATGGTGCCCCCAGATAATAGACTCGGTCTTGTGGCCACCAGGCTTCCTGTCTTATCTCACTTTTAATATTTTTAAAATATTTTAATTAAAAGGAATTTTAATTAAAAGTATTTGAATTTGATTCCTGCTTTTGTCTGAATTGAACGTGTGTGTTTGAAGGATGCATTACACTTTTTGCTGTATTACATTGCTGTAAAAATAGCATTTGCTCTGTCTTGGTATAAATCACAGTCCTCAGAAAGACTTTAAAAAATGAATTGGTCCCAGTTTTGTTATTTTTATGAAACTATTTATTAAATAAAGGAAAACAAAAATGACTCCCCAAGAATACCATTGTATATATTTTCTTGTCTGGGCAACCATAAAACAGAAGGAAATTCTTTCCACGCCAGAAAGAATTCTTAGTGCAGGTGCGAGTCTTATGATTTTAATTTCTAATAAAATCCCCCTTAAATATGTTAATTTTAAGGACTGTTTGTCCATAAAATACTGCTATTGGCCTTCATGGAATGCATAGGTTTAGAACAATCGGTCGGACAAGATAAGTCATTTTGTGCTCCGCTTAGATGATCTGTCTCAAAGGCCATGAATGCAGAATATTCAAAACTAGTTCTTTTAATATAACCAAAGGACAGCAAGCATTTTCAGGTAGTGGGAAAGGAATCAAATGCTTTGTACTTTGGCATTGGGTCCTTTCAAACAATGCCAGATGCTTAAGAAGAGTTGTGTATGTTGTGTTCTTGATGTTCTTAGAGCTTCTCTTCCTGCGACGTTTCATTATCAGGCGAAGTGACATCATCAGTGCACTTTGTGGAGTGGAGTGGAGTTTGCTGGCTGTTTATATGTAGTAACTTGTCATATCACCCTTGACTGGGGCACTGTTTCTTCTTTGGTTGCTTTTGGGGTAGTGGTTGGAATACTGCTGACTGTGAGCCAAAGTGGGTGTTTGCAGCCTAGCCCATGCTTCTAGTATACACATGCACACAAACACAAATGAAACATGAAGAAGAGCAGAAGCACACGTAGACACAACACATTACTTTGTTACACAGAAAAAATGGGCATTGCTGGTAAAAAGGTTGGAATGAATCCTGGAAGTCGTGTTCTGCAGCTTTCCTTCCCTTATTACTCTAAGAAATGATGTAAAGGGGGCTTTACTATCTGTCTCCAAACAGAAACCTGAATAAAGTAGAACCAAATCAACTGTTGGAAAAAGACTGCCCTCCCCCCAAAAAAGTTCAAAACCAGGATGGAACTGACTGGGACAGCAGAGGAAAAATAAATCCCCAATGAATTTTGGGAGAAACGTTTGGGTTACAGTTCACAATGTTGCCCACACTTCCACCCTAAGCCTCCCTCCCTCTTTGCTCCTGATTGTATAACCAGGAGCAGAACTACTGTAAAAGGACTGAAGAAACCCAGAATTTCCCTGTGTTGTTTAAATCAGTGATGCTCACAAGTGAGCTTTCAAACATGGACACGATGGCTCTTGATTCAGATTTTGGATGCAGGGAAACAGAACAGTGTTTGTTTGAAAATGGATTATATTGTCTTGAACAGGCTAATCTAATTTCTGTGTTCTTTAATGAGAGGTTTTCAGGTTGGGGAGTAAGGCCCTTCCCCAAACTACAAGTCTCTCACATGTGGGATAGCTTAGCACGGGGTTGACTGTGTTTAAAATGTTTGAAATTGTTCAAAATGACTTTGCTCCTAATGCAACTTTGAAAACATGCTGCATAACTAAGAGAAGAAAGCTGATGCAAACATCTTTCCTAACGAAAGGAATTATTCACCACCCACAAGGAATGAATGCTTTTGAATGCATTTGTTGGAAGCTGTTAGGGCAGCAGTCGGAGCATTTAAAACACAAGAAACAAGATGGATTTCTGCTGTCAGACTTTGAAAGAAAATAAGTGACATACTTCTAATCTCTATATGGAAAGGTTTATAATATAGCAAAATCTTCCAGGATTAAATGGTTTACAATATATCAGGCAAGTTAAACAAAGAACATCTAAATTCTCTGTTTACATTATCTTGGTATTTGGCTGAGTTGCATTTTGAAGAAAGCACTTCCTTTTCTAATAAAACATTTTACTTGCTTGATGTATGTATTGTGCACGTGAGTGGGTCTGCAGGGAGGTGGTGGTTCATATCTAAAGCTTTCTGAGACTCAGGTTTGAGTTATAGCCTTGATTCAGAGCTCTGGGGAATCCCCTTGGAAATGTTTAAAATAGCAGCTAGATCCCAAGACTCTTGCATGACTTGGAGCGCCAGGAAAAAGAGGGCTGCAAAATAAAAAGCATCTTAGAGCAGGTACCAGCAGTCGACCCTGTGGTGGCATTAGGCTCTTGTTATCTTTCCAAAACTGCCTACCTTGATTATAGTAGTCCTGATTTATGAAGGTCCTATGCAGAGCCAGCCCTACTATGAAGCATAGAGTAGCTGTTTCCTCTGTGATGATATTATTGACTGACCCTGTGCTGCTGATTTTTTTAAAGCCACAAATTGTTGCCAAAAATTGCTGTACTCTTCCCTAAATATGATGATTATCTCTAGTTGAACTTCCTATCTCATCACCAAAGCTAAAGTTCAATGCTTCCTATTGCTATGGGTGATTTGTTTGTTTTAAACCTACAATGTTTGTTTTAAACAGCTACAATGGCTGAAAACGTGTCCTCTAATCCCTAAAGTCACGTTCCATTATCTGATCTAACTGAAGAATTCTGTTCCATTCCCCCCTTGAGATAAAGTTCAACTACCCATCTAGACACCACCATTTTTTCTGCTTTCGCAAAATCTGTTCTAATCATGGGCCAAAGATGTTAGAACCAGCACTAAATTGTACCGTATGATGAATAGATGATAAAACATGTTCACAATTCTGCTCACCACTTTAAGAAGAGGGTGGCCATATAATGTTTTTTCAACTACACTTTCCTTGGCTACAAAAGCAGAGTTGTCCATATGTAACTCTGTTGACCTTTGAAGAGGAGGAATCCATAATGGTAATACCTTTATTAGCCCAACTGAAGTTTTACAAAACTCTGGCAAGTTTTTGGAACTGCAGAGGTAGCAGATGAAGGGGGAGAAGGCCCTTTCAAAGCCCCCAGGTCTCTGATCTTTCAGAGCAGCTGATCTATGGGATCAACTGCCACCCTTGCAGGTAACAAGACTCTTCTCCTGTTTCAGCTGGGCTCCCGTTGATGGGGAAAGTGGCAGGTTAAAGGGGGTGAGTTTTGACCAGTGACTAAACTCTTGTACTTGCCTTGCTTTTCTGGGAAAAGCAAAGGAGGCCGAGTTCTGACAGGGGCTTAAACTTGCAGGTTTATCAATCTGTCAAAACCCCTGGCCAAGGATGGGATTCAATCAATCAAATTGTATTTATAGTCACAGACCAAAATTCTGGGTAAAACATCAAACAGCCAAGTTGCAATAAAACTCAAATATTAAAAAGAGAGATACATAGCTAGAGACATTCTTTGATGGCTCTACTGTGGTTGATACTTTTACTCTCTCCATGTGGTTTTGTATATTTTAAAACTTTGATAATATTTTTATTTTTAATAATGACTTTTTATATTTTATAATGTTTGTTTTTTTGTTTTTGTTGTTTTATTCGACTGTTGTATGCCGCCCAGAATTGCTTTTAGTGAGAGAGGCGGCCACGTAAAGGTGATTAATAAATAAATAATTGCCTTCTGTCATGGAAACAATCTATAAGAACTTAATTGTATCCAGAGTTTCCTTCTGGTGATAAAATATACTTTTTTAGATTTGTATGGAATTAAATTGGCAGATGGTTTTCCCACTGGCTGTCAGTGCTGAGAAAGAGTGGGGAAGGGCAGCCTTTCTTACATGGGAAATGAGGACACCATCCTCTGGTTGCAGGCCAGATAGAGGAGATTAGGATGGGCAATAGAGATGGCAAAACCAATACTGGTTTACTTTTCTGCTAGATTACAAATAGGTGGAGAGCATTTAACTAAGTGGTGGGAATAGTTCTTAAAGTCACAAGGGATTGTGTTGCAAGTGATTGTTGTGCAGCAAAGATTTTGCTAGAAAACATTAACACGATTGCAAGTTCCCAAAATGGTTCTGAGGACACTGGAAACAAAATGAGTGAAAAGAACAAGAGCTGACATGGACTGTAAACACAGCATTGAAATAAGCCAGCAAAATCATCAATAGACCGCAGGAGTTCAATCCAGCCCTTCAAATAAATTTTAAGTTGACATAGAGGAACAAAGAGCTGTTGCAAAGTGGCTTCTCTGTTTCTTCTCTATTTCAGAACTTTGCCAAACTTGAGTTCCAGTAGGAAATTGATCCAATGGATTAAGTTCAGTAAATCAAAATGTTTTAAGAGTCTGTTTGCCTTTGAAAACATAAAAACAATTATGCTGAAACAAACTAGGCTTATCTAGCCTGGAAACAAGGCTGCCCTAAAACTGGCTTGAAAATTTCTTGGCAATTCGTCTCCTTTGCAAAAGAGGCTTTATTCCCATGGAGTTTTAATATCTTGATTTTGAGGAGGGAAGGGAAGACATGATTTTTGAATTTACCTTACCACTGAGATGTTTAGGGCTTCTGTCTGTGCTTTCAATTCTATTAAATTTCACCCAGGATGTTTCTTCTTTGGTTTTAAATGAAGTATTCAGAAAGGCTGGAGGCCATCAAAGAGATGATGGGATGATGCAAGATAGGCTATTCATTCATATTTCTCAATCCCTTTGAAACTAAAGTAAATGCAAAAAGCTTGGCCCTGTGTCCTAACATGGGAATGTTACCATTTTCTTTTGCTTTCAAACATGCCTGAAAGTAATGCCTTTTCTATCAAAACCCAAAGGGTTTCCATACAATTTTATCCAGTATTCTTCTAACCACCACTGACCAGGTGATTTTGGAAACTTTATCACAGACTTGAGAGTTAGAACAATCTAACATGTGCTAGATTTATTTTGCCAAGTACAAAGGTTTTAGTCTACCCATGAATCCCTTGATGATTTGGGAATGCCACTTTATTGAGATCATAACCTCTCCAAAATATTGACAACCAATTTCATCCCCAATTCAGCTCCCCTTTTTGAAGATCCAGATGACATTTGATTTCCTCCTGTCTTCTGAGACCTCACCAGTCCTTCAGGAATTCTCAAACATCAAGAATGGTTCTTTGATCTCTTCCCTTAGTTCCATCATTAATCCATCCCACTCTGGAGACTTCAATTCATTTAAATTAAGTAAGTTCTCTCTTACCCTCTCCTTATCTACCCTGAGCCCCACTTCCTGCATTCCCTCTGCGGCATAACAATGACTAGCTGGAGAGAAGACTGATACAAAATATGAATTAAGAAGTTCTGTCTTATCATCATCATTTGTTACCACTTCTTCACTTTCCTCTCACAATGGACCTACACTCTCTTTGGCTTTCTTTTTATTTCTAACATACTCCAAGAATCCTTTTTGTTGTTTTTTGATATCATGCAAGCCTTAGCTTATTTTGAGCATTAACTTTTCTAAGATAGTTCCTGTAGGTTCTGGATACTATCTTGTATACTTCTTTGGTTATGTTCCCATCCTTCCATTTCCTGTACATGTTCTTTTCAGCATTTTAGAGAGCTCACCATTGGCCTCTTTTGATTTCTCCTATTTTTTTCTTCTGGAGATTGTGACTGAGCCATCAATGTCTGGTTTTGTAGAATTTCTAATCCTTCCTGGACACTTTTCACCTTAAGAATTTGAAGCTATTAGATGTGACTTACCTTCCTTCTGAGTTCATCAAAATCTGCTCTTTATGCAGGACTGATTCTTTTCATAGCCACTTTCCCCCGAGGTGCTAGTTACCTTCTTGTCTTTAAGCCTTTATGTCTCCCTTTCAAAGATAGCATGCCCTCTTGTTCTATCTTCCACCATCTGTCAAAATTTGTCAACAAGAGAGGACAAGAATATGTTGGAGCTCTTGACAAGAGTTAGATTCCCAACAGATGTCAGGATAATTGAATGTCCCCCACCCTGTCCATCAGCACTCTTGAATATTGCCTTGAAAGACTCACCTGTATCTTCTGCCTGCCCAGGTGATCTATACTAAACTCCTGCAGTGGTATCATTCCTATTCCTCTCTCCTTTTATTCTTACCGCAATACTTTCAACAGGATTTCCATGTTCTGATTCCTGTGCAAGTAGATATTTTCCTTTAAGTTTAGTACAACATTCCTTTTGAATAAATTTAGCCTTCTAGTGTTCTCTGTCAATTGTGAGTATCATCCCCCAAAAGCCAAGGGTACCTATTATTCATATTTGTCTTCCTGAGCTAGGATCTCTATTCTCCCTCTTTATCTCCCAAACTTGGCACATTGGGATAGAAACATCAGAGGTTTTGAATAGCACCAACTATTGGCATCTCTCATGTAGTGTCCTGAGAAACTCTGAGTCCCACCTGGCCTCCTGCTTCTCCTTTTGCACTCTGCTTCTTGAACCCAGTCCTTGGCTGCATAGTCAGTTTTGGACTTTTGCCACCTTCCCCTCTTTGTTTCAGTTTAACAGCCTCCTGATGGAACTGGTGCAGCAGTAGCCAAACAGTTCCTTCCCAGTTTCTTTGTAGGATGTGTCCTGTCTCTTCCCAGGACTCCTTTGTGAAGGTAGCAGGGGGATCTGCCTGTTCTGCTTATATCTCTGCAAGACCCAAATCTTGCTGGTGAGTGTGTGAGACCTTGCTGAAGTGGGACCCAGGGGAACATCTGTGGAACATGCACTCAGATATAAGCCAAGGTTTGCTGCAATATAAACAGCCCACACAGGACAGCAGGGGATGACTTAATTTAAAAGAGCCAAGAAGGGAAACATGGAGTGGAAACTGTATGAAGAAAGCCAGTTGTCAAGGTTTTAAGGGAATGATATTGCAGCTATGTGTTGGTGGACTTTGCTGTCCGAAAGAATAAGATCTGAGCCCAACATGCTGAACTAGAAAAACACTGCCGTTCAGTTAAGGAAGCAAAATCAGGAAGAATTACTCTTCTGAATAATTACAATGGTTTTTGCTGAAAGGATGGAGGAAATGGTTTTCTCTGAAGGATTTTTAATCACAGTGATTAAACATTAAACCACTTAGGATCATTGTCCTTAGGTACTTGCAAACTTGTGGATAGTGAAAAAAATGGCTACGTAGAAACTTTTATGCACATACAGTAATGATACATAGAGGTTGTTCATGACAGTGAGGCTCGGAATACTAATATGCTCCAAAACTGACTTTGAAGTTTCTCTGATTGGTTTATCTTGTTTCTGTTGCACAAGAAAAGATCCTCTAAAAGATGAAACTTTGGGGGGGGGGAACCCTTCAACATGTAATCAAGGATAAAAGGCTCCAACTGCATACAGTTTAGCATTATCTCACTTTTTAAAAATCTTCTTATCTGCTTCATGTCAAAATTGCAGTATTGATGATCTGAGGATTCTAATAAGAGCATGTTCCTGGTTAGTGGAATAATCTGGGTCAAAGTTACAGGGCAGTTATGTACAAGAAGGGGACAAGCAGATTTGAGTGATGGGGTTACACCTCTATTTTGTCTGAGTAGATGTGCTTTTTCCCCCAGTGGGATCTTATCGAAGATCAATTTCAGGCATGGGTGGGCAACATTTGATGAGCTTCTGAACTCATCTGGATTTTTAAGAACATGTCATGGGGATTTTCTCAACACAGTTTCCATGAGGGGCACTTGTGCGCTCATAAAATGGTTGCCTTGGTGGGTGTAACCAGACACAAAACAGTATTTTCCTATTTACTAAAAGGAAACTGGCGAGCTGGTATCCCGGTGATTTCCTCTAGCCTTCATTTCATCTGTGCTTAGTTTGACTTTTCATTCTGGCCAGATTCATGCCTTTTCAAAAACAGTCCTGAGCTTGATCATTTTATTTTCTAATGATTCCTATAACACTGAATGAGGTCCAGAGGCAGTCTTAGAAATAAGCTGGAAGCTAGCACATTGCTTTGCAGAATGCCACCTTCCTGTTTAATTTATTCTTTTAATGAACAGAATTTAGAAAAAAAATTAAGCCAGTGAGATAGAAAGTGCTAGAAACCAAGGGATGTGCTTTTTGGGCGCATGATTGGGCATAAACACCAGACTGACTGTCCCTGATATAGGGCTAGCAGAAATGCAGGCAGTAAAAAGAACAAATCAAATGTCCATTCTATTTTTTTTTTTTTAATATCCAAAATGGCCCTGAGAGCCTATTGATATTTATGTGTGGTGCAGAGGAAATCATACAGGCTTAAAAAAAAAAAAAAAAAAGGATGCAGTTGTTTTTAAGGAGTCAGTTGAAGACAAGGCTACATTAATGAGAAGCCAAAATGACCGAGTATGGTTTCCTGCAAGTTCCAAAGCATTGCATCCCAATCATTTTTGAAGAGGGCTCAGCCCAAAGATATATCCAACCCAAAAAGTGGTAAAGGGGAAAGAATCCACTCCACTGTCCCTACCAAATGCTCACTATGCAATATGACATCAGGTCAATCAGGTCAGAAGCCATTTTTGTGATATCTTCTCTCTCCAGCATTGTATGATGATTCCATTCCCATAATTTGCATCATTTATTTATTCAATTTGTATGGCCGCCCATCTTAACAAGTGACTCTGGCAGTGAGCAATATTAAAATAAATTAAAAACAAATTTCCATCCTCAATACAAAAATTAAAATATGCAGCAGCCAAGGAAGATGTCACAATCAATGGTTTTTAGCACAACCGGGAGATGGGACTCTTCACCCACTCAGGGCCCCAGGCCTGGGTGCAGAGCCAGGTCTTAGGGCATTACAAAAGGCCAGCAAGGTCGGGGCCATCCTCATCTCCAGAAGGAGAATGTTTCATAATGCAGGTGCTATGGCAGAAAAGGCATGTCTTCTAGGCTCCACCAACCAGCACTCCTTAGCCAATGGGACCCAAAGCATCCCCATCCTGCTTGACCGGATTGGATAGGTAGAAACAACTGGGGAGAGATGGTCCCTCACAACATGATGTACATGATATGATTTGCTCCCTGGTGGATGGCCATGGCTGGCAACAAGGACATGGAAGTATGTAGCAATTTCGGTTTTTGCTTTCCTTCCATTTTTCTGCCATGGATGGCAACTAAACAGGATTACAGTTGAACTGGCCTTTTCTCATCCCCAAATAAACTCTTAATTTAGAAGAGGACAATGGTAGTTTCAATGTAGATGTCTACACTGAATCAGTATGGGAGAGATTCAGACTTTAATGATTATTGGAAGGAGGGGTGGACCCTAAGCTGACCTACAAATTTTTGCAGAAGTATCTGTATCTGCCTTCTTCCATGCCTTTTTAATTTGTATTTTTGTTTCAGTATGCCCATCACTCTAAGGAAATGTCCTAACTTCAGAGGAATGAAGTTAGAATTTAACACCTTCTGGTGTCAATTTATCAAGTTACGGGTTAGCTGAAGGTCAAGCTGGTTAGCAGTTGAAAGGTGAACCAAGCTAGCCCATCAAACCAAATATTTCCAATTGTACAGGCCTTAACACCAAACATTCTGATTTCAATCTAACATAGAGCACAGATTTTTAAAGTTGAGGTGCAAATTCCCAGGCCTAAACAAGCATATATCTTGTGCTTTTGGGGACGGTGTCAGATTCATCTATGATGGAAATTGTAACACTGCAGTTTGTGGGCCTTCTTGAAATAGAAAGCAATGTCCATAATGCTCTAATAGCTTCCTGTAATCTGAGCTACTGTTCAAAGCCTGAAAGATGAACCAAACAAGGAATGTGGTCTAGAAATCAGTTAGGAGAGAATGCTTGGATTTAAAGAGATGCTGTCTCCAGGGAAGCCCTAGAACATTGCCTTTTCAAAGGCAGGTTTACAGTCTTTTTCTCCAAAGACTTCTCCAGTCCATAACTGCAGAACGAAATGGTAATGCAAATTATAAGCAGCCTTGATGTTCATGGCTCTGGCAGCAGCTTTTTCCATGATGTGTTTGTTTATGAATTTATTGATTTAATTTCAGGCCAGCAGGCTTCTTTCACTTGAGTTTAAAACAGCAAATAATACAGCTGGAGATGAAGAGCAGCAACCAGCAACACAGTACTAGCGATAATAATAGTGCTAAGCTGGAAGGAGGTGCACACTATATTCCTGCTTAAGCCCCTGGTACGCATTGCCGTGACCCAAAAATGATGGAACATGATCGTGATGTCGAGATAAACCCTGGCCTTTTGTAGTTGCCTCCCAACATGGGACACCTGTGTATAAGTCACATGGTTTGCATTGAGATACCACAAGGCATGTTTTGTCATTTGCCCAATTCCCATGCTTCCCAGCCATGCCGGTACATCCCTACCAATTCTTGGCTGTGTTACTGAAGTGGTTTGCCACTGCCTTCTTCTTTTTTAAATAAATATTATTAAAAGTGTTTAAAAGAGCATAAAAACTAACACAAACTAATACAAAATAAAGAGGACAAAGGAAAAAGAGAGGAAGAAAAAAGAAAAGTGCAGTGAGAAAGAATAAAAAGAAATAGAAGAAGCTTCCGATTTTCTCTGCAGCAAATAGAAGTATGATTACAAAATTATCTCTTACTCTATGATTACAAAAAAAAGCTCACTTTTTTCTATTATCCATTTTTTTTCTAATCATCAAAACCACGAGGCATAAGTGCATTTTTTTCCATTTCATGCAAAAAATCTATAAGGGGTTTCCGGTCAGTCATAAATGTAGATATTGTTGTTTCTCTGATCAAGGACGTTAATTTAACCAGTTAATTTTAGACATTAAGTTCCATCATCTTCACCAGCCATTCCTCCATTGCAGGTAGTGCTGAATCTCTCCACTTTTGAACATATAAGAGTCTTGCTGCAGTTGTCATATAACAAAGTTCCGTGACTTTTTTCTAGTTGCCTGTCCATCAGTCCCAAAAGAAAAGTCGCTGGTTTCAGTTGTACTTTAACCTTTAAAATCTTCTAAATTAAAGTATGTATTTATATCCATTTTTATTTATTTTATTTTATTTTGCTTTTTTACATGTCCACCAAATGCCACTGCCTTCTTTCAGGATATATATATTTTTTCAACTTCCAAGGCTGGCCTTCAGCTCTGGAATTTCCAAATGGTCTCCATCCAGGTGGGATAGGCTCCATCCTAAGTCTGTTGTGCTTCATGTCTGAAATCAGCCAAAGTCACCTACTGTTGCCTGCTTTGGACTACAGGCAGAGCAGTTTAAATACAACGGATGCAAAAAAGATGTCCTTAAGCTTTCTGGAGTCTTGCTATAATAAATCAGGCAACTAGCAACACAAATGGAATCTAATTGCTGGTGCACCACCATTTTGTAAGTCCTAGTGAGATGGGCGGTGACCAAACTTGAAATATAAATAAATAAACAAACAAATAAATAAACAAACAAATAAATAAATAAATAAATAAAATGGACAACAAAGCCACACTAAAATTAATCACCAAAGAAGCTTAGGTAATCCTTTCCATCTTCCAGAGAATCCTTTACTGGTATAAACTTGTTTTGTATTATTATGTTAGTTTTCTGCATAGCTTATTGTTTTCTTCACGGTTTGATCATCTGGAAGCAAGGTAGCCAGCAAACTGGACTGGTTGAAGGCACTCGCGGCCAACATAGTGTAGTCAGAGGTGTTTGCAGGATATGGTAAAAAAAAAAATCAAGATGATGCCATCAAAGCATGTGACACACATAAAGAACAGGCAAAGCTTCAGTCACACTTGCACAGCTGCCAGCTTGACTTTTTGACCATATTCTGAGGACACCCTTGGCAGTAGTAGTGAAGGTGTTGGAATAGGAATGGGGAGACCTAGTTTCTAGTCCCCTTCAATCATGGAAACTCACAGGGTGAGTTTGGGCCAGTCACCCTCTCTCAGCCCAACCTGCCTGACAATGTTGTGGGGAAACATACATATTTAGAGATAAACACATATCAAACAGATCTATTACTACCATCTCATTCAGTGCTTGAGCAGTGATTTGATGAAACCTAGGAGTGAGACCAGAGACATTTGATTTAAAAGGTCAGGTATAAACTGTTTACCCCTCTCTGACAGCCTGGATACCATAGTTGTGTTGGAGTATGTAGGGTAATGGTTGATGTTCAAAAGCAATTTTCCCACTTGGTGTCCAGAGATATCCTGGATTTAGAATTTTCAGTTGATACATTTTAAAGGCAGCAAGTTGGGGAAGGTTGTTCAAGAAAAGGATGGACATGTTTGCCTTGGAGCCATGAAAAAATTAAAGGAGAAAACAACTGGAGGAGAAAGTATGCAGGAAGTAAACTGTAAACTGCTGGAATGATAGCAGCATTTACGATCAAAAGTGCCACAGCTGAGATGTTAGAGATCCATTCAGTGGCCTTGAGATAAACCTGATTGTGCCTTACTAACAGTGCTATGCTCTGCCTAATCCTGATACAGAAGATGTACACAGGCAGCATTTGGTTCTGAGATGTACTTAGCCCTAGAATGTGTGCCTGCTAATGGATTTCATGCATTGCTCATTTAACTCTTTCTAGCAAAATGCAAAAATACGAAGATAAACACCATTAAATTAAATTATGCATCTGTCCAAGTCTCCAGACCTGTTTGCCAAAAATGGACTATCTGGTCCAATGAAAAATAAATCTCTCTTCTGCTCCTTACATCTAAAGACCAGTGAAGGGTGCCAGATGGACCCCAGGACCCTTTGACCACAGAGCATGGTGAACAGCTGTGCAAAATTCCCTGTTGAATGAATTCTGGCTCTCCCCTTCCCCCGCCCCTTCCTTCTCAGATGCCACCCAGAAGACCAGCTCACGTGGAGACTTGCTTAAGTGCACTTCTCTGACACAGGTCACCAGGAAGCCTTTCTCGGGGGTAGATTTATGATTGAGGACCCGGCTGAATGTGATTTTGCCCTGCTGCCTCAGAGGTTAACAGCCCAAGTGGCCTCAAGTGTTTGCCTAAGCTGACACATTTGCTGACATAAGCCAACTTTGATGGCAGCACGTGCTCCCAGGACTAATCTTGTTCCCAGAGAGGATGCTTTTCCCTTCTTCAAAAGGACTCGCCTTTGAATTAAATTTAATCACAATATATTTTTATTTTTTTAATAAGTATAAAAGTCAATCATATTCCATTTTGCATGGACATGCATCTGACTGACCATTAGGGGAGAAATTTAGGTGGGACAGAGGTTGGGCTTAATCATACATGGTCTCATGTTTGTTTATTTTTCATATTTATACAGCCGCCCATCTCACAAAATGTATCATATATAGCGTAAACATATATGTATACCTACACATGAGACACATACGATGCAAGGCCCTGCATCAAGGTAGGAAAAATAGAATGCATAGATTCAGGACTGAGAGATCTGGCTGGGCAGTAGTGAGTGCAGTGTCTGTAGGAAGGGGCAAAAAGTCAAGATGGCAGCTGCAACTCTGCAAGCGAAGCCACCATCTTGACTTTTTGGAACCCTGTCCCTCTGAGGATACCCCTGGTAGTACTTGTAAGAAGCTTCTAGGAATATTTGTGGGCCACCTGCTGAACATGAGAAGCAGAGTACTGCCCTAACTAAAAAAGCCAATGTGATCTTAAGCCCCATGTGAATGATTAAAGGAGATGGACTAGTTTAGCTTGCAAAAAAAAAAAAAAAGACTAAAGGGAGATATCATCATGGTTTATATATATCTTAAAGGCTTTTGGATGCAAGGGTGGGGGTGCAAGTGTTTGCTGTTGAAACTGAGAAAATGACAAGAACCAACAGATTCAGATTAAATAAAAGGAAGTTTAGGTTGGAGTGATTTCTCAGCAGTAAAAGCTGCTCAATGGTGGAATAGCTTACCTAAAACTGTGTTGGATTCTGCCCTGCTTATGTTTTCATACAGCAGTGGGTAGCCAACTGTTGGAGTTGGCATTTAATGGTGACCAGGGAAGAGCAGTATTCGACTCTAGCTGATGTCTAAAATCCTCTCGCTGTATATGTTCTATGATTTTATCCCAAATTCACCTGGGAATTGTACATATCTATTGAGCAGGAGAAGAAATTGCCTTCCAAAGCTTCTCCAATCAAAGAGGACCACAATGTTAATCAAATTCTCATGTGGAATGAGAGTGCATTGGGGTAAACCACATAAGGACTGAGTTTAGGTCAGGCAAATATCTAATGGCTATACAAACACAACTGAAGGCAAAAGGAGAAGAGGACGGCAGAGGATGAGATGGTTAGATAGCATCACTGAAGCAATGAGCATGAAACTGAGCAAACTCGGAGGCAGTGAAGGACAGGAAGGCCTGGCGCGATATGGTTCATGGGGTGACGAAGAGTCGGACACGACTCTACGATTGAACAACAACAAATACAAACACAACATGCTGAAGCTTGGTTAGTTTTAACTTTGCTTTGTTTGTGGGACTTACCATGTGGTGTGATCTCAGAGCATTTGATTAGTTGATGACTATACGGTGCAAATCCAGAAGATGATTTGATTCAGCAAGTCATGTGAAGCATTCTGTGCAAACTCAGCCACAAGATTGCTCTGGGGTATTAATGAATGTTTTGTGTTTAATTGTGCAACCACAGACTGCAGTCTTCTCAGCTTTTCAGATGGTAGTTAGGGGAAACTGGAACTGGAGGAAGGAACAGCAGAAACAAGCAAGCAAAACATTCCAGATCATCTTTCACAACAAACAAGTGTTTAGAGAAATTCTAAAATGTCTTGACAATAATAACCATTGTTCATCAAGGAATGTAGGCATCTGCAAGAAACCAACATTGCATTAAATGATGCCAGGCATGTGGTGATGTTACAGTGCGAACTCCATCTTTACATACTTGTGTCCCAACAAGTATTTAAGTCCTTGTTTTGGCATCATGACTTCATGATCTGCTTTTTGTAACTGGATCCCCACCCCCTTGCCTCTCTCCTCACGACACCTTGGAGGGAAGTAAAGTTTTTTCTTCTGAGTGGAAGAGAAATTCCCTCAAGCCCGTTTTTATGTGAAAGAGGATGCTGTTTTGAAGGCATTAAGACAGGCGGTCGGAAACGAGTTTGCACTTAGTGTGAATTAAAACACATAGAGGTCTAACTATCAAAATGGGTAGGTTGTAGAAAAGGTCTTGGAAAGTCATCTCTACATTCTGCAGTAGGCCGAATAACAAACAGATTAAACACATTTTCACAAAAACTAAATATTTTGGCTGTATTAATTGTGGATTTACCAAAGCAAAGCAAAACAAAAGAAAACAAAACACTCCTCTTATATGTTACTTGAAAAATATCTAAGTTCCTGGCTGGAACTTCTGTTCTGAAAGAACACCAATCAAATATATGATTCTTTTTGCTTGTTCTCTGTATTATGCTGTTCCTTGATGAATAAAAACACAACAAGAAAAGATTAGCAAGGGAAGTACGTGTGACAGTGCTTGGCAGTCATTCTTGATGGGAGAATGGTTTTCCCTCCTGTTCATCTCTGCAATGTTGCTAGGCATGGCCGACATATTTTCAGGTTGTTTAATGGGAGGGAGGGAGAGAAGGACAGCAAACAGGAGAACTGAGGAGCTGTGGGTGGTGGGAAGGAATGGAGCATTCCTGGGCATTCTAATCCTTGAAATATAAACTATATACGAGACCCCTTTTTCCCCTCCAACAGCTGCTTCCAGATTGCAGCTTTTGCTGATGCTTGGGTGAAGGAGGCGCGAGGGATTGTCCCTTGTCTTTTACTATCAATCCAACTTGATGCTGCTGGAATCAAGGAGAAGCAGCAACAGGAAAGGGCCAAAAATTCAAAGAGTCTAGTAGAAGTTTTGCCGGCTAGCATATTTTTTCAGAAGGCATACGCTTTTATGAGCTATGGTTCGCTTCATCAGATGCATGGTTTTAGCCATGGTTGTAGCTCACAAAAGCTTATGCCTTGGATAAAATGTGTTAGTTGGAAAAGGTGTAACCCTGATTCTGATTTTTGGCTGCCACAGACTAATACTATTCTCCTCCTAAAATGTCAATAGGAAAGAGAGGAATGCTCTTGACATTATTCTTATCAAGGTTACAAAATTTTAAAGCAACCAGTTCTCAGCTTTGCAAACTGATCCATTCTTGTGAAACAGATTTTATGATGTGTGAATGGAGGCTTGCATCTACAAGGCCTCTCTCAGCAACTCTTGAGAACCGGTTGAATTTATAAATGGACTGGAAACCATTGTTTGGTTAACCTTTGTTCACATCAATTATTTTCCTTTGCTGAAAGTAGGACTTTTTTTTTTTTCGTTTAGTCTGATGGAATAATGTGAGAATAGCTGGGCACAGACCTTTCTTGTTCCAAAAGCCTTTCGTAGGTTTTGGGGCTGGTTTCTTCTCATCTATCATAAGCTTTTGTGGGTGCAGCCATCAAAGCCAGCTAAAAATTGAAGGAAACTTGCAAACCCAACAAGGTTTGGGAGGCTGGGCTCACATTTTAAAATCAAAGGAGGAAGGTCAGAGTTCACCTATCTGAGCACTCTTCACTGAATGCCGCATTTCTCTTCATACTGCAAGAGACCAAACCATTGAAAAGGGAGTTTCAGATTCTGCCCTTATTTTTGAAAAAGGGATTAACTGCTGGGACATCAATATAAGCTTTTTTTTTTTAATTTACAGCAAAATTTAAATCATGTTTCTTTCTCACATTTGTATCCTGCTTTTCCTCCGTGGAGCTCAGGTTTTCATCCTTTTTATCCTCACTACAATCGAGAAACATAAGAAAAGCCTTGCTGACTCAACCAAACAGCCTAACAAGTTGTGCATTCTGTGTGTCCCAGTGGCCAACTAAAACACACACAGGAAGCACATGAACAGGGACAGGAGGAAGCTGAAAGACATTTTTCACAGTGTCTCCTCTATGATTCAGGAGATCTACAGCCATCAAGATGAACAGCAACAGCAGGGTTACAAGTCTTCCACTTTGGGACATACTTGAAACACCATGGCACATGTAGATAAAGGTGGGGCCTGCATCGTGATGCCACAACTCTTTTGCCATCTTGATCCCTGCCCCCCACGTAGGTGGCACTTTGATAGCCATGAATGTTTCTATTCCACTTTTAAAATAATCTACATTGGTGGTGGGTAATGGCAGTGAATTCCATACTTTAACTGTATAATGTACAGTTTTATTCTGAGTGGCCTCACCATTTGTAGGTAGCATCAGCCAAAAAAAATTGCCCAAGGTACCTTGGTGATTTTTGCCCCAATGGTGAAATCTGACCCCAAATCTTGAGATCCAAAATGAAAACCCACATTCGCTTCCTTTGACAATCACCCAAATTTGTGATCAGTTTAATAAAATGTGGGTGAAATAATAACCCTTTCTAAGCCACAGTTCAACACATGAAATGCTTACAAGAGAACAAATGCATAGTAAACAATACCCAATCTTTCAGATAGAAAACCGTACTCTTACAAAACATCTCCAAACTGAATAGCATTAAGAATCCTCAGAACAACAATTAAATAATTAAAAGGCAACCTGGATTTTTTTTAAAAACTTCAGATTTGTATTAAAAAGAATGAATCTAGGGGATTCAGGAATGAATTTCAGAGTCATAATGGAATTGGGCAGCTTATAAATTTAATTACATTAAATAAAAACTAATATGAGACTATCACTCTTTTTATTTTATTTATTATCAGACATACTATACTTTCAACTACAGAGGTCTCTGAGATTTACAAGCAAACAGAATCTGGTCATTATTTATTAGTACCTTCATGTTTTTCTCAACAGAGTACCTTTTGCCTTTCCAGCTAGAAACCAGGACACTCTGAGTTCTAGTCCCATCTTAGGCATGAAGCCAGCTGGGTGACCTTGGGCCAGTCACTCTCTCTCAGCCCTAGGAAGGACGCAGTGGCAAACCACTTCTGAAAAATCTAGCCAAGAAAATTGCAGGGACTTGTCCAGGCAGTTGCCAGGAGTCAACACTGACTCAAAGGCACACACACAGACAAAAAAGCTTCTTAAGATCACACGTGTATACTGTATCTCTCTCTCTACACACACACACAAGCTTATTATACAATGCATATACACTCCTGAGTTTCATTTTCCTTTATATTTTATTTAATTGCTATTGTCATTGGTTTATCTAAAAGAAATCTGTATTTTTAGTGTCTGCTCTTTCATTTGCAAATAATAATACACAGCAATCCCATAAAATTAAATTAGGACCAGATATATTACAAACAATTACAAAAAAACAACACAGAGGTTTAAAAAACCAACAGAGAGATTAGTCCCTTTAATTCATTGTCATATGCATTCAAATATCCAACTCCTGTTAATCACTAATCCATTGTTTCTCAACCCGGGCAATTTTAAGCTGTGTGGACTTCAACTCCCATGCTGGCTGGGGAATTCTGGGAGTTGAAGTCCACACATCTTAAAATTGCCCAGGTTGAGAAACACTGCACTAATCTAACTTCTTTTAGGATAAAACCACAGTGTCATTAGAAAGCCATATTTGTATGGGTATAAATAGTTCTTCTCAAAGCCAAGTCCCCATCTATTAATGTTAACCAAATGTTAATTAAAACTTTATGCTTTGCAGTGATTCAAGGACAAATAAATCAACTGCAAAAATAACTGTTAACTAAAAAGCATCCATGAAACGATACATGCAAAGAGAACGGTTTGCCTTGTGTGATCAGCTCCTAAGCATTCCCTCTGCTGTGTTCTCAAATAAGACGCTCCAGCTCAGAGCAAATTTGCCATACCTGTGGAAACTCTTTATCTGCTCTCACCCAGCATATCTGCTTCACTTTTTCTGTTCAGCTGTTATGCACAAAAGTAGGCTGAGCTAAGCCTGGTTCTCCAGATAGTGGAGTGCAACTGGTAGTGCTCACTAGATGTGATGGAGTTAGGAGTTGGACAGTCTCTGAGGGCCAGACATTGCCTATCTCCGCATAATTGTTTTGGAATGGGAGCTCAGTTACCAGGTGCCAAATGTGGATAACTGGTCAAAGCAGGTTCTTACATCCCTACCAAGTCTTTCCTGTCAACTGATCATCAGCTAGGTCACCGGATGCTCAGATAATCCAAGGGGCCTCATGGCTTATTACATCTTTCGATAGGTAATTCTCCCTGTGAAAGTGTGGAAAGATAACACTGAAAATCTGGAGTCATAGAAGGACTGTTGGATTCATTAAAAATTGGTGGCTACAAAATAGGGACAGCGATAACGTAATTCTTGAAGATACTGTAGCATAACCCGTGCGCCTTTACCAAAAACATATCACTTCAAGCTTATCCATCACACATCAAGGTGATGTAACTCAAGTTTTATCTTTTGGTTTGAAGCAACCTGTTTTTCTGATCAGAGTCACTAGGAGGGTGACAGAAACCCTCAAGCTTTCTCTTTTGTAGCACTGATAGTGATTGTAGGAAAGCAGTGAGCTTGTATAAATTCACAAGAAGTAACATTCTCCTTCCACCTCCATGCTTCTCCATTGTCTTTATGATCTACCACTATCAATTGTTCATGTCCACAAGTTACAACAAGATATTCCATAAACAATTGGATGAATGGGGAACAGGAAGCTCTGGGGTTGCCTTTGATGCTGATCTGGAAGCTGGTGCAGAAGAATATTTACAGGAGCTGAGTTGATTATGTGTTTCTCCACAGGTATAATGGAAAGTCTCCAGCTATGGGAGTGTTGTCCAAACTTGGCCACTTTAAGATGAGTGGACTTCAACTCCCAGAATTCCCCAGCCAGCCATGCTGGCTGGGGAATTCTGGGAGTTGAAGCCCACTCATCTTAAAGTGGCCAAGTTTGGACAACACTGATCTATGGGGTTGCTAAGAGTTGACAGCGACTTGATGGTGCATCATCATCCTCATCCTCATCCTCATCATCATGGAAAGTCTAGATATGATCTATAAAGCCCATTTTGGCTGAAATCCTGGTTATCTATGGGACCAGCTGCCTCTGGGGGGATGAGCTGTCAGAAAAGTCAAGATGGCAGTCCCAACCATTCAACTGAAGTCCCACCCTTTAGTAAATGTGTGGGGCATTCATGCACATACAAAACGGATGGGTTTTTGTTCAAATGGTCATAATCCCCATCTTGACTTTTTAAAATTCCCCCCTCTCCTGCTGGCAACTCTGGATCCTTCAAAAAAGAAAAGAAAAGAAAAGCTGGATCTGGATCTATAGACTTAACACCCACTTCAAGCATTTGAAGCACATGTTGTCCCAGTTAGTTCAGTGCATTGACTTTCACTTCATCTTTTAATCATATACATTTCAGGACAGGTCATCAAAATTAAGCCTGGGAAACTAAGAATCAAATCAAATAAAAATGCAATATAGAAAAGGATCCCAACAGTAGCCTTCAATAGATCAAAGTCTATAACTTACACAATTAAAAACTGACCCAAAGTTTCAGCAATAACCCCATTTTCACCTGGGATTGGAATGAAGTTAGAATAGGTGTCAAGAAAATATGTTTAGGAAATAAATAATTCCACAGTTGGGATACAGCAATAGAAAAGCAATTAAGTCCTTCCTTTTGTCTGTCCTAAATTAATCTGGTGACAATTAGCTCTGCTAGAAGACATCCCTCTCATTAATTCAGATTTCTTTTAACCCTGACCACCCACGTGAAGGAGGTTTAATATTTCTTCATGCCGCCATCACCACTGACTCCAGACTACAGGCCTATGACAGTGTTAGTTTCTGTATCTTGGCTGAAATAGGAAAAGACAGCCAGATTTAAGAAATGCTATTTCTAATTACTTTGTTTTTGTTTGATGTTTTGTTTATTTTTAGAGGTTTCCTTGCATTTCTTCTGTTGGCTTCCTCTCTTTTTCCTCACCACTGGTGGCAGTGGGGTGTTCCCAACAAGTCACAACCACACAACCACATGATCAAAGTCCCACCTCTTTTTTACAGGCATCCCCTCCCTGCAGACACTCATCCATGACAGCCACTCCTTCATCTTGGCCAAAAATGTTAGGAGCTGATCGGCAGGGGGATGTCAGCCCTTTGAGGTAGGGCAGGTCAGGAAACAGCTGGCTGGGGAATTCTGGGAGTTGAAGTCCACACAGCTTAAAGCGGCCAAGGTTGAGAAACACTGCTCTAGAATTATTGGATAAAAAAGTCTAGACCTTTTATACACAAATTATATGCTCTCCTGGTGCAATACAGTTTTTCCAATTAACCAGGTTAAAAAGGTAGAAGAACCATTTATATAAATCGGGATGTGAACATTTAAAAGAAGATTAAAAGCTATGTACATAGCCTGCAGAATCTGTAATCTATAATGTTTTTCTGCCTTTAATGTATGATCAAAAATAAGCATTTCCCTTTGCAATCTGATTCCAGTTTCCTCCATAGCGCACCCTTATGTAACTTCCAGAATTCCCTGATTGATTGGCTACCACAAAGATAAGGGTGTGTTTGTTGAGTTGGGGACAGGGAACACCCAAGTTAAATGAGACAAAACAGTGTGCAAGAACACGCAGTTCTCACAGTTGTTCTCCAGCTGAATTACTCACTGGGACTTCACATTTATATTTTCAGCCAAATCAGCAGTGCTAAGCACCTCTCTGGCTGAATGATTTTTTTCCAAAGTATTTCCATCGAGGCAGTGAAGTTTATTTAATCAGGGTAACATATCTCGCCAATCAAGTGGCTGCTATCTTTGAGACACTTCAGAAGCCATCAAACTCCTTTAACTACATTCCCAAGGGTTCTACGGTTCATTTCTCCATTCTACCACAAATAATGAAACGTACGAGTCCGTGTATTATTATTCTTTTTAAAAAGTAGCAAGAAAAATAAATTCTGATAAAAATCACCCTTTGGAAAAGTTGTACATATTTGCGGTCAGGTCTTGTTCCCAACAAAAGAAAAGAAATTATTTTCAAATCTCTGTTTTGAAATTCTATTCAAATTGGCAAACAGGAGATTTGAGTGGAAAAGCAGTGAAGAATTTACAGCTTTCCAGGACTAAGGACCAATTTTGGTATCACAACTGATCTAGCCTACCTTCGTAGATGACTAATGTCAGAAGCATCATGGTTCTTTTGGACTTTAGCATAAATTGAGGTATTCCTTTTGAAACTCTTGGCCTATAGAAGGGCTTGGAAATGCTTCTTTCCAGTGATTCTGGTCTTAAGGACCACACTTTAAGAAACACTGCTCCAAATAGTTTATGGCCTGATTTTTTGCAGGACCTCCCACCCACTATGAACCTGCCCAGTTGCTTAGATCAGCAGATCTTCACAAGATGCCCCTGCTGCCAGGAGATTAATTACAGGTAGTCCTTGGTTGGGGAGTTGGATCCAAGGTGGCAATAGAGTTGACAGCTCTGTAAAGAACTCTTGAACTTTTACTCATTTTAGGTAGTCCTCGGTTAATGGGTATCCTGTTTAGTGTCTATTTGAAGTTACAATGGTGCTGAAAAATGACTTTATGATTGGTCCCGAAACTTACAGCTGTCACAGCATTCCCACAGTCATGTGATCACCATTCAGGTGCTTTGCAACCAGTGTGTGTTTAAAGCCATTGCAGTGTTCTCACAGTCACATGATCAAGATTCGGGTACTTCGCAATTAGCAGGTGTTTACGGCCGTTGCAGAGTCCTACGGTCATGAGATCACCATTTGTGTGCTTCACAACCGGCTACCGACAAGCAAAATCAATGGAGAAGCTGGCAGTGAAATTGCAAGTTGCGTTCACATGATGTCTCGCTTAACAACCATGTTGCCTAGTGATGGAGTTGCCAATCCCAATTGTGGTTGTTATGTGAGGACTACCTGTTTTGGATACAAAGGAAAGGTCTTGGAACCACACCTTAGGAAGCTGTTTTTGGTCTACCCTCTCTTAGTATTTAGGAAGAAGATTAAACAACAACTACCACATCTTTTTTATTTTTATCTTGCCAATTATAATTATTTGAAGATCGATTTCAGTTTTCATTCTGGAATTAACAGCATTAATTTTACCATTTTTTTATGCTTTGAATTTTTGTGGCTGTAAGCTGACTTGCATGTTAGAATACATAGGAAGGTTGCATTATAAATTCAATAATAAATACAACATTCATAAATATAATACATTGCACAAGCCCCTAAAATGGACAAATTCAGTAAACCCTATAAACATGTTACATAAAAAAGTTTGGTTGTTATTAGAAGAAAACTGGTCTATTATATTTATTTATTTTGCAATATTTACATAACATCCCAATCCAATGTGTGCATCATGCATATATACACAATACCTACATGTATTATAAACAGATTTATTATTAACTTGTCCCAAACACCAAGCTGGTGCTTAGAGAGAGAGAGAGAAAAAAAAAACATAAATAAAAAGGGATTTTTCTTCTTTTAGTCCTGCAGGTATTTTCTATTACATAAATATGAGAAATAAATTAAGTTGTTGTATAATTTTTGGCTACTCAGATATTACACAAAGCTGGGTAATTTCCTCAAGATGTCAAAGTTGGTATTTTAGGTGCCTCTTTATTAATTCTATTTTCCAGTGGGTTAACCAGCTTGTGTTACTGCAATGTTTTTATTATTGGTTTGATGGTTTTTTTTAAAAAAGGTGCAGATGTGAAGAACTCATTCAGTCAACGTAAGTTATGTGGAAAATTACAAAAGCCAAATAAATACTTGATGAGCCTTTATGGATAATTTGATTAATTCTATATTCTGAACCCCTGGATTTAGGAATAAAAAAGTCAGTTTAATCACTTTCTGAGGGCAGTTGGTCACACCAAAGAGTGCATCTCTCTACTCGAAAGTAAGCCCCATCAAATATATATAATTTTTTTTCTTGGCAACAATAGAGATGTGGTTTGTCATTGTTTTCTTCTGGAATATTCTTTAATTACTTCCCAATTTATCTTATAACCCTGGATTTTCCTGGTGGTCTTTCATCCCAATGCTAAACAAGCCTGATCCTTTCTAGCTTTTTAAGATCAACCAAGGCCTGTTAAGTGCTGCCAAAATATTTGTAGAGAAGCACAGACATGACCTTGGAGAAGTAATGCAGTAGTTAGCAAACATGACTTAAGCCAGGGAAAGGGAGGAAGCATTAGAAAGAAAGCCACTACCCCCCTTGACTCTCTTTTGGGGAAGAGGTTGGGAAGGGAAAACACAATTGACTTTCAAGATTCTGTCTTGAATTGATTGATTGATTATGTGCCATCAAGTCGTTTTCAGCTCCTATCAATTGCATAGATAAATTTTCTCCATGATGACCTGTCCCTAACCTGTTCTTTCAAGTCTCCCAATGGTGCCCTTATTGCCACTGTAACTGCATCCATCCACTTTGCTGCTGGTCATCCTCTTCTTCTCTTTTCTTCCACTTTCCCAGCATTACAGCCTTCTCCAGAGACCTAGGTCTTTGGATAATGTGTCCAAAGTACGATGATTTTAACCTGACGATTTGTGCCTTGAGTGAGAACTCTGGGTTGATTTGTTTGATGATCCATTTGTTTGTTTTCTTGGCTGTCCACGATATTCTCAGCAGTCTTCTCCCACTTGAATCTATATAGCCTATATCAGTAAAGCAGAGTTCCAGTATTACTTGTGGAGTCAGTTTCCTGTCCAGGCCCACCATGAAGGGGTGACAATATTACAGCCTTAATTTATTTATATTTTTATAGGCTGAGCAATAACTGAAGATTACGTGAGGGATATATTAAATCAGTCATTAAATTGTACCCTCTCTGAATTTACACTGGAAATGCTGTGCGTGAATATAGGTCAAAATGAAGATTTCCATTTGTATACAGTGTTGCCACAAGGGCCACTGTCCACAGAGAAAACAGAGAGGGATTAGCAGGCTTGAAAAAAACTCAAGCTAAGTAGAAGCACATAAAAACATGAATTAAAACCTTCTAATAGGGAGGAAGAACTTAGTGTGCTCCAAGGCTTAGTGACAAAATTAAATGAAACAGGAGTACCCTGAGAAGGGGCTCAAAAAAGTCAAGCTGGGGACCATGGCCATTCAAAGCAAATAATAAGCAAAATCAGTGGAGGACTGCATGATTCACTTAATGACCATGGTGATCCGCTTAACAACTGCCACAAAAAATGTAAAATTGGGTGCAGTCATGTGACACCTTGCTTAAAGGCAGCACTGCTTAATGATGAATTTTCCGGTCCCTATTGTAGTCATAAGTCGAGGACTACCTGTACTTTGAGGTACAAAAGCCAAATACTAGTAATGTTAAAAAAAAATGAAATTAAAATCAAGGAGAGAGTCATCTTTCATGGCAAGTTTTGTTGCTACTCTACAAGATGTGGCTTTAACGAATTTGCTAATTGCAATTATTTTAACTGGTTTTAAATTGTTTAGGTTTTAGTTTCAATAGTTAGATGCTAAGACTGCCAACTGACTTCAACTGACGTGAAGACAGGTGTGTCCACAGTGGGTCAAGAAAGTCAAGATGGCTACCACAGCCATGTGATTAAAGCCCTGTCTTTTTTTTAATGTGATTTAAAGGGATTGGAAGGAAGTTTCTGAACTGGCTTTCTGGGAATGTAGTATTTTGTATAACCATCTTTCCTTAAAGAAATGAAAGCAGTAACATTATAGCCCCCCCATCTAATCTTTGCAATTTTCCTCAATTTACTCCAAACCACCATCAAAATTCATTTGAAAGTGTTTTCTATTTCCAGTTCCAACTATCACGTGGGAAGTCACGCTAGCTCTCGCACGGCTTTGACCATAGCTACAAACTGCTCTGCCAGTAAACTAAACTTTGTTCATTGGAGTCTGCTGTCTTTTGCTGGATAAAAATGGAGCAAATAACTGTAAGTAGCTAATTCTATCATGCCATAACTCTCAGAATTATAGAATGAAAGGATGTGAAGAGACTTTGGAGATTGGTTAATTTTACCACCTGCTGAGTTCAGGAACCCACTACACAGCCATCCAGCCTCCGTTTAAAAACCTGAGCAAAGAAAGTCTGCCAGCAGCTCTTACCCTTAGAGCAGTGTTGTCCAAACTTGGCCACTTTAAGATGAGTGGACTTCAACTCCCAGAATTCCCCAGCCAGCATGCTGGCTGGGGAATTCTGGGAGTTGAAGTCCACTCATCTTAAAGTGGCCAAGTTTGGACAACACTGCCTTAGAACATTTCGACTGAAATCCGTTTCCTTGTAGTGAACCTGTCTCTGCTATAATCTGCTTCTCTTTCATGGGAAGATGATACAATTAAGACCTAGACTTACCACCTCACCACTATTTTTACCTCTTCTAAATTTCACCACAAGTTGCTGCTGCCAGTAAAAAATGTAACTGTATATTTATAATCCTTCTCAAATTCTTCAGTCCCGTGGTGAAATGCTCAAAGGCTGGCATGGTTTCTTTCATCTTTCATCTCACAAATAAAGATTGAAAGGTGAAAGTAATTATTTACTGTGCATTTTGAAAGAAGGTTTCCCTCCATAAGGCTACAAATAGTTGTACAACATGGAACATCCTTTCTATAGCCCAGCATGAGAAATAGAGCCAAAATACTTCTCTGTGACTCTAGACCAATTGGTTAAAATAGATCCAATATTAAACTTCCTAAAGGCTTGTTTTACTCTGCAGGCAAGTAAGTCAAAGCTGTCATCATCCATCTGGCAGGCCCTGGAGAAGCAGGTCTCTTAATTAGGATATCATCAAGAGAGGTTTTCAGTCCTGCAGGAAAATAACATGGGAAGGCTTGAGTGAAAGATGCTTCAGATATTGTTTGGATGAAATAACTTATCCCATAGACTGTGTGTAATAAATTCTGGACGCCGTTAGCCATGGCTAATAATAATAATAATAAAATTACTGCTCACACCGATCTTTTGAGGTTGCCTTTTGGCAACCTTACACCAGCGATGAATCACAATCGGAGCACATGATCTATGTTGCAGAAACATAGAACTATAGTAATGGATACAGAGATGAAGGGCTTTCCCCTATTCCATCCCATTATGGTTTCTCTTGATTTTCCAGCCCGTTGCTAAAATCTGGCTTAACCGGTAGAGTTTGTAAAATGAAGTTTAGGGTTGGCACATGTGCAGAGTCCCCAATTTTCAGTGTCAGATTATTTGCATCTTTTCTACTGCTGAGTTACTGATGCAAAGATTACTGTTCTCCATCCTCCCATTTTGAAAAGTAGTAATATGCCTGTTAGCTTTGATAAAATAACTCATACCCCCAGTCTTTGTAAAGCTGCTTGCATCTTGATTATTTTGTATAGTCTATAGTAACTCAAGATGGGTTATAGCTAGTTCTGGTTCAATTGGGTGAACCAGTAAATGATAGTAACCGTACAAATAAAGCAGATATGGAACTCTCATTTTCAATTAGGACCTGGTGGAGATGGCATAATTAGTTTGAACTGTGTTATTGCCCCAATCCAGATTGGGCCTCCTGTGCCTGCTATTTGTACTGGAAAGGAAGCATCTGTTTACATAAAAGGCAGCTTTATTTCAAATGCTAATAGTGAAATAGTGACCTTGAAAGAAACATAGATATGCCCACTCTTCAATAATATCTGTCTGGAATCAGCAAAGTTGCCATGTTTGAAAAACAGAGGAAAGGGGCTAGTCAGCCCTGGAGGTCCATCCAAGGAGAAAACAGTTGCTTCTCCTTATTTTCTTTCTGGAGGTAAAATAACAAATTAGATGAGGCTCTCATTAGTCAAGTGTCTCAGACTGAAAGAGACACTTCAGTGACAGGTGCTAGTAATAGGGGCAAAACGTAGATCCAACCAGGAAGGTCAAGATGGCAGTCAGAACCACCCAACCAACCCTTGGAGGAGGCAGGATTTTGACTGTTGAGTCATGGCTGTCATTGTGGCTTTTTAAACCCTCCCTGCAGATGTCCTGGATCAACTCTTGGGTGAGAAAGCTGCGGTTGGGTGTGGTTGTGCTGTTAGTTTGTTCCTCTCAGGAGTTCTAAAATGACAGGAAACTGCTATTAAATAAAAATCAGAATCAGCTCTGCACAGAGGAGCAGGTCCATCTTGGCAGTGAGGTTCATTCAGTTGCAAATCTCATTGAGTTATTCTCCAGGAAGTGGCTCTAGGATTGGATCTTCAGACTTTGCTTCTTGCCCTGATTACCTGACAGCTTTTAAAAAAGGCCAGGCGAGTGTAAGTGATACCCAGCCCTGAGGGTGAATGTCAAGTATTCTCAAACTGAAGCTCGAAGATGGTGTTTATTGAGAAAGGATCTTGTGGTGTTTACACCGTACCTGCCTGAGCCACGTCTGCTTCCAGTTAAAGCAATTAATAAGAACCCCTTTTGTAAACCAAGACATTCCTAGAAATGCCAACCAATGTCAAGACTTCCAGCGGCATCCACAGCTGGAGAAGAAAAGGTTAGCAAAAGGTGGGGAGGGGGGAGATCCAGGCTTTAAAAGGCCTAATAACAGCCGGATTCGTCTGTGAAAAAGAATCCACATTTCAATGTTGGGTAACACTTTGATTAGGAGGAGCTAATACATTACAAGGGTGTATGCATTTTTTCCTTAGTTTTCCAGAGCCCTTCATTCAATGAGGAGCTACAAAAAACAGGGGGGAAAATTAAACACTTCTTCAGATCAAGCTGGATTCCTGGAAACCAGATGGACATCTCCCTGCAATTTTTTTGGACAACATTTGATGTTGGCCTGCTGTTGTCTTCTCCAGGATGTTTAGTAAGCTAGTCTACTGCCCATGGATTTCCTAGGAGTCTCCCATCCAAATATTAACTCTGCTTAAGCAAGTGCCAAAAAATTAGGACCTATTTCAGCCATGGATCTGCAATTCAAAGCCAGTCTGAAAAAGAAACTGCAAATTGAGTGCTGTAATTAGCGGTAGGTGTTCTCCAGGTCGGATTACATCTGCCATTCTGGAAAGAAGGAAAACATTTGCTCTGCATTCCCAGCTCTGAAAAGACAAAGGACATTTGTTCCCACTCTGTCTCCAACCATAAGCAAATCTGTAGCTGACAGGAGGAATTAAATTTTTTATGGACATCAGGAGCATAAGACCACAATAGAAACCACAATGAGCTTTTGCAATGTTAATCAAAACTTCTTTTTACTCCTTTATTCTTTTAGGTCTTTTTAAAAAAATCAATGAAGTCATAATTCTTCAGGAATCTGACCTACAAATGCTTCATTTGCTAATATGTTAATATTGCCATTTGCTAATGGCTAATATTGCCGTTTATTTTAAAGGGGGTGGGCAAGGAAATATTCTAAGTTTTTTTGATACTGTAATGAGTTTTGTGTTAACTGTGAAAGTAGCTGAGTTCACAGAATCAGTTAAAATTGTGAGTTAATTAATTCCATGTGGGAAGTGCTAAAAGTTCAGAAAAAAACCTCTGGGAGAGATGGGCAGCATATAAATTAATTAATTAAATAAATAAATAAAAACACAGAATAAAGTGGACCTAGGATTTAATTAGGACAGGAAGGCCTGGCGCAATATGGTTCATGGGGTCACGAAGAGTCGGACACGACTTAACGACTAAACAAAAACAACAACAGGATTTAATTGTTCATGTTATATGCAAGTCCATTTTTAAAAATCAAGATAATACAAACAAACAAACCTCAGCCCAAATTAGAAAGCTTTAAAGAAACTTTTAAAAGCCCTTTGAATTAGGAGTTGGGAATTTTATTAACAACAGGGCTGTATCACAGAGAATATGTTACCCATGCTTTGGAAATCTAAAAATTGAATCAAACTTACCAGTTATGGAGGCAGAAATACCAATATTTGCAGGAATGCAATAGAAATACAACTACTGTACCTTTGAGAATCCCCTGGATTAGACCAAGGCTAATCCTACATTTGCTTCTCACAATGGCCATCCAGATGGTCATATAAGTCAGTCCAGGCCAGTCTCACAAGCAAGATATTGAATTGATCCTTCTCCCAACATATTTCCTTTTCAATGGTATTTGGAGGTATGCTGCCCCCGATCTGGAGTCTCAAAACTAGTAACCATCAATAGGTCTACCTCCATGCAAGCATCCAGTTTCCATCTAAAGCCATATGAATTAGTGGCCATCATTATGTCTTGTGGCAATGAATTTCATGACTTAATCATGCACTATGTGAAGAGTACTTCCTTTTCTTTGTTCTCCTTCCAATCATCTTCATTAGATGATTCTAGTTTTAGTGTTTTAAGAGAGGGAGAAAAACTCCCTGATCATGTTCTGCTTGCATGCATAATTTTGTACAACTCTATCATGTCTCTCCTCATAAAGTGTCTGGGAGAAGTCCCAATGCACTAGAATATCTTGATATCATCATGTAAATGATGTGAATTAAATAATTTTCACCAATCACATCATGAGTAAATGATATACAGTAGATATTTCACAACATTTGCATGATTGTGGACTTCCTGTGGAGGCATGGGGAACATCTCTGACAGAGATGGAGATGACAGCCATGGCAAAAACCAAAGAATCAGTGAGTAGACCAGGATAAGGAAAGGACAGGAGATCACAAACAACAAACCAAGAGTGTGACCTGGATAATTTTACTATATTGGATTTACAAAAGAGACTTGTTAAAGCTTTGAAGAATTTTGTGAGAAGGGACAAAGAAAAAAATGAAAAGAAATCAAGTTCAAAGAAATTATTTGAAGGGACTAAAGATCAAGATTGTTAAAAGTAAAAGGAAGGAATATAAAGTTGGTTTATTTAATCAAGGTTAAAATAGATATGTTGTTTTCTCTGGTAACCCTTAATGGACTTTTGCTGATAAGGCTTTAAGGATTTGTTTAAAGATAAGAGATGGGATATGGGAAGAAGAGACCATTGGTTGTATTTTAAGAGAAGGTGATAAGTTACTAAAATTGTTTATACTTGTTGTGATGAAGGGGAAAGTCATTTCTTTATGTATTTCTTTTCTTTTTCTTTACTATATTCTTATTTTTCTTTATTTTCTGTTTTTCTTTCTATCTTTTTCTTTTCTGTGCTATTTTTCTTTTTATTCTTTTCTTTTTTAATTTTGTATTCGTTTTTATCTTTTTAATTGTAACTTTTAATAAAATTACTATTAAAAAAAAGGAAAAAAAAACTGGCTGTTTGTGTTATTTCCAACTTGGCTCTGAAATGTGTTTGCCAAGCCAGAAGCATAATAATAATAATAATAAAAATAATAATTTGCTTGAGAATTCTTTTCCTAGATGATGAATTTCACAGTGCACCATGGGAATTCCCTATGAAGATGTGAAGGATGGCTGTTGTGTTGTGGTACAAATATGTTTTTTTTCCCCACACATAAATAGCTGCAAAAAATAATCTGTAGTAAGAAATGGTGTGGGGCAAAAAAAAAAAAAAAATCTCACATCTTTTTCTACCAATAGTACAGTCCTAATCCTAATTCCCTCCACTCATAGTTTGTTAATTCAAACAATTTTTGTGAAAAAAGAGATGCTAATTACAGATCTCTAACTGCTGCTTTAAAAGCTATCACAGAGGTGAAAATTGATTGATTGATTAATTGAGTGCTATTTAAGGAAAAAAATGGAAATACGATATAAGTAACTTTTGGTTGCAGGCCATTAAATATATTGATATATGAATGTATCAAGGTTTTCAGATGGAATAGGCACCCTTTTAGATAATGGGTGCTGGAGAGTTAAATGTGGAATGCACTTTAAATATAAATAAAATAAAAAGGTACTTTAAAAAGAGCGAGAGCCTTGAAAGATCAGCAAATTTGGGAAAGATCTCATGTTAGAGCACCAACATCTCATGAGGCTCTGGCCGTTTTTAAAAGTCAATCTTCATTTTTGAAAACCAACTTAAAAATTAATCTTAATGTCATTTAGGGGCTTCATAAATATGTAGGGCCCACAGCCAAGTTTCTTTATGATTACTTTAAGTTAACTAGAAGAGGGTTGGTTATGTTTTCTGATGTAATATCAGCATATTCATATCTTCAAGCTGCATATTTCAGTTCAAGAGGCCTATAAAGCAGTAACAGGCTCCTGCTTAATAAATTATATTCTACCTGAGGGAAGAGCTCAGCTAGAGAATATTCCTGGCGAGCTTTTCAAAGAATGTATTAGGGAAACGCCAGCAAATTTGTATCATTCTGAGAAATAGATCTGAGCAACTGTTTCTCATGAACTCTGAACAAGTTATTTGCAGAATTCAGGTATAAACTCAGAGAATCTTAACAAGGAATATCATAATGCAATGAGATATATGCTTACAGTAGCGAGAATAAACTTTGCTCAGCACTGGAAGAAAGAAACAGTTCTGACAATATCTGATTGAGAACTTAAACTTGGAGAATATGGCAAAACTAAGGTATACCTACATAATAGAAGTTTAGCCAAATTTAAGCAAGAATGGTTCCCGTACATACAACACATCATGCAGTATGGTAAAATATAACCCCTTACAGTACTGTATGGCTTTTAAGGGGGCCTGAATGCTTACAAGTATTGCAAATTAGCAAATGTACAAAAAGGTGGGGTAGGGTCAGAGATCAATACTTTGCTGCTGCTATTATTATTATTATTATTATTATTATTATTATTACTACTACTACTACTACTACTACTTTTTAATCTTTTTTTCCTTAATTTTCATGTATTTTTGTTAAGTTTGCTTCATCTATCTCTTATTTCTTTAATCTATCTATCTATCTATCTATCTATCTATCTATCTATCTATCTATCTATCTATCTATCTATCAACCAATCATATCTATCTATCTATCTATCTATCTATCTATCTATCTATCTATCTATCTATCTATCTATCTATCTCCATCCACATTAAGTAATAATACAATGGAGATCTTATTATTAAGTAATTAATTTCAGACCAAAATTATTGTTGTATGACTACTACTTTGAGATGAAATGCAGTGATTTTTTTTTTTTTGTTATACTCAATTTTGGATGAAAAGCTAAATGATTTTATGCTTGCAATGCTGGCATCCTCAAATGCTATTAATATGGAAATAATTTTTATTTTCTTATTTTCAATACTTTAAGCTTTCTAAATAATATAATGTACATCATTTTAATTATATTACATAAATATTATTGCACTGACATCTTCATTGAAATAATACAATGTATCAAGATTTATAACACCAAAATGAAAGGCAAAAAGTTATTTGCAGTGTGAATTATGAGTGCATAAATAAATAATATAGAAAAGTTTGCTAGATTTATTGGATATAATTATATTGGATATAATTTGTTCCATTGACTAGAAGCAACAAAGTATTTATGGAAAGCAATAAGTGTGAGCAATTCTGCATTCACTGATGTTATCTGCAATCACAGGTGTAATCTTGAAATGCATATTATTCACTATGTGCTAGGAAGTCAACAGAGGAACATAATTATCATTTGCTTATTTAATAAACTGCTTCATTTCAGCACCCAGGGTATAATTATATATCCTTATCACAAATCATATTTATATAGTCAGCCCTGGGATGAATGTTCACTCCATGTAATCTGTTCATTTTTGTGAGCCCACAAAAGGATCTCATCTACTGATCAGAAACGTGGGTGGTGGGGCACTCTATGGGAGAGCAAATTCCTCCAATAAATGACCTATCTTTTTCTTCCATTTATGAAAACAAAAAGGACCCTAGCTTTAATATTTTCACTACCTCCTAGAAAATGAACAATACAGGCCTTATGGCAGCCTCTTGACTTTCTTGTTACATCTGGATTAATCTACTCCTTTCATATAACACAAACCAGGTAGAGTATAACCATCAATCCCATCCATTAAACTTCTCATTTATATTATGCTGAAAGTTTTAGTATGAAATTCCAAAGGGATGCTTGTGTTAAGATATCCAGAACAAGTGCCAAGATATTAATTTTATTTAATTTAGATGGAGAAATAATGTTCTTATGATCTACTTAACAACAAGCTAAAGAATGACATATCATTTCAAGGACAGGGTTAGGTTTAAGGCTTTTAAGTTAACCTGAAGCTTTATTATTGAGTCTGTAATATAGAGCATTATTAATGTTTATAGGACATTTTACATTTAAATTTTAGCAAAATACTAAATTTTATAAAGACTGTCTCCTTTGGAATACCGATGGCTGGAGGAGCCTTGATTGGAAGGGGAAATTCAAGCAAAAGGCACAGTTTATCCTTCCTTGCATCATGAAAGATGACAACTGGAGGGTAATTGAGGAGGAATATCACACAACTTTATTGAGACAACCATCCTTGGGTTCCAGCTTTTAAAAGAAAAAGAACAGAGAACAATAGAAAGGTCAGATCTTTTATAAGAATTTTGAATTGTGGGCTCTGACTTGCTGTCTGGATTTTAGAACTGTAAAAGGAGAACTGATTAAGTAGGGTGAACCATTTAATTGTTAAGAAAAAGCACATTTTTTTAGAAGCACCAGCAGTGCTGGAAATGGCTATTGTATTGTTGTTCATCCGCAGAGGAACATTGATGGGACTAGGCTAGTGTCTCCAATTTATATAGAACATCTGTGGTGCTTCTGGCCTTTCCTCATTAGGTTTGCCTCAGATAATCGGGTGGGCCTGGATTGCTGCTGCCTTGAGTCAATTCATTCTGCTTTTGTTACGCTGAGCCATATTTCTTTCTTGGTAAGAGACGGATTAGCAGACTTTGTTTTGGAAAGAAAATAGCTCCTTTTTGGTATGATGGGATGATGAACATGGGGGACTGGAACAGGCCCCTGTCATGTCTACTGGGGCAGAGGCCAAGGAGATGTCCTAAACATATTTTCTCTTTTTATTTCAGCCATAACACTTGACCTGGACATTTGGGGTTGGAGAACAACAGGAGAGAGCCCCAAAAGTCAGGATGCAGTGCACATAAAAAAGGGTGGGGCTACCATGCGTGGTCTTGGTTGCCATTTTGACCCTCCTGCAGCTGTCCCTGGAGACTAAATATCCTTTGTAGTTTCTCTGCCCCAAGCAACAACATCACTGGAGCTGGTTGTGTTCTCCATCTATTGTACAGTCACACAATGAGCTTAACTTGGTTAATGAATTAACCTGCCTACTGAAGCAACTCATTTTCTGGATTTACCCTATAATCAAATTATAAACTAATGAAACAAGCTTTTATTGTAAGACACATCAATTCCAAAAAACTAACCAAAATTAAAACTAAGCAAACTTAACTTGTGTGTTGTGCGAATTCAGAAGCTAGAACTTTACCTGGCTTAGATAAGAGGGTTGGGTGAACCCATACATATCTTCTTTGTTCCCTTTATGTGTTCTGGGTATATAGTTTACTTTGATTTGTAGCAAGACGTAGATTATTGTTACCAAGCCATGAATCAATCAGTTGGGCCTATCTTGCATCCTAAGAAGGCAAAGTGGTACTTGTGTTATGACCACAAATAGGGAATTATTCCCCCACAGAGTACAAGGCCTTTAACCCCATCTATGAGTGACTTGTGTAAGGAAGAGATGAGGCTTTGATTGTGTGGTCATGGCTACCATCTTGAGTTATTATATCTCCCCTATGGACTAGTAAATTGTCCCAGATATGACAATTTACTAGTTGCCAGTAAATGAATGAAATCCTCAAAAGGGGAAAAATATTTTCAGTCTTTAAATTATTGCAGTTACACAAAATTGATCAATACTTACACTTTACAATGTCAGCATGGGGAAAAAATGAACAAGATTATTAGGGCTTTATGAGGTAGAGAATGAAATAGGTTCTAAAGTCTTGGTTTTCCCACATCTATAACTGCAGACAGCTATTCATTCTTAAGGTTTCTTTTCTCAGTGGTATGTTTTGCTAACCTTTAAAATCTAGCAGTCTCTGGGGTGCAGCTATTAAGGCACTTTTGTTCCTCTGCCTTAATTTCTACTGACGAGGATTAGATTTAAATAAAATACACAACCAAGAAATTCTTCAAAATACAGCTTGAAAGCAATATTGCTCTGCATTACTGAGAACAAGAAGGATCCAATCAAAACATGCCAGTATTCTCTGAAAAAGAAAGTACAGCAGTTAAGCATAGATCATCATGGATAAATATTTATCTCCCAAGAATTTTTCACTTTTGTACTGAAAATGTATCTTCTCTTACCTTTCTTCTGCTACTTTTGAAAGTCAGGGCATGTGCAGTGAAGATGACAGTTTGAACTGGAGGTAGGAAATTTACATAACAGTTCCTTCACAGCTAAAAAGCTAAATGGGTGGTCTGGAGAAATGTAGCTTTCTTTCACCCTTTTCTGCTTCATGAGATGGAGACATCATGACCCACTGGCCAATTAATTCTGAAGCCAGACTAGAGTCTACAGTGTCAGATTATCTTTAAAATCTGAGTCTCTGAGAGACATCAGCTGGGAGCCGAAGTCCCTCCAGACAGCATGAATGGGGCATACATGCTAGCTATGAGCTCAAATATTGCTCACATATTTATTTTAATGTTTATTTTGTCTCCCCCCTCCATATTTTTATATTTCAATTGAATTTAAATTTTTCCCCATGGTTCTACCCAGTATGTGTCACAAATTAATGTATTAAAAATAATACATTGGAAATTGCTACCAGTAGAAGGTTGCCCAGCCCTGCTTTAATCATTCTCCCCAACCCCACAGGTGAAAGATTAAAAAAAAATGGGATAATGTTTCTCAGAACATGAGTTACTTTGCCTTAAGTAGGGATAAATCTCCTCATAATCACTCAGTTTCTGAAGGATCATTTATTCTTTAAAAAAATAGAAGTCTATTTGATAACTTTCAGATGAGCAGACAAGTTCTATGAGTTTTGAGAGGGATTTTTGTCTGGAAAAATTGAGTAGAGGGGGTACACTCAGGCCCCCTCGATTAAACAATGTCATCTTTCAGGCCCTAGGAAGCATGCCTTCCATGCTGCATCACCTGTCCTCTGGAATAGTATCCTGCCTGAAAGCCATATGGCTCCCACCCTGATGATGTTCCAAAAGCCCTTTAAATCCTGGATATTCTTTGAGCCTTGGGGAAGGGTTCTGTCTGTCTGTCTGTCTGTCTGTCTGTCTGTCTGTCTATCTATCTGTCTGTCTGTCTATCAATCAATCAAATTTGTCACTGCCCATCTTGTTAAAAATCAACTCTTTTAGTTGTTGAGCCCATGTTGAATCTTTTTCTTGTTGCTATGTATGATTCTTTATTCTGGACACACATAATCCATTACTCAATTTTTATTGTTTCCTGCTTTTAAAGTGTAAGCTGCTCAGAGCCATTTGGAGTTGGGTGGCCTCTAAATTATATAAATATGTGAAATCAATCAATCAATCAATCAATCAATCAATCAATCTTATTTTACAATATGAAATGGCCAGTGCTCTAACTTATAATAAGAGAGCCCACCTCACCCCCATCCTCTATTTCTGGTGGTACTATGGCTGTTTTTGACAACCCAACCTTGTTCTTTGGACAGAGGGTGCGAGCAGGGGTTTTTTTTTGTGTGTAAATATTTAAGAAACTCCTTGTTCTAATAGAAGAGAATATATGTATATTGAATTGGATTGTATAGGGCTGAACTGTGATGTCCTTGGTGCTCCCTGAGCTTAGTTGTTTGCTTGCAGACATTTCATTACCCAACCAGGTAACATCATCAGTGCAAGTGAGTGTGGGGTTTGCTCCCTGTTTATATACAGTAGCTTTCCTTGCCAGTGTTGATGGGGGTGTGGTTTCCTCCTTGGTAGTTCCTTGATTAGGGAACTGTTTTCTGCTTGATTGTTTGTCTGGTGTTAATCCCTGCTAATCTGGGTGTTGGTTGCTGGAGAGGATGTGTTCTGGTCTTTTTGTTTCCTTCTTATTTTTTTTTTTTATTGTCTCTTTTGAATGATGTGTAAATGTAGTTTATCTCTATGTGTCTATTGATGGCTGATTTGTCTGAATGCCAAACTTCGAGGAATTCCTTAGCATTTTTGGATTTAGCTTGGTCTAGATGCTCACAGTTTCCCAGTTGAAACTATGATGGAGTCTGTCCATGTGTTGTGAGATTAAGGTGTTTTCAACATGTCTTCTGACTGCTAGATGGTGTTCAGGGATATGCTCTGCTAGTCTTCTGCCAGTCTGTCTTACATAGTGGCTGCTATAGACCTTACACTGTATGTTGTAGATGACTCCTGTTTTTTCTTCTTGGGCTACTGGGTCTTTTGGTTTACTTAGGATGTTTTAGAGGGCTTTAGTTGGCTTGTGTGCTATGATGATGTTGTGTGGTTGTAATAGTCTGTGGGTTGTTTCTGAGATGCTTTTGATGTATAGTAGTATTATCTTTTTCATAGCTTGTGTTGATTGTGCTGTAGTGGGTTGAGTGGTCAGGCACTTTTTGGTAAAGTTGCATGGGTGTCCATTTTGTTGGAAGATGTTGTATAGGTGGTCTGTTTCCTTTTTCTGCTGTTCTGGGTTGCTGCAGCGCATTTGTACCCCTCTAAATAATGTTCTTACACAGCTCTTGTGGGAGGCTGGGTTGTTACTTTGGCAATGGGTACTTGATCAGCGTGGGTTGTCTTCTGATAGACTTGGGTTTCTAATTTGCTATTGTTTCCTCTGCCGATGAGGATATCCAGGAAGGGTAGTGTGTTGTCTTTTTTTCTCTTGTGAATGTATTCCTTTGAGATGTTGATTGTTTCATGTGTCTTCTCTAGTTGTTCCTTTTTTATTATGACAAAGGTATTGTCTACATACTGGATCCATACTTTGTGCAGGAGTGCTATAATTTCTATATGCTGCATTATGGTCTCTGCTATGAGTCCAGAGAGTGGTGATCCCATGGGTGTTCCTCCGATTTTTTGGTATTTTTTGTTCATAAAACTGAAAGCAGGTAGTGAGGCAGAGGTTGATGAGGTCCATGATTCTGGATATTTCAATCTTAGTGTATTTGGCTAAGTTGGGTGTGTTGTGTAGTACTGCTGCCATGGATTCTTTTGCTAGTTCTGGATCTATGGATGTAAAGAGTGCCATGACATCAAATGAAACCATAATTTCATCTTCTTCTATTTTTAGGACTTTGATTTTCTGGAGGCGCTGTAGTGGGGAATTGATAGAATATTTGCCCCCCTCTGTGAGCTCTCCAAGCTTTTTTGTAAGTTCTTTGGCTATGTTGTATCTTGAGGTCCCTGGTAGCAATTGGACCAAGAGATATGTTGGGCTTGTGTATTTTCTGGATGTCCATAGAAGCATGGGAGGACCGGCCCAACGCTTTTCATCTGCACTGTCCTCTTTTGTGATTTGACCTTTCTTGGTTAGGTCGTTGAGGGTTCTCTTGATCATGTTGTCCAGTTTCTGTATTGGGTTGGTGTTTACCTCGGATGTAGGTTTCTTTGTCCTCCAGTAATTCTTTGGCTTTTTGTATGTATTGTGTTCTGTCCATGATAACTGTGGTTCAGCCTTTGTCTACTGGGAGGATGGTGATGGTTTGGTTCTTTAGTTTTTTGAGGACTGCTCTGTCCTCTGCTTTGAGTTGGTTCTGCTTTTGTGTTCTTCTGGTCTGTGGTATGATTGTCTGCCTTATGTTTTCTTGGGTCTCTGTGGTAAGTCATGTGGTCTTAAATGCTGCTTCTAAGGCTGCAAAGAATTCTAACTGATTAGCATTGTCTATGTGATAGTTGAGACCTTTTTGGAGGATATTGTGTTCTGCAGTAGATAGTGGGCGGTTGGACATATTGATTACCCATTTGGGTTCAGGTAACTCTTTGCTTTTGCGATTTAGTTTGAGCAGTTTGGTTTGGAGTTTTGTTTCCCGTTTTTCAGCTTGTCTTAGAGATGTAGTCTTGATGGTGGTTGTCAGCATTTTTCTGTGTTCTCAGGACATGGTTTGTTCCAGTTGCTCCTCAAGGTTATCTATGGTGTGCTGGTACTTATTTAGTCTGAGGTGAGCATCCATGATCATTAGCCATATCATTTTTTGGCCACTTTGTTGAACTATTTTCCATCCAGCTGTGCAGTTTGTTGGAGGTTTGTGTCTGACACTGGTGGGCAGGCATGTTGTAGGCATTTGTGCAGAAAGAATAGTAGTTCCTTGGTGGAGTTTGCCTACATGCAAATTTGTGTGCTTTCTGAAGCGTTTGATGCCCATATGCCATATGATTCCAATAGAAGAGACTATATGTAGCTCAGGGTTGCAAATTAGCTCAGGTTTGTAACTGTAGCACGGGGTTGTAAATCAGAAATGCAAGTCTATCGGAAAACAGCCCACGCTAACCAAGTGCTCCATTATCACTTCACAAAGTACACAAATGGGAGAAATATGCATGTCACTAAGATGTCTGAATGATGCTAGTGATCTTTTAATATGTGTATCTTGCCTACAGGTTATTGCCTGAATTTTACATTAGTCTCCCCAAATGAAATTCCATGACAGAAAGGATTTCAAGTATTTTGAAGAGAGGCTTTTTATAGAGTACAGGTAGACCTTGCTTACTAACTGCCTCATTTAGCAACTGTTCGAAGTTATGATGGTGTAAAAAAACCCCAGCTTTGCAACCAATCCTCACATTTATGACTGTCACAGCATCCTGTGTTTACGGGATTGCCATTTGGGCACTTTGCAACTGGCACACATTTATGACTGTCACAGTGTCCTGCAGTTATGTGATTGTCGTTCTTGTGCTTCACAACTGACTTGCAACAAGCAGAGTTAATGAAGAAGGTGGAAGTAAAATCATAAGCCATGGTCATGTGCTGTTGCGCTTAACAACCAAAGCTGAAGTGAGGTTGCAAGTCTGTCATATTCATGTGATTTTCAGCTTAGTAACTGTGGTGCTTAGTGATGGAGTTGCCGGGTCCAATTGTGGTCACTAAGTGAGGAGTACCTGTACTTCATGCAAGCATTTGCAATTCAACAAGAGAAGATTCCTCTGGCTATTAATCATTCCATTATTTTGCAGGCTGTGGCACATAATAGAGATTTGTATGAGAAAAGTCTAGTTTATCAAATTAAATTGACTTCGGCTAAGTATACATCCTCTAGTTATTCTGGCAGGCTAAAGTCCTGGTCCACGTCTTTAAGAGGCTTTCACTAATGCTTATTACAGCCAGTATACCCAAAGCTGCAGTTGAAGCACTTTTTTCAAATCATTTTTGAAGCCTCCACACCCCTATCATAGTCTTGTAGACCCAGAAAAGAGGCTAATTCAAGTACTAGGTTAAGTGTGTGGTGTGAATATAGCCCAGATGTAGGAGTGATTGAGGGAGAGGGAGAATCTGGTGGCTTCACCCACTTTGGACCGTGATTCAGCACTTTCTGTATCTAGTTCATGTCATCCTTTACCTGGATAAATATGGCCCTCAGACTAAAGAACTCCAGTACAGCATTTAAGCTTGCTTAGGAAAAAAATCAAGCCTATCATCACCCAAATAGGATTTAGATGTAGCAAAATTCACAACCTCTTGAATAAGCTATTTTAATGGGGACTGGTTCTTTTTCACAAGCCTTACTCTGAGACAACATGGGTAGGAAAGCTCTCTTTGGAAATCACATGAATTCTTTTATACAATCTATTTTAGGTTATCAAGGCAAAATATGAGATGAGCTGAATCCAGCACTCTGTGTCAAAACAAGTCAGATAGCATTATTGATAAAAGTCAGACCAGAGTCAGGTTGACTGAATTAATTTGAAAAATGACAAGTCAGATCACAGTAAATCACAGCAACATTAGTCAGCTCAGGTCAAAGTAAGCCACAAGTGTAGTCTTGGCAGATTTTGGAGAGCAGCATCAGGACCCTGGATAGCTCCTGATGCATGTTACTAGTTGCATTGTGTGCAATGATGTTGTTTCAGCAATGAACTGGGGTCAGCTGCAACTTTTAAAACTGCTGGCATAAATCTCAAAATCCCTTCCCCCAGTCAATCTCACCCACTTTTAGACATCTAGAATGCTTCAGGGGACTAATTTATGACTCTGCATGCTCGCTCTTGGCTTTGATGCAAGAGATCCCTTGAGTCATTCTTCAAGTGTATAGTTAATAAGAAACTCATATAAGACCGAAGGGCTTGATGATTTTAAGGGCTTCTCTTGGAGTTCTAGTCAGATGTCTGTATTTAATCTGATTTTTTCTGGAATCTGGATGTAAGGGCAGTGCAGTAACTGGGATCACACAAATGCTTAGCTCTAAACCTGGATTAAGAAAACACTGTATCTACATAGCACACTATACTCTCAAAAATAAACCATATTATGGTTTAGTATTATGTCCCACTTTATATAATACACAACTGGCTGAGTTTCTTACTACATGCTGAACCATTAGCTATCCAGTCCTGTGTTAGCTTAGTTTTGAATGTTGTAAGAACCAGGGCAATCACTGCTAAGCTAGATTGAGAGCAGCTTCTGGGTAGGAAGGAATTAAGCACTAACTCCACCGAATGATTCCAAACCTTAAAAGATTAAGCTTATATGTTTCTTCAGTAATATAATGGATCATATATTTTTTATTTGGGTGTCATAAAAAAGAGAAGTATAAGCAACTCACTTTCCTTCTTCTGTTGTTTTTCCATTAGAACTGAAGCTGTGATATAAATGATCCACTTGGTTACATCAAATAATCCACTTGGTTGCATCCCCTTCTAGTCTAATATTCCAGCCTGATTGGATTCTACAAGAACAAAAGACTGGAAAATCTGGTTAGAATTTTGGCTTACCCCAGGTAGGCAGCAAATCTTCAGAACACACCATGAGTGAAAAAAGAGTGAGATAAGACTAAAATCATTTAAGACCATCACGGACGATCAGAATCAAGAGAAGAGTGCATCAGGGTCTCTTTGGTGGCAAAATGTTCTAAACAAGCTCATTGCCATTGTGAGAATGCTTACTACCCAAAACCTAGCATTGTGTGGCACTTAAGATCAGCTCTTTATGCCAAACAATAGAAAAGTCCTCCAAAGTGTGGAGTTGATGGTGGAGTTTGATGCTGTGCTCCAGGAATATAAAAGAGTCACTATCCACAAAATCTACATACACCATTGGAAAAGCAAAATGAGATTATAAAGTTATTGGCACCAAGAGTTAAATAGACGATTGTAGCAGATCTGAAGACAGCAAGATTATTACTCTGTTGTTCTGGATTGCATACCTGGCATCAGCTATATGGAATAAATTATTTTAATGGTGCATTTTATAACAACAGAACTTAGAGAAAATGTCCCTGCAGTTGTGACCATTGGGAAAGTGTTTATGATACTACAGGAAATGTGCTTCTTAAAAAGCTGGAAGAAAGGGGAACTGTCATAGCTCCTAGGGAAGCCAGAGCTATATTAATGGTGCCAACATGAAAGGAAAGAACACAGAAGTGGAGACACAGATCTGAAAGTTAAACTCTAGGTTTTGTTTTTTGTTTTTTTTTGTGGGGGGCAGAGGTTGTCCTATGCATTTCTCATTCATTGAATTTAATGGTCAGTAATGTTACACCAGCTTCTAATGGAGTTGCTGTGTTTTTCTCTGCATCAACTCATTGATGACAGATGTTGAAGAACATCTGGGAAAATTTCTGTAACACAGGAACCACTGAGTGCCACATGATAGGAAAGTTGAATGGAGAAGATAAAGGCTATCGTACATTACACTGGGAAGAGAGAGAATTATAATGGTATAATTGCCATTATGAAGAATAATACTTTGATAGGAATTGTTAATGGGAACACAGAGGCCGAGGGAAATGGAATTACCATGAACATACAAACCTAATTTCTGAGTGCCTACATGTTGTGCCTTGAGATACAGTTTGTTATATGCAAGAGACTCTAAGGTATTGAATATATGCTGAATATGTATTAAGGGATGATGGACTGGAAGAAGATGAGCATGATTTAAAATTGGAGGAAGAAATATTAATAACCTGGGCTATGCTGATCACTACCCTGATAATTGAAAATGCAAAGGATCTGTGAAGTCTACTAATAAAAACCAAGGAGCATAGTAAAAAAAAGTGGGTCTAAAATTAAAGATAAAGAAGACCTAAAACTAATGAAATAGGTAAAACAACCAGCTTTAGAGTTGTTATGGAGATATCAAAGTGGTAGATAGCTTCTGTCTTTTAGGAACAACCATCAACAGTAAAGGAACAAGCAGCCTAGCACTTAATAGAGCAGCCACGAAGGCTTTGGAAAAGATATTCAGATGCTGTGATGTTTATATACCACGAAGATCAGAATCGTGCAAGCCATGGCATTCCCTGTGACACTGTATGGAAGTGACAGTTGGACTTTAAAGAAGCAGGATAATGATGCTTTTGAACTTTGGTGTTGAAGAAGACTCCTGAAAATACTGTGGATAACCAAGAAAACAAACCAATGGATCATTGAAGAAATCAACCCAGAGTTTTCACTTGAGGCACAAATGACCAGGTTCAAATTGTCCTACTTCAAACTCATTATGCAAAGATCTTGTTCTCTGGAGAAGGCTCCAGCGCTGGGAAAGGTGGAAGGAAAGAGAAGAGGACAACCAGTAGGAAGGTGGATGGATTCAGTTACAGTGGCAATGAGTGCCCCACTGGAAGACCAGGTTAGGGACAGATCATCATGGAGAAAATCTATCTGTGTGGTTGCTAAGAGCTGACAACAATTCGATGGCACATAATCCATCAACCAATCAATCAGTCAGTCAATCTAAGATGTTTACCTTGACATATATGAAGCAATGGAACAAATGGACAAAGCAAAATCATAGATCAGATGAGAGGTTTGAAAATGTTCTGAAGAGGGCAGAAAATTTGGCAAAGGAATTTAACACTGAAAGTATTTTTCCTTCCATTCAAGAATACAAGAATCAGGGAAGAAGATATTTTTATTATGAGATGTGGGCTAATCCTCTAAAAGTGCCCCCCCAAACAATTCAGAGTTGAAAAATTAGGCAAAGCCAAAACCATGTGAACCACATTTTCATTTAGTGCAACATGTGAATGCAACTTGTGACTCAGATTTTGTTTTGCCTCATTGACCTCAAATGGAATGAGAATTGGGCTGATTTCTATTCCCTATGCCCTCTCTGATCTGTATTTCAGCAAGTGATGCTAGAATATGCCCCTGGAAATTCCAAATATTCCAATCCTGTAACAAATAGAAGACACAAGATTGGGGAAGACTAGTTTAGAATAGACCAAAATAAAATTGTGAACTTGTTTCTTAGTATTTATTTATTTGTTTGTTTGTTTGTTTATTTATTTATTTATTTCAATTTGTATGGCCATCCACTTGTGCATGACCCTGTCTTTATATCATTAATACATTGATAATTTAATTTAAATGATCTTGTAAATGGCTTGTCCACAAAATTATGCCCTGTTAATCTGCTGCTGACTCTGAAACTTATTAATATAGGAGCTCTCTCCCCTCCCCCCACCAATACTTCAGAGTAGGGTTGGGTTGAAAAAAAGAATAGCTAATTTAAGACTTCCAAAGACTTTATTTTCATTAGTGTTATATTTGAGCCTGACTTGACTAGAGGTCAAGATTCAGCCCAAGGCAAACATTTTTCAGTAGAGTGTACATCCATTTAGCATTCTGGTGAGATGCGTTCATGGTAATAAATAACAGCGTTAATCCCTACTTACCCAGAGTAAAATTATTCCCATACTCATCTTTTATACATCCTGAATGTATTTCAATAAACTGCATATTTTCTAATGTGTTGGCTTTCAAAGTAGCTTCTAGATTAGAGATCCTATTTGTAGAGTATATAGTAAATAGTAAAAAAAAGAAATTAGAAAAAGAAATAGAACTATAAATAGAACTAAATTAACTATAAATCTATGCATATGTAAGTATGGGAAAGGAATAAATCAAAACACGTGATTGATCTTGTTTATAATGAAAGAATGAGAGAATACATGAAAGATTCAAGGCTAAGAAGAGGGCCTGAATGTGGGACAATTATTTCATAATGTCAGGAGTAGATCTTGGGGGAGAAAGTCAATATGGAAGAAAGAAAAAGAAGTGCAAGCATCTATGAAAAAGTAGAACAAGTGAAGGAAGAGAAAATACATGGGTCATGGGTGCTTGAAGGTGCCTTCCAACCATATGATTCTGTAAGGATAAGTATTACAGGTACTCCTTGTTTAGTGACTGCCTCATTTAGTGACCATTTACAGTTATGACAGTGATGAAAAAGTAAATTTATAACCAATCCCTGCATTTATGACCTTCACAAGTCTGTAAAAGAAAAGCAGAAGTAAGATCATAAGTGCAGTCGTGGTTTCACTTAGCAACCGCTTTGCTTAACATCCAAGTCACCAGTCCTCATTGTGCTCACTAAATGAGGACAACCTGTAGAAGATAGATAAATCTCCCAACAACATGAATGGAATCTGAGCATAAGGAAAGGGTTCATGGAAGCTGCCTGGAACAAATTGAAGGAATAATGGGAAGTATGAAAAGGATACTTGGTGGAATGATGAAAAGGCTGCAGATGAGAAAAGAATGCCTTAAAGGAAATGGTTGGGGTAAAAATGAGAAAGAGAGAAATATATAATGTGCACAGAGAATTGAAACATAGAATTGTTCCAAATAATGTGGTTAAATAGCACAGGAACAGTTAAGGCTAAAAGATGCAGAGAAAATGCAGGGTGATTTTGATAGAAATGAAAAAATAAAACCTTCTGGAAGTGAATGATGAGCACTAAACAACAAGCCTTTAACAAAGCAAATGGAATTAAATGATGAAACAATTTGGAAGTGAGGACACCTGGTTATTTTTGTCCTAGTACCATGTCCTTCTGCAGATGCATTGGGGTGCAACCTTCTTATGAAAGTAATGGTGGCAAAGGGCTACAGTGAACGGCATAATGATGCCAGGCTATAAGCAATCCCAGCTTACTTAAAGAAGTGCCAGGATCTTTGCAGAGTGGCTAGTATCCTTCCATGGTCATTCCACAAAGTGCTGGAGAACATCAAAAGCCTCTCTGCAAAATGCTCACCACGGTATTTGCATTGGGCTTTAACAAAGCCAGAAGAGATTTTTGGAATAGCTACACTTCATGTTCTAGTAATAGATACCTGCATTGGGCTGGATGATTTCCATGATCCTTTCCAAACCTTCCATCCTATTGCTTGCCTCCAATGAGGTCTGGCAAATTTTCTGTGGATTTTGTTGGGGTGTGGGGGAGGGAGTCCTTAGGGGGAAAAATGAAATGGAAAACTGCTCTATAAAATGAAGTGGATTTTTGAGGGTCTACCTATCCTTAGGTAGAAGAGGAATATTAAGATTTCTGAAAATGAACTGATCTCAGTGGAAGCACATAAACCACTCCTTTTTTATCTTATTGAGATAGCAATGGTAAACAGAAAAGGAACTGAGAAGCAGGTATAAGCATGTTGTGAATGAAACCTGGACAAGACTAAATCAAGCCTGAAGCTGATATTTCATCTAAAGGTGCCTGAGGGTTTCTAGCCAGACATCCTCTTGTCACCAAGTTCATACTTCTGGAACAGGCTATATCAGTTGTGGCAGGTTTAAATATCCGCACACTAAAAATAGCTACTGTTTGTCAGATTCAGCCGGCGTGGCACGGCTAGGAACTTGCCCAGTGGCGCTTAGTCAGTTTCACCGCTCGAGCGCTAGCAAGGAAAGGGGAAGTGAGAAACTGCAAACTGATTAATGGGCCAACTGGTGCTGCTTAACTAAACCACAAGCGGATGCGTTGTGTTAACATCAGATTGCTGCGGGCACTATAGACAAAGGGGAGAACCGCAGATTTGAGTTAAAGCAATCAGCTCGTGATTGGAGAACTCCCGGTTTTGCGAGCAACAGAAAGACCCATCGACTACAACAACAATGCCAGTGTACACAGCAATCAAGAACACAAAAGAGTTGGACTGAATCTGCCATTTGAGTAAAGGGGGGATTACTGCGGGTTACCCGAACAACTACCCTGCTTCCTGACACAAGTGCAGAATTTCATGAGGCGGAGTGGGCACCTGTTTGCGGGCGACGAGGAGAGAGTTGCCTACGTGGTGGATTTGTTGGAGGGCCAAGCCGCTGGTTGGGTGGTCCGCTTGTATGATGCCGACGCGGCAGAAATAAAGAGGTTCCCAGGGTTCATGCAGGCACTCCCGGACAGATTTGAAGACACGCTGAGTGACAGGCGGGTCAGAGATGACATCCTATGCCTGAGGCAGAGGGAGAAGTTGGTGGCCGGGTACGCCTTGGAGTTCTGGCGCCTAGTGGAGAAACTGACGGATTGGCCGGAGTCCCTGAGGGTAGACTACTTCAAAAACGGCCTCAATTCAGAGGTCCTTGAGAGAGCGCTTGGTTGGGACAACCCGACCACACTAAAAGAGTGGATCTGGCTGGCCGGGATGGCAGAGGCGGCATGGCAGCAGATTAAGTGGAGAGCGAGGAACCAAGAGCCGACTAAGGATGAGTTGGGCGAGGGGGCTGCAGAGGAGAGGCGGAGCAGCCGACGGCAACCTGCAGGGGGATGGGAGGCTCCAAAGAAATCCAGCCTCTGTTTCCAGTGTGGGGGACGAGGCCATCGGCCGGCGCAATGCCTGACGGAGTGAGATGGGGTCCCACCCCGGGCAGACACCAGGGCACTAAAGACCCCGGGATGGTGTGCCCCTGACCAGCCACAGAAAGGAGTCGGGGCAGTGGCAGCAGAATGCAGCGGGTGGTTCACTCACGAGATGGCATCACCAGGGGAAGAGACGGAGCTGGCAGGAAATGAGCGGCGCCCGCACTGAATGGCGTCCCATTGCGGGCAGAGGAGTTAAGGCGTGTAGATCCAATAGCGGATGAGGACTGCCCTCCCATGCAGGTGAGGGTACATATCCTTGGGGTGAGATCTGGGGCTGACACACGATTGCAGGTGCTACTGGACTCCAGGTGTACCCACTGCCTGATACACCCGACGCTAGTATCGGGGCTAGGTCTCCAGGTGCGGAGACTCAAGGAGCCCATTGCCTTCAGTCAGCTTGACGGCTCACTTGCGGGGGACGGGGGGCTCAGTACTACACCAAGCTGGTCCGAATGATGATCGGGGATCATCAAGAAGAACTGCAGTTCATGGTGATTCCGATTGCCGATTACGCAGTGGTGTTCAGCTTGGTGTGGCTGAGGCGGCAGAACCTGCTCGTCGACTGGGCTTCAGAGGCGCTGAGGTTCGGAGACGCAGAAGAGTGGAAGCGAGAGTGCCAGAAGTGCCGACAGCCAACGACGAGGGGAGGCGTAGCCGTGGAGGAGAAGTTGGTGGAGCTGGAGCGTCCAGTGCGGGGAGGCGAGCGGACCACGAGAGCCACAGCAGTGGCAGCGGTGAGCCTGGGACCATGTGAGGCGGCGACAGCATTGGAACCAAGGGGCCCTAATATAGTGGCAGCCTACCAGACGACTGCAGCGGGCGGTTCTGTGACGGGGAAGATGGCGGAGCCAGAGAGCGTCGAGAGCATCCCGCACCAGTACCAGGACTTGACGGGAGCATTGATGAGGAGGAGTTGTATCAACTCCCACTCCATAGACCCAGTGACTGCGCCATTGAGCTAGAGCCAGGGGCCAACCTACCCAAGCCGAAGATGTACTCCCTGTCGGGGAAGGAGATGGGCGCCCTTCTGGAGTTTGTGGACAAAAATCTCGCATGGAGCTTTATCCAGCCTGCGAAGTCCCCACTGGTGGCCCCGGTGTTGTTCCGGGAAAAGAAAGATGGCTTGCTCCGAATGTGCGTGGACTATCAGGGGCTGAACGCCATAAGCACGGAATACAATTACCCTCTCCCCTTGATGAAGGACTTGCTATCCCACCTATCCAAGGGGAGAGTATTCACAAAACGGACTTGCGTAAGGCATACTTCAGGGTCAGGATCCGCGCAGGAGATGAGTGGAAAATGGCTTTCAACTGCCCGCTTGGAAGTTTCCAATTCCACGTGATGCTGTTCGGGTTAAAAGGGACCCCGGGGCTGTTCATGCAATTAATAAATGAAGTACTGCCTGACCTACTGTACCGGGGCGTCCTAGTCTACCTGGACGACATCTTGATATATTCTGAGACCCTGATCGAGCATGTGAAATTAGTACACACGGTGCTCCAGAGACTACTAAAATCACAGCTGTACGCCAAGCTCTCAAAGTGCGAGTTCCATCGGGAGCAGTTGGACTACCTCGGCTATTGAATATCCAGCCAAGGCATCGAGATGGACCCAGTGAAGGTGAAGGATGTGCTGGGCTGGGAAGTGCCGCAGACCCGGAGACAACTCCAAAGCTTCTTAGGGTTCGCAAACTTCTACCGGCAGTTCATCCTGAACTTTGCCCAGGTTGCCCTCCCATTAATGGACTTGCTCAAGACTCGGGGCAGTGGGAAACCCCCCAAACCCAGCATGCCTCTTGCATGGACCCTGGAGTGCCAAGAGGCGTTAGAGGATCTGAAGTGCAGATTCACGATTGAGCCCATCCTACGCCACCCCGACCCAGACCAGCGGTTCGTAATCCAGGTGGATGCTTCCGACGTGGCGGCGGGAGCAGTCCTGCTGCAGCCCGGACCTGAGGGGCCCCTCCACCCATGCGCCTATGCCTCCCACAAGTTCACCGAGATGGAGAGGAGGTGGATGGTGTGGGAGAAGGAGGTGTTTGCAGTCAAGTGGGCACTATCCACCTGGAGACATCTGTTGGAGGGGGTAGCCCAGCCATTCAAGGTGCGGACTAACCATAACCTCGAAGTGTTGAAAGCCCCGCAGAAGCTGTCGCCTAAGCAGGCACACTGGTCCGAGTACTTCGGGAGGTTTGAGTTCACCCTCAAGCACATCCCGGGGAAAAGGAACTTTTTGGCAGATGGGTTGTCCCGAATGCCCCAGCATGCCAGCCAGCGGGAGGAGATTGTGGATTCAATCATCCCCGCAAACCGGCTGTCCGCGAAAGCAGTCACCCGGAGCCAAACAAAGAAGAAGGGAAGGGACACAGAACCGGGGCTCAAATGACCTTTCCAGGAAGCTGGGGAGCAGGACACCTGGCTCACGATGAACCAAGGCTCATTGACTGGTCAAGGGGGCTTGTGGTAGCACAAGGACAAACTGCATGAGCCAGAAAGGTGCCGGAGAGAAGTCATGGAGAGAGCCCACGATAACAAGAACGCGGGGAATTATGGATTTGTAAAGACTCTCCACCTGATCCGGAGACAGTTTCGGTGGCTGATGCTCCGAAAAGATGTAGAGGCATACATGGGAGGCTGCCCAACGTGCGCAATGGCCAAGGGGAGTAAAGGCAAGCCCCGGGGACTACTCCAGCCAGTTGCGACGCCTGATGGTCCATGGCAGGAAATCGCCATGGATTTTATTGTGGAGCTACCTGAGAGCAAGGGGAAGACCACTATTTGGGTCATAACAGACTTGTTCTCCAAACAAGTGCACTTTGTGGCTTGTCGACAAGTCCCCACGGCGGAGAGGCTGGTGTGGCTGTTTGTGCAGCACATCTACCGTTTGCACGGCGCGCCCTGATGGATCGTCAGCAATTGGGGCGGGAACTTCATCGCGCGTTTCTGGTGAGAGTTCCTAAAACGGGTGGGAACTCAGCAAGCCCTCTCCTTGATGGCGCATCTGCAGACGGACGGCGCCACAGAACGCCTTAATGGGGGAGTAGAGCAGTTCTTGCGGTGCTATGTGGGATACCAGCAAGACGACTGGGCAGAGCTGCTACCGTTTGCTGAGGTAGCGTATAACAATGCAATCCATACACGCACCAGCTTCACCCTGTTTAAGGTGGATACCAGACGAGACTTTGTCCCCATGTCAGAGCTTCCCCAACCGGCATCCTGGATTGCCTCATTGGATGATTGGTTTGCCCGGATCGATGCCACGAGGCAGGCAGTACGGACGGTGCTGCAAGGGTCCCGAGCCGAATACAAGAAGTACGCTGATCGCAAATGGCTCCCCAAGTGGCAGTGGAAGGTAGGAGACCAAGTCTACCTGTCCACGAAAAACCTGAAGACCAACCAAGCCTCAAAGAAGCTCAGCCCACGGTTCGTGGGGCCATTTCCTATTGCGGAAGTAATCAACCTGGTAACCATCCGGTTGACGCTCCCCAAGGCGCTAGGGAAGATCCACCCGGTCTTCCATTGTAGCTTGTTGAAGCTGCACCAACCAGACAACAATTGGCACAGGGAAGAGCCAGTCCCAGCCCTGCTCATGGTCAATGGGGAGCAGCATTTTGAAGTGAAGCAGATACTGGACGCTAGAAAATACAAGGGACAAATCCAATTGTTGGTGCAATGGAAGCATTTTCCAAAGTTGCACAGCGAATGGGTGAACCGAGCCCATGTTAGGGCGCCCGAACTGGTCCAGGATTTTTACAGAGAGTACCCAAGGTAAAGGAGGGGGATTTGTCTTCAGGGGGGCGGTATGTCAGATTCAGCCGGTGCGGCATGGCTAGGAACTTGCCCAGACGCGCTTAGTCAGTTTCACCGCTTGAGCGCTAGCAAAGAAAGGGGAAGTGAGAAACCACAAACTGATTAAGGGCCAGCTGGCACCACGAACACAGCAATCAAGAACACAAAAGAGCTGGACTGAATCTGCCATTTGAGTAAAGGGGGGGATAACTGCTGGTAATCTGTAACCAAGCAACAGGGGTTAAGCACGGGGATGGGGAACTATAAATTGTATTGTAAAATGTGCCAAGCCAGTCCTGGCTTTGTCTGTAATTACGAACGTTATGCTTGAGTAAACTTCTTTGCTGAACACACGTGTCACGAGAGTTTCTCTGAGTCGAACGGGGTAAGCTTTACACTGTTGAGGATGTAATCCTCAAGTATTTTACTCTGGCTTCATGAAATTAGCATGAAGTTGCCTTGGAATACCAACACTGGAGCTATGCAGGGAAGTTTGGGAGCATTAAGAATAACCCAGAGAATGACAGGTGATAAGAACAAACTAGTTGGGAAAATCTGTAATTGCAGAATTTACACCTTGAGGTCCCTGCATTGATGGCCAGAAGGCTTCTGGGTTCAAGTCAAGGTGCTGGTTATCATTTCTGATGCCTTCTGCAGTGCAGCATCAGGATATCCTTGCCAATTGTAATTTTTTCCCCATCTAATACTAATATTGAAGGAAAGCCTGACTTGTATTTCCCCCTCCCCACAAAAGATCAAGGCCTCTGTTGAGGAGACAGGCCTTCTTGGTAGCAGCCCTCATATTATGCAATATACATATGATTATCTCCTACCCACCTTTCATTCAGGAAGGCTCTTTAAATTATTTTGTTTCAATGGGTCTTCATGATGATTAGAGACAAAGGATGATGATGATGACGAGTGCTTAAGATCATATTATCTTAATTACTGAGGTATTCTGTTTCCAATTTGCTCTTGTACATTGCTCAGAGTTGATCAGATTGAGGTGGATTACAAATTTTATAGTATAAAGAGAGGAGAGGAGAGGAAAGGAAAAGCAGAAGAGAGGGGGAAGGAAGAGGAAATGACAGATCATATTATGACAATGATCAGCTCCAGAATTGATGCAAAGACCCCTGAAACTTCCTGGCTATTGAGGAAAACTTTACAGAGAGGTCTATGTTTATATGGATTTGTGATGTTTCAGGATCCCAGTAAACTTTGGCCCCTTGAAGTCACTGGTTAAGCAACATGTAAGAGATCCAGTAACATATCCTCCTCATAAGGTCTAGGGTTTCCCATAACCTTGTGGAAAATGAACTACTGCCATCACAAACTGAACCTGGGAGCAAGTTGGGTTCTCTTGTTTCACAATGCATATGTTGGATGATATAGAGCAGAATACATAATTAAAAAAAAAAACCTACTGAAAGCCATTTTTAAGATGAGAATTTAGGTTACTTTATGTGGGCTGAAGTTCTGAAAAGCCAGGAAATTAGAAGATTAGGCTGATGCCTTAACAGATGTGAGATGTTCCACCATGATCGTTGCGCTTTAAGAAAAGGAGCATTATTATTATTCTCTTTAATTTAGAGGAATACAGACACAGACACATATGAATGACATCTAAGTTCTTCCCATTGAAATCTAAGCTGTACTTCTAAAAGCAGTATTTAGTGTCCCAAATGAAAACAGTGTGAATCTGGAAGCATTTATGGTCAGTTAAAAAATAGAGCAGAAGTGCTTGCAATCAATAAAGTTCTAACCTGTATTAAATGAGCTTAATATCTTGAAGAATCAGGTTCACCGCTTAGATCTACACCCAGGTTCAACCTTGAATCCAGATGCCTGGTGTTGATGCAGTCAGCTAAACTTAGTGCACCATTTGAAATCCTTTTTAAAGATAACAGATTAGGCCATGATGGAACTTGTCATAATTAAATATGCATGTTTGGGGAATTACTGGTAACAAGCTGTAGGTAGGACTGTCTTTGAACATATTTAGAAATTCCATCTGTTTCAGAATTCTACCACAAGGTATATGACTTATTTGTTACACCTTCATTGACTTCCAGTCCCTTTCTGAGAACAATTACAAGCCCTGGTTATAACCTACAAAAGCTTCTTTACCATGCTTCCAGAATTCCCCAGCTGCCATGGCCATTGATGAGAATTCTGGAAATCAAAGCCCATGCATCTGGAAGGTGCCCAAATAAGTAAAAGTCGGTCTACATAATTTGAGATCAGCCTATTTAAATGACCAGGCTTGGTTTACTTCTATTATCTTTCCCATTGGAAAGCAAAACTATCTTTATTCAGCCAGACTTAGGTTTTGAAGCTGTCTTCTCTGCTGCAGAACATTTTGATTTGCTGTCTGATTCCATCTTTGTTTTAGGCCTGTTTGTTCTATTCTAGTGGATGCATTATGTTTTAATTATATTTAATTAGAATAAATTATGCGTTATTTTTAAATTATAACTATAAGCACCATGTTTAGTGGAAAGGTGGGGTATAAAAAATTCCAGAAACAGTGCGTTCCTCATACAGAGAAAGACCTCATCTGAAGATGTAGATTGATATGGGCAGGGGCCAACCAGATCCACATGGGATTTAAAGATCCAATGAACACTAGATGGTGGCAAATAGCGTTTTCTGTATCTCTTTGCTGCTCTCTAGTGATCATTTGGACTTTTGCAGCCCAACTCTGATAGCCCTACTGTTTTGGATGCATTGTGAATCCAACTGAACCCATAGCCTTATTGGTAGGGGACCAAATACTGCTTCTGTTGTTTGGTCCTCAAGCTGGTATTAGGGTTTTAAAAGTAAACCCATCACCATGAAATGGTCTTGGGAGTGAAAGAACAGCCAATGCAATTCTTTCAGAAAAATAGGATGATTAAGAGATCCTTATATTAGAAATCAGAGAAGTTAGTAAGTTTTAAAGAATCAAATTCTTTAAAACTTAAAACATGTCTTTTGCTTTTTGAAGACCAGAACAAATGGGTATTAAATAGCATTTCTTCCCCTACTTTTTCTCTTTTAATGAATTCTAGAAAGGGCACCACATCTTGATGGTGCTAATAGAGCAATGAAGCACAATTTACCCAGTGGCTGGTTCACACAAAATGCTAGGTTAGACTAAGATGGAATTTAGTGGTTTGTGATTCCATGCTTTGAGAATCAGCATGCTGTATGATCCAAGAAATCAGATTAAGCCATAATATGGCATATTTGTTTGGCATAGCATGCAATGTCAATGCAGTAAATATGGTTACTGAAACTGGGTTTAGGTTTTAAGAAGTGTGAACTTGGTCATCATCTAGGAATGAAAATACAATACAGGGGGGAGAATGATAGGAGCTGAAAAAGTGCATAATTTATTGATACAAAGGAGTTTGCCTAGACCTGTCCCATACTTTCAGAAAGGTCTCTGTGGGGTGGCACATAAGGGGTTCCTGCCATACTTCCCAATTCAACTTTGTTTAAAGAAAATTGACTCAGCAGCACTCATCTTATGTTCTAATATTCCTAACTTGCAAGGAGAAGAAGATATGTTTTAGTATTTTTCTCTTTAAAAATGACATTATCCTCAGGACTCAAGAAATTCTAACACATGCAACAGGAACCTCAGAATCACTGCTTGGGCTGTTTTGTAGGATTAGGACTTGTAGACATAAAGAAGAATAAAAGGAAGCTGCAAATGAGGCAGGGTATGCTCCTAAAATCAGGGTTATTTTCTCAATCACTTCAGAATCTTTCCTGCTAGGTAGAACTCTAAATATGGACATCAAGATACCGTTGGTGAAAACTAAGGCAAGGAGTTGGAGAATAGCAGCATCTTTCTCAACCATTCCTTTGTCATCACTATAAGAGCAGATAATTCCTCCTGGTTGCAGGCAGAGTGCTTACAATTCTGTTTTCCAGGCAGATTTCCCCCCAGTTTGTTTCAGATCATAGAATCATAGGGTTCAAAGGGATTTTGGAGGTCTTCTAGACCAACCCCAGAGGGAAGGAGAAAAAAGAAGACAATTGATTTAATGGACTTCCACATCTGTGAGGCTGACAAGTTAGGCATAATTTTATTCCTGCATTCATTAAGGCCACAGGTCTGCAATTCTGAATTCCCAAACTAAGAAGTATCCCATTTCTAATGAAATTAAACTAAAAACCCGATGCTACTTTCATCTTTGTGTGATTATCTTCTGCTGTTTGGGATTGCTAAAATGTTGGTGAAAATGTTCAGAGGCTGTGTCTCCACTACACAATCAAGATAGTTCAACGTTAAGTTGCTGTATTTGCAGTATCAAAATTTGATTAATTTTAAGCTTGGCTAGATTTATGTGTGTGTGTGTGTGTGTGTGTGTGTGTGTGTAAATTGTTTGTGTGAACCCTGTCCATTTGATTGCTTTACTGTTCAATTGATTTTGCAAATGTATATGTTAACTTAGTTCCCAGGTTAAGTGCATTATGCAAACATGGTCACTGAGGGAGTGGGTTTGGAGAATATTTTGTAGAAAAGTCTTAAAACAGGAGTTTCAAACTTTCTGGTGGTGTGATCCCTTGAAATGATAAATTAATTTGTGTGACATCCCCACCCCGCATGGATACAACTATTGTTTCTGCTGAGGTCTGAGTTGGGCAGGAGATAACTACTCCATTTAAATTTAATAATTAAATTTTAATCTATATCTTAAATAAAACAAAGACACAACCTTGCAATGTTATAAAATAAAACCTTTTCACTGGAAATCAGTTATAAATCCCAAACCCCAATATATATGAGAAGGATGACTTTGCTTAGTTCTGAAATTTGGGTTTTGAGACAGCCACTCTCACTTCTTATTCCACATTTATTTTGGACCAGTATCTACTTTTTATAGCAGCAACTGGAGAAAATTCTGACTTTATTCCAGATTTATCCAGACAGAGCAGGAGTGAATTCTGATAACAATCTTACTTTGAATCCACAAATCTGGAGCCCTGCTAGACCATGTTCCAAACTTTCCTCTCTATTTTCTCTGGATAAGCTGATAGCTGGCTTGTCCAGAAAGAGCAGGAGTAAATTGTCAGGGATCCAGTTTTGTATGTACGCACAAAAACTGCAGCTTGCAACAAGCATTATGTTTCTTGGAACATAATATTATCAACTCCCCAAACTTTTTAATGTAATCAGGGTAACTTGGAAAATTATATTTTAATTGCCCAAAATCTTTGAGTGGGGGATTCACTTTCATAACTTCCCCAGACAGATAAAAACAAAACAAAAATAAATCTGGAATAAAGTCAGGATTTACTCCAGTTGCTGCTATAAAAAGTACATACTGATCCAAAATAAATGTTTTTTTTTAACATTTAACATTTAACATTGGGATAAGACATGAAAGTGGCTGTCTCAAAACCCAAAGAGGGCTGAACTGTGTAGCAGTCACTCATATTACTGGTCTAGCTTCTTCCTCTTTCTGGGGAGCATTTCAGCAGGCCATGAAGAAGCTCTATGGAAGAGAGACTGTCCAGCTCCTCAATTAGACAGTGGCAGGAACTGAACAAATCATGCTGTTCCACTAGCAATTGCTAGACAGTATTTGAGCCACCTCTAGTGCCCTCTCCTTCCTGGGAGCAGCAGAAGAACCTGATTCAAATCCCCATTTAGATGATGCTCCTTCTTAAGCAATAGGACTCAGAAAGGCCAGCGTGAGGAGCTGCCCATGACAGAAGCATCTTCATTATGGGTGTCTGCAGATTTAATCTCAGGAGACAGAGAGAGAGAGACAATAGTAGTCTGTTAAAAAGGCATTAAAACCAATCGCTTCCCCATTATTTATCTAACACAATATAGTATAGCATAATACAACACACAAAACAATATGTATATAGCCCAGTATAGTATCCTGGAATAGGGTAGGTGCTGTAGTCATATAAACAGTAATGTTATATAACTAATGATTCTATAAATAGTAGAGAAGATAACAGATAAAACCATCATAAATCTGGCTTTCAAGATGGTGCAAGGAAGTGGCTTACCAGTATCCTTACACAGAGTTGCTGGTCACATTTCTTTAAGAAAAAGGGGTATAGTTCAATGGCAGAGCAATTAACTGCAGATCAAGAGATCTCCCAAAGTGACTTGAAAGTGGAGTGCCTTTGCCTGTAGACTTACCATTTGCAATTAACTGGGCACAGATCTATGCATTTTGCACCAAATCTACACTGTGGCTCTGATTCACCTTGCAGAGAAGAAGTGCTCCACCTTTGTAAAGCATCAGCTCCTTTGATAACAGTGGCTTCCATGTATGCACCAAAATCATTCTTACCACCTCAAAATGAAGCAGCTTCTCTGCCCTTTAGAGGAAGGGCACCATATCAATTCACCACATTGCTCGGAAGGGGCACTTTTATAAAATGTCAATCAAGACAAGATGCCTATTCAATGATTTGTAGTGCCCTAATGATACAGAATCTTTAATGGGGGACAGCATCTAGCTAGCTAGGCAGGAATAGATTTTGTTAGTACATGGATGAGAGACTAGACTGGGAAGTTGAAAATCATTCCAGAAGAAAGCCATAGCAAGCAACCTTTGTATTGTTGCCAGGAAAACTACATGGGCCACCTAGTCAGCCAGAACTGAGCTCCATTTGAAGGAGACTTCACTTTGATGATATAGAAAGAAAAGCACATGAGGAGGGAAAAGCAAAACCAAACTCAAGCACTGTTGCTTAGTATGCTATAATGACGGTAAGATGTTCAAAGAGGCCAGATGACATTATTACCTCTAGACCTAGATTACATCATCTGCCAAAATGGAGCTCAAAAGGATGGAAGAAGATTCTCCAGCCCAACTCATAATGGCTCCAGTAGTGAATGGAGATGCCAATTCCTTGCTGTCAGGTTCTTTTCTTTTCTTTTCTTTTCTTTTCTTTTCTTTTCTTTTCTTTTCTTTTCTTTTCTTTTCTTTTCTTTTCTTTTCTTCTGGGAGAAGTTGGTTTCAGGAGTGTCTGCAATGCATGGAGCTTCACCTGCACCATTGTTGGTGCCACCTTGACTTATGTGACCATACCTTGTGGACACCCCTGCTTGGTTCCAAGGCTTCTGTGAAGAGGAAGAAGGGACTCGAGCTATCTAGAAGACGCAAAAGGAGCACCACCTGGAGATGGCAATTCTTTATCACTGGCTGCTTCCAAATATTCTTAGAATATTCTCTAGGCTGTGCCAAGCACTGAAATCTAAAAATCTGATCGATCACCTGCTGTAGTTTGTATTTTATATTGTACTGGTTGTTTTAATTTAGTGATCAAACAAGCCCATAAAATACATGTGTACATAACACTGTTATGGTAATAAGATGTTGCATTAAAATTTAAAAAAAAGGAAGAGAAGGAAACAAAAAGGAAACAAAAATCAATCAAGGACCGCTTGAGTTTTGAGTGGGATGGGAAAAACCCCACTCCAAAATGTGGGCTGACCCACATTTTTTGCACACATATACATAAAAGGAACAGGAGGCTAGGGCAAAAAACTAAATTTGAAATAATGCAGTGTCAATGTAAATGTGTTTAAGATTGAATAAAACATAGTTAACATTGTTGCTTCCCATAACTAGATGATAGAAAACAACAAAAAAAAGGCTTAAAATATTAGTTTTAAAGTTATTCCTCAAAGTTACTGTCACAATACAATTGCTTATCCTCAAGACGCAATAAACAGATTTACTTTTGCTATGTCTTTTAAAAAATTAATTTCAATCCATATGAGATAGAAATGTAAAAGATAAAGTCTCCTGAAAGTATAGAGAAATCTGAAATAATTTTTTATGTTATATATTAACTGCTTAGTTTTGTTACCTCAGATGGAAAATACTAATTTATTTATTTAATCAATTTGTATAGCAGCTTCTGAAGAAGAAGGAGGAGGAGAAGGAGGAGCGGGGGGAAGAGGAAGAGGAAGCAGCAGCAGCAACTCAATGAAACCTAGAGAAACATCTGAATTTAAGGCAGCAAGAGGGGACATCTTGGAATTATTCTATCAATCAACCAGATTAATTCAAGATTTATGAGGATTCTAAAATATCCTCACCTTTTTCATACAAATAAGGGTGGATCAACAAAAGAGGACAGATTTTGTAAAGGTTAAAGTGGCCTGATCCATTTAGCTATCAGACATGTGTATTACTTGACCAAGAAGGGAAACTCTGATGCATAAACCTTTGAGCTGAAGGGTCCTACAAGATCCTGGCAATCAGACAAAATACTCAGTTGTCTGGTGTATTCCAAGCTTAAATGAAAAAATCTATTTCAGGTCTCTTTTGAAAGACATATGAATTAGAAGACATTTGAGCTCAGAACTGATTTGGCTTGTATATTTGAAATCTAGGTAGATGACCCACTCTTGCCTACCTAGCATTATTATATGTTTTCCGTTGCTGCTTTTACTGTGTGCTAACCAAAGTAGGATGCATAATAGTTTTTGGAAAGAAGTTGAAAATCCCAGGATTAAAAACATCTGATCTCTACTCAAACTGTTTGAGGAAGGAATGCCACAAAATAAGATTCTCAGTATGCATGTGTGAGAACTTGTGAAAGTGATGATTATGAAATTATTAATTACCTGAATTGACCAATGCATGTTCAAAGAAAGACCACTGCCATTTCATCTCTGAAACAATAAGACAATGTCACATGCTTTGTCTAGTTGCTTTGGATCAGCTGCTAAGTAGTTCAGCCATCATTCTAGCTTGATCTTGTAATTTCTCCCTTTGGAAAAGTATCAAAGGCTTTAATGAAATGGTGAAGAAGTCCAGGCATGTTTCCTGCTGGATGCACATTTGCAGTTCTCATTTCAGGTGTTCTTCTACCTAGATCATCCTGCAGGGCTCCCACATTCTGCCCCACCTTTTCGTGCCATGCTAAGTCAGATTTTCAATCCTTCTGGCTTGGCCTCCCCACCAACCTGGAACCTTCTCAATGTGTTGGGGCTACAACTCTCAACTTTGAGACATTGTAGTCCTGACACAACAGACAAGGCAGTCAGTTCTGTTACTACAAGAATGCTGTCTTGGGGAATTCTGGGACTTGGTCCACACATCTTAAAGTTGTTCAGGTTGAGAAACACTGCTCTACTGAAAGGCTTCCTAGAGTTTGGAGATACATAAGAAACCATATTGGTTTCTTTGGGGTGATAAATCAGGTGTAGGCTTATCATTTCAGACTAAAGCTGAAGCTTCATACGCTTGAATGTTCCTGTCCAAGGTTTGGATTTCAGCAGCAGCCTTGGCTAGAACGTGGCCTCCTGAAGATAAGCAGAGTACTACAAGAATACCAAGTAATTATGAATCAATTCTTTATTTTGATCAAGGATGATTAAAACAAGAAAAACAACAAAACAAAACAGAAACAACCTTATAACAGCAGTACACGGAAAATGTTGATTTGGATGACTTTCTAAGTATGGTTATAGCATATTATTGTTAATATTAAATTTAATGGACCTAAACATTGAGCTAAAAATAGCCTAAAAACTGACAGTAAAATCATGATATTGTTTAAAACTAAGACTTTGTCCCTAACCAAAGCTAGATGGAAAACATTATACTTAGAAGATGTCGCCTCCTGCCTAGTTTTAAGAGCTACATGGCAGAATTTAGCAGCACCCAAGGAAGCACAGTCTGATTGATCTAAGAGAAGAGTTGGCATGTTAAAGAATCCATATGCCCAGGATATTTGCTATATGAGGGTAAAGGAAATGTGGTCTAGAGCCCTGGTAGAAGCTACAATATAATAAAATATGACTGGTAGATTCTATAGCCCCTGTGCCACAAAGACACAATTGGGCAGTGTAAGGTATTTAACACCCGCCTTCTAGTACAGTGGATGTACTAAGTAATTAAGAGCAACCCATCCCATTTCAAAAGAATAAAATGCTCATAATATAGTCTTGGATGTAGAGAATGGGCTTTGCCCAGCTATCAGTGAATGCTAGAAGACATTCATTCTATATGAAGTGAAAGTTAGCTTTATTAAGAATATATAACATAAAAAGAGAGCCAGTTTGGTGTAGTAGTTAAGGCACCAGGCTAGAAACTGAGAGATTATGAGTCCTAGCTGGGCCAGTCTGGGCCAGACTGACCTTGGGCCAGTCACTTTCTCTCAGCCCTAGGAAGAAGGCAATGGCAAACCACTCCCAAATATATCTATCTATCCCTCACTTCTTCATAAACTACACCTTGAAGGTCTCTATTTTGCCCTGGTGAAACCCCATTTGGTGTACTATATCCAGTTCTGGGCACCAGAGTTCAAAAAGGAAAGTGACAAAGTGGAGCAAGGAAACCATCCCTATAAGAAACAGTTAAGGGATTGAGGCATATTTAGCCTACAGAAGAGTCAACTGAGGGAAGATATGATAACCGTTTTCAAATATCTGAGGAGTCAGACAGAAGCGGACTTATATTCTATTGCAGGGCTATAATCAAAGGATTAAGACTACAAGGAAGGAGGTTCAGGCGAGACGTCAGGAGGAATGTCCTGTCTATAGAAGCTGTCACCCAGCGGAACAAGCTGTTGCATGAAGTAGAGAGTTTGCTTCACTAGACGCCTTCTGGCAGAGTCCGGGTGGTCATCTGTCAGAGATGCTCTGTTGCAGTGTTTCTCAACCTTGGCAATGTTAAGATGGGTGGACTTCAACTCCCAGAATTCCCCAGCCAGCAAGGTGTCTTCCAATTCTGGAAGACAGAGAGCGAGAGAAAGGGTTCCTTTTGTCTTTTAAACAAGGAGTCCTCAGACTAACAACTGGCCAGGCAAGAAGTAAATACTGGAACAGCTTGTGAAGACCCTTTTCCGTAGCCTGCCTTTTGCCATTTGTCCTACAGATCAAAGCAGCTCATTGGTGCAAAGAGATGATGCAATCTCCAACAGGTCTTCCAGGCACACTGCTCCAGCCCATAGTAAAACATCATACTGGGAAGCCTAAACTTCTATAAATGCAAATAAGAAATAATTTGCATTATTTAATATACTGTCAGGTCTAGCCCAAGGAACTCCAAGAGACCATGTAAATTCAGTCCAGCAATGTTTATTAGCTACAACCTCTAGCAAGAATCTTCCCAGACTGAAACCCCAGCTCCCAAGTAATGCCAGCCACAACATTGTGAATTCCTCAGGGAGGTGCCTGTCTCATCCTCTTATCTCTCCCTCTCGCCTCAGGAGAGGAAAGAAAATGTTTTTCTCCCTGAGTCTGGCCTTCATAATTCCATTCCATCACAGATACCAATAGTAAATAATAAGGCATGACCTTTTTTTTTTTTTTAGAAAGTGGGACAGCTGAACTCAGTTCAAGTACCTATAATTGAAGCTCTTGGTCCTTTTCAATAGCTCAGTATCTTGCCGACATCCCCTGCCCAAAACATAGATGAGTGTTTACCCTGTCCAGATTTGCTGGGTTCTCATATGTACAGTTAGAAGGCAGCTTCCAATATCCCTGCCACTGGTTGTCCTCTCCTCTCCCTTTTTTTTTCAAGAAGAAAAAAAAAATGGAGGACCAGGTGGTTACTCTTTAGAAAAATGCCAGGGATACTCTGAGCTCCTGCCTTCCCAGCTGTTCAGAGACGAAATTATTATCTTCCATCTTCTTTCCACTTCAAGTTGCCACTGAAATCATCTGCATCTCTCTGCCCCAAGGACAATTCCTAGAAATAGCTTAAGTGGAAAGAAGGAGTTGCTGTGCACATATAATTGGATGAGTCAACCTACATGTTTCCAACGCAAATGAAATCATTGCAACTAACTGGAGATCTCCCATTAAGCCAATTAACAAGTATCTTGAGCATCAGCAGACTCTTCCGTTTTGTTTTATTGTTGAGATTCTTTCTCCACTGCACCTATTTGGCATCAGGTGGCTGTTTCTCCAAGGGAGCAATGGCATGGCCCCCTATTCCGTAATTGAAATGGATGCTATCTTGAGATCAGTTTCACCTCAAAGCTAGGGTGCTTGACATGTTTAGTAACTGTCACACTTTTAACATCAGTAATGGATGATCCCCCTTCATGGATCACTGCCTTGTCGTGGCGAAGGGGCTTGCGTAACTCAGTGAAGCCATGAGCTATACCGTGCAGGGCCACCCAAGACGGACAGGTCATGACAGAGAGTTCTGACAAAATGTGGTCCACTGGAGAAGGAAATGGCAACCCACTCCAGTATCCTTGCCAAGAAAACCCCATGGACAATGTTAAAAGGCTAAAAGATATGACGCCGGAAGATGAGCCCCTCAGGTCGGAAGGTGTCCAATATGCTACTGGGGAAGAGCGGAGGACATTTCCAAGTAGCTCCAGAAAGAGTGAAGCGGCTGGGCCAAAGCCGAAAGGACGTTCAGCTGTGGATGTATCTGGAAGCGAAAAGAAGGTCCGATGCTGTAAAGAACAATATTGTATAGGTACCTGGAATGTAAGATCTATGAACCAAGGCAAGCTGGATGTGGTCAAGCATGAGATGACAAGACTGAACATCGACATCTTGGGAATCAGCGAACTGAAATGGACGGGAATGGGTGAATTTAATTCGGGTGACCATTATATCTACTACTGTGGGCAAGAAACCCTTAGAAGAAATGGAGTTGCACTCATAGTGAATAAGAGAGTGGGAAAGGCAGTAATGGGGTACAACCTCAAAAACGACAGAATGATCTCAGTGCGTATCCAAGGCAAACCATTCAATATCACAGTCATCCAAGTCTATGCCCCAACCACTGATGCTGAAGAAGCTGAAGTTGACCGCTTCTATGAAGACCTACAACACCTTCTAGAACTAGCACCAAAAAGATGTCCTTTTCATCATAGGGGATTGGAATGCTAAAGTAGGAAGTCAAGGAGTAATCGGAATAACAGGCAAATTTGGCCTTGGAGTACAAAATGAAGCAGGGCAAAGGCTAATAGAGTTCTGTCAAGAGAACAAGCTAGTCATAGCAAACACTCTTTTCCAACAACACAAGAGACGACTCTACACATGGACATCACCAGATGGTCAATACCGAAACCAGATTGATTATATACTTTGCAGCCAAAGATGGAGAAGCTCTATACAGACAGCAAAAACAAGACCAGGAGCTGACTGTGGCTCAGATCATGAGCTTCTTACTGCAAAATTTAGGCTTAAATTGAAGAATGTAGGGAAAACCACTAGACCACTCAGGTATGACTTAGATCATATTCCTTGTGAGTACACAGTGAAGGTGATGAATAGATTTAGAGGATTAGATTTGGTAGACAGAGTGCCTGAAGAACTATGGACGGAGGTCCGTAACATTGTACAGGAGGCAGCAACTAAAACCATCCCAAAGAAAAGAAATGCAAGAAAGCAAAATGGCTGTCTGATGAGGCTTTACAAATAGCTGTGGAAAGAAGGAATGCGAAAAGCAAGGGTGAAAGGGAAAGATATAAGCAGCTGAATGCAGATTTCCAGAGAATAGCCAGGAGAGATAAGAAGGCCTTCTTAAATGAACAATGCAAAGAAATTGAGGAAAACAATAGAATGGGGAAGACTAGAGATCTCTTCAAGAAAATTGGAGATATGAAAGGAACGTTTAGTGCAAAGATGGGCATGATAAAGGACAAAAAAGGCAGGGACCTAACAGAAGCAGAAGAGATTAAGAAGAGGTGGCAAGAATACACAGAAGAACTATACAAGAAAGATCTTAATGTCCCTGATGTCCACGCTGGTGTGATCACTGACCTTGAGCCAGACATCCTAGAGAGTGAAGTCAAGTGGGCCTTAGGAAGCATTGCTAACAACAAAGCTAGTGGAGATGACAGGATTCCAGCTGAGTTATTTAAAATACTAAAAGATGATGGTGTTAAAGTGCTGCACTCAATATGCCAGCAAGTTTGGAAAACGCAACAGTGGCCACGGGATTGGAAAAGGTCAGTTTACGTTCCAATTCCAAAGAAGGGCAACGCCAAAGAATGCTCAAACTATCGCACAATTGCACTCATTTCACATGCTAGCAAGGTTATGCTCAAAATCCTACAAGCTAGGCTTCAGCAATATATGAACCGAGAACTACCGGATGTACAAGCTGGGTTTCGAAGAGGCAGAGGAACTAGAGATCAAATCGCCAACATTCATTGGATCATGGAGAAAGCACGAGAGTTCCAGAAAAATATCTACTTCTGCTTCATTGACTATGCAAAAGCCTTTGATTGTGTGGATCACAACAAACTGTGGCAAATTCTTAAAGAGATGGGAATACCAGACCACCTTACCTGTCTCCTGAGAAATCTGTATGCGGGCCAAGAAGCAACAGTTAGAACCGGTCACGGAACAACCGATTGGTTCAAAATAGGGAAAGGTGTACGACAAGGCTGTATACTGTCACCCTGCTTATTTAACCTATATGCAGAGTACATCATGAGAAATGCCAGGCTGGAAGAATCACAAGCCGGAATTAAGATTGCAGGGAGAATCATCAACAACCTCAGATATGCGGACGATACCACCCTAATGGCAGAAAGTGAAGAAGAACTAAAGAGCCTCTTGATGAGGGTGAAAGAGGAGAGTGCAAAAGCTGGCTTGAAACTCAACATTAAAAAAACTAAGATCATGGCATCTGGACCCATCAATTCCTGGCAAATAGAAGGGGTAGAAATGGAAGCAGTAACAGACTTCATTTATTTGGGCTCCAAGATCACCGCAGACGGAGACTGCAGCCATGAAATTAAAAGACGCTTGCTCCTTGGGAGGAAAGCTATGGCAAGCCTAGATAGCATATTAAAAAGCAGAGACGTCACCTTGCCGACAAAGATCCGCATAGTCAAAGCTATGGTTTTTCCAGTAGTAATGTATGGCTGTGAGAGCTGGACCATAAAAAAGGCCGAGCGCCGAAGAATTGATGCCTTTGAACTGTGGTGCTGGAGAAGACTCTTAAGAGTTCCCTGGACTGCTAGGAGGTCAAACCAGTCAATCTTAAAGGAAATCAACCCTGATTGCTCATTGGAAGGATCGATAATGAAGCTCAAGCTCAGATATTTTGGCCACCTAATGCGAAGAGAGATCTCTTTGGAGAAGACCCTGATGCTGGGAAAGATTGAAGGCAAAAGGAGAAGAGGACGGCAGAGGATGAGATGGTTAGGTAGCATCACTGAAGCAATGAGCATGAAACTGAGCAAACTCAGGGAGGCAGTGAAGGACAGGAAGGCCTGGCGCAATATGGTTCATGGGGTCACGAAGAGTCGGACACGACTTAACGACTAAACAACAACAACAACAACAACAATGGATGATCCCCAGGATGATTTTGGAAAATAATTAACTCTCTTGCCCTGAAATCCAAGGGCATTTAAATGCTTCGCTGGGACTAGATTGTTCCAGTTTAAGTTTAAAAAAAAAAAAAAAAGTTCCTAAATAAATCTAACCTTGCTTTCTTTCAGAAATGTGTCATCTATCTGCCCAATTCAATTTCTGAATTAAATGTCAAACTGTCCTGAAGCTATCTTCTATTTCTAAGAAGGGCAAAAAGTTTGCATGTTTTCCCCAGGTTGTGGGTTGTTTTGAAAAGTGAAAATAAGAGCATCACACTTATCAGAGGTTTATTGCATCAGGTTGGTGTCTCATTTCTGCAAAAAAGCAAAGTAAAAAATTCAGATGAATTTCAGGACTGCAATTGAAAGATGGGGGGGGCGCTCTTGGGAACCATTAAAAAAGATGAGGAAGTGCCTATGATCTGTCACCTAAAGCTTCTCCACTTCTGAAGGCTAAAAGTCTATCTAGGCGATGTTTAGAATTATATAGTTAGTAACTAACTACTCCTGGCATTTTACAAAAGTCCTTGTAGTAGTATAAGAATTCTGTCATAAACCCCTTAGTCTTCCCTTCTCTGTCCCTTCCATCTCTTCTCATGGATTCGATTTCTAGTCTGCTAATTATCCTTTTCACCTTCTAAGGACCTGTTCCAGTTTGTCTATACAGTCCATTCTCTGTCATGGCACCCACCCACTGGGAACAGCATACTACCCAGGTTTTGCATGGTCTTGACCCTGCTTGGTTTTCACAAATCATTAAAGACCTGGATTTTTCCTGGGAAGGAGTCAGAATGTTACATGAACCCATTTTATGAGGGTTTTGTGTTTATTGGAGCTGAGCTGTGGGCCTTGAGCGCAATTTATATTTATATTACTTTCTGCTGTTCATTTCATGTTTATTGTGTTAGCCTCCCAGAGTTGCAAGCATGGGTTAGGTGGCCATATAAATCGATGTGATAAATAAAAATACCTGGACCTAACACTTGAGAAATAAGATTGAGAGTGCTATGGCAGGATTGGAAATTGATGTGAAGGGATGTCACATAGAAGAACTTCCTGAGCAGTTTTCTATCATCCCAGAATGCAGGACACAGCAAAAGCAATTTAACATACAGGAAGGCAGATTCAGATGAAATGTTTGGAAAAAGTTGTTAATAGTAAGAGCAATGGTTTCAACAAAGAAACCAATGAACAAGGGCTTTAAGCTGGAATGATGCTCCCCTTCACTGGATGTGTCCAAGTTGAGTCTGAATAGCCATCTTCTGTTTTAAACTGGATTCCAGCCATGAACAATATGTTAGACTAAGTGCCCGAAGTAGACCCTTCCAGGATTCAATGACTAAAGGATAGGTAGGTAATAGTCAGATTTTTGCTGACTATTGATTGATTTCTGCTAAGAATTTTTCCGATTAAGTTTTGAGAGCATTGTATCACTTACTCTTCATTCATGTGTTTTCTAGAGATGATAATTCTTGATTTTTGAAGTACAGATCAAATCAAATTGTTTATTACAGTCATATGGCCAGATACAGTAAAATATCCAATAATAGAACTGTTACATGAAATATATACAGTGTGTATACATACACACACACACATACAGAAAAATAGTATAATAAGATCTAAAGATAAATAAGAAGATATATGATAAAATAGATTTTTGAAGTACTGTAATAGTCTGGATAAAACTGGAGATTCTCCTTTTTTTTTTTTTGGTGAGCATGTATTTTTAGATGATAAAATCTAACATCTTTGCCAGCTTTGAAGAGACTGGAAGCCAGAGGTCTCAAGACATGCTAATAACTGTTATGTTTTCTTATTGTTTTAATGACCTAGAATTGCTGAATGGTGAAGGGAAATGTAATCCTATAATTTCAGCTGTGAGGGTTTAATCACTTATATTTCTACAATTTGATTCATTGGAGTCTCGTCTGAAGCTTTGGAGTCGGTTTATCTTTAACAGGCTAGGGACTAATACTTCAGAAGGAGGGGATAATGCAGTGATATTTGGAGAGTGGTTGAGCTGGCCTGAATGAAATGACTGAGATGCCTTTTCTGTTCTCTAATTCCAGAGGGATCAGGATTTCCACGAATATAGCTATCAGGATGAATGCTTTGAAGCAAAGCCACAAGCCCTGAATACGAGATTCTGGTAACTTGATGGACATTTCCATGTAGTTTTACTTGTTTGTTTGTTTTTTGTTAATTTCTGCTATTAATATGCCTCTCAGTTCCCCAAATGCTCTGAGCAGCTTCCAATAATACAAAAGTAAATTAGAAAGAATGGCAAGAAGAAGGGAAAAACCCTCCACCCCAACCCGGTGACAACCAATCTCCTAACCATGGAGACATCAACAGAATTATCACCTTCTACACAGAGGGGACCTGTCGCACCATCAGTCCTCAAAGGCTTTCTGGAACAGCCATATCTTGGCGCATTCCTGGCAACAATATGGAAGTGGGGTGCCATTGCCTTTTTCCTGTCATTGGTTCTGGGTTGTTTGGACCTCAGTCCAGGCCACAGCATTGGTGGTCTCCTCTCCAAGTGTTAAGAGCATTTGCTCACTTAAAAAGCCACTTTGGGAGGTGCGGCTGAATGGCAGAAAGAAGTTAACAGAGCTTTCCCCCACCTGGCAACCCCCAGCATGAGCATTGCAGAGAATTCTGGGAGCTGAAGGGGAAGGCTGGTTGAACATTTCCCTAACATTTTCTTTGCAGCGTCTAACTGTCCTCCTTGGTGTTTGTTTCCACTGTAGGAGCTCAAATGTGACAAAGCACAGCCAATCTTGCTTCCTCTTCAGTCCTTAGGGCAGTGTTGTCCAAACTTGGCCACTTTAAGATGAGTGGACTTCAACTCCCAGAATTCCCCAGCCAGCATAGCTGGCTGGGGAATTCTGGGAGTTGAAGTCCACTCATCTTAAAGTGGCCAAGTTTGGACAACACTGACTTAGGGGATGCTGTGACAGAGATGGCCTTGTCCCACCTTAAGAACCATCTTTGATCATTGTTGGTCCTGTAGGAAATTATTAGGGTTATTTTTATTGTTACCCATGATGAAATTTTGCTAGGAATGTCCCCACAGTGCTGGGGTTCATACATTGTGCTAAATCACTCTTTGTTTTAACCATGGCTTATTAGATTGCCCTGGCTCACACATTGCAGTCATCTATAAACTATAATTTATAAACTGTAAAGGCAAAGTGCATGCCGTATGCTAGAACAACTAAGCAACCATTATACATTTGCAAGATATGTAAACCCAGTTAAAACAGTTAAAGGGAACTCTGGCTAACACTAAACCTTGCCCATAAACATACCATATTGCACTAAACAGTTTTTTATATATACTGTTTTAATATATTTTTGCACTAAATACCATATTGCACGAAACTTTGTTTTTTATATGTACTTTCTGTTTTAATATATTTTTTATATCTTCTAGCTTTTCATAATTTTTTATTTTTAGACTCTGATGTATCTTCTGTGCTTCTTAATTGACTGTACCTCACCCTCCTTATGCTGGTCTATTACTGTAATAAAGATTTGATACACCTGATTGCAGCAAAATGTGAACAAGGAATAATCCATGCAGGAAAAGAAAAAACCCCATGGCATTCTCAGAATCTCTTAATTTTGATCATAAAGATTAGGGTTCCTCTGGCTGCAGCACCATCTGATTCCTTGTTTAAATCTTACTATTTTATTAGTTGCAAGAATGTATATGAATACTGGTAATGGAAAAGTGCACAGAGCAATTTATAGAAAGAGATTGCTAATCTTACCTTTCAGATTTACCAGGCACCTGCTGTGTCATGTTGGAGCCTCATCAAATTTATATGATTCTGTGAATTGAGGTCAATAAATTTTGAGAAAGCTGATGTCTTCCACATGCTTTCAGTTTTCTGCCAGAAAATTTATTAACTTAAATTTGTAATAACTGGACTTGGCTCCTGAGAAATCCCAGGAAAGAAGCTGGAAGATTACAGATTATTTTTAAAAACGTTGTCAGACTCCGCACTGTGTTGTTAAGAAAAAGCAAAATGATTTGAGGAACAGGCTAATTTTTCTGCTTCTGAAGTTCCTTCTGAAGCAGTTTGGTAATGTTATCTGAGGAGATGCCAAACAGCCAAACTCTTGGACTTTCCAAAATTTCATGACATTTTTAGAAAGCCAAGATGTTGACTATTGTCAGAAAGCTCCCCATGAATCACACGCTGATGATTATGCAAACAAGACATTCTGGTCTATTGCCGTGTCACGCGGGCTGATTCCTGGTAAATACAGCCAAGGATATCTGAGAGGTATTCAATGTTTGTTGAACCCTAGTGGACTAGCAGCACTGAAAAACATTAAAAGATGGAAATCAACTTCTTTCAATATGGTGTTTTCCAGGTTTTTATGGACTATAATCCCTGTGACCATATAAGCATTTTGTAAGGAGCCAGCTATTCCCAAGAACTATAATTTGCGAATTCCCAACCTTTTCCCTTCTTGGCATGGGACTGGGTTATTTGAGGGACCGTCTCTCCCTGATTACATCTGTCCATCCCACCAGATCTAGCAGAGAGGGCTTATTGCAGGTCCTAAGCAATGGGCCTTTTCTGCTGTGGCCCCCATTTTATGGAACATGCTTCCCCCCCAAAGTGAGGCTGGTCTCATTCCTTTTTAACTTTCCAGAAGTCCCTCAAGTCCTGGTTGTGTCATCAGGCCTGGGGACCCCAGGGGATTGGCAAAATATTGAGATGGCTCCAGTATAATTGACACCTGCTCTTTGCCCAATATATATATTTTATTTTTTTATTTTTGTGTCTTTTATTATTTTAAAATAATAATAATTGTTTGTATATATTGTTTTTAGATGTGTTGTACACTGCCCAAAGTCTTGCTGTGAGATGGGTGCCCATATAAATATGACAAAAGAAATAAACATAAATAAAATGAAAGGAGTACTATGAGGCCTGGACATGGCTAGTATTTAGATGAGAGACCACTAGGTAATCTCAGAGCTGGAAAGTAGACTTGGCAGCAGCCACTTCTGAACTGCTGCCAAGAAAAATACATGGAAAACTACAGGCATTCACCCTAACCTGAACTCAGCTCAAAGGTTTTATTTTCACAGGTGCTCTAAACCCCTGTAACGCATCTCATAAACTCTCACTCCTTAATTTTTTTCCCAATCTAAAATAATAATTAAAAAAACCTCCCTAAATGTTCATCCCCCAACCCACCATCAGAGGAAATTTGGAGCGGGGGTGGGGGTTGCAAAGAAAGTTCTGGGGAGCTAAATGCAACTTCACTGCTTCCTATATATATTGCCTATTAATGCACAGGTGGGTTACCCCATGCTCTCATTGAAGCCTGCAGCCAACAGAAAGTTGATGCATGAAAATTCCCTGCCAAGGGAGAGGTGAATGCTTTTTACAAGAAAAGCGGGGGGGGGGGGGGGTTGCTGTTCCTGGTACCATAGAGTTGGAAGGGAAGTTGGAGTTCTACTATGGCAACCTCTTGCCCAGGATACAAATCCACAGAGCATCCCTGAGAAATGTCCATCGAACCTGTGCTTGAAACTCTCCATGAAGAAGCCTCCACGACTCCAGGAGACAGACATACATCCTGCCTGGGGCAGATTAACAGAACTGTGGATGAAATCCCACACTTCCTCTAACTCTTTTAGGATTACTCTAGAGCAGTGTTTCTCAACTTTAGCAATTTATAGATGTGTGGACTTCAGCTCCCAGAATTCCCCAGCCAATTCTGGGAGTTGAAGTCCACACAACTTAAAGTTGCCAAGGTTGAAAAACACTGCTCTAGATTATTTGAAAAGAGGCCCAATAATACTGACATTTGTAACATCCGGATTTGCTGGCCTCCAAATTCCATGGACATGCCTCATGAATTGGGATGAAGAATTCCACCCTGGAAATTGGTGGCATAAATCTGAGTGCCTTATTCCTAGCAAATCCATGGGTGGGAGAATGCTGGCAAGAAGAACATCTATCTAGCATTCATTCTGGGAATAAAATAAATACCATATACAAATACAACCATATAAATGCCTGGTCATTCCAGGGAAGTACTGGAGAAAGAGAAACTCTTTGTAAAAAGTGTTATGAACCTGTGAGGCCTTTTAGCCATTTAAAAATAGAAGAGGGATGTTTCTATTTAAAAACAAATTCCTCAGAAGGAAGTAGATATATGGAACAGATTTACTGTGGTCTACTTATTCCTTCCCCTTCATGGATCACTGCCTTGTGGTGAAGGGGCTTGCGTAACTCAGTGAAGCCATGAGCTATACCGTGCAGGGCCACCCGAGACGGACAGGTCATGACAGAGAGTTCTGACAAAATGTGGTCCACTGGAGAAGGAAATGGCAACCCACTCCAGTATCCTTGCCAAGAAAACCCCATGGACAATGTTAAAAGGCTAAAAGATATGACGCCGGAAGATGAGCCCCTCAGGTCGGAAGGTGTCCAATATGCTACTGGGGAAGAGCGGAGGGGAATTCCAAGTAGCTCCAGAAAGAGTGAAGCGGCTGGGCCAAAGCCGAAAGGATGTTCAGCTGTGGATGTATCTGGAAGCGAAAAGAAGGTCCGATGCTGTAAAGAACAATATTGTATAGGTACCTGGAATGTAAGATCTATGAACCAAGGCAAGCTGGATGTGGTCAAACATGAGATGGCAAGATTGAACATCGACATCTTGGGAATCAGCGAACTGAAATGGATGGGAATGGGTGAATTTAATTCGGGTGACCATTATACCTACTACTGTGGGCAAGAAACCCTTAGAAGAAATGGAGTAGCACTCATAGTCAATAAGAGAGTGGGAAAGGCAATCATGGGGTCCAACCTCAAAAATGACAGAATGATCTCAGTGCGTATCCAAGGCAACCCATTCAATATCACAGTCATCCAAGTCTATGCCCCAACCACTGATGCTGAAGAAGCTGAAGTTGACCACTTCTATGAAGACCTACAACACCTTCTAGAACTAGCACCAAAAAAAGATCTCCTTTTCATCATAGGGGATTGGAATGCTAAAGTGGGAAGTCAAGGAGAAATCGGAATAACAGGCAAGTTTGGCCTTGGAGTACAAAATGAAGCAGGGCAAAGGCTAATAGAGTTCTGTCAAGAGAACAAGCTAGTCATAGCAAACACTCTTTTCCAACAACACAAGAGACGACTCTATACATGGACATCACCAGATGGTTAATACTGAAACCAGATTGATTATATACTTTGCAGCCAAAGATGGAGAAGCTCTATACAGACAGCAAAAACAAGACCAGGAGCTGACTATGGCTCAGATCATGAGCTTCTTACTGCAAAATTTAGGCTTAACTTGAAGAACGTAGGGAAAACCACTAGACCACTCAGGTATGACTTTGATCATTTTCCTACACAGTAAAGGTGATGAATAGATTTAGAGGATTAGATCTGGTAGACAGAGTGCCTGAAGAACTATGGACGGAGGTCCGTAACATTGTACAGGAGGCAGCAACTAAAACCATCCCAAGGAAAAAGAAATGCAAGAAAGCAAAATGGCTGTCTGATGAGGCTTTACAAATAGCTGAGGAAAGAAGGAATGCGAAAAGCAAGGATGAAAGGGAAAGATATAAGCAACTGAATGCAGATTTCCAGAGAATAGCAAGGAGAGATAAGAAGGCCTTCTTAAATGAAGAATGCAAAGAAATCGAGAAAAACAATAGAATGGGGAAGACTAGAGATCTCTTCAAGAAAATTGGAGATATCAAAGGAACGTTTAGTGCAAAGATGGGCATGATAAAGGACAAAAAAGGCAGGGACCTAACAGAAGCAGAAGATATTAAGAAGAGGTGGCAAGAATACACAGAAGAACTATACAAGAAAGATCTTAATGTCCCTGATGTCCACACTGATGTGGTCACTGACCTTGAGCTGGACATCCTAGAGAACGAAGTCAAGTGGGCCTTAGGAAGCATTACTAACAACAAAGTTAGCGGAGATGACAGTATTCCAGCTGAGCTATTTAAAATACTAAAAGATGATGCGGTTAAAGTGCTGCACTCAGTATACCAGCAAGTTTGGAAAATGCAACAGTGTCACGGGATTGGAAAAGGTCAATTTACGTTCCAATTCCAAAGAAGGGAAATGCCAAAGAATGCTCAAACTACCACACAATTGCACTCATTTCACATGTTAGCAAGGTTATGCTCAAAATCCTACAAGCTAGGCTTCAGCAATACGTGAACCGAGAACTACCAGATGTACAAGCTGGGTTTCGAAGAGGCAGAGGAGCTAGAGATCAAATTGCCAACATTCATTGGATCATGGAGAAAGCATGAGAGTTCCAGAAAAACCGCTACTTCTGCTTCATTGACTATGCAAAAGCCTTCAATTGTGCAGATCACAACAAACTGTGGCAAATTCTTAAAGAGATGGGGGTACCAGACCATCTTACCTGTCTCCTGAGAAATTTGTATGCAGGCCAAAAAGCAAAAGTTAGAACCGGTCACGGAACAACCGATTGGTTCAAAATAGGGAAAGGAGTACAACAAGGCTGTATACCGTCACCCTGCTTATTTAACCTGTATGCAGAGTACATCATGAGAAATGCCAGGCTGGAAGAATCACAAGCCGGAATTAAGACTGCAGGGAGAAACATCAACAATCTCAGATATGCAGACGATACCACCCTAATGGCAGAAAGTGAAGAAGAACTAAAGAACCTCTTTAGTTCACCAGATGAAGGTGAAAGAGGAGAGTACAAAAGCTGGCTTGAAATTCAACATTAAAAAAACTAAGATCATGGCATCCGGACCCATCAATTCCTGGCAAATAGAAAGGGTAGAAATGGAAGCAGTAACAGACTTCATTTATTTGGGCTCCAAGATCACCGCAGACAGAGACTGCAGCCATGAAATTAAAAGGCGCTTGCTCCTTGGGAGGAAAGTTATGGCAAACCTAGATAGCATATCAAAAAGCAGAGATGTCACCTTGCCGACAAAGTTCCGCATAGTCAAAGCTATGGTTTTTCCAGTAGTAATGTATGGCTGTGAGAGCTGGACCATAAAGAAGGCTGAGCACCAAAGAACTGATGCCTTTGAACTCTGGTGCTGGAGAAGACTCTTAAGAGTCCCCTGGACTGCTAGGAGGTCAAACCAGTCAATCTTAAAGGAAATCAACTCTGATTGCTCATTGGAAGGATTGATAATGAAGCTCAAGCTCAGATACTTTGGTCACCTAATGTGAAGAGAAGACTCTTTGGAAAAGGCCCTGATGCTGGGAAAGATTGAAGGCAAAAGGAGAAGGGGACGGCAGAGGATGAGATGGTTAGATAGCATCACTGAAGCAATGAGCATGAAACTGAGCAAACTCAGGGAGGCAGTGAAGGACAGGAAGACCTGGCGCGATATGGTTCATGGGGTCACGAAGAGTTGGACACGACTTAACGACTGAACAACAACAACAACGTATTCCTCCTCTTGAAGACAGCGTATTCTTAGAAGGTAGTGTTGGTCAAGAAGGATTTCTGAAAGATTGCACCATGCCTAAGGATCCAAAGGTTCTCTCCACGATGTCAAAGAGTCACTTTTAATTGTTATTAAATTATTTGGCCACACAAAACAGGCCCCGCTAAAGGTCGAAGAGGACATGGGACAGCTTTTCTCCCAGCTGCAAATGGGCCATATAAGGTGCATTAAATAATGCTTTGCAAGATCCAGTTAACATTGCAGCCCAAAGGGGAAGGCAGGGAGAGAACGTTTTGCAACCTGTTGTGGCATGCAACACATTCCATATTTGCAGCCTGGATGTTACATACTTTTGAACTCCTTCAAACCATTTTTTTGGGGCTACATTTTGTTAGAGAGCATACAAAATGTTCGCAAGCCTTGAATGTGGAATGAAAAAAGAAGGTATTCAACAATCTCCCTGGACTTCAACTCAACTCCTGTTGAATGTCTGGATGCATCCATGTAGATTTCCTAGCAACTATACAGCAAAGGTTTGCCATTGCCTTCGTGGTGGTCTCCCACTCAAATACGACACAAGTCTGGCCCAATTTGTGTATATCAACAAAGGTCAGCTAGGAACTAGAAGGACACTCATGGCTGCCACCCACTAAATTTAAACACAAGATCTTCAGACAGCTGAAATGCAGTCTTTACCTTTTTAACCCAAAAGGCAAACAACTGAATAAAGACTTATCATTTATGCCAACCGACTGAAGTTGAAACTGTTTCAGAGTCACGAGAACAAATAATGTCTCTGGTTGATTGTTCTGTTCATTTGAATGCCCTATATTTTCCTCTTTCCTCTGCTGCCTGTTTGACCACCACTGTCTATAGCAGTGTTTCTCAACCTTGGCAACTTTAAGATATTAAAATTCCCCATGCTGGCTGGGGAATTCTGGTACTCGAAGTCCACAAATCTTAAAGTTGTTAAAGTTGAGAAACACTGGTCTATAGCTTGACTTGCAAATGCTTGCAATGATCACAATATTGAAAATACTGAACATTTTCCAGATGACTTTTTTTCATCGTACACAAAGGACACCGAGCACTTTCTTGGCATTCAAGAGCCCACTGCCCAACTTCAGAAAGGCTTCAAAAAAGAAAGAACCCTAAGCCCAAAGACTCACATCTGTGTGCTTTCTGACATGATCCCAATGCAATGATCAACCTCAAGATAAAGGGAAAAGAACGTACATTGAACAGGTTTCATGGCAGCACACAAAACTGAATTGGGCTCTGGACTAGAAAAGAAAACAAGCATGTACCTGTAATTATCATTAATCATTATCTTTTATTAAGTAAGCAATTTTTGCAGCTTCACTCCCCTTATAGGGTGGAACTACATTCCTGAAAGTGTGAAAACATTTTCCCCCAGAGAATAAACACATTTGCCAAGTGAAAACTAAATCTTGGCTGTGAAATAACCAGGCCTGTCATCAACAAAATGTATTGCTCTCAGGTTAAGGCAATTAATTCCCTTCCACCCTCTCATAGCCCTGAGGGATTTTACTGTGTTATGAGCTTTTCGCACTTCTTTTTCCTCTGCGTGAGTTACAGGATAGACTCTGCTTTTCCACCAGCTTCAGGGCTACTGATAATCTGCAAATTCCTGTCAGCGTCTCGGAATCTGTTTTTTGAACATAGAATTTGTGTGGGAGAATAATCAGAATGCACGGATCAAAACAGGAGAGCGGTATTTTAAGTTAAGAAAGTGTTAAGAAATTACCACTTCCCTTCTCTCTTCCTGCTGGCTTTTGAAAGGGTTTGGGGACACTGAAAAGCCACGATGCAAACAGTTTTAGTTTTTATTAAAGATTTTTTAAAAAAAGGAATCTAAAAACTAATACGAACTAATATAAAGTAAGAAAAAGAGAAAAAAAAAGAAAGAAATCAAAGAGAAAACTAAAATGCAAAATAGATTTATTTGTCTTAGTTTAAAACATATAGGTTACTACTACTGGTATTCTTAATGCTTTCTGTGATATTAGAGAAGGTGTTAAGTTACTGTAAATGGTTATATTTGTTTGGAGGGAGGGGGAGTCACTTTTTATATGTCTTTCTTTTTATTTTTCTTTCTTCCTCTTTTTTGTTTGTATATTTTTTCTAATTCTATATTAGCTTTTAACTATATAAAACTCTAATAGAATATTATTAAAAAAAAGTTATAGGATCATAGTTTGGGAAAAATGCCTGAATAGTAACAGCAGTTTTTGAATGCAACCAATTATCTGGTGAAATGGTGGCGTCTCCTTAAGTAGTGATGTTCAAAACTGGACAGGGATGTTTTAGTTTGGCTTCTTTCACTGAGCAGAGGGCCTATATAACCCTTTACTACTTTCTGATTCTTTGATTAATTGAATAGTTTATTTTTAATGGTCCCACTGATGCTTTGACACCCCTTTCAGTTATGCCCAATCCAGAATCTCTCTTAGTGAATGAACTCCCTATAACCTTCTGGATTGAGCTACAGAGGTCCCATCTTGCCTGAACAATTCTCTTTCAAAGAATGATACTTCTGTCCCTCAAAGGTGGAAAAGGAAACATAAGTGGTGGAAATTTACTGGAATTTATGGAGGAACAAAGGCAAGCCATGTCCAAAAGCAATCCTTGTTCTTAGGCATGTCATTCCTTTGCAATGAGAAGCTGAACTGGTGGAACTGCTCTGATTCCAAATATGAATGGCTGGGTGTCATAAAAAACCCTGAAATATTTCTTTGATGAGCTGAAAATCACTATTTTGAACATACAAGGGGAGCTCTGTTGGAAGGCATGGAGACAGCAGCAGAGCAGGCAGGGCTTTGGCTGGGGCCATTCAATACCCGACAGCTAGTTAGCAGCAGAAGAAAAGCGACTGAGGAGATGGGAAAACACAGAACACAACAGCAAAAAAGCAGCTCATGGGGAAAATATCAGTCTCTGAAGTCTAACTTTGCTAGTGGAAGGAAAGGAAAATAAAAATGCTAGGAGTTAGAGAAGCTGGTAAAAAGTGAGAAAAAGAGCAAAGGAAAAGAAGGCCACAAAGCCAACAGCATCAGAAAAGAAGGACCTATGGCAGTGCTAGTCAACCTTGGCAACTTTAAGATGCCTGGGCTTCAACTTCCAGAATTCCCCAGCCAGCATGCTTTCCTACTGTCCTACTGAGAAATACTTTATAAATGTTGGAGAAGACTCCCGAGAATACCGTGGTCAGCCAAGAAAACAAACTGATGGATCATCGAACAAATCAATCCAGAGTTCTCACTTGAGGCACAAATGACCAGGCTCAAATTATCGTACTTTGGGCACATTATGTGAAGACCTAGTTCTCTGGAAAAGGCTCTAATGCTGGGAAAGGTAGAAGGAAAGAGAAGAAGAGGACGACCAGCAGCAAGGTGGATGGACTCAGTTACAGAGGTGATGAGTGCACCATTGGGAGACTTGAAAGAACAGGTTAGGGATAGATCGTTTTGGAGAAAAATCTATCTATGTGGTTGCTAGGAGTCGAAAATGTCTTGATGGCACATAGTCAATCAATCAACCCTACACAGTTCAGATGTACATCCTTCCTTAGAAGCTTTGAAATTATATTAAAAGCAACATATAGAAAAGGCAGAAAAGAATACGTAAATTATCGGCAAAATACTGAAAAACAATGATCTGGGGCACATCTGTAATACTAACCACTTCCAATAGCATAATAAATGAATGTATTTTTATTTATTATTTTTATTTACTATTAAATTTGCATGCCACCCATCTCCCCCCAGTGGGTCACTCTGGGCGGCTCACAGTTAAAATCAAAACCCCCATCAACAGTTAAAAATACCCCATAAATAATTAAAATAAATTAATCCATTAAAAGTCAAGTATAAAAAACAAACCTTGTACATAAATACTAAGAACATTCAAGATGACGGGGGAGGGGGGCAAGGTCAATCACCCCACAAGCCATCTCCACTGGTGTGAGCCCCCATCCGGCCCCCAGGCCTTCTGGTACAGTCAGGATTTCACCCCTTTCCTGAAGGCCATGAGAGTGGGGGCACACCGGACCTCGGGAGGCAGATTGTTCCACAGAGCAGGGGCCACAGCAGAAAAGGCCCTCTGTCTACGCCCCACCAGACAAAATTCCTTGACCGGTGGGGTCTGCAACAGGCCCCTTCTGCTGGACCGAGTGGGGCGGGCTGAAATAATCGGGGTGAGATGGCTCCAGTCTTGGCACCCGCATATCTCTTTAGAACTCATGAATAAAATGTAATAATTCCTAATGTGGGGAATAAAACTGTTCCCCACCAAATTCCAATGCTTTTTTGGATCATCTGAACCAACATTGGCCATAGCAACTGGGAATTGTGGGAGTTGGAGTCTAACACTTTGGGAAAGCACTAGCATGGGAAAGTCTGTTGAATTCCATTGCTCTGCAGTGTCTGCTCAAATGTCTCTGCGAGTTTTGTTTTGTATTAACACTGACATTAGGCAAAGCCTTAGATGTTCTCCTCCCTCCAGCCTATACAAGGACGTTCTTAACAGTTAATATGGAAAGCAGGTGTATTAATGCATAACTTCTCTTCTTGTGAAAGAATAGAGTACCATCTCTCATTCATCACTTGCCCCCCCAGAAATACAGTACTTTGGACATGTTTAAAATGAAAACTCTTTGAAGGAGAAAGTGTTTAAAAAAAAAATTAAAAACACAACTGCAGGGCATTTTACAAAGGCCTTGGATCTGGACTGCAGAAATCCAGATGGTCACTAGTCAGCAGCAAAGAGACACAGAAATCCAGCTTTTTGTCACTACCTACCGGCTCTAATTTTACTGAATATTCTTTAATTTCCAGATTTTTCACCTGCCTCCCGCTTACTTTGGGGGAAAGAACCAAGCGCAGAGCGCCCTCCTCTGTTCCTTAGTGGTATAATTTGAAAAAAATTCGACCACCTGATCTCCCTTGAAGGAATAGAGATCCTGTGTGTTAATCGCACAACATACTGACCTTGGTTTCCATTAAACCATTTTTCTGGATACACACAAGGCAGTGACTCATAAACTACAAGCTGAGTCCACACAACACCCTGACCCACAAAACATTAACAAACATTCGGTTAGTATGTTGTGTGAATATAACCTGGTTAAATGTGTGATGCAAACACGGATTTTGTGTGAGGATATGCACGCTGAAATGTAATTTTTTTCCTGTACTCAGAAGCTAAATACCACTATATTCAATGGGGCATTAATTATAGTATATTCAAGAACAATTGTGCAAATAAATCAGAGATTGCTGACCCTTTTCCATTCAGAATTGTATAATGAATGAAATGGATACCTGAAACATCTACAATGCACAAGATATCCCTTGCCACCCAAAAAACTGCTCCCAAATTTTGACCCTAATAATTTTATTTATGTATTCATTTGTTAAGTTTATATCCTATTTTTCTTCCAGGAGCTCAAAGCAGCTGACTGAAAATAAGTTCACAGTTTAGGATGTCACTGGCCACAACCCCTCCATTCCTCAGACCTCCCCCCTCCAGCGCTATTTTTTAAAAAAGAATAGCTCCCATCTGGGGGAAAAAAATATACCCCTGAAATAAAAGAATAGTTATAGGATTCAACCTGAATCTCTGACTGGATGGAAATAAAGCTTTCATTTATTGCATATTCAAGAAGCTTAATCTTTCCCAATCAAAATAATTATGCATAAATTAAACACCATGAGAAAACAATAAAACAAGTCGTATCTTTGCATCAATTTGCACCTGTTTGTTTTCAAGAATAGATGCATATTTTAAAAGGATGTTTGAAGTTAAATTGAGACGCAATGCATATTAGAGAAGTGTGCAGGTGTTCACTAACAAAGTTGGAAAGGAGACATTTTGACCAGTGATTCCACACACACACAATTGCAAGAATTCAAATGAAAACCTCCAGAGGGATGATTATCCAGCCTCCACCTGGACCCATCCAGTGAAGGGGAGCCCATCAGCTCTCTGGGACATTGATTCTACTTTCAATCTGCTTTTCCCATTAGGAAATGTCCACCCTTCAAGGTAGATCAGACTAAGAATCCAATCTCATGTAGGTCAGTACTACTTTTATTGTAAAGCTATAGTTACAGAAGCTTGCAAGTCTGAATGTGCTTCCCCCCTCCCCTGCTTCCCTTTATGAGAATTAGGGAGGGTCTTGTCTGACACACTTTCTCAGATTACAGTTCTGCCTCAGACTCAGGTTTCTTTTATCTGGCGTTGTCTTGGTAGTGGCTCTTCCTCCTGTCCCTCAAGGCCATTCCCTCTACATTTCTTCTACATCAAGTTTTTTTTTTTTACATTCATTGAAATCTATCTTGCTATACCTTAAGATTATTATTCTATTCTCCAATTAGTATTATTACTGCCGCAGTATTATTCTTTCTCCAATTCTCCTCTTCTGACTGCATAGTTTTTGTTGTTGTTGTTCAGTCGTTAAGTCGTGTCCGACTCTTTGTGATCCCATGAACCATATTGCGTCAGGTCTTCCTGTCCTTCACTGCCTCCCTGAGTTTGCCCAGTTTCGTGCTCATTACTTCAGTGATGCTATCTAACCATCTCATCCTCTGCCGTCCTCTTCTCCTTTTGCCTTCAATCTTTCCCAGCATCAGGGCCTTTTCCAAAGAGTCCTCTCTTTGCATTACGTGACCAAAGTATCTGAGCTTGAGCTTCATTATCAATCCTTCCAATGAGCAGTCAGGGTTGATTTCCTTTAAGATTGACTGGTTTGACCTCCTAGCAGTCCAGGGGACTCTCAAGAGTCTTCTCCAGCACCAGAGTTCAAAGGCATCAATTCTTCGGCGCTCGGCCTTTTTTATGGTCCAGCTCTCACAGCCATACATTACTACTGGAAAAACCATAGCTTTGACTATGCGGATCTTTGTCGGCAAAGTGACGTCTCTGCTTTTTAATATGCTATCTAGGTTTGCCATAGCTTTCCTCCCAAGGAGCAAGCGTCTTTTAATTTCATGGCTGCAGTCTCTGTCTGCGGTGATCTTGGAGCTGAAATAAATGAAGTCTGTTACTGCTTCCGTTTCTACCCTTTCTAGTTGCCAGGAATTAATGGGTCCAGATGCCATGAACTGAGTTTTTTTAATGTTGAATTCCAAGCCAGCTTTTGCACTCTCCTCTTTCACCCTCATCTGGTGAACTAAAGAGGTTCTTTAGTTCTTCTTCACTTTCTGCCATTAGGGTGGTATCGTTTGCATATCTGAGGTTGTTGATGTTTCTCCCTGCAGTCTTAATTCCGGCTTGTGATTCTTCCAGCCTGGCATTTCTCATGATGTATCTGCATATAGGTTAAATAAGCAGGGTGACGGTATACAGCCTTGTCGTACTCCTTTCCCTATTTTGAACCAATCGGTTGTTCCATGACAGATTCTAACTGTTGCTTCTTGGCCCGCATATAGATTTCTCAGGAGACAGGTAAGATGGTCTGGTACCCCCATCTCTTTAAGAATTTGCCACAGTTTGTTGTGATCCACACAATCAAAGGCTTTTGCATAGTCAGTGAAGCAGAAGTAGATGTTTTTCTGGAATTCTCGTGCTTTCTCCATGATCCAGTGAATGTTGGCAATTTGATCTCTAGCTCCTCTGCCTCTTCAAAACCCAGCTTGTACATCCAGTAGTTCTCGGTTCACATACTGTTGAAGCCTAGCTTGTAGGATTTTGAGCATAACCTTGCTAGCATGTGAAATGAGCGCAATTGTGCGGTAGTTTGAGCATTCTTTGGCATTGCCCTTCTTTGGAATTGGAACATAAACTGACCTTTTCCAATCCTGTGGCCACTGTCGAGTTTTCCAAACTTGCTGGCATATTGAATGCAGCACTTTAACCTCATCATCTTTTAGTATTTTAAATAGCTCAGCTGGAATACTGTCATCTCCGCTAGCTTTGTTGTAGTAATGCTTCCTAAGGCCCACTTGACTTCGCTCTCTAGGATGTCTGGCTCAAGGTCAGTGACCACACCAGTGTGGACATCAGGGACATTAAGATCTTTCTTGTATAGTTCTTCTGTGTATTCTTGCCACCTCTTCTTAATCTCTTCTGCTTCTGTTAGGTCCCTGCCCTTTTTGTCTTTTATCATGCCTTTTTTTTTTTTGAGTTATGCAAGCCCCTTCGCCTCAACAAGGCGGTGATCCATGAAGGGGTGCATAGTTTTAGTATAACATTATTTATTATTCTTTATTTCTTGATGCTATGCAAACACACTGAGAGCTCTTTGCACCAAAGTCAAATTCCTTGTAGGTCTAATTATACTTGGCCTATTCTATTCTATTCTATTCTATTCTATTCTATTCTATTCTATTCTATTCTATTCTATTCTATTCTATTCTATTCTATTCTATTCTATTCTATTTTGATGTCCTGCACTTTGAGCACAGGTTTTATCCTTCTCATGTGGGACATGCTTTCAGATATTTGAAGACTGGTATCATTCTCACACGTTTTTTTCTAGGATGAAACATTGTCAATTTCTTCAGTCTCTTTTCACTGGATTTTGTTTCTAGCCTGCTGATCATCCTCATTTCTTGGAACCTGTTCTAGTTTGTCTCAATTCTCCTTAAATTGTAATGTTTGGGACAGGACACTACAGGCCCTAGAGGTGAAATTTGACAAATGCAGTAATAAGTGGAATTATGATGTCCCATACCTCTATTAGATACAGGCTAAAATTGCATATTTTGTTTCTCTTTCCTCAGTGAGGAACTTTGGATTGGATTTCTATTAAATTTCGTACTCTGTTTTCAGCACATTTCTCCTCACCTAGCAAAATTGTTTTGCGTTTTATTTTTTTCTTCGACAGTGTTAACTATCCTATCTAATTCTGTTCATCTGGAGACTTGTTAAACATTTCCTCTATTTCCTCACCCAATTCATTAATACAAACATTCAGGGCCCAACACTGAACCTTGTAGCACTCTACTTGATACCTCTCTCCAACTGAATGAAGAACTAGTTTTCTTTGAGTAAATATTTTCCAGACAGTTATGTGTCTTTTTAATTGTTATGCCATCTACCCCATGCTTAATTAGCTTACTAACAGAATGTGGCCGCAATCTTGACTTTTTTTTACCATACCCTGCAGACACCCATGATGGTGGTGATCTTGGTGGTAGTGGAGGAGGAAGAGATACTTTCTGAGTTCTTGTGTTTCAGATGAGAAATACTGTGGCCTAAAAAGCTATTTTGAACATTACAAACTTTGAACAACACATAGCGGGTACCACTCCTCACCACTGTGAAAGCTAAGAAGGGTTAATGCTGGGAATCCCTGTAGTGTTGGTTAGATTGGGAAATCACCATCACCAGTACCACCAACATAATCATCTTGGAAAAAACAACAGCAAATCACTTCTGTAACACAGCAAAGAAACTGTGCAGAATGTGGATACCAGTGGTTGTACTCAACAGCATCTTTACATTTTATAGTCTTTTATTTTAAAAAATTGTAAATTTCTCTGGGAGCCCAGATGCTGTTATGAATATTATGAATCCAGTCATTCAGTAATAGAGAAATCCAAGAGAAGGTTCTGCAAGAACAGCTCTTATTAAATCACACTCTTCAGGTTTTCACCCAAGTCCTAAAGTTTTAAACTCTGTTTCATCCCAATGTATCTTCTTAATTCCCCAGAAGGAACTGTTTATATTTAATTCTTTGTGTCTTTTAATTATTAAATGTAAGAGAAATGGAAATAATTGCACACAGTAGAATGATAAAGAAGATTAAAAACAGGAAGGACATGTTTTGGAAACTTTAGGATTTCAGCTATAAAAAAACCAACACAGTTAAATGAGAGGACTTGACTTCTCCTGGGTTCCTTTGCTTTCATGCAGAGAGAAATGGTTAGAAGTTGCTAAAATGGTTTCAGAATATCTATTTCAAGTAATGCAATTTTGAAATGCAGACAAGAAAAAGACACACTGCCTCTGAATAGAACTTGTTCAATGCCACTGAAGCAAAGTGAATGGACACTTGCTGGATTTGTAGGAAGTCCCCAGTTCTTCATCTGCTGCAGAAATCTCAAAAGCTCATGAAGACCCACTGGTGCTTGTATAAGGATGTTGAAATACCACAAGATATTTCTATTCTCCATTGAGATCTTGCAAGATTTTGGTGATCTGATCTCAGATCTGGTGAGACTTGAATGATACCTTGTGAGATTTGCATGAGCTTTTGGCCATCTTGTGCAAGTTCGTGGAAAAAAAGCACTGAAATCTCACGGTGATTTCATGATCTTGTGAGACTTTGGCTATATTTCTTTCAGGAGGAACCCAGACAATCTTGCGAAACTGGGTGGTGATGCCGTGGGCCTGAAGTCTGCAAACACCTTGTGAATATAGAGTAAATTAATGCATCATATTGTTTAATCAGGTTTATAGCTGAGGCATGTTATTAATATTATAATGCATATTTATTTCTAGGTAGGTAGAGATATAGTTATTACATTCCCTCCACCTGTCTTGAAAGGTTTGAGGCAGGAATAGACTTGCGAGCAAGGAAGAAGGAGGGGACATGCTTCAAATATCTGTAGGTGCACTTTGTTTACTAATGTCAGGATTAGGACTTCAGCTTATATCCTTGTCAGGATCAGGGAGACAAATTATCTTCTATTTGCCCCCTACTTTTTTCATTTAGCTTGATGAAATAAAATTCCTTTAGAAATTCTTTCAAAAGAGAAGAGAATTCTGGAGAAAGTCTCAGGGGTGGAGTGTTGGTGATTTTGCACATAGGTAATGGCCAAGGAACGTATAGGAAACCTGGTTTTGGTCTGGAGAACCATCTCTCCAGCAGTCTGCAATCTCCCTGGCTTATACTTCCATTAAAATTCAAAAGAAGGACATTTATGGGTTACTCTTCACCCCGTAACATCTGCAGCAAACTATGATGATGCTGAACAGGGGTGTCCATAGGAGGGGGTCAGAGTTCAGACAGCCATTTGCCTGGGTTGGTCTGAGAAAACCTGTCCTGGGCAGTGGGTTGTTTCTCAACTTTGACAGCGTTTCTCAACTTTGACAACTCTAAGGTGGGTGGACTTCAACTCTCAGAATTCCCCAGCCAGTAGGCTGGCTGAGGAATTCTGGGAGTTGAAGTCCACCCATCTTAAAGTTGCCAAGGTTGAGAAACATTGGACTGGAAGAACTTTAAGATCTCTTCTAACCCTGTTTGTGGTCATGGCCACCATCTTGAATTTCTTGACTTGCCCTGTGGCAAACATTTCAATGCCAAAATAATGACATGCATAAGATGATGTCATAATACAAATGCCATCATGTGGACTTGCACCCCAACATCTGAGACAAGCAGATAAGTCACAGGACTTGCCTGATAACAGAGTCATGAACTTGTCATCATTTGTCCCCTCCCTTGCCATCTGATACCAAATGCAAACCAGTAGTTTAGAAACAGGGAGGGATATGAAATTAAGAAATTCCTGAGCTGAAATAAAATATATTTATTTTCAGTATCAGAATTTTGTTCAGAGCAATTTCAGCAAAGATTAATTCTTGCATGACTCCCAAGCTCTTATTCAATAGTTTAATTTTGGAGGAAAAAGATGTTACACGGGCAGTTAAAAAAAAAATCTTAACAATCTATTGCAAATCATCAAGTATAGATAGTACTAGCACAGTCCTCCTTCTATACAGTGTATAGTAGGCTTAGACAACACTGTTTTGCACATGTGGACATTATCTGAAAAGTTGAGACCATATTATGAGTAATCTCACAAAGGAACCAGTACTGAGGGTCAGTTTGCTAATTTTCACAAAAGGTTACAGAAAATGCAGCCATAAAACTTTCAATTATCAGAGAGCTTCCTACCACTTTCTAACTCCTCCAGCTTTCCTTTGTCCTTTTTTGTGACAAATGGGTACACTTCCAAATAAAGCAATGTTATATTCCATTTGTTTTCTAAGAATGCCCACCATGGAGGCTGTGTGGAGGCCAGTGGTCTTAGTGGATGTATCTGGTGCACAATGCCCATGGGGAGTTACCTGTAGGTTTTGGTTACTATATTTAGTGACAGGAAGGATGGGGAGATGTTAAATCCAGAGGAACAATTGCTATGTTCCTTGTTAAAAGTTCTAGATTTCACCCCAAAGAGTTAAGACTGCATAGAAATTAAGAAGAAATCAGTTATGGAGCTTTCTTCTGGATAAATAATAGAACTGGATTGTAAATGTTGGCACAAATGATTCAAATTATTCTGAGTTAGCAAGTCTTAAACATTTAATATTAAAGTGAGAAAAATCCATTCATTTCACTGGAACAGATTGCACTGATGTGATCAGCCTTGTAATGGTATGTGAAAAAGACCTTGGGAGACTGGGCCAAGAGATGCTGCCTAGTGAATGGTCAGATAAGAAACAGCATAGCCCGCAGCTGGATAGTGGGTGGGGCAAGACACTTCCTAATTTTTTGGGCTGTGAAGAAGATGGGGGGAAAACTGTACTTTCAGACTTGCAAGATTGATGTCAGGCTTACTAGGTAGACCAGACAGGAAACATGACTGGATGAGCTAATTCTACTTTATTGTAAGGCTACATTAACAGAATCTCCCAAGGTTTTTTCCACATACCTTTACAGCCTTGATCTGCTCCCTTTTGCATTCCCTGCATGTCATAAAATTTATTCTCAAAAATCTCCCAGCACACATTGTAGGGCATGTGTGTGTGTGTGGGGGGGGGGGGGGGGAGGTGTGCAAAGGAGGTTTAAAAATGGAGAAAGAAATCTGAGTCCCCCCCACACTTGAGTTTGTAGTATCATTGAGTGGGCAGGATTAGATATATTGAAATATATTATTAAAGTTTTTGGATGAGTTCAGCTTGACTCATGGAAAGATGTATTTTGGTTGGCAACAGTATATAAGTGGCTTGCATTGTCTTCTTCTGGGACTTCTTTTGACTTCCCAGTCTAGCCTATTGTCTTGGAATTTCCTCTTGGTCTTTCAGTTAAGTTCTGAAGCCTGATCCTGCTTAGCTACTGAACCCAAACTGTTGCTGTTGAAACATGTATTTTCCATGCCAAGATGGGAATCTGCATATATTTCCATAGTCAAGATGGTTAGAAATGTATGACTGTTTACTTAAATTGAAATTTTGGGGCACTTTTACTATGGGTATGTCCTCTGAAGGTCTAACACAGAGAACAGAAACAGAACAAAGCACAGAAGATTGTCAGGACTGAAAACAATTGACTGTCTCACATTTTTGGAAGTGAGAACAAAAATCATATATCAGGGCTTAAGTCAATATTGAGGTTAAAGATAAATTCTAAGTCTATTAAAGTTTTAATGTAAGAATCCTACAGTGGCATATTTTCCCCATTTGTCTTCAAAGTGGCACATTTCTCCTTGATATAAGTAATGGGACCCACAATAAAAAAATGTGGTAAATTGTGCTGTTTGACAGTTTACTTCTTCAGACTCTTAAAACTGGACACTCTCACTGCAACCTTTGCATGGTACATGATTCTGAGGAGTAATTTCCCATAACTGCAAGCTCTGGGTATGCCAGCATCCATTAATCATCCCGAAGTATGTAGACATATATTATAATAACAGCATTTGAAAGAACAGCAGAGAATTATCTTTTTAAACATGGATCCCCTCTGCCAGGCTGATTCATTCCCCAAATTCTCTAGTTTCATCTTTTGATTGAAAATGTCATCTAGTCTTTTAAAATAAATAGCTATGTAATATGGTGCAGGATGTGTCAGCCTAGACTGTTTTACTTTCTAGGCTGGGAGGAGGGGATCCTTTTCCCTCTCTCTTTCTTGGCAGATGCTGCCTATTCAGGAGGTCTGAAAATTTTACCATCAGCTTTCTGCAACAGTGTCCCTTCTGAACAACCACCTCAGAAGGTCCTCAGAGGGATGTTACTGTGACTGGTGGAGATTATGTGCAGAAGACTTTTCTACCTCAACCCTATTTGGCTGTTCTGGATTCCCCAGGTGAATATCCTATTAATCTGGTCATCATAGATCAGAGGGACCTAATCACTGTCACTCATGCCCTGGTCACCTCCTGTTTGGACTTCTATACTGTGCTCTACTTGGGGCTGCCCTTGAAGAGTATCCTGAAGCTTCAGTTGGTGCAAAATGCAGCTGCGCAGGCAGTTACATGTTCCCCTAGGGCAGTACATGTTATACCTCTGCTCCACGAGCTGCACTGGTTGCCAGTTTGCTTCCAAGTTCAATTCAAGGTGCTGGTTTTGACCTTTAAAGCCCTTCATGGCATGGGGGCGGGTTACCTGAGGGACCACCTCTCCCCAGTTACATCTGCCCATCCCATCAGATCTGGTAAAGAAGGCATGCTGGGATCCCGTCTGCTAGAGAATTACACTTGGCGGTCCCAGGAAGCGGGCCTTCTCTGCCGTGGTGCCCGCCTTGTGGAATCGCCTTCCCCCAGAAGTGAGATTAACTCCACCCCTCTCAACATTCCACAAGTCCCTCAAGGCCTGGCTATGTGATCAGGCCTGGGGCTCCCAGGGGACCGGGGAGATTTTGCGATGGCTCCCTTATTAATTTTATCCCCTCCTATTTTGTGTGTTTTTACCATTTTTTATTTGTAATTGTTTTTATGCATTTATTCTTTTTAATTGTTGTATGCCACCCAGACTCACCTTGTGTGAGATGGGCAGCTATAGAAATAATGACACATAAATAAATCAATCAATCAATCAATCAATCAATCAATCAATCAATCAATCCTCTTGGCAGCGAATAAGGAGTTTCCTAAAGCATTTTTTTTGATACACATGCTTTACTTTACTAGGTTTTGTAGCCCTGGCAACACTAAGAGAATACATCTGCTTAACTAGATTTTTGTGACTCACAATTAGGAGTACATGTCGTATTTAATAAAACACCCTGCCTCTGTGCTGCTTTGATCTCTGCCATGCCAGCTGTGTAATAGGACATTTGCCTTGGGGTGTATCTCTTGCTCTGTTTGGCAGTTTCCTTGAAGCTGAAGGCACATAAGCCTCTCATGTTCCTTCTGAGAGCAAAATAAAATCTATTTTACTCCAAATGTTGTGTTTCTCCCTCTTGAATCCCAGACTAAATAGCAGTGCAAGTGGCCATAGCATGCTGCTAAAGCAGGTGGGTGTTACAAACCACCTTACATGACTGATGTCACCCAAGGCACACCAAACTTTCAACTCAGGTTAACAAAACACCATTGCTGTGTTTGCCTCAGTTGCAGTGCCCAAAACAAACAGTATTATTGCTTAATGTGATGGCTTGATTGATACAACATACTAAGACAATAACTGGCTTCCCACAACATGCTGCATCATTAACTATCCAGTTCCCTTTTAGCCTAGTCTACTGTGTTGCATGAACGTACATCACATCAGTGTGAGGTCCTTCTCTGGCACATATAGAGTCACATGTCTAGGTGTCATGGAATGCTGCTGAAAAACTCAGATTTTTCTATAGTTAGATGTATTCAGGCAGACTTACAGCTGTCTACTAAGGAGTGAGAGGAGAACATCTACAGGGAATGAGATTGGTTCTTAAGAGAGAATTTTGGGGTCATAGAAGGTCCACACCTCCTTTATCAAGGAGTTGCTCCTTTAGTTTCCAGTCTTCTTTCATTTGAAAAATTAGTCTAGCATCCTATCCTCTACTATAGGCCCTCCTTTTTTACCACTTACAACCGCAGAATGCTGCTTGACAATTCTGGATGTGCAATTCCACATTTAATATAGCCCCAACACATTTGGAGGACAATGGTTTCAGGATGGCTTGTCTTGCTAAATGAAGTCTAGCTGAAATCTATTACTTAATTAAATACTACCAAGTTGTAATACTTTATTACCATGCCCCAGGCATCTGCTATGATTGAGGAACAATTTCTAATTATGCCTAATTATATTCAACCTCTCTTCCCAAAGGGATTGATTTTGGAACAACTTAATCACACAAGTAAATACATTCCTTTCATTCTATTGTTCCCCGCACCCTTGCTTGAACTTGTAACTTTTTCTTGGTCTCCAAGTGGTAGAACAGGTACAGTACCACTCAATACCACTAAAAGAAGACCATCAGGATCTTATCAGTGTTCTGGGAGAGAGGCAGGACTTCGCCATCACCTTTTCTGCCAAGCTTGGCTACTCTGACATCACCTAAAATGGAAAACACATGGCTGAGCTTGGAATAACCTTTCTCTGTTGGTTGCTGCTTCTGATTATGAGCCTGTGACAGTGGAGACCCTTTTCTATATTCACTGACTCCTCTGGAGGAGTTCCATACATCGGTTGCTGGAATGACTGCATTGGTATAGTCTGGTTAGAAAAGCTGGCATGGCTCATGCAATCAATGGAAATGGAAGCTGGCATGGCTTGTGAAAAAACAAACAAAAAAATGAAAGCTTCCTTTGAACTGAGCTCAACTCTTCGTGATATAGCGGATATAGAGACCACGTAGTTTGCTCAGCAACAATATGGAAGTGGTTTACCATTGCCCTCTAGTATTTATATATGTATGTATGTATGTATTTATTGACTGCTCAACTCTGGCCTACAGCCCTGGAATCAGAATAAAATGACGTATGTTCTATAAGTAGAGGCAGGTAAGTTCTTTTTGAGGATTATCCATTGGTAGGTGGAGAATCTGTAACATATTTCTACCAAAGTTAATTAAAGTGACTTGAATTTGGTTAATCTGGGACCAGCACATTGAATTTAAAGTGAATTTGGGGAATCTCTCAATTTGTGCATTGGGTATTATGTACAGTACTCTGACAAACTCAAAAATCTCTTTTTATATTTTAAAAGATTATGTAATGATATTTACTTGGTAAAAGAGAAAGGTAAATTAAAAACCAGGCAACTTTGCCACCCAAGAGATGTGGGAATAAGAAATCAGCTTCATTTGGATAGGTGTTTTCTAAAAGATCTGTGGTTTTCTCTTTCACCTACAGTGATCATAATCTAGTTACTGATGCAACATAAATGTTTAAGAGATGTGATTAAGATAGAAGCAACTCTGGGTACATTGAAATGGAGAACTTCTGGCACTAAAAGCCATTGATGAATAATCCATTTTTCCTTTATGAGTTTCTGTGTTGAACACAAAGACAGAAATAGAAATGGGGAAACTGGGAATATTGGATTGTTCTCCAAACCTGGGATATGATATCATTAGAACTCCCTATGAACATTTGCATGTGAGACAGGGAGATTTCATAACAAATGCAATATTTTCAGGAATCACCCTAATTTATATGTGGGGTGTGTTTATGTAATCAACAGTATTTTTTCCTGTCTAAGGGTGACCTCTTGTGGTTATGTGGTTATTCTAGTTTTTAGTCATTCGCTGAGATACCTTAAAAGTTAAACAGTATTAAATAGAGCTGGCCCCAAACCTTTTGTCACTTGATGTGAAGGGCCAATTTCTCCTTGCCTACCTATTCCAGGAGCAACCAGATCTTGAACCCTGCTTGAGCAATGAAGATGGGGAAATATCCTGCACCAGACCTGAAGGAATGTAGACTTTTGCTCATCTACATGAGAGAATGGCTGTGTGGTCTCTTCCACTCCTCCAATTACACTATCTGGCATTTATCACTTAAAGAAACTATCTCAGACTTCCTAATAATAAGCTGGTCCTGATTTTTAGAAGATGTTAAATTGTTCTTTATTTTAGTTTAATCGTTGATATTCCAGACATCGGACATAGATTTTGAAGCCAGCAACAGTAGGAGCAATATCCACCACCATCCTCTCCACCACAACAAATTAAAATTTTAAAAAGTTCTAGAGGAAAAAAATTGCTATCAGACTGGGAAAGAACAAAATGTTCAGCATGGTGAGTTTTCAGATGATAACATGATAAAATTAATTCAGACACATTTTTAACTTTAGTGTTGATGAAGTCTCCTAAGAATACCATAGACACCCAAGAAAACAGAGAAATCAACCCAGAGTTCTCACTTGAGGCACAAATGACCAGCTCAAATTATCCTACTTCGGACACATTATATGAAGACTCAGGTCTCTGGAGAAGGCTGTAATGCTGGGAAAGGTGGAAGGAAAGAGAAGAAGAGGACGACCAGCAGCAAGGTGGATGGACTCAGTTACAGTGGTGATGAGTGCACCATTGGGAGACTTGAAAGAACAGGTTAGGGATAGATCGTTTTGGAGAAAAATCTATCTATCTGGTTGCTAGGAGTCGAAAATGTCTTGATGGCACATAGTCAATCAATCAACCCTACACAGTTCAGATGTAAATCCTTCCTTAGAAGCTCTGAAATTATATTAAAAGCAACATGTAGAAAAGGTAGAAAAGAATATGTAAGTTATGGGGCAAATATTGAGAAATGATGATAATACTGCTTCCAATAGTGTAATAAATGAATACCAGTCTTGGCACACTGTTGAAAGACCTGAAAGACCAGGTTAGGGACAGATCGTCATGGAGAAAATCTATCTATGTGGTCAATAAGAGTTGACAATGACTTGATGACACATAATCGATCAATTAAATTCAAACACACACATCTTAGGTGTTGCACCTCTTTCTCCGAGATGATCTAAGGTGGATATCTTTAGAGAAAGAACCTCGTTCAGAGCAGCTCTTTGGCCTTGAACAGTGGTTCTCCAGCCTTTTTGCATTGGTGGACCCATTTGGAATCCTCAGAGCCTGTTGCAGGCCTTCTCACAAAATGGCTGCCATGGCAAGCAGGGCAATCCCAAGTACGCATTGACCAACCTAGTGAGGCTAGTCCCTACCTCTCTACCACTTCTGGCAATCCAGGATCACCTACTTTTTTTTGCACATGTAGGAATTGTTGAAATAGGCTCCTGGGTTACAGCCTTTGTTACTTTTATTTTCCAAGAAAGCTTCCACAGGAGACACTTGGGGCAGTGACTCAGTCTTGGAAATAAAGATTAGGGCTATACAAAGCAGCTCTTTTCCACCTCAAGGCATGGAAACTGTCTAGACCTTTGGGTGCTCTGAATTGAAGTGCTGCCTCCACTTGGAAATTCGAATCTTTAACTGATGCACCAAAGCAGGATAGGTTAGTTTAGTCCAGATAGAAAGGACCTTCTGTGTATTCATTCTGATCTGGTGTTCCCACAAGAAGTCCTGCTTTGATCTGGGGTATGAATTCAATGGACTTTTCACTGAAACCATGGGCCGTTTTGAAGCTCTATTCAGCTCTGTTAAAAATTATGCTAGTGGTTGGTTTTGCTGGCTTGCTTGCTTTGTGACCTCTTTCCATTTTTAAAAAAATTAAAAGGACTAGGTGGGGAATAGAACTTGGTGGGCATCAAGGGAGGTGAACATCACAGAACATCAGCTCTGCAATGATGTGGCATGAAAGCTAATTCTTGAGCAACCACACAGCAGATCCAACATTTGATTTACTGTAGTCTATGCTGAGATATGAACATTGCTTAGTTCAGGAAACATAGATTTTTAAATTTATTTTATTACTTATTTAAGAAATGTATGCAGCTATCCAATTTGAACACTGTGACTCTGGGCAGCTTACAAGAACCCCCCAAAATTTAACCCCCTCAAACAATTCCATTAAAATGAAAACAACCATTAACAGGTGATGAAGACCTCGCAATTATTACCTTCCTTTGGATGGGACCCCTTTCATCCTGGCCCCAATGCCTGAGAAAAATGTTGGAACACAGTTGACTGTTGAATCTTAACTATGATATTTAAACTCACAATGCTAATAGGTTTAAAAAGGGATATATACCTTTCTGGAGCACGATTCCTAATCAAAGCCTGCAACTGAATTTCTCCTGGGTAGAATTATGTAGGACAAATGGTAAGGTGTGGTACATTTAATCTAACTGCTTTTATGACACTTCAATGAAACTGATCAATTCAAAATATAAACCAGTAAAACCAGCCATGTGTCCTGCAGCAATACACTCAGTTAAAGGTCTTCCAAAAGAAATTCAACTTTTATAGCTATCAGCTGAAAGAGATGCTGTGTGGGCTGAATTTAAAGATACATGAAAAAAATTAGTACTTGGGGTGTCATTCATAATTTTGGGTGTATCCTAATGGTTCCTTAACAGATTAGAAGAAATTTCAAGTTAGGTTCTACAAGTTTCTGTTCTGGACAAAGCTTCTCCTTAAGATTTTTACTTAGACCAGGACTGAGGAATATAGTTACAGTGGAGAATTCCTACTTCTTTTAATTGCATAGTTTTTCCTGGTTTTGAGGAGTGTAGAGGGTATAGCCATGATGCTATGATGTAACTGGAAGAGTGAGAGCAAAATTATCATCCTTTTATCTCCTCCCATCCAGTTGTGTGTGTGTGTGTTTCAAACAAAAAACAGTGGGTTAAGTCAAGAAAGTCTTAACATACTATTTCAATTTGTTTTTTAAAAAGCAAAAAATGGCACCATCACAATTTAATGACCCCTTGCTAAATTTCAGTTGTGAATTTTTGAGTAAGTGACATAAAACTAGGAGAGATGCTAACCATTCAGAAGGAATTAGACATGAATTTGATCAAATGAAGAACACGATCAAAAGTAGCACAATGAAAATCAGCAGAGACAAATGTAATATTCTGCATTCAGGGAAAAAAAAAAGTAAAGTAAAAAGTAAAGTAATAACATAAAGCGTAGTTATAGTTGACAACCACATTATTTGAAAAAAGGATCTTATGATTTGCAAGGCTCAACTAAATTTGATTGGACTAAATGTGAAAGAGCTAAGTTACAGGATAGAAGATTTGGTTCAACACTGGGAGAAACATTGTGATGATTAAAGTCAAACTCTTTCTAAAGAGGAGATACATTTTTCAGCTATGTGTAGACAGTTTTGCAGCACTGAATTGTCTTCATCATAGATGGTCCAGAAGTTCTCCTTCACTTTTCATTTATTTATTTAACAGCACTTGTAACCCACCTCAGGCCCTAATGATTCTGGACAGTGCACAAGAGTATGAAGGTAGAGCATACAACACCAGAAGCAAAAAGCAATGAAGTATATATTCATATAATCATATGTTCTGTATTTTAAAAAGACCTTTCCTAATTTGGTGGTTCTGAAATATAATAGAGTACAGGTCCTACCATTTGTTTAGTTGTCTATATGAAGTTTAAGGGATTTATTCTCCAGCACCTTTGGAAGATGCTAGGGTGGGGTAGGCTTTTCTAAAAACATGTCCTGGGGAAAATCTGTCTATGTGGTCACTAAGAGTTGACAATGACTTGATGACACATAATCAATCATAATAATGGAAGAGGAGATTCCCTTCCCACCATCAGCAAAGCATGGAATCGTAGAACGGTAAAGTTGGGAGGGACCACAAAATGATCTAGTTCAACCCTTTGCAATCCACAGGAAAACCAATTCAACCATCCTCAAGTTGTGGCTGTCTTTCTTTTTAAATACCTTAATAGCATTATTGTTTATCTATACCGTACTGTACTGTAATGATGCTATTCTTATTGCTGTTATCATTTTGGCAATCTTTCCCCTAGTGATCTTTCCTTTTCAGTTGAAAAATGAAAACCAAGAAGCGCAGAAGATTGGTCAGTGATCACACTCAGCTTGCTGAGTCATCCAAATGAGAGGCTTTAAAATTGTGCTGATTCACAGAAAACGGCCAACTTGGTATGATTCATTCCTTGCTTTGATTTGCAAGAAAACTGCCTCCAATTGCCAGCATGCTTTTCCCTGTCTTTCATAATCTTCCCCACTGTTTTCAAAGCTGATTGCTCATACTTTGTGAAGATGGTATTTGAACATCCATTCGTTCTGCTCTGCCGCTGTATCCAGGTCACTGAAAAACAAAGACTTGGTTTTCCACCCTTGATTTAATTAGTATGGGGATAGACATAAATAGTGCACAACATGAACCAGAATGAATTAAGCTAGAATGCCAACCTTTAAGCTAAGCTATTTTTTTTTAAAGTTGTTGTTTTCTTTAGGCCACAACTTTATTCTCTCGGCTGTTTGCTAGATGTGTTTGTGTGTGTGTGTGTGTGTGTGTGTGTTTTACGTTGGCTGTTTGGTATCACAGGAAAATACAGCCTGTGGTCCTCCAAATATTACTAAATTGCAATCTCTGGGCAGGATGGCCAATGGTTAGAGATGCTGGAAGTTTTAGTTCAGCAACATATGGAAGGTTACAAGCTCCTTCCCTCTGGGATAACTCTGAGAGTAAATATCAATAACTGAACCTTGTGATGGAGCCCAACCAAAACGTGTGCTGTACCACAGCATTTGGTTTCAGGGACATCCAGGGGGAATGGGGAGATAGACATGTCAAAATCTGCAAGATGGTGAACACGGTGTCATGATCAAGACCCTGCCCCTTATGCACATACACAAAGAGAAGGGCTTTAATTGCAACACCATGCTTGTCATCTTGCAGATTTTGACATACACACCCCATGGATGTCCCTGTTTAAATCTGGACCTAGTTATAACTGCCCCTACATATTCCTTCAATTACACAGAGTGGACTGGGGGAGGAAACTGATTTTTCACATGCTAGATGGGATGATTTTCGGAAATAAATGAAGCAAGCCTCAGAATTAATGCTATTTGTTGATTCAGGTCTGGTCATCTCAAGAGGGCTTCCTGACAGCCCCTCCTCCTTGTGAGGTTCATGGCACTTTTACAAGGCAGTAAAACTTCTCTGTGGTGACTCCCATACCATGGAAGGCTGAAATGGTACCCTCCTTCCCACGTTAGATAATTCAAACTTTCTTATTTCTTTGAACTCCATTTGATTGGCCACTTGTATATGTCTTTCTCTGCATATTTTGTGCTAGATTATATTGGGAATTTGGGAACATGATTTTTGTCTTGCTGTTCCACTTCTTTGTATACCATCCTGTCGAACGTTTGAAGTGGTTAACACATTAGGTAAATAAGTAAAACACTTGGATGTAATCTCAAGCCAGCTTTCGTAAAGGTCACCATTCACACATTTGGCTGTGAGTCACGTCATGTTCTGTGATCGAGCGCACAGGCATCAGACGGTCCCTTCACCTCTGTTTGTCTCTGGCTACCATCATTCTGAGACAGAGCAGGGCTTGACTGAACAAAGAGCCAAGGTGAGAAAGAGGTGGTGATTTCCATTTCACATAAAATCAAAAGGAGACAGGAGCACACAAGATGGAAGGAAGGAACCATTTTGCCTATCACCTCTCCCCAAAATGCTGGATTACTCCTATATTTCTCTCTTGTTGCCTCTAGTTTTAATTTTGAGGCTGTAATTCCCTTAGGGCCAGCCACCTTCTTTTTGGAGGATATGTGGCATTGACATCATCATCACCATCAGGGTGTGCTTGATATCATGCAAAAAGTTCTGGGAGAGGATTTGGACACAGCAGGAATGGACAGAATCTCAAACTGTCAATGACAAAAAGTTGGACTACTTGGAACAGTGCACTTATTAACAAGCTATCTTTAACTATCCAGGTTCCTTGGGAAGGATCCAACTGTCAGAAGTACCAAATCCAGTCAGAACTACCTGGTAGACTGAATAATAATAATAATAATAATAATAATAATAATAATAATAATGATGTTGTTGTTGTTGTTGTTATTATTATTATTATTATTATTATAGCAACAACAACAACTAAACATTTCAGGTATATCAACTGATAAACCGGATTTACAAAATACCCCCTTCTTGGGCACATGTTACAAAGTTACTTGATTGATTCCTAGGTTCTAAGCAGGAACTCAATTTTTTTTTTAAAAAAGTCCATAAAAGATGTGATTCTTTTTGTTTGTTCTTTGTATTGTGTTATTCTGTCATGAATGAAAGCGTACTAAACAATCTTTCAGGAAGTTTCTAATATAGGTCAAATCAATGCAATACTTTCTCCTTATCTTGGTGCAGGTGGAAGGAAGAGGCGGTGGTCCTCTTCAAAGCTTGTCTTTTGTGGTCTTCACTGATCTGGTAGTTTCCAGGTGCCTTCGGCTAATGATTCCTATCATTGCTTAACAATGCCCAGGAATGACAGAATGGTGCCTTTAGAGACTGCCAAATTGGGGAAGATTGGTTTAATCAAAGAGCTGATTTGAAATTAAGGTGTCCAGTCTTTTAGTTAATAGTAATAAGTAGCTCAGCTTTTTATCCCAGGGTCTAAGAAGAGGCAGAAGAACAAGGAGGAATGCACAGGAGTCAGAAGGGCACGCTTGCTTGCTCTCGTGGAAACGCTTCGGTGTGAGGGAGAGTGGGGTACAGCCATTTCAACTGACATACTTTCACACAGTCTTCTCTGAGATGAAAAAAGGGCAGCTTAAGTGATCCGAGATCTCTTTGTTCTCACCTTCCTTCCTCCGTTTCTGGGAATGGCTGCATTCACACCACAGGTGGAACCTGGGCGTTGAGCTCATTTTCTGGGTTCGCATCGACCATAAACTAACCTGACATACCACGCTGCAACAACGTTAACCAGGCTTAATCTAGTCGAATTTAGCAGGTTGTACAAACGCAGCAGCTGCCAGATCTTTACGGGACCTGATTCAAGGGGGTTGTGTGAGCAGTTTCCGGCAGTCCAGGAACGCCCGTGCGGGGTCCCCCGAAATGCCCGCCGCTCCGGGTTTGGCCTCCGGGAGTGCCATCACCCTCCGGCCCCTCCCTCCTCGCCGGGGAAGTGAAGAGGTGAGAAGGACTCCCTTCACACACACAGACACACGCGCGCGCGCACAGACACAGTCGCACTCCTGCTGCCTCCCTCCTCCTCCTTCTCCTCCTCCTCCTCCTCCTCTTTGTGCAGTGCAGGTAAGCTCCGGTCCTCCACCTCCTCCTCCTCCTCCTCCCCGTGATGTCACACCTACTCTCGCAGGGCATGATGGGAGAATCCCACTGCTTCCCAAGAGATGCGCTAAGAAGAGCGAAAGAATAAGGCGATTCGCGGCCGAGGCAGGCCTCCCCGCTTCCTCTTCGGCTGCCTCCCCCCTCCTCGCTCTCTTCCTCCTCCGCTCCGCGAGAGCCATGGGGGGGAGAAGGGAGCTCCGCGCCTAGGAGGCTCTTCCCAGCCTCCTCCCCCCCGCGCCTCCCTTGCCCTCACCTGCTTCCCACGAAGGACCGGACTAGCCCTTATGGAGGTGCCCGGGAAGAAACTTCTCCAGCGCGCGGAGCAACAATAGGAGCCGGGCGGGCCCCGGGGCAGTAGCGCCCCCCCCCCCCCGCTTTGCTGGATGGTGCCAGCCGACTGCCGGGCAGGGCGCTGGCAGGAGGGGCTACGCCACGATGCTGCCGCTGCTGGGGCTCCCGGGCTGAAAACGGGCCCCCCCTGCACCACAGGCCCCCCTCCCGCCTGGTGACCTTGGATTTCATGAAGGCTCCCCCTTCCCCCGGCCTCTGAAGTCTGCTTGCCTCCCTCCCCCCTCCTCCCCCCACCCCCCATGGCTGCCTCGGAAGAAGGGACCGGCTGCTTGTTCCCCAGAGGCAGGTCCCAGAGCGACCCCAGCATCCTTGCTGACACGGCAGGCACTGGAGGCCAAGCGCGCCCAGGTAAAGCCCGGACTCTCCCCGGCGCCGAGGGGTGCGGGCAGGGGCAGGGGCGGGCGAGGGGAGTGGTCGCGGGGGCTCCGGCGATGGGGGCGGCCTGGGAGTGGGCCTTGCTCGTGTCTGCCAATCCGGCAGCGGGAGCCTGTCAGGAGAAAATTGGGAACATATTCGCTGCAGCAGCTCCGGGGGAGAAACGATGCAGTGACTGAACTGTAAATAAGATTCCATTCGAGGAAAGCGGAAAGGTCTCCAGGAAGCCCTGGGGGCCCCAGAGGAGGAGGACAAGAAAGGGGGAAAATGGCCAGCACCGTTTTCAGTCACTCTCCACTGGGCCAAATGCATCCTTCTCTTTGTCTTGTTTGTCCTCAGGACACCTTCTCGTGCAGGCTTGGTTGTGAAACAGGGAGGAAGGGACTTACCCAAGGAAGACCAGGCAGTTTTTGACAGCTGGCTAGATTTCAGCCTCTGCTGAACTAAACCAATAACTGGGTTTTCCTTCCTTCCTTCCTTCCTTCCTTCCTTCCTTCCTTCCTTCCTTCCTTCCTTCCTTCCTTCCTTCCTTCCTTCCTTCCTTCCTTCCTTCACCATGCTGCTAATTCGCAAGAGCCGATGTTAGGCTTTTCGTGATAGCCAGATCCGTGCCAATCCAGCTTGTTTAAGAAAATGCCGCTCCACAATAGGACAGCATTTGTTCAGCCCACAGCTCCATTTCTTGCCTATGCCAACCTTTCCCAAGGATGCCCAGGGCACAATGGCAAGGAGAGCTGCTTCGTTAGAGAAAGTGGGCTCAGCTCCCTGACCCCCCCCCCACAGCCTGCTCTGTTGCCTTCAGAACCAAAGCGCTCATTGCCGTATTTAAAAATAAGAGCGCCGAAATAGCATTCCTGAATTCTAAGGAAAACGGACCGCACAGCTGGGAAGACCGGCAGACATGGCTGGCTGGCTGGCTTAAATCTCTAAGTGGAGTATTGCAGATTGCTACTCACCTAGGCAAATAATGAACGCCTCGATTTAAGCCAGGGCATTCTTGATTTACAGTGTGGCAGAAAGGGAGGGAGAAGAGGTCAAATAAAGCAGAAGGGGACAAGCTATTGGCACGAGGTTTCCATGGAGACGGAGGAAGCAGAATCATAATTAAGTCACAATTTCCACTCTATCATCCACCCCGGTGGGGGCGGGGGGGGGGGCGGAACCACCCTCCATAGCAAGACAGTATAATCTTGGACTGAAGACAGTAAGTGCTTAAAGAACCAAGGAATGGCCTTTATGTCTCTAAACACTATTTTCTATTTGCAAGTCAGTGAGAATAATGATTTCACCCACTGCCAGCCTTCTCCTCTTTGTGAAGTATAAATGTGCTACCTTTGAAAGACAAAAATTGCCCCAAGGATGACTCACCCACTTCAGCAAAGGCAGCATGCCTGAATGGGGTGGGAAGCCATGGTGGGTCATTCATTGCAACCCCAGCTGGTTCGGCTATGAGTACCATTTCTTCGGATCCATGTGATTTATCTTTTATTGGGGTGGCAAAACTGGCTGGCCCAGCAGGAAATCATGAGAGGCAATTAGCTCGAAAGAAAGACTCGAAGCCAACAGTGTTGGTTTGCCTTTTGTGTGGAGTTCTTGATTCAGGATCTTGGTTAAATGTAACAGAGGCAAAAGCCGGGTCAGTTTTACCATTGACGCTACCAGGGGGAAAAAAATCTTTCAGCCAAGGAAGTAGAAGAACCAACCTGCATATCAGATTTCCACCTCCCCCTCTGTAAACAAGCATATAATGCTTTGAACCCCAAAGGTTGTAGTCAGATTATATTCTGCGTTGCACTCTTAACTCCCACCACGTAGTTTCCATTTTAATTATTGGAGGCTAATGGCTTTTCCCTCTGTCTCTCTCGCTCTCTCTAATAGATGGTTAATATCACATTCTGGCTGTTTAGATTGATTGCAAGATTTATTTGTTATTTATTTATAAGGATATGGAGTAATGGCTTAGAGGGGAAAAATAAAAGAAAACTAGTTTACAAAGAACTTCTTTTTTGTTTTACATTTTCAATAGCCTACCCTAGGTTTCTTTCGCTTCTCAGGCCAGTGTTTCAGCTCCAATCTGTGCCCCCTTCTCTATATTGAAATCTGAGCCCAAAAACCTGTTTAATGTCTGATTTGAACCACTGGAACACTAGTTCCCTTTGTATTCCTGACAGTCTTCATGTCAGAGGCTGATGATGATGAGGGTGATGATTTTTGTCCCCTATTCTGTCCTTTCCATAGCGGTGCTTGCCAGAAGATACAAACATGTTAATAATGAGCCCTGACAGCTTTTAAAATTCATTTTCCACAATCAAATAATTTATGATCCTTGTTGCTATGGTTCTTTTTTTTCTTTTTCTTTTAAAGAGAGACTAATGAAAGCAGCTTATGAATCTTTCTTGCCCAGCCAGGCTGGTATTGCAAGTCATGGAAACAAAGAATGCCACTAACCAAATATATTAAGTTTTTTGCTGTAAAGGGCAATAGGTTGTGAATAACAGGAATCTTCTTTGCATGCTTTCACATCGCAAGAGGCAGAAATGCAGTCACTAAAGTTCAGTTTCATTTACTTTCCCCCAGTTTGCAGGTGATGAAAAACAAGGCTCGCAGGTTTGCAAGCAGAGCATCCAAGATGTAGTGAGACTTGCAGTGAATTGCATTGCTACTTCAGAAAACATATTGTCCATCAAGGGGTAAAAATAAAAACAAGGATCACCTTATGATGAGTTTGCCCCATTAAAAAAGAATGCGGGAAATTCAGCCCTTGAGGTGGCTTGGTTTAAGGGTTTTCCTTGCTAGAAACTTAATGGCATGGGTGTTTTATGGCTAGAGATGTGGGAGGGGAAAAAACATTTTCATTTTCCCAAAGAAAGCCTGTATTTTGCACAAAACCATTACAATAGCTTGAGCTCAACTATGGAATTCGGAAGTCCATAGTGGAGCAAACAAAGCAATAAATTATTTCATAATATAGCTTCTCCAATTTGTTTCCCAAAGTGCTTCACTTTCTCAAAGCTACCAACCAACAATAGGGATTTATGGGAAATAATGTGCTACATATCTGCTATGGTGCCAGCCTGGAGAAGGTTACCATAAGATATATGGAATAAAACATGACATGTACCTGTTCTAGAACTTGTAGGTAATGAAACATATATAACATCAAGTAGTTTAGTATGCAATAGTAATAAACGCTCATCGGTTTATTAATATATATCATGTCATTTTCTCTAGAACCAATGCAATGTCCTTCTGTTTCTTGTATCACAGTTTAAGACTACAGTCTCCCATAAAGATTCAGTAGGTTTTACTCTATAGTGATCTGACAGTGTTTTGAAGCTTAAAGCAATGTTTACATTCCCATTTATTCTAGTATAATATCAGTAAAATCCCACTGAAGGTAATGAGTGCAATCAATCAAATACTGGCATTGTGAATGTTGAATTCGTTTCATTTGGAATGATGTCCACAGTAACCTCTAAAGAATGTATATAGATTATATAACCATGGTCTTATTAAAAAGAAAGAAAAGGGGAGATTCTTTTGCACCTATACTTAGCAATGTTATTTTGTCCACATCAACTCATTATGCATTGTTTATATATTTGAGACTTGCCATTGTTTCAATGCATTTTTTGAAGGATGGAGCCATAAATGAATACTTCTGATTATGTCCAGCTTTAGAGTTGGAGAGGGGGGAAGGAAGTGTGGAACTATCCAGTCAAGGTAATAGAAGGGGTATAGCATCTTTTGTGTCTTTTTAATTTGGGAGGGGACACTAAATAAGAAAGTGGCAGTGGTAAAACAAAGTTTTATACAGTTATGCATATGGAAACAATGATTTATCTCCCCTCCCCCCATGGAATTTAGGATGATTTGTTAAAACTGATGGACTATAGCTTCAGGACAGAAAAAAAAAGTTTGCTGTCAGATTGTACCATTCAATCTGATCAAATGCTATTTCTTGTCAGCTATGAGTATGTCTATAGAGAGGTGTTAATAGCTTAAAAAAAGATAAGGAAATGTAACTAGCTGTATATTAACAGCTTAGACTGCAGCATTTACTATGAAAGGCTAGGGAACACAACTGACAATGTATAAGAATTAGGAAGAATAGATTAAAGTGTGATGAAATTATTAAGAACTGGGAATCACTGCCGTAAGACTACTTTATTGCTGCTATGTCTCCACTTATGTTTCCACTTATGTTTTACGATGGATTCATTTGAATGATTGCAATAAGATGTTCAGGTTTAAGTATTAGTACCATCTTATCTCTCATGACCAGTATATGATTGCTTTAAGTTATTATGGTGTATGAATTATAGACTTATATTGAAAGACTGACTTTATAGGGAAATTGCTCAGGAGAGGGGACTTTCTGTGTCTTTGGTCACCAATTAAGTGGTAGTCAATACTTGACTAGTACATGTGTTACTTTTCTGATCAATACATGCAAAAAGCAGTATAATAAAGAATTCTGTATATCCTTAATTGTTAGAAGTCATAGCCATAACCCTAAAATGGCAAACTAGGGACAAAGAGCAGATGAGAAAAGGGATAATACCAGGTGTGTGAAAACCACAGGGCATTTTATTTTATTGGCCATTAAGATTAATAAAATGCAGCTCTCAGCCTCTTAGGTGAATCAAGTAGTTCTCCTCTTATGATCCACACTCTTATCCTATTTTCACTTTATTTTCCAAGCCATGCTCTTTTAGAAAGAAGAAAGAAGCCTTACTTATCTTATTTGATAGCTTTGACATTCACATCCTTCTGCCTTTGCTTCACTTTTTTTTTTTTTTTTTTGGAGATCACTTTTGCAATTTATCATGGCAATGTTGGCAACCTATTTTTCATCCTTGTTGATCATATTAGAACATATTGCCACTGGCCTCAGTAGGTTTCCATTTTCCTGGTATCCAACTTCAATGTATAACCCTTTGAAGAAGAGCACTAGCTCAGTGATGGAATTAATGCATTCCATGTAGAAAGTTTCTGGTTCAGTCCTTGTCATCTCCAGCTGTTGGTGGGAAGTACTGAGTGATTGTTCTTAGATAGATAGATAGATAGATAGATAGATAGATAGATAGATAGATAGATAGATAGATAGGAAGAGGGAAACCAATGCCAAGGTGGAAATAGGAGGTGCATTAGTTCTCTGACAGGCTTTCCATTCCTTTAGGAAAGGAAGATGGAATTATAGATGAGCATTACAAAATTTCTTTCTCCTACTGGGGAGTCTCTTAGAAGAGAGGAGAGACAGAAAAAGTGCTTCTAGGGAGTGTAAGCATTTTGGAAGCATCCATGTGTACAAAAGCCCAATATGTTACAAATGCTCGCATGCTGTACTTCCCCCCAAATAAAAACCTGGGTAACAAGTTGAACTTTGTTTCTTCTGTAAATATTAGCCAATTTAGGGACCAAATTTAGCCTGGCTGCTTCCTGTTATTATTTTAAAATAATGGCATTTCCAAGAAAGCAAAGCCACCAGCTAATGCTTAAATGACAGAAGCCACTCCTGATGAATGCTTTTCCTTCTCTTCTCTGAGAGGAGAGGGTTCTTAAGATAACTACTGTTTTTGCCTCTCATTGCCAATCTGGTTGGCTTTTATACATGGAATGGAGGAATCCTTCAGATAAGAAAAAATGGCCCAGCCCAGCCATTGTCTCACTATGAACACCTCAACGGCCTGAATGCATCAAATCAAGGCATGCAGTGCTAACTCCAATTTTGGTAGCGCTCTTGAACAAGATGTTCTCATCCCCCTTCATCAATGGTTAATTCTTCTTCTGACTCTGGACTTGAAGCCCTGGAGAAGGGACATGAGCAGATTCCATTACAGTATTTATGTTCTCTCCACTGTCCCCAAGATTGAAGGAGAGAACAAACTAGCATACAGCAATGGTAAGGAGGTATAGTAATCAGCATGTTGTTCATGCTGGAATGTAGGCTTCCACAAATGCCAATGATGCCCAACTCTTGATTTCAGCTGCACGGTGTTGGTGACAGTCTTACCTTGATGCACTGCAGAGGGATTACACTGGGATAAATTACCACAAGGTGACCTATGTCTGACATTTTTCTAAGCAGTCACTCTATCTTAGATGTAATGATGCTTGTAGTGAATTGCATCGCAACTTCAGTAAATGTATTGTCCATCAGGAAGTAAAAAGAAAAACAAGGATCACCTTGTGGTGAGTTTGCCCCATCAAAAAAGAATGCAGGAAATTCAGCCTTTGAGGAAGCTTGGTTTAAAGGTTTTCTTTTCTCCTGCCAAAAACCTAATGGTATTTAACGTCATCTGACTATTAGTTTAAAGGGAAGATTCTCTTTAGTGGCTAATACAAGAATTCTGCCCCAATGGTAAAAAACCACAAAGATACCATTTCTCTAAGGATAAAGGGTTCTTTATCACTTTCTCCCAGTGCTTTTGGCAAATTAGCCCTAACAACTTTATTTCTTAGCATCTGGCAAGCTCATTTTGTTCTTGGATCTGGCAGTTGGTTTGGTCAATGGCAGCCTTTTTCTTCTTTTGAATTAATATTCTACAGAAGTTCTTTAAAAAAACCTTTCATTGTGAAGCAGATGAACTTTCACAACTTTTGCTGTGTTTCACTAAAGGATTCCTTGGGTTTTATTTAAATCATGCTAATTTTGTGCTGTTCCCTTTAGCTCGTGGTATGTCTGTGACTTAACTACCAATGCCTAGAATGATTTTGTGTGTGGAAGGTACCAGCAACAGAGTTTATTAGAACTCTGCCTTCCTAAATGGCTTCTCATAATGAGCCTGTTGTCTGGGTTCAAGCAACATGCTAAGCACTAAACCCGGGCTAACTTAACCCAACTGCAGTCATATAACATCATATTATGGCTAGATTATGGCCTAGTTCACATTACAAGCAAAGGCAATGGGTGCTCCCCCATGAAGATGCTACCTCAGTTCAGAAGCAGCTGCAGATCTCTGTGGTGCGCCTTTGTAAAATTGGCTGAGTTTGGCTGATACGGTCTTCCTTTGGGTGACAGTAAGGGCTAGTATATTTGGGATGCAAAAATCAGGATGACCATGAGATGCCAGCAAAAATGTACAGGGAATTCTTTTGAATTTTGCAACCCAGCTCTAATTCCCATAATGAGATGTTTCGTTGTTTGAGCAAAGCATGTTATACAAGCATAGTAAACTGTCCTTTGTTAATTTGGATGTGAGGTTTAGCATGTTGTGCCAGACTAACTTCTAAATGTCCCAAGTTGTGAACTCAGAAGAGAGGTGCTATCCAAATTGGCAGTAATGTTCCTTAAAGGTCAAGGAGGCATGGCTTCAGGAGAAGAAATCAAAGAAGTTCCCAGTTCAGTTCTCAACACCTTTAGCTTGAATTCCATGAGAGTCACTCTTGCCCAATACAGATGTTTTTCTATTATAAAAGGCAGTTACCTAATATTTCTTGATAGGACTATCATACTGGAGCTGCAGTTAGAGTTTTCTATATCTCGTTGCTGTCATTTAGGGCTGTCTGGATTTCTATAACTCAGATACGGTTGCCCTAGTTTTAACCAAGGCCTTTTTCATCCTGAACATCCACTTTTCGTTCTTCCTGAACTATTTATAGACAATGAAAGAGGGGTCAAACTCTGGGGCATTCATATGCACACAACTGCAACTCAGGGCCCTTTAAAATGTAATTGAGGAAGGAGTGACTGAGATAAGAAATGTGGTAGGAAAGGAAAGTATTTAACCCATTTTGTACTCCAAATCATCATGAAGGTTCTCATTTCTCCAGATTTCAAACAAACAGGCATGTAGTTATATATAAAGATTGTCTGCTGTACAGTAGGTAGATACCTTCAAAAGGTAGACTCCATAAAACACTCAAATAATACTATATTTCTTTCTTATATGTCAGATTTATACCCCACCTTTCTTCAAGAAGCATGAAACAATATGCATAGTCCTCCCTTCCCCTCTTTTGTCCTTGCAACAATGACCCTGTGATATACGTTGGGCTGAGATATAGTAATTGGCCCCAGATTGATCTATAGATTCCATGCTTGAGCAGGGACTTCATCCGGCATCTTCTATGTCTCATTCCAGCAGCTGCAGGCTGTCCCATAGTGGCTGTCAAACAAATGTATTGTAAAAATAATGAAATCAAGCATTCCGTATCTGGTTTGCAAAACATATGTCACTATCACTAGAGGATGGCGGAGAGATATGAAACCTCTAACATTCTGCTGCCAACTGGTAGCCATCTAGTTCTTTGGTATGCCTAGAAAAGTATGCAGAACATAAAAAGAGGTATTAGAATATTAGATCAGTGTGGAATCACTTAATACCAGCTAACTCTTAATTGCTAGTTAAAGCGAATAGCCCCATAGTATCTGCTTAAAAACCAGTGAAATTCAAATACTGAAGTCTCCAATGCTTGCTTGTTGCTCTGCAGAGAGAAAAGTGCAATGGGGGAGCAATTTAGAAGAGCAGGGAAGGAATTAAACACCCCTTTCCTGACATCTTGTCTTTGCTCTTACTCAGGGCTGAAAGTGTTACTTTTAAAAAGTTGGGCTACAGTTGTAGTCATCACGCCATCACAGCTTTACAACTGTATTAAAAGAGAAAAAGTTGCAGCCTCTGGCTTTTTCACGGATTCACCATAGAGAAATTCTTCCTACAAAATCTTGCATTTCTACAAAACCTTGCATTTCACTCAGCTCAGCTTTGACCTTGACACAGGCAGAGAAGTGCCCAAAGTCATACATTGTGAGTCACTGGGATCAGCTGGGCTAAGAGCCCAGAAACCTTCTGGTTTAATCACAAAACTGCATGAAATGGGTTGGGAAAAAAACCACAGAAATTAGAAGTGGCAGCTTGGACAGATCCAGCAGAGGCAATTCTTTGATCAGCGAAAAAAATGGGAAAATATTGTGTCTTGCTTTTGGTCGTGGAATAATTTTCTGATATAGGTCCGCAGTTAGAATAAGAAAATATAACAGAGGGCTAGTCTCCTGAGCTTTTAATACTGATTGCTAGCTGCTCTTTCCATCCCTTTCTTTCTCTGAAATTTACACTGGTGCTATACTTAGAGTCATAGAGTTGGAAGTCACCTAAGAGGTCATCAGGTCCAACCCCTTGCATATTGCAAGATTCACTACACCATCCCTGATAGATGAATATCCAGCCTCTGTTTGAAAACCTCCAGTGCAAGGTAAAAAACCACTCCATGTGGTAACCAATTCCACCGATTGACAGCTTTAACTGTTAAGAAGCTCCTCCTAATGTCTAATCTGTATCTACATCCTTGACATTTCATCCCAATAGTTCTAGTATTACCCTCTGGAGCAAGTAAGAATAAGTCTGAATCCTCTACAATGTGACAGCCCTTCAGATATCTCAAGACAGTTATCATGTCCTCTCTCAACCTTCTCTTCAGCAAGCTAAACATACCTAGGATTTTTAACCGTTTCTTGTAGGACTTGATTTCTGGAACTTTCACCATCTTGGTAGCCCTTCTCTGGACTTGCTCCCTGTTAAAGTTGCGAGGCCTGACACTGAGGAATGGCACAAGTAGCAAGATTTCTGGAAGGACTCTAAAATGTGGTCCTTTCTCAGAGATGCTCTTGGACCAAACCTTTGCTCTAAGAGGATCATAATTGGAAAAGGAGGTTCTGAACTTCCCAGATTGTCAAAATAATATCTCTCATACATGAACGTGCTTTGCATTCTGAGTAGGGAGATAGTTCTTCTCTAAAGTATTACCTCTCTCAAAATTGTTGGCACTCATTAACACGATGGTTATTGTTGGACATCATTTCTCCAGGAATGTCTATCAATAACTACTTCTTGTAAGGTCCGGTTTCTGTCATCAGTGATAGTATCTGGCCACCTACTGTTCTGTCAGCCTCTTTTTTTAATTGCCTTTGTTTTTTCTACATATCAGGATCTTCTCTAATAACTCTTGTCTTTGCATTATATGTCCAAAGTCTTTCAGCTTTAGTTTCATTATTCATGCTTCAAGTGAGCGCTCTGATGCTACAATTCAAAGATCACCATCTGGTTGCATGGATTTAATGCTGTTGCTGCGTGAGTCCAAATTCAGCCTATATGACCTTCACCCAGTTTTCCATCCTATGTCCCAAAGGATGTGAATTGGCCTTCAGGGACTTTGATGCTTCATGTTTTCAAGAAGCTGTCAGAGCCAAAATGCTCATGTTTGTCCTTTGTGGAGGATTCCTGACTGCACAGAGACTGTAACCACCTTCAGCCAAATGGATGTGCAATTTTCCTTCAGACCTTTTCATGAATAGGACAGCTGAAATACACATCTCCTATTCACAATTTAAAAGTATAGTTAAGGAAAGGAATGAGCACACAGGTTATCTATAATTCTTCTGTTGCTTCATCAGATCTTTGAGAATCTTGCTTATAGTACATCTCATGTTTGGCTTGTCTGATTTTTCTTTTTTTTTGGTAGAGCATTGTTTATATACATGGTTTTCTTTTAATATTACAATTTGCACAGTTTCTATCAGTTGCATTAACAGACCATCATCTGCTGTGTACAATATGCTGTTGACATGAAATCAGGAGAGATTTCTGAGATAAAACTTCCTTCCCTAAGCTGATATTTTTCAGCTGTGTTGAGAACACAGCTCCTGGAGACTTTGAATTGAGGGAAGGCTGTCACATACAATAGTCCATTCACATATGCAAGCCATGATTCAATGTTAACAATCATCAAAAGGTGATGGTACTGCAGACATATAGGTTGTTTTTCTATTGTCTGAAGCTTCTCTTTGCTGTGGTTTCAGCTGTTTCTACATGTGATAACTCATATCCCAAATGAAATTAAAAAAAAAAATTGAAATATTTCTATAGCCGCTCATCTTATATTGAACTCTGGGCAGCTCCCAACCAACAGTTAAAACAAGATCAATAATAAAACCACATAATACATATATAGATCTATTAAAAGCCACCAACATTAAAAACCTGGCACCCAAATTAAGCTTTTAGATGATGTCCATCACTAAATCCTCTCGTCCATCTCACCCTGCCCCAGTGCTTGGGGGAAAACCCAGGTCTTAAGTGCTTTTCGGAAGACTAGGAGGGTAGAGGCCTGCTCAAGTTCAGGGTGAAGAGTGTTCCATAGAGCAAGAGCTGTCACAGAAAAGGCATACTTCCTGGACCCCACAAGATGGCAATGTTTAAGGGAAGGGACTAGGAGCATGCCCACTCTATCTGATCTGGTAGGATGGGTAGATCTTCTTAGGAAGAGGTGTTTCTAACAGTTAAAACAGTTGAACGGTGGATTCAGTTTTCATGAGAATTGATGGGCTCCCCTCCAGGACTAGACAGCCATCTGTCAGAGATGTTTTAATTTGGATTCCTGCTCCAAGCAGGGGGTTGGACTGAGTGGCTTAAATGGCTCCCTCTCAGTCCATGTTTCAATGATTCTAAGTCCAAGATTCAACATCTGGATTCCAGACACATTCTTCTCCCAGACTCACACATGTTGATCTTTCCACATAAGAGAGATTCCAGTAGCCAGACTGATTTAAAGCTGGTTTGGGAGGAGAAATCCCCAGGAAACTGCTTACTACAATTAAGTCAAAACTCCTTCCCTGGAGGCACGAGAGGATTCATATTATTAGTTCTTTCTGTTTTAGAGATGCGGGAAAGACATTTAATTAATTTCTGATACACGTGGGATTTTATAATGGCAGTAATCTCAATGCTAAAAGTTCAGTATTAACAAAAGCAATTTAACTAAATCGTGATATCATATGTAGAAAATTTTACTTTGGAGAAAATGTGTGTTTGAACTCCACATTGTTACTGTGCTTAGGAACTTTTAGTGCAACCTAATTGAATGCAGAAATTTCCAAGAATACAGATTTTGAATCAAGATGTTGCTATATGAATTCAACTTTCTGCTAGTTGCATAGTTTGGAAGAAAACAACACTTTTCTAATGTGATTGCCAAATAGTGAATTTACCTAATTGGTTGGTTATATTGCTGACAATCAAATGATCAGAACTACTAATAGTACAAATATATTTTTTACTACTAGTGCTAGGAGAATGTTATTTCAGTCCATTATTTGTCTATCTGTTTTCGTTTTTACCATTCTCTAGCAAAAAAACACAAAACCCTTTTATTACTTTACATTGAGGAGAGCAAAGTAATACACTGAGGTGATTCTCACCTTTCTGGCAAAGGGTGAAAGGGTAATTGTCAGTGTTTGCAAAAGATGTATAAAGTAACTGTTTGCTGGACTTATGCTGTTCTTGCCCTTTGAGTCTTGAGTTGAAGGCCATGCTCCCAAAAGTATTGGGTGGATCATGGGTTAAAAACACTTAACTGTGATTATTACTTTTCATGCAAACTTAATGCATAATTAAAATTAAATACACTTGATATGATTATCTCACTCCTTTTCCCAAGTGCTATTGTTTTGCCACAGTAAATTGTGGACAGCAGATCTCTGTGGGGGTGGGTCAAAAAAGTCAAGATGGCAGACTTGACCTTATGATTGAAGCCCTGCCTCCTTTTTACATGTGTTGCTGGTACACACAGATTCAGAGATCTGGAGGAATGATCTTACAGATGAGGTAAAAGCAAAGATGATTTAGTGAACAAGCCTGAGCGAATGATAGAATTATCCAAAATAATGTGACCAAGAAAAATGATGCAGAGTGAGGGATGAACTCTTGCATCCTGCCAGTTATCGAAATCCCTTTTCCTGTGCCAAGCAGAAAATTGGAAAAAACTCTGTAAGGCCAGGCAGTGTGCAACACTGTCTTAGGATCCAACCTGCCCTGAGATGCCACCTCTGAAAAAGTTGCCAGACTTTTGGTAGCATAGAGTTTCATGAACCCAGTTAGCCCTCTCTATTGCTTACATTCATTTATCTTTCAGCAGTCAAAAACATCTCTCTGGTACAGCTTTGCGCATTCACAGTCCTGATCTTCCCTCTGGGTAGCTGGCCTCAAAACATGTCTTAAAGATAACAGGTCTCAGAAATAGAAAGTAACTAGCTGGCAAGCTTGCAAGAAGATGGAGAACATACCAGATCCAAACCTTAAAAACCTTTTATGCAATGGGGAAAATGGATGCATATGCCTGATCCTCCTCGCCGTGACAAATATCTTTTGCAATAGCACCACAATCGTAGTAAAAATTACAATTCCACTTTGGGAAGTCTCTGAAACTCATATTCAGGGCTTTCAGTGGTTGTGCGTCTCTGCACTATAGGAAAAGACCAACCAAGAGTCATTCTGTAACAAAGGTTAAAAATATCCTTGTTGTGAACATGGACTAATGCTGGCTACTCAGCGTGTTGCCTGATCAATGCCTCTCATTTTGCTCAGGGTGTGGAGGGTGGTGGTTGTATCCAAGCTAAAGGCAATTCTCGGATGGAGAACTTTCAAGTCCTGGATGTGGGTGATTTACTTTCCCCATGCAGAGTGGCTATAGCTAGTTTTGGGATTTTCCCCAGTACATAGTTTAAAAATCTGCACTGACGGAATTATGTTGAAAGAAAGATAGACATATTCCTTCGGGTGAGCTTTGACTGGATAAAAATGCACATTGCTGGACTCAGTTCAGAGCTGCCCTAATGCTGCATCTGGTTTTGAGAAAGGTCTTAGATTTGTTCTCATGATAATCCATGGAAAAATCTTTTTTGGATTCCTAGCTGCAGGACATTTACTTGGGGATAAAGGGCAGATTACCAGGTTCCCTGTTCACAAGACATGGTTAAAACTCTAACTGAATTAATTAGCTCCCATAACACTTTGCAAGTTATTTTTAGCTCAAAATAACACCAAGTCTGTCTGAGGCTAAAGCTTCCCTCATTCAATTGTGTTGTTTGAACTGTTTACTGTAGAGTTAACTATCAGTTCTGAGTTCTGAGACAGAGATGAAGTTCTAGGGACACGCCACAAAAATGAGGCTCCTCTAGGAACTCCATCTCTATAGAAAAGAAGATCTGTAGCTCATGGTTGAGCTGTGGAGTTCTTGGTGCTCTCTGGATTTGGTTGTTTGCTTGCAGACTTTTCATAACCCAAGTAGGGAACATCATCATCACTCTGTCTCTATCTCCTTTTTCATTTTTGTTCCTCATAGCCATTTGGGGCTGGAAAAAGGGCAGAAAGAGATTGGAGAAGGTCCCCTGACTCTATCAGTGAAGGTGCTAACCCAGATTATGCCACTGCTAAAAACAAAACAGGAAATGACAGCCTTCAGGTCTCCTTTGCAGCAGCTGGGAAGACTAAAAAAGTGGCCAATAAATGACTAGGTCATCTTGGATCACCCACTGCTGGTACACAGAGATGGGTATGTTGGCTGAGAAAGGGATTGACTGCATCAGCCAGGTTGTGCAAGCCCAGCCAGTGGAGACATGCATAGGACTGGGCTGGTTCAAGATATTTTGCTGCATCCTTTTTCAGTGAGACAGGTGAGCAGTCTCTCAGTATGGCAACTTGAAGGCAGAAAGCTAGCATAAAGGAGATGGGTAGACTGCACAGCATGCAGCTATCTCCTTCAGCATCTGCTGCCTGCAGGACCTGCCCACTCTGCTTGATGATAAGGTTGGCAATGACCTTATTTCCATGTTTACATCTTTAGTGTCATGTCTCCTATATGCTTCCATTATTCTGATGGCTATTTTTTTCCATCCATCCATCTCCTTACAACAAGACATTCTACCTACATTCATGGTCAGAGTTAGTTTTACATATGTTTCTTTTCTGCCATTTCACCCCTCAGTTGCAGCTTCAGTGTTATACCAAAAGCAGTTGAGTTGTCAGTAGCCTCCATGAAAATGATACTTTTTTTTCATGCTAAAGAAATGATAGATTATTCAGGGGTTTGTGTATGACCATTTCAGCAACATCTTCTCCTCAACCCATCTCCATGTTCTGACATTCTTATGTCAAATCTGGAAAGCCACAATGAATGAATAAAACAGAAATTAAAATTGCTTTGTTTTCTAGGATGTGTTGTTTTCTAGGAATGTATAATCTACATTCTAGCAGCATTTCTTAGTTGATGCATTGAAGATTGCTATTCTGGTTCACAGAGTAGGGAAATAAATCAATCACCCTCAATGGGGAAGGTGAATAGTTATAGAATCAATGAGTTGGAGGGTGGATTTTGACTCTATAATCAATGGCAGTGAAAGAATGAAACTGCAGAATATTTAGTACAGCTGTAGGAATGGCATTTTAAGAAAGATTAAGAAAATTGGAATGGGTTCAAAGAAATTAAAGGCAGGGGAATTACTATGGAGGATTATTAGGGGAATGGGAAACTATGTTATACAAACAGAAATGAAAATGTCTGCATCTCCTTTGAGTCAAGCTGTAGTCTTGGTGACTTCATGATTATATCCATATAAATTTCTGGCAGCAGTATGGAAGTGGTCTTCTATTGCATTTTCCCAAGTTGCTTGATTTTTTAAAACCCAATTTCCCAAATCACTAGAAGTAATATTGTCACTATATTGTGTATTGGTCCGGATAGATGACATTGTTTAATCAAAAGAATCCAGAGTGTGCCAACCCTCTCAGCTCGAATCAGCCAGGCACACACCACAGGAGATAGGTGGACCTTCAAATAACTAGGCCCTATGTTATGCAGGGTTTTGTAGATCATAACCAGCACCTTGAATAGCACCCAGAAGCATACTGGTAACCAGTGCAGCTTCTGAAGCATGAGTGTTACATGAGACATACCCATAACTGCCCACAACACTGCAATCTGTACCAAATGAAGCTTCTGAGTGGTCTTCAAGGGTAGTTCCATGTAGAGTGCATTGTAACTGTGAGGTGACTAGGGTGTGAGTGACTGTCTGAAGGGCCTCTGGATCCAAGAAAGGGTGCAACTGGCTCTCCAGATGAAGTGGTACAAAGACCTTCCTGGTTATGACTGCTACCTGTTCATCATAAAAAACAAGATCTGTTTTTTTTATCAACCCAGAAAGTAGGTTTTAGGTTCAAGAAAGGCAATTTATGGTCGAATGTTAATTTTTTTTTTACAATAAGTATAGTTCAACAGTGGAAGCAATTACTGAAGGAAGTGATGGGCTTCCTTTGTTGGACTGCTCCAAGCACAGACTGGACAGCCACCTGTCAAGAAGCTTTAATGTGGATTCATGGTTTGATCAGAGGAATGAAGTGGATGGGCTAAACCAGGACATAAACTTCTGTAAGGTCAAGGTCACACTGGGCTTTGTGTGTAACATGTCCATTTTCCCCTTTATTTGTTATTTTATTTCTTAATGATTTCTTAACATTTTATTATTTTTACATTTCATTTATTTTGCTCTCTCTTTTTCTTGGTAATAGCCAAAAATATGCTGCAGGTTTTTTTTTTCATTAGTAGCACCTGCTATGGCAAAGAGAAAGCTGCGGGTTTCTTTTTTCCAAACAGATGGAAAGGCAAATGGAAGAGGGAAATGCACAGCAAAAGTGGGGCTGGAGAATTCTTACATTTGGGGGCTTTTGGAATGGTTTGAAGGTATAAGGGGCCTTTAAATCCTGCAGAAGCATTAGGCACCAAATTTGCCTCCTAAATCCCTACGAGAAAGTTGGAACAGCTTGGGGATTTTTAAGGTATGCAATAGGTATCTGCAAGATTTAAGACACCTTTTAAACCACAAGCTTGACACACACACACACAACAAAGGCCTAAACCAGTGTTTTTCAAACTTGGCAACTTTAAGTTTTAAGGAACCCGCAAGATTTAAGGCACCTCTTAAACCACAAGCTTGACACACACACACAGCTAAGGCCTAAGCTAGTGTTTTTCAAACTTGGCAACTTTAAGATGTGTGGACTTCAACTCAACAGTTGAAGTCCACACATCTTAAAGTTGCCAAGCTTGAAAAACACTGGTCTAAACCCTGCTCTTCCATCCACTCTGGAGGTTTCCAGGAGGCTCTAGGACTTCCAAAGGGGTGACACTGAGTTGTATGTTTCCTGCGATCTGCACTTTTTGAACCCCAGCCCAAATAATACCTCTCACCCCTCTGAAGTCCCATCCCTGTCAAACAGCCATGCCATGAGCTGTTGTAGATATAGTGCTCACGTGTAAAGGTTCTTTCCATCTTGCAAGCTGTCACTGTGTCACAATGATTAACGCTGGGCTTGGTGGTGAAGTGAGAATGAGTTTGTTAGGCTGCTTGCCAGACACAGTGGCAAAAGGTCAAGATCACAGACCTTTTGGGGAGGAACCTGTTTATAGTGAAGTCCTCAAAGTTGGACCAATCTGTTTATCAGTTTTAAGCATGGGATTGAAATGAAACTCCAAAGAAAACAGGAACAGGATCCTGCAAGTCTATAATTAATAACTACTATTAATTATGCTTCCAAAATCTCAAACTGGTCTCTAAAATACTAGTATTTGGGGTCCTCCTTCTTAGTGGGCTAATATTTAGAGCAGTGTTTTTAAACCTGGCAACTTTAAGAGGTGTGGATTTCAACTCCCAGGCTGGGGAATTCTTGGAGTTGAAGTCCACACCTCTTAAAGTTGCCAAGATTGAAAAATACCTATTTAGAGCATAACTTGGCCTGGTGAATATTTGGATGGGAGATTCCAGGGAATCCCAGGTTTGTAGGCTAGAGTGGGAAGTTGACCCCCAAAATCAAAAACAGCCAAAAAGAACCTGGAAACATCTTGGGAAAGTCCGTAGTAAGGTACTTCCTTACTGTTGCCAAGAAACAGTAAGGATTTATCCATGAAGATATCAGGATTCAAACTTGAAGGAAGCTTCTTTATATTTGTAGGCGTGTATGTGAATGCTATTCACTGTTTTGTGTATATCACATCTTCTGTTGCATTGTCCTGGATTTTTAAAGAACAAGTGGGAATTAGAATGAACTTGAGAGTGGTGGTGGTGGTGGTGATTCCTGCTCCTGCTCCTCCTTTTGTTACCATAATAGTTCTTTCATAGGTCTGTGTTCCATACTTCTGAGAAAGTGGCCTGTGATTCATGAAAGCTTAAGAAATAGTAAATCTATTGGTTATTTAAAGTGCCTCAAGATTCATTGCTTCTGCTGCCTTAGCCATCCCTGTAGAGCAGTGTTTCTCCAACACGGCAACTTTAAGACGTGTGCATTTCACCTCCCAGAATTCCCCAGCCAGCATGGGATGGAAGTCCACACATCTTAAAGTTGCCAAGTTTGAGAAACACTGCTCTAGAGATATGATTTAAGACAGTCGTGATCTGTGCAGAGCTGTGTGCTTTAAAAAAAAATAGTAAAAAGCTTCGGTGGTACTATCTGTGGGCGGTTTCTGCTCTCGCTGTAAGGAAGTTATGGCAAGAAAATAAGTAGGATCCTTGATGCACACAAGCTTTTGCCATGGAGACTTAGGGGAGGTTTTTTTTCTTTAAATGCATATGGTGTCTGATGACTGAAATAGTTTGATTTTATGCACCCATTGGGTGCAGCTGCCATGAGCATCTATTTATAAATTGGACCCCGGGTATTGGGGTAGGAAGTCAAAGCTTGCGCAGCATTTGAAAAGCCAGCTGGAAAAATGAGGGTGAAGCATTTTGTTTACTGCTTTTTTTAAGGAGCTGTAAACTGTTTTCATTAATAATTAGTTAAGTAAATAGCATATTACTTTATCCCTGCCTGTAGCTCTGAAAGGAGATACATTCAAGAGTTCTTGAATGTTGTGGCAACTGCCAATGGATTTCTAAGTTTATTTATCTGCAACAGTTGTTCCATTGTTTCTGACCAAATTGACAGTTTTGCAACATGCAATTAATATTTCAGATTAATAACCATAGACCCATGCAAAAAGCTGGATTTCTGCGGCTAAAATAGAAAGATCAAATTACATGTTGTGTCACTCAAGTTTAAATAAGAAGATGATCTTCAGTGCCCATTAAGTTCACTGATGGTTGATATTGTCTTTCATTCTTTCTTTGGCTGCTTACAATTCAAGTTGATTTATTGCACTTAATGCCTGTCCAATCTATATGAGCCCTTGGGATCACATCATTTAACTACATGAAAGAAGTCAATAAGTCAAGTGTTTGAGATAACATAAATATTTAAGAGAGATGGTCTTGATCATGCCTTTGGAATACAGCTCCCATTGGACAGGCAGCTGAAACAGTTATACTCAGCATGACTATCCCAGACAACCAGGATTAAAATGGGCTTCAACCAGACCCAAGAACGAATGAAGTGGAACTCTATGGAACTTTCACAATGCTGAGAATATGTCTATCTTCTATAACATTCATGGCTTAATCATGTATTTTTAAAGTGTTTTGTAAAGTACAATTCATTGCAAGTCTAATATTATGGACACCCAAGCTTTATTCTGTACAAATTTTAATCTTGGTCAAGTAAGTCAATTTATTCTCCATCTCTACCTTCATCTTCTGGGCCCATTCTCCCCCAGAACTAAGTATTCTTTTTCCTGCTGCTGTTCTGATGGTTCAAAATGGGAGGACAGAAGAACATTTCCCCAGTGACTGTTCACTGCTGTCTCTGATGTTTAGATGCTAGAAGTGCTCAGAAAGATCCAGAAGCTTCCTAATGTCAGTAGCCCTTGGAGAACTACATTTCACATAGCTACTGTTGAGAAATCCTAAGGTTGTCTGCAGGAGGGATCAAAAAAGTCAAAATGGTGTCCATGACCATGCAATCAAAGCCCTGCCCCCTTTCTACATGCATCGCATTCACAATGGACCTAAGCAAGGGGCCAATTTTGGCTACCATCTTGATTTTTTGACTCTTTCTGTACACACTCTTGATTCTGAAACATGTCCTCTAAGCTCTGACTCCATGGCTGGCTGTGGGGAGTGATGGTTACTCTGAATCATCCAGTTCTTGTGGCAAAAAGCTGAGTGGACTTTTGTGGAAAGGTGGCAAGACATGTCTATACCTGGCCTGCTCAGAAGCAAAAAGCTTAATTGTCTCCTCTTCCTTCTTCTTCCTCCCATTCCAATAGGTGGAGACCCTCAGCAGGCACTTGCAGATAGCCAGGCTTTATAGGTAACCACCAGCATCTAGAATTGCACTCTGACACATACTTGGAAACACTCTACAGTACTACCCAATGCAGCTCCCAGAGCAGTGAAATATGACATAATGGGTGCATAAGCAGTTGCATTTTGCACCAGCTGAAATTTTCAGGTGATCTCTAAGGGGAGCCCAACATGAGGCAAATTACAATAACCCAGTCAGGAGGTGACAGGGGCATGAGTAATGGTCTTCAGAACATGTTGTTCTAGAAATAACTGCAATTGGTGTAGCAACCAAAGCTGAGCCAAGGCTCTCCTGACCATGGGGTTCATCTGCTGCTCCGACAGGAATACTCTCAGATTGCTGGTCGGCTCTTTGAGAGGGAGGACCAGTCTATCTAGAGATAAAGTTGTTGCTGTTCCAGATGTGGCAGGTTTCAGAATTAACAGCAGCCCCATGTTGCTTGGTTTTCCCTACCCCAGACCCAACAGATTCTAGTCACCAGGTCAAGATTTCCACCACATCTCCCATTAAGGTTGTGGTGCAGGGATATAACTGGGTATATTGATTATACCTCACCCCGAATTGATGGATGATCTCACCCAGTGGCTTCACATACATTGTAGGGGAGGTCTGAACCCTGGACTATCTATCTATCTATCTATCTATCTATCTATCTATCTATCTATCTATCTATCTATCTATCTATCTATCATCATCTATTGCAGGTGGGAATATTTTTTTCCTAAAACAGACTTAAAGTAAGTTGGTGATTTACTTTAAAACAGATCACTTACCACAAATAAAATGATACAAATTGCTCCCAAACATTTTTACATGTGAAAATGATGTGGTTGCTAATATGCCTTTGTGAAATCATCCCTGAAATAACAGCCCAGGGAGAATATCATTGTGCTAGAACTTATCTGATACAATGAAAAGAAGAAGAATGGGTAAGTCTGGTGCATTCTAAATTGGAGGTAACTGGAAATTCAGTTTTTTTTTTAATAATGCCAGAATTCCTCTAAATTTCTGGTCACATGATCCTAAAAATAAACATAGCCATTTTGTCTTCTCCTTTGTGCTAAGAAGTATTTATGGCTGCCCATTTTTGGAGCCACAGCTGAAAGTTATTTTGATCTGAGTCACAATGAAATTGCCAGTGTTTATATCTAGTGTGGTATGATTTTCTAAATAAGTGTTATTGCCTTAAAACACAGCAAATAAAGAATGAAACTTATACTGATTCTTCAACTTTCCATATAATTGAATGGCTGCTTTAACATCTTAAAAATGTTTCTAATATACTAAGAACTGTAGGTGTTTTTGAGGCTGATGAGTTGGTCTATATTCCTCATCATCCCAACAATCGAGTCCATGGATGATGCTGGCAGGTGGCAGGTGATGATCGAGGATGGTGCCCAGCATATCTAGAAGTTATCTGGCTGAATACAGGCTGAATCTGGCTGTTTATAGGCTCCCTATATGAACTCTAGCATAGGTTATGGCCTCAAATTCCTGTTCCCATTATGTTTTAGTACAGATGATATGCCAATTGTGCAGTTCTTTCAATGGACTTCATGGGTTACCACTGGATTCCTTACAGCAAATGCATAAGGTAGCCATCCTTTACTGTTCTTTATGGTACCTACAGTAGGGGAAGGTTGAAGAATTAGTAAGTTTGAATCTTTGGCCCTGAAGTAAGATACATCAGGACTGGAGTTTTACAGCTCTAGAAAGACCTACTGATTACCATCAGTGGAGCTGGCAGGCTGCACTTATGACCATAACTCTTTGCTGCCTCTCTTGGTCTTGGGAGTTGTGTGCCCGCAGAAGGATTGGAATGGTCTGGCCATGGATCTGAACTGAATTCCAAGCCCACTTACCTGCACTTATAAATGCATCCTTCTTAATCAAGCCTGTCCATTAACTGGTCACCCAGGGAGATGGCATCTCTCTGAGTAGGCTCAGCATGTAGAATTGAGCCTGTAAAGAGTAAATGAGCTTTGGGAGGGAGAAAGAGAGGGAGAGAAAGAGATTGCTTAGGCAGTGTTTTTAGCATAACTGTTACCAATCCCTTTTATTGTGTTATTCTGGAACAACTTAATTAAGGGACTGAAGACCTGAAAAAACCCATGACTTTTAAAAATGGTAAAATCTCTGCCTAGCTGCCTCTTTTGCAACAGGCATTCTGAGGCAGCTGTTCCCAAGGTGCAGAATTTTAGAACTGCATAAAACAGGGTTTTATTTAAAATCAGGCTGCTGAGTTGGTCAGATGTTCTGGCTGCATAAAAATCTCCCAAAATGGTTCTTGCAGCAGGAAACAGACTTTTTCCTTGCCTGTCAAGTGGTGGTTTCCTAGCTATACTGTAGATCATTCTCTTTCACAGGAATCTGTAATCTGCTCAGATTGCTTAGGTCCCCCCAAAAGAGGCCTGAGAAGTGTGAAACCCTCCTAACTGCTTGACACATCCCTGTGTTCTCAGACCCAAACAGAAATATGAGCAAAACTACCTGCAGGATGCAAAAAAATAATAAAAAATTCCAAAAGCTTTTCCAAGAGTGCAAATTCTGCAGGAAATTTCTCTTGCTGTCTTGGAGGTTAATCACTTCAACTGGACAAGAATGTATTGTAGACTTGGCCAAGGCTTCTTTTCCCAGCATTAGACAGAAAGGCAATTTAAAGGATGGTGCTCAATAATGTTGCTGTTCCCTTGCAACAGTTTGTGATGTCAGCCGCTACAACATAATGCTTGTGCACTCAGCATACCAAGAAGTCGAGAACTTGTAAAAGCTGAACTTGCCCTACTGACAAACAGCTCCAATCGGGTGCCATGGGAGACGGCTCCCACGCCGTTCTGTGGCAGAACGAGAACATTATTATTAATAGAGTGCCAAAAGAGTCCACAGCTCTTTAGAAAGGTAGCACAGCCAAAAAACAATTCCCAGCTGAGAGAGTTTACAGCTGAAATTTTGTCAGGGGAGTAAGAATGAGAGAGGAGGTAGAGAGAACAAAGGGGTAGCCAGAAGCAAATGTGAGCCAATGCAGTTTTAGGACATTACTCATTTTTAAAAGTTATTTATGGTTCCCCTTATGCTGTACCTGATGCCATTCTTTTTAAAGATCATATTAAAAGCAGCCTTCCCTTTTCCCAAGCGACTGGCATTCTCAAATGCAACAGGATCTGTGCCTTTCTCTCCTCTTTAAGCCTCTATATATCCTCCAGATGTGCTACTATTATGTGGTGATGAATAGTTCATTTTGGCAAAGATGTTTCAGTCAAAATAAAATAAAGTTCCCCAAACAAAGCTTTGCAGTTATTGGTTCTTTGTCGTTTTTCCAGTGTTTCCTCCTGAAATAGAATGGTCACAGAATTTCATAATATTTAACATGCCAAAAGACCAAAAGTTAGCTCTGATGGAGCCACCTCTGCTTCGAGGGAATCAGCAATGGGGTACCATGTATATCAATATGTCCCACATGGCACCCAGTTTTTAGCAGATCCAAAGCACTGGACCAGGTCCTGGCCTGGGCACACATTAACACTTCTTTAGTCCTTTCTTTCTCCAGCAGCTCCTTCACTTCTTAAAAATATTCTCCCTAAATTGAAGGACCTGCTAAATGGTGTGGGCTATGGTATAGAGAGGCAGAGGGAGAAACAGAGAACAGCTGAGATTTGAGCAAAGTTAAGTTCTGCAAGCTGAGTTCTGCTGCCCCAAATTCTGTAACTATTTCCCCTTTCCCTTTGTTTTTTTCTGGAATAGCCCGGTCCATAGATCAGGGTCCTCCTGTTCCCAGAGAAGCTGTCTGGGAGGACTAGGAACAGGGATGAGATAATCAATTCCTTCTAATTACATGTGCATTGATTTGGATCCAATTTTCTGTTCTTTTCCAATAATGCTCTTCCTCATTAAAAACATCCTTCTATTGTAAAGATGTGAATTTAGCTATACTTGACACCTGCATCTTTCTCCTCTGTCCTCCTCCTCAGTACAAAGCCAGGGTACTGAGATCATTATGCAACTGCAATTGGATTTCCTGTTATGTCTGTTATTCTTCAAGTACTGCAGAATGCTGGGGGATATCTCACTGAACATGCTTCACTATGGGCAATATTACTCAGAGCCATTTAAGAGGACAATCTGGGGCTATTCATTCTCTTGAACCTATCTTACAGGAGTGTTGTGAGAATAAAAGAAGGACTGAGTGTATCATTTTCATTTGCATCTCTTCTGATGCAACTAGAGTTGGCACCAGACTCAGTGAGGCATCTAGAATATATGTACTATTTTTGCTGAGAATCATAGGAATAGCTCCTCTCAATGTCTTGCTCCTCTAGCTGGTATGATTTCACATGAGTATTGAAATCCTGCTGACACCTCTTAATTTTTTTCTGTTATCTCCCCATGTTTTACTATTATCCATCCAAATTTGCACAGAGTTGTCTTTTGACTGTTTTACAGCTTGATGACTGTCATCAGATACAAATGTGCTTCCTTCAGATTCACTGCAAATCAGAAATGGCAAAGTTTATTGTTTATTCTGTTTTTGTATCTGTCCCTTGGTTTATTACAGCCCACCCAGAGTTGCAGTGTTCAAGTTGGGTGACCATATATGTATATTTTATAAGTAAATAAAATGGGAATCAAGGGTTTGTTGACCACATTTTGCCCATGTTCAGCTTCCTATATATGAAAATGATACACCTCAAAAGCTGAAGAACAATGCAATTCTTGAACTCTATTGATGTACTAGTAGTGTTACTGATCCCTGCAGTATTCAGAGAGTCAAGATTTGAGTAAGTGAAAGTGTGACATATTGCAAGAGTGAAAGGTTCTAACAATAGCACAAAGGCCCCAATTACCTGGCAGTAGAAAAATAACCAATCCATTCTGTTGCACTCTCTTGTTATTAATTAGCTCTCCATTAACCAGTGCATACAATCAATTAAGCCTCTCTGCAGATGTTCTCTTTTGTCTCCACATTCCATTAGCTGACAGTAAGTTTTCTTATTCTAATTAAGCAGAGATGCTGGGCTCTTTACAGTTAAATGTGCTAAACAGGCCATGTTGAGTATACTTTGCCATTGTGTGGTTCATTTATTTATTTAGAAGACTTATATGGCCACCTATATTATATAATATAACTTTGGGTGATGAACAATGACATACAACAATAAGAGCAACTCAACAAAATTAAAATGATTACAAACAGCCAAGGTACTCAGACACTCCCATCTGAATACATATGTGCTGGGCTCAACTCTCATCTTGTTCCACTGATGGCCTTATAGAATTTCTTTGCAATACATGAGAAGCCATATTCCATTCCTTGGTTCACAGCATGGTTCTCTTAGGGTTCTCCTTTCAGATCTAAAACAGCAATACACCATCATGGCTGTATTTACACAATATTCATAAATAGGTCAAACAAAAACTTGGCAGACGTGTTTGCATAATCACGGTTGTGATTATAACCATAATCACTGGTTATGTTTTTGGTGACTCCAGACCATTTGGTTATTTCAGTGTATTGTGGAAAAAAAAAAAAGGTTGTTTCAGTAAGTGGATTAAGCATGAATGAATGTAGCCACTTTGCATGGAAAATGGGAATTGGGGGTTAAGGATATGATATATGAAGCATTTCCTGGCCAGGATCATGGAACTTTCATTTATTAGTTCCCTCTGCCAATTGCTGGTCTCATTCTCAAGCAAGGAGGCAAAGTGAAGCATTTGTTAAAATAGAGGTATGGCTCAAATGGAGCTTCTTCCCATCTTTGATTGGTCATTCTGTGTTTGAGTGACTGGAAATTCAAGTTGTTATCTGAACACACCAGGAGGGCACCACCTTAAGGAATAAAACAATAGGCAGCCCTGATAAATGGATCACAATTCCATCTGATCCAGCTATCTGATCTGTGAATGCTAGACTGCAATAACTAAGAACTGGGTTCAGTAGTTTTCAAAATTAACAGATTATTGTTCCTGCTGACCTCCATCAGTTAGATTACGCTAGACAGTCTTGTGCCAAAGCTAGAATCAACCCCCTTGTATTTCATGTATAAAGCTATCCCTCTTTCATTGTAGAGAGGAACTGGATAGGGGTGAAATTGCATTGTAGCCCATGTGTATAGAGTGGCTCAAGCAGTTAATAGAGCATTGATGGAAAAATGGACATTAAAGAGCACAGATGCAAAAGTGAATTTTCATGTGAAAGCTGGGACAATATTGCTCCCCAAAATTCACTTTGATATCTCATAATTTATGCTGGGGTGCTCTCTGATGTATTTAAAAATTTGTAGATGCCCAATGCATATTCTTGTCTCTGAGCGCATGCTATCAGTTTGAATTTGCTGGTATTGCTAAGACACTTCGTGTCTATCAAGAATTGTCGATGCTTCCAAGCTGTCCGTGATAGTATTATGGACCAAATATGTTTCTGTGTAAGAAATGGTGTAATGCTGAAAACACTCTGATGGAATTCCATATGTTGATTCAGCAGCTTGTTCCTGATAGGACAAAAAGTTGACATGCAGACTAAACTAGGGAAAGGGAAGTGAGAGAAAAATGGAGGAGTTGTCCATGGTACTGAACCTGCCGTTTCTGGCCACCGATTTTCAGTACACCTTTAGATTCAAAGAAGTCAATAGACATAGTATCTGTATACACACCTTCACATCTCCACTGGTTTCTGGTAGTCTTTTGAGCATGCTACAAAGATCGCATTAACTGACATGAGATGTATTTTAAATGCCTATCTTAGAAATTATGTTAGAAACTGTCTCTCATGCTGAATGTGTCATCTTAAGTATTCCAACCTTACCACAAAAAGAGCCTCTCTTTGTGGTTGCTCTCAAATGCTCTTCTACTTCATCTTTGCCAGAACATTTTCCTGTGCTAGCTTATTGTCAGAGGATAAGCAAAAGCTTATTTTAGCAGTATATTTCCAAATGTGTTTGTTAGATGTTTTTGCGTCAGACAATTGTTGCTCTTGTGGATAAGAGGGATTATAAATCTAATAAATGCATGCAAAATATTTTTTCCAGACTAAAATATACAATTCTATGAAAAAAGTATACATTCCTTTTCAGATTGTTTGGATCTGTGTATATCTTTGCCACTGAATGTTATTAGAGCTTCATTTGCATCCTGGTGATATATAAAGGGAGTTTGAAGACACAGATCACACTAGCTGTCGAAACTTGTTTCATTTATTTCATAATCCAAAAGGGAGAAAATATTCATTAAACAGGGGTGTATAACACAGGAGAAGTTCTACATAAAATATTTTTAAGGGGTTTTGGACAAGTTCATTAAGCGCTTTAACTCACTCTCAGTATTAGCTGTTTATGCCAAAGGTCTCAGATTTGAGATAACTAGGAAAGATGCTTGTCTGGAACCCCAGAAACTGCGAACAATATTAATCTAGGTGCATTACTGTTGTAAATTTTCCTTATTGTGTTTTTCTACATCTCCTGATATTCATTACTATGGCGACTACATGGGATCTGCAGGGCGCTACCCACGAATGCCCTTTGCTTGGGGTTATGCAGTGGAAGGAAGGTTCTGCTTGGGTGAATTTCATGGCAAGTTTAAGAAGCAAGATGTTGCTTCTGACAATACTAGGCTGGTTACAGCACCAGGGTGCTGGATTAAGTAGATCATAGCTCTTATTCATAGAACTCTGTATGTGTGAATGTGTGTTTCCATCAATCTGCCTAGTTCCAAGCAATTTAGAATACTGTGGCCATTTAAATGGTATTCTGCAAAGTTTTCAGCGTACCCTGGCTTTTATGATTTGTAGTGTGTCCTAAAAAGGGTTGTTTTCCCCACATCCTTTCGGTTGCATATCAGAAAGAATTTGGGCAGCGTTAGTTTGTCTTGCATGGGTAAAAATCTACATGGCTGATTAATCTTCTACCATTGCAGACTGCATTAAATAGAACTTTTCTCTCTCTTCTTCTCTCCCTTTTTCTTTTATTCCTTTGTCTCTCCATTTCTCGTTATAGACTGAACAATGCAAATTATGATAGTGTTACTAGTATGGCCTGCAAGATGTGACTCGCAGGCAAACCAGAAAGAGCAATATTTTTTTTAAAATGCCAGAATCCAGGAAAGCAACATGTTTCCAATAAAAACAAGACGTAAAAATATATTTTAAAAAACCCTAAAAGCTAAAGAACTAGAACGTAACCACTGAACTAAGCTCAAGGATGGTGCTTCCTTGTGTGAATTTATCCTACTGTTCAGATAATTATCTCAGGGCCCACCTTACGGCTGTCATTTGTTCAGAAAAATAAAAGCCGTATTTTCTGCAGCAGCTGCAGCAGAAATTCTCTTTCCATGAAGAGGTCCACCAAGATCTCTTTCCTTTTTTATCTGAAATATGCTTTGATTTTTTTCCCCAAACCTGAACCCTTTTTATAATTTATTAAATGTATAATTTATAATTTTTCTACCAACATTGACTAGTTTAATTCAGTTTTTTGCTTTGGTGTTCCGTACCCCCTAGGTTATTTCTCTATTTCCATTTCCATTTCCATCTCTTTATTTATATTATTACCTGCCATGGGAATAAAGTTTTTAAAAGGCTCGATATGAATGTTTAAGGAAAAGAATTTAAGTCAGGCTTAGGCTAGATTGGGCCTTTTCTTTCTTTTCTGTTGTTTTGTCAAATTCACAGATACAGATGTAATTTTACAGAGGCTGTAGCATTTAGATCATTTTACTGTAGCTCTTCAGTTCACGGTATAGGGAACAACAGCAGCACAGAGATAAAAGCAAAACATTGTCAGCAGCATCCTAAATATTTGCCAGTGTTAGCACATGCACACTTGAATAAATCAACAAATAGCACACAGTCCGTATTCAAAGGCTCAGGGCAGAGAGTGCCAGCTAAATGTAGGCAGCTGTTGTTTAATCTTACAAAAACAATTTGGCAAGAGTGCCTCCCCGCTCCCAGTGATTTGCACTACCATTCAAAACTACATTCATTTCCATAAATCACAATTAATCAAAAGCTACATGCATAAAATCAGGAAGACAATCGCCCATTGTGTGGGAAAACTCATTAAGTGCAGACCACTTTGGAGGCTGGCAAGGATGATTTCCTGAGCTGTCATTGCAAGAGAAAGCCATATCAGTGTCCATGTTGTTTCACAGGACAACATCAGTAAAAACAGGATGGGGGCTAAAGGCTGTTCACAGAGCACTTGCTCTGCCTGGACAAAGTCCTATGTCCAGTCCTTGGTGACTTTAGGAAGAAGAATCATAGATAGCAGGTAAGAGGAAAGATCTCTCTCTGCATACGAGACTGAAGGGTGACTTCCAGATAGAGTTGGCAATATTGAGCTAAGCAGGAAAGGAAGCAACGTCTGTGAAGAGATGGAAAAAACCAAATATCTCAAGATGGAAATGTGAACAAATGCTATTTCCACAGAGAAGACATCAGTTCATTATACTTTAGCACTTCCATCTTTTCCTTTAGGGTTATTTAAATGCTTAGCTAGGTGAAATAACAGATAATAAATGGACTTGCTATGTAGAATCATAGACTTGGAAAGGACCATTCTGGCCATTGTGGTGTTTTCTTTATACAACATGTAATTAAACTGTGTGATTTAATGTCATTGAACGTGATTATGGTTTTTGAAAAGCTTGTGAACTACTTGGTTTCATCTGGTTAGCGACTGTATGAAACAGAATGCTGGACTAGATGGGGATTAAGTCTGATTCATGAGCGTTCTTGTGATCTAACTTTCTTACCATTCTTGAACAGAGAGGAAGGAAGAGGTGTCAGAGATAATTGATCAGATGAAGTAAAGTCAAAGTTAGGGATCCAAAAAGTTCAAGAGGGGGAAGAAACAGGGATTATGAAAAAGAAATCATCCTTTCTTTGCTATGGCAAAATAGAATGATTACCTATTACCTATTCATTGAACTATAACCCAACTTTTATGACTGGTTTCCAATAATATTCCTATTATTGATGAACACCTTCATTTCTGGATGTATTTCCATCTCTGTAGAGCAGTGTTGTCCAAACTTGGCCACTTTAAGATGAGTGGACTTCAACTCCCAGAATTGGCTGGCTGGGGAATTCTGGGAGTTGAAGTCCACTCATCTTAAAGTGGCCAAGTTTGGACAACACTGCTGTAGAGGTTCTACAATATTTCCTGCTGAGGTATAGAATAATAGATTCTCCTGCTTATTGTCTCTTGTTAGTACATGCTCTGAGGCAACAGCAGGAGCCCATGTTCAATGAGCAGAACTGTCTTTTTCAGTTCCCATCACAGTTGGTCTCTGAATTAGGCATTTGCTTAATGAGGAAGAAGCTCTCACAAAAGTAGAATGACAAATGGAGAGTTATCTAAAACCACTTCCTTTGATTTTTGCCTAGGCCTTTTGTTCTTTTTCATCATATAGACATTGGAGAATTGCATACAGGAGTGTTTGTGTGTGGGGTGGGGTATAAAAAGTCAAGAGGGTACCACAATCATGTGATCTAAGCCTCACCCCTTTTGTTTGTGCATCACAAGTGTGACACATAAAAAAGGGCATGACTTCAGTTGACCATCTCATAGATGCTCCTGGTTGCAGAACACCCTTCTCAGATGGATGAGTACTATGCCTATCGTGAGTCCTGACTCACTTTTATAGTAGGTTTATTAAAAATAAATGAGTCTCCAACCAAGAATCTCTACAAAGCAGTTATGTAAGCCCTTTGAGGTAGACCAGATGTCAGGCCTAGTCCAAGGAACTCCAGGAGACCATGCAGATTCAGTTCAGCATTGTTTATTAGCTACAACCTTTAGCAAGAATCTTCCCAGACTGAAACTAGTTCCCAGGGTCAGCCAGTAAACACCGAGTGAATTCCTCAGGGAGGTGCCAGCCTCATCCTCTTATCTCTTCCCCTCCCTTCCAGAGATGAAAGAGGATGTTTCTCTCCCTGAGTCTGGCCTTCATAATTCCATTCCATCACACCAGATCAGGAAACAAACATGACCAGAAATACCAGAACTCTGTTGATATAGTTATAATAACCTTATCTTAAAAGCCTGACTTTCTCTTTCTCTCCCTCTTATACTCAAGAGAGTCAAGGCAGGTCAATCTTGAGTTTCTTTCTCATCCCTTTCTGTCTTTCTGGACTAAGCTGATGTTTTTGTTACATATTGGTGCATACTCCCTTCAAGGCTATCTCTTTGTCTCTCCAAGTTCGTTTTTCATTTTAGACCAGCGTTTTACAACCTTGGGAACTTTAAGATGTGTGGACTTCAACTCCCAGAATTCTCCAGTCCACACATCTGAAAGTTCCCAAGGTTGAGAAACGCTGTTTTAGACATTCCTGGATGGCAACTATAACATAACAGCTGAGAGACAGGTGGGAATCAAGAGTTCCATTTCTTACAGCTCACCTCTATCGTTGAGCATATGAACACAATAATGTTGACGTATCCTAGTGGATTGCTAAAAGAAAGTCTGAGACAATGGGCACAAAGTAAATAGTGAGAAATTGCTCTATAAATGTTTGCATTGTAAGCCACAACTAATCTGTGTATGAGTAAGCGTTAAGCCGGCTAATGTTCCAGTTAGGGAGTAGGAGCACTGCACGCCATGTGGGGCTACCTGAAAGTTGGCTTGAAAGCTGCAGGTGGTGCATAATGACATAGGTGAATTTCTTTGAACAGATTAAAAAAAAAAGATGCACAAAGATGCTGTAGCTTCACTGCTTTGTGCCTTGCCTGAGCTATTACAGCAATAATACTTTAACCTCAGAAGTTAAAGGTACTTTTACTTATACAGTGGTACCTCGGGTCACGAACGCTTCTGTTCACAACCAATTCGGGTCACGAACAGCACCGTTCGCAAAATTTTGCTTCCGTTCGCGAACTCCGCATCGGGTGACGAACAGGATCCGTGGCCATTTTCCCTGCTGACACACGTGGTCGTGGCTTCCTGTAGGGAGCGGGACTCTCCCTCCAAACAATAACCGCCTCCCCACCCGCCTTCCTGTCCTCCACGCCTCAAGCAAGGTTAGGGTTCTCTCTCTTCATGCTGTACTGTACTGTACTTTGTGTCATATTTTTGTGGTTTTTTAAAAAAAACACATAGGGGTCAGAACGGATTAACCGTATCTACATTGAACCTTACGGGGAAATTTGATTCGGGTCGCGACCAGAGTCGCGGAACGAATTAAGTTTGTGACCCGCGGTACCACTGTATATAGTTCCAGGCTTAATCCTCCAGAAATCCAGGTGACAAGTCAGAGAACTGAAAAAGGATTCAGCTTGAGTCCCAGAAAGAGATGGCCCATCTGAGTAATACGTAATAACGGATATGATGAATCAATTGTATGCTAAAGAAACTTCATCTATTTTCAGCCATCCCTTTCAGAAGTTGGCTAATCCTTTGGTTCCACTCCAGTTTTATACGTTCAAGCGGCCTCAGAAATGCGGTGCCCGTGATGTCAACGAAGCAGGAATTTTGAACCTGCTTAAGGGGCTCTTGAGCTGACCTTGGTGCTGAAATATTATTGAAAAGGCTGGAATAAATCACTTTCAAAGTCCTACCAAACTATAACTGGAAGTATGACATACTTGCTCGACATTATGCTGATAGCACTTGTGTTTTATTAGTTGAAGTGGGCAATACTCTGCTTTAGAATTCTTTTTGAATTGATTGCAGAAGAGAAAAACTCAGCATTCAATATGCAGGTTTTAGTTTAGAAAGTGAATGATAGAAGTTGTAAATCTGCATTTTTATCTACACGTGTGAGTCTCTGGACAAAAAAAATCAGGTATCCCTGGAAGTGTCATAAAAAGCTTCTTTACAGCCTTCAGTATGACACTATTGGCTATATTGAATGTGTGTGTGTGTGTGTGTGTGTGTGTGTGTGTGTGTCTTCCTGCAATAATAATTAAATTAGATATCCATGGAATAATATTTTTGTACATGCCCTATGGAAGAAAATAACTTCCCTATATGCAATAGATCTTCACAAGATAAATTATTCAGATGATCCATTCCATGCATGTTAGTTTGTACCATAAAGGAGGGTATATGTATGTGTGTGTGTGCATAAGGGTAATAACACTTTTAGTTACTGCCCTTATACTTTCCACCTTCTAAACCAGAAGGTGGATCTGGTTCTACTGGTAGATCTCAGGATGATTTACAACAGATTTATGTTTCTGAGTCCCAGTTACTTACAGAAGTGTAGCAATGAAATTCTCTTTGCAACTTAAATGCTCCTGCTGAAATGAAGATAGTTTGGGATAACAAGAGTATATTTTTCTGGGCTCAGAATTCTTTAAGCCTTTAATTCTTTAAGTATTTGTATGTTGTACCAAGCTTTGGTGTTTCTGAGAATTCATTAAAAAAAAAATCCAGTAAACCTGAATTAAACCTGCTTTAAAAAGTACCAACTAACCAATTCAGATAGGAATATATGATCAACATACCAAGAGAAATCCAAAGTGGTCAGGTTCTTTCTGATTTTTATCATGATTCTTCTGGGTTACTGCATTTCTGGCAAAGCCACTGGAACAAAATATGGATTGTATTATGCTGACACAGTAACTTACAATATGAAACATCCCACAAATTGAAAAAGTTCCACTGTATTTTGGGATACAATGCCACCTAAATTTTCATACAGGTAGTTCTCGGGTTACAATGGCAATTGGGACCAGAATTTCCATTGCCAATTGATACAATTGTAAAGGGCCATGGGTGGCACTAGGGAGTGTCGGTCGATGGAGAGGTGCAACGGAGTATGAGTTCCCTGGATCCCTGGATCTCATACTCCATAGTGAGGCTCCTCAGGAGAATAAGTGGTGGGAGGGACTTATAGGAGTGACTTGCAATCTTCTCTGCCAGCTTCCTCACTGACTTTGCTTCTGGAAGCCAGCAGGAAGATTGCAAATGGTGATCACATGACTGCAGCTCACAGCGATGTGGTAATCGCAAGCTGGGCACCCAAGCACCCAGATCGTGATCACAAGACCTCAGGGATGCTGCAATGGCCAGTCATAGGTCCATTTTTTCAGGGCCATTCTAATTTTGAATGGTCACTGAAGGAGAGTTCATAATTTGAGGACTACCTGTATGGGCGTGCAAATTAAGCCCATAAATGTTTTATGATATTAGGAAGAAATAGCTCATAAAAGCCTCCAACATAAAATTTTAAACTTAGGCTGGAGCTGTAGAATGTGTCAATATTTATCACCAGATTCGAGGAAGAAAATGTTATTAAAATGTCCCTTCTAAAGAAGGTGCCAAGTGGTGTCCATTACATCCAAGTGTTCTTGATGTGGCTATGTAGTAATTCAATATGAACCACTTTGCTGGCTTCCTCTCCATTTAACTTTATTGTTTACATGGTTGACATCCTTACAGTCCTGTTCTGATGCTTGCTAGGTTGTCTGTAATTAGAAGGAATAAGTGAAAGCTTTCCATCAGCATCCAGGCTGATGCTGGGGATGTGAGCAGCCGGTGGCTATGACAGATGTATTTCTCGAGGCTGAGAAAGTGCAGCTCAGTGTATCAAGGCCAGATTGGACAATCTGCTATAGTACTAATCACAAGTTTGGGAAAAGGGAGAAGCAGGAGGAGTCCAAGAGGCTAACAATGATCAGAATGCTATTCTTGACCGGGAGAACAATTCGTGTGCTGTTATCAACATAGTAGATTTCCAGCCCAGGGAAAAATGCATACAGCAGTAGTATTCAGAGAGCCAGTTGGTGTGATGGTTAAGGCACCAGGCTAGAATATGGGAGACTGTGAGTTCTAGTCCTGTCATAGGCACAAAGCCAGCTGGATGACCTTGGGCCAGTCACTCTCCCTCAGCCCTGGGAAGAAGCAGGTAGGACTTGTCCAGGCAATCGCCAGGAGTCAAGACTGACTCAAAGGCACGATAGATAGATAGATAGATAGATAGATAGATAGATAGATAGATAGATAGATAGATAGATAGATAGATAGATGTTCAGCCTGTACCTAATACTGGAGTGGGTGGATAGGTCATCTTACCAGTTCATCACCAAAATATATAAATGGTGCTCATAAAAGCCTGTAACTTAACATAACCAAACCATAATTTAACATAACCAAAATACATAAATATGCTAGGGCTGCATATGAAGGCCAAGATCAGTGCTTGGAGGGCTGCAAATAATGACTCTATAGAAATATAGGTTAATGGAGCAATAGTAATGCGGTTTGGCATCCATGTTCAAACTACCTCAGAAGAGCCAAGAAAAGATACTGTAATTGCTTTTTAAGGAGTTACCACTCTCCCGCATGTTCACCTACCATTTTCTGGTGTATGAGGAATGAGTGGAGGCTACAATCTCTACTGGCATTGCTCCTCCTTTTGGAAAGGGGGGTCTCACTTGAAGGTAGTAATAGAAAGCATAAGTAGATGGCTAGTAGTTTTTGGAGCAAGAAAGAGACTGACCATTCTAAAGGAGTCTTACCTTAAGATGTCTTAAATTATAAAGTGCATGCCTTTATCCTACTCACACATTCTATAGGCTTGGCTAACACCAAAAGAACATTGAAGGTAATTGAAAACTCACAGGTAAATCTATCTTCGTCCACAGACAGAGAGCTAACCACCTTCATTTTTATAAGCCAGTGGGGGAACTGAAAGCTAGCTGACATCTTCTCTTCCTTGCTTAAATTGGTCTGGCCCAGAAATGATTAAACAAGGCAGTATGTTCTTCTCTGATTACAGTGGACAATGTTTAGAAAACAGACAGTAAGATCAGTGGCGCTGAAAACAGGGAAAAAGGCCAGTGAATAAGGTTATCTTATCACACTAACAAGCTGAGAAATAATGAGACAAAAATAAGGTTCAATAAACATCAGCATCTCTGTAATTGATTGGACATGTAATCCTATTCATCACCTGTCATGTTGTTTCTGTTTCCACAAAGTTGGTAAGTCTTACATAGAACAAGTGACCAGTTGCCGTTAAATTGATTTTATGAGAAGTCTGGAATCACATTTCTCCTACCTTTTATGGGGTGGATTGTAAAGGCTGTGCATGGCTGTTTGGCATGTTAAAGTTTAAACAATGGCTGTATTTACATCATAACGCTGGTAGTTGATTTTATTTTGAAACTCAGGCACTTGTACCATGTATATTCCTCACCCAAATCCCAAGAGACATCACCTTGAGAGTTCCTCAAAGGAATGAATTTCATTCATCCCACCTAGTTACTTCGTTTTAAGACAGAGACAAAAATAACACAGGCCTACAGTGAGCTTATGTGCTTTTAAATGTAGATATATTGTACCCTATAAGTGGATTTACGTATTGCATGGAAGAAAAAAGCTACTCATTTCATGGTGTGAAGTCTCAAAGTGAATTGATAAATGTCATGCAAATTTAGAGAAATGTGTAACTCTCTAATGTAACTTTCACTAAAGGGCAAAGGTTCTCATTCATTTCAGAATACCTTATCCCTTCATGAAATGGCTAGGAATTTTTGTCCACGTGTGACAGTTTCTAAGAGTATCATTACGTGGAGGAACATGGTTTTATTTTGTTGAAATGTAATGGAAATTTCTGTAGTTATTGAACAGGAGTTGTTATGCTTCAAATCATAAAGTGGACGGTGTTTGTATGTAATTAACAATTCCCTTAAAGGTAACAACATATCCACAGGACTTTTTGCTCCTATTTAGGGATCATAAAATGGACTATAAACTAAGCAATTAAACTTTTTAGACCATTTAAAAATCACTGGTAATATTAAAGGAAGTTGAATGTGGGAATTAAGCCAATTTCATAGAATAGGGCACCACAGGGAGGTCCCTGTAGTAAATTTCAATCAATTGCTCCTCCCAAAGAAATAAACACATTTATATTCTTTATTTATTTGTTTAGCAAGTTTATATGCAGCCCAATTCCAGATGGCTCGCGATGGCTTCCCAAAACACATTAATGAAACCCAACCAATAAAATCAAGTCCACTGCTTAAAGTGTAAAATCAGCAACATAAAATTGTAAAACTGCCCCACAGGGTTTAATGCTTCACCATAACCAACACGGATGTGACATGATCCTGTTAGGGGAGACAAAGCGGCCATGTGATTTGCCACAAGGAGGCATGTCACTTCCCTGCAGCCTCCTTTCAAACTTCTCCAGCACTTGTAACATCTGGAAGAGGCTTCTGAGTAGGTGTTGGAGGTGTGCAGAAATCTTGTCCGGCTTTGGCAAAAAACCAGAGAAGGTGGTGGATGAACTCCAGAAGGGAGCAAATCCAAGCAACATGGCTGCTTCTGTTCATTCTGGCTTCAAGGGAAATACTTCTCCTGTACCTTAATTGAAAGAAAGAATGTACATACTTGAGATCTGCACAGCCCTAATCATAGTTTGGTGGTGGTGATGGGGGAAGAATCATAATTGGAGCTAGTTTTCTTTTCGTTTTAAGGCATGGGATAGATTTTCAGGTTGGATCTTCCTAGCTCTGAAGTTCTGGCAGCGGCATAAGAATATAGAAGAGCAAGTTCTCTTTTTTCATAAGGGGGATCAAAGATATGCATTCGCTGAAGCACAAATGGCTTGTTTACGGTACCGGAGGCAGCTGAAGCAAATGGTTAAAAGCGGGAGGGTGCAACCTCTCTATATAGAGATATGCAAATTGGGATACATCAGCAAAGTATTTGATTGGATATAGCAGCATGTCAGGTGTTCAGTGAGGTAATGAGGGTGGCAGTGCAAACATTACAGTTTATTGAGTTAGAACTGGTATTTCTCAACCTTGGCCACTTTAAGCTGTGTGGACTTCAACTCCCAGAATTCCCCAGCCAGCCATGCTGGCTGGGGAATTCTGGGAGTTGAAGTCCACACAGCTTAAAGTGGCCAAGACTGAGAAACACTGAGTTAGACAAAGGCAGGGTTCTTTCAACCAGAGTTACTGTTGATGTGTTACTTTGTAAGTGTAATCTTTAGGTGGCCTTGCTTCCCAGCACTGCTTCTCGCTCTTAGTGCTTTAATTGTCATTCTTTATGTCTAAATGTTTCTATGGTTCTGCTGACACTTTATTTTCCCTGGGAAAGTGGATTTGAGGCATGAGTAATTCGCTTGCCTTTGCTTGCCTTGACTAACATCATATTTTCTCCTACAAATGCTTTATGATTGCACTCCGTTTGGCTTTCCCCCTTGCTTTTGTAAATGGGCAAGCTCCGTAGAGATTGAGAATCTCACAATTTATCTATTGATTAGATTTTTAAACGGCCACCATCGTACAACTCTTGGCGGTGTACCAAACGGAAATAAAAAGCTAAACGTAACATCACAGGGGCTCCCTTGGAGGGGGGTGGCAATTGGGCAAATGACAAAACAAGCACCGGGCCATCGTGACGCATGTTCCACCCCTTTTGCACGTGTGTTGTGACATTGCACATGGACGCACAAGGTGGGGGGGCGACGCTTATAGCACAACACTCCTGTCATTTTGACGGAAAGCATTAGATCTTAGGGCTGCTTCTGCTCCAGCAAATAACAATAATATAATGTGTAATGGAATTTAGCAGGGAGCTTGAGAATCAGGAAGGTATGACCGAGGGGAGAAATGGCAGAATTGCAATTTTGCAGAAAATATTACACAGTCCAGAGAAAAAGGGAAACAAGAAAGAAACCGAAAACAACTCTGCCTTGACCTTGTTTAGTATAAAGAAGGATAGAGAGGAAGAAACGTAGGCAGGCTGTCACGATGGTCTTATTCCACCTTACTACAATAAAGAGCATTTCTGGAATGTCTGCCATGCCTATTCCTTGGCCTGACCTACCTCAAAGGGCTGATCTAATTAAAATCGAGCTAAAAAAAAATTAAATAATACTCAAAAACCTAATGGGAGCTATATAAAACACTCCTATGGCATGGTTGAATCAATTCAAAAAGCCCTCTGGAAGAGCCGCATTGAACCTGTCCTGGAAGGTGAGCAGGCTTAGAGGATGTTTAGCTCCCAGGAGAAAGTGGCGCCCTGCCTCCTAACCTTGATTCCCCTCATTTCACTTGGGACTTAAACAATTTTTCTGAAGATCCTTGTATTGGACAGATTGATTCTAGTTGAAGAAGGTGGTCCTGAAGTTACTTTGTTATCAAGCCATAAAGGGTTAGGGTGTCAGCCCTTTGGGGTGGTCCAGACAGGAAACCAAACCATGAATACCAACTCTACCTTTATTGTGAGGTTACAGTAGAGAATTTTGCAAGTCTTGACAGCACTTCTCCCTTCCCTGCCTTTATTTTCCAGGGAACTAGGGAGGGACCCTTCTGAGACGCTTTCTCCAACCCCATCCCTCCTCTGGACTCAGATTTCTCTTATCAGACCATTGTCTAGATGGTGACTGTTCCTCCTGTCTCCCAAAGTTATTCTCACAGCCCATTACAGAAATATACACATATGTGAGTCTCTTGGCAGGATGAGACAGGGACAGATGGTTTCCAAAACATCTTTGATTGGGGGGGGGGGGGAATGTCAAACAAATCAAGATGGTGGCCACAATTATATAATAATTGTTGGGAATCTTAAACAAAACAAAAACAAGGAGAACTTCCCATTCTTTACCTTCTCAAAAGTCCAGGCCTTCCTGTATCATATTGTCAGCCCTTCAAGGTAGTCCAGACAGGAAACCAAAACCATGAGTACTAACACTAACTTTATTGTGAGGTTATAGTTACAGAATTTTGTAAGTCTGAGAGCACTTCCCCCCTCCCCTGCCTTTACTTTCCAGAGAACTAGGGAGGGTCCCTTCTGAGACGCTTTCTCCATCCCCTTTCCTTCTCTGGGCTGAGATATCTCTTCTCTGACCATTGCGCTGGCTGTGGCTCTTCCTTCTTTCTCTCAAGGTTATTTTCACATCCCATTACCTAGGGTTAGGGATAGGGTTTTGATAAAAAGAGGATTTTAAACTGAACTTAGAGGCTTATTAGCTGCCAGTGTAGGACCCACAGCAGAAATGTCATGGGCTTGTGATGTCTAGGGCTGGTTAACACATAGGCTGAAGCATGTTGAACAAACCAATTTGGCATTCAAAATTTATATTTTTCTATGAAGTGTGTGCAACCTGAGTCCTCAGGGCCTACGTGACCCCCAGAAACCTCCAGAGATGGTTATCAATTATTTGATCCAATTATTAAGGAATTAAAGTCCTGGCTCTGCCAGTTTGCGTGGGGGTGATAACAATCTTACCCAATCCTGGGGGTGGGTAGTGCCTCAATGACACTCCCTGAGTGATTGCCAAGTATTTTTGGATCTATTTATTTTCTATTTATTATTGTAATTTTGTAATTTTAATTGATTTTAACTGTTTTGTAAACTGCTCAGAGTTGTGCAATGAGATGGGCGGTGACAAATTTGAAATATAAATAAATAAATAAGGGACTGGAGAGTCATTGTGGTAATTATAATTAATTTCAACAGCATGGGAATTCAAATTAAAAGCATTTAAATTGAGGTTTCCTCCTTGCCCCACTCACTGCTTTCTGGCATGCCCCTGAAAGCAGACCCATGCTTTAGAAGAAAAAGACATTTCCAAATTGTCTAATTTACCACTGAAATGGAAAATATGTAATGTATTTTTTAAGTCATAATTCTATAAGATGTAGTTGAGACCTTGGTAAACTGTTAATTGTCTTTATTTTTCTTGGGCAGCTAATAGAGTATTTCATAAACCAGTATTTCTCAACCTTGGCAACTTGAAGATGTGTGGACTTCAACTCCCAGAATTCCGCAGCCAGCAGGGCTGGCTGGGGAATTCTAGGAATTGAAGTCCACACATCTTCAAGCTGCCGTGGTTGAGAAACACCATCATAACCTATCAACTGTCACAATATAATTGCACTCAATATTGTCAAATAGAATAATAAAAAAACAGAATCCTAGAGTTGAAAGGGATCTTAGAGGCCATCTAGTCAATCATCTGCTTAGTGCAGGATTCACTATTGCTTGTCAGACAGATCACCGTCCAGACTGTGTTTGAAGAGAACCCGCCACATCATGTGGCAGCCTGCCACCAGTTACAAGAAAGTATTGTTTGAAAGCCCATAACTGAATATTGTGGTCTCCTGTCATACGATTGACACATATTGAACACGATAGCTTTTTTGCTATCTATATGAATGATCATCCCATGCCGTTTAGCTAATAATATCAGATACTATATAGCACTGCATGTTAAAAAAGACACCATCACACTAACGATTATTGCAAACAAGAGTGATAAGCAACTAAATGCTAAATACCAGTGCCCAGCACAAAATACTCAGATAGCCTTAGATTAAACCTGCTTGATTGAAATGTGGGAAATATTTGACATCAAACATTTGGGGGAACATTTTAGTTCAACACTGGGGACCCAATTGGACTTTTTCCTTATACTTTGTCTAAAAACAGACGATCAGCCTATTGTATTGTTGTTATCTCTGTTTCAAAAGTCGCTTCCCCAGGAGACAGGAATTAGAAGGGGATTTCAGGTCAGGAGATGGCCACATTAATCATACAAAAAGGTTATCCAAAAATAATATGCTCTGATACCCCCTTGCCCCTGCCACAAGTAACATAGCAGTTCCTAAGCCTCCTAGCCTTGTTAAGGGCCATAACATTAAAAAAAAATGAAAAGGAAGAAAGGAAGGAGCTCATTAGCAGAGACATTTTTTTTTGTTAGCAACCTGCAGGGAGCCCCAAGAGCTGGTGAAATTACCCCTCAGCAGAACATTGGAGCATATTGATTGAGTTCAGAGGGAACTGTGTGTCTGCAGCAGTTCCTTCTAGCTTAACTCCAGGTGATGCTTAGCAAAAGCACTTGTCACCACAAGTGGAAGAAGGTGGCGCGATTCTTCTCTGCTGCACAGGGAAGATAAGGAGCTGCCCGAGCCTTCTGCAGAAAGGATTTTAAATAAAGGTGAAGGCTCTCTCAAGTGGGGGTTGACCCCTGGTTACTACATGGACAGGATGATGTACTTTTCTTGGCAACAAACTACACATCCTTGGTATCTTTTAGGAGGGTTGTTTGTTTTGCTTTATTTCATTTTCAAGTCTTGCCTGAGGACCTCCTAGTGGTCCCCTGTTCAAGAATTAACAGATTCTGTTAATCTGATTCTGCTTAGCTTTTCCAAGATCAGCCAAGGTTGGTGCCAAATGGATGCCTCTATTTGCTTAGGTTCAAATGGCTTTCAGGAAGGAAGGAAGGAAGGGGAAGGGGAAGGGGAAGGGGAGAAGGAGGATGGATGGATGGATGGAAGGAAGGAAGGAAGGAAGGAAGGAAGGAAGGAAGGAAGGAAGGAAGGAAGGAAGGAAGGAAGGAAGGAGCATCTTTCTTGTGAGAAAACAATGTGCAAGGTTGCATCTTTCTGAAACTGCTTCTAGTTTTTGATCTGTTTTCCCCTTTTGTTAAGGAATTTCACTTGCTATTTTTCCTGGCTTCTATGTTTTCTCAAACATCAAGGTTAAGTCAGTAAACAAAAGGGCCAGGAGCAGGTCCTTTTTGAAAGAGGGGAGCTGTAGTGGGATTAAGATACATTTATTCAGTGCCTGGGATTCTTGTGAGCCCGGTCTGCCAGCATTTCACCCTTGTCCTTGAGGCCAAAGAAATATAGGTTGCACAGAATAAGCCAAACATTGTTTTGTTAAGATATACTTCAGGTGTATCTTTTCCAGTTTTTATCCAGTAATTCAATTCTTTATTTTATTCCTTCCATTTATAAATAATGAGCAATCTTTGGGAAAGGTATAAATCAAAACCTAATGACAAAAGAAGAAAAAGAATGATATTTTATTGCTTTTGGAGTACATTTTTACCCTATAAGAATCTCTCTTGCCTCTATATTTGTCCCCGTAGGAATATTTTTACCATCATAGCTGAACATGGATTTTAACCTTGCTTATCCTAGTCTTACCAAAACTGTAAACTTAGACCACACTGACTCATATTTGGCATTTAATTAAATCCAGTTCCCTTTCTTGTTGTTTCTCAATGTTTCACCCCACGTTTTACCAAAAGACTGGTAAAGAGTCTTTTATTGTCCTCTTTTTTATGAACTCTGAAAAACAGTGTTTCCCTTTTTCTGTATGTCAACTGCTCCCATTTATGTTTACGAATGGGAGCGTACAGCTGTAGTGCATCCAAAAGGAATTCTACCCAACTTACTTACATGGTGGCTGGGGAATTCTGGGAGTTGAAGTCCACACATCTTAAAGTTGCCAAGGTTGAGAAACACTGGTTTAGCATGTAAGAATAGCCCTGCAGGATCAGGCAAGGTCCACCCTAGTCCAGCATTTTGTTTCTCATCATGGACCTCCAGATTCCTCTGGTTTTTTTTCACAAGCAAAAGATAGAGACATTGTCCCTAACACTGTTGTTCCTGGGCAACTGGTATTTGGAAACAAGTTGTCTACAATCTGGAGGCAACCTTGAATTTCCAGACTAATAATTATGTGGGAGATAATTAGGAGAGACTCTAGCTAAAAATTCATTGCCAAGCATGGTTGGAGGCTGTTTATAGAGATCTACTTTTAAAGGTGCTCTGTGCAGTGGCTAGCTGGAATGCAGAAAGATCTTCAGAAGATATGGCTTAAGACACTGCAGGAATGAAAGCGTTGTTTTGATGGGCATCAAATTCATCCTGTTGGAAGAACATCAGAAAAGACGCAGATCCACAGCTGTGGCATGTATTTCTTGACATTTCTTCACAGTAGCAGCTCACAGTTTGCTGCCGGTGGTGGAAAAACAGTCACTATTTGAGAAGGAGACTTTTGTTGCTTGGTGAAATAAATTATATGGAAGGAATGGCGGTGATGCATCTGCTGTACAAAATACTAGAATGAATTACAATTTTTGAGGTGGATTTGGTTTCAGTGCTTAGTTGACTCAGGGACTCTTCTATCACTCCTTCTTCTTTTCCATATCCAGCGAAAAATTGGCAGAGGGAGAAGATATTCTTGCTACAGGAACTAAAGACTTTGCAGAAAAATTGGTAGTGGTGAGGTGTTCCTTGGTAGGTTTTTTGGGAGGGAATGTTTAAGAAAGAGTATCTGGCTCTTAAGCCTAGTTGAAATCACCCTACTTTTCACACTGCAACAGGCACAGCCCCCCCACCCCCACCCCAATCTTCCCAGCTTAAATAGGAAACCATTGTCCAGCCATTGTCCAGAATGTAAATAAAGGCTGTCTAGACTCCAGAGAATGTAATGAGGGTTTGAAAAGAAAACGGTGAAGGGCTTTTAAGCATTTATCATATGGAAACCCACAAGGGAACAAATTGTGGATTTTCCCTTCCCCCATCAACTCTGCTGTGTTCAAGGGTACAGAGGCTATGCAAAGGAAGATCCGTAAATGTTTGTTCTGCCTGAATGGTGACATTTCACCAGGAGATATTAGACAAATAAAGCTCAACCAAGGAGGCTTTTATTTCTGACAATAGAGATGGTTAATGTCAAAATCACTCAAATGTAGGCCAGTTTTATTTGGTTTTTTTTCCACTCCTCGCTTTGCTACCACTTTATTAGAGATCGACATGACAGCCATCAGTGTCAGGGAACATTTTTAAATAAGGGAGGTTGGTTCTAGCTCTGGGTAGACTTTTTTTTTTTTTTTTTGAGAATCACAGGAATAAGGGAGTTATTCCTGTACTGGTTCCTCCTAACAGGTCTCAGAATATACATGTATATTCTGATGAAGGAATAGGAACACCTTCAAGAACATGTGGGCATCAAACTATTTTAACTTTTGGTCCAGTTTCTGAAGAAGTTTCTGAAGAAGAAGAAGTTTCTGAAGCCTGAGATAGGCTCTGGATATTTCCTTGTTGGTTGTTTATTAAATCTACACCCTATCTTTCTTCTAGGACAGTGTTTCTCAATCTCAGCAACTTTAAGATGTGTGGACTTCAACTCCCAGAATTCCCCAGCTGAAGTCCACACATCTGCTGAGGTTGAGAAATACTGATCTAGGAGTCAAGGCAATAAGCATAGTACATAACCCTCCATTTCCCCCCCAAACAAGCGGGAGGGGGTGTTTCTGGCTGCCTTTAAGGAGGCGTTGGTGCACCCCCTCCTCAAGAAACCCTCCCTGGATCCTACTGTACTGAACAATTTTTGCCCAGTCTCCCACTTTTCCTTTTTGGGGAAGGTGGTTGAGAAAATGGTGGCATCACAGCCACAGGGTTCTGGAGGAAACGAATTATCTGGATCCCTTCCAGTCAGGTTTCAGGCCTGGTTATGGAACGGAAATGGCATTGGTCGCACTTATGGATGATCTTTGGCGGGAGCAGGATGGTGGAAGTGTGACCATCCTTGCTCTCCTTGATTTCTCAGCAGCTTTTGATACTGTTGACCACGGTATCCTTTTGGGACGGCTCAGGGAATTGGGGGTGGGCGGCATGGTTCTGTGCTGGTTCAGCTCCTTTTTTCAGGGCTGATCCCAATTGGTGGTGATAGGGAGTGAGAGGTCCCATCCCCGGCCCCTCCTTTGTGGGGTGCTGCAGGCTTCGGTTCTCTCTCCGCTCCTTTTAACATCTACATGAAACTGCTGGGTGAGATCATCTCTCATCATGGGATGAGGTATCATCAATATGCTGATGATACCCAATTATACATCTCCATCCCAGGTGAGGTAAGTGATGCCATGACCGCCCTTTCGTGGTGCCTGGAGGCTGTAAGGGTCTGGATGGGGAACAACAGGCTTCAGCTGAACCCTGGTAAGACGTAGTGGCTGTAGGTTAATGTCTCCTCTGTATCCAGGACTTTGTCATCTTTGGTGCTGGATGGGGTAACACTGCCACAGACAGACCCAGTGTGTAATCTGGGGGTCCTCCTGCTTGAAGAGCAGGTGGCAGTGGTGGCCAGGAGACCCTTTGCACAACTTTGGGTTGTGCATCAGTTACGCCCTTTCCTGGATCAGGATGCCCTTCGAACAGTCAGTCATGCTCTTGTTATCTCCCATATAGACTACTGCAATGTGCTGTACATGGGCCTACCCTTGAAGAGTATCCGGAAGCTACAGCTAGTCCAGAATGCAGCCGCGCGGGCTATTGTTGGTGCCCCAAGGAGGGCCCATATAACGCCTCTGCTCCGCGAACTGCATTGGGTGCCAGTTTGCTTCCGGGTCCAATTCAAGGTGTTAGTTATCACCTTTAAAGCCCTACATGGCATGGGACCAGGTTACCTAAGGGACTGCCTCTCCCTTATGACTTCAACCCGTCCCACCTGACTACATAGAGAGGGCATGCTTCGGACCCCCTCGATAAAAGAACTCTGATCGGTAGGGTCCAGAAGGCGGACCTTCTCTGCTGTAGCCCCTGCCCTTTGGAATATTCTGCCCCCGGAGGTGAGATTGGCCCCCTCACTCCTGGCCTTCCAGAGGGCTTTGAAGACCTGGCTTTGCCACTTGGCCTGGGGTGGGGTGGGAAGACTTCAAGTGTGGGGATGGCTAGCCCCATAGAGGCCTGAGGTCCTCAGCCCTGGAATCCATCATTTTCTTGAGCTTTCTCTTTTTGGTAATGTTTTGTATAAATTTTTATGTTTTATGTATTTATATATATTTATTGTTTTAAACAGTTTGTGTGAGCCACCCAGAGTCCCCCATTGGGGGGAGATGGGGGGAGATAAATTTAATAAATAAATAATAAATAAATAAAAGTTTAATTTAATCAATATTATTAATGATAATATTGAATATTATTATTGAAGAAACAATGGACTACCTAGTCAGCCACTGCAAGAAGATCGCACAGGCTGACTAAAAACAATAGTATGACAAAGTAGCAACACTGGTGCATTGGAATATCTACGATGATACCTTTAACACCATCAAATAGCAACATCTGCCTACCCCAGGTCCTAGGTGGAAAAAATGCCAAATCCAGTCTAAACAACTGGATGACTGTGTGACCAACAACAATAATAATAATTTTGATGCCACCCGACTCCAACCAACTCTATTAGAGACATTATGCACAGAGATATTTGAACATTAGATAAGTTTTAGAAATCCAATTTGTAGTAATGTAGTGGGATTTATAATATAAGGTTAAAGATGTCAAGCTTTAGATTATACTTGAAGTTAACTTGTGTGTTCCTGGTTAGTCTGAGTTTTTTTTCAAGAAACTTCCTGCTTTGTTTGGGCCTACAAACAGTAAGTAGACTTGGCCTCATTTCTATGAACTAGAGCTCAATGCAAAAACTTACTTCTAAATCAATAAATAAACCAAGTTAATTATATTGGTTTATAAGAAGAAAATCAACATCCATAATAGGCAATTCTAAGATCAGCCAACATAGCACCAAAGAATGTGCATTCTAGAAATGCAGGTTGGGGAGAGAAACAAGAAAATAAAATAATAAAAAAACATTAGGCCGTGTACTTCTAGCGTGATGTCTGCAATTTAACATCAGTCTCAAGATGGAAGGCTAGGCTGGATATGTTAGTCAGTGGAAAGTGTGGTGAAGGCTGCTATACAGTACCCTCCTTCTCTAGAGCTAAAAGATCTGGGCTGACAAATCTGGATGATCATTAGATCTCTGTGGTGTCATCCTGTGGTTTTTCATGCCCTTCTCCGAGTTCTGAAAACCCACAGGACTTCCATCTTACCATCTTTCTATTAATGGGTTCAACTCACTATAGGGGAATTCACAAGGGGAATCAGTAAACACAGTTCAATCAGATGGTTGCCACCATCTTGACTTTTTGACCCCCCTCCCCCACAGATGCCTTAGCTCAGACTAAAGTAGCCAGGAATAAGGCTTTCTCCACTTATACAACTCTTGCTTGAGGGATGTTTAGCTTGTCCTCCCCGCCTCCCAAATTTCCTTCTCTCAGTAAATAACTGAAAACATGCCTGTTCAATCAGGTGTTTGTAGAACAACTACTATTCGAGGAGCAGACTGTCTTCAGACTATCTGTTCTATTGCTTTCTTTTTTCTTGTCCTTTTCCCCTCCAAATGAACTATGTTTTAATTTTGTTTTGTTTTTATTGATTTTAAGCATTGTTGGTTTTACTGTGATGGTTTTTATTTAAGAATATATTTATTGTTCTCTAGTAAACCATTTGGCTCTTCTGGGAAGAACAATATTGATATATAAAACAAGCCAATAAAATAGACTACTAGTTCCCCACATATCAGAGAGGTACAAGTCTTGTATCTTATCGCAAGCCAGCAAGATGCCAACTGAATTTTCTCCAAAGAGTGACCCCCAATAAATCAACGGGATTATGCAGCATGCATAACTAGGTCAAGTAAAACCGTAGCAAATCTATTTGCAGGATAGGCTAAGAGTAGGGAGCTTTAATCGTGAATAGGGTTTCTGTGTGTCTATGTGCGCGTGTTGTGCAAACTCGGCCACTTTGGTTCACGGGTGGGCCAATGAATTGTGCAATCTAAGAAAATGAATTAATTCAATAACCCAGTTAAGCATCATGCGTTCACATAACCCATTTCAATGAGACTGATGTAGACTAGGTTTTCAGTTTTAGATCTTTGCCACAAGCAGCATTCTCTGGCTAGTGGTAAGGACAGCCGTGGTCAGCTCAGGCACATTTTGCCTTTATGCCACAATCACAACCAATGCCCAGTTTTACCCCAAGCATGCTCATGTTGAGTATGTCAGATGGATGGATGGATGGATGGATAACATTGCGTGACATTGCATTGTTTGTGAGTCAAATCAAGGTTTCTTCTCAGTTGATTCAGTCCTGATTAACATAGGGAGAGGAAGCATGGGTGATTAACTTCATGAGATCAGGAGAGAGTGCATTTCCAATGGCATAAAGTTCTCTGTGCGTGGTGTACGGTTGATGTCTGGAAAGTATCATGAAGGAATTGGTCCATAGATGTGGAAGGAAGGGCAGATGGTGGTCAATGCAAACTGTCATGTTCTTTTTGTTTTTTGCCTGCAGGCAATATGGTGTCTAATTCTCAAAATAAACAGAACAACTATACTGTGTATTGCTTTGCCCAAGATAGCATATGGCGTCAACATGGTTTCCAGTACAATATTCCAAATGAAGGCATCAGAGCTGTTCAATAAGATATGCCAATTTGACTGGGTATCTGACACATTTTTAAGTGGCTTATTCCCACTGAAGCTCATTAGGCTGGAAAAAGTTGATGTGGAAAGAAAGTGGAGAAATGATTTCGAGCACACAAGGCAAGAATTATGAGTGGGTTTATCATTCTTTTATGTGGTTGCCCTTTGCCTTCCTTCATAAATTCATTATGAGTAGTTTGCTAACAGTCTCAAGTGCCCCATCTAGACATCTTAGTATTCTTCCAAATAAATCTTTAATAGATTTTTACAAAGAAAGCTTAACTGTGTTAGGCAACATCATATTGACAACCTGCTTGGAAACTGCCTTGCATATTGGAATACAGGTTGGGAATTTCTATAGAGAGAGAGAGAATATATATATATATTAGCTTTGCAGTTTTTCAGTTATGGCCAAAATCCATTCCTTTTTTTCACATTATCTCTGGGATTTTCTTGACAGGGATTTTCTTGGTTGGTAATATGTAAATATAGTTATATTTAAATAGGAATATGGAATTCATCTATTTAGTGTGATGCAATTGCAAAAAAAAGCAAATGCAATTCTAGAACTGTATCAACAGATGTCTAATATCAAAAGCAACAGATGTATAATGTCAAAATCAATACAATTGCTCCTCTCTGTTCTGTGTTCATGAAACCACCTCTAAAATATTGCATCCAGTTCAGGCCACTGCATTTTAGGGAAGATATTGACAAACAGGGGCATGTCTGGGAAAGCCATGTCAGAAAATGTCACCCGCTGGGGGAAATGGGCGGCATACAAATTGAATGAATGAATGAATGAATGAATGAACGAATGAATGAATGTCTGGGAAAGCAACTGAGTTAATAAGGGGCCTGGAAGGAAAACCTTATGAGGAATGGTTAGAGGTGTTTGGTATGCTTAACTTGGAGAAGAAAAAGTTGTGGGGAGGAAATTATGAGAACTCTCTTCAAGTACCTGACAGACTGTCTTCTAGACCAGTGTTTCTCAACCTTGGTGACTTTAAGATATGGCTGGCTAGGGATTTCTGGGAATTGAAGTCTATACACCTTAAAGTTGCTGAGGTTGAGAAACACTGATCTAGACAATGGCAGAATTATTCAGCATTGGTTTGGTAGGTAGTTTAAGGAGCAATGGCTTTAATCACAAGGATGTAGAGTTTGGTTGGACATCAGGGAAAATGTCCTAATGGTGAGGACTGTTCAGGTGGAACAGCCTGCCTCAGAAGGTAGTGGACTCTCTTTTGCTGGAGGCGTTTAAATAGAGGCTAGATCAGTGTTTCTCAGCCTTAGCCATTTTAAGATGTTGCTGTTGCTGTTCAAGACCTGTGGACTTTTATCAACTTGTTCTTTATGCACTTTGGAAATGGGGAGCAAGATCCCATACTTGGGTGATGGGAAATGACAGAGAGGCTTGTCTTTGAAGCAACCATCCCAGGAACCCACTGTCTCATCTCAAAGTATTCCCACAAACACTCTGGCTTCAAATTTCCCTGTAAGATGGTTGCAGTACACCACAGTACCAGGTCTCCAACTGTTAGTCCAGGGGATGACAAGGGATCTCCTGTTGTAAGCTGGACTCTTGTTCACTCCCAGATCTCTCCTCTTCAACGTGCTGATGGACTATCCTCAACTGATTTGTCAGGCTCTATCTGGCTGATGGGTACAAAGATGCCACAATTCTTACAGCAGGAGAAGAACTTGTGTCCTTTGAAGGAGCCATCTGTAAAACCCTTCCTGGCTGCTGAGCTCACTAGCTCTACCCCAGAGATGATGCTGGTATCTTGCTTGCTCTTGTCTATGGATCCTTGGTATCGGATGATGCCTTGAACTTTCTGACCAGAAGCACATGTGATCTGGACCCTCACTCGGTCACCCTTCCCCAGGGCACTGAGCTTGCACTCCTGCTTCAAGAGTGCCAGATATTCATCTCCATTGTCACAGCTTCCAGCAATCCAGACTGGGCTCCACTCAGTTCCCAGGCCCTCAGTGGTGGTACCTGGACCACCTTTTCTGCATCCAAGATCTTGGCCCAAAAGGCTCCATCGGGCGAGATCCCACGTGCATCTTCCTGGCTTAGTAAGCTTCCCCTGGATACCTTGACCTCCCCACTTGCTTTGGCTTCCCTTGTGAAACCTTTCACAGCAATGAAGAGTCACTGTGGCTTCATTGATGTTGGGTGGTGGTAATAACAAAGAAGAGGGCCCCAGTCACCTAGAAGCACTGCATTTAACTTTCTTGACTACACAGAGGAGGATCACCCATGCTGGCTGGGAAATTCTGGAGTTGAAGTCCACACATCTTAAAATGGCCAAGGCTGAGAAAAACTGGACTAGATGGTCATCTGATGTGATATGCAGTAGCGGGTTTGTGCACTGAGCAATGGGTTGGATGATCTCCAAAGTACCTTACAATTTGTCAAAATCAATGATTCTATGATTACTCACTTTATTTTATTTTCCACAGTTCTAAGCCACTTGAATTAACACATTCCTTTTCAGGCATCTTTACAGGTAATTTAAGAAAGTCATTGCATTGGTATTGTTATGAACAGGACTCATCAACCTTCTCTAACTTGATGCCCTCCTCTATACTGGACTTCAACTCTAACTACCCCCAGTGATCATGTAAGTTATGGAAGTTAATGTCCACGACACTTCATGAGTACAATATTAAGAAAAATTGTTGCATCTGAAAAACTAGAGCCTGACATGAACTACTGGAAGTACAGATACATAGAGTGATAGAGCTGGAAGATATCTTAGAGGTAGTCCAGCCCCCTGAGCATTAAAACATCCTTGGCAGATGATCATTCAGCTTCTTTGAAAGACCTCCAGTAATTCTGTTTATAGGCCTTCATGTGGCAGTCTTTTCCACTAGCTAATAGGTCATATTGTCAGCAAGTTCTTTCTGATGTTTAGCCTGAACCTCCTCCTTGTAGTTTTAACCCACTGGTTCTGGTCCTGCTCTTTGGAGCAATAGAGAATAAGTTCACTCCCACTTCAAATAACCAGATATTTGAAGATTGCTATTATATCTTTTCTCGGTTATCTCTTTTATAGGCTAAACATACCACGCTTAGCCCATCACTGTTTGCTTATGTAATCATTTTATATTGCTATCCACTCACCAGAGGCTAATAATAGATAATAACTCATTAAAAAAGCAACAATCAATCAATCAATCAACTAATCAATCATCATCATCATCATCGAAACCCCAAGTGTACAATATAATTGTCAAACCAGATCATGCCCAAGATAAGCAGATCTTATGTCCTGTCCCAAATGCCCAGGGAAAAAACAGGTGTTTAATGCCTTATGAAAGGCTAGCAGAGTTGGGACCAATTAAATTTTCAGAGGAAATTATTCCAGAGGGTGGCCACTGCCACAGAAAAGGGAGATTTCCTAGGTCCAGCCAAATGACATTGGCACAGAGAAGGGACCTGGATAAAATCCAGCCTGGAACAGTGCTGGGATAGGAGAATATAACTGTAGATAGACAGTCCTGCAAGTAACCTGATCTGTGCCATGTACTGGAATTGTGTCCATGTAGTTGGAATAATGTGCAAAGGGTCTAAGACTGAAAACGGTCCAATCTGAAATATGAAGCAATTACAAGGAATCAGAGGCTGTCACTGCTACCCCACCATTTATCTGCTGATGAAATGAGGATCCTTTGTTCATTATGTCTGAGTTTGCTTGGCAAATGTCACAGCTTAGGGTGTCTGATTAGAAAAATGCACGGAAATGTAATACTGAAAACAGCACAGCAATTTGGCACGGGAAGACAGGCTGGATCTTCCTTTGTGGCTGACAAGGAAACAACAACAAAACATGAAATGAGATCATGATGAGTGGGAAATGAAATTAACAAGACTGCCAAAACCCCAGAAATTGGCGGTGGGGGGAGGGGGGAACAGAAGAAAGAAAAGAGATGAAACAAAATTTTGGAACATCAAGGAATAAGCACGGAGAGAAATGACTCCATTGAAATATTTCCTGTGACTCCATTTGCTCCCCCTGCTTTCATCCCAGAATATATGTGCATCATGCATATAGCAAAACCTATGCCACACACCCCTGTGAATTTTGTTATATGCCTTGCACATGCTTGCCTACGTGGAATCACATTTCAAGCTTATGGAGTTTCGTTGGGTTTGAAATCCTCAGCACTGGATATCGGAGAGCCCTGAGACAGAAGAGATTTTTTTCAAGCTCTCCAGAGGAAGTAATACATGGATCGTAGATTGAAGGATTTATTATTATCATCATCATCATCATCATCATCATCATCATCATCATCATCATCATCATTTTTTTTTAAACCTGATCTCAAGGGCAAGCATAAATGCATAAACGCAGTATGGGAATTTCTGTGATCATGTCAGTCTTGGATATTTGCTGCTCTATCAAAATGACCCTCTCGTTGATAACATCATATGATTTTATTATTATTTTTTTAAACAAATAACGGTTCTAGAAAGATTTTGTTCATTTAGGAATCTTCTAGAGCAGGGTTTCTCAACCTCAGCAACTTTAAGATGGGTGGACTTCAACTCCCAGAATTCCCCAGCCAGCATGTTCCCCAAACAACCAAACATTCTAACCCACCACCTTCATTCACTCAAGGTTGTGAAAAATATTTTCCATCATGAGCATCGTGCAAAAGAGGCTGAGAGCTGATCTATGCTGAGTTCACGTAAGCCAGTTACGGTGGGAGACCTCCAAACCCTACCTTGTTGCAACAGTTCTAGGGAAGCATATTTTCAGTTGCTTACAATGTAGCTTGCATCTCTCATCTCCCCCTTCAGGATGGAGAATACCTTTGTTACTTCGGAGGCAGCTGTTTAGCCTGTCACTAATAATGTGGTCCCTCCTTCCTGTATTAGCCTCCTTTTAAACATATGCCTTAAATTTCCTGTCAAATTTCTTAGTAGAGTTTAGGAGGAACATCAACACTCTGGAAACCGTGTCCAACCTTACTTTGTAATTATTTGAGAAATGCTAGTTCATTCAAGAGCCATGTCAGGCTTGGATCAATGATGCATATTTGTTAAAATCCCTCCAATTATTTAGTAGCTGCAACACTGCATGCCACTGTAAATAAATGATGTGTCCTGTTGAGGGAATAAGGAGAAGGGAGGTCTAAATGGACTAAAACATATAAAACTGCTTTCTTCCGGGGAGTGGCATCCATAGGCATAATCTCTTTTGGAGGTGCATACGACATTGCAATGCAGGTAGAAAAGGAGCAGGGCTTGCATCACGTTGTTGCAACTCTGCTGACATCACTCTGACCCCCCCTCCCATTGCCTCCCCTACACCTGCGGGCACTGCTGCTCCTGACTGTGATGCAACTGGTCTTTGCAGCTGGGTGTAAATGGGAAATAGAGAACACCTCAAATTTTAAAAAAAGTCTAATAATTTTTGAAAACTGCGGGGGTTAATATTCTTACATAGGGATGTGAACTGCTGTATTCATAGAGGAATCACAGTTAGATGTGTGTGTGTATGTGTGTGTGTATTACTGCCCTTATTTTGTACAACCCATAATGGTCCTCCTGTTGTTTGCCCCACAAGAAGCACCCTTTGAAATGGGATGGGCGGAGAGAGAAGGTCGGGCCCAAAGACCCCCACCTGGTTCCTTTGCCTAAGGGAGGACTAGAACTCACAAACTCCCAATTTCTAGTCTGGCACCTCAGCCTGTCCACTGAAACATCAGAGCAAGGAAGCAGTAGATGTGTTACAAATGTTATATTTCTCAGTGTTATATTGAGATATGAGTATCCCTAACTTGGTGTGCCTGTATGCATTTTTATGTATGTGTGTATTTTATATTATAACATGAATTTTTATATTATAACATAATTTTTATATTATAACATAAATATATTATATTCATGTTATATGTTATGCATCACATAACCTGAATATAATCCACAAAATCCTAATTCAGAGGCAGGTGCATCTGCAAGGGTGGTTGGTGAAGTCAAAACAGTTGGCATGACCAAGCAATCAAAACCAGGATCTTGGGCACAGATCTACCAAACTTCCTCTGGTAACTCTGGCTATACAGTGGTTTGAACTCGCATCTCCGTCAACTTGTGTAATACTCCAGCTGCAGTTGTACCACCCCTCTGCCTCATATTCATACTATGGAATATGTCCTGTTCCATTCATTGCACAGAGTGAGGAAATGACCTTTTCCCTGATCTTTTGTATAACTGAACAGCTAAAAAGGCTTGCTGGGAAGATGCTTTTAATAGCTGAAGGTCACAACAAAAGAAGGAAGAAACCCTGGAATGTGAGTCTGATCCTTGGTACAGGCAAATTGAAAATGCCAAGACCCAAAATGAACCAAATTTTGCAGCTAGATTGGAATAATAAGGGGATTCATTTGTAAGCCTGCAGGCAGCTTGTACTATTAAAATGCACTCCTATGAACAGATATTACTTTCCTATGTCAATCCCAATGTGTTTCATGGAACCAATTACTAACTGAATGTGTGCATTTAGAATTAATTCTAAAATTCAGTCACTGCATTGTGTCTCAGTAATAAAGATGATTTCCTGAAGATCAAAATGAGCCATGCAAGACTGCCAACTCAGTTCAAACAGAAGTTTGTGACCCTGCAAGTAACCAGTTGTTGAAAAACCAACTTTCCCCTTTCCAATTCTTTTTAGCCTCCCACAGAGTAAATATATATATATTAACCTTAACTGTGCTAAATGCTACAACATAACTCTTCCTATTTTATGGTCTTATTAGATAATTACTATTCCTGAACTGCAAGGGCATAATTTCCATGATAATTAAGTCCACATCTTCTTCTTCATCATCATCGTAATCATCATCTTGAATTTAGTTTCTGTGAATGAAAGATAAAATGTAAACAGTTAAAATCTGGAGAAGGCAACCAATTCATACTAAAAAACTAATTCAGTGAGGTTTACTTCCAGGTAAACAGAGTTGAGGGCTTCAGAGAGAAAAGATAGTTCACTTGCTGAATTACAGATTTAGAAGGAAAAGATGAAAACTCCTAGGTCAAGTTAAATTCCTGGTGACTTTTCAACATCCCAGTTTTATCAGCTTTCCTGTCTATCCATCAGATTTCCTTGTGCTCTCTAATCTGTGTGCTAATCCACTCTGATCCTGCTTAGCTTTTTGAAGATTAGGCATGGTTGCCTTGGTGCAATCACCTAGCTGTGCAAATGAAGATACTGTACCTTCAAGCTGAGCTTCTTCCTTGTGACTTCACAGCAGTGTCTGTATAGGTTTTCTTGGATGTTGCAAAAGTAGTTTGTTGTTTCCTTCTTCCAGGATGTTTTATGACTTCCCACTCTAGCCTCCATCCTTGAAGGTCCCCAGTTCAAGTATTGACTACCAGGGCTGTGCTGTTGTTTGGATTTAAACTCTGAACAGCTCTTTGGAGCATGCAGGAGAGCAAAAGAAGCTCCTGTCTTCAGCATCTTAAAGCAGCTGCATCTGTCACTTAATCCTGCATATCCTACCTCTTGGCTGGACTTGCCTATTGTCTTGTTAAGTCATTGTGCAAATTTAGAAGACTTGGTAGCCTTTGGGCTTAACAATTTAACAAGACAATAGGCAAGTCCAGCCAAGAGGTAGATTATGCAGGTAGCCTTTGGCTACCAAAGCTAAATTGCACAAAATTTGACAACCATGAAATGGCATTAAAGACTTAATTTTCTATGTCCTTTTCCTGCATCTAGTGGCATCTGGATGTTAGCTCTAATGTTATACCAACAAACCATTCTCCTGATATCTGGTCCTTTTCTTTCTTTCGTTTTAAAGGAAATTCCCAGGATAGAGTTGGGGACCTTTTGAATGCAAGGATGATATTTTTCACTAGGTTGTTGGATGTAATTTATGGAATTTTGGAGTCATAATCCTGATAACCTAAGGAAGTGTTGGTATCAAATTGGTTTTAGGCAAGCTAGTTTTGTGTTAGCATATTGCTGGCCTCTATAAAGGTAATCCCCAGGTTAAGAATGCCTGGTTTAAGGACGACCCATAGTTAAGAATGGAGCCTATAGTAGCAAAATTTGAGTTAAATACACAATGCTTCGAGCTAAATACACAATGATTCGAGTTAAATACACAATGATTCGAGTTAAATACACAATGCTACTTATACAGTATTATACAGTAATACTCTTCTGGCTTTTGTACAAAGTTGACTTAAGGGCAGAGCTTGGGAACAGAACTTGTTCTTAAACTCGGGACTATTTGTACTTTCTTGAGCTAGAGAGCTGATAACTTAATTGCAAGCATTTAATTTTAATTTTTTTTGCATACAAAGAATTCATGCACAATTCCAATCTCTCTCTTTCTCAGCGTGGCTCCTAGTTACTTTTTTTTTTTTTTTTAATAAAATTAAATGTTTCACAGATCGAGAGAGATTTGAAGAGGTGAAGCTTGGCTTCCTTTTGTTTCTTGTTTTACCAGTTTTAAATATATTTTTTAAATATATTTTTTGTATCTTTTCTCCATAACACACATTAGACTGTACACATTTTCCAATATATACTTTCTGAGTTCATTTTTTTCACGTGTGACCTGCATTGCAACATTCAGAAAATGTGCAGATTCTAGCACATAACTGCATTTTGGATTGCATATAAGTCTGAGAAACGGAAGTGGTGAAATTATTACTGTATGTGAGCTGAAACAATTTCTCCTTACGGAGGGAATAGCCAGGAACAGACTCAGTGGCTTCAGAGAAGTGAGTATTAGGACTATACAATGCTTTGGATTAGATTTCTAAAAATGGCTTCACATGTGATCCCCTGAAAAGACACACCTGCTTTAAAGTCTTGCAGAAAGACCCTTTTTCTCATCCCTACGTGCTCTGAATCACATTTTTGGAATGAAACCCAAAATGTTGCACTGCCCTGAGGAATATTGCCCAGTGGTGTAATAGCTAATGTTGATTCTCTTTTGTCAAGAGAGTGGTTTTGTGTAATTTTATATACGATTTCTTTTGTGACCAAAATATTGTTTCAGAGCTGAAAAAAAAGTGTCAAAGATATATTGATATTGACAGCATTACAAATGGGTCACTTTTTTACAGAAGTAATGTAGTTTCCCATATTAGTCATTTGAAGTATGTCCATTGCTCTGCTGCTGTGGCTTTGAGGACAGATGTCATTATTTAGAATGGAAATAAGCTAGTCAGCACATCTGGACAAAATCCAGATGGAGAACAAATATAGAAGGCAAGAAGCTGGTCCAACACAACTTGAGGACAGGGTTGGAAAAAGTTGGAGTAGACTGAAACAACCAAGACAGAGTAATGTTCTGACTAAGATGTTTAATAACTATTCTTCATAAATTCACATTTTTGGTTCTTTTACACAGAAGGGCATTCTGTTGGACTTGTAAACATATTCTCAATTTATTCCACAATTAATTCACCATGTGCACACATAGATTATCTTTTTATTGATTTTCCAGTAATCTGAGTGATGTAATCATAGGCCCAAGTCCTCAGATTTCTACCATTGATCAAGAACACTTGATCAAACTTTGAGAAAGTTCTGCATGTGTCTGTTTGCATTTCACTCTTGCACCATATGGCAAGTATGGTTGATCTCCTTCTCTTGGGGTGTTATATACATCACACTTTGGGTTGGTACCTGATTGGTCAAGGAGGTCTCTGGAGAGCCTCAGCATCACTGCAGTGATGCCCCATCCAGCTTACAAGAGGCTTAGGGACAGGACCTCTCTAGCAATTATCATAATGGATTGTCATTAGAAGGAATTATAGCAATTATAAGAGAAGTGATAGGTTAATTGGTAGTTCCATGATGACCATTTTGACTGGCCTAGAAACAATGAAATTAAATGAAGTCTCCAAGCTATATCTGTTGGCACATTTCTACAGCACGCTGGGTACTGAAGAGCAAAAACAAAAATTTAATTTTCTGTTAAAAAAATAATAAAACAAATGGATCAGCTATAGTGGGCACATTTTACCTATCATGCCAGCTGGTAATGCCAGACCTGATTAAGCTTAAAAATGAGCACAGAACATTTTTGAAGGCATCATTTATCGGGCATAACTGAACGCCAAGCAGACCACAGCAGTTCCTTATTACAACTGAAAGAATGAACGGCAAAGAGGGGCAAAGGAAAAGAATTCTCCCTTGCACAATATTAGTTACATCTCTGAAAGAAATGGCAAATGCCACTTAACAATAGAGCAGTATATGATGAAGCAAGAGAAGAATGGAATACAATTTCTCCCCCTTTCCCCCACGTACCAATATTGCTGTTAGTTTTATTAATAGCAGATCCTGCTTCATCTTTTTTGATTTATTTGTCACTGCTTAAAGCTGAAGATTGGGGGAATGAGAGAGTCAGAACACGACCCTCTGAGTATAGATCTCAGTGAGCAAGGATTCCAATATAGAGGGAAAGACACGATCAGGATTGGGGAAGTAAACACCCATCAGTCTAAAATTTAGGAATAAGGCACCTGTAACTCCAGATTATAATCTCTCATTAAATACAGTGGAACCTCGGTTTACGAACTTAATTTGTTCCATGACTCTGGTTGCGACTCGAATTGGTCGCGACCCGAAGCAAATTTTCCCATAAGGTTCAATGTAATTACTGTTAATCCATTCTGGCGTTCTGACAGGGAGGCGGCTATTGCTTGGAGGGAGAGTCCCCCTCCCTACGACCACATGTCAGGGGTTGAAAATGGCTGCAGACCACGTGTCAGGGGCGGAAAAATGGCCGTGGACCACATGTCGGGCGGAAAAATGGCTGTGGACCACGTGTCAGGGGCGGAAAAATGGCCGCGGATCATGTGTCAGGGGCGGAAAATGGCCGCGGACCACATGTCAGGGGCGGAAAAATGGCCACGGACCACATGTCAGGGGCGGAAAAATGGCTGCGGACCACGTGTCAGGCAGAAAATGGCCGCGGACCGGGTCGCGGGAGGGAAAATGGCCGTGGATCCTGTTCGTAAACCGAGGCGGAGTTTGCGAACCGAAGCAAAATTTTGCAGCTGGAGCTGGTCATCACCCGAAAAGTTCGTGAACAGAAGCGTTCGTAACCCAAGGTTCCACTGTATATGAACCTCCTGGACCATGAAGCTAGTTTCTCATTCCCCTCATATGTTATATGGATCCTTGTATACTTTCCTGGCTATTTGCCTTTCCTTTTGCATGCTAGGATCACAAACTTCTTTATATAGAGAGAATTTTGGTAATATTTTCACAAAGGTTGGACCTGAAAATGCAAAACATCAATGGCTTGTTACATGCTTTAGGGAGTTATCTCATAAAAGGCCAAACTGTCCTTTTGACCCAGGAAGTCATCTCTGGCACTAATTTTGCAAGATCCCAGGGAGATGTTTATCACACAAGGTTTTGCTTTAGCTTTTGGCCATGGAGGTCTCTGTTTCTGTCTCTAAGAGATATATATACTGACTCCCCTCCAGTAGCTTCCTCCTTGAGTTCTTTCCCACAACATCAACTCCATGAAGTAGGTTAGTCTGTGAAAGAACAATAGGCTCAAAATCACTCAGAGAGCTTCCATGGTTGAAGATGGTCTTCAATCTGGATCTTCCCAGTCCTAATCCAACACTACATAGGTCTGGCTGGGCAGGACAGGTATTGCAATATTTCAAGATTCCAATGTTCTGTAGTAAGGAATGATCCTGAAAAAGGGGAGTTGGAAGGGTGGTAACCTACCAAGTACTATTGCTGAGCAGAGGGGGCTCAGTCCACTTCAAGGGTTAAATCCAGTGCTTTTGAAATAGATTAGATACACTCTGGGTTAGACTGGAGCTCATTCATCCTGACTTGTTCCTAGTTCTGGAAGGCATTTTGGACAACAGAGTAATGTTCTTGCTTGGATGCTACTTACAATGTCCAAAGTCCTACAGCCTAGCTGCTGTAATTTAGTCAAGGCCCATGTTTTCCTTTCTTTCTTGAGCAGCCAATTGTCCGTGCTTTTCTACAGGAACTCTGGATGTGTTCAATTGTGAAACTGCAGAAGCCACTCCCAGTTCATATCTATTCAGGGCCAGTCCAGTGTAAGGTTTACCCCGTTCGACTCAGAGAAACTCTCGTGACACGTGTGTTCAGCAAAGAAGTTTACTCAAGTGTAATGTTCATAATTACAGACAAAGCCAGGACTGGCTTGGCACATTTTACAATACAATTTATAGTTCCCTGTCCCCGTGCTTAACCCCTGTTGTTTGGTTACAGATTACCTGCAGTAATCCCCCCAAATGGCAGATTCAGTCCAGCTCTTTTGTGTTCTTGATTGCTGTGTTCACTAGCGTTGTTGTTGTCGTCGATGGGTCTTTCTGTTGCTCGCAAAACCAGAAGTTCCCCAATCACGAGCTGATTGCTTTAACTCAAATCCGCGGCTCTCCCCTTTGTCTACAGTGCCTGCGGCAATCTGGCATTAACACAACGCATCCGCGTGCGGTTTAGTTAAGCAGTGCCAGCTGGTCCATTAATCAGTTTGCGGTTTCTCACTTCCCCTTTCCTTGCTAGCTCTCGAGTGGTGAAACTGACTAAGCACGGCTGGGCAAGTTCCTAGCCATGCCGCACTGGCTGAATCTGACATCCAGAAGGTGGAACAGGTTGGCCTTACGGCATCAGGGATGTCCATCCGAAACCAGACTGTTAGTCTCAGGGCTTATCTGTACTGCCTGGTTGCTCTGTCACCAGAACAGGACAGCAACCATTTCTTGGAGGGTAGAAACAGATTATGTCAACCTTTACTCATTTCCCTTCCATTGTAATTTCAACCTGCTGCCATTTGAAAGTAATCTTTTTCTTTTATGTCGCCGGGAGTCCATTTCAGCTGGAGTGCTTCACTTGCTTTTAGGCTCACCCTAGTGACTCATTGGCCGCTTTACAGAGGAAGGGACACCCCTTCAATTAAAAAAAAAAGCCGCTGTTTTTTAAAAATGCATAAACTTTAACAGAGAGCCAGTTTGGTGTAGTGGTTAAGCTGCCAGGCTAGAAACTGGAAAACCGTGAGTTCTAGTCCCACCTTAGGCATGAAGCCAGCTGGGTCATTTTGGGCCAGTCACTCCCTCTCAGCCCTAGGAAGGAGGCAATGGCAAACAGCTTCCAAAAAACCTTGCCAAGAAAACTGCAGGGACTCGTCCACTGAATTCCAGGTGCAGAATGCAGTGACCAGGTTGCCAAGTGGGCACTTGGCCATACATTTTTTACATCTTTATTGAAGCAATTAGCCTGGTTGCCAATTAGCTACTGAGCTAGGTTCAGAGTTTCAAGGTTTGGGTTATGACATACAAGGCCCTAAGCAACTTGGAACTGTTTATTTGTCTGGAAAATTTATTTGGCTGCCCATCTTAAACAAGCTAGCAAACAATTAATGCAACTAAGACACCTGTCAAATCACTTTTGCATTATAGGGCTGATGGCCTCTGAGATCAGGGGAGGCTTTGCTATATATTCCAAGAGCTGCTGAATGCCATCAGTCAGCTGATTGGGGGTAGGCCTATCCTATGGTGGCATCCACGCTTGGAAATGCTCTCCCCACTGAAATTTGGAAAGTGCCTACTATACATATTTTAGGGTTCTGTTGGGAAGTCACCACTTCACCTAGGCCTTCCTGGTACGTAAGTTGGAGAACTGCTTCTTTCCACCTCTCACCTACTTCTTTAATTTATACATTTTATTGCATATCACTTTATACTCTTTTAAAGTGATGTTTTCTAATTTTATTTATTTATTCAATTTGTATGGCTGCCCATCTCAGCAAGTGACTCTGGGCAGTGAACTATCTTAAAATAAATTAAAAACAATTTTCCATCCTAAATACAAAAATTAAAATACACAGTAGCCGGGGAAGACGTCACAATCAATGGTTGTTAGCACAACCAGGAGAAGGGACTCTTCACCCACTCAGGGCCCCAGTCTGGGCAGAGAGCCAGGTTTTTAGAGCCTTACAAAAGGCCAGCAGGGTTGGGGCCATCCTCATCTCTGGAGGGAGAATGTTCCATAGGGCAGGTGCTACGACAGAAAAGGACTTCTTGGCCCTGCCAACCAGCATTCCCTGGTTGATGGGACTCAAAGCATGTCCATCCTGCTGGACCAGATTGGACTGGTAGAAATAACTGGGAAAAGACAGTCTTTCAGGTAACCTGGTCCCAAGCTATGAAGGGCTTTAATGGTGACAACTAGCACCTTGAATTGCACCCAGAAGCATACTGGCAATCAATGCAGCCCACAGAGTAGTGGTGTTACACGTGCTGAGTAACCGACACCATTTACTACCTGTGCGGCTGTATTCTGCATCAGCTGAAGCTTCCAAGTACTCTTCAAGGGCCGTCCCACATAAAGCACATGACAGGAGTCCAGATGGGAGGTCACGAGGGCATGAGTGACAGTAAGTAGGGCCTCCCAGTCCAAGAATGGGCATAACTGGCTTTATTTATTGCTGCTTTTATTCACAGCTTCAGGTGCTTCAAAATAGGAAGCAGTATGATAGTACATTAATTAATTGGATAGATAGATAGATCACTACTTTAAGTGTATTTCTCTCACTCCTTCCCTAGCCTCTTTTGACAGGAAAGAAGAAAACAACATCGATGAAGAAACATGGCCTATGTTTCTGTTTTATTATGCCTGGAAATGGCTAGGATCTGATGTCAACTGCCTGTAGATACAGATTGTAGACAGAACATGGCTTATAATATGAGGGCTTCAGGGACAGCAGCAAAATATGAATTTCATGGCTTCCTGTTTAGTTGTGCAAAGCCTATGGATATTTCTGAAACCCCTTGGGCTTTTAATAAACAAAGGAGACATGAAGCTCCAGATGACGTTTCAATAAATGGCTTTCTTTATTTTTGTTTATCTGTTTGATCCTGTAGGTTTTATTGTAGGAACACATGCTGAATAGTTTAGAGATCTGTATTTTGATGACAGAGAAATTTCTGCCTCTGAATCAAGGAATGATGCTCTGATGTGAGATGTGCCAAACCTGGGCAATGATTATTTATCTCCTCTGTATTACCACTAATGTGGCTGTAGCAGAAAATCTGGAATATATAGTGGACAAATGGCTGTTTCTTTTCCTTCTACAACAGGCAGCTCTGAACATGGACATGTGGTCCTGAGGCTTCTGCTAAGATGGCTGTGACCTTAAAATAAATTGGCATTTACTGCAGGGCAATTTCTGGGTCTCCAAGGCAAATTGTTCACCGGAAAGAAAGACAAAAGTTTTGTAAGATGATCATAAATAGCTACAGACTGAGGAAGTGCTGGTGGGCATCAACCGACTTAAGGATCAGTTTACAAAATTCAGAATATCAGCCTTTCACAACCCAGCAACTCTCAAAAGGAAGATGGGATACAACTTCAAAATCCAAAGATTTTGAACGCTTCTGTTGTACACTTCTCTGGAGGGAATGTTAGCCCTTTGAGGAAGGCCAGGACTGGAAACAGATACCGTAAGGATTCTAGGAATGCTACTTTATTGTAGTAGGGGATAATAATAGAATCTTGGAAGCCTGTCAGAGTTTCTCTCTGCCCTCTTTTATACAAAACAGAATCAGAGCAGGATTATTTTTAGTCTCTCACATTTTCCACTTTCCTAGAACTGAGTTGCTGTTTCTCCTCCTTAATGGTCCATCCATTTCTTCCCCAAGGATCATGTGTACATTCCTTTGCAGGGAATCTCTTGGTCTGACTGTCTGCCTGCCTGCCTGCCTGCCTGCCTGCCTACCTATCTCTACATTGGAATAGGATTATGGGTACCCCTTGGCATTATCTGACACAGTTGAATTATCATGAAGCCTAAGAAAATCCCCTTTAATAGGTGAGAAGAGCCGAATTAACATAGTGGCTTGATTCATGCAACATGTTATCTTGGTTACTAAAAGACACACTGGGTGCATTGGTAGAATATGTTAAGCTTGGTTAGTTTTAACTTTGTTTTGTTTTGTTTTTATTTAGCCTATGGTATAAACCTAGATTGTTTGGTTAGGTCATGATTCAGTGAGTTTGCACTTAGAATTCAGCACTCATGACTGTGTGAGTGGAACAATAAATACTTCCTTAGTGTAGCACTTTCAAATGTTTGAAGTAATTGGTGGTAATCTTTCTACTGTAATCTTAAAGGGAAATCAGGTTGATTCTCCTACTTTGCAAATCAGAAAGCACTCTGATTCATGATAATTTAAATGAAGATTTCCTGATTTGCAATTCAGATCCTAGCCGCTATTTTTTGCCATTAATCCCTTGATTTTGCAATCCTGTCTCTATGAATATTGGAAAGGGTGCACATATTTTTGGACTTTCATGTGATATTTAAAAATTTTATTGGCTTTTGGCAAAATTACTACAACATGAGGAACCTTTTTGCGAATCCTCCTCCTCCTCCTCCTCCTCCTCCCTCTCTTCCTCCTCCTCCCTATTTATCCAACCATCCATCCATCCATCCATCCATCCATCCATCCATCCATCCATGTGACTTTGGAAAAGTGGAATCAGTTATGAAATGGAAGCAAGGTGATATACTTGAACTGTCCTTGTGAAAATATGTGCAGTTGCACTTACAAACTATAATAAATGTTCAGGGTTGTGCATTCTGACAGTTGGAAGATGCATCCACAGTGAGGATAACGCAGGAGCGTATAACCTATAGTCCATGGGCCACTTGCAGTTCCATTGCATGCAGAGATCAGCCAGACATTTTTTGCTGGCATTATTTATGTATCCCCCTCCAGAACTAAACAGAGGGGAAATTAAAGGTGAGCAGGAGACTTTGGGGAGGCAAACTCCATTATTAGCACACGGAAATCCTGAAAAACCAGGTAAAATCTGAGTTTTCAGGCCAATGTTTTCAGGAGCATTTTTTCTTTGGGGCAGAAATGAGAACATATTGTCTCCCATAGAGCTCTTGTTCTCATTTTATTTACAGTCTTGAGAAAAACAGGCGAAAAGAAGAACCTGCCTCTTTGATGTTGTCACTATTTCTCCAGATGGTCTTCTCCAGCCTCTGGAAGGTAAGGAAGAGACAGAGGAGGAACAGGAGTTGCCAACATTGTGATGAGAAAATAGATTATTTGATAATAAGAAGATCCCTTTGAAGGGCTCTTCTAGGATCTGGCATTATCACCATTCCATGATGAGCAATTACTAAGCCAAATCTTCAAGTGGCAGAGTTTTTATTTGCAAGTGACCTAAGAATAGATATAAGAGGAAGAGACTGTTCTCCATTATTATGGACTTGCTGATGACCAGATTATGAAGCAGATTATCTATTTTGTGTATGTAGATTGGAATCCTTCAGTCTGGTCAAGCAAGGCAGTTCTTACACTTTTAGAAATGTAAGCGAGTGTCTTGTGCTGCACCCACACCAATTACCATTGCCATGTCATTGGTTGATCCTTCATCATTAGAACTTGTGTAGTAAGCCAGTTATGAACACTTGTAAGCACTACATCTCTTTTTTAAGGAAAGAGAGTATTTTCTGGTCTCATTGCCCAATTTATCTCCAGGAGAAAGTCAGAACTATTTGTAACATTGTTGTTTCCTAGAACTAGATTATAACAGCTTAGACATGCATTTAAACACTCTTGCTTTCTATTAACTGCATGGCATGTAACTTCTGAATATATTACATAGCTGGTGTTGTTCAACTGAAAATAATTAAGGGTAGGATGTAAGCTTGGAGCTGCAATTCTGTAGTTACTTTCCTGGGAGTTGGTCTTTTTAACATAGTATGATCTGTGTATGAGGATGCACCCTTATTTGCAAGTGAGACCTTGTATGTTTAGTGGGAGCATGAATACTACTGGGGTCTTCTTTTATACTAAGTGGACACAGGGCATTAAGCAAGAAAGCCAAATAATGGTGCAACCTTACAAAATGTCAGTCCAAAGGAGAATTCTACTGAGCTTAAGCCTGCCCGAGGTGCCTTGGAGGTGACTATCAGCATTGGTTGACAAATACTTTTGGAGAAGATTTGTTTCTATGAGCATAAGGTGCATTTTGTTGTCCTACCTGGGAAATGCAACACAATGTTGCAATCTGGAGTACAATTCACTGTTCCAGTGCTAGTTATTGGTGCTGCCTTTGTGGGTCTTCATTCCATTTCCTTTCTCGGAGAATGCTCTGTTTTCCCCCCAGTCAATATTCCATGGTCACTGGCAACCCATTGCATAGAAGACACAAATGCAGGTCACGTCAGTGCTACATCTCCCAGCAAACCACACTGAAAATTAGGGGGAAAGTGAATAACCTGTAGAAAAAAGGATGGAAGATATGGATTTGAGGAGTGAGGGAACTCCTCACCTAGGATTATTAGAGTTCCCAAGCTGATGTTGTTGTTTTTAAGTAGGGAGCAGTTTTCAGCTTTCTATCACCACCAATTCCTTCATGGAAGCAAACATGCATACTGACTATACACTACTGTCTGTTGCTTTCCTCTTGCAGGAATGATAGTGATAAATTAAATCACCAAGTTGACCATAAGTATCTTCCATGGAAAAGCTGATTGGCTGCAGCGAATTAGAAGCTTATTCACAAGGTTGGGAGAGTTGTTCTTCCAGACACCTAGCACAATGGAATTCTCTGAGAACAGATAATGCCTGTTGTTGTTGTTGTTGTTGTTGTTGTTGTTATTTGAAGGGACATAAGGTTATAGAAGGGCTTATTAAGCAAAGCCAAGGGGACACCCTGCTTGTGTGTGATTGATAGCTTGTTAACTGGTCCATCCAGGATGAAAAGACAAATACATTGCTGCTAATTTCTTCATAATTTGGAAGGCAAGGCAGTCTCCTTCAGAGGCATTCTTGGTGTGTTTGATTGAAGAATAACTTCTTGCTTTTGGATTATGTCAGTTTTCAGAACCTGAAAAAGATGAGTGAGCAATAGCAGAATAAGGAAATGTAATTCTGAGAAAATTAGTCCATTCAGTTGGTGGCTTCTGCATTATCATCTTCTGTGACATTGTGGAGGGCCCCCCTTTCCCATGACTGCAACGTCCTGAAGGAGCAGCCTTGATAGGAAAAAAACGGTAGGCAGAATGGATTGAGCCCTTCATGGAAGTATCATTCCATTGCAGAGGTGCCTTGAAGGTGTAATGATTACATAAAGGCAGTAGTGTGGGTGGGTGTGACTGTCCACACTGATATCCAGTGAGTAAGCACACCAAAATTTCATTTGCTTATGGACAAAAAGGCGTGGTATTAATTGCTCAAAAATAATTGGGGAAAGCTATTGTTAATAATTTATTACTCAGCAATTAAAACCCCATAAAATCTATGGCCTTGAACTGTTATATTCTCACCTTCTGATTTACAGCTGGTCATCATCTCCAGTGAACATTTCTGGTTATGATCCTCACATGCTCAAGTGCAGAATCTGAGAATATTTATTATAGCCTTCCCCTTCATTTGAACTATTTTCTCTCTAGGACTCAGTAAATTCTGGAATGTATGAATACATTTAGGAGGAGAGGCAAGGGGGAGCAAACAACCTGTGCATCATGACATCGTCACTCAGCTGATGCAACTTACATGCTTAGGATAGATGGCATGACACAGCTGATGCAAATTTCATAATCACATCATTCATGCAAGGATTGTGGCTTGTAATGAACTCCAGTGCTAGAATAAGGGGTTTGCCTGCTGACCTGTGATCACAGACATGATTTGTCTCCATCCAACCTAATTTCCTGCCCAGGGTTGGTGTGAGCCTAAAAGGGAGCAGGGAGCAAGACCATACATAATGCTCAGAATTATTTGGAGGAAGATTAAGATATACTAATTAAATTCTTGTCTGTATCAATGGTAGTACATTAAATAGGGTGCTTGAGCCAACATTTCTTGAATGTACTTGTGTCATATATAGATTCTACAGCTTAGTCAAATAGCATTCATCCTCTAGACCACACAGTGGAAGGACCTGGGCCTTGTCTTAGACCAGTGTTTCTCAACCTTGGCAACTTTAAGACCTGTGGACTTCAACTCCCAGAATTCCCCAGCCAGCATGGGAGCTGGGGGATTCTGGGAGCTGATGTCCATATATCTTAAAGTCCATATATCTTCAAATTGCCAAGGTTGAGAAACACTGTCTGAACTAAACCACTGCCAACTAGTACTTTTCAAACAGCTGTGTTTCTCCCCTAAATATTATGCTTATGAAAAGTTGACTTTAATAATTAATTTCCGTGAGTTAGATGTTTTGTTTCATCACTTCACAATTCTTTCTTCTTCACAAAGAGCTGTGCAACTTACTTTTAAATCTCAAAATTATGATGTTGCTTCTTTCAGCTCCGTATTGTTTTCCTGCAGCAACGTTTGTGCTAATGAACTTTTCTAGTGCTGAGCAGCCATGTCAAATTCAACCGGAGAAAAAGTCTCCACGCTCATCACTTTTTAGATTTTATTTCTCCGCAAGTCATTTCGCAGCATCTTCAGATAGCATTTTTTCTCTCCCTAAAGCAATCCATTAACCTGGCTCCATTTGAATATTAATTCCCATTATCAAAGGAAAAAAAAGGGACATGTTCTGACTTTGTGGCTTTAGAGGCTAGAGCAACAGTCATCTTAGTTGCTAAAATGGCTGAATAAATCCTGTTCTTAGAACAAATCTTTGATGGCCTCCTGCTGAGAATTGGTGGTTTGTGAACTGCACAACTGACTCAAAACAAGATTTTTTCTTCACATGTCAAGATGTATGTTTTGCACTTCAGTTAAGTGATCTTATACGAAAGGGAAAAGTGTCTAATTTCACATCATCTCTTGAAGATGAGAGCTAGCAGCAGCTCACTAGGAAAGACATTTTTTTATTGTTGCCGCTCTATTTTTATCCCTCTTCTCTACTTAAAAACTATTCAAAGGGCAAAGAAGACTGTTAGAATTAAAAATGCGACTAACATTTTAAATATTTCTAATGCAATATTTACAGTTAACAGTTACAGATTGTGATTTTGAGATTTTGGTGAATGGCTTGTTTAAAAATATTGACTCAGCACAGGGCAGGTGTGTGAAATAGGTGCTTTCCATGTTTGGAATCACTTGAACAGAGACTGAAAATAAAACCGCCAATTAAAAAGAATTCCATCACTGAACCTATATTGGGAGCAAAGGAGCCTGTTTCATTCCCCAGCAGAACTGTTGTTTTTGATTTTCCCAAGGGAAAAATAATCCCTGGTGAAAGGCGGACAGAGGCTTCATTTATTTTTTATAATGTATGAGGCAGGCAAAGAGTATCCTCCATCTTTCTTTAAGTTTTAACTTAAAGTTTCCTTAAGTTTTAAAATGCCCCGTATACTGGCAGCAAAGTTAAGTTCCTTGTAACGTAGGTCCTTCCTGTTACTTTCCATGACTATGTCTCGTCATGTGGACATTCTGGGAAAATATCAAGGAAGAAAAGCAACCTTAGGTGAAATCTGGCAATTTTTTATGGACTTGTAAGAAAAATATCAAGAGGACAATTGTTGGAGTGGAAATATTTCCTAAAAGCAGAGAGGTAAATGGAACAGATCTACGTACTTGGTTGGCTCATCCAGCCATAGTATCCTGCCAATATGTAATGCTTCTGTAGAGTGATACAACATTGGAATACTGTTGTGGTTAATTCTGGTATTTGCAGTTTGGGAAAGATTTGGTGGAATTGGAAAATGTGTGGAAAAGATCCTTCATTCCTGCTTCCCACTGACTGTGTCTCCCTTGAGTTGAGTTCAATTGTTGGTGACTGCAGGAATACCACACAGCTTTCTTTGCAGCAGTATTGAAGTGGTTCATCACTGACTTCTTCTGGGAAGTTTTTTTCAACTGATCCATTTTGTCTACTTTTCTAGGAGTTTTTAGTGGTCTCCATCTAAGAACTAACCAATTATGCTTTTTTTTTTTTTGATCAGTCAAAGTCAACAAGATAAATCTGTCTAGTTTCCCTAGCAATAATACAGAAGTAGCTTGCCATTACTTTCTTTCCAGATATTTGTTCATCTTCTTAATATAGCCTATAACCTTGAAATGTTTTGATGGTCCCAAGTTTTAATCAGATCCAACCTTGTGTAGCTTTTAAAAGATTAGCTAAAATTAGCTAGATGTAGCCACCATTAATCTGTAATGAATTCATTCCCTCCTTCCCCAAATTCAAAAAACACAATAACAACAAAGACAGAGCTTTAAAAATGAAGGAAGGTTCTTGTACTATAATGTGAATTGTAGACATTGGCTGGGAATCTAGTCTGCAATGGTTCGTCAAAGAGCTGCTACCCCATCACAGGCTTCTGTCAAGGGCAGCTAAGCAGGCTGGGAAAATGGAGAATTCAAGATCACAAAGCTATCAAGCCCCATGAAATTTTCATGAGCATATGCACACTTGAATGAAAAGGTTTTAAAAAATTGAAGCCAGATGCAATGCGTTATAGCACCAGACTCATCAATTAATAAAAGCCTGCCCCCCGTGGTCTGCCTTTTTAGCTTGGTGCCCAATTTGCATAAACTCTGTCTCTCCAATCCTTAGGATCATCTTTGCTGGATATCAGGCCTTGCTCCTGTTGTATGTTCTCTGACTTTTTGTCTTTAGCTAACAAGACATGCAGGCTGTCCAGGTCAGTGGGATGTAAATGATTGTTGACTGCACATCTCACAAGAATTGCATAAAATGAAGGTCTTCAGCCAACAAACTGGCTGAGCTTAAATTAATGTGGATGCTAATGCTATTACAAGTCTAGAAGCCAATCTGGTAACATTTGCCTTCTGTATGGTTCCATTAGAAGGCATCAATCTGGGCAGTAATACAAAGCTTCGTAGTCAACAGATATATACAGAATCTTCGCTTGCTTGGCCTTACTATTCCTTCCCACAGACCCCACTCTGTTGTCATGCAAGTGTCATGCAAGCTTTGCCTGACTTGTTTTTACTGGTGTCCTTAGGCTGGATCACCTGGTTTATTTAGGGTCCTGCAGCTGAAGGATCTCATGAAACCCATGAGTGCAAAGACTGAAGGAAAAGGTCTGGCAAAGAGAGTAGGAAGGCATTGTATCTAAAGGAAGTACACACATGCATAGAGATCCAGATATTTGAGTATAAACAACCGGTTGAGATCATTTGGTAAGAAAACAAAGGAGGGGACTCAGTAATGATACAATTGTGTGAAGAGGCTATAGTCTGCTAAGCCAGGCAGAAGAGCTGGACAAAACTCTCCTAGACCAGATTAGAGAACTTTCAGGGAGAAGAGGCACAGTAACAATGGGAGATTTCAATCTCTTGGACATCTGTTGGAAAAACAACTCAACCAAGACTGCAACGTCCCAAAGATTCCTCAGTGATCTTGCTGACTGCTTCATTTTCTAGAAATTGAAGTAGAGACAAGGGGATTTATTTTCCTAGATCTAACCTTAACTAGTATGGAAGAGCTGGTTAAAGAGGTAAAAGGAAATGGAAGCACAATCAAAGATACACACTTAACTTCAGGAGAGCCAACTTCAGCAAGTTTAGAGAAGTACTAAGTGGGATCCCATGGGCAAAATTCCTCAGGACAAAGAGAATGTGGGAGGGTTGGAGACTTCTCAAAAATAAGGTACTGAAGATACAATTACTCACCATTCCAATGGAAATAAAAAATGAAAGGTAGCTTCAGAAATCAGTGTGGTTGCATAGGGAACTTTTGACTGAATTAAGAGTTAAAATGGACAGGTGGAGGGAATGAAAGATGGGTGAAATTATAAAAGTGACATAGTGCCAAATAGCTAATATCTGCAGAAATAAAGTATAAAATACTAAAGCACAAATGGAATTTAGGGTTTACAAGAGAAGCTAAAATCAACAGAAATAGTTTTTTTGCTATACCAATAGTAAGAGGGGAGAAAAAGGGAAAGGTGGGCTAACTGCTTGGAGAAGATGTCAGGATCATTGCAGGTGATGGGGAAAAGAAAAAGATCCTCAATTTCTATTTTGCTTCAGTCTCCCCCTGCAAAGGCAATCCAACGTAAGCAAAGAGATAGTTGAGGAGTGCTTGCTACCATGAATGTATTTAAGTCCCCAGGACCAGATCAGTTGTACCCAAGAATCTTGAAGAGCATGTGGATACCACTTTGGAGATCTTGGAGACCCTTGGTATTCGAGAAATCATGAAGGACAGGTATAGTCCAAGGGAGCTAGAGAAGGATAAATGAGAAAGCTAGAGAAAGACAGAATGAGAGAGACAGCCTAATATCAAAATTCAGGAGGATCTTGACAAGCTGGAATGATAGGCAAAAATCAGCATGATGATTTTCAACAGGGACAAGTGCAAAATCCTACATCTGAGTCGGAAAAAATAAAGGCATAAATATTGGATGAAGGAAGGGATCATACTGGAGAGTAGTACGTTGAAAAAGATATGAGGGTCTTGGTGGATCACCAGCTGAGCATGACCCAGCAGTGTGATACAGCTGTCAAAGAACCAAATGCAGTCCTAGGCTGCATCAACAGAAATATGGAGTTAAGATCATGAGAAATGATTGCTTAGGTCTCTTCTGCATTATTTAGACTGCCCTTGGAATCCTGCATCTCATTCTGGATACCACATCTTAGGAAAGATACTGACAAACTGGAACATATCCAGAGGAAAGTCACAAACATGATAAGGGCCCTGGAAGGGGAAAAAAAGCTACGAGAAATGGTTGGAGGTACTGAGTACATTTAGTCTGGAGAAAAGAAAACTGCAGGGAAATATAATAGCTGACTTCAAGTACCTGAAGGGTTGTCATGTAGAAAACAGGACTCATTCCAAGTTGTTCCAGAAGGTAGGGCAAAGAACAATGCCTTAAATGACAAGAATGCAGATCTGAATTGGACTTCAGGAAAAAAAAAAAAACACCCTCTCCTAATAGTAAGAACTGTTCAATGGTGGAACAAACTTCCTCAGGTGGTGGTGGATTCCTCTTTGCTAGAGGTGTTGTTGGAGTTGCTGTAGTTACAGGTTTTTTATATTGGGCAGGAGGTTGGACTGAAATGATCTCTGGGTCCTTCCAAACTTTACATTCTATGATTTTATGAACCTGCAGAACAATTAACCACAGGAGCATTTTACAAATTCTCATAGTAAACCACAGAAGCAATAGTTAAACATGCTTTTCACAGTCCACCAGTTCAATCCTTTTCTTTTCTTTTCTTTTCTTTTCTTTTCTTTTCCTTTTCTTTTTTCTCTTCTCTTCTCTTCTCTTCTCTTCTCTTCTCTTCTCTTCTCTTCTCTTCTCTTCTCTTCTCTTCTCTTCTCTTCTCTTCTCTTCATCCTACAGTTTTTCTATAGGCTATGTGATAGGCAGTCCTCAGAATTCTGTTACTTAATTCACTTTGTGGTTCCCCTTTTGTTCCAAATGTCAAAATGCTTGAAATCCTGCAAGTTGGGTTGTGTTAAAACATACAGTAGCCCACTCAAAACACTCCAACAGAACATTTTAAGCAAGTGAGGCTGTTTTTTTCTGAGCTGGAACAACAAGTCCCCCTCCCTCCCCCATTTTGTGCACACCCTTTCCAATGGAGCTTTACTGTACCAGCATTTTTCTTGTACGCAGTGTAATTGTTTTGCTGTAATTGTGATTTAGAACTGTAATTGTACAGCTTGAAACTATTCTCTCCCCCCTTTGAATTGCTGCAAGGAATGGCCAGCTGTACAAAAGACCCCGCACAGGGCCGTGCTTCATTGAATGGAAAACATCAGCACTTCTTTGTCCGTGCGAGCTCTGATAGGGGTGGACGATGACTGTTTTCTACTGTCTTCGCACTGATTTTGATGGGGAAGAATTGCATGGCTCCATTATCTCTCTATTCATCCCCCGGCTTGCGACACAGTGGACATCCTGGGCAGTCGATGGAATTCTTATAATGACTTGTTGAGGAATGAGAGAATGGTGGGGGCTATGAAGCCTATACAAAAAAAAGCTTGCCATTGGTAGTCCCCGGGTTAAGAACGCCCGGGTTACAGACAACCCATAGTTAAGAATGGAGCCTATTGTAGCAAAACTCGAGTAAATACACAGTGATTCGAGTTCCATACACAATGGTTTGAGTTCATTACACAATCCTACTTATACAGTATTACACAATAATACTGTTCCAACTTACATACACATTCGACTTAAGGACAGATCTTAGGAATGGAGCTCGTTCTTAAACTGGGGACGACCTGTATTTTAAATGGGGGCAAAGACCAATCAGGACTGATATGTCCTTCCCTCCCCGTACGTTTGCATGGTATAGCCTTGGCGGAAGATCAGTACACTCCTATTGGGGATGGTCGTCCTCTGCCACCAAGTGTGCAGCTTCAGGAGGGACACACATAGAGCAGTGAGGGAGGAAGGGGACCCATCTGCCTAGCCAGCCAGATCCGCCGAATCAACCCGGCAATCAATGGGGTGATAGATGTTGCGTCCAGATCGCCCTCACATCCAACGTTTGCCTGGTATAAAGGAGATCTACGATCTGTATGTAGATCGATCTATGCCATAAAACTATGCATTTCACTTTGGCCCTGGGATTCTGCAGTGTCCACATATGGGTTATCTGTCTATTCCTGTGTAGTAAAGTCTTATGTTTTCTCTTCTTGCTGCCTCAATTTTGGGGGGTATTTATTTATTTATTTATTTACTCATCACATTTATATGACTGCCCATCTGGCAAAACACGACTCTGGGTGGCGTACAACAATCAATCAAACAGCAAATACATGCAAATACAAATACATAAAAAGCCAGTCATTATAAAAATATAAAAAAATATAAAAACCATTATTAGGAATAAAAATATTGTCAAAAATTTAAAATATACAAACCACATGGAGAGAGTAAAAATATCAGCCACGATGGAGCCACCTCAAGACTTCCCTGGGACCCCCTGGGACCCCCAGGCCTGATGACATAACCATGTCTTGAGGGACTCCTGGAACAATAGCAGGGATGGAGCTAACCTAACTCCCGGGTGCAGAATGTTCCATAGGGTGGGTGTCACAGCAGAGAAGGCCCACCACCTGGGACCTACCAAAGGTTGGAGTGGCACCAGGGAGACCCAGGTTCCAGTCCACCCTCAGGCACAGAAGCTCAAATGTGATCCTGGCCAATTACGTTCTCTTTCAGCCTGGCCTACCTCACAGGGTGGTTGTTTTGGGGAAAGCAGGAGGAGAATGTATACCTCCTTGAGCTCCTGAATGAAAGGTGGGATATCAATCTAACAATAACAGAATGAAATGAAGAAACACCAAGGGCAGATTGGATTTCTTTTGCTTTAAATTTGGCACGCTGCTTCACTTGGCATGCTCGTTGGCCTATATGGATGGGCCAGTGGCCCCTGCGGGAAAGAGGTCAAAATCTGTCAGATGGTGGAGAGAGCATTGCAATGCAAGCCCCGCTGCTTTTGTATGTGCAACCATACTCAAAAGACGCGGGGTTTGCATCATGATGCTCCAGTCTCTATTTTGCTGATTTTGGCACTCCTCCCCCCTCTGTGGACACTGCTGGGCATCCACAGGGGGAGGCCAAAAACATCAGTAGGGCTGTTGCAACCATGTGAAGTCCTGCTCACTTGATTGCATAATTGCAGCTGCCATATTGACTTTTTCCCTCCCCACAGAGCCCTCTGTTGTCCATTCCTCATTCATTTATTTCTTCCGGAGCTAGGAGATCCAGCAGCCCCGGTGGGAATCCAAGAGAACAGGCAGGGAAGCAGCTTCTGCTGGGCCTCCGGGCAGCCGTTCCTCACTTCAGCGGCAATAAGAAGGAGCTTTGCTTATTCCTTGCCGTTCTGATGAAAGGTGATTAAGATTTATTGCAGCCCTTATCTTCCTCTCCCTTTCACTGTACTTGTCAAAATGGATTATTATTGCTTGCTTTTCTTGTCCTCTGTACATGGAGGTGGGGGGGGGGGAGGCTGAATACATTCAAAGAAGAGGAGGAATGTGGGACGATCCAGGTTATTTTTTTTAGTTGATACAGGCAACGAAAAGTCCCAGAAATATGTTTCCTGTATGCTAGATTTGAAGCCAGATGGAAGTGGCCTTTTTTGCATCACTCCTTACTGCAAAATGGGGGTCAGGCTATACATCAGATATAGAGCTTGGTCTCACAGCTGCGTGTGACCCCTGAGAGCTCCCAGAGCCCCCTCCCCCTTCCCTATTTCTAATTTTTAAAAATGAAACCTTGGAAAATTACTCTGCTGAAAATGAACTATAATGCCTCTGACTTTCAGCATTACGGCATCTGTGAGCTGCCATCTGGCTTAGTGAGAACAGTGACTTATACTGAGACCATGTAGTGCTTTTCTGACAGATAATGAAATGTCTTTGAGATCCTGTAGTGAGTTACTAAGCTACACCAGGCTCACCTCTCATAGGTGGCAAAGCACAGACATAACATCGTGCAATGGAGAGAATAAACCTAACAAACAAAATGGAGGCTGCACCCTCTTTTCCTCCCTGTCTTTTAGACATGGCCAGGGTCAAACCCAGTTTGTCTCTTTGCCTAATCCTATCAGACCTAAATTGACCCTCCCTGCCCCAGACAAAGCGTCCTTGCAGTCCCACCAAACCAAAGGATAGAAGCCTCCTCACCAGCTCACAGTACAGCCCAAGGGCCGCCCCTACAAGGAAATTGCAACCTAGAGAAACCCCAACTCTCCTTCCTCCATCAGTGGATGACCTCAACAGTCCACGTCCTTCACAATGGACTTCCCCAGCTCTGCTGCCCTCAGAAAGGCCCATTTTGCCTAATAATAGAACTAACCCCAGGTACCCTGACGTGGGCCTGCCTAGCTTCCCCAAACTGGCCAGCAAATCAGAGCCCTAGGATTTCCTGCCTTATAGCCCTTAACTTCTATAAAAATCTTTGCTTTTCCATCGTTCAGGTTCCCGCTTTCTTGTACAGCAAACACCCCATGATTGTTGCAAAAAACCTTGGTTCTTCTTGGTATTGTGCTCCTTCTTCACCCTGAATCCATGACAATAGAGGCAAGGAAAAATGGCAAAAATTTTGATGGCTGAGGAAAAAGAGAACATAAGAACATAAGCAGCACTTTGCTGGATCGGACCCCTGGCCCATCTAATCCAGCAGTCAGTTCTCACAGTGGCCAGTCAACTGCACAAGGTACCCCACTAGTCTCCCAGCAGATGGCTTTCAGAGGCAATCTTACTGCCATCAAGGCCATTTATCTCCATGACTTCCATGAATTGGTCCAACACTTTTTTGGAAGCCAGCTAAGCTGGTAGCAGCACCACATCTCATGGTAGTGAATTCCAAAGTTTAGGATTCTCTGGCATGTCAGTTCTCACTATATTAGGCAGAAATCACATGGAAAACGTAGCATAATCCCACAAACTATGTAAAGAACTCCTCCAAACCAAGGAAAAATAGAATGTTCCAGCCTAATTTATGCTTACAATGAAGCACCATCTACTCTGAATAGCCAAGGATTGCCCAGCACTGCCTTAGAAGGTACAGGTAGTCCTTGGTTTACAATGGCAATTGGGACTGGAATTGCCATCGCCGAGCGATGCAGTCGTGACCACACATGCCTAGTGACGGCAGTTCTGGCAGTCCTGGTTGCCATCATTAAGTGAGGACCACATGGGTCGTTAAGTGAGAACCTCACATGACCGCGACTTCCAACTTCCTGCTGGCTTCCCCACTGCCTTTGCTTGTGGGAAGCCAGCAGGGAACTTTGGAAATCACAATCACATGACTGCAGCTTGCTGCACCATGGTAATCGTGAGCTGGGCACCAAGTGCCCGGATCATGATCATGTGACTGTGGGAATGCTGTGATGGCCAGAATTCTGAGGACCAGTTGTAACTACCACTTGTTCAGCACTGTTGTAAGTTTGAACAGTCTCTGAACGAGTGGTCATAACCCAAGGACCACCTGTATAGAGGAGGTCTCCTGTCATAGGCAGCTATATTCATTCTGCCTTCAGAACTGTCTGACTCTGTCTAATGATAGGGCTGGCCCTGCAGGATGTGGAAAGGCAAAAGAAACAGCCACTACCACTACTCAGGCCTACAATTTGCTTGCTCTGTTGTTGTCAGCCTTACCAGGTAGGCCAGACAGGAAACACCATGTGATAAACTAATTCTACTTTATTGTAAAGCTTCATTAACAGAATCTTGCAAGTCTGAAAGGATAGTTCTCCTGGCTTTACCTTTACAACCCAAGAACTTAGGGAGGGTCCCTTCTGAGCCTCTTCCTCTGCCCACTGTGTAGCTGCAGGCTATGCTGTCTCTTATCTGACCATTCCCTCGGCAGCATCTCTTCCTCTCACTTCCAAGGTCTTTCCCACATACCGTTACAATTGTACTGTAAATAGATTTATTTGTTCAGGTCCCATTCACGCATATTTCTGAAAATGGATTGAAACTACACACAAGGGGGAAAGGTTAACTTTGGTGCATGTGTAAAGTTTCCAGGACTGGACTGCAAAACGTTAGGGAACCACTAGGTAGCAGTCAAGAGATAGAGAAAATCCACTGCTGCCATCTAGGGCTTGCTAGATATTTGCAGTCCAGTTCTAGTAATACAATTTCCCTTTAATTCCACAGTTGTTTTTAAATGTTATTTGAGTGAAGCACAACGACTGTGGTTGCTCTTCAAAAAGCAACAGACATTTTCTTTGGGTAAATAAATATGTGGTTGCTGCTATGCAGAGCACTCAGAGCACTGAGTTCAACGGCTGGTGTTCATAAATGTGGGGTATGGTGAAACAGAGAAGCCAGCATTTCCAAAGCAAAGAAAAAGAAAAAATGCGTAACCACGTTTTGCCCACTTTTTATTGATTAAGCAATCCTCATCTTGGACTATCTCATATATTATGCAATATAGACTCCAATTAGACAATTTAGGTACAGTCAGGTCCAGCCAGCTTCACTGTTTTCATGAACTTATTTGCAAATGTGCATTTACTGTTTTCCTGGCAAAGCTCATAGGAAAAATTGGGTAATTAGGACACAATCCAAGAAAGAGCATAGCCAGAGCTGGGGAAAATTCAGGTTGAATACCATGCCTAAAAGCCCCCATCTAAGAAGTGCTCCAGCAAAGGTCTGAAACCAATTAAAAGTTTAAGCAAGCTGTTTGATAAGTTAGGTTTTCCAGCTAAGGTCTAAGGTAAGATGTTTTTTTGAGAAACTCTTGGGGCATAAGAGTAGTTGTGCCTGATTTTGCAGAGGTCGCCTTGGTGTTCAGGTGTGTGGTGTGCAGATGGTTTTGAAGAATTCAGAGTTCAGATCTTCAGAACTAAGGGAGGACAAAATACTGATAGCAATGGCAATGCTAGTAGAGATTTCTTGTGGAGATTTCAACCTTTAAGAATGTCTTTCAGGTTCGTTCTGGGGGTGGGATTTATCCCTGGTTTCTGTCTCCTTAGTGTCCTTAGGGGTCCATGTTCTTGGAGTTTGTCTGATGGCAGAAAGTCCCACTTCTATTCAGGACAGATTTGTAGGGATATTCATAAGTGAATAACACCTTTGAAGAGCTGAACTTGCTAAAGTAAGCACATATTAGCTAGCAAAATTGAGCTGTGGGAAGAAAGCAGAGGTCTCTTTTGCACGTTAAAAGTTATCCTTTTTCCCCTGTGTGTAGTTCCAATCCATTTTGCTCCCAAGAAGAGTAGGGTATCATTTTGAAGAAACCTTTCTCTCTTATCTCGCTCCCCTGTACTACAGTCCTTGGAGACTTGATTTATGGGTTGCTCTAAGGAATTCGGAACATAATCTGGGTTATTTCTCATTCACTGATGTCAGTTCCTCCCAACTTGTCCTGCTGTGCCGTAGTTCATAACCATGAATGGCTTCCAAAATATCACCAGATTCTTCCTCTTCCTCTGAAGATGAGTCTGCCATGAGGCTATGATAGAACCAGACTTTGTCACCAAAGCGACAGATATCACAGCCACTAAGAGTGAAAAGATTGCCGCCGCTACTACTACTGCAACATTATCCAGCTTCAGCAGCCAGGAAAGGGACAGCATGGGGACTAGTGTCAGGCTGTTTGGAGCTTCAAATTGCACTCCCCAGGGCGTCACATTTGAAGTCCACAATGGCTTGCCCTGCAGATTGGAAAAAACTGAAACAGTGGTTTTATCGAGCCTAGTTCTGAACCAATAGCAGAAGTTTTATCATGAATCTGTGTCAAGGGTCAAGGGTTAGGTCCAGGAATAGAGAAAACTGGATGCCAAAGATCTTTTTTAATGAGTGTGTAAAGGTTGCCCAATAGGGTTGCAAAAGAATGAAGTAGCTGTGAATGTGCAAACATGTGGAGTGAGCTGGGAGCCACTCCCAAGTATTGCAAAGCCTTGCTTTTGAAGGAATTGCACAACCCTACTGGCAACCATGCGACAAAGGGCAATTTACATCAAGGTTGCGTTCATCTCAACACCAGGTTGTGTCTGTCTGATAATGCAGGAAGTCTGGTTGGGGCTGGTTGATGCATGTATGCTAATTTATCACCTGATGCAGCATTATCTGATTTAACATAGATTACACTGTTGCTTATCTTTAGCCACAGTGCTTTTCAGTGAACTTAGTTTATGGATTCATTTCATTAAATGTGCAGTATTCGGAGCTATATGATAAGCAAATGATGTGTGTGAATTAAACCGAGAAGCATCAATGTAGAATGTGGGGGGAAAAAGCTCTTTCCAGCAGACTAATGGTAAAATGAAAGTGGAGTGTATTGGGGTTGCTACTGTTTCCTTGACTTGATGTATTGTGCAATACACGTTGCTTCTTTTTTTGTTGTTCAGCACATTGCTGAGCACCGGATGGGCCAGGTTCTTAGCACAATTTTTAGTTTCTGTGCTTCTGTTGATGTAGCCTAAAATTTTATTTGCCTTTTTTGCAGCTGATTCATACTCAGTTTGTGATTAACTATTAGTCCAAGTAATTTTCACAAGTACTATGGCTAAGTCAGGTATTCTCCATTCTGTAGCTTTGCATCTGATTTCTGTTTCCTAAGTGTAGAACTTTGCATCTGTACATGTCCAATTTCATTCTCTTCTTAACAGGGCATTTCTCTAACCTATCAAGATTGTTTTGAATTTTATTTCTGATTCCTGTTATTACTGTAGCAGGAATTAGCATCCAGTTATCTGCAAATCTGCTAAATATTCCCTCTGCCACATAATCCAAGTCATTATTGGGGGAAGAAGATAGATAGATAGATAGATAGATAGATAGATAGATAGATAGATAGATAGATAGATAGATAGATAGATTCAGGGCCCAGGGCTGAATTCTGTGGCATCTCACCTAACTTCAGTTTGATGAGGAACCATTGGTGAGCACTGATTGAGTTTGATTTTCAAGCCAACCTTGTAGCCACTTGATTGCCATGCAATCCACCCCACACCAAATTAATTTCCTAATTGAGGTATCATAGGATACTTTGTCAAATGCTTTGCTGAAATCCAGATACTGCATCTACGGCTTTTCCATTATCTACCAAGAAAGAGGCCTGATCAAAAATGAGATAGTCTGGCAAGGTTTGTTCTTGAGAAATCCATGTGGACTTCTGGTAATTACTGATTTGTTTTCAAAGGGCTTATAGATTGAATTTGTGATTATCTCCCATAGAATCTTCTCAGCTATCAGTGTGTAACTGATTGGCCTTTACAGGTAGTCCCCAGTTTAAGAACGAGTTCTGTCCCCAAGGTCTGTCCTTAAGTCGAATTTGTATGGAAGATGGAACAATATTATTGTATAATACTGTATAAGTAGCATTGTGTAATGAACTCGAACTATTGTGTATTGTACTCAAATCATTGTGTATTTAACTCGAGTTTTGCTACAGTAGGCTCTGTTCTTAACCATGGGTTGTCTGTAACCCGGGCATTCTTAACCCAGGGACTCCTAGTTTCCTATCTCATTTTTGATCAGGCCTCTTCCTTGGTAGATAATGGAAAAGCTGTAGGTGAAGTATCTGGATTGCCCTTTGTCACACGGTTGCCAGTAGGGATGTGCAATTCCTTCAAAAGCAATGCTTTGCAATACTGCGGAGTGGCTCCCTCTTTTCACCCTTTTTGTCCTCACCTGACAATCTACCCATTCTTCAGGATTTCTCAAAGATAATACATAAAGATTCAAGGAGAATCTCAGCAATTTCCTTCAGTGTTCTAGGATCCAATTCATTGGTCTTGGAAATTTAAATGATTTCAGAGTAAATAGAGATTAGCAGCACGTATTTCTATCAGACTCCATTTTTAATATTGCTCTTCACAATTGCTTAGTGGAACACATGCCCCCTTTTCTGTGAAGACCGAGCAAAAATGTTATTTTAGCCTCTTAGCATTGTGCCATCTTCATTGAGCAGCTGGTATATGGATTCTTTTCTCTAAAAAAAATACAAATAAGGCCTTTCCGTTATTCTTGCATCTATTAATCTTCTGAGCTTTACCATAAAACTCAGATTGTCTTCAAACTACTGAGAATTTGGACCTAGCTCAGGAGCTTTCATTCTGTAGGGTTTGAGGTGGCCAATTACATTAAAATACCCAGCTTTTACATGGAGAAAACTGATCTGGAATATAAAATATGTCTTGGGAGGATGAGGTTTCAAATTATCTGGCAAATAAAATTTGGCCTCCATTACTTGGGGGTGTGATTTCCAGTTATGAAATTTAAGTATTCAGTGTTAAAGATCATTACATGTAGTCTTGCTACAACATTAGCTATTCTATTAGTGGTGTTTCAGAGCTTTGGAATGCAGCAGAAGTATAAATGTAGGGCTTTAATGAATGAATGAATATTTTTATGATGGTCACTGAACAGAATTGCAAACAAAAACACATTAAAAATAAAAATAAAATAAAAACAAGACAAGACAAGACAAAATATTACAACTGGGGGTGGGTTCATCAGGGGATGATCAAAATCTGCCTAATTTTACAGGCAGTATAACAAAATTTAGCTACGTTCAAGGAGACCGAAGCATACTGATCTGATAATAACAACTGTACATAAAAAAATTAGAATTTCCTGGGTGTTTTACCAGGTAAGGAGTTATAAGGTGGGTCTCTGAGTCTGTATAGAGGATAGAACAGTGTTTCTCAACCTTGGGAACTTTAAGGTATGTAGATTTCAAGTCCTAGAAGTCCATACACCTTAAAGTGTAGCAGGACATGAGCTGTAGTTTCAACAGCTTCTTGTCCACAGGGGCGCAGCCTCAGCTCATAGAGGACTTTTTTGTTTCGGCCCTCTAAAACTGCTGTGGGGAGAGCATTAAAGTGTACTAAAGTTAGTGCTCTTCAGAATTTGGAAACAGTTATGTGGTGTAAGTATCTCGCTGGTTTATAAAAAGGGGCTTGACTGCTCAGAAAGACGTTCTTAGGTACAGCAGACTGGTCCTGTTGGGCTTCCAGGTCCTTGATACATTGTTTAAATGCGCTGAGTGCACACTCACAACCCATCATTAGGAATGCCTCCCTGGAAAAGCCGAGATGTGGACGTTTGTGAGATTGCCCTGAACCATATTGATTTGTAATTGTCCTCAGTGAGGAAAGAACTCAAACTTGTGAGAAAGAACAGTAACTTCAACCAATGTGCTATGATAAAGGTCCATGCCCCTATTAATGTAGGACTTTAAAACACCATGTCTTTTTTACAGTATTAAAGATGTGGTTATCTTAAGGAGTCAAGTAGTTAAAGGAGTTGTCCCCATTTTCAGGCTTGAGCAGAAGTCTGGCAAAAAAGAAAAATCTGGCTTGAAAGAAGTTCCCATGCATTCCAAACTTCCAAATTATTTTTTGAAGCAGGAACAAAACCCTAGTAGCACAGCTGTTTGCAGCAAGCCATGCAATGTAATGTAATGTAATGTAAACCCTACCTTTGCATACTTGCATCCTGTGGTGTTTGCATCACGATGTCATGACACACGTTTTGTCCCTTGGCCTTCTGGCAGATGCTTATCCCTTTAGGTTTTTTGAGGGTTTGAGGTTTTGACCTTTCAACATATTTCAGGGAAGATGCCAGAAGTTGGAATCTTTTGAGGGGTTGGGTCCTCTGATTATGGAGCCCATTTTATGCAGAGAACTTCCTGGAATTATTGAATTTATATTACATTATGTCATTCAGCATATCCATGGTTTATGTATTTTTGTCTACTCTAGAGGAGTAGGTGTTAGAGGGAACTGGAGAGGAAATGGTGTCTAGCATTTAATTATTTGGTTCATTGCTTGAAGGGTTATGAATTCCGGTTCCAGTTTTTTCCTAGATAGGGAGCCTGAGATTGTTGTTATGCATACTAGCTGACATAGGTCTGCAAGGAATAAGAATGAATAATGCAATGCTCCAGTCCTGGACACATCTCTTTGGGAGATATATACACTGAAGCTTTTTTTCTGAATAAGTGTGCAGAAAATTGCCTTTTAAAAGAACAGACTTACAAAAAGAAGCATCATACATATTGTTGGCTCTCCCCCACCCCATTTCCTAGGGGAGCAATTTAACTTATTGCCTCATTTGGTTTATTTCAGTTTGCTTGTCTGCGGTTTGTCTGTAGATCATTTACCGGGGTCCCTGAATTAGTTAGCTGCTGCTTTTCTCTCTTATTTTTGTAAGCTGGTTCATTGTTGATGCTGATTTTTATGGCATTTTGTTAAGCAAGTATTGAAGGCCATTTGGCCCAAAGGTGACATGCTCCTAATAAACCATTTGAGCACGATAGCCTCCTCTTTTTCTTGCAGCGTAGCTCCAAAGCTTAAATTTAACTTCTCGTTCAGTTGTGAAAAAAAGAGAAAAAAGCCGAACCTTTTCTAAGTCCCGTAGAGAAATTGCAAGATAAAATAATCCAGATCTGCAGGCTTAGAAATTCAGGAGCATCATAAAAAAAGAAAAGAAAAGAAAAAGGAAATTGGGTGCACCAGAAGACCAAACCCAACCTTGGAACAGCAGATCTTTCCTTGACTGAAGGATGCGGTCACCTTTGGCAGTTCTTGAGTAAGTGTGTGCAATTACAAAATGGAAAAAGGAATCAAGTTGGAACAGAAACTGTGTCTTTTATAGCCCGCTGCTCCTGTAGCTGCTCTCTCAGCTGGGTTGGCAGGTGACATTAAAAATAATGGCAGGGGAAGGTTGCTTTTTGCCTCTGTCAACACACTGCTTTATTGTGGAGCTGCTGGTTATATCTGAGGTGGGACAGGGAGTCCTGTTTTCTGCATATCATTTTTGGTTGGCAGGGGACGTTTAACAGTGGCGTTGTTAAAATCCTTTTGGAATGGCCAAGGATTATATTTAAGTGCTATTGTTTACGTTCTGTTTCTAGTTTGTGAGAGGTTATCAGCCTGTAAGGTGAGGGAAACCATTGTGATCGTGGCAAGCTCTCCTGAGTGGTGTGAAAACACAAACAAAATACAGGTTTTATGGCTGTATCTGGTCTTCATTTCCTTCAAGTTCAATCCCAATCGGGAACATAGCTTTGCTTTTTTTTTTTTTTTAAAAAAAGAACATCTTTGTTTTTATATATGACTTTTTGCCTAATATGTAGCTAGATGTGATGGGCACCCCTAACTCCCTCGATCTGTGGTAATTGTCCACTGGGGCTATGTCTATTTTTAGGCAAGTTTTCTTCCTCTATTTGTTTCCCAGAGATAAGGGAGGATACTGCTTCTTAAGAATAAATGTGGAATTTAAGTAACAGACTTCTTGTGTATGGGTATTCTTAGAAATAATGAAACCTTTTCATGGTAGAATCTGTCAGTTTTAGTGGGGTTGGCTTTTATCATCATAACATTACACTCACAAGTGCTAATCCATTATGCATTACCAGGCCCTGTATTTTAGCCCTGGGAAATGTTGCTTCCTGACTTTGGCCTCACCTCTTTTGAACTTTTCAGTCTGTAGATATGCAATATCTTTGTGTTCTTGGCCCTGGAAATCCACTCTCCACCCCTTCATAGCTGTAAGACAAATAGCTGATCTATGGGTAGAGAGGTAGGAAGAACTGAAGAGGGAGAAACATATGAAACATATGAATGTTCTGGGGTTAAATCAGCCTTGATGGCAGTGTGATTGCTTCTGAAGTCCATCTGCTAGGGGACTAAAAGTCCTCCTTGTGCAGTTGGTTGGCCACTATGAGAACAGATTGCTGGACTAGATGGGCCTAATTCAGCAGGGCTCATCTTATGGTGGTACTGGTTCCCAGTTTGGCTGGCTTCAAAAATGTTTTGGACCAATTCATGGAAGTCATGAGGATCAGTGGCTATCAGCTTTGATGACAGCATGACTGCCTCTGAAGGCCATCTGCTGGGAGACTACTTTCCTCATGCAGTTGGTTGGCCAATGTGAGAACAGACTGCTACACTAGATGGACCAGGGGTCCCGTTCACCAGGGCATGGCTTATGTTCTTATGTTCTTAAACATCAAGCAAGACAATGTTTTTCAATTGTTACTCTATCCCTTTGGAATAGCCTTTCCCCAGATGTTTGGATGGCACCCTCCCTACCAGTATCTAGGAAGAAAGTTAATAAGGACCTGTTCCACAGAGCTTTTAATTTGTAAGGACTGGGCATGTAGGTTGGTGTGGTGGTTTTTAATTTGTTTTTTATTGATACTGGATTCTATAAACTTCCAGGAGTCTTCTTGGATTAGGGCTTCTATCTGTGTATTTCTCTCTTTGTGTGTATAATTACTTGGGCATACATCTTTAGAAGACCAAAATTCTTACTTGGAAATCCAGTGCTTCTTGACAGTTTCCCCAAATTGATAGAAAAACAAGCATGAATGGGAAGATCTGGATCCATCCGGTCTAAATAAATACCTGGCTTTTTCAGCTCAGATAATCTTTGCAGCAACAGGAGTATGTATCTGCAGCAGAAAAATTAATGGCCAATTGTGGTCTAAGAGTCACACTCAAGTTGGGAATTAGGTTCATCTGAAGTAACCCTGAAGCTGCTCAGAAAGCTCACCGCGCCATCAAATGGCCTGTTTCTCTTTTTTTCACTGAGCATGAAAATAACGATTGACCATAAATCTGGCAGGCAAGGATTCCTGCTGGCATGAATGAGAGAGACAGCTAAAAACAGATGGGTTTAGTGAAATGAGTTTGTTTCTGAAAAAGCAGACACCAAAATAATTTTGGCTATGTACCTCTTTCTAGTTGGCTCTTTGGGGCGGCACAGATCTCCCAACATTACTCTCTAATTTGTGGCCAACTCATCAGTGGAGAGCACAGAACGATGTGAATAATCTCGTGATCTCATGCCTTAGAACAGTATTTCTCAACCTTGGAATGCGGGCTGGGGAATTCTGGGAGTTGAAGTCCACCTATCTTAAAGTTGCCAAGGTTGAAAAACACTGCCTTAGAGTGATCTCATACTCATCACTCTACTCTTTCGACTATACCTTGGTTTAGTTCCCATTCCCTAAGTGTCTCTTGTTTGGGGCTGGTAAACATAGAGGCAGGTTCAATCAAAGGGCAAATAGCAGAGGAGTTCTTATTGGCAACCCAAAGACCAGCGATGGTCAGACAAAGATTAAGCAACCCATACCAGATAGTGAACAGTTGTTCATGAGATCCAGGCAGAGAGATCGAAGGTGAGAAGCTGGGCGGTCAAGAATTGACAGAGTAATTCAGAGGATATGTCAGCATTAGCCTGCTCCTAAGTGAAAGCTTTGATGGCTTTGCCTCTTGAGCTTCTGTCCAGCATCCAGTGCTGCTTATCAAGGGTAGGCATATACCATATTTGGTCTGCAAAAATCCAGAACATTCTGTCTCATTTATAAACAAGAAACAAGCCTTTTTCGTAAATCCAATATAGGAAAATTATCCAGGTCGCTCTCTTGGTTTGTTGTTTGTATTTCCCTTTTAATTATCAAGACACCAGCTGGTTTCTTTTGTATGTCCAGTGTAACATCTTTTACCACGTCATTCTTGTAGTCTGTCATTTTTAAATCATCTACTCCTTCATGAAATGTCAGATTGTTCATCGACCCCCAAACATTTATTATATGAAAATAATTTAACAATAACTCCTTTCATTAACAGTACTACAAATAACAACCACATCAAGATCAACCCCTTGGATAATCCCACCGACCCTTGGGGGTCAATACTGACCAGTTTGGGGAACTCTGATTTAAACCAAGAAGGGATGCTTTGGGACGCGCACCAGAGGTTGGGAGAGTGGAGGCAAGTCTTCTTGATAGCAGCCCAGGCTATTTATTTATTTATTTATTTATTTATTTATTAAATTGGTATGGCCGCCCATCTCAATTGCATGACTCTGGATGGCTAACAGTTAAAAACAACATTATATATATAGTAGTTTTCCTGTGAGATAAGGAATGCCCCCACATTGATTGCTTTGTGGAAGGCAGTGAAGATGTTACTATTTACTCATGTTATTTTTATCCATACTAATTTACATCTGGTTTTAGGTTTCTAAGGTTGGTTAATTTTAATGCACCGTGCTGAGCTATGATTTATCTGTTACAAGCCACCCAGAGTTTCTACATCAAGGCAGTGTACACATTCTATAATTAACTTTGCTTTGAGGCAAAGACTTAGCTTCTTCTTTGAAGCATCACTTTCCAGGATAAAGCATGAGATACACCAAGGATGCTATGTAATATATACATAAATATTTAATATACTTACAATGTGTAATCAGCAGGAACATTGTCCTCATGAACATCTGGATACTGAACATCCTGAAGTCACGCAATAAGGAGAATATTCTGTGACTTCACACAATGAGACCCACTGGATTTTCCCCGGGACTGTAGATGTGAATGATTGAAGCTATTTTCCCAAGCAACTGCTCCTAAATCTGCCAGCAAAAGCAAGCGAACAAGAGGGTGAATTGGGTAGGCAAGGCAACAGATTGAATTCCTTTTTAAAATAAATAAATAAATAGCAAGAATTAATTGACGGCTTATCTTGATTGAACTTTTGCAGTGCGAGGGAGAGAGAAATGGGGATAGTGCTTCCAATCTCTCCTTACTGCAGGGAGAGGCAACTATTTCGTAGCTGGGTGCTGCAATTTATGTTATTTTTTTTTTTTTCTGGCCTTCCAAGTGATGTGTTCAGGGATGTGGAGACATTATCGGAGGATTAGCCCACCTCCTTGTCTTCCTCCTTCTCCCTGGAATTTTTTTTTTTAATGGAAAGAAAGTATATTAACCCTCATGGAAACTGAACATATTTATTTTCCAAAAAGTCATGCAGCCAAAATTGGGGATCAGTTTTGCCATCAAAGACATAGGCAGCTTATGGGCTGTGGGTTGCCCATTCTGCCTTCATGCATATAAGCTAGAAGTCTGCATTAGTGGCCATTCATTTTTGAAAAGCCATAAAAAACAGGGGATGGTTGTTTTTTGGGTGCCAATCATAAGCAGTAGGCCGGCATGAGGCAACCCGGATCTGCCTTAACAGCAGGTGCTTGAAAAAACAGGAAGACGCTTCTGAGCATGCTCAGTTGCCTCTTCTGTATTGCAAGGGTTGGTTGAGGCAGTTGAAGTGAAGCAATGTAGGTTGCTGTCCTTATAGGAGGAGGCATGTTTCCTTGTCAAAGAAGCTTTGAAGGAGTGCCTTGCTGGAGCCATCACTTGAAGATCTGCACAGTTTCCATGAGTGTACTGAATGCTGCAAGACCATAGCTATCACCATACTGCAGATAAAAATAAGTGCACTGTCATTATCAGGAACATGCTAAAGTCTTCTTTTGATTTCCACATTTCCTACTTTGCCCATCACATCCTTGCATATCCAGCTTTCCTGAACAGCTATTATGAATACACCTATTTTACTATTTTTTCAACACCTGTTTCTTTTTTTGTTTTTAATTTCCCAAAGCTTTTTAGTATTTTCACGTGGATGTGCTCCAATGGAACCTTTTAATTAATTTTAATTCTTCTATGTTAGGTTTTGCTGCCTAGAAGTTATTACTGGCTGCATGCTATGTATTTTGAACAACTATTTTTAGTTTAAAACTTGTTTAGATTTTTTGGAGGGAGGAGGGACTGACGGCCCTGGGATTATTTTTATTTTGAACGGCGACATATACAGACATAATTCTTTAAAAATAAATAAAACAAAATGACAATTTTATATTTTTACAATTTTTTTGGTAAACTACTGCTTAATTTTATAACATGCATAAAATAAAAAGGTGCTACATCTGAAATTTGGGTTTCTCTTAACATAAACTCTTAATATTCTAACTTTCCGTGGTCTGTTAAATAAAGATAAATCTACTGTTCACACAGAAATTACTGCAATTTATCTTATTTTATTATTTATACTGTGTTATTACTGTTGATATTTATGTATTACTTGGATTTTAACAGTGACTTGTACTTTTTAAAGCAGTGTAGGATTGTAAAACTAACTACTGAAATATTGAAAATTTGTACTTAAACAAATTTAGTCCTACTTAATTCTATGATTCATGCCCATTTTCTCCCTCCCTCCCTCCCTCCCTCCCTCCCTTTTTTTCTTGTTGGTCATATTCTTTGTTCTTTCCCAACATTTTAAATAAAAATATAACAAATAAAATAAATACTTTTTAAAACATAAAATGTTTCCTTGTAGGTAGATCTTGAAGACCTGTGAGCAGATGGCATGAAAGATCTGGTTCTCATTTCTGATTTTTCATGAATTGAGAAAGAACTGTGAATCCCAGATTCACTTCAATATCAATCCGTGTCTAATTTATATGCTGAGTTGTGTGAACAATAGCTTCTCATTTCTTTTGTTTAGCTGTTCTCATCTATCAACCTTTTTATTAATGCAATTTATTTTTCTTGGACCATGGGTCAAAAGCAAGGGTGTCTCATTTTCAGATTTTGCACCAACATTGGGCTAACAACAAGCCCAACTGCACAGGAGATGCAACTCTTAAGGAGTGTTACCATAGCTTGTTAAGCTGATTTCCCAAAACACAAAAACTTTCTGATTAATGTCCTTTCACCTTTTCTTAAAACTTTTTACTGCTGTTAAGTGATGTCAGAAAATGACAGACACGGGTTCGGTTGTCCAGTAGACAGAAGTTTTTATTGGGCACGTTTGCAAAGGTGGGTCCCTCCCGCAGCAATGGAGGAACCCCGAAGCAAGGTCTGACAGGTTTTTATACCCCCTATCTGTCCTCCCCCTCCTACGAGGGCTTGGCTCACAATCTCACCTTTTTTATTGCCCCGGAGCACCGCTAATTAACCGCAAAACCGCAGACATTCCACTCAATCAGCGCAATACACATTCCAATCCCCACTTGACCCGACAGCCGCCCCCTGCCGTTTCTCTTCACTCTGGTGCGAACGTGCCTTTTGCCTGCAGTCTTTCCTCCCTCCTGCCATCCCTCTCCACTCTGGTGCGAGTGTGCCTTCTGCCCATCCTCCCTCCTGCCGTCCCCCCAAGGCTGCCCCATGGTGCACAGCGCTCTCCCCTAGCAAACATGGTTCGTTTGAGGCCCTCACTTCTCCCTGCCTTCTCACAGTGATAATGTAGCACTTCCAAGGCTGGTGGAAAAGAAAAACCTAAAATCTCCAATATCAGTAGTACTATTTTCTTCTGTTTTTTTTTTTTTAACCTTTTCCTCATTCAATTTGAGAAAGGGGAATTTGCTTTTAAAATTACAGAGGAAGATTCTTGTGAAATCTTCATAGTTCTTTCACTTAATTCTGTTATCTGGTGGCCAAGAAGTATATATGAATTTCCTGTCTTCATTCTTCCTGGCTTCCTAAGCTTCATTTAAACCCACTAAAGTTGCAGGCAGAGAAATTAGATGGATGACAATTCTCCTGGTCACCTTGTAACTAAATAAATCCAAGGATACCACTTTCTTTCTATCAGAATGTCTTCAAAATGTTCTTCTCCCTTAAAAAAATTTCTTAAACAAATTCTTCTTCTTCAAAGAGATTTGCTAGGGGAAAACATGCAGAAAAATTTCTTTGCTTATTAATCATGGAATCTAGTCAAACAGCATTGTACTCCCAAATCCTATCCAGGGAGATAATTCAGAAATTGTGGCAGATGGTATTAAATGCCACCAAGAGATCTTAGAGGACAAAGTTACATAACTCCTATCAGTTTGCTGATGTAAGTCATCCACCAGGATAAGTAAATATATTTCTGTCTCCAGCTTCTGAAATCTGAAGCTGAAATAAATTTAAATGGTCAACATGGAACTGAGAAGACATCACAGGTCCCCAGACTTTGTTCTGGAAAGGAAAAGTAGATTATGAACAACTGATGCCCGAAACTATGACATATAAATTTCATTTCTTTAATAAAGAATTCCCCATGATGTCTTTCATGGCAGTGACATCCATGCCATTTATCAAAGAGGCAAAGCCTACTTTATCAATTCAGCTGTGACAATTTTGATCTCTGCTGGAAGAATCAAATCCTATGACTGCAGGCACATATTTGAATGAGCATTCAGACCTTTAAAATCTGAACATTAAGAAAACCTCAATGGTTTCAGAAATGCAATATCATTCATTCTATTCATTTTACACCTCTATTCAGGAAAAACTACTCATCCATAAATGTTCAACTTTGAGAATGATCTACATCCGCGAACCTGCCAGCATCCAAATATAAAACTTCTGGACATTTTTATGACGACTTTGAGGGAGTGATTTGCTTAGAAGACACTTCAGCTGAAGCATCCTCATGAAGCACTTCTTTAAGTGAAATGATGCCCTGAAATGAAGGGTTGCATTGGAGTGGTCATACCACTTCTACCTGAGCAACAAGAGACATCAGTGAAAGGCATGTGCAGAAACTTCTTTGGCCAAGGCAGTTGAGTTGGATCATCTCAGTGATATTTGAAGCTGAGTGAACCACGTGTGGCTACCTTGTATTTGCTTGGAAATAAGATGAATCATTGACCTCTGAAAGTGGAATATGTTTCAACTCATGTCCTAATCATTCTGAATTTTATATAAACAATTGGTCTTAAGGCTTAGCTGGGCAATCCAGACTGGCTGTGCTATATCTAAGGGGAGATTTTTTCTCAGAGGATCAGTAGCAGCTCAGCTTGTCTGAGCTTGGAAGAAGAGTTGGACCTGGTTAGTACCTGAACAGAGGACCACAGGGAATTTGAGAGCTATAGATAAATATGATATATAACATATATATCAAAGCTAGTATGGTTTTCCCCAAAGAAATCTCTGGAATCTTTTAACTGAGTTGCCCAGAATAGAGGATGAAAACTGAGAGCAGTCAGCTAAGCCACCTTTTTGAGTTTTTTTGACTGAGTCATATTTTGGAAGGCTCAACGTCTAATTTTTTCTTGAAAGAGTCATGGAGACAAAGCTTGCAACCTGCTGTCCTTAAATCAAACTGCTCTCTGCTTTTCTTTTAAATTTAATGGGATCATATCTCCCTTTCCTCATGATTTTGACAGGTTCATTATTCAGGAAATTGTATTTGCACTTGTATAACATCAGTTAATTTCTCTGTTGCATCATAAAGTTATTAGTCAGAAAGCAAAGACTGGTAATGTTGAGGATAATCTAGGAGGGAACATTCTTAGAAATTGTAGGGGGTTTTTTTTTCTATCCATCCATCTGCATAACTTTTTGTAAGGTAATGTAGTTTTTTTAAAAAAGGCATGTCCAGTCCCTTCTTCCAGATAAAGTTTTTATCATATCATCATTCTGCCTCATTCATAGTACTTCAGAGGACCTTCAGATATTATTATCTATTTGTAACCATCCAGTGTGTACCTACCATGTCTTCCATTTTCTTCCTTATTAGGAAGATTCACTACCATGGAAAAAATACAGTAGCCATACCTTGCCTTTAAGTGATCATGCCAGAAGCTCATGTACAATTTAGATATCTACATGATGGGAATAATAAAGGCAAGAGAAGGAACTAGGATCTAAACAAAGCACAAGGTGGTTCAAAAAAATTTTTCTTAAGTAATTTATTATATTCTCTGAATTAGAAGGAAATTTGTTTCAGAATGGAATGAGTTCCACTTTCTGTGGAGCAAACTGAAAGGAAACTCATCAAATTTTTGGCTTTGGGAAGGGAGCACCCTGATTTTTCCTTTCTCTTTCTGGCTCTGATGATGCAGTGCCACTGACCAAACCATTTGACATGTTTCAGAATTTGGGGAAATACTTCTAAATATATTCAAGGCAGGAAACAAAAAATCTTCAAAGGTTGTCTTTGAACTCCTCCTGATTTTCTCTCTCAGCAGTAAGCCAAGTTGCTGGAATCTGTGATGTGTCAGAAAAGACCATCAGTCATATGTGCTGGTGTGATGCTTAAGGCAAGTTGTACTGTAGAATTCTGGATTCATGAATTTCAAAAATTAGCAACTTACCAGGATTTCTTGAGAAATCAGCTTGGTCATTGGGTCTCCTCTCATTTGAGTGAGAACTTATTAGTACAGGACATACTGTTGATGGAGGGTTCTTTGGCTCAAAGTTGAGGATTGCAGTGTTCTTTGAAAAATGTTTGTTGATCTGTTCAGAAGAACTCATGGAAGAAGGTGACATTGCCTCCCCAGGCAATGAGACAGCTTGCTTTCTGGGGTGGACAAACGCACATGATTCATGCTTTGCATTATAGAGTCCCAATCTTTCTGATACCTGTGCTGCAATATCATGGATGATCCAATTATTTACTTTCCTTTGTGTCTATTAAAGCTTCTTCAGTTAGGAAACTCTTTTGTAATAGCATGGTTATTTTTGCAGCGGACTCTAATCAAGGAGTAAGAAGGCAGGAAAAGCCAGGTTAAGTTCCTGTTATAGCACCCAGTTGATCTAGCTGATTCCAAAAATCTAATCAGGGTTAGATCCAGTTAGTATTTGCATGTGAGACTACTAAGGCATCTTAGGACCATAGACTAGACTGGGGGATTAAAAAAAACAACAACCTAAAATAAGATGGTCGCAAGCCACTTCTTCAGTGTTGCCCAAGAAAACACCACAGACATAGTTACCAAGAGTTAAGCTCAGTTTGAGAGAGGCTTGGCATGAAGCTCATCAGAATCAGACCTGATAAATAGTTGGATGGGATTTGGGGATTGTTTACACTTGCATTGGGGCTCATCTGTGATTGTAGTGGCTGTATCCAAACTTAGTAACGCTTGGCAAAAAGCCATTGAATTCACTGAGAATAGCTTTTTTGAATTCAGTGTACAAAGCAATTCTTGGAATACAATGTTTTATAGAAATCTGGAATGTTCCATTTAGCCTTCAAACTACGTCTATCTGGTAGTTCTGAAGGAGAGTTTTGCTGTTTTCTAGAAATGAATCCTTTGAACTAGAAGTGGTGGGTGCCATTCTGGACATGGCCCTGTAAGAAGGTTTTGTACATCCCTAATCTTAAGACTGTTTGTTTTTTTCACATCAAAATTATATAAATGCTTCTCTTTCCTGCAAATATAGTACTTAGGGCTCTAGTATTTAACTTTAAAGGCAGAATGGCTTGGAACCAGAGGAAAAGGTGTTCAGAATTGATTCATAAATTCAATGGGCCTGATGTTTGTCATGACTAATTTGTCTCACTAAGTTCAGTAGGTTCTATACGAAGCATAACTAAATCTGGATCTACACCTTCATTTTAATTGGGCGGGGGGGGGGGGAGACTCAAACTCCATATTAAAGTTTAAAAGCCCCAAGTAGCTGTATTTTCACCCTTATAAAATTGAGTCAGCAATTCAGGGTGTTTCTTTAATGTACCATTTCACAAAGCAAATGTCTACGCCAGTGTTTCTCAACCTTGGCAATTTTCAGATGTGTGCTGGCTGGGGAATTCTGGGAGTTGAAGTTCACACATCTGAAAGTTGCCAAGGCTGAGAAACACTGGTCTATACCATTATTACTCTAGTGGCAAATGATTCAGAAATGCTTTGCATATTGCTCATTTAAATATTAGAGGTGGTTAAAATAAACATGCAAATTGCCTTGTAATACTCATTCTTGAGAACTAACATGTATGTGGTCACGTAGATCTCACAACAGGGTGGCCCACACACTTGTCATACTTCTCTGCTATTCTTTTTCAAATGATCACCTGCATTGTTATAATACTAATAAAAACCAGCCTATCAGAGCCCTCCTTTCAGGCTGCTGCATGACCTCCGTAATAATACAACCCTGCTACTAATGAAATTGACAGCTACACAAAGATGTGTAGTTAAGAAGTGTAAAAATCGGGTTTAACTAAAAGTATTGGTGACCAGGAAAATTTTGCTGGGACTGATGATTTTTCCTAGAGTGCTTGACCCTGCCTCCTGTATCCTCCCTGCCCATCTTGGCAACCCAAACCTATCTTTTCTGGAATATAGTAGAAAATATTGTTGTGGTCCTCATTTATTATTTACTGCTCTTCCTCCCAAAGGGACTTCAGAGGAGCCTCCCTTTGTATGATTAAATAGAATAATATAAAGTTATTGAACCAATTTTTTTTTTTGAGGCTTCTTTGGTTTAGCAAAATAAGAACATTTTGCAACCTGGCTTTTTCTTTCTTTTTTTTGGATTTTGTTTCAGTTTTGTTTGACAAGGAGGGAGGGAGGGAGGGAGGGAGGAAGGAATGAATCTTTTTTTTCCCCTTTGACTATCCAGTAGTTTTGGAGGATAGCCTAATGGTTTTTTGGAAATTAATCTTCTGAACTGGAAGTGGTGGGTGACATATTCTGGGTATGGCCCTGTAGGGAAGGTGTTGTACATCCCTAGTCATAAGTCTATCTTTTTCTTGCTTGACCATAATATATATATATGTTGACATTATATATATATATACTGTACTAGAGGGCACTGTGCATTGGTAATATCTTTTGACTCGGTGGAGCACAGGTAGTTTTGAAAGGGCTCTGGCTGTTGGCTGGAGTTTTTGTTCCACTGCAGTCTTAACAGTTTGTCCGTAAGGGGGTGTTGCATTTGGACCTGAGTGTTCTCACACATTTTTAAATATCTTCTCTTAAATATTGTGAATAGGTTTGTGTGAAATTTGGCTCAAGATAACCAGGTTAGGGTGACTATGCTAATACTGGGCAGAATCTACCCTCTGTTTTTCCCCTGCAAAAGTGGCTCCTGTTTTTCTACCCTCAGAGAGCCTTTGGATTGGTTTCACATGTTTTGATATTTTTCCTTTTCCTTTGCTCTTGCCAAGTTGCACAAGATGCAGTTCTGTTTTTGTTTTTCCTGTCCTGCATCTCTATCCCATTGCAACCTCCCTGGTTCCTTGATCTGGAAAAAAAAAACCCTTGAGAAGAAAGCGTTCTCTCTCTTTTTTCCCACGATGCACTGTTCTATTAATCCATTTTCAAACAAACACACATAAAATAAAAATGAACAATCACCAAAGAGAAAGAAAAAAAATACACAACAAGAGAACACATAAAGAGGAAAGAGCCTCCTGCCCCAAAGTCTGTAAATGCAGCTTTCCTTTGATGCGGTCTGCTGGGGTTTTATTAAAGTTTGGAAGCCCACAAGATGTACTGTGATAGACAGGATGCGCACACAGGCACATACCCTGGTTCAATTTATAACTATGATAAGGGTAAGAATTTTTTATTTTATTCCAGAGCCTGGGGTATCCATCTCCCGGATATGTGGATGGTTGTTTTACGATGCTCAGCTCCAGGGTTTTAATTTTATGTTTTGTATGTACTGCATGTATTTTGTCTATTTTTACTGTGCTGCCTAGAGTCACATACATGAGATGGGCGGCTATATAAATCAAATCCAATCAATCAATAAATTAATTTGGCCTTTCGCTAACATTTCCCCAAATTCTCTTCTTCTTTGGAAATGTTTTGAAAAACATCTTCTTTGAAAATGTTTTTCAAAACCATCTTCTTTTTCATCCTTTTGAGGGAAAGTGACTGAAAATGGTCATTCATTTTCAATGGTCATTCACTGAACATTGGTTCAAAGGATCATCCATGCTGTATTCACCTCACATTTGGACTAGTGCAATGCGCTCTGCATGGAGATGCTCTTGAAGACCACGTAGAACAGTGTTGTCCAAACTTGGCCACTTTAAGATGAGTGGACTTCAACTCCCAGAATTCCCCAGCCAGCATGGCTGGCTGGGGAATTCTGGGAGTTGATGTCCACTCATCTTAAAGTGGCCAAGTTTGGACAACACTGACGTAGAAGCTACAGCTATGAGTGCAACCATAGTCAATAATGGGCATGCCTCAGTACGCCCACGTGACATCTCTGCTGTGTGAGTTGCACTGGTTGCCAGTTAGCATTTAGGTACAATCTGAGTTGCTGGTTATTGCCTATAAAGCCTGTCATGGCATAGGGCCTGGTTACATGAGGGTTATCTCTCCAAAAGTTTTGCCCTATCCTATATGATTGGACAGAGTGGGTATACTTTGGGTCCCATCAATCAATCTCACTGTCAGAACCCAGGAAGTGCACTTTCCGTGCCACAACACCTGCCGTCTGGAACAGCATCCCCCCAGAGGTTGGTAGGGCCCTACCCTGGCAGTGTTAAAATCTGGCTGTTTCTCCAGGTCTTGGGTTAGGGTGGGTGGTGAGCTGCCAGCCCCACTAGGAAGAGCAGACCATGAAATCAACTCCCCAAGATGGCGAAAAGTACTTCTATTGAGATGGGCTATAATAACAGAATCTGGCAAATCTGGTTGTGATGCAGCTCCTCCTTCTTATATTCCAGTCAGTCAGAGAGGTGTCTGCCTGAACTGTTTCCAAATGTTATCTTGTCCTGTGCTTTAAAAATGCTTCAGCTCTTTTTGCCTAGACAACAGTTCCTGTACATTTCTGTCAAGATCATCTTCCTTCTCTCTACATGAGCCCTTTACAGGATTTGATGTTAGTTTGAATGGTTCTGTTGTGGACGCACATCATTCTTTTCCTTGTTTAATGTTGTACACTGCCCAGAGTTTTTATGGATTTGGGCACCCTTCCAAACATGACTGACTGACAGACAGACAGATGCAGAATAAAATGTTGACATAGAACTCTATTATACTGGAGATCAAACCTGAGAAAGGGTCGAACCCCTTTCATGCTTCCACATCATGTGGTTTGCCCTGAAAAGTAGGGTTGGTCTTTCACACATAGCCAGCACTGGTGGCCCAATTGGGACCTTAGTGGAGAATGGGGAACTTCAACCAGAGGCAGATTGCAGAGCAGGTCTGCTATTGACAGGAGAAAGTATATGCTCCCATTAACTTCAAATGAGCTATTTTTACTTGTTAAGTGGAATTGGGTGCTAATTCCAGCTTTTTTCTTTTCCTTTGCGTTCTACAACATAGGGATCCAATTAAGCATTATTTCTCTACAAAACAGCGAAACAAAAATAAAAACAAAAACAAAAACCCACCCACTGATCCTTCACAACACCAAGCCTTACTGTACTTCATTCTCTTCAAGATGTTTTCCTTTCCTTAACCACTAAAACTGTTTTCTCTCACCCCCTTCTCAGAGGAAATGGATCAGTCCCCCGCAGTGCGTTCTGAATATCTGGTCTCAGGGATCCGAACTCCGCCTGTCCGAAGGAACAGCAAGCTAGCCACGTTGGGCAGGATTTTCAAACCATGGAAGTGGAGGAAAAAGAAGAACGAGAAACTGAAGCAGACGTCCACAGGTAAGGGTCAGGCATCACCTGTTTGGCACAGCAAAATAATCGCAGGGCTTCCTCGTAAGTGGGTGGCGGCGAGGCAAATTGCTGTGCCTTTGGAAAAGTGCCAAGACCGTACGTGCATTGTTTTCAAGTGCAGAGAAAATAGAAAGTATTCTCTAGGTTTCCAAATACAGCTATCCTGAGAATCTTGGCGTTTATTCTTTATGAAGCAAATTTGAAAGGCCAGTGCCTTAATGGAAACTGTGTGGGAAGTAGCTGATAAAATTCCAGAAGTGCAGTTGAACAAACATTCTGGAAGCCAAGGATTTTAAAGAGTCTAGCCTAGTTACTAGTCTCTTCCCATGATAGTTGAAAGAGGAAAAAAGCAGATGGATGGATGGATGGATGGATGGATGGATGGATGGATGGATAGATAGATAGATAGATAGATAGATAGATAGATATAGATGATTGATAGATGATAGATAGATGATAGATAGATCAGAATCCAGCTTTTCTTCATGTATAATTTATTTTTGTTTCGTTTTTTAAGTTTAACACAGAACCACGAAAAAGCTGGTTGGTTAGGCTTCCTGTACTGCACATATTAATTTTTATTAGGAAATCTCATCCTTTCTATATTTTTTTTTCCTGTCATCCCTCTCTATTTAAAGTGTGACTACAGCCTTTGCTTCTCCTTTGTTTCTTCTGGGTGACAATGGATTGCCAAATGCTAACTAGTGGCCTGCTCAGCTCGTCCGTTAAAGTTCTACCACTTCTAAAATTGCTAAGGTACAAAATAAGACCAGTGGTTCTGGCTGGCTTTCCGTCTGTCAGATGGCCCACTCTGGTTCAAGCTGAATCGAGAAAGCAGTCCAAAACAAACATCCCCAAATGATTCTGGGAATTACCCCTCAGAATGTAGTCTTCAACCATGTTCAGCTTCTTTAATAAAATTCTCCAACCTTAATTTTGTAAGGATTCACAGCCTATATTATAAAGGTTGGTAACTATTTGACTGTCTCTGTCCCCTATTAGGGCAGTCCAATAGACCCACATTTAGCAGATTAAACTTTTTGAAGGCTGCATCTTAATTTAGCTTCATTTGCTACATTTCTTCAAAATTCAGCAGATGTACATTCTTGGAAATTGTCTTGTATCAGGATGAACTAAGTAGCTCAACATTATTGATTCCAACTATCAGTAGTTCTTTGAGTTTCTGAAAGACCCCTAACCCACAATTTGCTTTTCAAACAAGAAACCTAAGCTGGTCAGACAATATTTTGGGGCCAGTGACCTGGCTGGAATATTGTAAACATGTTGGGGACAATTTCCTAGCATGGATGTCATCAGAGGAGGTTCACCTGTTCACAAATGGCTGCCATCATGGATGTAAGGGGATGCAAAATATTCACGTGCAAGAATGCAGATTCCTATCCCCATTTCTGAATGATTCCTTCTATCCTAGCATGCTTTTCTTTCTCTCTTTCTCTTTCTGGGCACCCCACCAAACAAGATTGGGCAACAGTTATTTGTGTTTTATTTTTGAAGAATGTCTGTGAAGCCTACGTGGGGGCATTGCTGAGAAAGATAGTGCTAAAAGCTGGGGCTTTGCTTCGCTGCTATCAGCTTCCCACTTTTAAAATTAATTACAAGGGAGGCATTCCATCAGATGGCATATAAATATGGCAAAACAAGTGAGTAATTAAATAGGTGAGCGGCAGGCTGGTGTAGTGGTTAAAGCAGCAGGCTAGAAACAAGGAAACAATGAGTTCAAGTCCTGCCTTAGGCGTGAAGCCAGTTGGGTGACTTTGGGCCAGTCAGCCTCTCTCAGCCCTAGGAAGAAGAAGGCCGTGGCAAACCACTTCCAAAAAAATTGCTAAGAAAATTGCCCAGACTTGTTCATGTTGTGGCCAGGAGTCAAAACTGACTCAGAAGTAAAAGAAAACAAACAAGCAGGTTGGTGACAAGGATATGTCTGCAGGCACACTGGCACCTGTGGACATCATGTTGTCTTTCCTCTCAGTAGATACTGGACTTCATTAGCCCGGGGAACTTTTCATTCTAGCTTTCGAATACACTCCCTACATCTAAGCAATTGGTAGGTTGGTTGCCAAGGGTGCCATTTGGGGGCAAGGCAGTAGCTGATGCAGACAAGATACTCAGTGAGCACAAACAACTCTGATGGGGCACATTCGGGGTTTATGGTAAATCAAAGAAAATAAACATTTTGGAGATACCCCACAGGAACTGCAGCAATGTTTCCAGTGGGAGACCTAAGCAGCAAAGAACGTTATGGCATCTAAAAGAAAAAAAAGCTATTTTGTTACCTGATAGTTCAGGAAAGTGTATATTCTAATAGATTTGGCAGCATTTAAAGCAGAAATACACACCCTGAAGCTTCACAGAAGTCTTGGGTATGTCCCCACATCACCTCCAAACATTTTTACCAAAATGTCATTTTTGGTGTGACAAAGGATAACAGGTGGCCATACCTAGATCAACTTGGATGATTTTAAAAAAACCTAAATGTGTCAGATTGGATTAGACCTCTGTACCTCTCCATCTCCATCTCTGTCCTCCTCCTCCTCCTCCTCCTCCTCCTCCTCCTCCTCCTCCTCCTCCTCCTCCTCCTCCTCCTCCATCTCTCCTTGTCCTTGTCCTTGTCCTTGTCCTTGTCCTTGTCCTTGTCCTTGTCCTTGTCCTTGTCCTTGTCCTTGTCCTTGTCCTTCTCAATCTCCATCTCTATATCTTCCTCCTTCTCTGTAACTTTTCATCTCCATCTCCATATCTGCCCATCTCTGTATCTCTCCATCTCCATTTGCATCTCCATCTCCAACTCTATCCCGTCTGTCTGTCTGTCTGTCTGTCTGTCTCTCTCTCTCTCTGGGATTCTGACATGATGGTTTATAGTTTATGGTTTTATATTTGTGATGATTTGTTGTGTGACTGCTAGTACTACAGATATTCCGGAGGAAGAGCCACATGTAGTCTAACCTGCTCCCATCCAAAGTATTCTTGCTTCTTGTTGCCCCTTTTCCAGAGAGCTGGCAACAGCCCTAATGATGAACAGCCTCACCTGGGCCAGCCAAGTAAAACATCAATGTTCCTACAGGGAACTTTGGTCCCATCAGTTCTTTATTATGTGGCTCTGTGGTAAACTATGAACCAAACTGAGATTTTCTGCTTGCAGTTTACTCCTTACTGAACTTCTCAGCAAGACCTGATGGTTCCCTCCAGCTTTATGCCTGTTTCATCACCCTTCCTGTTTTGGCGGGCAGAAACTATCAAGTTTGCACTGATTATAGGGGGGGGAAATAAAGAAGTAGTTATTCTGGTTTTATAGAACAATTATGCATTTTTCAATACATTTTGTAGAATTCTTTTCCTTCACAATTTAATGGAAAGGCAAGTAACAACAACAGTTACTACTACTACTATGACTTCATAATACCATCAGAATTGCCTTTCCGGCTAACACTAATATTTGTCTTGTCTGACATTCTAATGGGTAGACCTCCAGAACCTTCATGAAGATTCATAACCAAAGCATGAAGGTACTAATCATTCCCACGTTTGTACCCAGCACAGGTATTGAAAGATGCTAGCAGTACATTGGGAGGCTCCTTGCAAAAGTAACTGATATATGGAGTTACCACTCTCTCCCCCCACAAAAAATGCTGGCTGATGAGGTCTTGGAGATCTGCTGGGCTTGTCTAAACTTCAGTATAGTCCCCACCTGTATGTTTTTCTGGCATAGGCAGCACTGTTGCACAATAGTAGTACTTCAACACATGCAGGGAGCTGCAGGGCAGTCTGCATTTTAGAAATCCCACAGTGCTATGATATGACCTCATCCTTAGTCACTATACATTATTTGAAATTGAGGTCACTCCATTGTCTCTTGGTCAAGCTAAAAACTGTGATGGGAGGTAGGAAAAGCAAATCCAGTGCCCACAGAGTGGGGTTTTAACCAACTGGAATAGTTTTTAGTGATGGGTGGGAAATAAACAGGGTAATAATTATTTTAGTTGAGCTATAAACCTAACACTTCCCATGATGACACAGAAAGGGCCAGTTTTAGGCTAAAATGAGTAGGCACTGGCCCGGGGTACCAGCGCTGCTCTTCCTTCTAAATAATTCTAAATATGCCAATCTTTGCATTCGTAGGAGGTGATGCCATCAGTCAATGTGGCCTAGGGGTACCATAGATCCTTGAGCTGGCACTGGACACAGATATACAACTTGAGCACATGTGATTCCCCAAAGTCTTTGGTATAACCCCTAGAAACCTCAAAATCTGTGGATTCCTTGGGGTTCTCTGAACTTGGTTGTTTTCTTGCAAACGTTTCGATATTCTCTTCTATTGGTACCTCAAAATCTGTTAGCAAATTGAAATTAATAATTTGAGAAAAGAAGATAATGGTTAAATCCATGACTGAGGAATAATCACATTAACTGTATATCATTTTCATTATGTTTAAATGTAAATGTAAATGAAATCAAATTTAATTTTTGTCCTAGTCTTACCCACTAATTTTGGGCCTAGTATACCAGGAGGTCCTTGTCTATCCCTGGCACACTGCTCAAAAGCCAAGATCATGCCTTGGCCCAGAAAAAAATTATGCAATCTTGCCTTAGGTCTTTAACTGGAGTGTGATGGTGGGACTAGAGAGCTTAAAAGGCCTTAGAGATGTGATTTAGTTCCCAGGGAGGATTAGGGGAGAGGTGTGGGTTCAATTTGATCATAGAGAGCAAAATATTTGATTTGATTAATATAACCAGTTTGGTGTAGGGGTTAGAGCGAACTAGGAAAAATTGGATTTGTATCCTAGATCAGACTTTCCTGACCTGACTTGCTTCAACTTAATTTCCACTGCCTTTGGCTAATATTGCCAGGCTGGTTGTAGGTGGTATAATCCAACCCGTCTGAAGCTTGCAGGTTTAGGAAAGATTGTGCTAGCTCTAAATGATTGACATGGTCCCCCTGAACTACTTGATGAAGAATGGAATACAAATATTACGAATCATCGATACAGCTTGCCCAAAACAGAGAAAAAAAATGACTATTGATGGTGGCCTTCCATTCACTATGCCATGTTTCAAGCTGGACACCCTTCATTCGTTCATGGAGGATTCTTAGGCTATTCATTTCCATTGACTGTCAGCTCTGATGTTCCATGTTGATCATACTCACCCCCCCCCCTTTTTGCAGTGTTAGAGAAGAAGACATCCACAAGGCAAGGCCGGGACGAGCTAATTAAGAAAGGCCTTCTGGAAATTATGGAACAAGGCAAGTGAAAGTGATCTTTGTGGCATTCTATCCCCTCCTTTCTCTAAAAACCTGGAGAGAACTTTGCTGTTAAATAATGAAGCTAGATGGCTTAGCACACATAGAGAAGGTCTAGAAAAGGGCAGCAGGAATGCAGAGCTGATTCAATATATTGTGCTGCCTGAGGCAAAGGAAGAGAAATGGCACTCACTAAAATTCCATTATACAGTTGTTGGTCACGCTGCAGATGAATTTTATTTCATTTCCTGCACTAAGCAGAAGGCCGGCCTCAATGGCTTACTTGCCCCCTTTCAGTTCTATGATTCTGTTGTCCTTGAGAGGAGGGGCTTAGCTGTGGTGCTCATACATACTTTTCATCTCACTTGCACTGTCCAGGATCTGCTACATCAGACTATTGGCCTGTTCTGCCTAACGGTTTGGAGAAATTGCTATAGTCCCATAGATTAGGGGGAAAGGTGGAGTGAAGTAGGAGGAGATGGGTGTGAATTTGCATGCTGTAGGAAGAGGAAAGAGAAACGCTTTTCTCTCATTGTTATTGTACAAGATTATGCCAGGGGAAATTTAGAATGATTAAAAGGAAGTGCAGTGCATAATGAAACTGTAGAATTCAAGTTCAGAAAATACAGTGGTAGCTACCAACTCCATTATCTTTAAAAATGGAATAGACAAATTTTATGGAGCTCTATGCAATCATAATGGCTATATATTACTTTGGCATTTAGATGATTGCCCTTTTTTATGTTCATTGTAAAGGTGTCCAGTCTATTCTTCCCCACCCTCACGCCCCCAAATTGCTTCTCCTTTATCTGTAATAGAGCCTTTCCAAACTAGGGCTCTCTATATTGGATATAATACCATGCCTGTCATCTTTAGCCAGGAGAGTTTTGGGAAGCCAATAGTGAATTGATTAAAACAAGCCAGGGATTACAGACCACAGTAGGAATGTGGTCTGGAATCCATGGCTTGTTTAATTTCTACTGAAGCCAGGGGAGGAATTGAAGGACATGGCTTCACTCTGTTGGAATAATATTTGGAGCCTCCTTATTCTGCACTCCAGTCTTTGTCCACCCTGCCCATGAACTTGTTGCCTTGCCTTGCACTGTCAACTCACACCCAAAGGGTTCACTTTCATCGCAGTTCTGCTTCTCAATCTTCCATGTTCTGGATATTTTGATTTTCTCCTGGAAGTCTTTTTTCTTCTGACCCGGCTAGCAACCCTTGATGATCTTTTGCGACAGAAAGGCTCCCTTAAGTTTGTGAACCAAAAAAATCTTTAGAACCTGGGAGACTTATGCCAGATTCATCTCCTGATCATATATGATAATAAAACTCCATTTTTAAAAGAATGCAAAATTGCATGTGCATTGTATAAACCTGACAAAACAACAGTGATGTTATAATCGGTCGGACATAGTGTTTTGAATGCAGATACAAAATGACTATATCAAATAGTTTAAAAATGGATATCTCTTTCCTGCCTTCTTGAAGTTGCTGGTTGTGCTATGCTGTAACTGGACAATAATAAAATTCTATCATCTCATAATGAACGATCAGCAATAGAATATTAGCAAATGTTTTCTCAAAGGAGCCTCAGCTGAGCCCTATAGAATTCCTTTGTTTCAGATTAGGCTTTGTCACTGGCTCCATAATAAAAATTAACAGGAGTGGGTTGGGATGGGGGAGAAAACTCTACTCCATTCTCCGTTTTCATGCCCTTGATGGTTCCCTACCTTCCTGCCCCCCTCCCTCACCAATTTCCCTGCTGTCATTATGGTCATGGTTTATGTGGATGAACCATTGATTCCATCTGACTTATGCACAAGACTGGTGGCTAACCTGCACATATATCAGTTTATGCTGTTTTGTGTCCTTCAGCTCTGTGGCTATCATTGCATCTGTGTGATGTTAAAGCTAAAAAAAGGAAAAGGATACATGGCCATAAAAGAATGGGATGAATGACTGTAGGAATGAGGGCAGAGATCATTAACATCAATTCCTTTTCATGGCTGACATTACAGGAAAAAATATTGCACCATGTTGACTACACAGTGATGTTGACCCAGAGGGGTGGTGGCTCTTCTGGGCTTCAGGCAGGAATTTTTCCAGCCTTTCCTTGAAGATACTCAGGATTGCCTGGAGATATCCTGCCTTGAGTTACATCCCCTCCTATTCCAGTATAGTTCCTAGGAAGTTTAACCTACATGTAACTTTGAGAAGGTATGTGCATTTCTACAGAGCTGTCTAAGAATACCTGTTTTTAGGTATCAAATACCCTGTTTTGGGCTACCAAACTGAATTAGATGAGATGCTTATGCATCAGCTCATTCATTTCAGCAATTCAGGATCAAATTAGGATTTGGTTTTAGGACAGAACTGCTTTTGTGGGTGGCTGCTTTAAAGATCTGAGATATTGCTTGGACAATATATTGGGTTCCTGGGAAAAGTACTTTCCCAGAGGTCATTGTCTTTGATACTAATGTCAGAATCCCTGAGAACTGTATTTTCTCAAAGTGATAATCAGCATTGTAAAAACCAATCAGCATGATGTGACCTAAGGCACCACAGGTCTTTTTGTTGTTATCACTGTCATAGACTAGGGTGGTGGTTGTATTTCCATTTTCAAGTCATCCAGGTAGGAGGGTGTGAATAATGGTTTGCCAAGAGCAGACTTGTATGAGCCGTATCAGTCCTTTTCCAGAGAATAGATGTCTTGGGTCTCAAGGCTTTATTTTACACTTTTAGTGATGTTAGCCCCTGCTTAAAATTCACCTGCAGTGTCTCTTTTAATAACTACTCATAAGCCTGTTCCGATTTAAGCAAGATAAGCAGCAATTATATCCTAACCTTTCTCAATTAATTTCTACTTTAATGCAATAATTTATGTCTTTCAGATCTGCAATATTATGCCAAACAGAGTACATTAAATCATGAAGCCCCTTGAGTTTCTGTCATATCAGAGTGACTTATGCAATTATCTAAAGAAGTATGCCCCACTCCATTCCCCGCCCCCACTTCTTCTGACTGGATCCCAACTCTAATGAGAGTAGTGTTGTAATGGGTGGGTCGTAAGAGCCATTGACTCATCAGCTTTAAATATCAGTGCCTTGCCCTTGCATTTACCATATATTAAGTGGAGAGAGATTACCACTGATACCTTATTTTGATAGTTGCAATGCATGTATCTTGATGGTTGGGTGTGTTCTGAAAAATGTAGCTCAAAAGAAGAGCCAGTGAATTCTAAATTCAAATCTACCTTTTAAAACATTTCAGTCAGGGCTACTCAACCAATGCTTAAAAGACCACAGTATACCCATCATATTTTGTAACATCCCAGCTATTTAATGAATCCTAAAAGAAAATTGATGATACTCAAGCATAGGATGGAACAGATTCAGATCCCCATATCCTTCAACAGATTAGATCAGTGTTTCTTAACCTCAGCAACTTTAAGCTATGTGGACTTCAACTCCCAGAATTCCCCAGCCAGCATGCTGGCTAGGGAATTCTGGGAGTTGAAGTGCACACACGATAAGGTTGAGAAACACTGGATTAGATTGTGTCAGAAGGTGGAACTTTGGGGAAAGAAATATGATTTAGCAGAGACAAAGAAGAGAAAGAAATCAAATCCACATGTGAATTGTACATGTGAAAAGGATCTTGGAAATAAAGTTGATCACAACTTTATGGTCAGACCCTACCTAGAGTGCTCCACCCAGTTCTGGATAGCACCCTTTAAGAATAATTCAGACAGGCTGGAATAGATGTGAGAAGGGGAACAAGGATGATCTGGAGACTGGAAACTATCTTACAAGGAACATTTGAGGGAACTGGGTATCTTTAGTTTTGAGAAAAGACAGCTGAGGGGAACATGATAGTATTCCTGAAATACTTGAAGGATGCTGTACAGAAGAAGGCCAAGACCTCTTCTCTGTCATTCCAGAGTGCAGAACATGGAATAATGGACTTTAGTTACTGAAAGGAAATATATTTTTTTACACAATGTATAATTCACCTTTGGAATTTGCTACCACAAGATGTGGTGCTGGCTACCAGCTTGTCTGGCTTCAAAAAAGGGTTGGATCAATTTGTGGAAGTCATTGGGATCAATGACTATTAGCCTTGACGATCGTGTGATTGCCTCTGAAGACCATCTGCTGGGAGACTAGTGGGCTTCCATGGGCAATTGGTTGGCCACTGTGAGAACAGATGGGTCTAAGTGGGTCAGGGGTCCAATGCAACAGGGCACTGCTCATGTTCTTGTGTCCTTAAAGGCAGATTCTGGTTGAAGGGAAAAAAATCACTGGCTGGAATGAGGAAGAAAACTACTGGCCTGACTTATTTGGGACAGAGCAGTTAAGAGGTGGCCAAGCAAAGCTGCACTTGTAGACCTTCCACTGGGTTGTGAAAGATTGTGGCGAGGCCTGAAAAGGAATGGGAGGAACAGCAGACATAAATATTGACGAGGTAGAAGATAGGCCTGTTGGCAGTTTATCTCATAGATGGCAGCTCAGCCCAGATGGGAAGAAACCTGGGAAGGAGCATTTCAAATAATTCAAAGAGATTTCGCCAATCAACTCACTGTAAATGAAGAGAGGAAATTCCCCCTACAGTTTCCAAGATTCTATATTTACCTCTGGATTACAGTTAAAGATACCTGACCAAAATCTGTGTAGCTCTTGCTTGCTTCGTCTTGCCCAGGTGAGTGGGTTTGATGCTGGAACCCATGCATGTGTGGCTGGTGTCACCAGTGATGGGAGAAGGGAAGTGTTTGTGGTTCCATAGGCTGGATAAGCTACTCCACAGGGCTAGATTAAGCCCCTAAGGTGGAGGATCCCTTCCTAAATTATAGTGGTTAACTAGACAACCCGTGACCCATTGGGTCATCCTTTCAGAGATATTTCCTTATCTAAACAGAGAAACAGAATGACAGAGGGCAAAAAAGCAGTGGGAGTGTGAGTGACTTATGACTTGCTGCCGGCTTCCCCATTGACTTTGCTTGTGGGAAACTGGCAGGGACCATCAAAAATCTCCCTCCCTCCCTCCTTTTCTTCCTTTCCACATATAATATAGGCTTGCACTGTTTGCCCTCCTCTCATGACCCTCAGGAGAGCCCCAGTAGAGCCGCCGCCTCCTCCTCCTCCTCCTCGGAAGTGCACATGGAACTGCCTGCCATTTTGCTGGGGGGAGGTGGAACAAAGGGAGCCATGGACTGTGAGGAAATGTGTACCCTCATTCCCCTTTCCAGTGTGCCCCCAAGGGCCCACTTCTTTGAGGGAGGAAGAGGGCTCACTCATTGACCCCCCCCCCCAGCCAGCCCTACCTCACCAGCAGGCATTCCAGTTGCTCCCTCATCCTTCCCTCAATGCCCACTGCCATTAAGACATTTCAAATTTCTGCCTACTTTCCAAAGCAGCCAATTGCCACTTGACCATTGGGCCTTGCCACCAGCCAATTGGGTGTAGGGGATAGAGGGAGGTGGGAACAAGGTCAGGGATACGCCCATGACAATCACATTACCTGGGCTGACCATGGCAGTGCAGCAGTGCTGAAGCGGCCCCAAATTTCCCAAATTTCAATCCCACAGGAGTAATGGATCCCAGTTTTTGGATGCATTCTGTAAGTTGGCCCATCTGAGGTACATTGGTTCAAAAACTGTTACCCTATGACACACCATTTCACCCAGTTGAAGATTATAGACACAAGAGTTTTGGTAGTATATAGATGCTATGAGCTGAGAACCAGGAATTCCCCAATTTAGAAACTTAAACTATGAACGTACAATTGTCCTTAGCAAGCCATTATGTTTCAGCAGGTTGTACTCTCATCTGCAGTGTTGGACTAATTACATCAGGGCAGTTCCAGATTTGAGAGTCTTTGACAAGGCCCTACTCCTCCATTTTTCATGCAGGCTAGGGAATTCTGGGAGTTGAGTCCATATACCTTAAAGTTGCCAAGTGTGAAAAACACTGGCTTACCTCATAGTAAAAGCAGTTACAAGCTACCACTTTAAATGCCCTACAGTGCTATCAGTGTTGCATTGCTTTAAAGCCATTGGGGAATGGAAAAGCATAATTTTAAATGTTCACAAGGCTTAAAGTGCCCAGTGTTGTGTTTTTCCTGAGCATTAGGGGCTTGTAGGCCTAACAACAAAGTAGAGAGCCAGGGGCTGGTGTGTTAGAATTCCCCAAGGTTACCGAAGAATTTCAGGCACAGATATAATTGTAACCTACAGTGGTAATATGGAAATATTATTAAGCTTTTATGATCAACTTGGTCCTGTGAGAACAAAGAAAAGATACCAAGAAATAAGTCTATAGGTTTCTTTAAAAGACTTGCTGTTAGAATTCAACAGGTTTTATAGTCTTGGTCCTCCATTAATTTATCACATTAAGAACCAGCCAATTTGTGCAGAATTGAGAATCTAAAGAATCTGTATTTGTTATAGAATGATTTGGTCTTTTATGCCTTCTTATTATTTAGCTGTTTCAAAATGTGTGAAACATACTTATGTTGAAGAATGAAGACATTTATGCCCTGATTACATACCTATTCCTGGTAACAATTCCAATAATGTATGTCCTTTCCTACTCTATTTCCTTCCTTCCTTCCTTCCTTCCTTCCTTCCTTCCTTCCTTCCTTCCTTCCTTCCTTCCTTCCTTCCTTCCTTCCTTCCTTCCTTCCTTCCTTCCTTCCTTCCTTCCTTCCTTCCTTCCTTTTTATACATAAAGAGCGTGCAGTTGAGAATGCAGCCAAACCAGATTGAACAAGACCGTAATAACTTCTGATTTAAAATATTTCTGTTGCAGAGATTTTAGCATAGTAGCACCATTGCAATGCAGTAAAGAGTCAGGGTCAGCCCTGCAGTACAAGAATGAAGCAAGCAAGTTGACGGTACACTGACGCCAGCATTTCCCCTAAAACTTTAATCTGAAGAATTAGCCTATTGGGGAGTGTACAGTTCACTTCCTTCCCTGTGTTCTGCCTGTTTGAATTCCTCCATCCTTCCTAGGGGTGTGTGTAGGGTTGGGTCAAAGAAGTCAAGATGGCCGTCAAAACACTTCACCCGTTTTTTGTGTATATCTCAAGTTGATTGCGTTGCTGTGGCCACCTTCTTGACATTTCTGACCCAACCCTACAGACCCCTGGTCTCTCTGTCATAATCATTTATTTATTTAATTATTGTTACGTTTATATCCCGCTTTTCTTTCAGGAGTGGAAGATAGCATACCTAGCATTCCCTCCTCCCATTTTTACCCCAAACAATCACCCTGTGAGGTTGGTCAGGCTGAGAGACAACAATTGGCCCCAAAGCAAGCCCTTCCATTTATGCCTGAGGAAATGAGGCAGCTCCTTTGAAGGGGTCAACACATTGCCTTTAGCCAGCCTCTGAAAGCAGCTGCATCGTTTTTCCAACCTGCAGAGAAGCCTGAAAAATTAAATGCTGAATTTCAGAACACGTCTTTGGAATCATTTTCAAAGCCTGCACAGCCCTTTACTTTTTAATTTTTTTAGTCACTCCCCTTTTTTGGAGAGGGGAGAGTTGGATTTCAATGGCATCAGATTCTCAAGCCATCTAATTCAGTAACTGGCATTCTAGAGTCTTTAACCAGAATTATTCCCAGCTCCATCGGATGGGCAACTCTTTGCATGCAAAGTATGCCAGCAACTTTTCACCCTCAAGACCACTGCTGCTTCCCTCTTCGTCCCCTGCAGCATTTTACAGATGCAGCTGCCTTCCAACACTCTGCAAAGGCGGGTGGGATTTTTTCCCCTCTTTAGGGTTGGCTTCAGCTCCGCAAGTGGAGGTTTCATCAATATGCCTGGATTGAACAGGGCAGGGGAAAAAAAGAAAAGAAGATACTGTAGAGCCACTGCACAATGTGAGAGGCGGGTAATATGCCTATGATTATTCATGGTTGGCTTTCTGACTCCTTCCCTCCCCCTTCCCATGGTATCATAGCAACTGTGGTGCTGCAAAGCCTATTTTAAGAATAGTAACTTTTCACTGAACGTGCCTATGAGGTAGAGTGGGCAAACTCAGCCTATAAAAGACGTGCACGGGGAGCTCTGCAGCAAGCAAGCCAGAACTTCCTCTTCGAGGATCCTTATATTGTAAGCAGCATTCTAGGGTGAATCTGAATGCCCCCAGATGTCAGGGTGTTCCTTTAAAGCCGTTCTCCAGAAACTCTTCTTGAAATAATAACGGGGTGAACTAATCTTGCATCAAAACAGGAAGCAGCAGCTCGGTGACTTGGGCTGATCTCAAAACAAGCACATTAGAAGCAGACCTGACTTTGGATGGGAGGCTGCTAGGAAATTCCAGTCTGATAGGCTAGAGTGGGAAGTTGGAGAAACATCCTGGAAGGATGCTTCAGTAGGGCTGCCAAGAAAACACCGTGCCCTTGCTCATAGAGATGTTAGGAATTGAGCTGGATTTGATGGGAAATTAATTTTTTAAATCTGATCGGCCTGAGTAAAAGCTTTTGATCAGGAATGCCTGTGATGAAGAAATGTGAGTAGTCTAGCTAGAGAGCCATATTTCTAATAGAATTTGCTACAGCTTGGGCCACAGAGCTCAGCTTGTTATATTTGAGAGAGGAAAGAAGAAGAAAGGTGCCAATTTGATTCAGAAAAACATGATTAATCCAAAAGAATAAAAGAATCAACAGTCCTCAAAAGTTTGCTTACATTAGCCCAGTAGATATTTATCTCCTAAGATACTCAATACAATCAATGTATAACATTGATTCCCAGAAAGGCACCTGCGTAAGAACAAGAGCATAGATATTGAGAAATGTGTGAGCAGCATGTAAAATTCCTGGGGATTCTAACAAAAGATCCATGGGAGATTTTTCTTTTCTTCTATTTAACGTTTGGAATGTTATTCAACGTTTAAAATGTACAAAAGAATAATGTTAAGAAAATTTGAGCAGCTCGTTCTGGATGAACACAGTGGTAATTCCACCTGTCAGTATACTAAATTCTTTGTGGATCATTATATCTTCCAGTTGTTTTTTTTTAAAGGACCATACTTATCTGTAGAAATGAATGTGTCACCTATATGCCAGTTTAACAGTGACAGAAGTAATCTTTTTATTCCTGGTTTATATACATGTATACAGATGTTTCTATACAGGAAGGTTAACCTTATTAGTGTGACATATCACAGGTTCGCTGTTTTGTGGAAATGCTAAAATTCACTCTAATGGTTGCCTAGGAAGGAAGGAACGGTATCTGTCATAGGGAGCTGTCCCAGGTGCTGACATGTTGTCTGCTGTTAAGGAACAACTCATCCATATCGTTCCATATGCTTTACTAGTGCAGATAACATTGACATAAAACTTGTAACACACACGCGCACACACACGGGTTCAGGATAAATTTTACAGGGGAATGGTCAGCTTTACTCCACGAATCAAAACCTACAAACCTACAAATAATAAAAGAAAGAGTTGAGTTGAAATAACTAGTTTAGCCTCTCCTGTTCTTTATGTAATAACTCCAGATATTTTTTTTAAGTGATGGTTTCCTATACAATTGCCTTTCAGTTACTCAGCCACTTCTTTTGTTGAAATATGCTTGAGATGTTCAGATCTTTATGGGTTGCCTCTTTAAAATTTACCAGGAGGAGAGATGGCAAAACAGTTCTTACAGTTAAGATAAGGAAATATCTGATAGGCACAAGTAATTATTTACAAGTGATCACAATGCTTATCAAATGTCAGTACATCAGGCAACCCTATGTGGTCTACAGCACACAAAGAGAAATTGCAACCCCCCTCCAGCATATGTGATAATTAGGTGTCACGGTCTGGAAATATTTTATTTCTGTAGCACAACTGCAATCTCCAAAGTGCATAGTTCCTTGTATCTCTCCCCCACCCCCAAATAAATATAAAATGGCAAGCATGTGCTTATGGGGGGAAGTTAAAGCAGTATACTCTGATCAGGATCCATTCTACTAGGGAGTAGGAAAGAGGGCAGATAAAGACAGAAATTTCTCTGAATGGGAAGAAAGACTGTTTGAGGTTCCCTTGAGGGAGGTTGCCATTTGGCTTCCTTGAGGCAGCACATGGTTTTGGCTAGTAGTGCTTTGGGATTATCTGATGGCTCCTGGAATTGAAATCTTGCTTCTACTTTTAGTGCCTGATCTCTGCTGTCTCTTTGTCACATTTAGTAGTGTGCAATAAAGCAGGGTTCCTCAACCTGAGCAACTTTAAGATGGGTGGACTTCAACTCCCAGAATTCCCCAGCCAGCATGGCTGGCTGGGGAATTCTGGGAGTTGAAGTCCACTCATCTTAAAGTTGCTCAGGTTGAGGAACCCTGCAATAAAGTGTTGGAGAGTTGTTTGTTTTCTCTGTCTCTCTTTTAATATCCTCTTCCACTGAATTTTGCACGTTGTGACTCTCTAAAACAAAACTGAATCCGGAGCAAATGCTAGTAGAATGACATCCTTCTTCCTGAAGTGTGGGCATTTTTGCCTAGAGATTATGGGAGCTGTTGTCCCACACATCTGGAAGACCTCCTTCCCAGCAAGAGAAAAGGAGCCTGACATCATCCATGGGTCTATTTCAGAGGGAGCTATACTATCTCTCAAGCGATAACTCCCAAGGAAGTCCCTGGGTGGTTCCCAATAAAGTCTTATCTCAAGTGAGGCCCTCCTCTGATTCAACATTATAGTATGGAACATGGGCTTAAGCCATCATGAATGGTTGAACTAATGCTAGAATGTCATGGTGTCCTAGATTCTGAAGGGAAAACATGCACTGCTGATGGTGCCACCAGAACAATGCTGAGTGACCCTTCATCCCCCCCATGCCAGGCATTCATCTCAGAAGAGACGCAACAGGAGCATAGATCAGCCACAACCAATGTCACCTCACTTGGCGAGGAGCTGCACTCGGAAGAACTGAGAGAAGATTCAGGTATTGGCTCTAACACAGTATTGGCCTTTCCTTTCCGCTGAGCCTCAGCTGAGTCACCTTAAGGCCACAGGAGGGTTGCAATAGTGGGTGAGCCAAGCTGTTTCCGGACTGCAAAGGTGATTAATTCTTTGTTAGTAGTTAATATTAAAACAAGTTCAGCTGATTTAAAAACACATTAAACCATTGACACAAATGACAATGGGGGAAATTTAAGAAAGCCTTTCTTGATTGATGTTAGGATCTAATAGTGACTTGAAAGAGGAATTGCATTTGGCTCTGAAATGTATAAATGAGAGAATATAATTTTAAAGAAGGCTAGGTCCCATTTGGATTAGATAAAATAAAGGAATCTGCATTCTTACCATGTGCTTGTAAGACTAAGGATGGTGTAGAAGTTGGAAACATTTCTTACAGAGTTGGTAATATTTTAAATTGTGTTATTGTTGATGGTTTTAATGTGTTTTAATGTGCTGAAGCAGTTGTTTTATTATTAAAACAATTGGGCTTATTTTGAAATGCTCTATTTTGAATAAGGCTGCATGCAAATAGGTATGTAAATGAAGGCACCATGCTTTCCTGGGAATTTTATTTATAAAACAATTTGTCTTGCATGGGACTAGATATGATTTTATTTCCCATTCTAACCAAGTTGTTAGGATTTTAGAGGTAGGGATACCCGTTAGAAGTTTCTTGGAGTTGTTTCTCCTTGTGATAAGTGATCACATGGTTTATATAGACAGGATCTTCCTATTGCAGTCTCAAGGACTGCACAGGTCAACTGAAAGGATCAAGTCCTAAGCTTAGTTACACAAAACTGGTGATTGGTTGAATCAACAATTTTAAATGGGATCATCTGCCATAGTAAGTATATCAAGGGAAGATTGCTAAAATTATAGACCTAGGGAAGAGTCACCTGTTGATCCTTCTATGTGGAGATTAAAGTTGCCAACTCCTTGCAGTTGCTAGCAAATTGTGCACATATCTCCAGTCCTGTGTTTTCTACTAGGATTTGTGACCTAGGTGTTGCTAAACTATCATTCTCTGTGTAATTCATTGATTGTTCAGATGCTATCTTGGGTATTTATATAGCATTGTGTTTTTATCTTGTTATTTGTTTGATATTGTGAGCCACCCACAGATATTCTGGAGTTGGGTGGTGCCTAAATCTAATAAAATAAATTAGAAAGCAATACATGCCCAGAATTCCAGGTGGCCTAGGATTGCTCAGACTTACAATTCAGCTGCATCTGGATTTTCCATCCTTTTCTGAGAGATCAAGGGGTATAAAAACATCCCTAGTAAGCCATTCAGGTGTAGTTGCTCAGCTATAGTAGCAGACTGATGAATAATCTTTTCAATAGCAGCACAAAACTTTCTTTTTAAAATATCCACTAGCATGAAAAAAAAAATTGAATGTTGAGTTATTTCTTTTGAGCTGTTTGCCACTTAAAAACAGTAACCCTGTTGAGTTTTTTTTTTTAAAAGGGTTCTGTTAATAAATATAACCATAAATATAAATATTAAAAGGGACAGTTTGCAACCATTAAATGGTATGGGAGAATAAACCAGGGTTGGTAATAAGCTTTTATTTCCAAAGGTATTATATTTATTTAAGTACTTGTATGTAGAGATTTGCCATAAAAGCCTCTACCCCCAAGCAGACCAGGATAAAACAAGAAAAAATTATTTAAACTCAAATAAAGCACAAAGTGGCTTTTTAAAAAGTAAAGCAAAGTCAACAGAAGAGACCAGAATGGCAAGTCCAAGTAAAAGGTACATGAAATAAGGTCATAATAGCTCTCAGAAAGGTAAACACACTGAAATTTGGAGATGTGGCTAGAGAAGGAAGGATTTCATGGCATTGACCCAGAGAAACAATAAAGGAGAATGAAAGGAAAGGAGATTGGACTATGGTATCAAATCACTGATCTGAAAGATTCTTTGTGTATGAATTGCTATATTTTTAGGATTTTTTATAGAAAAGGTGAACAATCTTCTGCAAAAAGGGCTGCTGGGCAAATTCTTAGAACTAATCAGGGGTCTACAAAGGCCACATTTTTCTCCTGATTAGTAAGCAGAGCGAACCAATGGATACCATTGTGAAATCATTCTGTTTGCCCTAAAGACGTTATATTTAAAGAAGATTGTGATACTGGATGCCAAGGAGGATAGCTTAGTGCTTTATTGATTTGGTTTACATTGAATTGTGCTGGACAAAGTTCTCCACTTCCTTGACATTTCTGTTACCTTGTCGCTCTGTGTCAATATCCTGAGTTCTCTAGTTCAAGTTTCAAGGTTTTTAAAAAATTATTTCTTTGGTCTGCTTTCCCCCCTTGACATTTTTCTTTAATAACATTCCATAAAATTATTTTCAAAAGATAACTAAATATTTCTGGGGTATGAGAGCTGCTAGCTTGATATCACAATAGAAAACCCCATCTTGCTTCCCAAGCAACCGTGTCTTTGGTGGGACAGGAGAAGGGAATCATTTAATGATGGTGAGGTATGGTGGAACGTGATGTTGCACCAGCACATTTTTACAGTGAGGCATGTCCCAGGCAAGATACTTTCCTGGTGAATGATACAGATTCCAGTGCTCCTTAACCATCATCAGAATCTTTTCTTGTTTGAAGCCTTCCTAAAACAAATGGAAAAGCTAAAAGCTGAGTATGAAATATTCTGTGTAAGTTTTGTCTTCTACAAAGTCAGTCAAGAGCTAGAGTGTTGTAATGGACAAGAATTTAGGGCACAGACTAACAGGATCTCCCATTGCTAGAATCTGGCATAATTACTCCACAAGGGAAGAGGAAACAAGAATGCCCTGTGCTAGTTGCCCTGAGTTTTTTGGAAAAAGCGTAGGATAGTAATGTGATCAATAAATTGATTAAAGTAATCAATATATAGGTGTTGTTCGATGGGGGGTATCGATGCCACTTTCAGAGCAAAATAAAAGGGTAGGATTCTGTTCTAAAATGCTCAGATGGAATTTCTAAAACAGTCTGTCTGATAGTAAAAGAAAGGAAAGTTGAGCGGCATACAGGTAACAGGGAGGAATATGCACCAATTCTGTGATGTGTGTTCAGGTTTAGTTTCTTCAGGAATAAGAACTAACTAGGGAAGCCATAAGTAGGGTTGCTGAAGGTTTCATGGAACGGATAGATTTGGAAAAGTACTGAATGTTCCGTCTTATGTTTGGTGTAGAGAAATCAATGAATTGGTTTATGACATTTCTATTTCACCTTTTTGCCAACAGCTGAGGCTAAAAATGGCTTTTGAGAGGTCAAAATAATTTTCAAGCTCCTTTGTTACATGTTTTTTCACTTTTTTTTTCAGTGCTCAAAAGGTAGCTGTATCAACCTCACTGTTTTTAAAGAAACAGTGTCTCATTTTTCCCAGTTCTATCTCCAGCCAATTAGGGATCACATCACCAAAATGAATACATCATGGCAGTGTCACAGATAATCTGGACTGGAAAATAGCAATTTGACAAAGCTATTTCTTGCCCTCACTCTGAATTGTCCTTGAAGGATATTCTATAGCCATCACACTCTCAGAACCAGTGTAGTATGTTATAGTGGTTACAGGGTTGAACTAGGACCAGGGTGACCCTGGCTCATGTCCTCCTTAAGCCATGGAAATTCACTGGTTCACCGTCTTTTAGCCCAACCTACCTCACAGAGTATTGTTATGAAGAGAATGTGAAGAAGTGCTGTGAAGGCCGTCATAAGCTTCGAAGGAAAGGCAACATATAAATCTAACAAATACATCTATAAATCAGAGGGAGAAAATATTACCCTTAAATTTTTCATGTAAATTCTTCTTTCAGTTTTGCAGAAGAAAGAGGTGGTACCACACTGGAGATCTAAGAGGGCATTTTGATCCACCAAGAAGAGTAGGCTACGTTCAAGAGAAAACTCAATTAAGCTGCAAGAAGGAAAGCCATGGGGAGGAATATAAAATTGGGAGGTGAGGGCAGTGGGGAAGCTATACTGGGCGTCAACTTTGGGGGTTGACATGATATGGAACTAGACTGGAGATCAGTGAAGGAATTTAAGGATCTGAATGGTAAGAGAGAGAAGTGAGTTTGGCAACACAGTTCTGGTGTGAGATTAGATTAAGTGCTCTTGCTGACACTGGTAATCATCTCAATAGGGGAACAATAAGTGATTTTATGAAGCAGTGTCAAAGGACTGACAATTTGGCCTGTATGTCTGTAACAGTTCTACATTTTGTCACATAAGGCCATATATTTTCCCTTTAGAAATGATGCATACGATTCAGTGTACGCTGCTCCAAAGTAGATACACTATGATATAAGTATAACATGTTCATATATTGAGTGTGTCAGGGGGTATCGCAACAAAAGCTAGTTTTCATAAAAATATACATCTTGTGCTTTCTTAGAGGGCAGAAAAATTTATGAGTTTCTATACACATATCTTACTGGAAAGGATTTTGAAAAATGTTGAGTAGCAAAAAGCTTTTGTAATATCCCTGCACTATTTTCACAAAAAGAAATGTAAAGAAACATGTTTAAATGTCCTTTCCCCTCATTAGCTGCCCTCTAGTGGCTATGCTCCCAAGCATCTGAATTGCTTCAACAGTGCATTCTTTGATTTAATGTTATCATGTTGTGTTCAGGACACTCCAAATGATTCACTTTAACTACCATGGATTATTCATTCATTCAGTCCCTCCCTCCCTCCTTCATTAAATTTTTGAAGGCTGTCAGACTTCAAAAAGGCTCTGGGTGGCTTACAATATAAACATTTAATTTCTCTCTTTCACTCTCTCTCTCAATGGGATTTTTCACCAAGGCAGAAAAGAAATGAAAAACAAAAGCTAGAATGAAAGAAGTATAATTAAGAATACAGAATTAAAATTAAAAGCAACCAGAAAGTGCATTTGAAAATCAAGCAATTGGAAATCAACCTCTCTCCCCCTCTTTCTTGTTCACATGCACACATACATACACACAAATAATTCTGATGACAAATACAAACATTTCGGAACTTCCATCTTTAATATTTCTGTTCAAAATGATATTTGTACAATGAAGGTAATCTAGTAGGGAAAATGTTTATTAAGGGCAGAGTTGGGGCAGATCATCCTGGAGAAGCTCTATCGAAGTAGTCATTGAGCGTCAAAACCAACTTGATGGCACATAATCAATCAATCAATCAATCAATCAATCAATCAATCAATCAATGCTAATAAATAGTGAACAAATTTAACCTTCACTGGAAATGTTTTTAAAACTGTTCGTTTTTGGTATATTAATTTGTCAGACAAAGTAATTTCCCAGCACTTTAAATAACACTGATCCAATTAAAATTATATGTTAGTTTCCCAGTGTCTTACCATAACAAACCAAATGGTCAACAATAACAAATACAAAATAGACATATTTCTTGAACTGAATCAGTTTATATGTTGTAGGAAATATAGGCAGTAAACTAACCTCAGGGCTCCTTATAAAAGATTGTTGAGTGATTGTCCACAATTCCTTCAAAACCTATCAAGCAAAAGCTTTACCTAACTGGATATTGGCACCAAAGATTTGTACCCATTTTGTTGATTTTTTACAACCTCATCAACAAACTCTAGAAGCGCCTCAATGTATAAAATCCAATCTCAGTTGAAAGTGATTTATTGATTGATTTGCTGGAACTTATACTCTGTTCCATCAGTAGAATTCTATGGCTAGACCACCAATGGCATATTGTTAAGTCAATTCATAATACATTCTCTATGGCTGGTTGAAATAGATTTAAAAGGAATTCTGTGCCAAGGTTGAAGAGATATTACCAAAATTACTGTATTTCTTTTATTTCAAATGACTATTTCTTTTAGAAACATTACAGTTGGAATCCTATGTCAGTTTTCTTGGGAGTAAGACCTGTGGAACTCAGTGAGACTTATTGATCACTAGATATGTATAGGTCTAGGCTGTTAGTCATGACTAATGCTAGCTGGGTTTTGCAGTTACTCTCAAAATTGTAGCCAATTTAGAAGCTCTGAATGATGAGTTCATATTGTGCTGGAGGCTAGAAATATACATACATACATACATACATACATACATACATACATACCATACATACATATATACATAGCCTCCTAGTGGGCAGTAGTGAATATAACCACTGTAATTCTTTAATGTTTAAGGTGGCTTTTATTTTTTATGTTGCTCATCCTAATATAATAGCTTCTGAGGACTGTGCTGTTCCATGTCATTGATGTAGAATATAAAGAGAACCATTATTTACATGTTTACCTATCTATTCACTAGAGCAGATATAAAGCGATATTTTCCACATTTCCAATTTGAATTCTCATTAAACACAAACATTGTGGGCAGTGATCAAGAGAAATGGGAACTGTAGTCCAAAACAGGTGCAGCAGGGATACCTAATTGTCTATTCCTTTTTAAGGGCTGCTGTTGGTTCTCTGCTCTTTTGTTGCCATTCTAACTTTACTGGGGTCAGTAGGTTTTTCATCCCAAATTGGTGTGCAGTCTTCATATAGTTATCCTTTTTGACATTTCTGTTTGTGGCCCATGGCAATGCAAACCCAAAACACCATAGCACTTCCATGAGCCTTGCAGATCCATTTCCATTGATTAGATGGATAAGTTAAGGTCCCAGGGCCACATGCAACTGTTAATCCTCTTTTTTTCCCAGTCCGTTGACTACCATTGTCAAAAACTGGCAAGAAAGGTTTCAGATCTTTTGAGGTGAGAAATACAAGAAAGCTATGCCAGATGTCCTCAAAGAGCCATGACAGAATTTTCTTGAAAACAACAACACCCCTAAAATGTAACCCTACCCATTGCTACTTTGCACCAACATTTTGGCCACTGTGTCTTTGGAGTCCTGCAAATGTTAAATGTAAGCCCAAAACAATCAAAGTTCATCCACCCCACAATGAGCCTTGAAATCATTTGGTTTCCAGACATTGTGCTTGGAGGAGGAAAGACACTGAACACAAGGAGAGGTACCTAATACTCTACAGACATTTATAGTTCTCCTCTGTCCCATTCTCCCCAGCAACTCCTGAGAATTCCTCCAGAAGTATCCCATCTCTCTAATCATTGCAGGAATTTTAAATTCTGCCTGGCCACACATTTGCTTTACTAACTAGACTTGAACTGATTTCCTTCCTGGATGAAATATACTGGCCTTCAAAAGATTACAGTGCAACATGGTTTTGTTTTTTCCTCTGCAAAGCCCAAACCTATCCATGTTTGCTCAGAGACAAATTCATTTCATTTCATGTAGATTTAATCAGAAATGTATTTGGGATTATTCAGTTCAGATATCACTGCTCAATCCTTTTGTAATTTTGTTTAAAATAATGAAATTCTGTCTGAGCAAGCTTTGAATAGTTAGTGACTTTTTCTCTTCTTTTGTACAATTCTGATAATTAGGACTAAGCTAATTTTTTTAACATATGTCATTTTTTTTCTTATGATAACAAATCCACTCTTTTCAGCGTACATTAGGAAATTTTTCAAACACTCATGTTTAAATAAGGGCAGTTAACCAGCGTCTCTTGAGCATTTAAGAGGACGGCTCTCTTGTCACTTCAGCTATTGAATTTTAGAAGTTTAAGAGGGTATGATTCAGCTAAAATAGGAGGTAGGAATCAAACTTGAGATTTTTGCATTTAATTAATGCCATCCTTAAGTTTCTTCCAGGAATTCAACCCTTCTGGCATATACCATGCCATCCTCTTACATAGAGAAGCCATTGTGGCAAAAGGAATATCCAGAGTTTGCTATCCCCTAACATCTGATATCTGTGGCAGTTTCCACATTTTGTCAAACAGTAGGGATGGCCCTGAAGACCTGCCACACATTCTGCAAAACATTTGAGCACATTTTACCGGAGGGAGGAGGGAGGAAGGAGTGTAAAGAGAATTGAGTTCTTACATATGTGTTGTAAATAACAGCCTTCTCAGCTCTATCCCTTTCCTTACAAGAGAGTTGTTACATGGGCAGGTGAAACTATGGGTCATTTTCATCTATCATCTGGGCTGCCTGGTTCCTGGAATGGTCTGTTGGTCACAGGTAGATACAATGGGTTCTTGGCTGTGTATACACTGCTCCTCTTGTATTTCCTCCTCTCTCACTCTTGCTGGCCCTTCCCCTTGTACTGCCATCATTTCTTTCATGTCCCACAACTTCCATTGCCTCTGATCCTGTCTCCTTTCAGCCAAGAAGACGTCAGCATCCATAGATGAACGAGAAAATGCCAGCCTACCAACCTCTGAAGAGACTCCACAAGCCTTACTACTTTTGGGATCCATCGACTCCCCCCAGAAACAGATGGAAAGGAACACAGCCCAGCATCCTAACCCTCCTCCATCGCTTCCAGTTCCACCACCTAAGATTGTACCCAAAGTCTCAAAGATTGTACCAGGTGAGTCTCATTCATCCAAAGGGAACTGTCTTCTATTAGAAGGAAGATTGATTATCCATGGAGATGGGAGAAGACCTCACAGATGACTGGTGAAATGCTTAGTCCCATAGTTTAAAAAACCTGCTAGTTCACATATAGTGTTTGTGGGGTACCTTATGGGGTTCTTAGTGAACTCAGCTCACATTTATGTGTGTGTGGGGGGGGTACCTTTTACCTACCACAATTATATCAAGTTAATAAGTTGTAGAACTAGAGTATGTTTGAGAACTGGCATGTTTGAGAACTGGCATTCGGTTGGTAACATACAATGATATTTGACAGCTTAAGACATTTCAGATTTGATACTTCTCAAGAGCCAAACAGATGAGATGTGAGAGGAAAGCACTGCTATTACCAAATCCAAAGTCAGATTTCATCAAAAATGCAAATTTGAATTTCAGGATTTTCAACAAAAGCTGCAGGAGGTAGAAGGGCAGGGACTTGAGTTTTATACCTGCTTTTATATATTTGTTAAACAGAACAAAGAACTGGATCCCAGGCAAAAATCAATATACCCTGCTTTCAAAAAATACTAGAGGAGCTTTTAGCTTGGGTTAATGTAACCGGTTCTCTGGAGGACAGATGTTGAAAAATCCCTACAGCAATGTTCATGTAGGTCAGAGGCAATTGAGATAGTTTGAGATGTGCTTCTATATTGTCCTGTTTATGGGGAAATTTGGAGGACTTAATACAATTCTTTTTGAAAGAGAAAGGGATTGGGAAGTTGGAAGATCTCTGTGTAGTTTATTTACTTTCAAATCAGGGCAAAATCATTGCACAGTATCACTGGATTCTCTGACACTGCAATAATTCTTGGGCAGTGTACAGCCTTGTGAAAAAGAAAGTACACCCTCTTTGAGTTCTATGGTTTTATGTATCAGGGCATAATAAAAATCATCTGGTCCTTAGCAGTTCTCAAAAGTAGACAACATTTTGGCTTTCTTTTTGTAAAATAAATGATGACATGGTATAATATGTCATGTGTTGTTGTTCATCTGAGGTTGTATTTACTTACTTTTGAGAACTGCTAAGGACCAGATGATTTTTATTATGTCCTGATATGTAAAACCATAGAACTCAAAGGGGGTGTACTTTCGTTTTCACACCACTGTATGTTCAGGCTGACTCTTGGGTCAACCAAGGGGAATTTTTTCTGGTGGAATTATCTTGTTTCTTCTCTTAAACTTATTCTAATTCTAATCTTTGGCCTCCTGCCTTTGACGATATCAAACCAAACTGAATCTTCAAGGCTTCCCATTGTAAATCCAAACTTGAATTTAGGTGCTGTGCAGTATACCCATTTAGGCCTTGCCAAAAGAGGACAATCTCTACATATGTAGATAGATGCAGATTTAGAAATGGTTGCTGAATGGAAATACAGTACTGTTCACCACCATTGGGAAGACTATAACTGGGCAACCTGATTTACTACTTCTCATTCTACTGTGCAAATGTTATTTGCTTTCCCTCTTAGAGATATCTTTAAACTGGACTTTGTGCTACCTGTCTAGCCAAGGGCATCTTTGAGCACCCATCACCACTGTAACTGAGTCCATCCACCTTCCTGCTGGTTGTCCTCTTCTCTTTCCTTCCACCTTTCCTAGCATTAAAGCCTTCTCCAGAGAGTTAGGTCTAATCATAATGTGTCCAAAGTAGGATAATTTGAGCCTTATCATTTGTGCCTTGAGTGAGAACTCTGGATTGAATTTTTTGATCATCCATTGGTTTGTTTTCTTGGCTGTCCATGGTATTCTCAGAAGTCTTTTCCAACACAAAAGTTCAAGACCTCAGTACTCAATACTTCAAAGTCCCATTCATAAATCTCAGTGAAAAGTAACAATTATCTGAGAAGACATGCATAGGGTTGCCCTCTGAAGTTCTCCATTTAAATCTCATGTCTCTCTGGTATCCAGAGGTAGCTCGCAGAAATCTACAATTTTTCAGTTCCATGGGTCTCTCCTTGATTCAAGCAGAAGCCTCCTGCTCTTTTTTTCAGGATTGTTTTAAGGGTTACTGAATTGCATATTTATTTTACTTATTTTATTTATTTATTTATCAAATTTGTCACCACCCATCTCGTTAAACGACTCTGGGCGGTTTACAAAACAATTAAAATTTACAATAATAAATACAAAATAAAAAGATCCAAAATAATTGGTGAACACTTAAGGAATGTCATCAAAGCGCTAGCCACCCCCAGGATTGGGTAGAGTTGTTATCCCCCCGCACAAGCTGGCAGAGCCAGGTCTTCAATTTTTTCTGGAAGGCCAGTAGGGTAGGGGCCTGCCTCACCTCTGGGGGGAAGTGTTCCAAAGGGTGGGAGCAACGGCAGAGAAGGCTCTCCTCCTGGGCCCTGCCAGTCGACATTCTCTCACATGCCTTCTCTGCCTGACCAGGTGGGACAGGTTGACGGTGGTAAGATGGTCCCTCAGGTAACCTAGACCCATGCCATGTAGGGCTTTAAAGGTGATAACCAACACTTTGAATTGGACCTGGAAGCAGACTGGGACCCAACGCAGCTTGTGTAGTAAAGGTGTTATATGCGCCATTCTTGGGGCATTCAAAGTTATCTACACAGCCACATTTTGGACCAGCTGTAGCTTCTGGATACTCTTCAAAGGTAGCCCCATGTAGAACACATTGCAACAGTCTAGCTAAGAGATGACCGGGGCATGAGTGACTGACCAGAGAGCCTCCTGATCCTGTGAAAAAAGACTACTTAATATACCCTAAGCTGGAAGCTTTATCAAAACATACATGAAATGCTTTTGATTTCACTCGTATGGTAATATGCAGCCCTGTATGTTGAATCCGAATCCATATTTATGAAGACATGCGTCATAGTGCAGATTTTACAAAAGATACCAGAGTTATGCCAGAGTAAATAACAGCAAGAATTCACATAGCAGGGCTGCACAGATCTCTGTGGGGATTCACTTCAGTGAAGGATTGAGCAAAGGAACCCTTAAAATCTGCTTCATGATGCAATGCAGGCTCCTCCCTTCTAAGAGCAATATGAAGCATTTTCCTCCTGTAGTGTTGCAGATGCTGGGAGAAGCTCCTGCAAATTGAGAGGATGGGTTGGCTGCTGGTTTGGCTACCTGCATTACAAAGATTAGCTGAAAAGTTATTTTGGTGGCCAATTGGTAAGCTATAGTTCCTTGGGGAGGGATATAGTTCCTTGGGATATAGTTCCTTGACTCTTCCTGGAGGAGAGTCAAAAAAGTCAAGAAGGCAGCTGCAATCCCATGATTGAAGTCCTTCTCTTTTTTGGGTGCATTATGTGTAATGCACATAAAAAAGAAGTGGGCCGTTGCATACTTGCAGCCACTGTCTTGACTTTTTTTACCCGCCTTCCCAATAGACTCCCCTGCTTGGGGATCTTGTGTAAGGAAATTACTGAGAGTTTGCTTTTTCAAGGAGTCAGTTAAAAAGCAACACCACAGATGTCCTTCCCTGTGTGGAATGAATGGAAACCTGTCATTTGCGTCCCACCATCAATGACCTTTTGTGATTTTTTTCTAGCTACAGGAAGTGAAGCCGATGAGACAGCCTTGAAATCTCCCCCATCCGCTATCTTGAAAAATTACGTAATTGTTGGCTCCTCCCAACTCTCAGGACAAGCTGTTCCCTTCCAGTCCTCAGGACAGAAAGTCTCTGATCCCCACCTTAGAGGGCAGCATACCACGCCAACTGGATCCCCTCACCTGGCTGCTGTCCATCTACCTTTACCTCCTAGCCGAGTCATCGAGGAACTTCACAGAGCCTTGGCCACGAAACATCGGCAGGATAGGTAAACATCTGGAATACCCTGGGCAGCATGGATCCTATGAAGGAACCGTGGCAGTAGATATTCCTTATCTCAAACTGACCTTTCACATTTGCCCATATCTTTCTGGAGGAGATGGGCGGCATATAAATTTAATTAAATAAATAAAATATCCCATAGCAACCTATGAACAATATGATTCAGGTGCTTACCAAGTGGCAAGTTGATTTCTAGAGTAGAAGACTAGGCTTACCCACTTCACCATATTGTAGATGTTACATAGATGTTTTGCAAGGAGGCCTGAATATCAGAATCTTGCTGTTCTTTCTCCAATAAGTAAGGAAAGGGAGCATAGTACAAATGTGACTTGAATAGAATGATGTAGGCCATACCTGACATGGAAGTGAAATACATTCAATTCAGATTTTTATGCAAACGCGCCAAAGTCTTGCTTCCCAAACTGGAAACTGTTGATGTGCTTTTAGTTTGTACTTTTCAGAAAGGTACAGTACAGTTCACAACTGAAAAAATGTACATGACTTTTGTATAATAAAGGAAAAGGTGTACAACAATGTGCACATTGGGGGAAGCATGCTGAAAACTAGATAGGGAAAATTGCTTCCTGAAAGTGACATTAAGAAAAATGCATATGTTAGGAGAAATATGAATGAAAATGTAATCAGATGTTTGTGTGGATGGCTTTGTGGCTGAAGGCGTACACTGCTAGGGAAACCAGGAAAAGAAATACATATGGGAAGATGAGAATCTGAGCAAAACCAAAATTGAACATTCTGCATTAGGAATATGGTAGAACTGAGCAGGAACCAGAGTCAATCCTAGAAAATGCCTAGGTGGCTAACCCAAATTTTATGATAGTGTGCTTCCTTTGCACGCTTTCTAATTTTCCATAAAGTGATAAATGATCAGAATAAGGATGTTTCATTTTAATTAAGATTTATATTAGAAACACACATTCTGTTCTTTGAAAAGGTCAGCTTGGCATGCCAGGTTAGCATGTTTCAAAGCAAAACATCCATCACTGTCATCTTGTACCTTCATCTTGTGGCAGATACTCAGATCTCAGCTTTCCCATCTTGAACGCTGAAATCCCCTGCCACCTACGCCCCAGCTCTCTGCATTGTGCTTGGGAGAACATGTTGGCAGCATTGATTCCTGGGCTGAAACCCCATGTTGTTTGCATTTTGTCTCCAGCTTTCATGGAAGAGAAAACAAAGGGTCTCCCAAAAAGCGAATGGAGATCCGTTTGTCCAGAACATCCAGCACTGAACACAGCAAAGAGAAGGAAAGTTCGGTGAGCTATAACAGCGATCCAGAGAACAAATGGAATTCTGTTAAGGAGTCGGATGAGAACAAAGAAAACCTGATCATGGACTCTGAAATCAAGGATGATTCTGTTTTCTATGAGGATGAAGAAGTTTTGAATGATTCCATAATTTCTGGTAAGAAAAACCCATTTATCAACCTTATAAAACTTATCCTGAAAGACTGATCCATGAGAATGTCTCATTGTGTTGGGTTCATGGTGTTCTCTGAGCTTGGTTGTTTTCCATTTTGTTACCAGAAACATCTGCAGGAAAACAACCAAGCTCAGAGAACACCAAGAACCCGACCATTCAACCCTGAGCTACAGATATTCTCTTCTGTTGGAAGCATCTATCATGCATACACCATTCTTAGTTGTTGAAAGTTGTCCCGTGGCTGCTGCTGTCCTCTCCTGCACCATTCTTCTGCCTGTTTTTCTCTGAACTTTCATTTTGTTGGATACCATTTCCTGTACATTTCTATTTCATTGTTCTAGATGGCCTACCTGGCTCCTTCTCAACCTTCATTTCAGACCTTCTTCCTCCTTGACAGTAACTGCATTTTCCTCTTTCGATTATTTAAAAATCCACAGTGATAGTCCCTCAAGGATGAAATAGACAGCCTCTTTCTCTTCTGCCCTAGAGTAGTTCTGAGCAGGACAGATCGCTCTGCGGATTCCCTATGCTGGCCCTTCTGTCTTCTTATGCTTTGCTGCCATCACTTGGAGCCTCCTTTGAACTGCATCTCTGTTAGGCAATTTTAAATTCACTATCTGGCTAGTAGATGTTTGTTAAAATACAGCTCCAACTCTGGAGCTGTATTTTACAGTTTGTTAAAATATTCCTCCAACTCTGTTCCTGTCCTTCTCCTAACTTGTTTCCATCACAGTCCTTAACAAAATCATCCCCTTTGCAACCTGAGCATGTAGCAAAGCATTTTTAAATATCCTATTTAGTCATCAGAAAAAAACTCTGCAGCAATGCAAAACATCCACATTGAAATGCTCCTTCAATTAAAATAAAAGCAATCTACAGTTCACTTTGTCTTCCCCCTCCTGTTATTTTCCAGATGATTGATTTTCATAGGGACTGGTGTGTAATGCTCATCCACCAGGAGGCTTAGCTTCTTATTCCAAATGATCTGAAGTTTCCTTTTTCAGAAAAAGATTCAGCAGTCTCAGTCACATGTGCAGGCATCATGTTGAATGGTGCTCTTTCAATGATGTCTCCTCCAACTCTGTTCCTGTCCTTCTTCTAACTTGTTTGCATCACAGTCCTTAACAAAATCAAGGAGGATTTGTTCACTGCTCTCTTTAAAGATTCTACTCTCTCATCCTCCTTGACCACTTTTTTTGCTCCAGATAACTTAATTGTCCTCTTGTCATTTCCATTATGCCCTAGATCTCTGATTCTTGCTCAGCTATCTTTCACTGCTTAATCTAATCATTTTTCTGATGCTCCTGTATAAGGAAGCTCTTTTTCTCCCACTGGAATTTCTTCCACCAGGATCTATCAAAACTTAGTTTCTATTTTCAGAATGGTAGCAAACATGGACAGTTGCTTCTCTTTTTTCATTCCTTCAATCCTCCATCTCCAACTAGCTCTGATATTTCATATGGATGCTTCATTCAGTCTTGAAATGACCATAACCAAAATTCCCTTCCAGGTTCTTTTCTCTGCTCTCGTTTTTCTTACCCATTATTTTTTACCCTGTTGGACAGATACCTACATGCTACTTTCCCATTACCACCTTCCTCCCCCCCCCCTCTTTCTTCAATGTTTATTTTTGCCTTCCTGTCCAGTTACATTTGAAGAGAAGGTCAGGCAAGTTGTGGCCATAGGAGCGCATGCAGCCTTCAGCCTAATTTCAAAAGTGCATGGCTGTATTGACCTCTGGTAAGAGGAATCAGCCCTTTCCCCGCCAAAAACCTACCATATGAGTAAGAAGGCAAAGAGGAAAGAGATGTCAGAAAGGAGGAAGGGCAGAAAAGAGAAAACCAATGGGCCTTGGCTTAATAAGCTTAACATAACTTGTTAACCTGCTTAACAAGTTATGCAGCCGCTTAGAATGCAGCCCCCAGCAGATAATAAATAATCTGCTTAAGACAATAAATGTAAGCCTGCTGGAAATTTGTAGGGATCAATGAATGTAGGAGAGCTACATTTTTTAAACCGACCAACCAACCACCAACTAACCAAGAGTTGTTCCATTGAACCCTGTTAAACTCTATGGATGTGGGCAAGGGGCCTTTTTAATAAAATGGTAGGTATGAATAATACTCTATCTTCCTTATTGTACACTTGGGCTTCATGGTGATTGTTTCAGCTAAGAGGCTTAGTCTTTCATTGTTAAATCACAGAAGTCACAAAGGAGATAATGATACCTCCACAGTATCTTAGATGGATTGCAGCCTTTATACTTTCTGCTGGGCTTTTGGTAGGAGAGATACTTTTCATTCTGGGCACTGGGTGGCACTATGCTCATTGAACAATGGTTGAGAAAGCTTAATTGGCATTTATGTAAAGGTGCGGGATTCCCATGAATCCACCTGGAAAGATTTTCCCAGTGTGTTTCTTTTGTGTGTGTGTGTGTGTGTGTGTGTGTGTGTCTATTTCTATATCTAAAACAGAGGTGGCTTGGCCCTCTTGTGTTTAGTAGTAATATTTATTACCAGAATATAGAATATTATGACTTGTAAAATATAAGCAACTGGAACCAATACAAAATTCTTGGAGCAATTCACAAATTTATCTTTTACCCTTGGTCCGCCCATCATAGGTTTACTTCCTAATTCCTTTTTTCCCAGCAAACTCATCCATCCTGCCTTCCAGCAGGTGGGACAACTGAAATGGATTTATTTTTAAAGTTTCCCTTGAACTGAACTCAATTCCCAATGACTTGGTAATAATATGGAAGTGACACTGAGGGCTCATGTGGTGTCATGGTGGAGACGCTGGACTTGGGTTGGGGAAATCCAAGATTGAGCCCACCCTCAGCCATGGAAATTCTCTGTATGACACTGGACTAGTCATTCTCTCTCTCAGCCTAACGTACCTCACAATACTTTTGTTCTGGAAATAAATTTTCCCCAGTCAAGTCAGTTGGGATTTAACAGGATTCCATAATCTTTTAAACAATAGAAATTCATATACCAGAATAAAGGAAAAATTGGGTGAATCTTTAACTATGCAAACATGAAATCGGTTACTAGAAATGTTCTAAGCTAAGCCAGTGCTGTCATAGATTTAAATGTGGGACTTCTTCTCAGATAAGGGTGCATGAGATTGTTGTCAAAAAAGAGATGCCCTTAATCTTAAAACAACTCAGGAAAGTTCAGTTATGGATTTTGAAAATACTCCCTGAGTGGAAAGTGATTCAAAAATATACTTTAAAGACATACTTTAGATTTTATATATGAGCTGCTCCTGAGAAAGTGTAACCTGATTTGAAGTGTATTGGGCCAAATACAGAAATACTCAGTGAATCATTGAGGTCTCTAATCTGCATTCTGGCACTGATACCTCCTTTTTGACCAACCCCAGTTCTTCTTATACAGACCCATTGGAAGAAGATTTCTATAGAATCTGCTTCTTATATTTATTATTCACAAAAGAACTTGATCCAATAAGTGATGTCCCTTTGCTATTTTAGGAATAGCCTCCTTGACACGTTCCCATTGTCTTTCGATGCATGATCCAGGTACGTTGCCAAGAAAATGCAAGAAAGAACTTCTGGCAGTGAAACTGCGGAACAGGCCAAGCAAACAAGAGTTGGAAGATAGGAACATTTTCCCAAGGAGGACTGACGAAGAGAGGCAGGAGATCCGGCAGCAAATAGAAATGAAGTTATCCAAGTAAGTCTAGTTTAAAATAAGACCAGGGATGGGGAGTAGGGCTGGTGGCAGAATAGACCTACTGCTGTTTTGAGTCATAAACTTTCTCTGTAGTTCAGATATTGGGGCTCCAAAGGGAGGGAGAAAGAGGTAGTAATCGTTTTAGAACAAAGAAGTTCTCAATTCTCCACAAATAAAACTGAACATCAACAACTTTCCCAGCTTCAGTGCCCTCAGCTCTACCTGTTGTACTGTTGCAGCCAACTCACGAAGGATGGACAGAACTGAACAGTGGCAAAAATAAAAATGTCACATTTTGGGCTTCTGAAATTTGAATTTCTTATTTGAAATATGTAAAAGGGTTGAACCTGTGAACCTGGGAACTGCAGCTCCCAGTGGTGGCAGATTGAGCAAACCTATCCTAGGCGTTGTCTAGCATCGATTGAAAAGTTTGAAGCTTGGATGAATTTCTGCAAAAGGGATTGAGAAAAGAGAATTCCATTTGTTTCACACGGTGATGTAAACTCCACTAATTCATACGTTTTGAACCACTTCCCAAACCGCCTTCACTGCTTTTTACACTTCCTTGAATTTAGCAATGAATTATGGTTTTTAAATAAAATATATAAAGAATGTGTATATTAGAGAAATGTTGCCTACTAAAAAAGTCATAATAAATTCAGGGGATATTTTTTACAAAAAGCACACATATAATTGGCAGAAATGCATACCAATGTGTGTCGAAAGCAGACTTTTTATCTAAAAATGCTAAACACAGAATGGGCGGAACTCGTGCTTCAAAAAATTCAGAAATCACCGGAGGCAAAATAAACAAGTTCTATTAGAGACTCTTGAAATGCTAAGGGAAGCAAGATGAGATTGGATCTTCATTAATTGGATCTTCATTAATTGGATCTCCATTCATCTCCATTAAACTGAGATTATCGGAATAACATCCAGAGATGGAGCTGACCAGGGAGAATCAGGTCAGAATTACAGATCTTCAGGTCTAGTATTGGAATGGATCAGAGATCCTTTCAGTAATAAAACTCAACTTTAATTCTAGTTTTGCTCTGGGTCCTACTTTAAAGGGCTCCTGTGCGTCACTGGGACAGTGCTGTACAGTCATTTCTTGTGTAGCACAATAGCTGTGTTTCTAGAAACCTTGGTATTATACAAAATTGTGCAATATGAATAACAGGGTTTAGGAAAAAGTAGGGTTGGGGCAGACGACTCGAGAACGAAAATACACTCATAATCAAAACATTATCAAACGTGATCAATAATCCTATTTTTTCCACATTTCTTCTGATTATCTGTAACGTTCACCTCATTTAGAACAGCAGCATGTACAATGTTGCGCGTTCTTTCGTTTCTTTCGGAACGTGTGAGAATTTCACTTTTCCTTTTCTTTCCCCCCCCTGAAACTTGATCACCAGTATGCTTCTTTGGCACACTCTTTTCAGTTAGTTAACTCGTTGGAGGGTGGGACAGAAGCACCCTTAAGCACTAGTAATGTGGTGAGAGCGGGGTCACAGACCCTGACAAAACAGCGCATGTGTAGCAGCTGAGTCAAGTAGGCAGTATGTCAAAGCAGCAAGCTGTGGCGTTCAGCCGGATAGTACTTGGCGTGTTCATCTGCCATTTCTTGTTAGCCCAGAATTGCAGCTCAGGAAAATTGTGCATAAGCAAACACATTTCATGCTATATGGACATTGTTCCCCTATTTAGCACTTGAGTATGAGCGAATTTGTGTTGTATAAACATGTGCTATATGAGAACTGACTCTAATCGTTTTTCTTTAGTGTTTTCTCAATCATGTTAGATCTGTGTTTGCTACTGTTAACGGGTGTCTGCAGGGAGGGAGTCAAAAAAGTCAAGATGGTGGCCACAGGCCTTCCATTAAAGGCCCACCTTTGTCTACATGTGTCAAGATGTAGGTAAAAAGGAGGCAGGGTTTCACTCACATGGTTGTAGCTGCCATCTTGATATTTTTGACCTACCCTGCAGACACCCCTGCTACTTTTTTAGGGTTTTGGGAGCTTCCACCAGATTTGCTCAGCTATCTTACAGGATCCTGAGTGGTATTTCTGAATGCTCTTCCCACTGCTCTTTGTGGATTATGGGGGCTTTTCTCCTTGTGATTTCCCTTGTGATTGTTTGAATATATGCTGCAACAATGGTTTTGGTTTGGGCAGAAATGGCACAGAAAGCATAGCAACCCACCAGGAATGTTAAATAAACATTAAATTAAAAGAGTTCCAGAGATTTAGTCTACATTATGCAGTGAACACAGATGGAGCCTGAATGCAGATGAGCTTATTTTGGGGGCTTCAAGGAGTCTGTAAAGAGGAGTGGACATCTGTGATATATGAGACTCATCTGAAGATTAGATCTGCAGTAAGAATATAGCAGGCCTGTCTATTATAAGTGGGGTTACCAGATATCTGAATAGGCAAAGGAGGACATGGACAATTGGAAAGGAGGACAAATGGGTAGGAAAGGAGGACACACTAACTCTTTAACTTTCTTGACACCTGCGTCAAAAATTTATTTATTTATTTAATCAGTATATAAAACCACCCATCTCAACCAAGTGGCAACGATTACAGCAAAAAACAAACCAAACCAAAAAAGGCCTACATGTACTGTATATGAAATTACTTTTTCCAGCATCAAAAAGACTCTTTTTTTTTTTCAATTGCAATATTTTCCCAACAAAACTTTATTTTTAAGAACATATACTGGTAATAATATAGAATTGACGATGATGCGCTTTTCAAATTTCACCAGAGAAATATATGGCAATTCATGTGATCTATAGGCTACTTTAATCATAGGTCATAGAAGGGGCTGGATTGAAGTGGATTGCTGGAATCAAGAAATAAATTAAATAATGTAAATCTAGGCTGTTGAGTCTGTCGACAGACGTGGGAAAGAAAGAAGCAGACAATTTACAGTATATGGTCACAATACACGATAATTTGAATGGACTACTGTTTTAAAAAAACCCAAGATACTAAAAAAAAAGCTGAAAATATTTGATTTGAAAGCTATGCCTGTCAGATGGAGGACATGAAGACAAAAAGGAGGACATGTCCTCCTTTTGCCAGAAGTCTGGTAACCTTAGCTATAAGGGGTAAGTGTAAGTTCCCCAATTCAGGATGAAACCTGAATTTATTTTCTGACTATTGGTCATGCTAGCTTGAGGTATTGGGCTTGTGCAAAGTGCAAGATATATACCTCTGGTATAAGTGTTCACCCAGCTGTGTTCCAAAAAATCACTTGCCCGATATCATTCACGGTCTGCTATAAAATTACCATGTACAATCGTATTTAATTCCATTGCATAAAAAATTATTTTAAAATGTAACATGTAATTTTAAAGGGATTTTATTGTTGTACATTTGAAATTTTAAACAATGTAGGATCCAAATTCAGCAAAAATTACAATCCCCAAACTCTTTTGTACCCTTTAATTTTTCCTCCTTTTCTCACATGTCACTTTCTTTAATGTTTCCAAATGCATCCATGAACTCAGTTGCAGTGAAGTTGTATGTCCTGTGTTGGAGTGAATCCATGTTTGTAATGGAAAACACTTTTCTCGATTTTATGACCCATATTTTGGCTTGAATTCTTAACCATAATTCCCCATGTTTTTTTGAACTAACCTGTAAGACATGCTAAATGGGTATCTTTCCATCAATACCAGTTTAATAGCTATTAATAATAATATTTTAAATTTTTAAACCCAGTGGAGCACACTTTCAGCATATTTGATGCTGTGGAGTGTTTTGGAGGACGATTGTTCTTAATCCTCAATTTCAGTTCATAGCAGGACCTCTTGGTCTCTAGCAATCCTCTTTGGCCATCTGCCTGAACTCATTTATGTTCTGCATGGGAGGTGACATTTAGGAATAGAGCACAGCTGAATATATTAATCCACAAATATTTTGCTGTTTAGAGGTGGAAAATGTTTTGGCGGCCAGGGGCTGTAGTGCTGTGTGCAGGAAGCCAAGATTTTGTCAAAATGAGAAAATATGTATTGTGAAATTATTATGGAAGCCCACCTGTTAAATACTTGAGGGCATGATGCAAGCATGAAAGGGGTGGAATGTAGGTCCTAATACATGTTTTGTCCTTTGCCCTCCCCCAAAAGACACCCATGGCTGTATTTAGCATGGGGGTGAGGTGGCTGCAATGGGACAATGGGGCAGAGGGTGGGGGGGCACACCTTGGATGTGGGTTACAGGATTTTTAGCTTTTCTTGGGTTTAACAGTTAACTGGTAGGGGGTGAAAGTCCTTTAAAAACTAAGCTGATTTTAGAATTGATGCTGAAGTTTATGTTTCCTCTTTGGCAGGAGCAATTTTAATCAACTAAAGTTAGAGGAGGTTATAAAAAGTAAATGTTCTCTCCAGTTGAACTTGATTCATAGTGACTATGTAGACAAGCCCTTGTTGTTTTCTTGGAAATGGGAAACAGGACTTCTTCTAGACTGGACTGCAGCCCTGGTGGTCTTCCACTCAAATACTCATGACCTCCAATCCTGTTTTGCTTTTTTTCAAATTCATCCAAGACCACTAGAAAACTCTTGGTGACTCCACAGACACATCCTTTGGCAACAGTAGGAATGTGATTTGCCACTGCCTTTTTTGGGGATGCTCCCGTTGAAGAAAGGGAGCTAGCAGCACTCAAAGAAATTAGAGCAAATATTTCAGACATAGCATGGCTTCTTAGAGGAAAGAAAATGAGTGTCAGAATCGAGGGAAGTTGTGTGTGTTAGAGAGAATCAAAGCCTAGTATGTGGATCAGAGATGTGGAGGTTTGCAAGATGTGTTGTGGGCCAGTAGCAATTTTAAGAGAAGGTTCAAGAGTTGGCAAGGGAAAAATGGGTATCTTAAGCACCTGCAAGTCTTGTTAGTTGTTTTGCCCCTAATTCCACACATGTCCTCCCAAAATGTGAAAAGGACCCATGTTTTCGGTTCCACTTTCCTCAAGAGCTCTGGGTAGGCTACACGAAGAATGCTGGCAGGTTGTCAGCGTGCCAGGTCTACACTTTTTACAAGGACATAAATTCTGGATACAAACATTGAACCGAGTTATTATCCAGTGTATTTAATTTTTTTGGCTTAATGGGCTGTGCAAATACAATCCACTGTGGTTTATTCAGTAAACTACAGTTAAACAACCCATAGCTTAGCATGACATGTGAATTCAGCCAAAGAAGAGGTGTGATATTGAGTCCCAATGGATTAAATTGGGCCTCAAAGGTTTAGGGGCCTTTGAAAATAGGATGATCTTCTGTAATCTGATTCCTCTCCATGTGTTGTACTGAACCTCTCCTCAGCAAGCGTGATCATTGTCAAGGTTCACATATTATGGAAGCTATACACAACACATGTGTAGGGGATCTGAATAGGAAAGATAAGCTCGAAACAATAATTGCATTCATCTTTGACAATGACTTAATTCAATTTGTTCAGTTGATGGAAACTTTCTATATAATTATGAATAGTTTAACCAGCATTAATGAACTGTACATTCCCATTAAATGTTTGGTAACCTGGTCCCAACAAAGCAACACATTGCTTCTAAACTTGTCTTCTAGCCATCTGCAACACCATCTGTGGTGCTGATTTAATTTTAAAATGCTTCACATTTCTCCAATGTGCTCATACTTATTTTAGAATAAATGAATGGAAGACTAAGATGGAATCATGATAAGCCTTCTCAAACTGAGTAGGCTTCCCAGTTGGTGTCTGGCCAACTCTTTGGGCTCAAAATGAATAGTACCTCAGTTCACGTGAGAATGCTACGTTCAAACAACACAACATCCTTAACCATGTAACCCTAGTTTAGTCAATTAACCCAGTTTTCTGCTACTAAGCTAGAATGTTGTGAGCTTATTTGTGGTTCAGTGCTTTTATGAACCCAGATAATAAATGGGGAGCACAGATACAACGGGAAGATAGATATGAAACTTTTTAAGGCCAAAACATATTCACTTCTCCTTGTGAGACCTAGGATAGCAAAGGAAACATGAGACATTCATTTCACAGGTTACTCTTCTGGTTAGTTATTAGAAGGAACATGCATTCAGAACAAATTTGGAGAATGATCTAGCCTCTGCTTCCCCTTGTTTTCTTTGTTTTGTGTATATATGTATGTACTTGCTATACAGTTCTCTTTCAGAGTAAATAATATTATGCAAAGAATACTAAAAGCAGCAAAAAAATAAATCAAAGATATTAGAGGCATTCAAATATCTCTTCATGCCTTTCTATCCTTGTAAGCCATCCTTGCTTCCACCACACCCGTTCACTGATTCATCCACTGCCTTTTGTTTTTGAACTTCTAACCTCACTTCCAAGATCTCAGTTCCATCCAACCATGACTTTCTCAATCTTCCCCTTCCTCTTGGCTCATTTATTCTTCCTTCTTTTGTTTATTTTGCAATTCAGTCCTTTCTATTCGACCAAACAATCTCAACATACTTCTTTTGCACTGTCACTCACCTTTGTATTCAATCAACATTCATTCAGCACCCATTCATTCTTGTTGCTATCTCTTCTGGTTTTACTGCATATGTTTTTTTCAATACCTGATTCCCACTGCGTTCAACTTTTGTTAGGTTTTCCATACATACCTAATTCATCTCCATATATTAAAAAATTTCCATCCATTCTAGCTAGCATTCTATAAAGGTATGCAAATTCAACCACATGCTCTAGTTGTTCACCGTATATATAATTTGCATTTTTTCACTTCACTTTCCCTGTCTTAACACAACTGCCTGGTTTCTGGCACATTAATTTTCAGATCCTTTCTCCTTCTTGCATCATATAGTCTGTCTAAATCATTCAGTTTCTCAACCTGATTATTACATCATCTGCGTAGAAAAGTACACACAAATTCACATCCACAACCACTATATCTCTGGTATCACCATAAGCATTACTTATACATATAGTCATCCATATACTCTTATAGTCTGTCTTCCAGTTTCTTGACTTTGGGGAATAATAAGTATTATCTCACAGTCAGGGCCTTCCAGAAGATGGAAATGGAGCTTATCTGGAGAGTTTTTGTAGTTTGATGGGTAGAACTCTCACAATAATTGACTGAATAGTAGCTCCAGTTATTGTCGAGACTGATTTTTATTTTAAACTTATTCTATGGTGGTTACTACACTGCTGCTGCTATACAACTATTTTCAATGTTGTAATGACTTGCATAACGCAGATGGTTTATTGTATTGTTGTTGTATACCACTTTTAAATTAGACTTTTTAGATTATGGTGGAACAGAAATCTGGCAAACAAAGAAACAAATAAAATAGAAGCAGAGAAATTCAGAAAGCTGTACAACACTCTCTGCTTTCTTTCTAGCCATTGCTCAAGCAAATCATAAGCTCCTGAGCTGCAAAGCAAATAGCCAGCCTTTGAGTACAGATGGGAGACAATTGGCTATGATCATTCATTTACCATTTTTAACCTTTGCCTGTAGTAACTGCAAAAAGGTCATGCTTTTCAGGAAAGGTAAATCCTTCCTTGATTAAATGGGCTTCAAATTAGCATGTCCAAAGTAGGCCTTGTAGAGGGAAAAAGTCAATGTGCAAATAAAGCTATTGATTTCAGTTGTTTGGATCATGGGACAGGATGCAGAATCATATTTTTAAAAATGTGGCACTCCAGGACGTTTGTGGTAGTTTTTAGGTATGCTTCCCCCTAAATTGCAGGCACCAAACCTAAAACACCAGGTGCTGAAGAGTTACAATGGATGAGGGCTATCTGGTTTGTGCTAGCCAGCTTCTTAAGTACAACTGGTGGGCCATTGTGTTACAAGATGCTGGACTAAATAAAACATTGACCATTGAAACAGTTTGGTTGCACAGTGTTGTAATCAATGTCACAGAGATGTCACAGGAATTATTTCATGGAGGGGACAGAATTTGGCATAAAGACACCTATCTTCTAAAGTTCAAACATCCCTAGCATGTTTCCTGTATGCCTTGTAAACAGAGAGAGTTAAAACAGATATGCAGAAATTCACTGTAAGACTTCTGTGGCTTTTCCATTTCTGGATTATCTAAACAATCTGGAAGATGTACTATAGAAGGTCTGAACAGGACTATTTCAGTTCTGGTTCCATGAAGGGAGGGGGAGACAAAATATTTGAATACTCCTCCACTCCTTCTTTAGGCTTAGAGCATTCCCTGATATGCACCAGTTTGGCTGATATTTTTTAAAGGGGGAGGCATTCAAATACTCACCCCTCTCCCCATCTGCTATTTTAAATAGTTCAACTCAGTAATAAGTATATCATTCTTAACTGTGATGGACAGACTCTGAAAATACACCAAGTTTCAGTACAGAATATGGATCATCTCACTGCAGGACTACCAGAAGAATTACCATTACTGGCCCAATACAGGAGACAGAGAATATATGTAGGAAAGATCTATATTGTGGAGACTCTATATTCTCTTAGCACTGCTCCAGATTACAGTTACTCCTTGGTTAACAACCACTCATTCAACAACCGTTATGATGCCACTGAACAAGGGGACTTATGACCAGTCCTTGAAGTTGCAGGCATCTCAGCATCCCTATGGTCACATGATTGCAATTCGGGTGCTTGGCAATCAGCACAAATTTACAATGGTCACAGAGTCCCACAGTCACATGATTGACATTTGCAACTTTCACTGCCAGCCTCCTACAAGCAAAGTCAATGGCAGGAGATCACAAGTTGCAGTCACATGACATCTTGCTTAATGACCGTAAGGGATTTGCTTAACAACAGCAACCAGAACTGCCAGAATTGCCATCGTAATTTGGGGTGGTCACATGATGTTGCACTTTATGGCTGTGTTGCTTAGTGATGGAGTTGCTGGTCCCAATTACCATTGTTAAGGAAGGACTACCTGTATAATGGAAATCAAGAGAACACCTGAAAACTAAGCTTATCCCATGAAAAGAACACCATCTCTGGTTTTTGATTCCTGAGCAACAGATAAGGAGATTTCCAGCATCCAATTTGCATCTCCCAGCACCCAGTTTGCAGCCTCCCAATATTTTGAGGTTGTGCTGTTGAAATTTTGCTACAGCAAGATAACCAAAGCATGATTTCAGCCTCTGGCTTGGGGATTAGATTGTTTTAAGGATGGAATGGGGTAGTTTGCTTCTGGTAGTCTTCATCTTCAGCCTTATCCTTAAACCCTCCGCAAGGGCCCAAAAGCAGGCCTAACATTTTGGTCATAAGACCAGAATCGTGTAAGCCACGGTATTCCCTGGGACACTCTATGGAAGCAAAAGTTGGATTTGAAGAAGCAGGATAGGAAGAGTATTGATGCTTTTGAACTTTGGTATTGGAGAAGACCCTGAAAATACCGTGGACAGCCAAGAAAACAAACGGATGGATCATTGAACGAATCAATCCAGGGTTCTCACTCAAGGCACAAATGACCAGACTCAAATTGTCCTACTTTGGAGGGCTTAGCTTGAGCAGTTCGGTTTGGAGTTTTGTTTTCCTTTCTTCAGCTTCCCTTAGGGATGTAGTATTTCACTGTCAGCATTTTTGTGCATTCTGGGAGTGAGGTATGCTTCACGACAATAAGGGTTTAATTAGGCCTATGAGACCTTAGCTGCAGGACTCCAAATGGCCACTAGATGGCAGTAAACAGTTTTCTATCTCTCTTTGCTGCCATCCAGAATTTGCAGCCCAGATGCAGTGGGCTTGATTGACTGATTGATTATGTGCCATCAAGTCAGTGTTGACTCTTAGCAACCACATAGATAGGTTTTCTCCATGAGTAGTAGGCCTACTGCAATAATAGTTGGTATAAGGCAGTGTTGTCCAAACTTGGCCACTTTAAGATGAGTGGACTTCAACTCCCAGAATTCCCCAGCCAGCTATGCTGGCTGGGGAATTCTGGGAGTTGAAGTCCACTCATCTTAAAGTGGCCAAGTTTGGACAACACCGGTATAAGGGATGCCCCTAGTTGGAATACCCAGTTTTCCATTGGAAAAGTATTATTATTTTATTCTTTTTTAAAAAATTCTTTTCCACTTATAGTATATGCACACACAAAAAAGAAGACCAGAAACTAATTTTCTCAGCAGTTTTAATAACTGGAGGACCCCTTGAAAAGGCAAATAGGAATCTGGCACGGGTGGGTTTGTTCAAATCTCATCTCACCTAGCAATCAGGGGTTGGAAAGAACAGAAGCAAGAATCAGATGCCGAATAAGAAAGGAAATCCATTGGGACCTGTTTTATTCTAGTTTATTTTTAATAAAAGCCTTATCCAGGTATCTGGATGACAAGGGCAATGCACTGGATACACTCACTCTAAATAAAGCTTCGCAACACCTTCTGTGACTAAGCTTTAATATACAACTTCTCTTTGTATTAGTTCCTGGTTCTGTGGATCTTCTGCCACTGTGTGTCGGCTTCCAGTGTCAAGGGTTGTAGCTTTGACCAGTAAGTCATTTGCATAAAGATATAAGGAAAATGCATGAGCACATAGTAGTGGCGTACACTCCGTGCTATTTTTGGATTTATTACAGCAGTATGCACTGATGCCCATTTGTAAATGTTTTGGGTACACCCCTGTATACACTGGTACCTATTTCTTCAGTGATTGGGATGGAGGACATTTTAAGTTCTTGCCTTATTGTTGTAGTTTGTTTTCTGCTGTATTTCATCTCTTCTCAATGTACCCCTCCCATTTTTCTCAGTAAGGGCTATATATTGATTAATGTATAGTGTTGCCCTAAAGTTCACACCCCACCAGCAGTGGAAAATCCATGGCAATGGCCAGATATAGCCTTCAAACTCATTTTAAGACTTCTAGGACTCGCCCTAAATCACAGTGCTAAAAGTTGGAAGCAAAATCTCAGCGATTGACTTCAGGGTATTTGGAGGGAGGAACATAAAGGCTAGAATATTATAGGTGCATATAATCTCTGCTATGCTTAATGTGTTGTTTGCTTGTAAATGTCCATCTGCTCCAGAAAGACCATCCCCTCACTGTCACCTGCCACCAGCAGAAAAATGGAATTAAAGTGCAATCCTATTACCCCAGCCCCTAATTTACACCCTAAAGCAAGTGTTTTATGTGGATTTTTTCTGTCTGCATGAGGACGGTAGGAAAAACAAAATCACAGTTTCCAGACTTAAAATTTTCTCAGTGACCCCTTCATGTAGCAACGTTACATTGCTCTCTCCTTAGAGAAATGCTGTGAATTGTTCGGTGAGTGCAAGAAGCAGGAGGCATTCAGCTGTATAGCTCATTTATAATGGGCAAAGGACACAACCATAAGGGAAAAATAATACTTCAACGTGCTCATTAGAGCACAAAGCTAAATTTGGCTACATTTGCAAATATGAATATTTTAGCTGTGGTTCGTGGGGGGAAGTAGACATCTATGTTGGGGCCTCCCACGCACGGCTCGCCTGCTAGGATTGCTGGAGACTAATTGGAAAAGCATTGCAGAAATGCTCCCTGCAGTTTATTAAATATTTAAAACACAAATTGTGTCTCCAAAAAATACTTGTGTTTTAAAACTCCTAACATAAGTCCTCCCTTCCCTTATTTCGAAGAATTCTAATGAACTATTGCAGGCTAAGGATTCTGGTATCAAATGTCTTAAATCCTTAAGATTTTTTTCTTGCCTTAGACTGTGACCATAGGGGAGTTCCCTGTGTTGCTCCAACATTAGAACAGAAGGGAAGGAAGCTACATTCTTTCCTACTAGCACCCTTATAAGATACACAAAAATTGATGGAAAATTAAGAATTGGCTCATGGATTCTTCACTGATTGTAGCTTGAAGCACTGTCTCCTTCTATATGCAAGAGGATGAAACCTCCAATCACAAATCAGCATCGTACTCTTGGGTCCTGACAGTGCCATGAGGCTGGTATGGAGGTTGAGCCAAATTAACAATCAGCTCTTTTTCCTCAGGAAACACACACTGCAAAGGCAGTTTGGGGCTGCAGGCCAGATGTTTTCCTACTGGTGTGGAACTCAAATGAAAAGTGAAAAGCAAATGCAATGAGAGAAGAAAGGAGGTTGAGGACATAGAACCAGCCAGCTTCTGCTTTTTGTGACCTTCCATTGTCCACCTTGGATGGAGAGGTGGTTAGGTTAGTTGGTGGCTGGAGCACAGCAGTGTGGACAATGCACAATGGCATGAACCTGGTGCAAAGGGTCTGAAAGCAAGGGTAGTGGCCATATTAACTACCATATATATGTATTACAAAATTCTAGTCGCAACTGCTCCTTTTCACTTTCTACTAAGTCAGGGTCAAGCAATCTGTTACAGTACTTTAAAAATGAAGCTAAGAGCTACATCTTCCTTTATAAAAAGTCTACAAAGATTCAAGGGACAACCTAGATTTGAAGCATCTATTTGTCTATCCCCCTTCATGGATCACTGCCTTGTCGGGGCAAAGGGGCTTGTGTAACTCAGCGAAGCTATGGGCTATACCGTGCAGGGCCACCCGAGACCGACAGGTCATGACAGAGAGTTCTGACAAAATGTGGTCCACTGGAGAAGGAAATGGCAACCCACTCCAGTATCCTTGCCAAGAAAACCCCATGGACAATGTTAAAAGGCTAAAAGATATGACGCCGGAAGATGAGCCCCTCAGGTCGGAAGGTGTCCAATATGCTACTGGGGAAGAGCGGAGGGCAATTCCAAGTAGCTCCAGAAAGAGTGAAGCGGCTGGGCCAAAGCCGAAAGGACGTTCAGCTGTGGATGTATCTGGAAGCGAAAAGAAGGTCCGATGCTGTAAAGAACAATATTGTATAGGTACCTGGAACGTAAGATCTATGAACCAAGGCAAGCTGGATGTGGTCAAACATGAGATGACAAGATTGAAGATCGACATCTTGGGAATCAGTGAATTGAAATGAATGGGAATGGGTGAATTTAATTCAGGTGACCATTATATCTACTACTGTGGGCAAGAAACCCTTAGAAGAAATGGAGTAGCACTCACAGTCAATAAGAGAATGGGAAAGGCAGTAATGGGGTACAACCTCAAAAACAACAGAATGATCTCAGTGCGAATCCAAAGCAAACCATTCAACATCACAGTAATCCAAGTCTATGCCCCAACCACTGATGCTGAAGAAGCTGATGTTTACCGGTTCTATGAATACCTACAACACCTTCTAGAACTAGCACCAAAAAAAGATTTCCTTTTCATCATAGGGGATTGGAATGCTAAAGTAGGACATCAAGGAGTAATCGGAATAACAGGCAAGTTTGGCTTTGGAGTACAAAATGAAGCAGGGCAAAGGCTAATAGAGTTCTGCCAAGAGAACAAGCTAGTCATAGCAAACACTCTTTTCCAACAACACAAGAGACGACTCTACACATGGACATCACCAGCTGGTCAGTACCAAAACCAGATTGATTATATACTTCTCAGCCAAAGATGGAGAAGCTCTATACAGAGAGCAAAACAAGACCAGGAGCTGACTGTGGCTCAGATCATGAGCTTCTTACTGGAAAACTTAGGCTTAAATTGAAGAACATAGGGAAAACCACTAGACCACACAGGTATGACTTAGATCATATTCCTTGTGAGTACACAGTGAAGGTGATGAATAGATTTAGGGGATTAGAGTTGGTAGACAGAGTGCCTGAAGAACTACGGACGGAGGTCTGTAACATTGTACAGGAGGCAGCAACTAAAACCATCCCAAAGAAAAAGAAATGCAAGAAAGCAAAATGGCTGTCTGATGAGGCTTTACAAATAGCTGTGGAAAGAAGGAATGTGAAAAGCAAGGGTGAAAGGGAAAGATATAAGCAACTGAATGCAGATTTCCAGAGAATAGCAAGGAGAGATAAGAAGGCCTTCTTAAATGAACAATGCAAAGAAATCGAGGAGAACAACAGAATGGGGAAGACTAGAGATCTCTTCAAGAAAATTGGAGATATCAAAGGAAAGTTTAGTGCAAAGATGGGCATGATAAAGGACAAAAAAGGCAGGGACCTACACAGAAGAACTATACAAGAAAGATCTTAATGTCCCTGATGTCCATGCTGGTGTGGTCACTGACCTTGAGCCAGACATCCTAGAGAATGAAGTCATGTGGGCCTTAGGAAGCATTACTAACAACAAAGCTAGTGGAGATGACAGTATTCCAGCTGAGTTATTTAAAATACTAAAAGATGATGCTGTTAAAGTGCTGCATTCAATATGCCAGCAAGTTTGGAAAACGCAACAGTGGCCACGGGATTGGAAAAGGTCAGTTTACGTCCCAATTCCAAAGAAGGGCAATGCCAAAGAATGCTCAAACTATCGCACAATTGCACTCATTTCACATGCTAGCAAGGTTATGCTCAAAATCCTACAAGCTGGGCTTCAGCAGTACATGAACCGAGAACTACTGGATGTACAAGCTGGGTTTCGAAGAGGCAGAGGAGCTAGAGATCAAATTGCCAACATTCGCTGGAGCATGGAGAAAGCACGAGAGTTCCAGAAAAACATCTACTTCTGCTTCATTGACTATGCAAAAGCCTTTGATTGTGTGGATCACAACAAACTGTGGCAAATTCTTAAAGAGATGGGAGTACCAGACCATCTTACCTCTCTCCTGAGAAATCTGTATGCAGGCCAAGAAGCAACAGTTAGAACTGGTCATGGAACAACCGATTGGTTCAAAATAGGGAAAGGAGTACGACAAGGCTGTATACTGTCACCCTGCTTATTTAACTTATATGCAGAGTACATCCTGAGAAATGCCAGGCTGGAAGAATCACAAGCCGGAATTAAGATTGAAGGGAGAAATATCAATAACCTCAGATATGGAGATGATACCACCCTAAGGGCAGAAAGTGAAGAAGAACTAAAGAGCCTCTTGATGAGGGTGAAAGAGGAGAGTGCGAAAGCTGGCTTGAAACTCAACATTAAAAAAACTAAGATCATGGCATCTGGCCCCATCAATTCCTGGCAAATAGAAGGGGTAGAAATGGAAGCAGTAACAGACTTCATTTATTTGGGCTTCAAGATCACCACAGATGGAGACTGCAGCCATGAAATTAAAAGACGCTTGCTCCTTGGGAGGAAAGCTATGGCAAACCTAGATAGCATATTAAAAAGCAGAGACATCACCTTGCCGACAAAGATCCTCAAAGAAGACTCTTAAGAGTCCCCTGGACTGCTAGGAGGTCAAACCAGTCAGTCTTAAAGGAAATCAACCCTGATTGCTCATTGGAAGGACTGATACTGAAGCTCAAGCTCAGATAATTTGGTCACCTAATGCGAAGAGAGGACTCTTTGGAAAAGACCCTGATGCTGGGAAAGATTGAAGGCAAAAGGAGAAGAGGACGGCAGGGGATGAGATGGTTAGATAGCATCACTGAAGCAATGAGCATGAAACTGAGCAAACTCAGGGAGGCAGTGAAGGACAGGAAGGCCTGGCACGATATGGTTCATGGGGTCACGAAGAGTCAGACACGACTTAATGACTGAACAACAACAAATTTGTCTATCATCTATCATTTCTCTCTCTCCCAACCATATTTATAAGCTGCCCCAATCAGCTAAGATTCTGAACAATGAAGAATGCAACCTGTATACACAGTGAACACCATAAGATAAAGTCAAAGCAAATAAAAATTAAATATACAAGGGGCACCAGGCAAACTAGGGCAAAACCATAACATGGTTTTAACTTGCCTCCCAAATATATGGAAAATGGGAGGTATTCTTACTTCTGGCAGTGAGGTGTTCCAAAGAGAAGGGGCCACCACTGAGAAGGCCTGTCATCTGCCCCATGTCACACTGACCTTGCAGAGTGGGGAGACCCTCAATAGGGTCTTTCTAGGTGTTTGTAGTAGCTGGGCAAATTCTATCTTGGCAAGGTGTTGCTTGATAAAACCTGGTGCAATGCCATCAAAGGCTTTAAAAGTGATGACTAGCATTTTGAAATGGGCCCCGTACTTGCAGACAATCAGCAGTTTCAGGGTAGGTGAATTCTACTCTGATATGGTTGTCCGATCAACAGCCTTTCTGCTGCGTTTTGAACCAGCTGTAGCTTCTGAGTAATCTCCAAAGGCAGCCCCACACAGAGCATATTACACGGGTTTAACTGTTTGGTGATCAGCACATGAGTCACCATTGCCAGGGCATCCTGATTGAGATAGGAATGTAGCCAAAGCTGAATAAAGGTCCCCTTGGCCAGGTCTTCCATCTGCTGTGAAACCAGAAGGACCTCCAGATCACACCCTGAAAGAGTTGGAGTACAACCCCATCAAGACCACTGTTAAAGGAATGCTCTGATGTTTACTGTCAACAAGCAGCTCAGTCTTGGCAGGGTTTAGTTTATTATATTATAGTAGTTATTTAGTTCATTGTTTGTTTGTTTAGTTTATTGAGGGAAATAGGGGGTTTTAATCCTTTGTCCTCTCTAATCACCTTGTTTGCCTTGGGCTGGAAGACTGGTGGTCTGGAGGAGGTTTCCAGCATGCTTGGAGGATAAGAAGAAGTTTATTTGGAGAGATCTTTGGAGAATTCATCCATCTCTAATAGCAAGAATTCTTTCTGATTACAGCTCAGACTCAAAAAGATTAAAAACATTTCACACCTTCAAATGAAGTTGGAAGTTCTTTAGATATCACGCTGTTTCTGAAGGGAGAGGAAGCCACATGTAATGGGCTTTTTGTTCCTCCAGCTCATCTGAAATAGACATTCTTTCCTTCTTTCCTTGGAAGAAGCCAACCAGTCCCACACTGAGAAGTACTGCAGTTCCCAGTATGAAACAATATAATTGTTCTATTTCAAAGGAGATGAATATACAGAAAAATGAGAATTGCCAGATTCTTATGCTGTACGCCAGGGTTCCTCAACCTCAGCAACTTTAAGATGGGTGGACTTCAACTCCCAGAATTCCCCAGCCAGCATGGGGAATTCTGGGAGTTGAAGTCCACCCATCTTAAAGTTGCTGACCCTGCTGTATGCAACACCATTACCTCAAAGCCACTCATAAGCCAGATTCATAGTCAAAATTACCGTGTTGCTTCTTATTTCCAACATATCGTTTGCTTGGATTATGGAATATTATATAATCAAGTGATCTGTTCTTTTACATAAAAAAAAAAAGTAAACTTGTGCACATAACCCCAAATAAAGGTTTAATCATGAGTAACTCATCTTTTTGATGGATCATTATTTATATTGCTTCAGATGAAGTTTACACATCAGCATATTTTGCTGCTGTTCCTCAACCCCAGAGATTCTTCAGCTTCCTTCTCAACCTGAAGCAGAAGAGTGGTGACAGCATGAGAGATCTCCATTTTCAAATATTGAATTATCAAAATTTTTCCTTACTACAGGAGCAGGCAACCATTTGGAGCTCCTGGCCAGATTTGGAATGTTGAGAGCAAGTTGCAAGAATTCTCACCCAATGGCTGCCATGGGGCCCTGGTGGTTCACAAAATGATTGTTGTGGTAGTCACAGACAGTATGAAAATACCCATTTTCAGAAATGGGTCCTCCACATATCCTGTAACTGCAGTCTGTAAGACCTTTAAGCATCCATAGAGCAAAACAATGTTGTCAAAGCCTATAGGCTGGTCTCCTGCTGTGACCAATCAGTTCGGCCTCTCCTGATGCAAAACCAAGCAGATGCTCTTGAAGGTATGTGTACAACCCAATGGTCAAAGTCTGGTTTTGAAAGCAATCTGCCCAGCTGAGGTTTCATCTGCTTCTTTCAACTCCAAGCAAGCTGTTACAGAAAATGCAAAACAAGGAACAATACAAAAGAAGGGGGAATATCATTGGAATTAAAAGTTGGGTGGAAGTAGATGGAAAATTGCCATCGCACAGAATGTAGTCAGTGAAACCAAACTCTGGATTGAGGTAGGCTGTTAAATTGATAGGGAATTTCTACAGATGGCTGGAAAGACGTCCTACTCTGCAAGCTGTTCAGGAGCCATGCTGTTTTTGATGACATCATGTATGGAAATTGATGAAAGCCAACATGGCAGTCATGGTGTGAGTTCATTGGAAGGATGTGAGCTTTGAAGGGAAGCTTCCTGACAACAGGAAGCTTTACTGAGGGGTCTAGCTGTAGAATTCCTCGATAATTAGAAGAAGATGAAAGGATCCTTCCTTAGACACTTAGCTGGATTGGAAACATGTTTGAATCTTGCACCAAAAAAAAAAAAAAAAGTCTCTGTTGCTATTCAAAAGTCTGCTCGGTATTGCTCCTAGAGAGATTCAGATTGCCTCCAAATGCCACACAACAAACATCATCATCATCATCATTAAAAAAAAAAAATCAGCAGAAGTCTTCTCCTCCCTTCTTTCCTTTTCCCTCCTGTAGACTCTCTCTCTAGAAATGAAGGTGCAGAGCAAGACTGAACCTTTTCTCTGCACTCCTGTAAAACTCCTGTAAAAACAGAAGAAAAGGGAGCAGAAGAAATGCTAGTGCCATTGCATGATAAGATGCAGAGATGGGGTGGGCTGGGAAGAGGGTCCATGAGCTGAAGGAGAAAATGAAAGACAAAGAGCACTAGGGGATTGGAACTGATGGGGAGAGAAACTTTATGGCTGTGTTCCTACAATGTTTAATTCAGTTATTGAATTAATCAGTTTTCTGCATTCACACATTACATTCGGCTGTAAACTCACCAAGTGGGTTCATACAATACACTAAGCACACACACACACAAAATCCAGAAAGTTGGTTTACCATCTTGGGCAAATGGCTGCCACTTGATCTTTTACTGGCCTGGTTAAGCCTGTTGTGCAGATCCACCTTGTGTGTATATGTATGTGTGTATGAGACAGAAAGAAAGACCAGAATTATTTGTGATGGCCTCCAACAGTCATTTTGCTCGGAGGATTCTGGTTGCTTTGATTTTTTTGTTTTTTTTGGTCTGTTCTTTTCATGGATAAAGTTTTATAATGAGCTTCTGGAATTCTTTCTTATACTGGTTTTTGTTGTTGTTGTTGTCTATATTCCTTTTAGGGAAGAGTTGTAAGTGTCTGCAGGTTCTGACTGCTTTCCTCAAATGATGAAAGCAACTGTTGCACTACAAATTCTGCCCCTCTGGAGTGTGTGCAACGTTTACATGGCATATACAAAACGGATTGTAATGGTGCAGCACTGTTTCCACTAGACTGACCCATCTGGCCCCCAACCAGATGCCACTGGGAACAGTAGTAGGGAGAGAGTGGTGGTGGTGGTGATGGTTTAAATCCAAGTGTTTCTCCCATCCAGCTCACAGAAAATCTTACAATTCCTTTCTTGCTTTTTGTATAAGCAAGACTAGCAGAGCGCATCCATGAACACCAACTAGCAGTCAGAAGACATAATGAAAACTCCTTAATCTCACAACACGTGGACAGACTCAACCACAGTTTCAGCTGGGAAATCATTAGTATTTTAGATGAAGCCGAATTCAAAAATGCTAGGGAATTCCTGGAAGCTGGGCATTCAGACACATCAGCCATTAATAGACACGTAAAGATAAACCACATTTACGGACCATTCAAAAGAGACAATTAAAAAACCTAGGAAGGAAACAAAAACACCAGAACACATCCCCTCCAGCAGCCAACACTCAGATAAGCATGGATCAATACCAGACAAGCAATCAGGCTGAAAACAATGCTCTAATCAAAGAACCACTAAGGAGGAAACCATACCCCCACCAACACTGGCAGGGCAAGCTACTTTATATAAACAGGGAGAAAACCCCACACTCCCTCACACTGATGATGTTACCTAGTTGGTAATGAAACATCTACAATCAAACAACCAAGGTCAGAGAGCACCAAGAATTTCACAATACCTTGGCTAATCTCAGAAAGACTAAGCAAGACTGAACTTGGTTAATATATGGATTGGAAACTATTTGGAAAATTGAGGTTGTAGGCTAGCCTGAGAAGCTGAAAAAAAAAATATCACAGAAGGCAGCATTGGACAATCTACTTTTGTCATGAAAGCTCCCCATGGTCACCAGGAATGAGATTTGTCAAATTGAAAGTAACTATTTTATTCTTGAGTAGATTCTGATAGCGAATCCATATGCAGAGATACATGATGTGGAGGATGAAGTTGTGGGTTTGCATGTTAGAATGTGGCCTTTCCTGGAGCAAGCAGAGCCCAACAACATCTGCCTGTAAGAAGCCAGCATGCCAGCAAAGGCAAGGAGATTTTGATGTAGAGAGACATTCAAAGGTGTGTTACTCCATCTGCATACCACACACGTGTTAAAATGTTGCAGTTTCTGGAAGGCTGGCCAATGCTCTATGCTTTAATTGGATGGCAATCAGCTCTGAGAGCAAACTTGCTGCCATTCAGAATTTCCCAGAAATTCAAATGACTGCAGCAGTTTTTAAATGTAGGCAACAGCCTGCTAGAGTTAAGGGTAGGTCGTCCAGTCATAAGGACTGGCCTAAATCCAGTAATTGCTATTTACAGCTAAGAAGGACCTATTCTCTAATCATGTGCACCAAAGACATGCTGTCTCTTATTGATTTTTCTTTGCAGTAGGACACAGCAGGCTGTGGTCATTCCGTGAAACAGCAAGTGCTGAGATGACCTCATGTGCAATTGTCAAGCACATGTCGATACTGAAAAGCTGCACTCTTGGTACATTCAAGAGAGAGTTGAGCTATTTTTGAAACACTAACATGCCCATCACAAAGGACCAAAAATATTTACCGAATGGGAGGCAGATGTTCTTTGGATACTCATGGGGTTTCTTTCCCCCCTCTTCCAAAGTCCTAAATACGGTCAGTCATTACAACATTGCCCTAAAAGCATACTTGAGCCTCACCTTTGCATACAACTAACAAATCTCACATTCCCAAAAAATTGCACAGCAAGTGCCAAAACAATTTCTGTGCTGGGCAGACTGATATGGAGGTATTTGTCAGTGTTAAACTTCATAAGGAATGTTGTGATGTACTTCCACCCTTGTAATGTCCTACTGTTTTTCTAGAGAAATATGCTAGCAAACAACTTACTTTTTTTAAAAAAAAAATTTCACATGTGGCACCTGTGCTTGCTGAAGGCCAGATGCTATGGCTCCTGCCCTCAGTCTCTGTGGGGAGACTAGAAATGCCCCATGATCTCTGGGGGTGCATGGATGCGAGTAATGTGATGCCCGTCAGAGATGCCACTGAATTCTTTAATGCACCAAACCTTTTGCTTTGTTCTGTGTAGTATCTGGTACAGTTGGGTTCTGGATCTGAACAAAGCCTGAATTCTGAAGTTAATCATGTAAATACAATAGGTTGTAATCTACCTATGGCAAAACAAGTGAACTTTTTCATTCATTCTGATTTAAAATCTTCTGAGAAGGTCTGGTCCCTCTTGATCATTTCAGAGCTGCACTACAAAAAGCAATGTTGTAGCAATTGCACCAAAAAGGAAATTAAAAAGACACTTGCCAACATATTGTGGTGGAGAGTACAGAGAGTTTTCCGGTTACAATGGCAATTGGGACCGGAATTTCCATTGCTAAGCAATGTGGTCATAAAGTGTGATGTCATGTGACCACATTGCTTAGCAACGGCAATCCCAGCGGTCCCAGTTGCCGTTGTAACCCAAGACCCTGCTGGCCATTAAGCAAGGACCTCATGTGACTGTGATGTGGGAAGAGGTGGGAGTCCCAGGCCAGCAGGCCAGTGGGCAAGAGCTACAGGTGGACGGGTGGGTGGGTGCGTGCCACGTGTGGGTACTATGGAGTCTGGGTGAGGGAGTGTTATGGAGCAGGGGACGGTGGGTGGGTGCTGCGGGTGGGCACTACAGAGTGCATGCGGATGGGCAGGAGGAGGAGCGACTTGTGGAAGTGTGGTGGATTGCAGCAGAGAGCAAGGCTATCAGGAAGGGGGGGTGCATTCCAGGAAGGGCAAGGAGACAAAAAACACAGTCCAGAGGTGGAGTGTAGGAAGCATAAGAAGTTCAGGATAGCCACTCCCTAGAATCTCCCAAGTATAGATTTAGCCTGGCAAGATTCTGTCTATATGGTATAAGTAAATAAAAGAACTTAACTCAACTGGGCTGTTTTCCCATTGTTCTGGAGCTGGGCCTGACAGGAAGCAACTTGCAACTTCCTGCCAGCTTTCCCATTGACTTTACTTGTGGGAAGCTGGTAGGGAAGGTTGCAATGGTGATCATGTGACCATGGGACACTGCAATGGTTGTAATTGCGAGCAGTTGCCGGGTGCTCAAATTGCAATCACGTGACTGCGGGGACCCTGCCATGGCTGCAACTTCAAGGACCAGTCATAAGTCCCCTCATTCAGCGCCATTGTAACCTTGAACAGTCACTGAACGTGTAGTCATAACCCAAGGACTACCTGTGGAGAGATGAGGAGAATTGGATTCATGATCAACAGGTCTGCCCTCACCTCAGAGCGACTTTGCAATGAAAGCATCCTCAATTACCATCTTACCATTTTGAATGGATAAAAAGTTCATGGAAATAAACTTTGGCAGTGCACAGGCACCCAGAGAGACTGAGGAAGGGCAAGGAAGGATACTGTCTCAATGAAATTATAGGGAATTCTGGGGAAGTTGTGAAAATGTTCTGAGCCAAATGGTCTCTGCACAACCCTGATGTCAGTGGTGTCTGCAGAGAGAGTAAAAAAAAGTCAAGATGATAGTCAAAGCAACGCAGTTGAAGCCCCACCCTTTTGTATGTGCAAGCAGCATTGTTACACATACAATTCCATGTGTACAGTTGGGTCTCAATTGTGCTGCTACGGCCACTATTTTGACTTTTTTGACCATCCGTCAAACTGCAGAGTAATATTAAACAGCTGCATCTGTTTAAATCATCCTTTCTCAGTCTAGTATCTTCCAGATGTGTTATCAAAATTCTGGGAATTCTGGGAACTACAAACATTTTTGGGGGGAGGGAGTCAGAGCTGACTCCTGGCGACTTCCTGGACAAGTCCCTGCAGTTTTCTTGGCAAGTTTGGCAGTTTGCCACTGCCTCCTTCTTAGGTCTGAGAGAGTGACTGGCCTGAGGTCACCCAGCTGGCTTTGTGCCTCTGGCCAGACTAGGGCTCGTGGTCTCTCAGTTTCTATCCTGGTGGCTCTCACAAACTCACACATAATTTTTCAATTGATTGTAGCATGTGATAGTACTGTTATTTTGATTCTTTGTCAGTATAGCACCTAGTTGTAGGTATATAATAAAATAAATTTATGACTACTATTATACCTGAACAATGCAAGGTTGGAGAAGGCTAGAATTTTGGGACCCCAAATCTAACACACCTAAATCAGGATGAGCCAAGGTGTCAGCCAGGTAGTTTGGTCTAATTCAGCAAAACCAGTTGTTACATTTTTTTTTCAGTTCCTCCTGGTGATAGTCTAGATATTAAGATTATACAGTATATTAATATATTAATATTACTATATAATATTGATATTAATATTGATATCACATGTGCCACATGTGAAAAATATTATTGATATTAAGCCTGCACACCTGGTCCAGGCAACCCAAGCTCGGTGTCCCTTCTGCTTCTTGCAGGAAGAGGACTTTTCACACTGGGGTGCTAGGATATTATATACCTTGGAGTAATTGTGCTTTTATTTGATTAAGCACTGTGCTGGGAATGGTGAGAAGAGAGAGGATAAGAGCAGATTGACAACTTATCAGCACTGTTTGTTGCCCAATTTAGGGAACACCCCTGGTGCTGATTTGGTTAAGACTGTAATTTTCAGAGTCACATTTCCAACACATCTAGACGGTATCTGGCTGAAGGAGGTTCATATTTTGGAGTCACATCTGGACAGCCACAAAAGTATGGACAAGGACTTCCAAAAGAAATAAAACAAGGACTTCTTCATCCCTTCTAGTATCCCATTGCAGGATACGCCTTGTGTCTTACATGTGGTACCATCCCCGTTTCCTTGGAAAGAAATTCAGAAAGCTGTTGCCATAGCAATAGTTTCTCTCTTTTATTCCCTTCCAGCTATCCTGTGATATGTTTTCTCTCTTTCTCCCTTTTTCTTTTTTCCTCTTAAATTAATTCATCCATTCCTGATGCCTGAGGCCCTCACACGTTTTTGGTAGTAATCTATTGTCTGCGAGATGAGCATTGCTCTCCTACTAAAGGATCCCAGCATTCTGTGTAAACCCTTCATTACACTTCTTGAGTGCAGATAATGAACCCTCCATGGCATTAAATAGTATTAAATGAATTGAGGCTTTTGTGACAAGAGGGAAAAAAAAAAAAAAGAGGAGACATTAGTAATTACTATTATTTACTGTAAGTGCTGTTTGGCATTCTGGGCTTGTGCTACCCTACCGTGAGCCTCTTTATTCCTCCCCGAACAAAACTAAACCCTTTGGGGAGTCAAAAGTGGTTTCTTCTCCCCCTCCCCTCCAGAAGAGAGATGATGTGGGTGAAGGGAGGGAGGAAGAGACAAGAGAATTTGATTAGATTTGGAGGATAGCTAACAATAGAAGTGTGTGTGTGTGTGTTTGAGACAGAAAAAGAGAGAGAAAGAGTTGCTTTTACAGAACAGCATGCCCACCTTGCAAGCCGACATATTCCATCATCATTTAACATTGAGATGAAATCTCTGATTCCTATAAAACAGTTCTATACCTGCATCTTCCACTTCACATTCTGTTTGCTTGTTCAAGGATTTTCATAGAGAGACATGATGCATTGAGTGTACTCAACCCCAGGGTCTAGACATTCACATGTATCTTTACTCTGAGGTTCATTATATCTGTTTATCTCTCTTAGGAAATAATGGCCTCCCCCAAATCTTTCTGAACAATAACTTCTGTCATTCCCTACCATGGATTTTGCTGACTGGGGCTAAGGAGAGTTGAAAGCTAAAAAGAAGAGAAGAGAAACCTCTTTCTCTCCTTATCTGACTATATAGGACTATATCGTTATAGCTGAAGATTAGACATTATAGCTGTAGAGGGGTAACTATTTAATATTTCATGTTTCCATTGTGAGTGTTCATTTAGTTGACACTTTTTCATTCTCCCCTTCATCAAAAATGGATTCCAGAGCAGTTTACAAAAGCAGACCAAGTGCAATAAACAAAATAAAAACTACTGGGCTAATCAAGGAGCAGATAGCAGAAGATGAAATGTATAGCACGGAGTTATCAGGAGACAAGTTAAATGCAAAGGTTTTCCTCTAGCACTTAAAAAAAGTTCATGACATTGACTGAGCTTTTCTGAAGAGAGCATTCTAGCAAGCAAGTGACAACTGCTAAAAGACCCTTCAGATGGTTGAGTCTGTCCATCTCTTTGTCCGTCCGTCCATCCATCCATCCATCCATCCATCCATCCATCCATCCATCCATCCATCCTGTCATAAAGCAGTGCAATTTAAAGTGCAAAAAAAAAAGGTGTGTATCCCAATTCTGTGTGTTTATCCGCAAGTAGCATGCTGAAATTTTTTGGGATAGGACTGCATAAGCTCTGTCTTAAGCATATTTAATTTGGGAACTGATCTCATCAAATTCCCGAACACTTATTCCTTGCTAAAAGTATATAAGATTAAATTCTTAAACTCAGAGGCAATCTACTTATATTCCTATTTTTGTATTGGCTCAGAGTCAGTTCACTTTGACTAGCATATAAACCCAATATAGTAATTGGAATAAAAACAAAATACCTAAGAAATACTGCATATATTAAAATACCCCTGGAAGTCTAACAAACATCCCATACAGCATTCTTCCTGCAGGAGGGATCAGAAACAACTTCTCAGACCCCAAAGGCACCAGAAAAGCTAAGCTGTTTAGTTGTTTTCCAAAACATTGGGCTCATAGGGTCCTCTTGGATTTCTCAGAAAAAACTGAGTCAGATGTTCTGGATGGCATGGAAGAGAGTCTGAAAGGATGCAGAGAAGCAGGACACAGAGTTACTATATACCAAGGAAAGATGGAAATGGGAACTGTCTATGGTTTAGCTAAAGAAAGTATAGATTAATGGGGTTTGAAGATTATACCTGAGGAAGTTCTATGAAGTATATGTCAAAATTGCATTGGAAATTGTAGGTTAGCTAATGATTCAGTTACAAGCTGGTTCTCACTGGAAAGCAGAGGATTATCTCCCTGCTATAAGTTAGATTATTTGTCTGGAGGAACAGATAGAGGAGACATTTCCCAACACTGTGCACTGAATGGTAAGTGGTTATTCCTTTAAGATTTCATTTGGCTTTGATAGCAAATTGTTTTCAAACTATAATATTGCTCCTGGAAGAACATGTTGTAGCCATCAAGGATGATGGCAGCCATTCTCACCTAAATTCTATGCTATTTAGAATATATAAAAGCCTGCATTATCTTGCTATATCTTTATTGCTAAACTGCAATCATTCCAGTAAATTTTAAAACACCATTCATCATGGTGCATAGTGGGATTTCTTCAAATTTCCCAGCTGAAATATATGTGAAATAAGGTTTTTTTCCTCCTTGGATCCACAGAAAATTAGTGTGTTTGTAACAGCCCAGAAAAAGACTTTCCATCCATAAAGAAATCTTGAGATTTTCATTCAGTCCTTTTAGGACATGTTGAAGTAGGATTGGAACTTTGCCACAGCTAAGCATTAAGGGAGCTTGTCCCACCCCCACCCATCTCAATCTTTCACTTAATTGTTGTACTATTCCTCCAAGGACAAATCAGATGTTTAAAATGCATGGAGAATGGGGAAAGAAAATGATTCCATTTTAACTGTCATCTTAACCCTTTCTATTTCTTTAAGTCTCTTGTGCTCACTCTGTGTCAACTCTGTTGCTGATTTCAAAATAGGGATTGGCAATGTGTGCTCATAGGCAACATGGCAGGCTTAACATCTCCCAATGGCATCTGGGATGTCCCATTCTTTAAAAATGATTAAATGGCTCCATCAGCATCAAAAGTGAGGGCAAGAGTAGTAAATGGTGATATGTGCATCATGATGTTGTGGAGCAAATGATGTGACAGACATAAATGAATCAGGCACCATGATGTGACTGACACAAATTATACAATCATATCATTTGTATGATTACTTCATTGAGGTTTGTTAAACAAGCATATAAGTGACTCGAATCTTGTAAGAGTGCCTGAAATCTTGCAACATTTTAAGTGGGAATACGATGATGATGATGATGATGATGATGATGATGATGATGATGAAGAAGAAGAAGAAGAAGAAGAAGAAGAAGAAGAAGAAGAAGAAGAAGAAGAAGAAGAAGAAGAAGAAGGAGGAGGAGGAGGAGGAGGTGGAGGAGGAGGAGGAGGAGGAGGAGGAGGAGGAGGAGGAGGAGGCGGCGGCTGTTGTTTTGGATTCAGTAGCTTTGTGCAGAATTATTTTGGCTTCTGTAACTTCTATAAAGGAAGAAGAAAGAGGAAGGGGAGAAAAAGAGGAACAAGCAGGAATCAGAGTAGTTATCACCCTATAAACCAGGACTGGAAGATGTTGCCAGTCCTGGTTTAGAGGATAACAACTATTCCAATTCCTACTTGTTCCTCTTTTCCTCCTCCTTTTTCTTTGCTTCCTCCTTTGTACTGCTTAGAGATGGGTGAATCTGGCTTTACTCAGATAGGAAAGAATGAACAATAAAAATACAGGGGAAAGGGGGCATAACTTGCCGCATTTTACAAGCCAGTTTGAGTCAGGTGGTCACCTCAAGACTGGGCTAGGAGGTTGAGTTTTAGAGCTGCTCCCAAGGAAATTTGGGAGAACTGACAAAATTCCATCCCTGTGTGAGAGAAAAAAGTTGCCCGCTTCTGCAATTTTCATAAGGGTAGGATTCTCTTCAAAACAATTTCTTAGGAAAGAAACAAATATAAATCTCAGTTTTCATTTCTTGAGGGTAATTTTGTATGGCTCCCTCCTTCTTTGAACTAAGTACTAATCAGTCTTCAAACTTTATTTCTATCCTGAGCCTGATAAACTTCACCAGTGTGTCTAACGCCTTTGCAAAAGGAACAAAATGTGTATGTGTAGCTAAGTATAATATTGTTGCACATGTTGGACATTGACAGTATAAGATGAGTAGACCAGGCTGAGGTCCAGACATTTCTCCATATTCATCTTTTCCAGTGATTGAATCATTTGGATAAAGAAGTCTGTATTTCAGAAATTATGTGGAAGAAATGCTTTGGAATTTCCACAACCCCAAGTGCGGCATTTCTCTGCTACTCATTAAAACAGCCATTTTTTTTTCAGGCTTTCATGTCAGGCTGAAAAAAGAAGTGGATGCTTTAGGGAATCACATTAAAGATGTGGCTGCTTTAATGAGTTAACTTCTTCAAGCAGCTTCTTCTTCTTTTTAGGCTCACACCGAAGCCTGAAAAGAGATATGGCTATGCTAATGAGTAGCAGAGAAGTGCTATGCTTATGTTTGTGTTAGCTCTGAAGCACTTCTTCCAAATAATTTTCAAACCAAGTTTAGCCCTATGAAAATCCATGGGAAATACAGTTCCTATGGATTTTAACATCTTTAGTAACATATCAGGATTCATTGCAATTAATCTCCTGGGCATCCCTAATTGCAGCTGTAGTTAAGGAGGACCTACAATAATTTTTTGTTTGTTTGTTTCTACCACAATGACCACCTATAAGTTAATTTCATTACTGTCACTGACCAGCATTTTGTTTGTAAGATACCACAAAATATAAATTAAAATTTCTAAAATCAGTTAAGTAAATAAAATGATTCATTATAATGCTCTAAATGCAAGTAATAAAATACTAAGAAATCTAATATTAAAACTAATGGGATTATAAAACGACTTTGTGGATAAAAAATAAGATTCTTAATAAATTCTGTTAAACTAAGCTCTGTGTGTGTGTGTTTAAGGTGAGTGACTGGTAAAATACAAGAGAGGACTAAAAACATAAAACAACATAAAAGACATTAAGAAAATTAAATTGTACAGTAGGGGGGGTCCTAAAAATTAAAGCAGTTGTTTTGCACATAAGAAAGAAATTTTGTGACTCTCCTAGAGGGGTTAGCTGTCCCTGTGACCTGGAGGAACCTGCAATTCTGGCCCATATATTTCTTAGATGTCCCTTCTGTAGCAGCTTGAACCCCACCCTTATAACTCTGCTTACTAATAGTAGTCTCACTAGTTCTGCAGATGACTTCATTTGCTTCTTGGTGCTGGACAGGAATAATGGCCTCTACATTTAGATCTGAAAGAAAGAAAATGAAGATTCTAAGGCTCTATTATGTTTCCGCGAGGGGCAGCATTTATGGAATTGCCACAGGAACAAATCCTGAACTGGGCTTATAAATAAAGCAAGTGTTTGTTACCCCACAGTCTGCCATCAGGTGAACGATGGCAGTTGTTCTATTCTTTTTCTTTTTATAAACTCACATTCTGATCAACCTTCAGATGCCTAGTATGAAATGTCCATATATTCCACCAGGATTTCTACTGATCATAGAATAAGAACTACAACTTGTCCAAAGTTGCAGTTCCTATTCGAAATGTGCAACATATCTTTCTCAAGATGTCTAACAGGATGCTCCATCCCTCTAATTTAGCCCAGCAAGCACTTCAAAATCCACCTGATGTACAGTATCCCACCCAATTTTCATGCTTGTTAGGCGTCACATTGTACACTGATATGTGCAATGATCTTTGCACATATTTGGATTAAAGAGAGGGTTGCCTTCTGTTTAGACCAATCTACTGCTTCCAGGGAAGGAATTTCAACCATCTTCCTCAGGAAGGACCATGTGTGTTATGCCAAAGGTCATACTGGCCATTTGTATGGGAAATGCTGATCCAATATGAGTGATTAATTCTTCTAACCTTGTTTAGAGCTGTTTTGTAAGCATAGTAACCATGGAGGAAATCCATGAACAGAACACGCCTTCTATTTCAAAATGGAACTTGTATGATTAAAAATACAATCCTGACCTTGTTCCCTCAGAAATTATCTGCACTGTGTTCAACAAGGATTATCTCCAGATATCAGAAAGTAGAAAGCAGCTGGATCTCCAGAATGATGCCCATAGACTTTCATATGTCTAAGAAGACTTCCTTTGTTGCCAGGAGGCTCCATAGCCATCCAATTTTATTTTAGATTATTTTAACATCCAGCATGTTGCAAAACAAAGCACTGGAGATTTTAGTTCCAAGAAAGCTCTGGGGCTTTGTACATACCCAGAAGAAATTTCTAAGAAACAAAAGTGATAGAAGGTTGTGGCTTATTGCTTTGTCTGCCCATCTATTCAGAACAAAGGAAGGCTGAGGAAGCAAAGAGCATCCTGCAAGCTGGGGGCAAGGCAGATCTTCATCTTTTTCTGATCTGCTAAATGGGTGCCTTGTGACCCATGGCAGCCATTTTCCGAGCACGCTCAAAACGCACCTTCACAATTCCAGACATGTCTGCTAGTGCAAAGTGATTGGGGACTCTTGATATAGCACATGGAGTTTGTAAAGACAGTCTGCCTAGCTCCTTGGTCAACACAACAGCCATTGCTAGTGTGATTGATTAGTCAGGCACTAGCAGTAGTGGTGTATTTTGCAGCATTTTTAAAAGTGCACCTTTACTACACCCTGCTGAAACTGTCCGGGTAAGAGCAATAGCATCTGTCCTGTGGACGTGCCATAAGAATTCCTCCAGACAGCCGTGTTGCCTGCTCCCCATCAACCTTAGTCCTTTTCTCTTTGTGACAATTGTTAATGCAAATTGGTTCCCAGGAAGGTTACAGGCAAGGAAAGACAGTTGAACACTCATCACAGCTTATCAGTATGTTGGACATGACAAGTACCATTCTTAGCTCTGAAAAAGTCATCCCTGGGCCAAAATTATTGCTCCGCTGGCTAAAAATATCCAGAGGAGATAACTTCGATTGGATAGTAAAATTCTATTCTTTCAGTCAGGTAACTGCACTTTTAAAGAACAAGTCACCTTAGGAAAAATTGTCCTCACTTACTAAAAATATTCCTCCTGATTGACAGTTTGGGATTGCACCAAGACTTCCCCAGTATTTATAGCATGGTAACTATTTCTACTCCTGATTTACATAGATATCTCTATTGGTTCACATCTATCTGGGAGGGGATATTTGCCTCTTTCTAGTGTGGTGTAATGATTAAGGTGTTGGACTAGGAGTGGCTGAGGTTCAAATCTGGTGTCAAAGATGCCACCATCTTTGGTCTTGGATGGGGCTGCACTTCCCCAGTCAAGACTGGTGTGTACCCTCAGGACCAGGCAGATGGATCCTTGGTGGCCTCAGGCTCTGGCTGTTGCTTTTGAAACCCCGGTTGATGTGTAATAAATCTGCCCTCATCCACAATTTAATTTAATTGTGGATGAAGGTGCCAACTTGGCATACATAACTGACACCTGGGTGGGTCCAGAGGGGGAGGGTTCCCCTCTTGGAAATATGCCCACCTGGGTTTCAGGTTTGGCACTAGCCATGACTTCAGGGAAGGGGTAGGTGGGGGTGACTATTGTCATCCATGAGTCACAGAGGGCTCTTAGAGGCTCTGCTCCGCAGATGACTGGATGTGAGACTCTCTGGCTTAAGTTAGGCCTTTGGGAACAGTTGGGATTATTGCTGGTGTGCTGTACTGCCTGCTGCCCAGTGTCGGGTTCTATTGCCAGGTTGGCGGTGGAGTCCCCAAGGGTGATGGTTGTTTGGGACTTTCATCTGCCACCTGGCACGCAGGAGTTCATGACCTCCATGACAACCATGGACTTGTCCCAAATGACAGAAGGCCTGATGCCTTCCGAAGATCGCACACTAGATCAATTTTTTGTCTTGGGGCAGTTGTAGTGCAATCTAGCATTGAGGACATTACCATCGGTCTGGTGCCATGGACAGATCACTGTCTGGTGCCGTCTGATTCACTGGGACCACCCATCTCCGCAAGGAGAGAGGACTTATCCAGCTGGCCCACTCCAGGCAACTGATGGACTCTGTTGTGTTCCAGAGGGAACTTGGGTTTTTTCCCAAGGACCTGTCAGGCATGTGACAGAGGCCCAGGACCAAATTGCTCCTGTGTGGCCTCTCTCTGTTACCAATCTTGGGATGCTCCTTGGTTTTCTGAAGAGCTCCAAGAGATGAAGTGTCACAAGCAATGCCTAGAGCACTGTTGGGGAAAGTCAAAGTGTGAATCTGATCAAATATTAGTAAGACCCCATATTCAGGCCTACATTGTGCTGATAAGGGAGGCAAAATATCGCTATTTCTCTACCCTTATTGTACCTGCCAATAGCTACCTGGTGGCCCTGTTTAGGGTGACCACTCCCTATTGGGGAGGCTTGGGCCACAGTATTATATCCAGGGCTGTGATGAGGAATATTCATGCTATTCGGCAGACAGAGATGCTCAGATTTGTTCGGAGTTGGACTCTGCCTGGGCACGTACTAATGAGTTGCCCAGGGAACAGTCTTGTGATGTTATCTGGACTGAATTTGATTCTATTAATCCAAGGAAGTGGACAAGGTCCTTTTGTTTGTTAGTCCAGACACCTGTTTGTTAGATCCTGGCCCCTCCTGGGCTATTAAAGCAGCCTGGGAGTTGACCATGGGATGGGTTCATGTGGTGGCTTCAGCCACTTTGACTGAGGGGGTGGTCCCTCCAGCCTTGAAGGAGGCAGTGGTATGCCCCTTCCTCAAGAGGTAATTGCTGGACCCTTCTCTGATGAAGAATTATCAGCCACTTCCCTTTCTGGTAAAGGTTGTGGAAAAGGTGGTTGGATGACAGCTGCAGAGGTTCTTGGAGGAAACAGATTATCTGAACCTGTTTCAGTCCATCTTCAGGCCAGTGTACAGTACAGAAACAGAGTTGGTTGTACTTGCTGATGACCTTTGGTGGAGGTGGGGTGGGGGTGGGGCGTCCATCCTAGTGCTCCTTGATCTCTCAGCGGCTTTTGATACTGTTCACCACAGTATCCTTCTGGACCAGCTGCAGGGGTTAGGGGTGGGAGGCACTGTGCTCCAGTGGTTCACCTCCTATCTCAGCAGTCGGTTTCAGTCAGTGTTGATGGGGGGGGCAGATCATGTCCACAGCCCCTGATGTGTGGGGTGCCTCAGGGCTTGGCGCTCCCCCATCTCTTGTTCAACATCTACATGAAACCACCATCCTCCAGTTCGGGGTGCAGTATCATCAGTATGCAGATGATACCCAACTTTACGTCTCTACCCCAAGCAGCGCAGGTGAAGCTGTCAATGTATTGACCCAGTGTCTGGAGGCTGTTCAGGTCTGGATGGAACTCAGCCCTAACAAGATTGTGTGGCTGTGGCTGTTCGGACCCTCTAGCTTCAGGATGTCACCCTATTTGATCTTGGATGGGGCTGCACTTCCCCAGTCAAGATTGGTGCACAACTTGGGGGTCCTTCTGGACTTGCAACTATTGCTCAAAGAGCAGGTGGCAGCTGTGGCCAGGAGGGCCTTTGCACAGGTTCCCCTTGTGCACCAGCTGTGCCCTTTCCTCATCAGGAGGCCCTTCAGACAGACAGTCAGTCATGCCCCGGTCACCTCACAATTGGATTATTGGAATGTGGTCTACATGGGGCTGCCCTTGAAGACCACCTGGAAGCTACAGCTGGTTCAGTATGCAGTGGTGCAAGCAGTAACTGGTACCTCTCAGTGTGCCCATGTGTCACCACTGCTTCGCAAGCTGCATTGGTTGCCAGTTGGCTTCCAAGCACAATTCAAGGTGCTGATTATTACCTGTAAAGCCTTGTATGGCATAGGGCCTGGAAATCTGAGAGACTGCTTGTCTCCAACTATTTCTGCCCACCCAGTACATTCCAGCAGAGAGGGTGCACTCCAGGTCCCCTCCATTAAACAGTGTCATCTTATGGGACCTAGGAAGCATGCCTTTTCGGTTGTGGCCCCTACCCTCTAGAACAGCATCCCCCCAGAGATAAGGATGGCGTCCTTTCTTCTGGGGTTTTGGAAAGCTCTGAAATCCTAGCTTTGGTCCCAAGCCTGGGACTGATGTTTATTGTTTGTTCAATGGCCCCTGTTTTGTTTTGTTGTTTTTGCTTCCTGTTAGGTTATTTTAGTCTGGGCTGTCTGCTTGATTCAATGTTTTTAGTTGGTTTTACGTTTTCCTTAGTTTTGTATGCTGCCTAGAGTCCACTGGAGTTGGGCAGCCAATATATTTAAATAAATAAATAATAATAAAATCTACCTTGAGGTGTGGGAATTTACCGGTAATCTAAGGCCAATTATTCTCAGGTATGGAGCACTGGAGGTAGAAGTGTTATGTACATTTGCTTGAGCATCTGGAGGAAAGGCGGTGTATAAATCTAACACATGAACTAACATGGGTCATTATCTTCCAAGGGCCAGTGCCATTAGTAGAGACACCGATAGAAAAGAGGTTCTTACATTTTATTTCCTTAGTAGGAAGAATAATCTTAAACAACTGTTGCTCAAGATTTCAAAGAACGGGAAATATTGCATCTCTAGTAGTGGCAATCGTTTGGTGATCATGAACTCCATAGGTGTGCAGCTGAAACTGTGCACCCTTCATAGGGCATATGGTTGTTAATCCTGCAGTTTAGACTTCCTGATTTGATAATCTCTGGAGTCATTGGGAGTCAGGTGGCATCATCATCATCATCATCATCATCATCATCATCATCATCATCATCATCTGTTGTATGGAATGTCAGTTGTTCCTATATTTTAGCAACTTTTTAAGCTGTGCAGCAATAGCTTTAGGTTGAATAGCCTGCTGTAAAAAATAAAAAACAAAAGCCAAAATGATCCTTCATAAAATGTTAGCTGCTAGATCATGCCAAAACTCATCTGATGATAAAGTTGTTCTGTAGTTTATGGTCAAGAAGCAGCTTTTCAAGGCAAAGCTTCTATAAAAAGGAAGGGAAGAGTGTCTTCAGCAATGCTGTCTTAATTCAATGAACAGAGTCAGAAAGTACTTCCCTGTGGGGAAAGGATAGGGCTAATCAGGGCCAATCCTACTGTTAGGCAGGATGAAGCAACTGCTTTGGACATTGGACCAGACTGGATTGCAAATGAGATTAAGCTTTTTCCCAGTGCACTTCTGACCTGCCTTCCAAAGCAACCATTTCATTATATCTAAAGTGTGTAGCTTGCCAATTCTAGCTAGCAGTCCTGTAACAGCCATACGAGGGAGGTCTTCAGAGTGCTACTTTGTCAGTTGACCATGGTGGCATGCAAACACCCAACCATCTCAAAGTGAATTTGGCCTTGCCACTGGAAAGGGGTGTATGTGGAGGAGATACAGCAGATCCACCTCCCATTTTAAGTAGCAGGTCTTTCTCCTGCATCAGACTGTGAGTCTTCTTCAGAGCTGCCTTGAGACTTTTGCATACCACTGAACTGACTCCGGGTCTAAGCTCGTGGCCAACTTAGCACTACTGTATTCACTTCAAAGACTACAGTTTTCCCTAAATAATTTACTTTTAAAATGGAAGGATTGTCTCAGTTTCACTGGGAAGCTAGTCATGCAGAGAGATGATTTTTTTTTCTCATTAATGTTCCTTTATGGTAGATTGTCTTATGTTCTAGAGATCTTCCTTTTGGACAAGTTCTTTTAAACTTTATATTGAACCCTTGTGTGCATCAGAAGCGTATAAATGCTTCTGTTATGTACCTACTGACTCCTTGGCCATTCCTAGAGTTTAGAATAGGATTAAGCCACCTTGGGTTGATAGGCAGGTAGAGGGAGGCACTTGACGTAGTGGTTTTGGGAGGGCAGAGACAGTAATTTATTCATTTATTTATTTCATCAATGTATATAGCCACCCATCTCATAATTATAACTCAGCAGTGAAGATAGGATTAAAAGCCAAGAACAAAAGCGAAAACAACAAAAATAATAACATCACAATAATATTATGGTACTTAAGGGCAATCTAACCCAATCCATACACATCATATCAGTGGGCTCCTCCAGACCTGATGCCCAAGGGAGCATCCAGGTCTTCAGGGACTTACAAAATGCCAACAGCACTGGGCAAGGTGTGGACAAAGCCATGGCAGATATATGCACAAAGGCAGAAACTTCACTTGGTCCAGAACACAGTGGCATGCATGCTCAATGCTCAGACATGATACTGGCACATTATACCTCTGCTGTGGGAGCTGTACTGGTTACCAACAGGTTTCTGACTGCAAGTGCTGATCACTACCTTCAAAGCCTTATGTCAGGGCCTGGTATCTTAGGGACCAGCTTTCTCCAGCAGTTTCTGCCTGTTCTTCCCAAATCACTAGGGGGCATCTGCTAAGAATCTCAACCTACTGGTGGGAGGGGGCTTGGCAGTGATCATTGTCTGTAGCAGCTCCCCTCCTTTGGAATAGCTTGTCCCCTGATGCAAAGATGGCCCCACTCTTATGGACTTCTGGAAGCAGGTGAAAATGTGGTTTTTCTGGAGGGTCTTGGGGATCAGTTCTGCCAGCAATGCCATTTTTTAATAATTTCAGCCCTTTACTTTTTTAGTATTAATTTAATCGAAAATTGATTTGGATCTGCCATTGTAATGTAACTTACTCTGCTTTTGTATTGTGTTTTTTATCCTGTACAAAACTTCTGTAAGTTTACAGCTTACAGAATTTATAGAGCTTCTGTAAGTTCTGTAAGCTGCCTTGAGTCAAGCTGGTTTTAGTTGGTAGACAAAATTTCATCAACAAACAAATAAACAAGCAAACTCTGGTTTGGATTATGAAAAGGAGGGGGGTTTTTTCTCTCCTTTTCTCTATTGTATGCTTACTTTAGGGCATATATAGGAGGCATTCTCTGTTCATTGTCTCAAAATAGTCAGAAGGTTTCCTAATGGAAATAGCCCTGAGGCTTTAGTTGACGTAGTTATTACACAAGTTATGTAAAAGAGAATGTGCAGTATTAGAGAAAGTATTGATCAGGAACTAGGCTAAAACTGGATTTAAATATCTACCAAGCTGCAAAATGCTTTCAGTGGTGTTGAGCAAGGTACTCTCTGTTTCTTTCAGTCTAAGTTAACCTGGGAATTCTTCTTTTACCACCACGAGGGTTACAAGATTCCATAAATTACTGTAATAATCTTAAACATGTATAGTCTAGGAAACCAGCATAGCTATCCCCATTGTGGGCAACCTTCAGAAATGTCCATTTCAATCCTGCAAATTCTCCAACTTGCATATCCGTGACTGAGAATTCTGGGAGTTGAAATTCACACATCTGGATGGTGCCCAGTTTGGAGAAACAGAAATAGAAGGTTGACTTTGGTTTCCAGCTTTGAACATATAAATTCGAATATTGAATCAGCCATTAAGTTTGGCACTACCCCACTTGCTTTGTCTGCATGTGACCCCCCCCCACCAAAAATGGGATAATTCCCTAATTAAATTAGAAATTAAGAGTAGCCATCATGAGAATGGGGTTTCCTTATGCCACCTACTCAACAGCCTGATGCACTTTTTATTTTCAGTGAAAACATCTGGAAGGAGGCCCAATTTGGAACAGCTACCTATACTGAATTTCATGTCATGAAACTCATGGACATTTACTTTATTCTCGAGGTGGTGCACTCATCTTTTATTCAGGGCATAGTGGTACATTTTAAGGTTATTCTGATGGGGGATGGGGGGGAAGTTAGGACATTGATAATTCAATCCAGAATTTCTTGAAAAAAATGATTATCATCCAATTTACTTTGCATCTGAGTTCACTCTCTTTTTTCTCTGGATTCTCTGGGAAGCTGCTGTTTGGAAGCATAGAGAATTAAATACTCACATGCAGGTACACACAAACACACAAAGAGTAATATCCTATAATGTACTAAACAATAGCTTTCAGTCCATTGCACACTGTGCCAAGGCCCCAAACACAATGCTGATAATTAAGCAGGAGGCACCTTAATTTAATTTGTGGAAAACCCTCATTGACACATGAGGGAATTGTGCTCACTAGTGACCCAATGAAAGCAAACAGTTGACTGGAGATACACAAGAGCCACTGCTGAGAGCTGAGGGAGAACGTGCTCTGGCATCATTGAAAAAACAGTCTTTTATAAATGCCTTAAGGTAAGGGTAAAAATCACCTTGAAATCTGGTGACTCATTATACAAATCAGTGCTGTTTTCTTGAAAATATAGGGAAGGGCTTTGTCATAATTTTCCCTACAGATGCTTTTTGGACTTCCTAGTCTAGCCTACAGCCCTGTGAGTTCCTGATGGTTTCTCAGCCAAGGTCCAGTAAGCTCTGACATGCAATATTAGAATGATTAGCATCAACGATTAACTGGAAGTTCTCCATAAACTGCACTGAAGCAATGGAGCTTATGAAGGTCAAATTGTTGTCCCTGTTTTATAATTTATAAAGCACTGTATTCAGATTTTCTTTTTCTTTTTTAATAAAAAAGCATTCCTACTCAATCATAGAATCTAAAAGGCACAATACAGATAGGAAAAAGGAAGAGGGAAGGGGAAAAATAGAGAAAAATATTCTGTTGTTGTTCATTGTTGTTCAGTCCTTAAGTCGTCTCCGACTCTTCGTGACCCCATGAACCATATCGTGCCAGGCCTTCCTGTCCTTCACTGCCTCCCTGAGTTTGCTCAGTTTCATGCTCATTGCTTCAGTGATGCTATCTAACCATCTCATCCTCTGCCATCCCCTTCTCCTTTTGCCTTCAATCTTTCCCAGCATCAGGGTCTTTTCCAAAGAGTCCTCTCTTTGCATTAGGTGACCCAAGTATCTGAGCTTGAGCTTCATTATCAATACTTCCAATGAGCAGTCAGGGTTGGTTTCCTTTAAGATTGACTGGTTTGACCTCCTAGCAGTCCAGGTGGCTCTTAAGAGTCTTCTCCAGCACCACAGTTCAAAGGCATCAATTCTTCGGCGCTCAGCCTTCTTTATGGTCCAGCTCTCACACCCATACATTACTACTGGAAAAACCATAGCTTTGATTATGCGGATATTTGTCAGCAAGGTGATGTCTCTGCTTTTTAATATGCTGTCCAGGTTTGCCATAGCTTTCCTCCCAAGGAGCAAGCATTTTTTAATTTCATGGCTGCAGTCTCCATCTGCAGTGATCTTGGAGCCCAAATAAATAAAGTCTGTTACTGCTTCCATTTCTACCCCTTCTATTTGCCAGGAATTGATGGGGCCAGATGCCATGATCTTAGTTTTTTTAATGTTGAGTTTCAAGCCAGCTTTTGCACTCTCCTCTTTCACCCTCATCAAGAGGCTCTTTAGTTCTGCCATTAGGGTGGTATCTTCTGCATATCTGAGGTTATTGATATTTCTCCCTTCAATCTTAATTCCGGCTTGTGATTCTTCCAGCCCGGCATTTCTCAGGATGTACTCTGCATATAGGGGGATGCGGTGGTGCAGCGGCTTAATGACGCTAAAAGTTGCCAGCCAGAAATGGTCGACACTTCAGCGGTTTGAGCCCAGCTCCACGCAGCAGAGTGAGCTCCTGCTTCCTCCCCAGCTTCTGCCAACCCAGCAGCTTGAAAACTTACATGAGTAGATAAATGGGTACTCTCACCCAGTGGGAGGAAAAATGCTGGCGGCACCTTGCATGGGAGACGGGACCAGTTGCCGGTAACGTGGAAGCCGCGTACGCCCAAAAAAGGTGCGAAGCAACAGAAACCCTGCCTCCTCTGCTCGCCAGCTGGGCTTTGCTTTAGGAAGGAGGCAATGGCAAACCACTTCCGAAACACCTTGCCTTGAAAACTGCAAGGACTTGTCCAGGCAGTCGCCGCAGAATCGGTCACAATTGAATGCGGATTGAAAAAAAACAAAAACTCTGCATATAAGTTAAATAAGCAGGGTGACAATATACAGCCTTGACGTACTCCTTTCCCTATTTTGAACCAATCGGTTGTTCCATGACCGGTTCTAACTGTTGCTTCTTGGCCTGCATACAGATTTCTCAGGAGACAGGTAAGGTGGTCTGGTACCCCCTTCTCTTTAAGAATTTGCCACAGTTTGTTGTGATCCACACAATCAAAGGCTTTTGCATAGTCAATGAAGCAGAAGTAGATGTTTTTCTGGAGCTCTTGTGCTTTCTCCATGATCCAACAAATGTTGGCAATTTGATCTCTGGTTCCTCTGCCTCTTCGAAACCCAGCTTGTACATCCGGTAGTTCTCGGTTCACGTACTGCTGAAGCCTAGCTTGTAGGATTTTGAGCATAATCTTGCTAGCATGTGAAATGAGCGCAATTGTGCGGTAGTTTGAGCATTCTTTGGCATTGCCCTTCTTTGGAATTGGAACATAAACTGACCTTTTCCAATCCCATGGCCACTGTTGCGTTTTCCAAACTTGCTGGCATATTGAGTGCAGCACTTTAACCGCATCATCTTTTAGTACTTTAAATAGCTCAGCTGGAATACTGTCATCTCCGCTAGCTTTGTTGTTAGTAATGCTTCCTAAGGCCCACTTGACTTCGCTCTCTAGGATGTCCGGCCCAAGGTCAGTGACCACACCTGCATGGACATCAGGCACATTAAGATCTTTCTTGTATAGTTCTTCTATGTATTCTTGCCACCTCTTCTTAATCTCTTCTGCTTCTGTTAGGTCCCTGCCTTTTTTGTCCTTTATCATGCCCATCTTTGCACAAAACATTCCCTTGATATCTCCAGTTTTCTTGAAGAGATCTCTAGTCTTCCCCATTCTATTGTTTTCCTTGATTTCTTTGCATTTTTCATTTAAGAGGGCCTTCTTATTTCTCCTTGCTGTTCTCTGGAAATCTGCATTCAGTTGCTTATATCTTTCCCTTTCACCCTTGTTCATTCTTCCCACAGCTATTTGTAAAGCCTCATCAGACAGCCATTTTGCTTTCTTGCATTTCTTTTTTTGGGGGGACAGTTTTAGTTGCTGCCTCCTGTACAATATTACAAACCTCTGTCCATAGTTCTTCAGGCACTCTGTCTACCAACTCTAATCCCCTAAATCTATTCTTCACCTTCACTGTGTACTCACAAGGAATATGATTTAAGTCATACCTGAATGGTCTAGTGGTTTTCCCTACGTTCTTCAATTTAAGCCTAAATTTTGCAATAAGAAGCTCATGATCTGAGTCACAGTCAGCTCCTGGTCTTGTTTTTGCTGTCTGTATAGAGCTTCTCCATCTTTGGCTGCAAAGTACATAATCAATCTGGTTTTGGTATTGACCAGCTGGTGATGTCCATGTGTAGAGTCATCTCTTGTGTCGTTGGAAAAGAGTGTTTGCTATGACCAGCCTGTTCTCTTGACAAAACTCTATTAGCTTTTGCCCTGCTTAATTTTGTACTCCAAGGCCAAACTTGCCTGTTATTCTGATTATTCCTTGACTTCCTACTTTAGCATTCCAATCCCCTATGATGAAAAGGACATCTTTTTTTGGTGCTAGTTCTAGAAGGTGTTGTAGGTCTTCACAGAACTGGTCAACTTCAGCTTCTTCAATACCAGTGGTTGGGGCATTGGCTTGGATTACTGTGTTGTTGAATGGTTTGCCTTGGATTCACACTGAGATCATTCTGTTGTTTTTGAGGTTGTACCCCATTACTGCCTTTCCCATTCTCTTATTGACTATGAGTGCTACTCCATTTCTTCTAAGGGTTTCTTGCCCACAGTAGTAGATATAATGGTCACCTGAATTAAATTCACCCATTCCCATCCATTTCAATTCACTGATTCCCAAGATGTCAATGTTCAATCTTGTCATCTCATGTTTGACCATGTCCAGCTTTCCTTGGTTCATAGATCTTACATTCCAGGTACCTATACAATATTGTTCTTTACAGCCTTTACGGACCTTCTTTTCGCTTCCAGATACATCCACAGCTGAACGTCCTTTTGGCTTTGGCCCAGCTGCTCTTTCTGGAGCTACTTGGAATTGCCCTCCGCTCTTCCCCAGTAGCATATTGGACACCTTCCAACCTGATGGGCTCATCTTCCGGTGTCATATCTTTTAGCCTTTTGATATTGTCCATGGGGTTTTCTTGGCAAGGATACTGGAGTGGGTTGCCATTTCCTTCTCCAGTGGACCACGTTTTGTCAGAACTCTCCGCCATGATCTGTCTGTCTTGGGTGGCCCTATACGGCATAGCTCATGGCTTCATTGAGTTACGCAAACCCCTTTGCCATGACAAGGCAGTGATCCATGACGGGGGGAAATATTCTACTTCTGTACAAATATGTGAAGGTTTAGTTATTTATTATTAGATTTTTAATCCCATTTTATTTTTGATCGACTCAAGGTGGTGTATTTATATAATGCTAGAGTAGAACTCACAATCTTCTGGTTTCTGGCCTAGCACTTTAACCAATACACCAAACTGCTCTCTGCAGCTGCAAAGTTCTTAGCATGACTATCTCCATTTGGGGAAGGGAAAATTCAGATAGCAGATGGATTCTTGGCAGAGATGAGATAAAAAAAAAGAATTAAAGAGAATGTTGAGCTAGATGAACCTACAATACAAATTTCACATGCTGGGAGAACTTGGTAGGCTTCAGAGCAGCATTGGACTAACTAAAAGGTAGTTCCTGGCTTGTGAAGTCCTCCTTTGATTCAGTCTGTCTGAGTAGGGTTCAGTCTGTATTAGTTTCTAGGGGCTAAAAATAGAGCCCAGCCACAGGTTGAATTAATACATTATACAAAACCATAATATAGCTTGGGTGTATTTTGGCTAAGTGCAATATGTAAATCCAGTCCCTATGGCTTGTAAAGCCTATTTTATGATTTAGCATGATGTGAGGGAACTGCTATGATTTACTTAACAAACTGTTTGTGGTTAAAACAAAGGACAACAGAGTGAGCCCAGTTCTTCGTATCTTATGGGTTGGTTCATGCAACATGCTAGGCTAAGATACGGCGTGCTAGTTGGTGGCTCCTGTGTTGTGTGAACCTAGTGAGTGGAGCTAGCTTTTTAATCAGTGTCTTCTGTGAATCCAGGCAACTAGGTTAATATAGGAAACTATGGTTCAGTTAATCACCGGCTAGCATGTTGCACCAACACAGCTTTTATTATTTGAAGCTGTTTTAAGCAGCATTTTACAAAGCAGCCTGCCTCAGTCTTTTTTCCCCTGACTACAACATTTGTTACTTCCTTCTTTTAACTATGGGGTGGCAAAGATTGATTCCAGAACCTTTTCTATGCAAAATATGAGACAGGAGATTTAACTGAGGGAGGGTGTCCTTTGTATTCAGGTGTTACTCATTTCAGCAAAGATTTGCAAGCATTGGGACCCCAAAATTGCTTTTTAAATTCGTTAATTTAGTATTATATTTATTTTCCACCATTATTCTAGAAGCTCAAGACAGCATTCAAAGGGAAGCTCTCCTCTTATTTTAGTGCCACCACAGCAACCATTAGCTCCTTTGCCTTATAATGTATGCAAAGATCGCTTCCTCTTTCTCACAACCAAATGAGAATATAACCCTTCATATCCATGACATAAGATCAAGACAGTTGCCAGGTAAGCTCTGAGCAGCTGCTGTGGCTAAAATTAAGTCCTGGGAATTCATCTTGTTCCATGAACAGGGCAGTTTTGAATGGTTTGGAAAGCTATTCCCCTATGTTAGCCAACCATGCTGTATTTCATGGATTTCTAAGGCATTTTGTCTTGGAAAATTCCAATTCAACTCAGTGATACCATTAGGTTAGGGGCTAGTGTTCTGTTGAAATCTATCTTGTAATTTCTTTCTTTCTTTTTTTTAAATTCTTCTCTGGTGAAAGGGTTTGTTTTTTTACCTTATCTCAGATACTTTCCATTTACTCTCTTTGATGGTACTTTTGAGCTTATTTTATTGTAGGAGGCAAGGGAGAGTGCTTCTGCCTTATGTCACTCTATAGTGACCTCTATGGCAGGGGTCCCCAAACTTCAGTTCATCGACCCCTTCATGACGTTTCAGGTTGTTCATTGACCCCCAAACATTTATTATCTGAAAATAATAATGTAATAAATAGTAATTTAAAATAATCTAACAAATATGACTACTACTACTACTACTAATAATAATAATAACAACAACAATGGATAGTTCCATTGATCCTTGGGGGTCCATACTGACCACTTTCAGGAATCCTGCTCTATACCTTCATAGGCTGCCCACACTGGAAAGGCCCAGGAGGATGAGATTCCTCCCAAAGTCCACCCTTAGAATGTAGTTCAAGGCTGGGAAGCCAAGGAAGTTGGAGACCAGTGGAGAGAGGATTGTACAGTAGCAGAGAAGAAAGTCATACACTTCCACTGGCCACCTTGTGATTAAATAAATTCAAGAACTCCATGCTATGTCTTCAAAGAGAATTCATCAAAGGGATTTTCTAAAGCAAATTTTCTTTCCTCTAATTCAATAAGAAATAGCAGAAAGAATGGGAAAGAAGGCATCAGTCCTATTGAAGTCTACCAACCTGCTCAGAAACTTAAGCAGGAACATTCCTCTCTCAAATACCAGAGGGATTGCTCAACACAAGTTAAGGTAAATGGAAGTAATATTCATTTCTGTTTGAAACAGGGATACCCCAAAGACTAGATTTAAAATTCCCTAACTGCAATAGCTGGTCAACCCTCTACAGCTCTGAAGATGCAGTGGGACGGTGGATTAGAAAAGGATTTCTGCTACAAAATGTCTAGTTTTACAGCTCTGTTTCCTCTTCTCATAGAGTCCTGCAGGATTAGCCTTGCATCTCGTTAAGGCTTCCATGTCTGAATCCTAATTCCCCCTTAGGAAAAAGGCTGATGCTGTATTGCTGTTATCCTGCAGAAGTGGGTCAGTCTGAAATGTGCAGGGTTTTTATGCCAAAGAAGTGGCATGGTGGAAATGAAAGGAAATGGCATGATGAAATTTAAAGTAGGGAACTACTTTTCTGAATGCAACAGTAAACTTGTTTCTGGAAAGTGTCCCTTTGATCTGTTTGGGCAGGTGAGGAAGAATCACATAGCTTAATGCTCCTGTGTACAACAACACAAATAATATTAATAATTCATAAAAGGCAGAGAATCCCCAATTCAGTTCAAGGGCCCCATTAGGAGTACCAGAAACAGCTCAATCTTGTCCAAATTGCTCCAGAATAATCTAGTCCAGCTTGATGCTTGCATTCAGAGTGAGATTTGGAAAAGCTGAGATCTATTTTCCCATAATCTAGAATGGCTGAAATGCAAGTGACAATAATTTGAGTCATACGTTGGGGGGAGATGGGCGGCATACAAATATAATAATAAATAAATAAATAATTTGTTAGGTTTTTTTTTTTCCAGTTGAGTAGGATTAAATTTGCAGGGATGCTAGATCTGTGTTTATAAAATTGCCTAATTGTATAAAAAGTCATAGGAGTTTTGAGGTTACCTTTCTTTTTAAAAGGTATTTTTCAGTAGGTGCAATAGAGTTATTTTGGGGTAGAGTGTGAGGAAAGTTCCAGCAACTGTAGCCATTATAGCAAGAAACATCTGTACTACACTTCAGAGAGAAAATCTGAGGTGGTTTTGTGGAAAGGTTTGAGTATTTTTGAAGCCTTTTCCTGAATATGATGGAACTTCTCATCAGAGGTTGAGGCAAAAATATAAAGAAATAAGTCACTGGTTTTTTTCCCCCCATAAAATAAATCAGTTGTTTCAGGAATGGACAAATAGATAGTTTTAATGGACAGTAGTACAGTAGACAGAATGATTAGCCCAGGTTAAGAATAATGAAAATGAATTGTTTAGGTGTATTTAAAATACAAAGAAAATAAAACAATCTGTATACCAGCTCCTCTATGCTAAGAGATAGGAACGAAAACGTGAAGGTCCCCAGTTTAATTTGGTCTTCTCCAACAAAAAAGTATGTGTTTCCTGTGGAAATTGTGAAGAGCAGGATAAGGAGACAGGATTGAAGCTTGAGGTGAAAAGAAATTTGGTCAGAGAATATTCTTTCCCTGATTACTTTAAATACTTTACCCAAAGTTTAACTCTCTGGGAACAAATAAATAGCATCTAGAATTTTGAAGGAAAGTAGTGATGGACTAGTCAAACCCTTGTGTGTTATTTCTGAGAAATCATTTGGAAGTGATAGGAGGCAGGTGTCATCCCTACCATCAAAGAGAGGAAAAAGGATCCAGGGAACTATAGGTGGATCAGTTTCATTTGATACTTGGAGAGATTCTAGAGCAGATATTGAAAGATATTGAACAGTAAGGCCCTTGAAGACAATGTGGTGCTTACTAAACATCAGCATGGATTGTCAAAGAATAAATCTTGCCAGACTGTTTCTTGATCAGGCAACTTCCTTAATAGATGACGGGAGTCTTGTAGACAATATATATTTTGATTTCAGCTAACCATTTGAAAGAATGCCCCATGACATGCTAGTTGGGAAGCAATTAAATGGATGCATAGCTGGCTCTAAAATTCTACTCAAAGAGTGCTTGGTTGGTATTTCTTTACTGAATTGGAGAGAGGTATCAAGTGGAATGTGACAAAGATGAATCCTATGCCATCTACCCTTCAGTATTTTTATTAATTACTTAAATAAAGAGGTGGAGGAAATCACATTAATAATTGACAAAAAAATGTGTGGGATACTTGATACGCCAGAAGACAGAAATAAAATTCCTTCACTTAAGTCAGGAAAAAATCCCAAACAAATACAATATGAGATAGGTAATAGTACTTGTGAAAAAGAATTGCAAACTGAATATAAGCCAGCAGTGTGGTAGGCTGAAAAAAAGGCAAATGCAGTTTTAGGCTGGATCAGCAAAAGTTTAATTTCCAAATCACGCAAAGTACAGTAATTGTTCCATTTTATTCTGTTTTGATCAGGCCTCACATCAAGTATTTCTATCAGTTTGGGGCATCATGCTTCAAAAAAAGATGCAGGTCAGTTAGAATAAATTAAGAGAAGAGCAACTGAGGTGATTAGAAGATAAAAAGTACTGTAGGTCTTATGAAGAAAAATGGAATGAGTTGGGTGTTTGGCCTTGAGGAAGAACATTTGAAGAGGACAACAGTCTGCAAGTACCTGAAAGGAATTCAGATTGAAGAAGTTTAAGACCAGTTCATGGAATAATAGATTTAAGGTATAGCAAAACAATGTTAGAAAAATTATCCTAGCAGCAATAGTTCAATAGTGGAACCTGTTACTCAGAGATGTGGTGGTTCCCCTTCATTGGATATGTTCTTTTGGAGGCTGGAAGCCATATCTCCAAGATACTTGAAGTTGGGTTCCTGTATTGAGTAGAGTACTCAGTTTAAGTAGCCCCTTTCAGCTGTGGCATACTGCAATTCTACATGTCCTTCTCAATTTTCCTTAGCTCAATTTTCATCTTGACTTACTCAATTGACTAATATGATGAGGGGCTTAGGCAATATATAATACAGGCAAGGTTTATTGTTTCCTTTAATTAGAAAGGGGCTGGGTCGAGTTTTTGCTCTGGCCATTTTCTGTCAATTAGTCGTATTTTATGATTATGAAAATGTCTGACCTTTAAGAGGTCTCTATGGTGACCTCATGCTGAGTAGAATTTATTTCCCAAGGGTACGTAATATTTATTGTACCAAGGCACTTTCTATACGAAGAGGTCAAAAGGACCCTTGGGATTATAAATATACCTCTGGTGACATGGGGAGGAAGTCAAAGGACCTGAAATGTCAAGAGCTATACTGAATATTCCCCACTTTCGACTGTTGCTTGAAAGAAGCCATTTCAGTGTGGAAATTACTCCTCCAGAATTACACTATAAATATTCTCCCCAACCCCCAATTCCGTTAAGCCAGGTTGGGTTTACTTTGGTGGCTGGCTCTGAGGTTTTCCTCAGTTCCTCTTTTAAATAGTTCCTCTCTTTATGCATTCCTGGGAAGAGACAAAGGATCCCAGTGGGGAATGAAACAGGGCTGTGTGTGCCCCCTCTCTTCCCATCATTCTCAGTGCATTCTTGTCTGGTTCAACTTGATTAGATTGAATGACAAACTGGTTAAGAGCTATTGTTTGTTTCAGCTGAACGTGGTGCAGTCTAGGCCCCATCAGTAAAGCTGTGCCATCTTGCAGCACCTCAGAGATGGGGCTTCCCTGTGGCTGTCATCTTCCTTATGGAACAGCATTTCCCCTGACGTTGCATGGGCTGATCCTGTTGTGCTTTCTTAAAGCTTTGAAAACCTAGCTCTTCCAGCAGGCCCTGGGTTACGATGGAATTAAGATCCACTCCTTGGTAGTAGATTTCTGCCTCATGACCATGACTGAGTTTTATTTGTCCTCTTCCCAATATGCCATTGGGTATTATTATTGTTTCTTTGTTGTCTATTTTCTCATTTTTCCTGTTACTACTTTGTTATTTTTAATTTTACTGTGTACGCTGGCTAGAGTTGTTCTTGTGATTGAAATGATATAAAAGTGGATAGATTTGATTGATTATAATAAGCATAAGGCTTCTTGTGAACCTGGCCCCCATTTAAATAAAGCACTTTCAATAAATAAGCAAAGAAGTTGCAAGAAATGCTTCAGAACTGTTAGACAGGGGAAGGATTTGTTGGGAAGGTTGAGAAATTTGGTGAAAAATGGCAAAGTTCTTTGGCTTTGATCTTTTGAAAGCAGATGAAAATAATGGGCTTCACTCACTCAGCACCAATGGTTTCGCTTGGGCTAGAGCTCATAATCTGAATTTTGGGGAGTTATTTGTAAAGCTAGACCAGGAATCCAGGGAAGTTTGAATACTGGGGAAATAAAAGACTTCTTTTTGACTTCCTACAGCAGTTCCTGAGGGAGCATCATCTTGATTTTAAAATAGCTTTATGGTGGAATCAAAAATAGCAAGTAAAACTTTAATGGCACAGAAGGAAATTTTGCCATCCTAAACATCCTTTCTTTGAATTCTATTCTTTATGTTTGTGGAAAAGTGGCATTTTCTGACTTGAAGTGCACAGTAGTTCTCATTCTGGCATAAATGTTTATTGTTGCCCATTCGGAATGACAATCATTCTTTTGTCTTCCAAATACCCGTGGGCATGTCACTGTATTTGCTAACTTCACTTTGCTCAAATCCTCCAGTTGTCCTCTTACTCAGAATGTGAGCATCGATGCACGAAACTGGCATCCCAGAAGCATTTTTTATCAATAGCAATTTCTGTAGCCACTTCTACTTGAGATTAATTGGTGTAGGCTCAAGGCCAGTGACAGACATTTCTGCGTTTTCAGAGAAAAGCTAAAAATAATTACCTATTTCCAAATTGGGAGAGCAAGTTTATTTAATGGCAAAGAATTGTCAAAGTGTCCTCTTTTCAGTTGCACGTATACACATGTCCAGATGGATGCAGGAATGAAGAAACTTTTTCCAGAAGTGTAGCATACATAGAGCAGATTTAGGCACTGTGCTTCACCTACATAGCAAATTACTAAAGCTGGAGCAAATAGTTCAAAGCAGCATGCAAATCCTAAATTAGAGTGTTCATATGAAAAAAAAACAATTTTGGCTTGTGTGTAACCCTATTTATTAGCATTTAGGATACTATACTATTTCTGATAGTCCTAACAAAGAGATCCCAAGGATGCTGGGGAAATTAGTATTTGCTAAATATGGAGAATGTGGCAACACAGGAGTCTTCTATACCATAACTGAGATGCAACCCTTCCTATCTTGGTGCATAAGGTGCTCATGGATTATAGGACACTACTTATAGAACCAGGCTTTGAATTCAGTAGACATTGCATGAAGAGATAGAGTCTTCTCTCTGGGTCCTTGTGATGACTGAGTGGTGGACCTGCCAATCAAAGGGTGGAATACTGAGCACCTCCTCTTGGTTATGTTTCTAGGAGGGAGGGAACGAATTAGACGGGAACTAGGAGAGAGGGATTTGGGAGGTGCAGGTGGAAGGTCAGGTCTGAAAGAGGCTTAGAGTCCAAGCTTGGTGATTCATCTGCATGTCAGAGAAAGTCAGGGTTAGGAATAATTTTAGGACTGGGAAGGTTAGTATGGATGGGATATAGATAATCTGTAGAAACAAGTGAATGTGTTTTAAAGCCAATTTTTAACGTTATCTAATAAAAGTCAATTTGTTCCTATGTTAACCAATGGTCTATGTTGCCATCTAACTTCTCCACATTCCACCCAGTTACACTGAATTTCTAAATCCCCATGTGGTTTAGTAGTGACAGCAGAACTGAAGGAATAAAGGAAAAGACCCCACAACAAGGAAGGTACATGACAGTGCTCCATGAAAAGAGGTAACATGATTAATTGGTGAGTGTTCTTATTAACTGATGAAGGAAGGTTTCAAAGTGTCTGCCTGTATTGCCTTTATGGAAGGAAAAGCAACTTTCAGCCAAGGGGACAGAACGATGTCAACGGAGAAAGTAGCACAATGGCACCTATCTAGAGATCTAATAGATGGAGAAAAGACAGAGAGAAATTATGAGGTTTTCTAGAACTTGTCTTTCCAAACAAGTTTCATGTGGTTTCATGGTGAATTTAGGCCTCCAATCTATACTTCATCAAAGCTTTGTACTGTAGATGTATTTTAGTATATGTGCTGATAAGGGACCTTTTTCCACAAATGAGTGGGAACAGCCATCCTAACCTGATAACTTCCAGATATATTGGAACTACAATTCCCTGAATTCCCAGTGAGGTCTTAGTCATGCTGGCAGGAAATTTCAGGAGTTGCAGGCTGAACATATCTGGTGGGTGGCAAATTTCATATGTCTGGGAAAGACAATAAAAACAAGGCACATACTGACTTCCCAAAGACGGTTCTTTAGTATCTCTTCTATCTTCAAAAATCAACTTCCTTTCTTCATGATGATCTGCAGACCAGCCTACAAGAGATTGTCATTTATGAAAAGGTAGCTGGTTTATGTGACTTCGTATGATTTTACACAACAGGGAGACACAATGTTCTTTGGAGGAGAAGTGGGCACTGAATGATGGATAGGCCAGGTCTCCTGTAATTGTCCACTTCCAAGGTTTTACAGTAATAAATGTGACCTGTTGCCTGACATATCTGCTAGCCCTCCAGGTAGGCCAGCTCAAGAAATAGGCACAGCAGAAATTCCAGGAATATTCTTGATTGTTGTCAGATAAAACAATAAAACCTTGAAACCCTGTACTGCTTCTTATACCAAACAAAATCAATGTAGGGTTATTTTGAGTTTCTCATACTTTCTTCTTACCCAGGACTGAGTAATCTTTGATGAACCTCCTTGTCCCGTAACAATTTGTTCACCCCTTCCCCATTACCAGGGCTAGGTTTACATTTCATGACAATATTGTACGTTTTGTAGCAAAGAGTTCTGCTTCAGAACATGCTTCTTTTAAATTACATCAACACGACTGTGAGGTGTTGCGTTTGAGCTTCACTGAACATGATGTTCCATTTCATGGGTAGCAGCCTTGGACTTATTATGACTGAAGAGAATTTTGAAATAAAGCTAAGTGAAATAATCTGGAATTTAAATGATGCTCCAAATTCCAGTTCCCTTTCTTTCTAGCAAATTGATGATGGATTTGCACAACATATTTGAATATCATGAACTGTGAATAGAGCTGTACCTACTGTCATGTACTAAAACACAACAATGAGAAATCGGGACTGAGTGACTGAAACCTATTTCTGAAATAAATGAACACTTTAGATGTTCTCTTTTCATCTTACATCTATTTTTCATCTTTAGAGATTTAGCATTGCCACCAAATTTCAGATAAAGCAAACTCTGAAGCAAATGTGAGGATTGTCCTTCAGGCAAAACTTCTTACAGAATTTCAAATGAAGGGTTTTGATTTCACACATCCTAGAAAGAAACAAAGAATGAAAGAATGATGCATCTTACTGGGAATGTTTTGATTAATTCCTTACAGACAGTTAATCATTTCCTCCAGCAATTTACTTAGATTAGTAAATCATTTTTATTACCCCCAAATGAATGACCTTGAGTTCACGGTTTCCACACCAACAGTGTTTTTCAAAAGATTGTAGGGAGAGGAAGAGAAGGCCTGTGACAAACCACTGAACTAGCTAGGTAGTGTTTGAATGCTTGAGCTTGTTAGGTAGAGACACGATGGTCATTTTAAAATATCTGTAGGGGTATCACGCAAGCTTGTTCTTTGTTAATTTATAGAATGTATTTAGGTTGTACAAGTGAAAATTATGATAAAACAGACTACGGCTAAACATGTGAGCAAGCCTCCAGATAGTAGACATGCCAAATTGGTGGCAATCAAACCAATTTGGACTGATGGGCACATCTGAAATTTTGAGTTTATACTTTAATTTTGGCAGAAAATGGATGTCTTGCTGGAGGGATTGGGATTTCTCAGAAATACTACCATGACCGCTTTATTAGAAGGTAAATGGGTGTGATTACTCCCTGCTAACCCTCCTCAGGATGATCTGTATCATCCAGTTTACATTTCTCTTTTTCTCTGGCGAGTGGACATCCTTTTGGACCAACACTGGGTTGCGGCTATTCCCTGTTTTTATTTTCAAAGACTGCTTCTGAAGCATGTGGGTCCCAGAGGCATTTTTGGAAATTCAGAAGATGCTTTGCTTTGCTTTGCATCATGTCCATCTCCCTTAAAACAACAACAACAACATCACAATGTTTAAAAACAAGGCAAGCACAGGGGTCCTGATGGGCACCCAGGAAAGTGTTCATGGACACCTTGTTGCTTGCCCTTCACTAGAAGACTCAATGCTTCCTTCTGGCTCTTCACACTCCATCACATAGCGATAAAGTTTGCAGCTGCTTATAGGCTTTGCAGTGGTGATGCTTTTGACAAGATCAGGACATGCTGGAGCTTGTGCCTTTTGTGATGCTGATGGACCAGAAACTTCCCTATGATAAGAGGTTTGCTTCTGCTCCAACTTGGCTTGATTCCAACCTGCTCCGTGTTGGAGCAGAGACTGCACCCTCTTGGCATGTTTCTGCCTGTTCTTTAAATGCTGCCAAATCTAAAAGAAGCTCTTGGCTCACATAGCAAGAGTCTCTCATGCCAGAGAGGTGGCTATGTGGGACCTCCTCAGCAACAATTCACTTCCTTCCATTTGCTTTCCCCTGATTCATCTTGATGATCTCTTTCAGACTCCCCTATCTTCTTTTCTTTTGCCTTCCCCCCACTCTCTTACTACAGGTTTTTCTGCCTAAAACTCACAGAGAAGTATCACGGGGCTATGCCCAACTGAGCAGAACAACCCAACCCAAATGGAATCAGGCCTAGATAGAAACTAGGGTCCCATGGCTCCATGGTCAAAATTTGTGCCTGGAATAAGGAGAATGAAGGCAAGTAGTGGAAGAGAAAACCAAGTGAGGGTAAAGACAATGTGAAACTGTCCTAGTGGCAGAAGAAAGAGGAAGGTCCACTATTATTTGTTAGATGTATTTATGTATTTGGTCCAGTTTATATCCTGTCTTTTCTTCAAGAGGTCATGTAGTGTGTATACTGCTTCTTCCTCTGAGGTAGGTTGGGATGAAATAGAGTGACTGGTGAAAGTTACTCAGTGACCTCCCATGGTTAGAAACTAATCAAACCCCTTCACCACTTCACCATACTGGCTTTCAAAAAAAGTTTATATCTTGCTGTCCTTCCAGGAGCTTAATATAGTCCACATGGCACTTCTTTCTTCTACTCTTTCCCACTACAAAAACCCTGTGAGGCAAGTTGGACAGAGAGAGAGAGAGAGAGAGTGACTGCCCCAAAGTTTGCTTCCAGGGCCAAAGTGGGATTGAACCTTCTCCTAGTCCACCATCTTAACCACTGTGCCACACTCCACCACTCTGTGTGCATATTCCTTTTCATGACCACGTTTCTCCCTACCCCTGCTGCAAGTGGTGCAATTGGAATGATGCCCACAGCTTTCAGTGATGCTGAAACAGAGGTTCTGCTCACACTTTGGCCAATATGGCATGGCACCAGGTTACCTGAGGGATCACCTTATCCCCATTACATGGGGGATAACAACCCGTCCCACCCGGGCAGGCAGGGAAGGTATGTTACAGACCCCGTTGATTAAATAATGTTGCTTAGCGGATCCCAGGAAGAGAGCCTTCTCTGCCATTGCTCCCACCCTATGGAACAGTCTCCCCCCAGAGGTGAGGTGGGCTCCCACTCTCCTGGCCTTCCAAAAAGGGGTGAAGACCTGGCTGTGCCAGCTTGTGTGGGGCTCAGGGAGGGGTTACCAACCTTGGGGGTGGTTAGCACCCTGAAGACGCTCCCAGTGGTCGATTATTTATACCATCTATCCCTTGGATTATATTATTTATTTTGGCTACTATTTTTATTGCATTTTAATTGGTTTTTACTCTTATTTATTGTAAACCACCCAGAGTCACTCGTTGAGTAAGATGGGCAGTGACTAAATTTGAAATGTAAATAAATAAATAAATATGTGAGGATTGGAGACTGGCACCAGATGGGGTTGCTCACGCTGGTCACACCTACTGTGATTGCCCAATTCTTGCTCTCTCTGCCTTAATCACAGGATGTGAAGTCTGAAAGAATCTATATATGAGCCTATTTTGTTTCAATCTGCCTCTGTCCATTCAACACTCTAGGTGGCTTACAACAATTGAAACAAGTTTGCATATGCTAAAAGAGAAAAATCCATTAAGATCAGAAATAAAATTGAACCCGGTGTCAATTCAGCTAACATTTTAAAAGTTTGGTGGACATGATGTGTTTTTGTCATTTTCCAGAATACTGGGAGTGTGGGGGCACGTTGCACCTCCTTAGTTCACAGGCTGAGAGTCACACAGGAAAAGATTCTCTCCCATCTGCCAGATAACTTTCTGGCTGTGGGAAGAACTTCCAAAGGACTTTTCTTGCTGATCTAAAATCCATAGTGGGAAAGACAGCCCTGAGCCATTTAAGGTTTTAAAGATTAACACCAGCACCTTAAATTGTGCCAATTGGCAACCTGTGCAGTTCTTTCCACGCAGGTATCATATGATCCCTGAATCTTTTTTGGCACCAATTTTGTACCAATCACAATTTCCAGACACTTTTGAAGGGCAGCTGTACATAAAACACATTACTGTAGTCAAGACAGGATGCAGCCAAGACATGGATATTTGTTGCTAAATCCAACTGACTCAGGAAGGGTCATGGTTGCCATGCCAGTCATCACTGTGCAAACATTCTTCTTGTCACAGGCTCACCTGCAAATCCTGTGACAGCTGGGGATCAGATCAAGGAGCACTCCCAAACTGGAAGCCTCTTCTAGCCCTGTCTAGTACTACTCTGTGTGTAGTCCAAAGGTCCTGGATTGGTATAGAGTTATTCTCATATTCAAGCTTGTACAAAATCTGAATATGTAGAGGTTGGGAAGAAAAAGATGGAGGGAAATAAGATGTGAGGATATGGTAACCAGTAATCATTATAGGAGCATAATGTGATCTAGTATTGCACTCTAGTTAGCACTTCCAGATATGCTTGCATTCGTAACCATGATGTAACCAAGACATGACCATCGTTTGTCAGATCCAACTACATCCAGAACAGCCAGAGCTATTCATTAGTTGAAGTTGGACAAACACAATCCATACCACCATCAGAGTTTGAAAATTAATCAGGGAGGCAGGGTCACACAGAGTTCCTAGACTAGTTTTATTTTTCAGAGGGAGTTGAGTCCCATCCAGATAGGCCAAACCCAGTTCCACAATCTGTTTTTCTACTAACCAACAACATCTCCAATTTATTTGGATTTAATTTTGCTCATTCGCCTTCATTATTGAATTTAGGCTATGATAAAGGAATCAGCTATTTCCTTTGAGTTAGATAGGAAGAAGCAGTTGAAATGGGTATCATCAGCATATTGGTACTCTCTTAATTCAAAGCACTGACTGACTTCTTCCTGCAGTTCTAGGTAAATGCGTAGTGTTTTTTGGCCTGAGGTTAATGCTTTGTCTTTTGAGTGATATATCAAAAAATGCAGCCCAAATGGTAGTGGACTGGACCCAGAAAAATATTTAAATCAGCTGAAATTTGATTTTCTTTTAAATAAAATCAAATATAAAAATAGGATTACTCTTGGTGTGTTAAATAATTTTCCTCTTCTGTCCTATGAAAAATTACAGTTGGCAACTTTTTTTGCAGAGGAGAGGAATGTTGTTGTTACCGAAGGCTGCAACTTAGGCTTTCAGGCAGCACATATGATCTTGGGGCCCTAGATAGTGTATCTCTGATAGATAGTGTAAGGGTCAAATGGAATCCTGTGGGATATCAAAAGCCAGAGGTTTTAGATGTTGAAGAATAGTCTTTCAGCACCATGTTCTGGACAGATGGTTCCAGGCAGCACCATGGAAGAACCTCTGCCAAACAGGGCCACCCAGCTTTCAACTTGAAGAGAAAGTCCAGAAGGGGTTTGTGGAAAGCTGCTCAGAAGTACAGATGGCAAGCCACAATCCCGTCATCTAGTTCCTAGTGTAGGTTATTCACTGAGGTAACCAAAGTAGTCTCAGTCTACATGAAAGCTCAACTCAAATTATTCATTGGTTTGCTAGTTCATCACCAGAAATGGTACATTGGAAACCAGGCTCCTAATTTTACAGCTCTTTCTGGTCCAGGAGAGATTTCTTACTACACCTTGTGCTTTTCCAGAAGTCAGCCTTGAACTGCATTACAGTAAGTCATTGAACTAGGCTAGAATAGACTGGAACATGCTTTTCTTGTTGTTGTCCTGGTAACAGATCTATCAATAGGATTTAAGAGAAACCCAGGAAACAAAGGGAGACTGAGACGATTGCATGCAAGCAGGGAAATCCCTGGATCAAGAAAAGAAAGGCAGTGTGGGTGGAGAAAACAATTTGAGATATCCAGGTTGCTAGGGAGACACTTTCAGCAAGTTGCCTGCAATCTTAGCAGGAACAGGGATGTGAGTTTGTCCATGTCAGATTCTGTGAATCCCTTCAGGCTTTTTTAATCAGAATCACATTTCTGGTTACAGGCTTTTGCTAAAAAAGAAAGAGAAACATGGTACTTTTCCCAATACAGAGAACTGGACCAAGGAGAAGTCGAGAGACCGAGAGCTGGTTTAGTTGCGGACATGACTGCAACTCTCTTTGGGAAGACATGCACATGAAACACTGCCCACCTGGTCAGCATCAAAAATGTGCTTCTTCCAATGTCTCCACATCCTTCACCAGCTGCCAGAAGACCCCTTTATTAAGAGTGCAACTCTTTGGAAATGTGAAGGAAGAGAAGGCTCACCACTCCAGATTCTAGTGGAAAGACCATGCCTTTTCTGAAAACATTTGCAGGCATCCAAAGAATAGAAATATGGAGCAGACTTAAATGTCAGTTTCTCCCTCCTCTAAGAGAATTAGCTGTCTTTATTATCCTACTAGCAACTATTGTAGACTGAGCAATAAAAAGCAACTGTTTCCTACCAACAAACTCCCACACTACAGCTATTGTTAGGGTTGTGAGTGATTCTGTGTCAGTGAAGAAAAAACACTGCCAATGGCCCAGAGTGGAATCACTGTGTAAATGTGTATTTTTAAAGAAGCCCATGTTTAGCTCAGGATTGTAAAAACAAGCTTTATGAATGAGAATCATCCCTGACTTATTCACTAGCCAAAATCAGATTTCATTACAACTAGTTCTTGAATTTCTAGGGTTCCACTCATTGGTTCATGATGCTTCTGGAAAGTGGTCCAAAATAAAATCTGGTAAGTAGATGGATAAATATTTCCCAACCCTGCTGAGAGTTAATAATGACTTGATGGCACATAATCAATCAATCAATCAATCAATCAATCAATCAGTCAAAGCAATTTATCAGACCAGGCTGGATGCATAGATGAGAAATTTGATGGAAATCTCCATTGTGCCAGTTCAATTTGATATAGCTTCAACAGTTTGATCCATTGTATTGGTTTGTTGAACTGGACCAAATGATCCAGTTTTGTTGACAAAAAGGTCTTCTGTGTATGAAAAGAAGCTTTTTTTATCCAAACTGAATTAGCTAAGAGATAGAGGATCCCAGGGAGAAAACTGATAGGTGGATGAAACAGACTGATAGGAACTTCGTCTCAGATTGGGTCTAGTAAAATGGTGGTATTGCTTTCTTTTCTCTCCCACAATTCTCTCCTACTTTAGGAATAGATGCAAGTGGCATCATGTATTTTGTTCGTTTATTTATTAATGAGTCCACTGATCATCCTTTTTTAATGTCTCCTATTGCAATTATTTTTAGTTTTCATTTAAGCAACCAACATTTTAGGTACAGCAAGATATAACATTTTTTCCTTTCCTCCAGTAATGCATTAGAGATGAATCTGTCTGATTCTTAATCATGCTGGTTTGGTTGTTTTGCTCATAGTATTGGGAACATTAAGTACTTGTCGCTTCCAGGCACTTTGGAATTTACATGTTTTTGTATCGTAGTGTGAAATGGATTCATCTGCTGGTTCTCCTGAGACTGGGGTGGTTCAGCCACTCTTGCCTTCCAATAAAGCAGTGTTGTCTAAACTTGGCCACTTTAAGATGAGTGGACTTCAACTCCCAGAATTCCCCAGCCAGCATGGCTGGCTGGGGAATTCTGGAAGTTGAAGTCCACTCATCTTAAAGTGGCCAAGTTTGGACAACACTGCAATAAAGGCTTCTGAAGGAGAAGGAAAGATACCAGTATCTATATAAGGGCACTTCCACATGGCCACTTTGTGTCATTCTCCTATTGATGGTGTGTCCATAGTTATCTGTCTTTGGGAGCTGAGTCAATCCAGTTCAGCTGCAGTGTAAATGGAATTGATATGAATGCAGCTTTGCAGCAGGAACGCTGAAGATTGGAATAGGAGATTGTAGGGAATCTTACCTCACTCTTCCTTCTGGATCCTCTCTGCCTCCCTGTAGAGGTTAAGACAAATTACACTATTTTTTCTAACTGAGCAAAGAGGCAAACTTGGCATATGTACCCCACAGAGACTTTTTATGAAGTTGTCAAAGAAGGAAATGAACCCCAAAGAAAAGATGGGAATTGGAGACAGGACACTCTGAATAAGGACTGATGATATTAGTTGGTAATGAAATGTCTGCAAAGCAAACAACTAAGCTCAAGGAGCACCAAGAAGTCCACAGTACAGAGAATGCTTGAAAGAAGAAAGAATACGTGCCCCTTTGCAAATGAGCTCTGGAATAAGGTATTTTAAACTTGTTGGCACACTGTTTTAAGCCAGTGGTTTGCAGAATGAAAGGTTAGAATATATCACTTTCAAGTTGTGGTAATTGTTAGGGGGAACTAAAGCCCTCCAAAACATCCTAAGCAAACCAAAAGACCCAGTAGCCCAAGAAGAAAAAACAGGAGTCATCTACAACATACAGTGTAAGGACTGTATGTAGGACAGACGGGCAGAAGGCTTGCAGAGCGCATCCATGAATACCAACTAGCAGTCAGAAGACATGATGAAAACTCCTTAATCTCACAACACATGGACAGACTGAACCATAGTTTCAACTGGGAAACTGTCAACATCTTAGACCAAGCTAAATCCAAAAACTCGAGGGAATTCCTGGAAGCTTTGTATTCAGACAAGT